>NC_139221.1:313941787-315216787 GCF_055691185.1 Crinia signifera
TGCAACAGCTGTGTCTGGGCACAGTCAGGGGACACCGGCCCCATTGACGTTTACTGGGGTTTCTACGCATGCGCAGCACAGAATTGTTCTACAGTTCTAGCTAAATAACACTGATCAGATCCCTATTGATAACACTGATCAGATCCCCATTTATCCCTATTGATAACACTGATCAGATCCCTATCAGCTGGTATATTTTTAGTACAACAGAAAATAACACAACTGCTCAGATTGTCAACAAGGGACAGTTTTGGAAGCGCGGACATTCCTGGCAGATATTGCTGGCGCTGCTACAGCTCGTGTGCTGGTGTCTGCAGGTTACGGGATGCATCTGCTGTTGTTGACTCGTATTGAATGAGTAAGCGATAACATATTCACCACAAATTGGGTCACAGGCCTGTAACCATGACACGGAGATGGCGATAGAGCAGGAACGAGGGCGGGTGGAGGCTACTGGCAATATGTGCTAAAAGATTATCATCATTGTAAGAGCTGTACTGAGAGGTGGGCACGCACGGGCACAGCTCAGTACTGGGCACAAGCACCACAGAGTCACTTCTGCTAACCGTAGGACATGCAGGAGCCACATACCGTGCTGGGAGGTGACAGCAGGTGGTGTCCGATGGTAGATCTGCTCAGTCAGTACTCAACATGCAAACCACCAAAAAGTGACACCGTGTGGCAACCTGATTCAGGATGGTTTGCAAAAATCAAACTTCTTCTTTAAATGGACAAAACCATGTGCACTGCAGGTGGGGCAGATGTAACATGTGCAGAGACAATTCGATTTGGGTGGGGTTTTACTTCAAAGTGGGATCTATATTGCAGTGTAAGAATAAAGCAGCCAGTATTTACCCTGCACAGAAACAACATAACTCATCCAAATCTATCTCTCTCTGCACATGTTACATCTGCCCCCCTGCAGCGCAGCATGGTTAAATGAGTTTGCTTTTGCAAACCCAACCTGAAACCCCCCCAGCTGTTGTTGAACTACACATCCCAGCATGCCCTGCTAGTTTTACTATTTGGCCATGCTAAAAATGATGCAGAGCATGCTGGGATGTGTAGTTCAACAACAGCTGGAGTGTCAAGATTAGCCATCACTGGTATAGGATATCCCATTCTTCAAACACCATGAGCCAAAGCTAAAGGCCTTAACCCAAGTGCCTGCTGGCTGCTCCAACAGAACAGTTGTCTTAATGAAACTGAAGGAGCATACACACAAAATGATATATCATTAACAATATACTAGTAGCCAATCCCAGTCCTCGAGAGCTACCAACAGTTAACGTTTTCCAGGTCTCCTCACAAATCATCAGTGAAGTAATTAGCTCCACCCGTGGATCAATTATAATGTGTCAGTCAGTAATGAGTGCGGCCTGTGCCCCACTAGGTGATCTAGAAACCGTGAACTGTTGGTAGCTCTCGAGGACTGGAGTTAGCTACCACTGCCCTATATCATTCGTTTGGAAGCACAACTGATATCATCGGCGATATCGTCAGTGGGGTGTATTGTAAAGTGTGTACCCACCTTAACATTATCATCATGTTAAACAGACTTCTCTACGAACCCAGATAGCACCATGGACTAGACGAGAACCAACCGGAACACTTTTTCCCCTGCTGCTACTTCCATGGCATCTTGGGACTTTGTCATAATGGTTTCCAGAGTCTCTTGGATCAAACAGAAGAACCTCATTCCCTGCCGGGCACTGAACTTGGCTCTTGTTGCATCAATACGCCAGGTCATTTGTTGTGGTGTAAACGCAAATATGTTAATGTACAATCGAGGAGGTGTATCCAGCAGTGTATAAAGATTGCCGATTGCAATCAACCAGCTTCGAGTAGCTGCGGGCAACTTATCCACTCTATACCTGGTTTGATATATCTCCACAGTGTCAGCTTTCCTACTTCAGTGCAACGGACACACTACGATAAGCTCCGCCAGCGATATCGCCATAGCTACCCTGCAAAGGATATAGTGTATACAAACTAAGCAATATCGCAAACTAGATCATTCAGTGACATCACCGGCCATCCCGCTGAACAAGTTTTTCACTTTTTTTTTGGGGGGGGGGGGGGGGGGGGGGGGGGGAGATGACATGTCTGTATTTCATGCCCTACCATCCACTAGGGCAGGGGGTGGGGAACCTTTTTTCTAACAAGGGCCATTTCAAAATGGAAAAAGTCCTTCGGGGGCCATGTAAAAATATAAACACCTTAAAAGTCCCCTGCTTCCCCCGTTCCCACGCTCAATGAAGAGTGGAGAGAGAGACGGCGGCTGCTGTGCGATAACTAGCTCCCACCTCGCGAGAGAACTCCCCCCCTCCCTAGTCTCCTGTGCGGGCCAAATCAAACTGGCTATAGGGGCCCGGAGCTTTCCCACAGCTGCACTAGGGCATGGAGAGAGAACAGAGTAGTGTCCGAATGCATGGCGAGTGCATCGATCCATGCGAAGGGACGTGTTACACTTCATCTGAACCTTTTGACTGACGACCTAGCCATTGTCGACTAATGATTGTGTCAACATTCCAACCCAGTCGACTTTAGCCATGTCGACCTATACCATGTGTCGACCCAATGCATGTTGTCTCTATGACCTATACCCTGACTGTACAGCTCAGCATATGTACTGTAGCTCCCAGTTAAGTAGGTTGAACAGAATAGCAAGCCAGACAATACACTTTTTTTTTTTTTTTACTAATAACTTTATTTAAATAAAGACACAAGAACCTCTACACTGAAAAAATACAAAACAAAAGCCACACGTTTCTTTTTCGAAGCAATATTGTGTGGTAACTGGAATACTGTAAAGCACGTCGGCTAAAAAGAACGGTACAACTATGTACAAATCTTTCATCGATATTTAACAAAACAAAAAAAAATTTCTACAGCGGTTTAGGATACACTGGAACGAGAATAGCTGGGACACGTACATAAAATTGGGAGAGATTTTTCTACAACCTTTGATTCAACACACTGAATAATAACGGGAGGGGAAAAAAAAAAAAAAGTCTACAAGGTAAAATTATTTAGTATCTCGAAGGTGCGTCAAAACAAAACAAACGGCGCATGACCAACACTTGTCATTATTAATGGTGCAATTTATGGAATGAACACGGACATGTTGAACATTAACAGGAAGGGGGGAAAAAACAAATGAACAGGAAATCAAAGTTGCACTTCCAGGTTATAAATCATCTATCCAAAGTCGCGTTAAATTTAAATTTTTCTGTAATTCGAGACCTGAGATTGATTTCAATAAATGCCATTTCTTTCCACAGTGTTTCTAAATACTGTAGGAACTGGCTTTAGCAAAGAGAAACAAACAAAAAAAAAAAAATATGATCCTTAGGCTTAAACAAGTATAAAAATATAAATAGAAAAAAAAAATTAAATATCTTAATTCTCCACCTACGGTCATATAACTGAATTTTTTTTTACAATCATTCATTCAAAATGGTAACAGGGAATAATGGAGAACAGAAAAGGCAACGGTTGTAGAGGGGATGGCGGGAAAAGCTCATGTACTGTACATTGACGTGTGCAAACAACAAACAGAAAAAAGTCCATTAGTAGGAATTTTGGTACGGGGTGCGGCGCTCCACCGCGGGTTACAAAGATTGGCAATGTACAGGGTGTGGAAAGTACAGAAAGTCATATCCGATTGTAGGAAAGTTAATAAGTGAGCGCTTTCACTATAAAAATAGATCCCGCCTCTTGGGCGGGCTTTAGCTTTTGATTAGCATGAGTTCAAAATATTGCTTGTGCTACCCTTCAAACCCTTAAGTGTTCTTTGTACAGCTTTTTATTCCTAAAGTTTGGAAGAAAATAAAAATTAAAAACCCAGCAAATTCAACATTTTTGGAATTGCAAACCAAAAGTTTAACTTTATTTTCAGTTTGAGAAAAAAAAAAAATTAAACCCACTACCCTATGAAGATCAATTACACACGGCGCATTCCGTGGGATGGACCAATATTAGATTCTGATTCTCTTCTGGGTGGGTTGGATCTGACACTTTAAAGTGGCGCAAAGCCCGAATGCTACTGCACTTTAGATTTCTAGCACCCATCCTGTGACGAGCACCGTGTATATGTAACTTCATGAATTCATATATATCCTCTAGTTCCTACTGGCTTGGTTAGTCGCATATTGAGTCTAAGCCGCCCCCCCCCCCCCCCCCCCCCCCAAAAAAAAAAGAAAGTGTCCACTTCAAGGGGGAGCAGTAGGCCGTAAACAAAGGAGGAACAAGGGGCGCAAAATGAATGTAATTTCATCAGTCCATCTTTGAAGTACCTATCAAAAACTGGAATAGTGTTTCTTGGGTACAAAATTTAAACAGTCTATAAAGACCAAAAACAAAGGATAGAAAGAAAGCCCCAAAAATGATGAGACCACCAATACGTTGGTGTGTCTCACGGTTTGCTGGTTCTTACTGGTGACCCGTGTCCAAGACATTCACCATTTAGGAACGGAACGCCCAAGGTGGAATGTCACAAGCGTGAAAAAGAAACCACACCCCCCCCCACCTCCCTCCCAAAACAAATTATAATAAAATAAAAAAATAAAAAACAACGCTTAAAATTAAAATTTGTGCCCACTCTGGAGCGGCTGCTACTAAGTTGTAAAGAATTGAGATTTCCAATGTGGTTTACATTCCGTGTTTACCTGAGATTTAGACTTCAGCTGAAGTACCTGATACGTAGGCCTTAGGATGGGCACTGTGCAATTGACGTGGTCTTCGGTTCGTGTCTGCCTGCGTAACGCTTGAACCCCCCTTCTGTGGAGACACATACGGCCATGGTGTACCGCAGGCCCTGGAAACTCCTGGGAGTACCTGTAAACATAATCCTGCAGCATAGTAATCTCTACACATTCCCCATTCCCTCTCCATACAGGTGCTTGGTTTTGTGGATACACAGAGCTTATTGTTTGAACACAGAAAGCAGAATCTACCTGTTAAGCCATACTTTTAAAATGCATAGTACACAATGGAGATCATTCAGCGATATTGGTGGAAATCTGCACTAAGTAGCACTATTCAGGAACAACAGGTAAGATCAGGAAAGGATGGAAAGGGGGGGGGGGGGGGGGATTTAGTCCCAGTCCAGGATAAACATTGGCAGATGTGACCATTAACACTAAGCAGTACTTGTCTTTAAATTAAGTCGATCAGATAGCGCTAACCAATCCACATGCAGAACGCTGGAAATCTGGCTGGTAGACAGCTTGGTAAGTCGCAGAGGCCGGCTCCGCGTAGGTTTACATGATGACGTGGTTGTGAGAAGGGGGAGGAGGGGACAGTGATAGCGGGTCTTCGGCCGCTTGCTCAGCCCCGTGCTGCTGGAGCTCCTGCGGGGGGCCGTGGTCGTTGGCTTCAGTGTGGTCTACGGTGCTGGTGGCATTGTCCGTCAGGGAGGAATTGGAGACCTGAGATGAGAGGTGTTCAACAGTCACGGGACTCACGGCCGAGCCTTGGGAGGGGCTGGGGAGATTCTTCAGGGTTAGATCGGAGGGGAGGAGCAAGGAGCCCAGTAACTTTACAGGACAGAACGCCGATCCGGTAGGGATGAAGTTAACCTTGTTTTTGTCAGGGCATGAAAGGAGAGCGATAGGGACGGGTTGCCGGGACCTGTGGGGGATGGGGGGGAAAAGTAACATTATAGCTATACAGCAACATACAACATACTTTATACACATAAATTATCTATGTAGAATATTTTGCACAGTTCAAATAAACGGAGATGAATCGTTTTAACCTATCGTGGGGCTGTAATGTCAATGACAGATGACGTCTAGTTTGATGGGAAACATCTTCCATATACATGCAGTTTACTGAATATTCGCCAACGCAGTGCCGATGCTTGCGCAGTCAAGAAACTTTATATTTTCAGTTACACCGAGCAGGTGCGGGGATTGATTAGCTATGGTTGACTCCTCGAGTGTCCGGTAGTGAGAGTTTGTGGGAAGGAGTGGAGGTTCAAAGTGACACGCATGCAACCGCTTTGGGGGCGTGTCTGCGCCTGGGCCGGTCTGCAGCCGGCATCCCCGTACAAGTGTCATTAACATATTTTTGCAGATCTGCTGCATCGGAAATTAGGGCCAGAGTGCTACCAGCATAGTGAGCTATACAGCTTGGGAGATGGCGCCCTCTGCTGTATGGGATGTGTGTGTGTTACCTATATCCCTCCTACTATCCAAGACAATGCAAGACGGAGCATTCCAAGCTCATGGTAGAGCTTCGCACAGTGGGGTAAAGTCTCCTAAAGTGTCTAAAAATGAAAACAGGTTATGTTGCTCCGATGAACCAATCATATTACGTCTATCATTTCTTAGAAAATGATAGCCCAAATCTGAATGTTGCCCATAGCAACCATCGCCTCTTAATTTTTAGAAGCTTTCGTATATTTATTCCCCGCATGTGGATACGGCACACTATGGAATTAGGGCAGGGGATCTCAGCTCTCATTCTCTAGTACCCATCACAAGTCATGCAACAACAGGTTAATCTATTTTGTGTGGTCAGTTAAGAAATCAGAAAACATGACCTGTTGGAGTACTTGGAGATGAAAAGCCTTGATTTAGGGCAGGGCTGGGCAACACCGGCCCTCCAGATGTTGATGAACTACACATCCCAGCATGCATTTCATCAGTTTCAGCATGGCCACATAGCAAAACTAATGCAAAGCATCCTGGGATGTGTAGTTCACTAACATCTGGAGGGCCGGGTGTTGCCCAGCCCTGATTTAGGGTATAGAGTGGCTCTAGGGGTATAACTGCCTGTCATCATGCACTGGGTAGGAGTTTACCTACTTCTACCAGCCTGGGTATAGAGAATGCTTTGAAATGGTCTAATAAAATAACAAACAAGTTATTCTAAAAAAGTGAACATCTCAATTAGAAGCTGTGTATTACATGGGGAAAAAAGCTTGTAGCTAATTTCCTGAAATAATCCCTGATGAAACGTGAACGGAATCGGATGAAACGAGTCTGCTACTAAACAACACTCATTCTCTGTGTCATTGGCTGAGAACCGTGCCACCATAGAGTACTTAGACCACAGCCATTCAAAGGGGAGGTGATTCCCATTATAATGCATGATCACCTGAGACTGAACTGATTTGTGACCGGAGGCAACTGGGTGAGAATCCTATAGTCACAACAAACTCCAGGTGAATGGTCACCAGCAGCCACATGCAATGTCTGGCACTCAGGGGACTCCATAATGTGAGCCTATGTCATCATTTATGCAGGGGAGCACATACATGTCCTTTAAACTTATACCGAGTTGCCAACCACCGCAGTAGCGCTGTAACACCCTTTAGAACCTAGGTCCCGGCATACTGGCATCTTACTGTGACCGCGCAGGATTTTTTGCTTTTTAACATCTTGTATCCCTGGTACGATTAGCTACCAGTACATTAGTTTTTATTATGAATTTTGATATTGTCATTTGCTTTTTAGATCCCTTTTAGAATTGTTTTTAATTGTTTGCCTGGACAAAGACACACAAACCTTAATAAGCAGTCATTAAAATACTACACAACATGCACACATGATCACATCACTAATGACACAAAGATCTACCTTCCCTCCGCTGCACTCTCACCCCACAAATGGGTCTCTGTCCTCCTGGATGTCCCTGTGCTTCTTAAACTTAACATGCCTGAGACCGAGCTGATCATCGTCCCTCCTAAGTCCCCTCATCGCCCGATCCACAAACAACTATCCTGCTGACTTGGAGTTATCCTGGACCATCATCCAAGCCACAAATCCAGTCCCCCTCCCAGCCTTGTTGCTTTGCATCTCCAGGATTAGATCCTCTCTTACCATGGAGGAAACGAAAACACCTTCATCCACTCATTGATGATCTCAAGACTGGACTCATGTAACAGTCGGCTATACCCGTCTTCCACACCAATATGTCCTAAAAGCTGCTACTTTCAGGTCACCTTCTTCTGTAAATGAACTACTTCGGTCTGCTCCTCCATCAAGGGTCTTTCACTGGCTCACCTTCAGAACCCAAATTTAAAACGTCTCATTCATCTATACAGAGTACACCCAATGCACTCCCCCCTATACCTCCCCTCTCCTCAAGCCCTACTGCCAACTTCTCTCTACCCACAACTCATGACTCCTCCCCCCCTCCCCCCCCCCTTACTATCGACTCAGAAATCTTGCCTGTGCTGCTCCCTACCACTGGAACTCTCATCCTCCAACAATTCGACTCTACTTCTGTCCAAATGGGCGCTCAAGACCCACTTCTTTATTGAAGCCTTCTAGCACTCATCCTACCACCACTCGCTCCATATTCCTCCATCAAGCTCTCTTCCCTCTGCGTTGCCTTGGTCTAGGCTTCCACTCGAGACAAATCATGAATAGGGCCATATTGCCGCTTATATACCTCCACAGGCGCCAAAACAGAGAAACCTACAGATAGCCGTTAAATTTATAACTTTAAAAGAATGTCCATTTTGAGACGTCTCCAGCAATTGTCCACGGGCCAAGGGATATAGTTACTAAGTGGTAACTTTTAAAAAGTTTAAACTTGGTGGTGGTTCTGGCTGCAAGAATATTTGATGTAAAAAGGGAAGGGGGGGGGGGGGGGGGGAACCTCCTTGTTTGGCCTTGTAAATCTCAATGGGCAACATGGTTGGTGTAATGGCTAGCATTACTTCCTCACACTCTTTGGTTCTATTCCCACAAAAGTGTGATTTTTCTACCGGCGCTACCCATTGAGATTTACAGTGGTTTAATCAAGCCCAAAACCAATTTTCCCAAATAACCCGTGTGTGTCCATCCTTGTGATAGGGAATACAGACCGCATGCTCCCAAGGACTGATGTGAATGACCAAATCTTCTCTTTACATCACTTTGCAGAATGTGTGTGTCTAAAGATCTGTCAAAAAATCAGTGAGCGTGTCCGCTTGGAAAAGTTGACGCTTAGTAAGCATACCGGCAAGTGAGTTTGCTCTACTTTCCTTAACCCTTTGAGTGCCAACATCTCTGTGAGGCGCCAAATATCCACTAAAAATGCCAGCGTCACTCACATTTGTTATATAAATTCAAATAAAAAAGGTGTTAAAAAAAAAAAAAAAAAAAGATTCTATTTCCTATATAAGGTCCTTATGATCAAGAACGTTTGGTTGGCAATTTTTACACTTATTTTGACAAATTTCCTTGGTACTCAAAGGGTTAATACAGTGGTGAACCAATCAGTATGTCTAGTGCTTCAACCGTTTGTAAAGTGACTGGACGCACATTCCGCCACCATCCAACAGTTTTACCCAGTCATGGTAACGAAGAAATCTTTTCATACACAAAACATTAGCAAGCGCCATAGCCGATGCACAGGACAGGCAGCCTGGCCGTTGGTCTCTGAGATACGTAGAATAGCTCCAGGTTTGTGGCTGCATAAATGATGCGTATTTCCAGGAAGCAGCCACCACAACCCAGACTATAAGACATGACCGTACCAGATAGGTAGCCTCTGCCGTACAGCAACATACCAGCTGGACTTCATCATGCATCTCTGAAACGGCTGGACACAGAAGACAACGGTCACTGCGGAATGTAGGCAACAACCCGTGACACCAGGCCATTGGGGAAATAAAAATCCCAGCGTCCCCTGCTGAGACTTGTAGTTCCCCAACCGCCGGAGAGCCGATGGTTGCCTTCTCCCGCACAGACTGCTTAGCGGCCACCAGCTGACAGAAAGGAATTACTTACGACATTTCCTCAAAGACCTTGACCCGCTCACATCCCTCGGGGGGCTCCCGTTTGAACATGTAGCTGTTGTTGGGTTTGGGAGAGGAGGCGTACTTGGGCAGCGGTGAGCTGCTCCTACTGTCTGAAAATTTAAACAGCAATATTACCAGCGGTTTGAGAGCATCAATCATATTAATGAGAGAAAGAAAAAATCCAGCTTCAAAAACCAGGTTAGTGATCTGCGCTCATCTAGGTTTAGAAAGGAGGAAAAAATGTATTAGAGCAACGGTCTGGATTATTCCCAGAATGGAAAGCAGAGGCGGAAACAGAAGTATAAAAGCAGACGGATAGCTAGGAGATAACGGAGTGTACAGTGCATGCAGAGAGCGGTGTTAGCAGGGTGGAGACTTTGGCAATGGGTATTTTAGAAAACACTTTCCTAAAACAGTGTCTCCTGGCATCGGACCACAATCTTGGGACAGCTGCTCTACAACAGAACAAGTTCCGCTATGAAAACGGATATTACTAGGTCCTAGGAAATCCACCTTTGCATGCTCCCGCAGTGAACAAGTTGTGGCAAAGCCCACTAAAAAATGCCCATACACACAATACGATACCAGTCGCCAATTTAATGAACAATATCGGCCGCGGGTCCAGATATTGTGCATACACACTGAATGACACCGGTAAAGGGTCGGTTCAGCGACGTAATTGACCTGCATGTTCAGCAGACATCAATCATCGTTAAGGCCATGCAGGAGCACGCATCGTTAACGGTATTGAGTGCCAAGGATACTCCTCTACCAGTGGTCAGTCTGTGGCTGCACTTAGGAAAAAAACTACTGTATAAAAGAAAAAAACAAAACAAAAGAAAAAACAAAAAAGTTTTCCGATGAACACACTTAAACCATACAAAACTGTTAAAAGAAAGAAAACAAAAACCGTCTAGTAACAGTATGTAGGAGGTTACATGTTATGCTCGCGGTAACTAGACCCGTACGTGCCTCATCTGACACCTACTCTATGCATTCTGAAAGCACCTGGCACTAAAGGTTGAATTATGTCTGGCGAACCGGTGTGTCAGGGAACTGGCATGCCAGGCATTGTGCAGAATAGGTGCCCGGTGGATGTGAACGTGGTTTACGGTGTTGCTACATAGACAAAGCGGCATTATTTCTTCTCACACCTTGGCAGGCACTTAATTATTGGCCCTCATACACTCATCATTGACTAGACTCCTCCCCCCCAACCAGCCTGTGCCAATCTTTGTTCTGGAATTCCACTGGCATTAATGTAAGCACGTAAACTGTGTAGCAGAAGCTTAATGGAATGGGCTTCCATGGCAGAGTTACTGCATGCTAGCCTCACATGACCAAGTCCAACGCCGAGTGTGGGATGGAGTGGTGTATAACACGCCGACACTGGACTGAGGAGCATGGAAACGTGTTCTGAGGAGTGACGAATCACGCTTCTGGGCTTGGCAGTCACATGGGCGAGTCTGGGTTTGGAGGATGCTGGGAGAATGTTACCTGCCTGACTGCATTATGCCAACTGTGAGGTTTGTTGGATAATGGTATAGGGCTGTTTCACAGGCCGAGGCCTAGGCCTCTTATCTCCACTGACGGGCAATATTAATCCCTCAGAATACTAAGACATTCTGAACAATGTTATGCTTCCAACTTTGTGGCAAAAGTCAATGGAAGGTCCTTTTCCATTCCAACATGAATGTGCCCTAGTGCACAAAGAACAGATTATAAAGGAATGGTAAAGTGTGCAGGCACATGAAACGCGTTGGCCCCCAGGAGAACCCCGGCATGCTCCCTAGATGCCCGTTCTGAACTCTCCACGACAGGCCGCGGTCAACCTCCTGTCACTTCCTGTTTAGGCGGACGCGGAGATACAGCACAACGGCTGCCACAGCAAAGCGGCCCAGCACGCAACTGCCCAGCATCTACCCCGCAATACTATCAGGCACCGGAGAGAGTGATATTCCATCAACAGCTTCACAGAGCTCATTCAGGGTAATTGTAGGGAAAGTGGCACCGGTAAAATTCTACACAAAATCACTTAATCCCCAAAAGGGTGTAAACATTGTTATTAATCAGTTTTATTTTACAGGTACCACTCAAATTTTTATATAATCCTTATATACGTTTTATATTGAATCCATCTTTAATTATATATAATCCCTTCTTTGCATTTATTCACCTAGCGCTCTTTTTTTAACATACAAACTATCCCAATCGATAAGAGCTGCTTACTTTTAGCGCGGAACCATCCCACCTGCTTCTATAAAGACATGGGGGTAATCTTCCCCAAGAGTTCAGAGTGAAAGAACACGACTGGCCCACACAGAGCCCTGACATCGAGCACCTTTGAGATGAACTGGAATGTAGATTGCAAGCCAACCTTCTCATCTATCATCATTGCCGTAGTGTTCCCTCCAGCATCCTAGGAGTGTAGCGGTGTAAATCTAGGTCTCCAAATATAGATATTTGCAGCTAAGAGAGGAGGGTAGCTTGCTGGTAAACTTCATCTCATTTAATAGAAAGTTCAAGTTCGCTTAGTCCTGGAATTCAAGCCAAATATTTTTCTTCAAAAATTTCTTAGTAACCCAACCGCACTATTGACGTTCTCCATGATATCTGGGATACGTACAGAAATTAGGCATCTAAATAGGAGATGGAGGAATTTCTGTAGAACTCCCAGATATCATGTAATCCTCACTGTCCTGACAGCGAGGATTCCCCCGGAACGTTAAATAATATGAACAACCGGCGTTGGGGTTAAACGGCAAAAATCGCTTGTTTTGTGCAATCCCCGCTGTTTAAACCCCTCACCGGCCGCATTGAATACACCCAATCACTCAATCAGCCCCATAGTAAAAGGGGTCCTGAGAAACCGTTGCTTAAAACGGAGACCAAACACGGACGTTTCGAGAGGTATCAAAGCAGTTTTTACAGTAAACGGTTTAACGCTTCGGGGTATAAAATCCTGTAAGCCGACACCTTATGTTGCATTACATTACATAGACTGTATCACTATGGAGCAGAGTAGGAGGAGGTTTACCAGTACCCATAAAGTAAATATCACACTTGAATACGATGTGTGCTGGGAGTTGCAGGGCTTCCTGTATACAGCATTGCACACAATACTTGCTGAACATTTATACTACGGATTGGATTGTGGACTCAACATTCACTATTCTGCAGAAACGGGTTTTGTATTTCGAGCAGCTTTCGACTTTTATGAGTTTTTTTAAGTCCTAAATTTTATAACCCTGATTATTATTACTTTTTGCTATAGGAACTTTACATGCATGGAAGGGCTGCACCACTCGCCACCTGGTGCCCATCTACAGAATTAGTCTATGCACAGTTTGTACTGGCAGTCTGGTATAGACACGGTGTACAGGCTATTCCCTATAAGGACAGGATATGAATGCTGGTCCTATATAAAGGGCCTACACACAGGGAGATTTTCTGAAGTGATGCCAGATCGCTCATGACGATCCGGAGGACCGCTCAGCAAACTGCGATGCATCAGCGCTGCCTGCTGAGCGATCTGTCAGGGCCGGTGTTCTGTGGTGAGAACAATGGCCCTGACACCAGCGATTATAGATTTATTCAGCATTCTGGATATGAATTGCCAGGCGGTAGTGACATGGGGGGCACATGGGCAGCGACGCTGGCATTTTTTGCGAATATTTTAAACACCTCTCACGGAGATGTTGGCACTCAAAGGGTTACGGTTACAGCTTTGTGCACTATTGCAATTTAGATTTATTTTTTTAATGTAATTATACAGTACAAATCGGTTTGGTTTTCTATGGTATATTCAGCTTGCTTTACAGTAATAGAGCTTTTGCAGAATTATCAGACTACTAGCACAAGGCCTAAGGTAAACGCGGGAAACCATAGGATCACAACATCACGTTGCCACAACAGAGAACCAAGTAAGAGTACAAGTCGGATGAGAATTAGCTGCTACTATAGGACGGAGAAGGAGGTGATTGCTCGATACCCATCGGCCAATCAGAACGGAAACACAACAGTGTGTGTCAGTGAGTTAGTAAGGAGTAATGGCGCCTCCCCAGGGTCTCGCTCCCCATACCTCAACCAAGCTTCTTCTGCTAGGACCTGACAAAGCTGAAGCCTCAAGCAATCTATGGAAGATGTTTGTAACAAGTAGATGATGAGGAAATGCAGAGGTGGAGGTGACACTACACGGCAGAGGTGGAGGTGACACTACACGGCAGAGGTGGAGGTGACACTACACGGCAGAGGTGGAGGTGACACTACACGGCAGAGAAGACTGGCTCTCTACAGGCTGACACTTAGCACAAGAAAAGCGACAAAGAGCTAAATGCCGGGAGAGCGACGTAACCAATGGCAACACTCACCTTTGTCCCGGTCAAACAGCAGGTCGTCTGTGGAGCATGGGCTGCCCTCCTGTGACTCGGGGGGGCAGGAGGGAGACGCACAAGGGGAATGGTTGCTGCTGCAGCTGCTGCTCCGTCCATGGACAGAAGGGGTCTGCGTGTCAATGCTGCGTGTGCTACTGCTACGATATGTGGAGGGTAACGGCGCTCTGCGTCCATCGGGGATTTCTAAAGGCTGGATGGGAAGAAGAGAGACATACAACTGTTATTTCTAGAAGAAACAGTTCTGAAGCTTCTACCATGCTGACAGTAGAGTGTACATGCGGGTGTGCACAGGAACGAGGTAACCACCGGGGCCCAACCATCCTGTGCACCGCTTACTCCTGTAACGGCAGCGTTGGCTCTGTACAGTATCGTATACCCCAGCATTCACATTGCCATGATACATCCGTGTGAGCACCCAGTGAGGAGCTGCAGGAGGCCCTCGTAGATTTCTGGATTCTGATGGACCGTCCCATGGTGGAGGAGGGGAAGGGACCTAATAATGCTCACTGGCACTCCCCAACTAAGGACCACATCCAAGACTAACCATGAGGAACATCTCACACGGACAAGAGATCTATAGCGTACAGTACTGTCAGGTCAGAGAAGGTACGGTCCTGCAGAACCACCGGTAACTTACGCCTGACCGATAACATCAATGTCCCTGGTCTCCTGGGAAAGCGGTAGAACCAAGTATCTACCACGTGCACTCCCGGACCAGGTGTATAATCTAGCACTGGAATGGAACCCACCACCAGATAGGAGCCGGTGGCAAGTTACGAACAGTGCCGAGAGGACCAGAGAAACCAAAGTCAACTAAAGTCTCCTTGTGGAGCTGGAACCAGGAAGTAGATCCGTCGGAGGAGAGAATTCATAATGAAACAAAGACTGCATGCGTGAGACGTCATATCCATAGGAATGTACGATCAGAGCCAGCAATGTGAGACTAGCGGAACCTCGCAGATGTGGAGGAAGGTCAAGGGATAGTGAGTGTAGAACATTTCTACGTTCCGAGCATTTATGGCCGTACGGTTATCAGATAAATCAGCAATATCTCGGCAAGAATGTTTGGAGATACAATGAAGGGGCAGAGTAAACCCACATGTGTTAGGTCACTGGGTCTGCATTACTGACTGAGGCAAATCCGCTGTGGAGCGACCATGTATGTGTCGAAATCACTCTGCGACTGTGGTCACCAAGACGATATATTTGCAAAATGATTGACAATCAGAAAACCGTTTGGGGCTGGTTACAGAGAGCGGTGTCATGTGATCGCTTTTGATGCATATCGCAAATTCAATAATCAAAAGATCTGTGACAAAGGCGAAAACTTTGTACGCAGCCGCTAGTGAGCGCCGCAATACAAATCCAGTCGGCTGTGGCATTTGTCTATTTTGAATCAGCATACAACAAGGCCTATTTCACATTACACCACACACACACACCCCGTACCTTGCCTCCATCTCTCTCGCTGGTTTCTTTAATAAAAACCTTTTCAAGTTCAGGACTTATTCCTTCCACGTTACATGGAACTCGGGAGCCGGTGGATTTTGGTACCAGGATACTTGCTGTGGGCACAGGCATTGATCTGGATGTAGAAGCCTAGAACCAGGGGGAACAGAGTAGAGTAATCTAGAACCACACACACACACAGCACATGTTGTATCCAGACTATAATAGCAAAAAACACAAAGATATGACAAATTAATTCTTTGTATTATTCAAAATTGTTATAACGTATATAACAGGTGAGGCAGCGCCTCCTCTGCCTACCTCACCCTCACATCTCCGATCAGAACCCACCAAATATCCAGCCTCTTATAGCCCCTGCATTGCCTTCTTCTGCTGCAGATGGACTGTCCCATGTACGGAGAGACAAGGATCCTAATAATGCAACTGGCACTCCCCAAATGAGGTCTGCACCAAAGGTTAATATAAGAAAGGGCTCATATGGACAAGAGATCTGTAGCGTACAGTGCTGTCAGGTCAGAGAGGGTACGGCCCTGCAGAACCACCGGTAACTTACGCCTGACCGATAACATCAATGTCCCTGGTCTCCTGGGAAAGCAGTAGAACCAAGTATCTACCACGTGCACTCCCGGACCAGGTGTATAATCTAGCACTGGAATGGAACCCACCACCAGATAGGAGCCGGTGGCAAGTTACGAACAGTGCAGAGGGGACCAGAGAAGTCAACTAAAGTCTCCTTGTGGAGCTGGAACCAGGAAGTGGACCCGTCAGAGGAGAGAATTCATAATGAAACAAAGACTGCCTGCGTGAGACGTCATATCCATAGGAATATATGTGATCAGAACAGCGCTGTGAGACGGTGTATTATGATCGCACGCACCGATGGATATGCTATTTCATACAGTTTCATTGTGAGATCTCTTCTCTGACAGATCTACTTCCTAGTTCTAGCTCCAAAAGGAGACTTCAGATGACCTAAAATATTCTATTACAATATACAAGAGAACATTGTGCTGTAGTATAAAAGGAACAAATAGCAGAACACACAACCACTATGGAGTCTGCCATTAAAAATACCAAGTGTTGCAGAAAAACAAAGTTATTTTTGAGACATTAGTGTCCGGTAATCAACAGGTCAGATGTTGGTTCCATATAGGCCGGGGGCCCAGGCGCGCACACCAGAGGCCCAGGTCCGCTATGACCAGTTTCATTATTCTCACAATGGGCCT
Organism: Crinia signifera; assembly: GCF_055691185.1. NCBI lineage: Eukaryota > Metazoa > Chordata > Amphibia > Anura > Myobatrachidae > Crinia > Crinia signifera. Next base: position 313,958,620 of record NC_139221.1, read on the forward strand.
TATTTTGGTTCATTCTTTCTGACAAAATCCTTCTTAGATGGACAAAACCATGTGCACTGCAGGGGGGCAGATGTAACATGTGCAGAGAGAATTAGATTTGGGTGAGTAATTTTGTTTCTGTGCAGGGAAAATACTGACTGCTTTAATTTTACACTGCATTATAGATCTCACTTTGAAGTAAAACCCCACCCAAATCTGCCCCACCCGCAGTGCACATGGTTTTGCCCATCTAAGAAGGATTTTGTCAGAAAGAATGAACCAAAATAAGGCCCAATGTCCAATAATGCGGCATTCACAAACTCAGGGGCAGATTTATTAAGCTCAGTGAAGTGATAAACTGTCTGGTATTTATCACCGGCCAATCAGCTCCTACCTGTGAAGTTACAGTCTTGGTTTGAAACATGACAGGTTGGAGCTGATTGGCCGGTGATAAAAACCAGACAGTTTATCACTTCACCAAGCTTAATAAATTTGCCCCTGAGCAGTCACATGATGTGACTATCAGGACTGCATCGCCTCAAACGTTCTCAGAGGTAAACACGACTACAATATACTATGTACCATGTACAATATACTATGTACCATGTAATACAAACAGATGCAGGTAGATTTTCCTTGATTCTGTGAAATGCAACCAAAATCTAAAACAAGACACTGAAGCATTTATGCTGAATGGCTATGGGGTAAAAAAATAAAAATAAAAAACACAAATCTTAAAATGTAAAATGGTTAAATATATACTTTACATACAGATGTGTGCTCATACACCAGGCCAAAATACACCATGCGTCACAAGACACCGGGTGCAAGTGAAATGAGCCAAGCGGGGTTTCTCGATTTCTTTTTCTTTAAAAAAAAAAAATTAAAATTTGCATCTTATTTAACACCGCAGCTCAAGAGGATGTAAAAAAAGATGAAGCACAGCTGAACTTGGCATGGGCACTGTATGTACAGACTGTACAAGCAGTGCATTTAAAACAAATCAGTGGGGTGGAGTAAGAAATCCAGGGGGTCAGAATCCCAACACTGAAAATGCAGATGGCTTCTGGGTTGGTATTTTATCCCTACCCATCCAGCATTCCAAGCCGAAGCCCTGCAGCCTGTACCTAACCCTCATACTCACCATGGGGGATCCATCATCATCCTCCTGCTTCTCAATCAGCGCAGTCATGTTAAAAAAATTTTAATCGGATTGTTCACTACAGTGACCGAGACACACATTTGAGTGTAGGAGACACATGGAGGCTAACGGAGAAGGATGTTCCGTGTGACGGCAGCAGCAGCCGTATGAGGACACCTCTGTACGTACACCATTGCTCAGTAATATTACTGCTACAAAAGGAAATTACTAATTTGATATTAAACTATTGCACGGAGTATTTCAGACACCTTGTGCTACAGCGTGCAATTACATTGAAAGTGTGGAAAGAACGGGTCGATTTCTACACTTACCCGGGGAGAGGTAGAGAGATGAGTCTTCCTACACCGGTATAAATGTACTAAAGCTTTTAAAAATAATTTAAAAAAAAGTCGTTGCTTATAGCAACCAGATTCTGGCTATCGTTTCTCTATTGCATCCTAGAAAATAACAGACAGAATCGGATTGGTTGCGATGGGCAACATCTCCCCTTTTCACTATACAGTGTGAGAGAGACACTCTGGGAAGTAGCATCCTATCTTTCTGAACACAGGGGGGGGGGGTTGGTTTAAGCTGACATGTGCCGACATGTATTATTTTGTGTTAAACATCCATGTGTAGCCTGTGCGTACGAACACGGCGTGCGAGTGGGGGGGGGGGTGCGTATCGGCATTCACGGTGCGATGTCTCGTGTACTTGCAAGGCTCCAAACTTGCAGCCTTGCGAATCAGCCAGAATAAGGTTCTTTAAAGTTGAGAAAATAGTACATCCAGAGCTGGTGCCCCTACAGGATTCTCAGAGTACTGCAGTCTCCTGATTAATCAACTCTACCATGATGGGGTGTGCGATGTTCGCATTTATGGATTAAAGTAGGGGTGGCCAAACCAGTCCTCGAGATCTACCAACGGTCCACGTTTTCCAGGTTACCAAGCCGGTGCACAGCTGTAGTCATTACAAACTGTCACATTTTAAAACATGCTGCATTCATTCCTACTATAGATCCACAGGTGGCCTGAAAAACATGCACCATTGGTAGATCTTGAGGACAGGTTTGGCCACCCCTGGATTAAAGTATTTGAACAGCACATTGCAAGTCCTGTCCCTCACCACATAACTGAACCAAACGATGACCTATAAATTAATTTGACTTAACGGAATACCTTTTTTCTAAATTCCTCCATAAGTAATTTGCCCTGGAAAAAAAATCTGATACTTGGGGGCGCTGTAATTCTAAAGTTTGGGAACCGATGATCTATACACAGCCGAAACTGTGACTTTTGCATTTTGAAGGAGGCCTTTGTGACCTTCCCTCTGCAGATATGTATCCTTAACTTCCACGGAGAACTCCATTCTGGACCTGTCCACCCCAAAGCTTCAAAGCCAAATTCCAAGATTTGAGTTTCAAAATGGGCCAATGAGAACGGGATCTGAAAAGAGACGGTTTTCTCGGTACTGGATTTTACTACCCCTGGTGTCTTCACAAATAGGAACCTGATGGTCTTCTTGGAACTGCTCCAAGCACTTTTTCGTCACCTTGTTAACACAAGCAAAGTATGCAATATCTAACAGTCCCCATCTATAACAAAGACTTTGTGGAATGCCTTGGACAGGTGCATTAACACCATCTTTAAGAGTTGCCATGACTGGGAAAGGAACAATAGTGGTGCTGGGCCTACTACATGGGCAGAACTCAACAGCCTACATCTCGCTGTCCAGAAAAATTCTAAATCAATTTCAAGAAATCAAGACTTCCATCTTTGGCCACTCTTCATCCCAGAGTCGGACCTCAAAAGGTGTGAACCACTGCAATATGCTAGGATTTTGATGGCCTTGTTGTAGAGACGGACGCTCTTTGTGTGCTTGGGCAGGGATCTCCGGTCTCCATTGGTGCAGAGTGGGAAATGGTACAAATTTACCCTAGTATGACCCCTTTGGTATAAGCTACATCATGCCCACAAAATACTGCTTTTAAGCCCAAGCTGGTTCTCCTACATATTACGTTGCAACAGATGGTCACCAACAGCACGGAGGTTGATCATTAGCCAAGGCTGATCTGCCCAAATAAATCCCTCATAAGAAGTGGAAGAGATGGCAGCGAGAACTACCCAGACTGCACTTCATCAAACCCCAGCCACAGAACAGCTGCCTGATTGGCTCTGAATCACCACAAAGTTGAAAGGGTAAATAGAAAAAAAAAATGGGGAGCGCATTATTCTCGTTGTGCATTTAACTCGCAAATAGGGGGCTATTGAAATATCAGTGAAAAAACTGGTTGTGAAACATAAAAAGAAAAACCCATAATCCACACCTTAAAAACACATCGGTTTGGAACAAAACCGCCGCCTATGTAATGAGAAAAACAGAAACCAGTGATGATAATATTCTGCTCCACATTTATAGTTTGGTTTTCCGTGAGTAAAAACACGACTTGAGTCACGCCCAGATTATAGTGCACTTAAAGAGCAATTTAGATACCGAAAGAGATACAAGATAACTCTGCATCTAATTTACGACTTACAGGCTTTGCCCTGGCACTTCACGCGATGAGCACACTTACCTGAGTATGAGCAATTGCTATATGGTTTCCTTGAAGAGGCGAGGGACTGTCCTTATCCTTGATGTGACGATTGTTGTTCTTCGTACGCTGGAGTTGCTGTCGCAGCTTGGCGATCTGTGGAGAAAATGCAGGGAAAGTGCACCATTTAATATCTCTGCGCCTTGAAGCCACATGCAGAAAGACTTACAAAGCTTTAATGACTTTCGGTAACTTACGCGTTTCGCTACTCAAGGTAGCTTTGTCAAGACCTTTGATTAAGCTACCTTAAGTAGCGAAACACGCAAGGACCTTCTGCTTTGTGCTGCTAACGCTACCCTGACCATGGAATCAAGTCCGGAGCAGCCCCAACGAACTGTGCTTTAATTGCTTCACTGGATAAAGGGAGTCATTTTGCACCATCCTTCCTTGCTTGGGAGTATCAAGGCATTGTTCCTACTTGCAAAATTCCAACGTAAGGATAAAAATGGGACACCATCAATAATCATCTACAGGTGGTAACTATAGCTCCCAAAACCAGCTGCATTGTTTAACAGGGGTATATGAAGGAACATACAATCCAGGCTAATACAACCACATAGGGTAACCAGTACTATTATCCACTATTGTTTTCAATGTGTTGTGTTTATTTGAGAATTTTATATTCAATCTGTAAAGACAATCCAATCTTTTTTTTTTTATCATCTTTTAAAAAGGTATAATTTAGCGCTGCTTTTCTTTCTTTGTTGTTTTTGTTACTAACTATACAGTACTAAATCCTGGTTTAGCAGCTGCTGGTACAACCATTCGTGACTGGTGCCTCTAGTATCCGTTGCTTCCTAGCGGAGTATAGGACATTTCTTTTCTGAGAGCAGTTAAGAGATTAGAATTTCTTAGAACTGATTAGTATAAAAAATAAATAGAATTATATGTGATCTTTAAAGCTCAATTTACAAGTTGTCCATATAAATCCATTTGGATTTGGAAGGGGGAGGGGACTTAGGATGTCGCCATGTCCAACTTGTCATGCTCTGCCCACTTCCATGGCTCATGTAGACCGATGTGCATTTAGATGCAGTTTAGCAGTCAATAAGCAGAGTAAAATTAAATGAATGTAAGTTTTTCTACAAGCTACTTGAAAAAAAAAAAAGGTTTGTTTGTTTTGTTTTTTATTTAAAAAAAGAAATTAAAAAATAAAATACTTCCGTAAAAAAAAAAAAAAGTCTGACGTTCTAAACTGTTTTCACCGATGCGGACACGACGTAGTGAAGAAGTGAACATGCTCGTTGTAATTAAGCTAACTAGAACAATACGGATGTCTAGGTTACTGAGAGTGGGTGTAAAGTAGCTAGCGAGCAGCGTAACGTTAGGGGCGTGGGCGCAGTATGCATGACACATAGTAATTTGCAGCCTGTGCTTTTATGTGAACTGCGCAGCTCTTGTTGGGGATGACAGATTGGGGGTATTCAGGATGGTAATAGCTGATGACCTGAAATGACATTCAGTGCTCAGGCACATCTTTCTCCTGCTGCACAGCTCTGGGAGATGGGGCTTACAGCAGCTCCATCGAAGGAAAATCTTCCACCTACAGATGACTAATTTACTGGCGAGCAGACTAGGTTGTACATCATACATGTTCTTAAAGTGGCATGCTACAAATATATCCAGATATTTAACGTAAGACTAATTCTAATATATACATGCAAGCACATGTGCCCATGTTCATATTTGCTGCAAGTAGAGGAAATTGCGGGTTGTTTGCAGCGGCCACTGTGCCCACGAACTTGCGCGGGTACTGTGCATGCACCAGTGACCCATAGATCTTAATGTTGCATAGACTCCCGCAAAGGAGTCACAAGCAAGGGTGCGAGTAGTTGACACTTTGACACATATTCGCAACCACAGTCCAATTTTTGTCAAGGATGAATGTGGGCACTTCTGTCTAAAAATTGTTTTTTACATATGTCGACTTTTTTAGTGGCATTTAGATACATGTTTAAAATATTCCACCGTTATCAATTTGTTCTGAATTTTGGGAAAATCAATTTATCACTTCCTCACCCGGACCGATTTCTTGTATCAGTTATGGGATGGTCAGCTGACCTCTTTAGTATAGTTTTAAGATTACATATGTACTTTGATCCATTTACGCTCCCCTTTCCCCCTTTTTTATTCCTGCTTCTTAGTGGTGGCATCTCAGAACCTTGTCTAGAGTAAGTCAAATGGACTTTTCCGTTAGTCAAAAATCAGGCCAGACCCAAAGGATTGGCAGCCGCATATAGCCAGCGGCCTGGGGGTAATGAGTCCAGCACAAGAGAACATCCCTTTTAACCAGAGGTGACCAAACAAGTCCTCGAGATCTACCAACAGATCACATGTACCCAGACCACCCAGCTGGAGCACAGGTGCAGTCATTACTGCCACATTGCCCAGACCACCCAGCTGGAGCACAGGTGCAGTCATTGCCAACTGTCACATTTACAAACACGTGCTCCATTCATTCCTAACTGCCACATTCTACAGATCCACGGGTGTTCTGGAAAACATGAACTGTTGGTAGATCTCGAGAACCGGTTTAGCCGGCACTACTGTAAACAAGAGATGAGTGAATGGACTAGCACTGGTATGCGTGTAGGTGGAACCGCTCTCCTACAATTAGTAAGGCGAATACAATACCTCTTTCAGTTGGTCTGCACTGCCCCAGGACGCAGATCGCTGATGGCCGGCCTTCTTCTCTACGCCCTCGTCGCCCCAGCAGCTCGGTGTCTAGGGAAAAGGACACGTTTAAGGTCACAGTAAGACGTGCCATCCATCGTCTAAACAAGACAAACCATGTGTTCTTCCATATACCTAGATCTACCTACGGCATGACACGAAATAACCAGAATTCATTGGTTAGAATTGGCCATATCCGATGCCGAATGGCTGACCATAAGATGGTTGACAGTCATTAGATCAACACCATTGTGTCGTCATACAGGAAAGTCGACAGGGGACAATGTCCACATGGGTCAAGGTGGACAAGGGACTAGGTCGACATGGGTTTAGGTAAACAGTCAAAAGGCCGACATGGGTTTTTTGACAGTTTTTTTGAGCCGACGTGCCGACAGGCGGTATTTCATGCCCTAGTGGATGATCGTGGGAGAATAAAATATAGTGTGCTGAGCATAGCAAGGCACCGTGCCCGAAGCATGGGGAGCGATGCAAGGGGATGCGGTACACTTAAAATTGTGTCCATGTCGACTGTATCGAGATTTGGTTGAAAAAAAAACCATCAAAAACCCATGTCGACCTAACACGTGTCGAGCTAACCCCATGTCGAACTAGACCCCGGTTGACCTTCCTGTATGTCGACCAAACTGTGTCAACCATCTTATGGTCGGCATAACAATCCCATTCCCCACAAACCACTGCTAGTGATGTTCCAGAGGCAAGGACACGTTCCAGAGGGCACAATAGGAGGTGGGGGGTATAAAGAAGCTTTGAAATGCCAAGGTGATTGTTCTCCTATGTGTCCAACTACCCCAAAAAAAAAAAAAAAATCTGCATCATTACAACCTAGATGTAGATCAGTCTCTGGAGCAGCGGACAAGCAGGTCCGATAAGCAAACAGACTGTAACGTTACCAATTAAGTGGAGGGATCACAGCTTCACCTCCCTTCTGTTACAGTCTCCTGTTTCTCTGCAAGTAAGAACCCACACTCCCACCTCTGACAGAGGACATTCCGCCCCAACTGTACCAGGTAAAACAGGTCCGTCATGCTAGAGCCGCCCGGTCAGAACCGCACTTGAGGATTGGACGCCACAGACTGAACTCCCACCCAGTCTGGGTCATTCTGTATCACTTAGTAAGGCGAGGGTTAAACAGTCACTAGCGTCAGCTCCAAGTGGCATCCTATGGAAGGATGGGAACTGAACTTAACTTCGTACTCTAACACGAACGCCAACTTTCAAACCATTTCCTGGGACCCCATATTTTTTTGTTAAACCCACATACATATCACATGCATTACATTAGCTTACTCTCTCACGCCGCAAAGCAGCATACGCAATCTAGCTAGAAAACAACCGGAGTGTAGGAAAGGGTCTCTGACCAGGGTTGCGCATTCGACTAAAACCCAGCTAAAAGTAATGCAGAGTATTTCAGGGATAAGAGTAAAAAAAAAAAAAAAATCCAACAACTTTATTTGTCGGTTAATTATGACAAACATGAGTATCCAGCTCGGCGTCAGGCCGAGGGTCTGTGCAATTGCAGGATTACCATTAACACAGATATTGTGCAGGATGGATGATCAGCAGGGCCTCCAGCACTAAAACAAACGTGCATTAAACATGTAAAACGCAGGAGTCTGCAGCTTTCCAAGCTGCCTAGAGGTGCGGAAAGGCTGACTGCTATTCTATTACTAATTCTAAGCCAGTGTGAAATATTAAAGAAGCCTCTCAAGTCACTGAGTATTATCAGCCAAATTCAGCATACCATGACACAGCAAGATACCCAGCTGCTGCTCGGGACCGTTCCTACCAACTGATGAGGGAGACGTAGGATACGCCAACAGCCCTGATCTTCCAAAGCAGCATATATCTATTAATGGGAAGTAAAGCCGGCAATACGCACACCTTTGTCTCACGCAGAACTTCGGCGGACCGACGCGAAAAGATACGGCCACAAAACCGTCATAAAATCACAAAAACACTGAATAAATTTGTATGACACCACAAAAAGAGCCATTGTGCCATTATCTTCTTCATTATAATCAGGGCGTTGTGTTGTCACAAATGTAATTCATGTGATGTCACAGTCACCAAACTGCAGGAAGTTCCGGATGTGGAGAGAGTTTAAAAAGGACAATTTGACTTCTGGGTATCCAACGGCCCTTTTAAAAAATGGCTCGCTGCGTTAATCTAGGACGTATAGCGTATCTGTACAATAGGCCCAATCTGCACATGATCCCGGTACGGAGAAGAGACTAAACCCACTGCAATATAAAACACAGAACCCTGAAGACGTTACCTGGGTGGACTTGTCATTCATACACGAAGGATGGTGCACATGATGGTCCCGCGGCCAATGTCCGCTCAGGTACGATCCAGTTATCGTGTCCAAGGAAGAAGTCCGTCTTATGGTGTTCGATGTTCTTAGGTGATGGGAATTTGACCGATCAGCTGTGAAATTAAAAGGGGGAGAAAAAGAATATGAGTTTCGTAATTCAGTAATTATTCCCACCGGTGTAGTGTGGTGGAGATCTGATGTGCACCACCTATTGTAGCAGAGAGACCTTGTGGTCGCAGAACTCCTTGGTAACTTCCAACAACAGACTACATTGTACAATATATACACATACAAAAAAAAACAAAAAAAACAAACAACACAGAACTATATAAAAAGCATTTACAATCATTGATATTCAGTTCTCCCAGACCGCGCAAACCCTCCCAATCTCATGCAGGTAAGGCTCATTGGTTGGACCAACAATAGAGAAACATGCGCTGGGTCGACATGGCTTAAATCGACACGGATGGAAGGTCGACAGAAGCATTAGGGCAACAATGACGACAGTCAAAAGTTCAGCATGGGCTTTCCACTTTTTTGGGGCCTGAATGTCAACATGGTCGACATGGACACCAGATCTATTCTTCCTCCGCACCCTAGTGGATGGTAGGTCATGAAATACCGCCTGTCGGCTCAATAAACAAGAGACAAAAACCCATGTGGCCCTTTTGACGTTCGACCTAGCCATTATCGACCGAATGCTCGTGTCGAACTCCTGTCCATGTCGGCCTAAGCCTTGCCGACCGTTAGTGGTCGACCCAACGCATTGTCGACATACATTGTGTCGATCCAAAGACCGTATACCCCTCACGCAAGGCAGCCATTCACCTGCAAAACAGTTCTGAAGGTCTTAACTGAAATCCACATGACCAAAATGAGCAAATGGCAGAGGCCTCAGATACACGCAGCAGCCATCTTTACCCACAAGGCTAGAGATCAGCTCATCTAGCCTTCAAAAGGTTTTAGGCAGCCCAATTCAAAAAGGATTCCGGGCTGACCTACAGCTGCACCCAAAACCTGTATGTGGGGGAAGTAGGACAGATACTGGACACAGTACACACAACGTACGCAGCTACATCGGGGAAATACCAGCTCAGACACACAGGGATTATTCATACCATGCCAACTTGGATGTGAAAACAGCTGTGGTCAAAACGATTTCCCCTATAACCCTTGTACTAAACCTCACCCCTTCCTAATATTTATGTGGGATCCCCTTCTGGGACACGTACCACTGACTCTGGGCCCAACGTATACATACAGTATAGCTGGGACTTCACGCAATCAGCATTGTGGCTCAGACCGGACCATAGATTGAAAAATATCCTCATTAGTGCATAGACAAAGGGGGACTTGTTCCATTTATCGTGGTTCTGGTGCTGCTAGCCAGGGCTTCTGCAAAAGCAATGTATTGGGAATCGACTAGAGTTAATTAATGGGTTACATGAAATGGAAACAAGTTTTAAACTAGAAAAGAATTCACGAGATGCTCGGAAACATGAAAACCGTCACACTTTCAATTTACAATCCAAAAGTTAAAACGCAACGCTTTCATTCATGCGTACCAGATTGGGCGGTTCAAAAAGAGCGCAGTTAAAACAGTATATAATTGAAATACACGGCAGAACAGCTTACTGTCCCCAGCAGGGGGATTCAATACAGCTCCAAGCCACGCCCCTACTGGTTTCGTCGTGGTTATCACATTGCACAGCGCCATAGGAGTATGGATCATAAAAGGTTGTCAGTCAATAAGTGAACACCAAAACAGCGACATGCACATAGTCCACACGAAAAAGGTCACCAGATTTTAAAAAAAGTCTAAATTAATTTTTCATGTTTTTTTACATTAACTTTGACACCTGAGCACTTGGTTTGCCCATCCCACGATGGCTGGTTGCCATGTTTCGGGGCCACCCTACCTGAGTGATCCGGACACCCCTGCGTTGTTCGGACTACTCCTACAAAACACTTTGTTTGATGCCTTGTCAATGGCCGCCCTCTCCCAGTTGAGCTGCAATCGCGGCGAGACCGCAGTTTGAGTGGCCGCGAAGATGCAGAACTCCACAATCGCAGAATAGTGATTTAGCTTAAGATACTATACATCTCCTGCTTCTGTCCTTCCCCATTCCATCACTGAACACACACCTGGTGGCGGTCAGTCGTTCTGGTGGATCACAGCAATAGAAAACCCAATGATCCCAATAGAGACCAGCTCACCTGTGGTGCCATTTTCAGACACTAGGGGCAGCACAGAGCAAATACTGATAGCAGCAGATACCAGCAATGGTTACTAAAGGTTCCTGTAACAGTGCCCATTTTATATGACCCTAATGTACAACAGGTGTCCTTAAGATGACAACATCTACGTGTTAAGCTTGGATGCTCAGAAAAAAAGGGATTTTTGTAAGAACTTACCGTTCGAATCCCTTTCTCTGATATGGTCCTGGTGACACAGCTCAACACTGGGATGTAGGAGGGTCCGAAGGAGCCAGGCACCTATCCTAAAGTTTTAGAGGGTAGGCTCCTCCCCTACTGCATCCCTGGACTCTTCAGTTCATCTTTCAAAGCCACTGGAATACATTAACTCAGTACAAACGCCTGCACATATTATATGCACATTTTATAACAGAAAACTGTTAACTTTTAACCATTTTAACATGAACATCATGAAACTTCTGGCATACTTACTGAGCGTAAGGGAGGGATCGCTGTGTCACCAGGACCATATCAGAGAAAGGGATTCGAACGGTAAGTTCTTACAAAAATCCCTTTTTCTCTTTCAATGGTCCTGGTGACACAGCTCAACACTGGGACGTTCCAGAGCCGGTCCTTTGGGAGGGTACGCTCAGGTCTGCAGCTCTCAGCACTGCTCGCCCGAATGATGCGTCCTCCGACGCGAACTCATGGAATCTATAGAATTTGGCAAATGTGTGAACAGATGACCAAGTGGCAGCTCTGCAAACCTGCTCAGCTGTGGCCCCATGTCGAACCGCCCAAGAGGTGGCAACTGACCTGGTGGTATGCGCATTTATTTTGGCCGGTACTGGTCTACCCACTTTGGTGTATGCAAAGGCTATCACAGACCGCAACCACCTAGCAATAGTCTGCTTAGATGCAGGCCAACCAATTTTGTGTACGTCATACAATACCAACAATGTGTCAGTCTTCCTGACACTCTTCACTCTGTCCACATATATGCGTAAGGCACGCACAACATCCAAAGTTCTCAACTTGTCCCTTTTGAACCCTCTGGGGGTTGAAACACAGGTAGAACTATCTCCTGATTTAAATGGAAGGTAGATACCACCTTCGGTAAAAACTGAGGCACTGTTCTTAAAACAGCCCTGTCATCATGAAAAATTAAGAAGGGAGATTTACATGACAAAGCTCCCAATTCTGAAACTCTTTTAGCAGATGCTACTGCTAACAAAAACACTAGCTTCCACGTGAGAAACTTAAAGTCAGCCGACCTTAAAGGTTCAAAAGGTGCCTTTTGAAGGCATTCCAAAACCAGTGATAGATCCCAAGGTGCTACTGGTTGCTTGTATGGAGGTTTCAACCTGGATACTCCTTGTAAAAAGGTTTGAATTTCCGGCAAAATGGCTATCTTTTTCTGGAAATAGATGGACAAGGCCGAAATCTGTACCTTCAGTGACTGAAGGCTTAGGCCCGATGAAAAACCATCTTGTAAGAATTCCATCATTCTTGATAGCTTAAAATGAGATGTATGAGCCTTTCTTCTCTCACACCATCGAATGTAAGTCTTCCAGACTCTATAATAATTTGCCGAAGATACAGCTTTTCTGGCTTTTATCATCGTCTGTACTACTGCCTCAGAAAACCCTTTTCTTTTCAAAATGGTGGTTTCAATAGCCAGGCCGTCAAAATCAATCGATCAGAATCCAGGTGATTGAATGGGCCTAGTCTTAGAAGGTCTGGTCTCAGAGGTAGTCGCCATGAGTCCACAGACAACCTCTGAAGCCTCGAGTACCAGGACCTCCTTGGCCAATCTGGGGCCACTAAGATCACTGGAACCTTCTGCCCCTGTATTTTCTTCAGAAGTCTCGGTAACATTGGTACTGGTGGGAATGCATAAAGGAGATCTCCCTGCCAGTGAATAGTCATGGCATCCACTGCCTCCGCCAGTGGATCCCTCGTTCTGGCATAAAACCTGGGCACTTGACGGTTGACCCTGGATGCCATCAGGTCCACATCCGGGATTCCCCACCTCGAGGTGATCTGGTGAAACACCTGAGGGTGTAAGCTCCATTCCCCTTCCTTGAGCTCCTCCCTGCTCAGGAAGTCGGCTTCTATGTTCTCTATTCCTGGAATGAATATAGCCGATACAGCTGGAACATTCTGTTCCGCCCATAGGAAGATTCTGGACACTTCCCACATGGCCAATCTGCTGCGTGTACCTCCCTGGTGATTCAGATACGCCACAGCTGTGGCATTGTCGGTCTGAATCCTCAAAGGGAGGTTCTGTAACCTGTCTCCCGCCAAGGAAATCACTTTCCAGACAGCTCTCAGCTCCAAGATGTTGATCGGTAACGCTGATTCCTCTGCCGTCTACAAGCCCTGAAGCCTGAGATCCAGGACTACTGCCCCCCAGCCCCTGAGACTGGCGTCGGTAGTTACTATCAACCAGTCCCAGGTCTGTAATGACCGACCCCACTGAAGGGAATCTACTTCTGTCCACCATTTCAAGGATTCCTGAGTGTCCGAAGACAGCACTATCATCTCGGATTTCATGGTCAAAGTGTTTCCTGACCAGGCTGACAAAATGTTCCATTGGAACCTCCGAGAGTGGAATCTGGCAAATTGAAGCGTCTCGAATGACGCCACCATTTTCCCCAGGAGCTTGAGGCACCTCCATGCTGAAATGCTCTGAGCCCTGAGAATCTCCTGGACTAGGGTGACCAGATCCCTGGCCTTTATCTCCGGGAGGAAAACCCGATGAAGATGGGTGTCCATTATAACTCCCAGGAATTGGAGTCTTTGTGACGGTACCAACTGAGATTTTTGCAAATTTAAAATCCAGCCGTGAGCCTGCAAAAAACTGATGGCCTCTGCCAAGTGACTCTGCAGCATGGCTGCTGACTCCGCTTTGAACAGGAGATCGTCCAAATAGGGTATTACTGTGATTCCCCTGAGCCTCAGCACCGCCGCCATCACTGACATTATCTTTGTGAATACCCTTGGCGCGGTTGCTAGCCCAAAGGGTAACGCCCGGAATTGTAAATGCAGGTCTCCTATGGCAAACCTAAACAAGGTCTGATGCTCCGGGTGTATAGGGACGTGCAGATATGCGTCCTGGACATCCATGGACGCCAAAAATTCTCCCTGGTCCAGACTCAGGAGTACTGACCGTAGAGACTCCATTTTGAAATGGTCTACCCATAAATGAACATTTAGAGACTTCAAATTTAGTATTGGTCTGAAAGACCCGTCTGGTTTGGGCACCAGGAACAGCGTGGAGTAAAAGCCTTTCTTCCACTCTGTCTTGGGGACTAGTGTAACCACCCCTTTTTCCAAAAGGGAGTGCGCTGCTCTCACAAGAGCTGTACGCAGTCGTGCCTCCTTTGGTAAGGATGTGGGAATGAACCTCTTCGGAGGTGGCCCTCTGAAAGGGATTTTGTAACCCTGTGTTATGATGTCTAGCACCCAGGCATCCTGGCCTAGAGAGGCCCAAGCGTCCCTGAAGAGTGTGAGACGCCCGCCCACTTTTGTCACTGTCGGGCAAAGCCCCCGACAGTCATGCAGAGGGTTTATCCTCTCCTTTATTGGCAGGCTTCTTGTGAAAAGAGCCAAATTTTGACTTTTGTGTCTTGCCTCTAGAGGGCTGAAACCTTCCCCTGAAAGACTGTCCTCGAAAGGACGCACCACCTCTAGGGGAGGGCCGAAAGGACGGCTTAAAAGCAGAAAATCTGGATGTCTGCTTTGCTGAGGAGGCCGGCAGGAATGTACTTTTGCCGCCTGTGGCCTGTTTTATAATCTCCTCTAATTCGGTACCAAAGAGTACCTTTCCTTTGAAGGCTAATGTTTCCAGAGCCTTCTTGGACTCATTGTCTGCTTCCCAGGCTTTAAGCCAAAGCACTCTCCTGGCATTAATGGAGACTGTGGACACTCTGGTTGCCATTTTAATAGCTTCCTCCTCTGCTTCAACTGCATATTCTGCTGCTGCCTTAATCTTTTCTGCAAGCAGTAATGCACCCGGGTCAGCCTGCAGCATGGTGCATAATTCACCAGCCCACTCTATCATGGCCTTAGAAACCCAGGCTGAAGCAATAAGGGGTCGTAAGGTAAACCCCACCCCTTCAAAGATAGCCTTGAGGTTTCCCTCCAGCTTTTTATCCACAGAATCTTTAAAAGCTGCACCGCCTTGTACTGGTAATACAGTAGCCTTGGACAAACGTGCCACTGAAGCGTCCACAACTGGGACCCTTTCCCAGAGCTCCGCATGAGACTCTGGCATGGGGTACAGACTAAGGAATCGTTTTGGCATCTGAAGCCTCTTATCAGGAGTTTTCCAAGCCCCTTCTAACAATTCCTGTAACCCCTCATCTGAAGGAAAAGTAACAGCCTCCTTCCGCTGTCGCTTAAAAACACCTTTAACAGGAGTCTTATCCTCCACAGTCAGCTTTAAAGCCTGCTTCACAGCTACAATGAGATCCTCTATACCAGCAGCAGAGTTCTCTTCCAAATCATCACCCTGATCCCAGGGGATGTCAGTATACTCTCCTTCCTCTTCATCTACCACAGTAGTTAAAGCATAAGACCTTCTAGGGGTCCCTGCCACATCATCCATTTTGTCCAGCATTTCACTGAACCTGTTAATCCCTTTTGCAGTATCCTGCATCACCTGGATAAGTGCAGGATCTGCCTGGGTAAGAGGCAAGGAGCCAGACGACTGCTGAGATGATGGCATAGGTCTCTGTGATTCTACCAGCCCATCACTCTGCCTGTCCAAAAGCTGCACCAAAGCGTTTACTGACCTGCCTAGGGCCCTGGCCCACGCAGGTTCCATCTGCTCTGCCCTATGGGGATCACTGCCCATGGGTCTCACATCAGCGCAAGTAATACATAAGCCCCCCTTGGCCATCTGCTCAGGGACAAACTTTTGTGTGCAAACATTGCACGCGCTCAGTGCATTAAGGGCTCCCTCCCCCAAAACCACAGCCTGATGCTCAGACATGATGCAAGTGATAAATGTATATCTATCAGTATACACAGTGCAAACAATGTACAAGCGTTTATACAGAGCAATGCACCCAGTCACTTATCTGTCTGTTGGTTTCAACTGCGGGGAAGCGATGCCCAGGAAATCCAAGTCACTCTGCCAGGATCAGTAAGCCAGCTCAGCTCCGCTGCAAGCGTTCTGAAAGGCGCCAAAGTCAGAGTGAAGGAAGAGACCACAGGTCCCTGCTGCTGCGGGGTCCGTGACCTTTTGGCGCCAACCACCCCCAGCAAGCCGCTCCTTAGGTAGGATTTCCTAGTTCCAGTGTCTCCCCCTCAAATGGGGATCACTTGGAACATGCCTGTCACAACGCTGCTGTCCTCTCATCTAGGAGCTCAGCGTGTAAGCTCCGCATAAAATGGCCGCCGCCATCACGGAGCGCCTGTCCCCCATGATCCCCACCTAAACGTGGAGCCGGTTTCAGGGTACTCCGGAGCCCAGGCAGCCTTTTAGAAAAGGCTATAAGCGCTGCACAGGGAGACCAGACAGTGTCTCCCCTGTGCACAGTGAGCTGACAGGACGCGCTTCTGTCAGCTCCTGCTGCGCAAGCAGTGTGAGGATTCACTATGAGAATCCTCACACTGTGCCTACCTAGCTAGGGTAAAAGTTAATAAAATAATAAAAATCCCCTAACTACTCTAATTCTTCGGCTGCTCCTGCAGCCCTTTAGAATAGCACCCACTCCAGTGGGCACCTAACACGAACTGAAGAGTCCAGGGATGCAGTAGGGGAGGAGCCTACCCTCTAAAACTTTAGGATAGGTGCCTGGCTCCTTCGGACCCTCCTACATCCCAGTGTTGAGCTGTGTCACCAGGACCATTGAAAGAGAAATATGTATTGATTTCTAGGGTAGTGTGCATGTAATCAATGATCTCTCCTAGGCCCGGATCAGTGAAAGGCCTCCTCCTTTGCATTCCTTCCTTCCCTCTGCAAACACTTATGAACAAAAGAGGACATAGAAAAGGTGTGTGGCCTGCTCAGAACTTACCACCCCAACGCTAAACATGTTATAATCCATGGCCGAGTCACATCTAGTACCGATTGGTTGGCTGAGTGCAGTCCACCCACTCCACCAGATTGGCCACTTTACTCATACAACCTCTACCATTGGTGCAGAACTCCAAGTGCTTATTTGTAAGGAACCTTCAAGATGACAGGTTAAGTTGTCCATAGCAACCAGATTCCCACAAACCTTTATCAAGCACATTCTGTAAAACAAACACGAAAATAAAATGGATTCCGACGGGTAACATTTCCATCTGTCTTTAGGTTTGATACACCCCACACCTATGTATGAAGGACACATGGCTGCATTCTGTGGGCCCCACTTCTGGATGAGCTGTTGGTAGAACAACCCAACTTGCAACAGTCCTTTAAAAAATTAACATCAGCAATAAGCCCCACTCTTTTTACAAGGTCCTGAATGACTGCTATTACCAGATGTAGTCCTCTAATCCAGGGTTACCAAACTATTTTGCTTCGGGACTCGTTTATAGACAATAAATAAAACATATCTCAGCAAGTTACCGCAGAATGGTCTCCACACGGGTGGTCAAAATACCACACATGCATGGCGAAGATTGTGGAGGCACAAAGTGATGCATGTGAAGTGATAATGAAGTAACTGATTTTTCAGACTCCTTGGATCACTTACTGAGAGATTAGAGGAGTCATCAGCCTGGCGGTCAGCAAGATGGAGTCCTGACTCAATGCTGAGATGGCCCCGACCCAATTTGGGACCAGCTGCTCTAATCCCATCATCACCTTTCCTGTGTAGAACCTAGTTTCCCTGTCAACGCCCTACCGGAAACCCTGCAGATCCAAAGTAGGTGGTAACAAACCACCACCAGACACCGGCAAAGATGGTCTGCAGACGTTAAACCAAGAACCACAAGCAAGGGCGGATGAGACCGCTGGTGGCAGCAACTGGGGTGCAAATGTAGATTTGAGCATCTGGTAGATAAGCAACAACAGAATGGGGTGGGGGGGGGGGGGGAATTCGATAACGGTAGTCTGCAAACGGCAAAATGGAACCATGGATAAATGGACAAGGTGGTCAGCATTCTACCATAAGGTCACAGTGAATATTTAAGGTTTAACTCATTCAAATTTGCAGCGTCGGGTGAAATGAAACCATCCTGTCGACTGTCCAACAGTCGGGGCAGAGTGCTGGCTGGCTGCCTTCCAGGAGAACTCTCAGCACAAACACTAAGCTGGACTTTACTCTCAACAAGAGGACTGAGGTCATAGTGGACCTCTCGCTTTCTAAGAACTATAGAGAAACGCATGAGCCGCCTTGAATACAAATAACATCAGGTCATTACGAGCAAAACAAACAGTAAGGAATGAGCAGGCTCTTCTCATTGTAAAAACCTCCATAGAATTCCACTACAGAAGGGGTGGGGAACCTTTTTTGTGGCAAGGGCTGTTTGCATGGGGAAAAAATCCCTTGGGTGGGCCATATGTAAAAATGTCACTTACTATTTGTCCTGCTGCAGCCGTCCCACACTCCGGCGGCTGCCTCTCAATGAGACTCCGTGTCTCCGGCTGCTGCAGATTAAGAGGAATCTCGCGGGAACTCCTCTGTACTTCACTCTCGGAAAGCCGCGGAGCGGGTGGTCGGGCCACGCAGACTGCCTACGGGGGCCATTTATGAGGTTCCCTACCCCTGCACTACAGCCATCAGTAACATCAACAGAAATGGATAGGATAATCATTTCAGAATCAGCTTTATTTGCCAGGTATACTTGCATAGAAAAGGAATTAGATTTGGATTGCTCTGCAACAGCCAGAACAGTTACAGGTAAACAGTGACAGTACAGATGTATCTAACATGTACAGATATATACTAGATGGGGGACCCGGACATGGGGAACATATTTACTGACAGCAAGATAGGTAACAAGTAATAACAGTTCAGATATAGGACACGTACAGATATACACTAGCTGTATCCTGATGGGGGACAAGGACATGGGGAACATGTAGTTACTGAGCTGTGCAGCACCCAGGCAGCCATTCAGCAGCACCACTTGGTGATTGCACCAGCCAGGTAGGTAGACAGTAATAACAGTATATATAGGACACATACAGATATGAAACACTACCGGGGAGACACGGGGTACTTATTCTGGCTGGGTGGCACAGATACTAGGGCGTCATTTTGCCTTCACTACTTCCAGGGCAGCAATGGAAGGGCTTAAACAGGCCCTCTCCCTTTCAGAACACCATGGCCAAATGGTAGGGTCCAAAATCTGACCTGCTGTGGGGATGGTCCAGCATGTCAGGGGCCCCTTGCCGAAGGAAAACCACAGCTTGGGAGGGGGGTGTAGAGTGAATAGAGTGAGCACGGGGGGACCCCCCCTCTCTAGGCTGAGGTCCATTTCCGCTGCCCAAACAACCAGTTGCAGGACACGTTACCTCCTCCCTTGGGGGTGCTCAGGGAGGGGCGCCGCTAAGATCTCCTGGTGCAGCCTGGAGCAGGAACCTCTCGCCACCTCCTCCTGCAGGCTGGAGATTTCCACTAGCGTAGCAGAGAGAGAGGGGGGGGGGGGGCGGGTCCCAAGGACCATATTCCCTGGTAAGTCCCTGCCTTAACTTGTGTGAAAGGGGTATAAGCAGTATCATTAGTAAATGAGTACAGAATGCAGGGGTCATCTTAACAATGTTATCAGGCCGACATCCATGGGGTGACAGGAGTAGGACAAAGGCTATTAATACCAATCAATTCACAGCCAAAGGCGATGGGTTTACAAACAATTTTGGGCACAGAGGAAGTAGTAAGACCCATAAATGGATTCGCAAGTGCCCTGAGATTATCAAAGCAATATACAATGATTATATGGCTTTGTAAAGATGAATTCATCTGTTTAAATCTTTAGGCATTTAAAGATATTGTCAATCGTGTAGGAAGGAGTAGACGATAAAGTTGTCCAAGTCTAGTTCCCCACTGAGATGTTTCATGCATACTGTAGCAAATTATACAGCCAATGTGCGTCTAAGCAGAAGTGGCTGGAAACATTGGCTGAACAATTCTTAGCTATCGGTAGGTAGCAATGGAACCTGTGTCCTTCAGTGTCCAAAGCCCATCTCCGGATACAGAGGTAGGTATTCAATTAAAAGTGTCACCCTGTGCAGCGAATCCTGTTTAGGATGCGCTGCACATTCGCAGGGTTCCGGATTCCCTCTATTCAATGCGTCAGGGGCTCGCAGCGAATTTTAAACACCGCCCCATTCCTCCACCACCATTGAAATACACCAGCGAATTGCAGCAAGCATGAAATGGGGAACTGGCCAGCATTCACTGTTCGCTTTCGGGGAACAGTAAACACTGAATAAATAGGGTGAATCAGATTGTCGGTGAAAACATTCACCGCAGGGAGTGAAAACAGCTCGATTCACCGAAAAAAAAACGATAAATCGGGAGCACTGAATACTGCCCAGAGAAACCATATTAAAGAATTTTTTTTTTTTTTTAATTACATTATCACACTGCACATCTAATAGTACTATACCGTACATCTGCCAGTTTCCACGGTCACTTGCGTTTTCTCTCTGCCTCCTCCTTACCCTCTAACCAGAAGTCGTCTGGTGAGTTTTCGGAGAACCAGCAGATTCTCCAACCGGTCCACAAGTCAACTGGTAACATAAGACAGTGCACCTATGGCAAAAACCCCTGTGGAACGTCCCTCACTAGCAGTCAGCCATTTTGTACAGAAAGTGCTGTCCTATTGGGTCAAGGCTCGAGACAACCAGAATCTAAAGGTGATCATGATTCTTTCTCTGTATCAGATCATGCCTGGAATCAAAAACCGGAGGGCGCCTGCTGATGCACAGGGGCGAGCTAGGTGGCAGCAGATGTGTGGCTTATGGCTCTTGTTGGATTGGTCAGGGATGACGGACTGGATGGAATAGGACATTGAACTTGGTCCACACCTTGTGGCAAAGAAGAACTAGTTTCTTTTAGTTGACCTTGTAATATTTTTTCAATGAGATGTTGTAATCTGGCGCCTCCAAATATACAACAAAGTACCTTTAGATTACCCACTATTCACCAAGGTGACCTGGTACCTAGAAGGGTTACTAGGCATGCCACACGCATTGCCCTGTATCGGTTCCACGCAGCCACAAGGCACTGTCTGCAGCTTTCTTACACTCTTCCTGCAAGCAGCAGATATCAGAGAGGAGCCAAGGTAGAACTGGCACGAGCCCGGTGCAGACAATCACACTGCAAGGCACGAGTACTATGCAAGATGCTGTAACATCGCTTGGTCACACGGATGACTGCTGATACTGAGGAATGATCTGCAGCAGCCAGATACGGCACAGGGGAGATAAGGAGCAGCATCGTGCTAAAGGCTGAGAGAGTTATTTACAAGTTTCCATAAGTCCCCAGGGACTTAGACCTAGGGAGGTGCGTTACCGTTAGTTACTGCTGCAGGTCTTCCTTCCACCACTTTGATATGCATGGTGCCAATGGTGGCTTCCTGCACCAGCTGCTGGTTTGCAGACTTAAGTGTTTTGAATAAAGGAAATATCTGATGTTCTTCAGTCAATCAGCAGAGTATAAATATATTTGGGCAGGAAGCACCACTAAGAGACCGTCTATAGAAGGGAATAAAAGTGCAACTTAACACTAAAAAAGGCTACAAGGAGAGAACTTGGAAGTAACAAGAACATTGGTCTTTGTATATAATCGCTGCATCAGCCTCTATTAATATTTAAGGGGACATGTCCAGTTTGCATGAGTGGGGCATGGTATATTTGGTATACTCATGTTGACCATTTGTGTCGACCTATCAGTCTGTTTAAAGCAGGGTGTTCCTGGGGAATCACCATGTAGGTGCACTGGACAGATCAAGGTCATCTGATTTCCTTGGTCTGCTGCCCACACGCATAACGACCGGGGGGGGGGGGGGGGGGGGGGGGGGGGCGCGGAGACATTCCTGCCCGAAAGTCTCGGCAGTTCAAAAAGTACCTCCGCAGGTCTATGATTGCAGGCAGGCCAGAAGACTGCAACACTTCCAATAGTTAATGTAGATCGGTCTCCAAGGCCCTTTTACAGTATTTCACATACAACAGTGTCTAAAACAATTATGGAGACCGGATTAGCACACAGTACAGTACCTGCGGAGGGACTTCCCGAACTCCCTGTATATTTCTTATTAACAGTAATAGACCTTTATACTTTCATTCAATATTTATGTGTTGTTTTGGTTTTGTTTTTCGGCTACAAGCCCCATTTTTCTCAGCATAAAAAGAGGATTTTTTCCAAGAGGCGGGTAGGGGATTATAGTTGGTCAAACCCACATCCCTCGTATGTAACACATCCAAACTGGAGTGAAAATGGTCACAGTAAATAAAAATTCTAAATAAATTCACTCTGCGGAAGCAAAAATATATACAAGTGGAACGATACATTAACATAGCATATGATTTACTGTTTACATTACCCACATGAGGAATAAACACATAAATGCCTATATAATACTGCTTTCACATTGCAGAAATGGGTAATGACACGGTATTCTTAAATGGGACTTTAAAACGGGTCTGAGCCTTGAGACCTTTCACATTGCAGGTGAAAACCGTTTTAAAAATCATTTAATACCATTCAAACATTCAACCCGTTTAACCCCCAAGGGACACGTTTCAAGCCATTGAAATAGAGCTGTTCAAACTGCCAAAAAAACGGCTTTAAAACGTGTAGGACTCTGCTTTTTAACCGTGTTAATCCACCGGTTAACTTTAACCGGTAAATCAACTCTGGCACTCACACTGCAGCCTTAAACGTTTTAAAATGGAAAAAAAACGGCAATATACCGTTTTAAAAGTGCGATGTGAAAGGGGTATAAATGGTGATGACCTTATACATAAACGAGATCGGCCAGGAACGGTGCAGTGCATCTAACAGTACGTATACAAGGGAACAGGTGAAGGGAATCCTCATACTGAAAAGACAACCAGGGGTATATACTGTAGGCCACAGAAACCGGATTCAATTCGTCCAATCTATAAAATGATACCTGAACTCCGGTTGCTATTGGCAACATCTGGTTGCTATGGTTTCATAAATTTCCCTATGAGATTAAGAAAAAACCAAAAGCAGCGGTTTATTATAATGTGAGGAACGGGCTCCTGCGAGATCCCCATTGGAAATCTACATATAAAGATACTCATATATTTGATAGCTCTGTAATGCCAAGCAAATCGGTCCCCGCAGGGTCTGTATGGATAGATGAAACTAGATGGGAAACTAGAATGCAGCCCTATTAAAGCTACACAAGGGTCCTGATTCAGGCTCAATCGGCCCGGTTTCCGATTGCTTGGGCCTGCGCATGCGGGAATTTGCCCATGTGCAGACACCCTGTGCAAACGGGTGTTGGGGCAGGTTCCCCTGGGCACGCAGGCCCCGTTTCCCATATCGGAGGTCTGTGCATGTGCTCTCTTAGGAACGCCTTCGGTGAGTTTCACACTTTGTTGAGGGAGGGGCAGAGAGGGGATCGCCCGCCATTTTATGAGCGGGTCACATGACATCAACACCCGCCCACTTTTCGGTGATCTGTGGTGGTAATAAAAGTCAGTTCAGACCGACTTATCACCGAAGAGGGGAGAAATCATTCGATGGTCGGGGATTTGTCACATGCTAACGCGGTGGATGCGGGCAGAGCTGACCTGTTCGCTAGCCTAGCTTACAGGTCAGAATTCCAAAGCCTGTAACAGTACAGTTAGGAGCTGATTGGGTGATACTTTCTTCCACATCGCAATCCCAGGTCCGGCACTACTTATAACCCGGGTCGAATTATCGGGTTGGTCGACCCAGGTTATTATCTTTGGTGCATTCATACCCTTTTCACACCGCACCCCGCACCCGGGTAACTGCTGGGTTGGTGACGTGTTGAGGTGCAGTGTGAGGTCACCTGTGCGAAAGGATGGTTAGATGAACCTTGGGTACGTTTCTCAGAAGGCCAGGTGACCAGAGATTACACCTATAACCCCTGGTTACCTGGAAAACACTCATATCTGCATCACACCAGACAATCAGAGTTTGTCGTGTGCTGCAAACAATTTGCATTTAATTTAATGATTGCTAAACAATATATACATGTCAGTTTCCAGAACATGCAAAAGGTGGCAGGCAGACACAGCCTTTCCTTCCGGTTATGTGTTAGTCACTAGTCAGAGTTTCTCAAGTCACAGGAAAGATTAGCGTTACATAAAAGCCATCGCAGGGACATTAAACTGCATCGCGCACCTGAACATACACTATACACAGCAGGATTGCTTATGTTCAACTACAGGGCCCTGGTTAATCCACTGCCTGACTTATTTCACTTTTGCAGTGGGCGCTGAGAAAATCGGCCCAGCGGTACGTAAATCCCACCAAGCTTAAAATAGAACACGGCTTTCATAAGACAATAGTTATTAAAACATCCATAAATAGACGTATAAAACTTTCAGGAGCTTATCAGGCTGGCCTGTGGGGGACAATACTTTACCACGCACAGCAGACATCCTGTCTGGTAATGCCACTGAACGGTGCTGCAGCCAGCCTCTCCCCAGCCTGTAATGGCTGAGAATACAGAACAGCTTTATTCCCTCCCCTTCTGTCCAATACTATAACCCCATACACACAAGATTCATTTTTTTTAATCTATTGTTTAAAAAAAAGTTGTGTGTATGCTCACTATGGTTTACGATACGTGCTGCCGCGCATTAACTCCCCTCCCCCTTTGTTCGTGTTGTCTGCTCGATGTTGGCTATACAGTCAACAAGGCATGACGTTACTGATGTTATCATTTACCAATATTGTTCAGTGTGTAATGTTCATTCTAGCACCCTTCAAAAACACATGAAGTTGCTCTTCCCTGCCTGAGGTGTCACTAGCACATTCATGGCCTGCATATCAGTGCTGAAATACAGACCACACTGTGCTAGAATGAACACTAGACTGTATGCACAATATCGTTCGGCCGGGCTTACCAGTTGTACACATATTCCGTAGCGCTTTACAGAGAATATTAGAACATTCACATCAGTCCCTGCCCCAGTGGAGCTTACAATCTATATTCCCAACCACATATACACGCACACAGACTTTCTAGGGTTAATTTTTGTTAGGAGCCAATTAACCTACCAGTATATTTTTGGATTGTGGGAGGAAACCGGAGTACCCGGAGGAAACCCACGCAGGCACTGGGAGAATATACAAACTCCACACAGTCAGGGCCGTGTGGGAATAGAACCCATGACCTCAGCACTGTGAGGCAGTAATGCTAACCATTACACCATCCGTGCTGCCCCGTATATATAACACATGGTGGGAATAGAACCCATGACCTCACTGCTGTGAGGCAGTAATGCTAACCATTACACCGTCCGTACTGCCCCGTATATATAACACATGGTGGAAATAGAACCCATGACCTCAGCGCTGTGAGGCAGTAATGCTAACCATTACACCATCTGTACTGCCCCGTATATATAACACATGGTGGGGATAGAACCCATGACCTCAGCGCTGTGAGGCAGTAATGCTAACCATTACACCATCCGTACTGCCCCGTATATATAACACATGGTGGGGATAGAACCCATGACCTCAGCGCTGTGAGGCAGTAATGCTAACCATTACACCGTCCGTACTGCCCCGTATATATAACACATGGTGGGAATAGACTCCGTGACCTCAGTACTGTGAGGCAGTAATGCTAACCATTACACCATCCATGCTGCCCTGTATATATAACACATGGTGGGAATAGAACCCATGACCTCAGCGCTGTGAGGCAGTAATGCTAACCACTACACCATCCGTACTGCTCCATATATATATAACACATGGTGGGGATAGAACCCATGACCTCAGTGCTGTGAGGCAGCAATGCTAACCATTACACCATCCGTACTGCCCCGTATATATAACACATGGTGGGGATAGAACCCATGACCTCAGCACTGTGAGACAGTAATGTAACCATTACACCATCCGTACTGCCCTGTATATATAACACATGGTGGGAATAGAACCCATGACCTCAGCACTGTGAGGCAGTAATGTAACCATTACACCATCCGTACTGCCCTGTATATATAACACATGGTGGGAATAGAACCCATGACCTCAGCACTGTGAGGCAGTAATGTAACCATTACACCATCCGTACTGCCCCGTATATATAACACATGGTGGGGATAGAACCCATGACCTCAGCACTGTGAGACAGTAATGTAACCATTACACCATCCGTACTGCCCTGTATATATAACACATGGTGGGGATAGAACCCATGACCTCAGCACTGTGAGACAGTAATGTAACCATTACACCATCCGTACTACCCCGTATATATAACACATGGTGGGGATAGAACCCATGACCTCAGCACTGTGAGACAGTAATGTAACCATTACACCATCCGTACTGCCCTGTATATATAACACATGGTGGGAATAGAACCCATGACCTCAGTGCTGTGAGGCAGTAATGTAACCATTACACCATCCGTACTGCCCTGTATATATAACACATGGTGGGGATAGAACCCATGACCTCAGCACTGTGAGACAGTAATGTAACCATTACACCATCCGTACTGCCCTGTATATATAACACATGGTGGGAATAGAACCCATGACCTCAGCACTGTGAGGCAGTAATGTAATCATTACACCATCCGTACTGCCCTACGCATTGTATATAAATCTGAACTTCGTCTTTCTTCACACAGGGTCATTCCCCTTTAAGAACAAAAAACCATTAATTAGACTTCAGCTATTTATGAGGAACATGGGACAGACAATGCATGTGTGTGACTGATAAGGCCTCAAAATAGCTTGGTCATTTAAGCCTTCGCTGCTAAGAAATGTATAAAAATAAAATCTCTATCGTCATCTACATTTTATGGAATGTGATATGAACGGGCTAAAGGGTTATGATGCTTTAGTATATTATGTCAACATTGACCATGTCGATGTGAGAATGTTGCGATCAAAGAGTCAACATCACAATATCAACAATATATTTTCCAGGTACTTATGTGAATGTGAACTCCATATTTAAATTCTACATTTTTTAACCGTCAACATTCTGTTGGGTACTCTTTACCTAGCAGGGCGCCCGTCGCGGGCATCGCGGGTACATTTATGTATGGCCGCGACGCGACCGACGCGACCGACGCGATGCCCGCGATTTCCCATTGAAACCCATGTTAAACATGGAAATCGTGTCGGTCGCGTCGCGGCCGGCCATAAATGTACCCGCGACGCGATGCTCCCGATTTCCCATAGGAATCAATGTTAAAAGGCGCGATGGACCCGATTTTACTGTTAAATGGCTCAATGGACCCGATTTGGCCATAGAAATCAATGTTAAATGGGCCACAGAGCCCATTAACCCTTAAATGACCCCCCCAATTTTTAACGCCACCCCACGATCCACGCGAACCCGAAGCGTGGCGAGCGCAGCGAGGCCGCGAGGGGCGGCGGTACACGTCCTCCGACCTTTTCATGCCCTACTATCCACTAGGGGCGTGGAGTGAGAATATAATAGTGTGGCGAGCGCAGCGAACCACCGAGCCCGAAGCGTGGCGAGCGCAGCGAGCCCCGCGAGGGGACGCGGATACCTTCACAGTTATACGCGTCCCCTCGCGGGCTTCACAGGTGTCCGTGGCGACGCCGACACCTGTGAAGCCCGCGAGGGGACGCGTCCACCTGTGAAGGTATCCGCTGCGCTCGCCACGCTTCGGGCTCGGTGGCTCGCTGCGCTCGCCACACTATTATATTCTCACTCCACGCCCTAGTGGATAGTAGGGCATGAAAAGGTCGGAGGACGCGTACCGCCGCCCCTCGCGGGCTCGCTGTGCTCGCCACACTTCGGGTTCGCGTGGATCGTAGGGTGGCGTTAAAAATTGGGGGGGACATTTAAGGGTTAATTGTGCTTATTTGGGCTCTGTGGCCCATTTAACATTGATTCCTAGGGCCAAATCGGGTCCATTGAGGCATTTAACAGTCAAATCGCGGTCAATCAGCCTTTTTAACATTGTTCCCTATGGGAAAATCGTGGTCATCGCGGCCATCCCGATTTACCCGCGATTTTTACCCCCGACGACCGCGATTTCAATCGCTGGCACCCTTCTAGGTAAAGAGTACCTTCTGTTGTCAGGTAGAACGTAGCTATGGACACTGGTTTAACAATCATTGACCAGAGTGGGACGGACCTCTCGCTGAAAAACGGAAGCGTGCATCGAGTAACTACTTATTATATTCCAATAACTCAGAAATGACCACATATTCCAGAGACAGCAAGATCACACAATGCCACAACACAAATTACTGGACTCTAATTGCTTGCATTAAAACTTGGGTATCAACCAATGCCCAGCCCGGGAATAAGATCTCACTAGGACAGAGAATCCTCCAAACCTCGACGAGCGTAACACGCCATACCCATGTGCAAACTGGGCATTTGAGATCGAAACTGCCCAATAGCTGCCAATACCACAGTGCCACCATACCCAGCTTTGTATAAATAGCAGCTGCCGGATCACATGCTGCAGATCCATATTTCACAATAGCCTAAGATCATCTTGTTATTAACCTATTAGAAAGGTGTGAGGAACAATGAGAGGACACTTTTCCAGGTATTCCAGCAGCTAGGACAAGGCTGCCCTGTGCACGAGACATGTAATAAGTACCATTGGGTTCCACCTAGCAATGCTGACAGCCCCCTCCTCTCCATGCTATTACCAGCAGAGCCTAGAGGAAAATAGCTTATTGATCTCATTAGACAATTAACTGTTGGTGTTATGTTCTTCTGTATGTGTTCGTAATGAAGGATGGGGGAGGTGTTTGCACAGTGGGGTGGGGTGGGGGAGGGGGGGGGCGACGGACGACACAATTAATGCCACTGTAGAGGCAGCGCGAGGCACTATAGCTGTCAGGTAATAGTGGGTGGTCAGGCCCGGAGGTATGATTTGGTGGCAGTGAGAGGCCCTATAGCGGTCAGGTAATACTGGGTGGTCAGGCCCGGAGGTATGATTTGGTGGCAGTGAGAGGCACTATAGCTGTCAGGTAATACTGGGTGGTCAGGCCCAGAGGTATGATTTGGTGGCAGTGAGAGGCACTATAGCGGTCAGGTAATACTGGGTGGTCAGGTCCAGAGGTATGATTTGGTGGCAGTGAGAGGCCCTATAGCGTCAGGTAATACTGGGTGGTCAGGCCCGGAGGTATGATTTGGTGGCAGTGAGAGGCACTATAGCTATCAGGTAATACTGGGTGGTCAGGCCTAGGGGTATGATTTGGTGCCAGTAAGAGGCACTATAGCTGTCAGGTAATACTGGGTGGTCAGGCCCAGAGGTATGATTTGGTGGCAGTGAGAGGCACTATAGCTGTCAGGTAATACTGGGTGGTCAGGGCCAGAGGTATGATTTGGTGGCAGTGAGAGGCACTATAGCTGTCAGGTAATACTGGGTGGTCAGGCCCAGAGGTATGATTTGGTGCCAGTGAGAGGCACTATAGCTATCAGGTAATACTGGGTGGTCAGGGCCAGAGGTATGATTTGGTGGCAGTGAGAGGCACTATAGCTCTCAGGTAATACTGGGTGGTCAGGCCCAGAGGTATGATTTGGTGGCAGTGAGAGGCACTATAGCGGTCAGGTAATACTGGGTGGTCAGGCCCAGAGGTATGATTTGGTGGCAGTGAGGCACTATAGCGGTCAGGTAATACTGGGAGGTCAGGCCCAGAGGTATGATTTGGTGCCAGTGAGAGGCACTATAGCTATCAGGTAATACTAGGTGGTCAGGGCCAGAGGTATGATTTGGTGCCAGTAAGAGGCACTATAGCTATCAGGTAATACTGGGTGGTCAGGCCCGGAGGTATGATTTGGTGGCAGTGAGAGGCACTATAGCTGTCAGGTAATACTGGGTGGTCAGGGCCAGAGGTATGATTTGGTGGCAGTGAGAGGCACTATAGCTGTCAGGTAATACTGGGTGGTCAGGCCCAGAGGTATGATTTGGTGCCAGTGAGAGGCACTATAGCTATCAGGTAATACTGGGTGGTCAGGGCCAGAGGTATGATTTGGTGGCAGTGAGAGGCACTATAGCTCTCAGGTAATACTGGGTGGTCAGGCCCAGAGGTATGATTTGGTGGCAGTGAGAGGCACTATAGCGGTCAGGTAATACTGGGTGGTCAGGCCCAGAGGTATGATTTGGTGGCAGTGAGGCACTATAGCGGTCAGGTAATACTGGGAGGTCAGGCCCAGAGGTATGATTTGGTGCCAGTGAGAGGCACTATAGCTATCAGGTAATACTAGGTGGTCAGGGCCAGAGGTATGATTTGGTGCCAGTAAGAGGCACTATAGCTATCAGGTAATACTAGGTGGTCAGGGCCAGAGGTATGATTTGGTGCCAGTAAGAGGCACTATAGCTATCAGGTAATACTAGGTGGTCAGGCCCGGAGGTATGATTTGGTGCCAGTAAGAGGCACTATAGCTATCAGGTAATACTAGGTGGTCAGGCCCGGAGGTATGATTTGGTGCCAGTAAGAGGCACTATAGCTATCAGGTAATACTGGGTGGTCAGGCCCGGAGGTATGATTTGGGCAGCTAGAGGCATAGTATAGTTCTATGGTATATGGAAGGGGATGCGGTCATCTATTAGAATGAACTTAGGTCTACAGTCATTAGGTCGACCCCACTAGGTCGACTGGCAGGAAGGTCGACCTGACTTAAGGTCGACATGGGCCAAGGTCGACATGACTTAAGGTCGAATTTGCATAAAGGTCGACTGGTCATAAGGTCGACATGGGGTTTTTCACTGTTTTTTGAGCCGACATGTGCCGACAGACGGTATTTCATGCCCTACCATCCACTAGGGCGTGGAGGAGGTTATTAAAGCTGTGGCGAGTGAAGCGAGCCACCGTGCCCGAAGCATCGCGAGCGTCCGATTCTCATTGCCAACTGTGTCCATGTCGACTGTGTCGACATTCGGATAAAAAAACTGTGAAAAACCCATGTCAACCTTATGACCAGTCGACCTTTCTCATGTCGACCTTTATGCACATTCAACCTTAAGTCATGTCGACCTTGGCCCATGTCGATCTTAAGTCAGGTCGACCTTTCTGCCAGTCGACCTAGTGGGGTCGACCTAATGACTGTAGACCTAAGTTCATTCTGACAGATGTACCGATTCCTATGGAAGCTAGGTGTGCGAGCAACCGATTCCTATGGAAGCTAGGTGTGCGAGCAACATCTGTAACTGACTGCTCAGGCATGGATAGCCTTAAAACCTGTACTGTCAGGGGGGGGGGGGGTCCTCTGGTGGTGAGCATTTACGCACCCAAATTCACCGGGAGTAGCCACGTGAAGCACCTTCTCCTGTGCAAACTACTGGGCGAGCTGCAGTTACTGTAGGGTGCCCAAAAGACTTACCAAAAGGAGGGTGCGGGAAGAAATCTGCAATAAGTGATGGACACTCCAAAAATCAAAAGAGCAGTTGCGGGTCATTTTAGATAGGAGCAATGGGTGAAAGAAACAATTTCATTTTCTCCCTAAACCTGG
This sequence comes from Crinia signifera, assembly GCF_055691185.1. Classification (NCBI taxonomy): domain Eukaryota; kingdom Metazoa; phylum Chordata; class Amphibia; order Anura; family Myobatrachidae; genus Crinia; species Crinia signifera. The sequence continues at coordinate 313,990,134 of NC_139221.1, forward strand.
GTACACACACAAAGATTTATCTGTCCAATCTGTTTGTTGGGAACAAAAATCAGTTTCTCCCAAATTATGGAAAATGGATAAAAACCATTGTTCTTATTAGTTTGCCAAATCAAATCGCTTTTACCAATTTGTCTAAATTACTGTTTCCCAGTGTTTGGGAGCAAATGTACGATTCTCATTTCATCCCATACATTGTCAGATTTGTATTGCCACCAGACAGATTGGAAAGATACATCTATAGGTGTGTACAAACTAGACCAGGAATGGGAAAGCTTTGGACCTCCTGCTGTTGCTGAACTACACATCCCAGCATACCCTGCTACAGTTTTGCTATTTGGCCACGCTAAAACTGTTGCAGAGCATGCTGGGATGTGTAGTTCAACAACTGCTGGAGTGCCAAACGTGTTCCCCACATCCCTGCACTAGACGATAAATTAAACAATATGCAAAGTAACGACCATCGTTAACAATATTTGTGTATATTTGGGAGAGATGTACGGAGTCTGGAAAAGTGAATAAATGAAAAGTGATAAAATTGCCAACCAATCAGCTCATAACTGTCATTTTTTTTCAAATACAGCCTGTACTGTGACAATTAGGAGCGGACTGGCCGGTGATTTATCACTTTTCAAGATTAGTACATCTGGCCCATTGTCTGATGTGTTCACACTATCGTTAACGATGTGCGCTCCCCGTGTGTACATGCAGGACAACAGAGGATCGCGCTACCACTGCACCTCCAACCCCCTCCCCGCACTACACATGCCGATGCCGGCTGCACCAATGTAACCAGTCTCTCCCGAACCGTGCTAGGTACACAGTGTAATGTGTACCCAACTTAAGGGGTACAGGAGTGAGTAAGTTTGGGAACCACTAGACTGGTCGGTAATAAAACAATAAAAAAACACAACCACACATAAACGCAACAAGCGAATAAATTCTATTAATTTGGCCTGACAGCAGCTCGAGCTGTTAAACCCAAACATCATAGTTTGTAACATTTAAACATTAACTTCTACAGAACAGTTTTCGCAATATAACGCTTCAAGACGGACTACAGATCACACAAAAACAATAACCATATCGGGCAGTACGGATGGTGCAATGGCCATAACTGTGTGGAGTTTGTATATTCTCCCCGCGCTTGAATGGGTTTCCTCTGGGTACTCCGGTTTCCTCCCACAATCCAAAAATATACTGGGAGGCTAATTGGCTCCCGACAATTTTAACCCTAGAATGTCTGTGTGCGTGTGTATATGTGGTAGGGAATATAGAATGTAAGCTCCACTGGGGCAGGGACGGATGTGAAGGTTCATATATTCTCTGTACAGCGCTGCGGAATATGTGTGCGCTATATAAGAAACTTAATAAACAAACAATAGGTTACATGAAAGCAGTCAATCGAGTTTTATCTACTAAACGCAGCTACAGCCTCCATCATCCGGCTGATGGGAGAAAAACAAAAGGTAAGTGGTAGTTGCTATAGCAGGAGATTCCGAAATAAGCAAAACAAACGACAGCCCTGGATTTACTAAAGGAGTTTGTTTTGGCTGGTGCTGGCAGGGCCTGGAGCGAGAGACCGTGTGTCCCGGGGAGGATGAACCCACAGTCACCAAGCACTGAACACACAGTCCTCCAGGATTATAAAGTGCTATCTGCTTACCAGTGAGCCTCGTGGTCTCTCTCTCCCCCCATCTGCTCTGTGCATGCAGGCAAGGCTTCCTAATCCGCTCTGCAACTATATGCAAAGGAGGGAGAGCCCAGCAATGAGAAACTTTAGTCAGGGCCCAGATTAAATAGACATTTACTCTACCAAAATGGCGTTCTGTTTTCGGTTTAAAAAAATTGAACAGAGCTCAAAACATACATTAAAGCCTGGAGTTTTCCAGGCCTGTGCGTCGCACGCGGACTGCCAATCTGTGGGATATTATTTTAGCTTGACTTCTGCGTGAGCGTTCACTCCCAGGATACTCTCTAGAATTTCCATCCGAGCTTTGACCTTGATTCCATTACTTTAAGCAGAATTGTAAAGACATTTTTTTTTTTTTTTAAATTGTATAGAAGAAAAAAAAAATTGCATTTGCAAATAGACGCATAAAGGAGAAATAACAACACGCGTGTAAAAGCCTTCAGCACTTTATAAAGTATAAAAGGCCAGGGCATGCACCCTTTGTGGGCCGCTCTGCTGCACAGTACAGAAGTATATCCTTGTCTGCTTGGCCGCAATCAATTCAACTAGGGGGCCGATTTGTCCCCATTCCAATGGTGGGGGGGTGTGCATGCATATATGACATGGCATATATATCACACTCGCCAAAGGTGTGTTCGCACGGGTAGGGGAGGGAGGTGGTATCAGAGAGGGGGGGGGGGGAGAGACGCCCATCATTTTATGTACATTCCCCTGGAGACGCAGGTGTGGTGATGCCTGTTGGGGGCGGGTGGCTGACATCACATTACGCCAGGGTCCGCCCCCTTTTTGTCGATCTACGGAGGAAATAAGAGTCCGTTCTATTTAGAAGGGGAGAAAAATCATTCGATGGTCATGGAAAATGCCAAAACAAGCCTTGAAGACGATGAGATCGCTTGCAGCAGTTACAGCCTCAAACAATCAACAACAACACCGCCATAGTAACTGTATGAAGGGCGGGGGACAAAGGACAGATACCGTATACATCGCCCACATAGTGCACGCACAGAGAGGCTGCAGAGCATTGCAACTGAACTTTAAAGCACTAATAAAAGCCCTTTTGCAGGTTTTATGGACTGGTTGAGCTGACAATCTAAATGGCAGTTCTCTTTGGGAAGCGTGTGTGTCAGTCTCAATAGGTATTCAGTCCCTGGGTCAACAATGACTAGGTAGACCAATAATGGTAGACAGTGACTATGTCGGTACCTAAGAATAGTCAGAATACCCTACAGACATTGACAGGTCGACAAGCTTTAGGTCAACATAAGTGTTTAACACTTTTTTTTTCTTAAAATGTAGTTTTTCATACTTATTATCCCTGATATTTAGCAGAGGGATGATGCAATGATCAATGATTAATACCCCGCCCCAACAATATCGCACTGCAGATGTAAAGCCATTGCTTTCTACAGCCCTTCCCCATAAACGCTGACATGTCAGACTGACACACCCCCCCCCCCCCCCCCTCCAGTCCTTCCTGGTGATCAGTGACAGGAGGTCCGGCAGCCTCAGTGCAAAGGGTGGCTGCTTTTGTCGACATGCCCGGCATCTATGTAATGTGGTCATGCGAAGGCAGAAAGTTGCCCTGCGCCCCTTTCCCCCCCCCAAAGCCAAGATCCGGGACACCGTTCCACTCGGCTCTCCAGTGGCAGAACAGTGGGAATGGGGGCTGTCAAACATGGCTGCCTCAGCCAATAACAACCAGCCTTATCCCTATTGGCTAACCGCTGCTGCAGCAATCCTGCAATACCTAGTGTAACAGGTCGTGGCCTCCTTTTGGCTCTGGAAAGCAGAAGTGACACTTGGTCCCAAATGTCAGCCCTGTGTCTTCCCACCCAATAAAGTATACGACCATACGTTACTGGGCCGCCTGATCTCGTCCGATCTCAGCAGCTAAACAGTAATTGGCAGGATCAGTACCTATTGGGAGACTGATGGGGAATATCTGGTGCCGTATAAATTGAGGTGAATCCGAAACACTAGGCACCACAGGAAGGGCCACTTTCTGTCCTTTATTCCCCCTTTTTTCTCTATACTGTATGGTCCACAGCAACGTACCCATAAGTGTTGTGAACGTCATTTAATGTGTATATTGCTTGAAATTTGCATTCGATTAAATTTACGGGGGGGGGGGGGGGGGGGGTCCCCAGGGAGAAAACATTTTCGCCCATTTCACTGTGATTTATTGTGATTTAACGGTAATATTTGTGATTCACCGTGTAATCATTCCAATATATTTTGTGTTAATGACTTGTAATTATTTACGCCTTACCCTGACGCGCATATATTTTAAGTGTATATTATTAAAAGTTATGTATTAATCTAACCATTACTCACCTTGTATACTACTTTAAAAGAGTGCCCCAAAAACCTACATTGTTCTTCCTTTTTGTCCTCTCTTTGGACAACCCCTTCTCAATCAGCTTCACCGCTGAACCTTTTGGGAGCACCACCAACCCAGTACCACTGTCAATTACAGCCACTATTGGTCTAATGTTGGTACACCAGGTATCTTTCTATATGTTTCTTCTACAATTTTTCAATAATACATGTGTTTGCTTGTGACGATCCACCCCTTTCCTTTGAGCAAGCCAATAGAAATCAGCCGATTGTTACCTATACTGGTATTGCCAGTGCATCACGATCGACCAGTCAATCATTATCAACCCATTGGCTAAAGATGCTCACATACGGTGCGATTCTCACTTTTTAGTTCAAACCGCATTGCACCTAGTTAAAAATCACACTGGGTTTATTTTGCCTTGCGATGCGCGCTCCCGTGTAGTCCATATTGCAAGGCAGACTAGTATGTGCAGGAAGGCATTTTTGTGCTGCATCGCATCATGTCTAGTTCCAATTACACCCTGTAGGGCAGGGATGGGGAACCTTCGGCCCACCAGCTGTTGTTGAACTACACATCCCAGCATGCCCTGCTACAGTTTTGCTATTTGGCCATGCTAAAACTGTTGCAGGGCATGCTGGGTTGTGTAGTTCAACAACATCTGGAGGGCCGAAGGTTCCCCATCCCTGCTGTAGGGAATCGCATGCGATATGAACTCTACATACACAAATTACATATTGTAGTCTAGTCCAAATCTTATGTAGTCCAAATAACCGTGTATTAAGTTCAAATGACATAGCACTGGAGTCCAAATCGCATAGCACACATTGTATGGCTCAAATCGCTCCTAGCACACATCTCACCATGAGTGGGCACCATCTCTTATATATTTAGCCAGATCTGTCACTCAACCCCTGTGGAGAACGTTCCTGTGTAAAACAGTTTCACTTTCATGTGTCTGACGTTCCACCCCCTTGACATCACCTCCCCCCGCCCAGCCAGGGCTACAGTACACGCCCACCATCCACCATTACTCCACAGCCACCATCCACCATTACTCCTGCACATCCCTACCCTCTGCCAGGACCCCCGCGACCCCCCTCCCGCGATTCGCGGCCCCCCCGCGACCCCTCCCGCAAATCGCGGGACCCCCGCAACTCCCCCTCCCGCGATTCGCGGGACCCCCGTGCCCCCCCCTCCCGCCATTCGCGGGACCCCGCACCCCCCCTCCCGCGATTCGCGGGACTCCCGCTTTCCACCCTCCCGCGAGTCGCGGGACCCCCGCGACTACCACGGTATCCGGACTATTGTTAGACAGCACTTACATCGACAGCCATTACATCGACACCATTAGTTCGACACCTCAATAGGTCGACATGGTTTTAGGTCGACATACCATTAGGTCGACATGTTATTATGTCGACAGCTCATTAGGTCGACAGCTCATTTGGTCGACAGCTCATTAGGTCGACATGTTTTTAGGTCGCCACTGCCATTAGGTCGACTGTGTCTATGTCGACAGTCAAAAGGTCGACATGGGTTTTTTCACTGTTTATTGAGCCGACATGTGCCGACAGGCGGTATTTCATGCCCTACTATCCACTAGGGCGTGGTGGGAGAATAAAATAGTGTGCCCGAAGCATAGCGAGCGGCTGCGGTACACTTCAAACTGTGTCCATGTCGACTGTGTCGACATTTCGGCCAAAAAACAGTGAAAAAACCCATGTCGACCTTTTGACTGTCGACATAGACTCTGTCGACCTAATGGCAGTTTCGACCTAAAAACATGTCGACCTAATGAGCTGTCGACCTAATGAGCTGTCGACATAATGACATGTCGACCTAATGGTATGTCGACCTAAAACCATGTCGACCTATTGAGCTGTCGAACTAATGGTGTCGATGTAATGGCTGTCGATGTAAGTGCTGTCTAATATCCGTCCCAGACCCGACCACCCCCTCCCGCGATTCGCTGGACCTCCGCAACCACCCCCTCCCGCGAAACGCGGGACCCCCGCGACCCTCCCACAAATCGCGGGACCCCAGCGACCCCTCCCTCCCGCGAGCCCCCTCCCGCGATTCGCAGGACCCCTGCATCCTCCCCTCCCGCGATTCGCGGGACCCCTGCGTCCCCCCCTCCCGGCATTAAAAGGGCCCCCGCGACCCCCCTCCCGCGATTCACGGCACCCCCCCCCCCCCTACTGTGATTGCGACCCCCCCTCCCGCAATTCGCACCGCCCCCTCCCGCCAATTCACGGAACCCCCCGTAGCGCCCCCCTCCCGCGATTTGCGGGCCCCCTCGGCACTTCTCGCGATTCACGGCACCCCCCACACCCCCCTTCCTGCAATTCGCAACCCCCACGACCCCCCTCCGCGATTCACGAAACCCCCCGTAGCGCCCCCCTCCCGCCGATTTGCGGGCCCCCTCGGCACCTCTCGCGATTTGCGACCACCCCGTAATTCACACATTCGGGGACCCCCCTCCCGCGATTCATGCCCCCCTCACGCAATTCACGGCACCCCCCATACCCCCCTTCCTGCGATTCGGAACCCCCCACGACCCCCCCTCCGCGATTCCTGCCCCCTCCCGCGATTCACGGACCCCGCACCACCCCCCTGCGCCCACCCTCCCTTGATTCACGCCCCCCTCATGCAATTCACGGCAACCCCCCACACCCCCCTCCTGCGATTCGCAGCCCCCCACGACCCCCGCCTCCTGCGATTCATGACCCCTCCCGTGATTCACGGACCCCCGCACCACCCCCCCTTGACTCACGGCACCCCACGCGCCCCTCCCGCAATTCACAGACCTCCGCAACCCCCCCTCCCGCAATTCACTAACCCCGACAACCCCCCTCCCGCAATTTGCGGACCCCCCTTCCCACGATTCAAGCCCCCCCGCACCCCCGCCCACGATTTGCGGACCCCCGCCCCCTCCCGCTAACCGCGGATCCCCACACACCACCCCCCCTCCCGCAATTTGCAGACCCCCTTCCGGCAATTCCACCCCCCAGCGGACCACCGCGGCCCCCGCTCCCGCATTTCACGTACCCCCGTGACAATGGGGGGATCCTGTACCACCACAAGCAGGTACCGCCCCTAGGTGGGAAATCCGGGCCTGGCTGCCGCACTGCAGGTTTCCCCACTGCCCTCTGCACCAGCGCCACAACTTTTATCAATGTCTTGCCCACATACCACTATTATACAGCCTCCTGCTCTCATGCACGCTCACTCCCTCCAGTGGGAGGAGACGCTCACCCACTGCCGGAGCTGCATACTGTCCCCCACCCTCCTCCAGTTCTAGGGATGCCCATCGACCATCAATGATTTTCAAATAATCGATGGTTTATGGCCGATGTTGAATACTTTTGCCATCAATGTGGGAGGACACTGCCCTGCCTCCTGTTCTCCTGCCCCGTAACTTCCGCCAGTGGAGACCCGCTCACCCTGTGTTGCCCACATTCCCCTATCATGCTTTACCGCCCAGCCTCCTGCTCTCATGCACCCTAACTCCCACCCAGTCGGAGGAGACACTGACTCCTGTATTTCTGTGCTGCCTCCCTGGACCCTCACCCACTGGCAGAAGCTGCACAGTGTCCACCACCCTCTTTAGTCCCCCGTATGCCCACACACCCCTATCACTACCCAGCTTCCTGCTCTCCTGAACCGTAACTTCCACCACTGGGTAATCGCTGACGCTGTGTTGCCCACATATCCCTATCATGCCTCATATCCCAGCCTCCTGCTCTCATGCACCCTAACTCCCACCCAGTAGGAGGAGACACTGACTCAGGGCCACCGTCCGGTACTCCTGTGCTGCCACGCTGGACCCTCACCCACTGCCAGAAGCTGCAATACAGGGCATCTTTCATACAATTCTAACCATATTTCTCACAATACAAATGTTCACAAATTAAGGGGGCGCAGCCCCTTACGCCGGTGTGAAGAGCGCCCGTAGGGCGCGATGAATCACCTAGTTAGAACATAAAATGCCATCTCAGAATGACATTATATGAAGAAAAAAATATATTATTTCAGCCTGAAACTGTGGTGACAGAGGGCTCTTGTCCAATCGTTCTCTGTAGTGGACCTTTCGAAATCCGTGCAATTCCTCTGCCCTGCCTGTGGCGTCACTCTATGGCTGGGGTAGGGTTACCACCTAGTCCCTTTAATTCCGGACACATGTTAATTACACAGGTTCTGTGGCAGTTTAAAATCAGGTGAAGTGGAGTCTTAAAGTCAGCCAGCCACAGAACCTGTGTTATTAATATGTGTCCGGAATTAAAGGGACTAGGTGGTAACCCTAGGCTGGGGTAGCCAACCCTGGTCCTCGAGAGCTACCAACAGTGCATGTTTTGCAGGTCCCCTCACAGAATCACAAGTGAGCTAATTAGCTCCATCTGTGGATCTTTTAAAATGTGTCAGTGATTAATGAGTGCAGCAGCTAGGTTGTCTGAAAAATGTGAACTGTTGGTAGCTCTCGAGGGCTAGGGTTGGCTACCACTGCTCTATGGAGTGTCTAGCACAGACTGATCTGTATTTCAGTACAGAGATACAGACCAAACTGTGCTTTAAGCACCAGGAGCAAAAAGAGTGACACCCCAGGTAGGAAAGAGGAACTGCATGGATTTTCAAAGGTGCATTGTGCTAGAATGAGTGCGATTCAAGGGTGTCCCAGTTTAAAGGGATAGTATGGTAAGCTTAGTTATATTATAGCAGGAAAACCAATGGACAAAAAAATATCTACTGTGCCAGCCCTACCGAAGATTTACCAAACCAAGACGTTGTAGTATCTGTGTGTGGTTTCATTCCAGAGAACAATGTATACATACACACACACACACACACACACACACACCATCTATTGTTTTCCGAGAGTGAGAACTAGATTTAGGGCAGAGAGACGTTACAGGCTGAGGCGCACGTAATTGCTAAATTATTATTTGGACAAGTGTGTTTATGACACAGGCCGTCCCTTCCTGTGCTGTCTATGTCAATAAACCACTGCAAAATATACACACTACAACTACAGTAATACACGTGTCCTGGGAGAGCTGCAAAGCTGGTTTATGGCGCGCACCAATTAAGCTTCGTGTTCTAATTAGAAAGACTGCTCTCCATTCACCCCTGCAAATAGGTCTCTGGTGTTTTATGAATGATGTCACTACTAGAAGAAAACGCATTAATAAAGTTAAAGCCCATCTGTACCCCATGCGAGAAATACTACCAAGATAAGGATGTTCCGAATACACGGATGAAAAGCAAGAAGGATAAAAGCTTCTGCTCTAGACATCTTGTCTGATCCGTGAATGTTTGTGCCGGCCTCTAGCAAAGGAGTAAACACACAATTACTATAAATGAGTCCAACGTCATTTCATCACCTCAAGGGCCTTGTAACAGATTCCCAATGGAAGAAAGCTGGAGTTGTAAACGTACATATTTCCCTGCAAGTCTGAACAGCACACGCCTGTATTTATCACATGGAGAGATGAACGGAGCAGATTACTGATGCAGGACTGCCAGGCTATCACTCTGGTTACAGTCTGGGGCTGTTAGATAACCAATAACTACAGTAGTTAAAGGGATTTAAATCAGCTGAGTTTTAAAGACTCGGGGCATGGGGAGGGGAAGTGGAGGCAGAGGATACTAGGTGTTTGTAGGGGCCTGAGCACGGGGCAGGCAATTGGAGGGGTAAATTCTGCAGTGGGGTTCATGCACGGGGCAGATGAGAGAAGGGGCAGATGATGTAGGGGGAAGTCACAGCATGGGGCAGTTGAGAAAAGGGGGCAGATGCTGTAGGGTAATTAGGGCAAAGGGGAGTGAAAAAATAGGGCAGGTGCCGTAGAGGAGTTACTACATTGTGCAGGTGGGAGAAGAGGGCAGATGCCGTCATAGATTTAGGACATTGGGCATATAAGACAAGAGAACAAATGCTGTAGAGGAATGGGGGGGGGGGGAGCAGATGAGGTATTGGTCATGGCATGGGGCAGATAAGACACTAGAGCAGATTCCATAGAGGAATCATGGGACAGATGCTGTAGTGGAGTCAGGGCATGGGGCCGATAAGACAAGAGGACAGATGCGGTAGTGGTCATGGCATGGGACAGATGCTGCAGTGGAGTCAGGGCATGTGGCAGATGCTGCAGTGAAAGCCGGTATTACGGGATTGAAGTAGAGGAGATAGATGCTGCAGGGGAGTCAGAATGGTGCAAGTACAGGTGACAGATGCTGAAGAAATGTCAGAAGGGGCAGGTGTTACATCCAGGCAGTGGAGTAGAGGTGGCAGATGGTGTACAGGAGAAAGGGCATGGGCCAGATGAGAAGATGTAGCAGATTCTGAATACAGTCAGAGAGTGAGGCACAGGGTGGTGGAGGCGCAGGGCAGATGCTGCAGTGTAGACAGGCCATGGGGCAGAAATATACAAGGGTAGATGATGCAATGCAGTAAGGGCCTTGGGGGAGGCAGATGCCAGCCAGAGCATGGTGTGGGTGCAGATGCTGTGGCTCAGCCACGGCATGGGGGGGGGGGGGGGTCAGATGCTGTGCCAAAGTCAGGGAATTGGGGGGGGGGCAGATGCTGTGCCAAAATCAGGGCATTGGGGGGGGGGGGGGGGGGGGCAGATGCTGTGACAATTTCAGTGCATGGGGGGGTGGGGGGCAGATGCTGTGCCAAAGTCAGGGAATGGGGGGGGGGGGGCAGATGCTGTGCCAAAGTCAGGGCATGGGGGGGGGGGGGAGATGCTGTGACACAGTCAGGGCATGGGGGGGCCTAGATGCTGTGACAATGTCAGGCTATGGGGGGGGGGGGCAGATGCTGTGACAAAGTCAGGGCATGGAGGGGGCCCAGATGCTGTGACAAAGTCGGGGGATGGGGGGGCAATAGCTGCAGCAGTCAGGGCATGGGTGGGGGCAGATGCTGTGCCAAAGTCAGGGCATGGGGGGGGGGGGGGCAGATACTGTGCCAAAGTCAGGGCATGGGGGGGGGTAGATGCTGTGACAAAGTCAGGGCATGGGGGGGGGCAGATGCTGTGACAATGTCAGGGCATGGGGGGCAATAGCTGCAGCAGTCAGGGCATGGGTGGGGGCCACATGACTGGAAGGGACAGATCGATACAGTACTACAGGGGAGTAAGAAGCAAGGGGCAGGTGCTACAGTGAAGTCAGGGCACATGGCAGGTGATAGAGGGAGCAGGTGCTGCACAGGAGTCAAGGTCACAGGGCAGGTGATTTAGGGGACAGGCGCTGCACAGGAGTCAAGGTCACAGGGCAGGTGATTTAGGGGACAGGCGCTGCACAGGAGTCAAGGCAGAGCAGTCAAATGCTGCAGGGGAGTCAGTCATAGCATGGCACAGGGGTCAAATGCTGCAGGGGAGTCAGTCATAGCATGGCACAGGGGTCAAATGCTGCAGGGGAGTCAGTCATAGCATGGCACAGGGGTCAAATGCTGCAGGGGAGTCAGTCATAGCATGGCACAGGGGTCAAATGCTGCAGGGGAGTCAGTCATAGCATGGCACAGGGGTCAAATGCTGCAGGGGAGTCAGTCATAGCATGGCACAGGGGTCAAATGCTGCAGGGGAGTCAGTCATAGCATGGCACAGGGGTCAAATGCTGCAGGGGAGTCAGTCATAGCATGGCACAGGGGTCAAATGCTGCAGGGGAGTCAGTCATAGCATGGCACACGGGTCAAATGCTGCAGGGGAGTCAGTCATAGCATGGCACACGGGTCAAATGCTGCAGGGGAGTCAGTCATAGCATGGCACACGGGTCAAATGCTGCAGGGGAGTCAGTCATAGCATGGCACAGGGGTCAAATGCTGCAGGGGAGTCAGTCATAGCGTGGCACAGGGGTCAAATGCTGCAGGGGAGTCAGTCATAGCATGGCACATGGGTCAAATGCTGCAGGGGAGTCAGTCATAGCATGGCACAGGGGTCAAATGCTGCAGGGGAGTCAGTCATAGCATGGCACAGGGGTCAAATGCTGCAGGGGAGTCAGTCATAGCGTGGCACAGGGGTCAAATGCTGCAGGGGAGTCAGTCATAGCATGGCACAGGGGTCAAATGCTGCAGGGGAGTCAGTCATAGCATGGCACAGGGGTCAAATGCTGCAAGGGAGTCAGTCATAGCATGGCACAGGGGTCAAATGCTGCAGGGGAGTCAGTCATAGCATGGCACAGGGGTCAAATGCTGCAGGGGAGTCAGTCATAGCATGGCACACGGGTCAAATGCTGCAGGGGAGTCAGTCATAGCATGGCACAGGGGTCAAATGCTGCAGGGGAGTCAGTCATAGCATGGCACAGGGGTCAAATGCTGCAAGGGAGTCAGTCATAGCATGGCACAGGGGTCAAATGCTGCAGGGGAGTCAGTCATAGCATGGCACAGGGGTCAAATGCTGCAGGGGAGTCAGTCATAGCATGGCACAGGGGTCAAATGCTGCAAGGGAGTCAGTCATAGCATGGCACAGGGGTCAAATGCTGCAGGGGAGTCAGTCATAGCATGGCACAGGGGTCAAATGCTGCAGGGGAGTCAGTCATAGCATGGCACAGGGGTCAAATGCTGCAGGGGAGTCAGTCATAGCATGGCACAGGGGTCAAATGCTGCAGGGGAGTCAGTCATAGCATGGCACAGGGGTCAAATGCTGCAAGGGAGTCAGTCATAGCATGGCACAGGGGTCAAATGCTGCAGGGGAGTCAGTCATAGCATGGCACAGGGGTCAAATGCTGCAAGGGAGGGCACAACAATGAAGCACCTGGGGAGTGAGGACATGGAGCAGGTGAATAGGGGGCAGATGGCACATGTACTTGTGGGGGGGGGGGCAGATAAGATGGGGCATGTGCTTGGGGGGAGCAGAGGAGATGGGGCATGTGCTTTGGGGGGGGGCAAGTGAGATGGGGCATGTGCTTGGGGGGGCAAGTGAGATGGGGCATGTGCTTTGGGGGGGGGGGCAAGTGAGATGGGGCATGTGCTTTGGGGGGGGGCAAGTGAGATGGGGCATGTGCTTGGGGGGGCAAGTGAGATGGGGCATGTGCTTGGGGGGGCAAGTGAGATGGGGCATGTGCTCGCAGGGAAGGGGGGGGTCAGATGAGATGGGGCATATGCTTGGGGGGGGAGCAGATGAGATGGGGCATATGCTTGGGGGGGGGGAGCAGATGAGATGGGGCATATGCTTGGGGGGGGAGCAGATGAGATGGGGCATATGCTTGGGGGGGGGGGAGCAGATGAGATGGGGCATATGCTTGGGGGGGGAGCAGATGAGATGGTTCATGTGCTTGAATGGGGGGGGGGTTATGGGCAGATCTGAAGTTGCCGGAAAAGTTACATGAAGGCTGCATGGCTGGTCAGATGGACAGAGCAGCACTTCTAGTGATCCCAGCCCAGAACCCTGCCAGCTACTGCGGTACTACAAGTCCCAGCATGCCCGGGCAGCACGCTGCTGCACACCTGCTCCGCCACGCTGACCTCGGAGCCGGGGGTCCCGTTCTCACCTTTGCTCCCGGGGGAACCGGCGTTTCTCCTCTCCGGGGAGGTGCTCCTCCTCCTGCGGACTCTGGCCGCCTCCGGGCTGCTGTGCGGATGGGGGAGCAGCGGGGAGGGCGGGGTGCCGTGCGGGGGGCTCGGGGGGCCGGGTTCGGTGTTGCTCCCCACGGAGGCGGACGGGGAGCGGCTGGGGCTGTGCAGGAGCTGGAAGGGCACGGTGGCCCGGATGGGCTGCAGGAGGCGGGCGGAGTTGCCGTTGGGGGGTGAACCGGAGCCGCGCTTCACTCGGGGGTGAGTGGAAGACATGAGGGCGGCGGGTGCACTCGGGGGTCCCCCCCGCGCTGTCACTCGGCCGCCGGTGACGATGCTGCTCCACCTCGGCCCCCGGATGGCCGGCGACTGTCACACAGCGGGGAGGAGGGAAGGGGCAGGCCCGAGCCGTGACGGGGGAGCGAGAGCCAATGGGAAGGCGAGATGTCTCAGCTGCGCGGTCAGGGGGCTGGGCCTGTAGTGTGGTGTGACGTCAGCAAGAGTACACACTATAGATTACACATGGTATTATTACACTGCTCTGCCCACTGTGTATGTGTCCTGCTACTATACTATATACTATACTGCCCACCAGTGTATGTGTATATATATATACACAGCACATACATACTGCTCCCCTCACACAGCACATACATGCACATATATGTCTTGTTACACTCACACAGCACATACTGTACATGTCATGCTCACACTATATACACTGGTGGCCAAAATTGCAGACACTTTGAAATTTTAATGTTTTTCAACTTTGAATGCTTATAAAAAATGTTACACTTCATGCAGTGCAGTGATTCATATATCAAATTAAAGGGAATTTAATGCTAAATTCAACACAATAAACAGAGGTCAAATATTTACATGTGTGAGATAGGGTCGTATTTTGGATGTTTGGTACTCTTTACCTAGAAGGGCGCCCGTCGCGGGCATCACGGGTACATTTATGTATGGCCGCGACGCGACCGACGCGATACCCGCGATTTCCCATTGAAACCAATGTTAAACATGGAAATCGTGTCGGTCGCGTCGCGGCCGGCCATAAATGTACCCGCGATGCCCGCGACGCGATGCTCCCGATTTCCCATAGGAATCAATGTTAAAAGGCGCGATGGACCCGATTTTACTGTTAAATGGCTCAATCCACCCGATTTGGCCATAGGAATCAATGTTAAATGGGCCACAGAGCCCATTAACCCTTAAATGTCCCCCCAAATTTTTAACGCCACCCCACGATCCACGCCAACCCGAAGCGTGGCGAGCGCAGCGAGCCCGCGAGGGGCGGCGGTACGCGTCCTCCGACCTTTTCATGCCCTACTATCCACTAGGGCGTGGTGTGAGAATATAATAGTGTGGCGAGCGCAGCGAGCCACCGAGCCCGAAGCGTGGCGAGCGCAGCGAGCCCCGCGAGGGGATGCGGATACCTTCACAGTTATGCGCGTCCCCTCGCGGGCTTCACAGGTGTCCGTGGCGAGGCGGACACCTGTGAAGCCCGCGAGGGGACGCGTATACCTGTGAAGGTATCCGCGTCCCCTCGCGGGGCTCGCTGCGCTCGCCACGCTTCGGGCTCGGTGGCTCGCTGCGCTCGCCACACTATTATATTCTCACACCACGCCCTAGTGGATAGTAGGGCATGAAAAGGTCGGAGGACGCGTACCGCCGCCCCTCGCGGGCTCGCTGCGCTCGCCACGCTTCGGGTTGGCGTGGATCGTGGGGTGGCGTTAAAAATTTGGGGGGACATTTAAGGGTTAATTTGGCCTATTTGGCCCCAAATCGGGTCCATTGAGGCATTTAACAGTAAAATCGCGGTCAATCTGCCGTTTTAACATTGTTCCCTACGGGAAAATCGCGGTGATCGCGGGCATCGCGGCCATCCCGATTTACCCGCGATGCCCGCGATGACCGCGATTTTTACCCGTGACGACCGCGATTTCAATCGAATCGCTGGCGCCGTTCTAGGTAAAGAGTACCGGATGTTTTTAGATGCATGTAACATGATTTGGAGACAGATTGAATGTGGGGAACAAAGGACACGTCAGAGTTGAGGATGACCCCTAGGCAACGAGCTTGTGGGGTACGGTAGATTGGCAAGTTGTCCATAGTGATGGAGATATCAGGATGGTAACTGTTCTTGGATGGTGGAAATATAAGTAGTGCCGTTTCGGAAATATTGAGTTTGAGGTAGCGAGAAGACATCCAAGATTACAGAAAGGCATTCAGAGACTTGGCCTACAACCACTGGTGACAACTCTGGTACACCCTAAAAGAGGGGCAAGTCCCAAGCATTGCCGCTAGTCTCCTGCGACAATCCCCCTGCCCCCGGCATTGTACCTCACCTACCACTGTGCAATGCGTGTAATTTCGGCATTGCATGGCAAGGGGTGCGGCAACAATGATGCCATCATGTGGGCCAATCTCCAAACAACGTATTACCTTTATAGTTCAGCCCCCATCCAACCACTTTCTCATCACGGAGCTGGCTGGGAGATCCAACCCTGTTTTTCCTAGGATGTATTGGGAATCACTGACTGATTAGCAGCACCTGGTGATTCCTGTTATATGTGTGTACAAGACAGAAAGTTGGTGTTCACAATGACAGTTAGTGTCAGGGCAATAGGCTTGCGAGAGCCAAGGGATTTCGTTAGGGATTCTCTGGAAGTACCCTTATTTTGAGTACTGCCATTGCTGTAACCTGAGAACTGCCATGCTATAATTTAAGAATTACAATCTGTTATCCTGGAATTCTGTCTACCTACTGAGAATAAAAAAACACACTTCGGGGGAAATTTACTAAGCCAAATACGGCTTTTTAGGCGTATCAGTATTTTCAGGATTTACTATCCTAAAAATACATTAATTCGTATTCATGGCACATTTGTAATTTTTTTTACAAATACCAATGTATACGCCATCGATAGAATACGAATCGGAATCACCTTTCAAAAGAATGATGATTCCTAATTTACTAAGTGGCCGTATTGAAAATACGGCTGCTAATTTGCGGCAATTAGCGGGATACGGATGCTATTTGCAAGCCAAATACGCCAGGAAAATACACTTAATTTTCCTGACGTATTAGCGGCATTCAGGAGACGGAGCCAACATGGAACGAAGAGGACCCAATCTATGCCGGAGGACCCTGGTAAGTATAATGTCCTTCCACAGGTACCCCTATGGATTTCTTCAGGACGGAGGCTCAAGATAGGTAAGTATCAGTATGTGTGGGCTATGTATGTAATAAAGATTTATTTTTCTGGTGTTTGTGTCACTATTTGTATTGCTATGGAAGTATAAGTTCCAGCGGGCCCATTAATGCCCCTGCATGCGGGGGAGGCTTGCTGGGACTCATAGTTCATCAGCGGTAGTTTCTATTTTTACACCATATATCAACCCAGTGCCCACCGTCCAGGGGCACCGGGGACAGCCCCAGGCTTCAGCTTGGGTAGGTAAATTCTGGAGGGGGAGGATCCCTTCATTGGGGGGTCTCCACTCCCCCAAGAACCCTGCCCAGGCTGACAGGTCAGGGGGTTAATGCTTTGGCCTGGGGCACTTGTATAAAAAGTCTTCCCCCAGCCGTAGCATTACCCTGCTGGCTGGTTGGGCCTGGTGCTGGTTCTTAAAATACAGGGGGCCCCTATTAATTTTGTCCCCCTGTATTTTGGGAACCAGGACCGGCCCTTGGGCCTGGTGCTGGTTTTAAAAAATACAGGGGAACCCATCGTGATTGTTTCCCTGAATTTTTAAAACCAGGACTTGCTCTTTGAGCCTGGGTCTGGTTATAGCCGTGGGGGTACCTCACGCCGTTTTTTTTATTATTATTATTATTTATTTTTTTACCACTGCAGCCGATACGAATTCGTATTTTAAAATACAAATTTTTATTTAAAAATATGAATTTGTATTTAAAATACGAATTCCTATCGGCAAAAATACGAATCCATACGCCATGGGTAAATACGACTCAGTCAAATACTACTGATTAGTAAATTTTCTTCTGGAATACGAATTCGTAAATTCAATACTACGGCATACCTCCCAACTTTTGTAGTTGGGAGGTCGGGACGTTCACGCGGCTAAGCCCCGCACGCTCCCGAAAAGGGGGCGCGGCCTCACGAAAAGGAGGCGTGGCCTCGCGGGATGATGCAAACTCCGTTTTCGCAGCTCGGCGCACAGCGTCTATTCTTGGCAGGCTGGGGGGGCTCCCAACTGTCCCCCCCACCGCGGATATATCGGGACGTTCCCGCGGTAAGCGGGACAGTTGGGAGGTATGCTACGGCGATGCCAGTCGAATGCATTCGTATACGAATTTTTGTATTCGTAGTAAATTAGTAAATTTTCCCTTTCAGCTTTAACCAATGACTTTGATTAATTTTCACATTTGGCACCCATTGCCAGAGATTGCAAAATGTCAGGGACCCTGGCAAGAAAGTTAGCAAAAATTGTTCTTCATTACAAATTGTGCAGTTGGCTGTAAATATTGTTATTGTGGTGTGCCTATGTGTCTGGTTAGCCCAGGCATGTCCAAACTATGGCCCTCCAGCTGTTGTGAATCTACTCATCCCAGCATGCCTTGCCATAGTTTTAGCATTCAGGCATGATGGGAGTTGTAGTTTCACAACAGCTGGAGGGCCATAGTTTGGACATGCCTGCCTAGCCTGGTAAATCCAGTGGCAGTCAACCTTAATGGGTCACTTTAGTGTAAAATATTATTTGCTGTTTTGTGTTAAGTGGCCGATGAAGCAGGCAAGTGTATGGTAATCTTTTTTGTAAGTCTTCTAAGTTTGCCCTTAAAGGGAAAATGCAGGCTACTATGGAGCCATTAATAAAAATGGTGGCTAAACTGTCTCCAGGGCAACAAACCCAGATACAGGGGAAACAAGCTCAGCTGCAGTTGCTGCAGGAGGTGCAGCAAGCTCATATTAAAGACCAGCAGCACCTGGCTGAACAACAGCAAACCCAGACACAGGGGCAGAAAGTCCACATTAAGATGCTGCATGAGGAGATAAAAGAGCTTAGAAATGGTGGGCAGGAGCGGAAGAGGCTACCGCAGCTCACCCCTGCTGATGACATTGAGGCATTTCTCTGCACACTTGAGCACACAGCTATGCGTTTGGGATGGCCTGAGGAGGAATGGTCTAAAACATTGGGTACTCCAAAGACTAGTTGGGGGTTCTTGAATATAATATTGGTAATGGCGGAAGAAGAAGTCTCCCGATGGCGGAAAAAAGTCTCCCGTTGCCATGGAGATGAACTAAGTTACACCACTTCCGGTTCAGTCTGCAGCATCATCAGCATCTCCTTGTGCTTTTGCTCAACCAGCAATCCACTGGGAGCTACCCGCACTGCCCTCAGACTTCAGTGATCATCTGCCCTGCACTGACGCGGGTGGAGGAAGCAGAAGTATTAATCCTACAGGCGTTAGCGGGAATCCGGAGACAGTACACAGTCAGCGGCCAGACAGAGAGGGGCCCGATTCCTGACCGCACACTACTCCACCGCTACTCCTTAATATATGGATACACATACCGCTCATTTCCACTCCACCAGCAAGTACTGCGGATAATTCAAATTGAGAGGAGGTGATACTTATTAATGAAAACCCTAATCCAGGGGTACGGGAGAGGAAAAAGGTTGGGAACTGCTGGTCTAAAAGGCTTGCTCCCTGTTTAACAGGGGAGCCACATAAGGCCTATTTCAATATGTCTATTTCAATATGCCAGTATATCCTTCTAGCCTTAAGAAGGCTATACTTCAAAGCTCAAGAGTTTCACGACTGGCAGCTGAATGGCTCAGAGCCTCTGAGGATTCAGCTGGCCAAGATATCCAGGCTGGCTTGGGCCTGGTTGCATCTGGATAAAAACTCGGCAGCGCAAATTGTGGCGATAGTCGCGCTGGACCAGGTCCTGTGGGTATTAGAGCGGAATGTACAACAATGGGCCCTGCAGGCCAACCCCCAAACTTTCCAAACATTCAGTGGGGCAGCGTTAACCTGATTGCTGGGCTCCAAACACACACAGCCCAGTGAGTAGGTCTAAATATGACCCCATAAGTGGTTTCGTTTATCTCGATTCACGCCAGCAACTCTCCAAAATGATGCAACATTTCCATGCGTCTTCTTAGCCAATCCCATTCACAGGTCAGGTACGCCCCTCACATTTCTATACCGTGCATCCACGGTGATTCCATATGAAGAATTGGGTTATTCATAACAGAGCCCTGCAATCAGATAGTCGCCGCCCCACCAGAGTAAAATCCGGCCCGGTTCTGGGTTCTTTCACTGAATGGCTCAGCGCATGAAAGCTACAAATTGTGAGCATGCTCAACCAAACAATAATCGACCACCCTGTGAAATCGCACAGCTGCGATCAGGTCTGAATGACCCCAAACTCAGAAAGCAGTCATTGTTTACTTAGTCTACAGAGCAGTCATTGTTTACTGAGTCTACATAAAGTCATTGTCTAGTATGGAGCAGTTATTGTCTACTGAGTCTATCGAACATCTTTGACTATTGAATCTATGGAGCAGACATCATCTACTGAGTCTACGATGAAGTCATTGTCTACTGAGTCTATAAAAACAGCCATTGTCTACTGAATCTATCGAGCAGTCATAGTCTACTGAGTCTACGGAGCAATCATTGTCTACTGAGTCTCCGGAGCAGTCATTGCCTACTGAGTTTATGAAAACAGCCACTGTCTACTGAGTCTACAGAGCATTGTCTACTGAATCTACAGAGCAGCCATTGTCTACTGAGTCTGTGAAAACAGCCATTGTCTACTGACTCTACTGTCTACTGACTCTAAAGAGCAGTCATTGTCTACTGAATCTACGGAGCAGCCATTGTCTACTGAGTCTATGAAAACAGCCATTGTCTACTGAATCTATGGAGCAGTCATTGTCTACTGAATCTACGGAGCAGCCATTGGGCGGTATTCAATGATGATTTTGGCGATGTGCAGCGAATCCTGTTTAGGATTCGCTGCACATTCGACACTGGTCGCCGTGTTCCGGAGCCTCGCCGGCTCCAGTATTCAACGAGTCAGGGGCTCGCTGCCCCTGACCGGCGAATTTTAACTCCTGCGCCGATGCCGCAGGGAGCCTGAGGACGGTGGCAGGCAGGGAGATGGAAGTCTCCCTGCCTGCCCCAGAACGTTTGTGGGGGGGAGGTGGGCTCCCCGGGTGCCAGGCAGCACAGGCTGCCCCCCGGGGGTGCCAGCAGGGGACCGGGTATATTCACTACACCCGATCATGCATATGTAATGATCGGGTGAAGTGAATATATGAATATCTAATGAGCGGCTCGGCTCCGGCCCCCTGCTGTCTGCTCTGTGTAAAAAAAAAAAAATGAATAAAAATAGCATGCCCCTCCTCAGAATAAAATTCCTGATTTTTTGCCACCAAATGTAAAAAACAAAACACTTTATTTTAAAAGTTCACATTTCACTTCACCATAAAAAGATAGCGATTGCTACTCGGTGAATCATGGCGAAAAAAACCTTGAAATGTATTCGCCATCTGGTCATTGAATAGGGTGATTCACCGTTTTAGTCAAAAATTCGCCTTACAGCACAAAATCGCCATAAAAACCTGGCGAATCAGCCTCATTGAATACCGCCCATTGTCTACTGAGTCTATCGAGCAGTAACTATCTACTGAGTGTAGGGAGCAGTCATTGTCTACTGAGTGTAAGGCGCGGTCATTGTCTACTGCATCTACGAAAGACTCATTGTCTACTGAATCTACGGAGCAGTCATAGTCTACGGAGCACTCATTGTCTACTGAGTCTACGGAGCAGTCATAGTCTGCTGAGTCTACGGAGCAGTGATTGTCTACTGAGTCTATGGAGCAGTCGTTGTCTACTGAGTGTCAGGGTCCAGGTATCAGGTGTCTCAGTGAGCCAGTGAAGGATTCTGAGAACTTGAAACTGGGGGTTTTGGTATAGTGATGGTGCATGTACTCTGAAACGTGGTACACTGAGGACACAGCTAAGGAGAGTGTTGGAGGAGACTCTGTACAGAGGTGCAGAGTCTAAACCCACTGGTGGTCTTCTCAAGGGACCCCCGCAAGGGCATATGGGTTTCGCTGCAACCTATGGGCAGGTCGCAGCCCTCTGTCAGAGTCACTCTGCACCTACCTGGACCTGGGACTGCCGGGCCACACACTACATTACAGCTATGAGGTGACCATGGGACATCATTCCAGCCCATTGCACTACCAGCAACACCAGCAACGGATCTGCAACAGAGTACTAACCGCGTGCAAGTGATGCTTTTCCTGACACGGAGTCTACAGAGCTGTCATTGTCTACTGCGTCTACGGAACAGTCATTGTTTACTGAATCTACAGAACAGTCATTATCTACTGAGTCCAAGGAGCAGTCATTGTCTACTGAGTCTACAGAGCAGTCATTATCTATTGAATCCATGGAGCAGTCATTATCTACCTGTTAGGGTTTCAAAAAAGTCAGTCTTTTAAACATGACTTTACATAAGACATGTCTCCTCCATGCTGTTTTTTCTCTGAACCGTGGCTGCAGTAATAATCTGCTATGTGAAGTTACTGTTGTCTACAGCTCTGCAGGATTGCATCATGATCACTTGTACACTTGTCCAACTTGTCTGATGGACAAGTTGGACCTTATTGACTTGAGATTTATCCTATGTGCAGGAGGATCAATCTTTTTGTTAGACCCAATGCGCATGGGAATGTGCATTGGGTCCTACAGCATCAGGCACACCAGATTTTGTCAGATAAATTGGCCCATTCCATCTGAATTGGGTCAAATCGGAAAAATCTCACAAGTGTAAAGGCCCCCATACATTAGGCCAACTTGTCCTTAGGACAAGTCTGACCCAATTCTCCTGTGAGTCGCCCGGCAGCTCCCAGGGAGGCTCACATACAATTTGGCACTTGATGGGCCATTTTTTACATGTGATAAATCGCTTGCGATTTATCACATGTAACGGGGAGCTGCAGCAGGCGGTGAGGAGCAGAGGGTGGGCGGATGTTCATCATCATCTGCGGGACGCAGGGGCGTACAGCAGGCGGCGAGTGCTTTCACTAGCGGGCGGCGAGTCCTGACCTGGCGGTGAACGCAGATATCATCAGCGGGATGGGCAGTGCAGTGGCGGGCATTAGATTTTTAAAATAACCTGTCAAATCACTGGCCGTTCTCTGATTGGCTGAGAGCTCTTTCAGCCAATCAGAGAACGGTCAATCATTTGACAGGTTATTTTAAAAATCGAATGCCCGCCACTGCACTGCCCTTCCCGCTGATGATATCTGCGTTCACCGCCAGGTCAAGACTCGCCGCCCGCTGCACGACCCGGTGTCCCGCAGATGATGATGACCGCCCACCCCTCTGCTCCCCCAGTCAGGCATATATACAGGGAGGTCGGACGTGATCTTATGTGCTGACCGTCCGACCTCCCTGATCCAGCACTGGACCGCGCATCGGATCGGATCAGATGTCACACACCTGCGATTTTGGGCCGATTTCACCCAGTTATCAGCCCAAAGTGCCGAAATCGGATGAAATCGGCCCAAAATCTCATAGTGTATGGGGGCCTTAAGGGACAAATGTAATAGGGTGTGAGAATCAGAAAGTGAGAGATTTTGGGAGAGTTTTACCATTTTATTAAGGTGGCAATTATTTACACTGGATAATCCAGGTTAATTTTGCCATGTAATTGATTGCCGCTTTAAAAAAATAGGAACACTCTCCAAAAATATCTCACTTCTGATTTTCACACCCTATTACATTTGGTTCTATAAAGAGATCATTCATGAATGTAATATGTACTGACAAATAAGGGAATGACCACCAAATGTAGGCCCAGGTCCAGACCGGGACAAGGGTTCATCCAGTGAACCATCCATCGCATGTTTGGCTGAGTGTAGAAAAGTTGGAACATTTGCAGTGTACTTAAAGGAAGACATATGCAGAATCTTACCACTCAATAGGTCAGATGTATTAAGCCTAGAGAAGAGATAAACTGTAGATAAAGTGAAAGGAGATAACACACCAGCCAATGAGCTGTGTTTGAAAATGACAGTTGGGAGCTGATTGGCTGGTGCTTTATCTCCTTTCACTTTATCTCCAGTTTATCTCTTCTCCAGGCTTAATACATCTGCCCTAATATCAGAATTGTCAAAGTATTAGAAGCAGAGGGTGGAATCATAATGATCTGATGGTCTTCAAACATGCATCCTTCTAACCCTAGAAGAGATGAACACCAATGTTTATTCCAATATATCAGGGAGTGCACAGAGCAATGAATGGTGGAATATGAAGAATCCCATGGTCCTCCCTTCAACTCTGCCAGGGGAAAGCCTACTCAATTACTGATGCTGAAGATCGATGCGATGATTAGAATTCTACCTCAAAGCTCAGATTATTTTGCAAGTCCAGAGCTTGACATCCCATGTCATAGAGGCCACCATACCAACAAGCTGTGCTAAAGAGTTACATGTCTTAATACCACATGTACCATTCAAGTGCTTACCATTGCAGGTAACCACAAAGTTGTATTTTGCCATTGCCACCAAAAACTCTATTTTCAAAATTATAAGGAATAACGTAAGGAATCTATCCTATGTGTATGGTGGCCTCTTGGAACTTGGGCTAGCTTGGTACTAACTCATGAGTTATTTATCAGCCTTTAAGGCTAAGAACAGCTTTGGATGCTCATGTATGCTGTGGGACTTTCAGGTACAGCCCATAGGCACTGGACCATCACCTGGACAAAGGGCCAGTTGAGGGAAGCCTAAGATGCAGCATGGTCCTTGTGACATCTGCACCAGGAACAGTTAGTACTCCGCTTTACAGAAGCTCTCCACTTTGCTATCTATGTAGCACATCAGGGGTGGCCAAACCAGTCCTCGATCTACCAACAGTTCACGTTTTCCAGACCACCTAGCTGGTGAGCAGGTCAAGCCATTAAAAACTCAACTGGGTACTTCTTTACTTTCACGGCGCCAGCATGGCGCCGCGCTACTTCCGGGTTACGCTCACCACAAACTAAGTAAAATAAACAAAGTTAACGCCATGCCAACATGGATAGTTCATACCTCCACTATCCATGTTGGCATGGAGTTGATTTTAATTAGCGTGGCGAGCGTAGCGAGCCACCGAGCCCCCAGCGTGGGCGAGCGAAGCGAGCCCCGCAAGGGGACTCTGACGCGCGGCGCCATGCTGGCGCCGTGAAAGTAAAGAAGTACCCTCAACTGTCAAACATGCAGTGAATGAATTCATAACTGATACATTTGCAGATCCACAGGTGGTCTGGAAACATGAACTGTTGGTAGATCTGGAGGACCGGTTTGTCCACCTCAGTAGTACATGATACCAGGGCCGAAACTAGGGTTTCCGGCGCCCAGGGCAAGGCAGTCATTTGGTGCCCCCCCCCCCCCTTCCCCTGACAACATACATACCTGTGTGCTGCCAGCGGGGGTCCGGGGACAGGCAGCGGGGTTCTGGGGACTGGTGTAGCCGCTGTAGCGGAAGCTTGACTCTGTCCGTCTCTCCTGCTAGCGTGGCGGCGGGAAGCGCTGATGACTTTGAAAAGACTTGCCGGATGCTGATTGTCTGAATTCGGCCAATCAGCGTCCGGCAAGTCTTTTCAAAGTCATCAGCGCTTCCTGCTGCCGCGCTAGTAGGAGAGACGGATGGAGTCAAGCTGCCGCTACAGCGGCTACCCGGAACACCGCTGCCTGTCACGGACCTCCCCTGGCTGTCCCCGGACCTGACAGCACCCCCCTCCAGCGCCCGGTGCGCGTGACCCCCCCAGCCCCCCCCTAGTTACAGCCCTGATGATACATCCCATGTCAAGTTATTTATTGTTATTCTAGAAATTATTTTACTTTAAGCTTTTAGTCTTGTGTTTGTTTCTGTGCTGTTATCATAATACTGTTCGGGCCTGTCTGCAAGTCAGATGTAGAGAGTGATACAGAAAGCCTTGTGGTGAGCAGAGATAAGTTATCAGAACCTCTGCGACGTTCCTGGACTCACGTAGAGGCATGGTGAGATGATGTAATGTGGTCCATTCATCTGGCTATCAGCCTATTCGTACAAATGCATGTATAAGAAAATCCCAAATGAGGAAAGCTATTAAAGTAGGGTGGAAAATGCAGAAGGGCTCATGCTGTGTTATGAATCATTGCAACTCTCTACTGTATATGGGACTCCTGTATTTCCCAGAGGTTTGTCCTCGTAGGCTTTGAGTGGCTCTCATAGCACCAGGAAACAGCCAAAAAGGATCCTACGTAAAAACAACCAATTCTGAACACGAATATGATGTTTAAAATTGTTTATTAGTTCAAGTTTTTAAGATCCTTATACAAAGTTCTGCTGTTTTTTTTTCTATGTGAATGGGACAGCCGGGCAAGAACACACCATTACATAGAGAAGGAGTGACCTATTCGACAGTCCATGATCCAGGAGTAAAGACTGTACAACATGTGCCATTGGTTGATTCAAAGAACATATTGCTGCCACCACTTCACATTCAACTTGGTTTCATGAAGAACTTTGTGAAGGCAACGGATAGAGATGGGCAAGCATTTCAGTTGTAAAGGTGCCCATACACGTACCAATTACCCGGTACTTTTTGTGCTAAGATAGCATCGCATCCCATGCACAGCATATGCACAACGATGCTATTTTAGCACAAAAAGTACCGGGTAATTGGTACGTGTATGGGCACCTTTAGGTTTCGGGTGTGACCCCGCAGCCGGGCCTGCTGTTTAGGACAGCCACGGCAAAACCCTACTCTGCCTCTGTTGTACCCCCCAGGCTGGGTGACCGACTCCTGCAGATATTCTAGGCTTTGCCTGTAGCCGCCACGTTTGAATGGGCGAGTTAAGCCCGCCCAAGCTCCGGTGCAGCCAGGAGTTAAGGAAGGACAAGGAGTCAGGGACCCCCCTAGGGTACGGCCAAGAGGAAAGCTGGCTAAGGGTCCTAACTGAAATTAACAAACGGCAACTTGCCAAACCCTGGCTAACGCAGCTAAGCGCCAGCGACCTGGTCGCCACAACCCGCGACACCAGTCGCCCAGGGAACAAAAAGAATAAGATACTAAATACAGAAGCACCACGGATCAAAGGGAACAGGAAGTCCCAGACGGCCTGGGAAACGGAAGAAATGAACCAAATAAGAGCTAAACAGATGTACCAACATCAAGGACCTGCCTAATCGGCAGACAGAAAAACGGGGAACAGGGCAATGAATAATAATAGAAAAAAGACCAGAGGAAACTACCCCAAGTAGGGCAACTCACGGTACTCGGAGGACCCGAGGGAATGATGTCCACGAGGGTAACACTGGGAACAGCGGAGAACAGACCGGACAGGAGCTGGCAGATAGCACCAAACGGAAGCTATCACCGGCGAGGACTGCTGGGCTGACTCCCTTGATAAGGAAAGCAGGAGCCAATGGAGAGCAGTCCCTGTACTAATTTCCCCCTCGGACACCTGCGGTCCGTCTCCTATTTAGCCTATTATAGGCTGACCTGCCTCTCTGCCTGACATCGTCTGCCGTTGCTAGGCAACGGCGCTGCCGCAGGCAGGAAGTCCCCCCGGCGTCCTGCAGCGTCCCAGGTTGCTGGGAGACGCTGGTTAGGAGGGCGGGCGTAGCGTCCTGACGCCGCGTCCTCCGGCGTCCCTGGTTGCCTAGCAACCGGACGTCAGACCTGGAAGGACAGGCGGCTGGACGGACGCGCCGCTCTGTCCTTCCCTGAGCGCTCCTGCAGCGCATAACAGTACCCCCCCCCCTTGAGGAGGGGTTAGCAAACCACTATACCCAGCTTTCTGAGGAAACTCCCGAAAGAAGCTTGCTTTAAGTCTAGGGGCGTGCAGATCACTGTCGGAAACCCAGGACCTCTCTTCAGGCCCATATACCTTCCAATGGACAAGGAAATACAAGGAACCTCGAGAGACCCTGCAATCCAGGATCTTTTCTACAAGAAATTCTGATTGTCCATGGACATTAACTGGGGGTTTACCTAGATCTGCTCTTCGAGGGAATTTCCTAGAAATAAAAACTGGTTTGAGAAGAGAGGCATGGAACGTATTAGCTATCCTCAAAGCCCTGGGGATCTGTAACCGAAAAGCGACAGGATTGACTCTCTTAACAATGAGAAATGGGCCAATAAATTTTGGGCCGAATTTAGAAGTTCCTTGTCGCAGTCTAATGTTACGCGTCAACAGCCAGACTTTATCGCCTACTCTAAACTTGCATGGCCGTCTTGACCGGTCAGCGAAAACCTTCTCCCGAAGAGCAGCCTTTTTTAAAGCGTTATGTACCTCCTTCCAAATGACCCTTAAACGGGCAGTAGAGGAAGAGAGTACCACTGGTCCCTCTGGAGCCAGGGCAGTGGCTTTGGGATGAAAGCCATAGTTGGCTAAAAAAGGCGAAGTCTGAGTAGCCGAGTGGTGGGAGTTATATACGAACTCGGCAATGGGGAGAAACTCCGACCAGTCATTCTGTGTTTTAGAAACAAAAAGACGCAGATATTGCTTCAAGGACTGATTAAGACGTTCCGTCTGCCCATTGGATTGGGGATGATAGGCGGAAGTCAAACTCAACTTGATTTTTAGCGCCTTGCAAAAAAGTTTCCAAAACCGGGCAATGAACTGCGGACCCCGATCAGAAACTATATCGGTCGGTAGACCATGAAGTTTGAAAACATGAAACAAAAATAGCTTGGCCAACTTATTGGCTGAAGGCAACTGGGGCAAAGGAACCCGGTGGGGGATGCTTACAGCATCCCAAAATGCGGTAAAAACCCAGATAACGGGGTTTTTACCGCATTTTTAGCTTAGAGAATCTCCCCCTCTGTGAGGGCTGATTTAAGCAGCATTTGGGCGGAGAACCGGAGTTATCTTGGCGCCAAAAGCTGGGGGGAGGAACTGCAGGCAAGCGCCTCCTCTCCCTTACTGGTCTTCCCCCACCGGTATAATGAGCCTGTGTACAAATGGAGACCAATCCCCTGCCCAATGGGGACTAGTCTCCTGCCTGCGCTCTGTACCCTGGTGGTATAGTGGAGTCCCTGCTATTGTGGGCAGTGTCCACCCCAGCGACTGTGGGACGCCTCCCTATCCCACAGCCATGGACAGCGATTTGTTGCTTTAAAATAAAAGTATTTATCCTCCCCGATCTCCGGCCAGGCTGTCCTGGACGCGCTGCTCTGGCTGTGCTAACACCAGGTATGCTTCATTTAGCTGCAGGGAGGTAATGGACGCCGGCGGAGGTGTCGGAGCGGCAGCGCTGAAGTTGTTCTGACTGTCAACGCTGACTGCTCAGTAAAAAGAAAGCTGGGGATTGCCTGAGGCAATCCCTGGAGAAAAAATGGAGCACTGATATCCTGTACCTGGAGGCAGGGTTATAAGAGGAGAGGAATCAGGCATGCTGGGAACTTTCCAAGCTTTGGAGATTGGTACCTGATCCTCTGGATCCACCTACTACCCCGATGTCATCCCTGTGGGACCAGGAACCCTGAAGAGGAAACAACAAATGTGAACAGCCCAGCGAGTGTGTAACTCGCCGAGGCCATTGGTTGCCAGGGTCTGCACATGTGCAAATACGCACTTGGGCATGCGCCGACCCCCAATTGTGCCCTGTTCTGAAAGAATCAGAATTAGGCCCTATGTTGGGACCATCGGTGTTTACTGGTCATGATTAGCAGGGGGGATGTCTTGGTGGTCTACATTTGCCACAAGAATAACGTACAGACCTTCCTCAGCCTTGGGGTCAGCATTGGAGTCAGTTTAAAGGAATGGCAACGAGTTATGAATAATAACTGATCACGCGGCTGCGAATTCATACAGTGGACGATTATCGCTGTATTGCGCATGCGTGACGCCGTGCAGCGATGAAGTCCTGATACTTTTTCTATTCCCAAGCTAAGTTTGCAAGGTGATTGACAGGACGTAAACACCTGCGAGTGGTATCCGGTAGTTTAGTGGGAGTGTAAAGGAAAACACTAGACGTGCCAAATAAAACCCCACTGAGAGTGTCAGGGAAAATGCCGATGGGGCCGGAGCCTGTTAGTAGAGTGTTTGCCATGTCATCACAGGCATCATTCGATGGTGAGCCCACACATGGGGCGGTTTCAGCCAAAATCGGCGGGGATATGGTCGCTGAATTACCATATTCTCGTGCATATATGGCGACGGTCGTTGGGAGGTCGCTCCGGCGGCCAGCCCTACAGTTGGCTTCCGCCGGCAGCGTTGTCCGCTGATGAAAAATGGGACACTCCGCGATTTAGTCAAAATCGCTCAGCGACCAAATCACTCTGTGTGTACGGAGCTTTACGAATGGATTAGGACATTTTTTGCATGGCTGCAAAGCCGTTCACTTCCATTGGCATGGTGTACACGTTAATTTATGAAGCAGGATTTCACTATAGTGGGGCAGCATTCTCGGATGGATCAGGCCTGAATTACCCCTTTAGTATTGAAGCGTGAGAGGCGAGATATGTCATCTTCAAGATGTAAGTGAGAGTAGCTGGAGAACACTACTGCACGTACTCTATCTTCAAGTTCCTACATGGAGGCTTCAAACCCCTAACCAAAATGGCCACCAACCCTATTTGTGCACATGCGTTGTGCCAACTTGTGAATTGGTTGATGCGTACCAGTTGGAGATGGACATGTTCTGCTTAGCTCCTGATTGCTGTCTCAGTTATCGCTACAGAGCCTGGCACAAATGGTATCCGCACCCTACCAAGATACAGTCAACGGCTGGTGACCTGTATGCTCTTCTTAAGCTCAACAGAAGTCTGTGTGTGCCAAAGTCTGTGAGTCCTGCTTTACAGTCACACCGCTACTTCAATAAACAATCTTACTCGTTAAGTCCTGGACTGTTTGTTGACTCAAGGCTACCACTGGTCTGAATATGCATCCTGCCATATACCAACGCCACCTGTACACACATAGGGGGTTATTCTGGTTGATTTGCTCGGATGCGAATTTGAGTAACCAATGAATAATTTTGGTACTTGTGTAGTTTCACGGAGGCACTTCCCTGCAGATCGCATCATATGCAAATCGTATGCAAATATCACTGAAGCGTGGCGAGCACAGGGAGGGGTGGCGGTATGAATCCTCGCGACCTGTTCATACCTCCACTACCCACGTCGGCGTGGCGTTGTGTTCATAAAGTGTGGCGAGCGCAGCGAGCCAGAAGCGTGGCGAGTGCATTGAGCCCCACGAGGGGACACGGATTTCTTGAGGTGTATTCTGCGCCCCCCCCCACACGGGGCTCACTGCGCTTGCCATGCTTCGGGCTCGTTTTCCGCGTCCCCACGCCGGGCTCGCTGCTTTCGCTACGCTCACCACACTTTATAAATTCAACTCCACGCCGACGTGGATAGTGGGGGTATGAACAGGTCGGGAGGACGCGTACTTCATGGATAGTGGGGGTGTGCTAAACCGCATTGCAGATAGAATCGTATGCAAATCGTATGCAAATATCGCATGCGATTTGCATACGATCTGCTTACGATCCGCTGGGAAGTGCCGCCATGGGCGGAGGGGGGGCGTGCGTTTGCTAGGGTGGCATTAACCTGCAGGCTAGACAGACAATATACGCAGTCTAGCGAATAGGTCTGAATTACCCCCCCCCCCCCCGTAGTTCTTTAGTTCATTCTCATATAAAATCCCGGTAATCCCGTCTCGTATTCTACACTTCGAATATTGAAATATTTATACATATTTGTGCTGTTTACAAACGTAGGTGGAAGTAACGCGTCCCATCAGCGGCTATTTTAAGGCTTTACCTCAGCCTGTCAGACGGTCTCAGCGCCTACTGTATGCTCTGACAGATTAGCCTTATATTAAAACGGATGGAAGGAACTCACTGCACCATTAACGGAGCATTATCCCGAGAGAGCAGCTGCCTTCCCGAGTGTAAAATATGCCCAGAATAAAACGTGTTTTCTTTTTATAGTAAATGCAGGAATCGTGTCACAGCTTTTTTTTTCCGCTGTATAAAGCAAGAAAATGTACTCAGAAGTATTGCCGAATCCAGGCCACAGTTACAGGGGAATAACAGCAACATATACAGTAATACGTCCATCTGGCGCAATCACCAAGGACAACACTGGTTGGGGGAGGGGAAAATACAACCTTTTATGATTTCTATCCATTCAAGAATAGAAAATTCTGTATAAATATATATCCATGCAGATTATCTGAAATGAGGAGGGTGGGATATACAGGATTATTCCTCATTTTGGGTATAATATTTAACAATAAGTCCACCATTTGGTTTCCGTCTGACTCAGCTGCGTTCTCAGAGCTTTATACTATATCAGTGACCACATCTATTATGTAAAAATCAGCTACTATATCCATCTATTACAGGACAGGCCAACCTGTGGCTCACCAGATGTTGTGAAACTACAAATCCCAGCATGCGTTGCCACTGTTGTAACACTCCCTTATAGCAAAACTGTGGCAAGGCATGATGGGATTTGTAGTTTCACAACATCTGGAGAGCCACAGGTTGGCCAGGCCTGATAGTAGGTGTGCAGTGAGAGACTGGGAGTTAGCCACGCCCTCCCTGACAGCTCTCACTGGCTGCCTGACACCCAGAAACAGCTTCTCGTCTCCCCACAGTGCTTAACTAGTAACCCACATCCTCTGTCTGAAGAGCACATGGCATTATGATATAACACAAGCACAGGAGGATCATGGGAGCAGGAATATGGCTACTTTGAGGCTTCCCCTGCCAGAAGAGGGTAGCAGGATGCCGATGGGGTAGTGACTGTGCCTCCCCTTGCTCTAAAGCTGGCACCATCTGTTAA
The DNA here is from genome assembly GCF_055691185.1 of Crinia signifera. Taxonomy (NCBI): domain Eukaryota; kingdom Metazoa; phylum Chordata; class Amphibia; order Anura; family Myobatrachidae; genus Crinia; species Crinia signifera. The sequence goes on from NC_139221.1 coordinate 314,022,485, forward strand.
ACATCCCTGGTTACAGCATGGGGGGCATTCAATAAAGGAGCGAGTGGCTTCAATTCCCAAACAAAAGACCATAGCTGGTTAGAGGAAGAATTCTGGGCTTGACATGACTCCTGCATGCAGCTGCGACCTGGGATCCAACACTGCGACAATTGGTTTGCCGAGTACGCTTCGTCTTGCGCAGCTGATCAACAGAAGAGGGGTCTGCAAGGCCAGGAAGTCTGCATGGTGACACGCTGAACACTGACTCTCCGCTACCAGAAAACAAAGGAGATGGGGAGGCCTCCCCTCACCTTCTCCCAACCCCTCAACACCACTGCCTGTCAATTAACCAACAGCAGAGGGGACCTATGGGCAGCTGTAGACTACAGTTCTAATCTGCATCAAAGTCCTGATACAGGCTGACTCGATAAGCTGGGGAGAGCCCACCCTGCCGAATACCTGATTCCCCGCCCCCACACACACACCCTCCGCTGCCATTTCCCTTTGCATGCTGCCGCTGCTGGAGAAATCATTCGATAGAGGCTAACCATCCAATTATTGTGTGTACTTGTGTATTATCACGGCGACGGTTACGTAGTTGCCGTAGTGTCCCTGTCAGAATCAGTGTAGTGTTCCCGTGGCCAGAGCAGTCAGCGTCCCTGTCAGTATCAGCGTCGTGTTCCTGCAGCCAGCATACGCAGTACTAGCTGGACTAGCGTAGTCAGCGTTACGCAGTTAGCGTAGCCAGTCAGCGCTTATTACATTGTGTGGGAACCATTGACCATTTTAACCTGTCTGACATGACAGGTGTGAGTGTGTTCCTGAAACTCCCCCACTATCCACGTCTGCCCGAAGCCTGGATAGTGGGGGTTTGAAATGGAGGCATTTGCCAGTATGTAACATGGAGCACTGGCAAATGCGTCCATTATTGTGCATGAGACGCACACGCTACCGATACCCTAACCCTGTCCTTCTCTCTGAACCGGACACGGGCAGGATTGCCGTACCCTGCCGCAAGAATTACTGAGATGCACAAGCGTATGAGACGCTCGTGCGTCTCAGGCAGATGGAGTGCCTCTCTGCCAGCGCCCGCATGATCGCCTCTCTGCCGGCATCCGACAGAGCAGGGGATCTGACGGTTACCGGAGCTGTGTGAGAGGCGCTAACTAGGCTTGCCAGGGACGCCGGGGACAGTGCTGCAGCTCGCGGGCGGGGCTGGATTATAATAGGGGCACAAGGGGTCAGTACCCCTGGGCCCCCTTATAGCTAGGGGCCCCATGTGGTTGGCATGTTTTTTTTTTTTTTGAACTAAAGGTTTTGTGCATGGCAGTGGGGTAGTGCTGCAGCTTCACCTATCTGCCAATGTGACAATGATTAATGGTGCTAAGCATTGGGTGCCAAGGCACACTGAGTGCACAAGTGTGCAGTGCATTACTGGGAGTTGACTCTAATGACACTTTGCAGCAGAGGCTGAGACGTTTGAGCTGAGCTCTGATTGGTGGAGCTCATTACATGCTTCTCAGGCCCATGGAGAACAGCAGCAGCAGCCGACATGGGAGGGTTTTTAATCAGAGGCAGCACTAGGACTGTGAGGTCTCCTACAGAGTAAGGTGCAGAGGGACAAACACAGGCTTTTTGTGTGATATGTATTTATGAGTGTGTGTGTGTGTGTGTGTGTGTGTGTGTGTGTGTGTGTGTATGTATATATATATATCTATCCCCTGCAGTTACCCATTGACCAAGTTTATACTGCCTTTACTCTGTGTTTTGACAGTGTAATAGTCTCCCATGCAGTTTGCGGCCAGTAATGACAAGTGCAAGGGGGCCCCCCTGTCTAAAGTGCCCCGGGCCCCCCGAAGGCTTAATCTGGCACTGCTCGCGGGGACAGTACGGTGACTACGCTGCCTGATGGGGACACTATGCTGACTGCGCAGGGCTGCCGCGGGGACATTGCACTGACTACGTAGCGTAGGATGTCGCCATGATAATACACAATTACCATGATTTCTCCTGGCTTCGCAAAAAAAAGTCAGTGTAAACTGACTGTTATTAGCGAGCGCCGCCCGGGATGAAGACAGGGCCGGCGACTGACATCGTCCTGCCCGCATTCCCATGGGAAAGTCCAGTATTTTCATAGGGATACTCCCCGTCCCCCCCAGGCTTCCCCTATCCTTGCGAATGGCTCAGCATCTATGCAAGTCGCCAAAGCCATTCACAATGGGGAGCTGCACATGCGCCTAATATACCACGCACATACGCAGTCCTCAAACCATCAGAACGTCAAACCGTCCGAACAAATCAGAATAACCCCCTAAAAACTTAGCTAATAACACGTTGCACATGCGCAGTCCCCAAACCAATGGAACATCAAACCGTCCAAACATATCTGCTGTTATTTTTCTAATCTTCACCTGACTGATTAAAGCTAATGTGTGATTGGCTGGTGAAGGTGCTGCCAGGGTTACAGACCACAGTGGCATTCTTCTCCACGCTGGAGCGAATCGGTGCCCTTCCAACCGGCTTGTTTGTACATGCTGCCTGCACCAGAGCACAAAGGCAGCAGCTATCATATACAGTGTAGTGCTGGTGCAATACCATCTGTCTTTGTGTACAACCGGCAAACTCTCATGACTAATGTTCCAGCTATTTAAGTCGATAAGCAGAGAGGCTGCTTTGGCATAAACTAATAGGTGTCCAGTCCATGGAATGCAAACTGCACAGAAACAGTTGTGTAAAGTCAACATAGTCACAGTACTGGGTGTAACTGTCCTGCCTGAGCTCCTCAATGGCACTTATGGAAATATGAAGCGGAGATAAGCAACCGTGTAGAACCGGCTGGAAAAACAGAATACGACAAGGGGGAAATATCCATTAAAGGGGAACTGTAATAAAACCAATGTGAAGGAGGGGGTCTGCTGGCATGCCGTCCCCCCACCACTGCTAGTCACTGCCGCTGGGGCCCGTTCCCACTGCCGGTCCCAACCCCCGTCCGCATAGCTTCTACGGTACTGCACATTGATTCGCTGTCCCCCAGCCTCCATGGGCTGCTTCGGCAGCAGTCCATAGAAGCATATTCACTGTCCCGGGTTTGGCGCATGCACAGAACCCGTTTTTATGGACTGCCCCTGCAGCAGCCCATAGAGGCATCTCAGAGGGAGGGAACACCTCCTAATGGGACTGCCTTGGGTGACTGGCAGGTCGGACTTCCAATAGGATGTCACTGCCAGTCACAGTGCAGCCATTGCAGTCTCACAGGGTCGACAAGCATTATGTCAACATGCATGAAGGTCGACATGCAGGATGGGCGACATGGGTTAGTTTGACAGGGTCATTAGGTCGACACAAGCATTAGGTTTACTTGGGGAAGGTCAACTGTCAAAAGGTTGACATGGGGTTTTTCACCTTTTCTTTAGCCGACATGTGCCGACATGTGGCGACAGGCGGTATTTCATGCCCTACCATCCACTAGGGCGTGGTGCGGGAATAAAATAGTGTGCTGAGCTTGGCGAGCCATGCGAGGGGACGCGGTGCTACGTTTTACTATCTATGTCTACTGTGTCGACATTTGGGACAAAAAAAGTGAAAAGTACCATGTCCAGCTTTTGTCTGTCGACATTCCCCTTATTAACCTAATGACCCTGTCGACCTAACCCATGTTGACCTTCAGTCATGTCGACCTTCCTGCATGTCAACCTGCGTGCATGTCGACCTAATGCTTGTAGTCCTGGTTGCTGTCTACCCAATGATCCATACCCGCGCAAGCGTTCGTGGGCGGAACGCCGGCATTTTTTGGGAGTGCTCCAGAAAACTCCGGCTGCGCTCAACCGTTGGCAGGGAGAGCCGTTGATGTCAGCAGCTGTCCCGATCCCGATCTCTAAGTCTAGACTCGGCAGCTGCGAACATTTCATGGCGAGTGATTGCGAATGGATTTCACCCTATGTACGAACGCATTAGCGGGAATTCACACTGGCGGGGAGCCGTTTTCCTGAACGCTGGGCTGCAAAGATTCGCAGACCAGTAAACCGGTCTGAATCAGGCCCACAGAGCGGGCCCTGGTGCCAGAGGAGGTGTGACCTAACATGTACATGTGACCACACACACATACTCATTACCTTCTATTACTATGCTCTACAGTGGTAGCACCTGTAACGGAGCATTCCATCTCTTCCATGGTTGGTCCTTATCCCCTTCAGACCTGGACCGGGGTAATCACACAGCGCATGCACAGACATAATGCGGTCACACCCCGGAGGGATGCATTCGCAGACTGGTAGAAGTCAACCCTTACTTCCTTCTACAATTAAATTGTGATCGCACTTTGCATTCTGCCCTAATATTGTGTTCTGTTCCCCCGTCTGCCCATCCATCCTTCCATTCCTCCCTTCTGTCTGTCCTGCCCATTTATGCCCCCTTCTGTAGTCAGGTAGTGTCTCTCCTGCTCACTCTCACTCCCTTTATTTCTCTCACCCCCTCTCTCCCCCTTGACACCCTCTCTCTCTCTCGCTCTCTGACACTGTCTCTACCTATTTCTCTCTCTCTTTGGGGCAGATGTATTAAGCGTCGTGAAGAGAAGTTATCTCCACTTTATCTCCAGTTTATCTCTTCTCCAGGCTTAATACATCTGCCCCGCCTTATTCTGATCGGTGCGGATATTCCCGCATGCGGACGGACCGCCGATGTTGATTGTCTGCGCATGTGCAGAGGTCACTCTGCGCATGTGCAGGCGATTTCGCCGCACGGATTCTTTATACGCCGCACAGGGGGCGTAGAGGGGCGTGAGGGGCTACTTAGCCTCATTACCCTATGCATACGCCCCCCGTTTCATGGGCGTTCCCATGCAAACGCGGGGCGTATGCATGGTAATGAGGCCGTGACGCGTGGGTACGGGGCGGGCATCTGACATCGCCGGATGTCAGCTGCCCGCCCCCATACATGATTTCACACGGACAAGTGTCCGTGTGGTCTTGTGTTGCGGGACCTGGTGGAGCGTGCGGCCCTGCATTCGATGTTCGGCGACCATCGAATGCAGGGGCAGCTCCCAAGACGGAGGAGGCGTATCCCCGTCCAATTTCATGCGGATCGCCACATATCCGCGTACGGACGGCAGGTGGCGATCCGTATGGAAGGCGGGGATTCGCCTGCACGGTTGCGGCCGCATATTCTGATCGGGCCGCACCGATCAGAATAAGGCCCTTTGTGACACTGTCTGTCCCTCTATCCCTCTGACATTATCTTTCCCTGACACTTTCTCCCTTTCTCTCTCCCTGACACTGTCTCTCTCCCTCACTGACACTGTCTCTCTCTCACACACACACACACACACACACACACACACACACACACACACACTGTCTCTCCTTGAACCTCTCTCTCCCTGACACTGTGTTTCTCTCTATCCCTCTCTCTTCTCGACTATCTTTCTCTCTGACACTGTCTGTCCCTCTATCTCTCTGAAACTATCTCCCTGACACTGTTTCTCCCTTTCTCTCTCCCTGACACTGTCTCTCTCACTCACTGACCTCTCTTCCTCTCCCTAACACTGTCTCTCTCACTCACACACACACACTGTCTCTCCTTGAACCTCTCTCTCCCTGACACTGTTTTCCTCTCTATCCTTCTCTCTTCTCAACTCTCTTTCTCTCTGACACTGTCTCTCTATTCCTCTCTCTCTCTCCCCCTGACACTGTCTCTCTCCCTGACACTGTCTCTCTCACTCACACACACACACACACTGTCTCTCCTTGAACCTCTTTCTCCCTGACACTGTTTTTCTCTCTATCCCTCTCTCTCTCGACTCTCCTTCTCTCTGACACTGTCTCTCTATCCCTCTCTCTCCCCTTGACACTGTCTCTCTCCCTCACTGACCTCTCACTTTCTCTCCATGTCTCTCTCTCATACACTGTCTCTCCTTGAACCTCTCTCTCCCTGGCACTGTCTTTTCTCTCTCCCTCCCTGACACACTCTCTCACTGCACTCACAGCCCTCCATCTCTCTTTTTCTCTCTCCCCCTGATACCCTCTGTCTCCCACCTTCCCTTTCAAGATTTTGCTATGGGGCTCAAAATCTTCTAGTTTTGCCCCTGCCACATATGATATGTGGCATTTGGTTTTCTTGCAGCCACCACCAGCCCCCTTATACCCCTCCATTGGAGGGCCCCCATCCCCCACCACCCAAACCCCCCACTACTGGATGTAATTTTATACTAATGACAAATAAACACCTTTGCTTTCAATATACTGCACATTGTTGTTATTCACTAACCCTATCTATACACGCAGGATATATCACACTATATCTCACCTCCAAAATCAATCTAAAGCCAGAGCGCTAGTCAATTCTTGTTATTTATATGTGGCATTTGCCAAGTCCCAAAATACACGTGGGGGTCTGTCCAAACCACAAGAAAAAGGGCGGATGTTTTAGGCATGTTTACATACAATACATACCAACACCACCTTTAGGGGGTGATTCATTATCATTTGGTCCCCAGCAGTCCAACAAATTGAATTATTTAGATAGGGACATTTGCATCTATTACAACTAATTAAGGTGAAAAAGCCACCGAGAAAGTTGGAGGTTTCCTTAAATATTTCAGTACAATCATTCCTCAGTCCTTTCACATCATCATCTACGGTTCTACAAGGCTGAACAGTGTAATGTGGGCTAGGTGACATGAGGGAGATTGCTAGACTAATGAGGGAGAGAGGGAGATTGCTGTTATTTCAGGGAGTCTCCTGCAGAATGCAGGAGGGGAGGTAACTATGATGTAACAGTGTAATGTGGGCTAGGTGACATGAGGGAGATTGCTAGACTAATGAGGGAGAGAGGGAGATTGCTGTTATTTCAGGGAGTCTCCTGCAGAATGCAGGAGGGTTGGCAACTATGGGCTGAACCAACATCCATAAATGTATTTTTGTTGATGCACTGTTAGCACAGGGGCTGACAGTCTTCCCTTGGTGGTTTTGTGGTCACAGGTGTGGAACGCACTGGCAGGAGCTGAGCAGTTCTGACCATACTGGGAGTCAGTCTTCCCTGGGTGGTTTTGTGGTCACAGGTGTGGAACGCACTGACAGGAGCTGAGCAGTTCTGACCATACTGGGAGTTAGTCTCGGAGACTGATGATCGTTGGCCTAATTTGATAAATCTATACAAATGTAGGACAGAACAGAGATGCTGGGGGCAGATGTGATCCTACTACCTGAAACCGTCACAATGTGACGTGAATGGAGTGTTCCAATTATCCCCATGAAATGCCTGTGACACGCGTCTATTTATAAACGCAGCCAGCGACATATTGCTGAGAGCCTTTGTGGATGTGGCACTGTTTCCCCTCCGCAGGGATAATTCTATCCTCTGCCTTTGACAAATGATTGAAAGTGCACACGTAAAAATCTGACGTTTCCTACGTCATCGGGACAGATTGACATTTGCAAACACCGTGGCTGTGATAATAGATGCGGATAAATGTCTGTATTCATAGATATCGCCGTTTATGAGGTGGCACAGTCCTGGTCCACATGTGGGGAGAACGCAATTTCGTCTATACACCCACAGAGCTTTTATCCTCAGTGTCTACTCCCAGTTGCCGTCCTGTTACACCCGCTGAACACTGAGAAAATGCAGGTGAACAAGTATAATGAACTCGAGAACTTGAGGTTCTTAGTCCCAACTGTCCTGGTTTTCCCAGGAATGTTTTTTGGGACGTTCCCATCTTCTGCCTGGCATTATCCTGCGGCGGGGGGTGGGTGCGGGGGTACAGTTGGGAGTAGCCCCCCTGTCACTCCATGCGCACAGCGTCTATTGCTGCAGCCAGAGGGGCTGGGGTATGCCTCCAACAGCACCAAAAATGGGGCATGGCCTTGCGAGTACAGACCACGCCCCCACCGTTTTGGAGCGTGCAGTCTGCCCCTCCTCACAGCACTCAAATGTTGGGAGGTATGTTAGCATAGTACCACGCTCGTGACCTCATCAAGTGGGGTCGTAACATTCCTAAGGTTGAAGTTTAGGGCACGGGACCCCCTGGGCCAGCACAACTCCAGTGGCGCTGAGAGGGGGGGGGGGGTTCATTTTGTGCCTGGCCCAGGTCTGATGGAGGGGCCTGGGTCTCGCTACCCCCTCTCCAGCTGCAGAGAGCCAGGCAGTGGGAGAAGAGAGCACAGTCTCTCTCCTGGGCCCCGTGCATGCTGCTCAGTGCTGTGTGCTGAGTGGTGGAGAGGCAGCTCTCTGAGCGGTCCGAATTCGGCATGTGCACCAGCGGGCGGTGTTTCAGGGATAGCTAAGCAGCGAAAAACCTCTGAGCCTTACTGAATCAGTCCCTATGTTTAATACTGTGTCATTCCCAATTGATATCAGGATAGTATGTAATTAGGGCAGAAGAAAGCTAAGCCGAGCTTGTTCTCTGCCCATGGTGCGTCCGTTTCACCACAACCTCGTCTTATAACAGTGTATAAATGCCAGCTCCAGTTCCCCAGGCCCCTTCTGTGTCACTGCCTCAGCAGCTAAATGCCGTTTTTAACAGCCTGCGTCACATAATGAATTCAGCCAGCTTACAGCTATAGGGAAATAAGAGTGGGCCGAGGCTCCTGGACCCAGCGTAAGGGGTGATACTATGAATATTTCAGCAGAGGAGATGGGAAACGGCATTGTGGGGGATGGGCTTTGCGTTTCATATTAAAAGTATTTGGATCATTGCTTATTCTAGCACTTGACAACTTAAAGAAAAAAAAAAAGGCCACAGTGCACTGTAATATGTGGGACATGAACACAGTGGGGCTATGGGAGTTATGGAACGGCAAGATTACACTGAATAATTCATACTCCTGGTATTCAGGAAACCATTACATAGCGTCTCAATGTGGCGGCGGAATGACTGTCTCAGCAGGCGCAAGATGAATTGGCCGAAGCTGGGAAGTCTCTGGACCATGGCAGTCACCGGTCTAAGCAGCTGAGACTTCACATAATGCCCATCAAGGCAGGGTAGTGGGGGGACTTATCAAAGGTACAGTAACCCATAGCAACCTATGGATCAGACATCTGCTTTCATTGTGTCACTGAAACATGTAAAGCTACAGTACCTGAGGTCAGTGATGTCATTTTGCGCCGACCGCCCAAAAAAGTTCTCCCCCCCCATATATTAATTATAGTTTTTGTACCAACATGCTCATTACCAGGGGTTTCTTGATTGTTGCTAGGGGTTACAAGTTAGTTGCCAGTGGTATCACGCTCGTTGCCAGGGGTTACAAGCTTGTTGCCAGGGGTTTAACCATACCTCCCAACATGACCCATTCCAGGAGGGACAAGATGCTCTGTTTCTGGACATCCCTGCTAGTGGCAGTTGCAGAGTTGCAGGGCTGTAGTAGCACAGTCCAAAATTCAGATAGGGGAGCTGCATCAACTGCCACCCTAAACTCCACAGTCAGGGAATCACTGGCAGGTGTGGCTCCTCTATTTGAATTTTGGACAGTGGCGCAGTCCCACCTCTGCAACTGCCACTGGCAAGGAAGTCCTGGAGCAGAGCATTTTGGGGCGCATTTATCATTCTATAGCGATCCCGGCGTGATGACAACGCCGGGCATCGCATTGCGGTATCATCTGATACCGCAGGAATTTAACATTCTGGGGGCGCAGGGACAGGGCTCCGATAGGAGCCCTTCCCTGCAAAGCCCTAACCCGGAAGCCGGGAGGTCAGCGCATGCGCCGTTATGCGCTGACCCCCGCCGACCTCTCTGACCGCACCGCCCTGCTCGGGCAGTGCGAAGTGTAGCCATAGGCTACAATGGGCTATCGCCACATTAGAATGGCGATAGCCCAGGGGTGCGATGCCGGGCTGCCCGATTTTGATACATCGGGCAGCTTTGCATCCCCCATAGAAACCTATGGGGGATGCGGCCGGTGGCGGTGCAGGGGGGGATCGCAGCAGGGATCGGAGATTCCTGCTGTGGTCACCTTTAATACATTTCAAGGATACATAATATTTGCGGTTAACCCCCGAAAACGGGTGTTTTACTTGATAAATGGGCCCCTTTGTCCCTCCTGGAATGGGTCATGTTGGGAGTAGGGATGCCAATCCCAGGGCATTTTTTCAGTCCCGGGATTGAAAAATGCTCAATCCCGGGATTCCCGGGATTGGCATCCCTTATAATAAAAAATGCCCTGGCTGCCCACTATTTACTTACAGTAAGGAGCAGGGTATGCTGAGTGGGCGGGCGGGAGGGCTGCTGGCTGGGTTGCCGGGAGCCGGGAAGGTTGAGCGGGCGGGCTGTTCGGCTGTGACCTGCGCAGCGTGACCTCTGACCTCGTCACGCTGCGCAGTACAGCACTACCGGCCATGGGAGAAGCTGGGCAGCGAGTGCTCAGATGCTGCCTGGAATTAGACTGCGCATGCGCTTTGGTAGCCGAATCTCGGGATCCCGCCGATCCCAATCCCGGGATTGGCCACCCTAGTTGGGAGGTATGGTTTAAAACTCATTGCTAGGGGTTTCACACTTGTTGCCAGGGGTTACATGCTCATTGCCCTTTGTTTCACGGTCCTTACAAGCTTGTTGCCAGGGGTTACAAGTTTGTTGCCAGGGGTTACATGCTTGTTGACAGGTATTTCATGTTTGTGGCTAGGGGTTTCTATGTTTGTTGCCAGATGTTTCATGCTCATTGCCAGGGCGTGGCCTATGGATCGCAACACTTCCTTGAGGTCACACCCCTGTTTTGCCGCTGTGGGGGCATGGCCAGCACTGTGAGAGCTGCTGGCCTTGCCCCCAGCCCTTCTGCCTGCGGGAATAGACGCTGTGTGCATACGGGTGACAGGGGGGGACTACCAACTGGCCCCCAACGCCGGACACTGCCAGACTTGAGGCGGGACACGGGAACGTTGTGACAGTTGGGAGGTATGCCAGGGGTTCCATGCCCGTTGCCAGGCTCACAGCGCACCAGTGCTCCTGGAATCCGGCACTTCTGGGTAGCGCGGTACATGCCTCACTCCGTTGACAGACGCAAGAGGTCCCGTTTCAGCAGGAATGGACAAAGGTTCTCTGTACTGCGCTGCGGAATATGTGTGCGCTATATAAATAACTGGCAATAAATAAGGAGGCCCCTGTGCAACTCATGTTTCTCTCATAGGCTAAATGTATAATGGCAGGGTACAGTGACGTATAATATTTGTCTAGGTTTCAAGACAATGTTTACTTTTATATGTTCCAGATGGACAGAAATCCGAGCCAACTATATACACTTTATTGATATTGTCCTCCATTTTACACCCCGTCCAATAGTTCCTGAAGAAGAGATGTAAGCGGTAAATACGGCGGGTGCGGAGACAGTAGAAATGTGATTCACAGCTAAATGAGTCCTCGTACCTCCCATCCTACTTACTTCAGTAGGGATGACTCACCGTACCAGCCAGTCAGCCGCTAACTGCCATCTTTCAAACACAGCCTACAACATGACAATAGCTGATTGGTTGGAACTTTGGGCCTTATTCAGCCCTGACCGCAGGGCTACGAATTTGCATCGCATGCGATTATCAGATGAGCTGCATTTGCAGTGTTCGTGAGCCGGAGGCATTGCCCGGCCCTTGGGAGGGAGCAGCCTCCTTCTCCCCGCATCCATCGCATCACCTTGGTGGCTGCGAACATGGAGAAAACCATTCTATCGTGAGTGATTGCCAATGGATTCCTCCCTGTGTGCACGGCTGCAAACTTATCCGCACCGTGCACAGGGGCAGGGATACACTCCGGCTGGGCGGCGTTTACCTGGTCACTGGGCTCCAAAAATTCCCAGGTCTGATTCAGGCCTTGGCATGGCCATGACCAGCTGTTGTGGAACTACACATCCCAGCATGCATTGCCACAGTTTTAGCATTCCCTAATAGCAAAACTGTGGCAAGGCATGATGGGACTTGTAGTTTCACAACAGCTGGAGGGCCATAGTTTAGTCATGCCTTCCGAGAGGATTTGATATATCTCCACCTAGGCACACACTGTGCTCCAATCAGGGTTATCAGCCAAAGTGATTGACAGGAAGACAGCATTTTGGGGTGGTAACAGGGAGGGGTTGGGTGCACTAGCAGTTGAGAACTTACTTGCTACTGTGGAGCCCACTGTGTCCCAGGATACATCTGCTCATTGACAGAAGCACCCGGAATCTGTGTGATGACCCATTTTGAGATCAGACGTCCAGCTGTCACAATAAATATTGGGTATCGCTCCTCTTATTTGCCTGGTGTGTGCCCTGGGTTAGGGATCATTTAGGCCATTGCTATGTTAAAAATGGCTATTCTCTGGGAATATTATTACTTTATATAGAGTCGTTTAGTCATCTTCCTCCGTAATATTCTGTAGCTGACTCAGTTTTATGTTGTAGAGTTATACAGTATATGATGCATTCGATGCTTTAAGCTACACAGATGTCTTATATACTCTGTCCAAGAACCTAAAATAAACACAAGCAGATGGTGCAGTGAAACTACGCGTGAGATCCAAGGTCAATGTGTTTACTCGTCATCTGCTCCGTGTTACATGCACTGATATAACGAGAGATGGCAGAAATCTGGGCCACAGCGTGTAAATAACTCACAGGGGTTATTCAGCACAACACGTTAGTAGGGATCATGTAATCATCAGTGAGAAACATCCGCGCTTCTAGGTGCAACGTTCACAATCTCCCTGACACGCTTTTTCCAAAGTAGGTAAGTCATACTTAGCTACAAAGAGGCAGAGGGAGGGGATGCGGGGCCCCGCTAAATACAGCCATTCCGGGAGGGTAAATCATACTTACCTACCCTCCCGGAATTGCCGTATTTAGCGGGGCCCCGCACCCCCTCCCACTGCCTCTTTGTGGAGGGGGGCGGGGCTAAAATGACACAAATCACTTTGGACTACCCCTTCCCCAAAGAGCCGCAAATCATGGCAGTTACTGGAATGGGGGCAGGGCTTGATGACGTCAAGCCCCGCCAGAAAAGCTAAAAAGTCTCCTCTCTGGGCTTCTCAGGCAAGTATGAGGTACGTAAACAGGATTGCTTATTTCTAGGACAGCCAGCTCCGAGCAGCGGGGACACCAGGGGTGTCATAAAAGAGGTGGGATCTATGTTTGAAGGGCATGGCCAGCATGATCAAGTCATCCTGGCCACGCCCCGTCATCTAGTAACAGGCATTGCACAGTGGGAGGTGGGGCTACGCAGAGCCAGCCCTAGGCATAGACAAACTAGGCAAATGCCTAGGGGCACCAGCAGCTTCTGCTGATTAAAATGATATGCAGCATGCCTATATTCTGTGTGTGAGTGAGGCTGTATCTGCATATGAAATAGTGTATTCATGGAAATCACTGTAACATAGCATTCCGTATGCAGGTACAGCCACAGTCGCACACAGAATATAGGCATGCCGCAACGGAATCTGCTGCGCTATATAAGAAACTGTTAATAAATAATAAATAAATAATATCATTTTAATCAGCAGAAGCTCCTTGTGTGTCCTGGTCACATAACAATGCAAATAAGACCAATTTTCAGCAAAAAAGGCACCCAACGTTAGCAGAACTGGCCAGGAGCTGCATGGCCTATTGAGGCAAGATGTATGAGGAAACATCAGTATCCAAGCAGAGGCAGAGGTCACAGTGTTAGCGGCTGTGCGAGTGCTGTCTGCGGGTGGGTTGGTTGTGCAATAGTGTTCGGCATATGTGTAAGGGGCATTATGTGTATCATGTATAAATGCATTAATAATGTGCGACATATGTGTAACATGCATTAGGTGTGTCATGTGTATAAGGGCATTAATAATGTGCAACATATGTGTAATGGGCATTATGTGTGTCATATGTATAAGGGCATTAATAATGTGCAACATATGTGTAATGGGCATTATGTGTGTCATTATGTGTATGAAGGGCATTAATAATGTGCAACATATGTGTAATGGGCAGTATGTGTGTCATGTGTATAAGGGCATTAATAATGTGCAACATATGTGTAATGGGCAGTATGTGTGTCATGTGTATAAGGGCATTAATAATGTGCAACATATGTGTAATGGGCAGTATGTGTGTCATGTGTATAAGGGCATTAATAATGTGCAACATATGTGTAATGGGCATTCTGTGTGTCATTATGTGTATGAAGGGCATTAATAATGTGCAACATATGTGTAATGGGCAGTATGTGTGTCATGTGTATAAGGGCATTAATAATGTGCAACATATGTGTAATGGGCATTATGTGTGTCATGTATAAATGCATTAATAATGTGCGACATATGTGTTACAGGCATTATGTGTGTCATGTGTATAAGGGCATTAATAATGTGTGACATATGTGTAAAGGGCATTATGTGTGTCATTATGTGTATGAAGGGCATTAATAAAGGTTGGCATATGTGTAAGGGGCATTATGTTTATAAGGACATTAATAATGTGTGTCATGTGTAAGGGGCATTACTGTGTGGTATTATCAGGGGTGCCGAGAGAAAGGGGTAGGGGGTACAAATTACCCAGGCCAAAGTCTGATGGAAGTGCCCAGTGGGGGCCCCGGGCCCCCTCCCCTTAAGTGACAGCAGCAGCTGCAGCTCTTCTCCTCTGCCCAGCACACACTGCTTTGTGCTGGGTTGCAGTGTGGCCATGGAGGTGCTTAAAATACAATATTTTATCAGGATTTTTTTCTAAGGGTATAATGTGAATAATGTGACGAGTAATGTATATAAGGTAAAGTGGTACTACTGTGTGATGTAATGTGAATAAGGGACACCATCACATGATATAATGTGAATAAAGTTGCACTACTGTGCGGTATAATTTGAATTGGGGGGTACTATTGTGTGGCCATGCGACATTCCCAGCAAGAACACACCCCTGTTTGGGCTGCGCACCGAATGTGTGCACTGTTTCTATTTAAAATATTGCGGGAAGGAGCACCAAAATGATGACTGCTATGATGAGGGTTGATGGTGCTGGGAAAGGGGAGCAGGTCAGAGGCGGAACTAGTGGCGGTGCTAGGGGGCACTAGCCAAAATCTTGCCTAGGGCGTCATTTAGGTTAGGGCCGGCTCTGGGGCTACGATACATGTCATTTGATCTCCACGGAGGGATGGGAGACTGGCGGCAATGTGGGGGCCTTGCCTTCCTTTCTGGGGGGCTGGGAGGCGATTCCAGGAGGGTAGGCAACCCTGTAAGTATAGTACAGCTCACCCTGAGACTGCAGCCAATTGTGGGCCTGTTTCAGCATACCTCCCAACTGTCGCGTTTTTCGCGGGACCGTCCCGCTTTTTTGCGACTGTCCCGCGTCCCTCCAGGGGCCGGCAGTGTCCCGCGGCGAGGGGGGGGCACAGTGTCTATTCAGCGCAGCAGATGGAGAAAACAGGGCGTGGCCTAATCATGGCTAATTTGCATATGCAAGGGGGCCATCCCCTTTTCGGATGCGCGTGCAGCTCTGCCGCGTGAGTCCCTACTTTAGAGGAACAGAAGTTGGGAGCTATATTTCAGTGACATAAGCTAATGCAGCGGCTGTCCAAATATCACAGATGCTGGGAGTTGTACAGTGACAACCATACTTGTCATCTGTGACCTGCCACTTGTGTATAGAGCAAGGGAGCTGGACTCCGGGAACATGGCACCCGCTACACATTCCCGGGGACATCTCTATTGCGCATTCGCAAATCAATGGAAAATGTCCGCGCCTGCCTTTTTCCTGGTGATTTTTGCCATTGCACTGTAGGAGCAAACGAGAGGTAAGTATGATACAATGGGTGCAGGCTGTGCGGTGTGTGAGCCCTCCTGGTCTCAGGGTCTGTATTCACCACACAGTTTCTATAACTAGAGGTAGCGAGGTTCAGGGGATATTTGAGGAAAAATTACTTCATAGAAAGGGTAGTGGACATATGGAATAGCCTCCCATCAGAGGTGGTAGAGGATAATGCGGGGTACACACCAGGACGACCCGCTCACGATGCACATCGTGAGCGGGTCGTCAGTGTCTCGTCCAACCCGCTCACGGTGACGCGGGGGGGCACGACCCGCTCACGATGTGCACCGTGAGCGGGTCCGATCCGATGGCGACCCGCACCCGGCTGTATGGTCGTCATTGAGATCCTACCTGCAGCAGGTAGGATCTCAATAACGACCGACCGACCCGCGGGACCGCGCATCGGATCGGTATCGGTCCACACCAGGACAGAAAAGGGCCCAATCAGCACACAATCTACATCCAATTGATCGGAATTGGATCGAGATTGTGGGGATCGGGCCCTAGTTGTCCTGGTGTGTACCCAGCATTAGACAGTAGAGCAACTTAAACATGCTTGGGATAGACATAAGGACATCCTTACAAAGACATAAGGATCAAATAGGGTTTGAGGTAACAATATGGTTAAAAAAGGGGCAGACTAGTTGGGCCAAATTGTTCTTACTTTGCACCCATTAAAAATAAGCAAGTGGCACAGATACAACGTAGATTGGACAACCACTGAGTCAGCTGATCAATCCAATATGGCGGTGTCCATGCAGAGCTGACTTAAGGGGAAATGTTAACACTCAGATGATAACAACTTGCTAGAGCCTGTTTTATATTTACAGTTCTGCTCAGTGGAAGCACGCCAGCCGAGAGGACTCAGGGTCCATTGTGTGACGTGTCCAATGATAGCCATTATCAGGGCTATTTTTCTGCAGGCGCCAGCAGGAACTGTGGCCCTTATTCTAGTTCACTCTTTCCTACAAAATATTTCTTAGATGGACAAAACCATGGGCCCTTATTCTGATCGGTTCGGAAACGGCCGCATGCGGCCGTTCCGCCGATGTTTTCGCACTGCGCATGTGCAGAGGGCACTCTGCGCATGTGCAGGCGAAATCGCCGCACACTTCTTTTGACCGCCGCAAAGGGGGCGGATAGGGGCGTGAGGGGCTACTTAGCCTCATTTCCCTATGCATACGCCCCGCGTTTCATGGGCGTTCCCATGCAAACGCGGGGCGTATGCATGGTAATGAGGCCATGACGCGCGTGTAGGGGGCGGGCAGCTGACATCGCCGGATGTCAGCTGCCCGCCCCAATACAAGATTTCACACGGACAAGTGTCCGTGTGGTCTTGTGTTGCGGGACCTGGTGGAGCGTGCGGCCCTGCATTCGATGTTCGGCGACCATCGAATGCAGGGGCAGCTCCCAAGGTGGAGGAGGCGTATCCCCGTCCACTTTCATACGGATCGCCACATATCCGCGTACGGACGGAGGTGGCGATCCGTACGCAAGGCAGGGATTCGTCTGTGCGGTCGGAGCCGCATATGCGGCTCCGGCCGCACCGATCAGAATAAGGGCCCATGTGCACTGCAGGTGAGGCAGGTGTTACTTGTGCAGAGATAATTAGATTTGGGTGGGGTTTTACACCTGCCTCACCTGCAGTGCACATGGTTTTGTCCATCTAAGAAATATTTTGTCAGAAAGAGTGAACTAGAATAAGGGCCACAGTTCCTGCTGGAGCCTGCAGAAAAATAGCCCTGGCCAATATCATTTATATTCTTACAGACATGGCTAAGTCTTCCGCATTGGAGTGTCAGCTCTTGTGTGGCCATTGTCAAAGGATTTCTTGAAACAATCCTGAGTGCGCTGGTGGTGTTTAAAAAAGGAGGAAACTTTACCGAGACATGGGAAAAAGGTGTGACGGCCATTTTCCTAAAAGATTTCCACATGCACCATACCTCCCAACTTTGGCAGCTCAGCAGGCGGGACGCTGCTGCTGCGCGCCGCAGGCGCGCCGAAATTGTCGGGGCGTGGCCTAAATTGGGGGCATGGCCTATACTCGCGGCTCTCCCGCAAGGTCACGCCCCCATTTTGCCGCTATGGGGGCATGACCCAGAGGCTCTGTGAGCCTCTAGCCATGCCCCCTGGCTGCGGGAATAGACGCTGTGCGCATGCGCACAGCGTTTATTCCCCGCTGCTTAGCAGCTGACAGGGGGGACTCCCAACAGCCCCCCCACACCACGGGACACTGCCGCCCGCGGGTGGGACAGCGGGACAGGCCCTGATAATCGGGACTGTCCTGCTAAAATCGGGACTGTTGGGAGGTATGCATGCACAGTAGAGATGTCCCCTGGAACAAGAAGCATCCGCCATGTTTCCGGAGCCCTGTGCATGCACAGTAGACACTGGCACAATGTCAGCTGACAGAGTCTATAGCATTGCTTTCTCTCTGCAAGCCTCATCACTAAGGTACCTTGAAGTATGACAGCTAGCTTGCTGGTACTTTGGACTTCATGCTGGTGCATGCACACCCATGCAAAGTGTCTGGGCATGATTTAAAAGACACGCAGCGCTGCATACCAACCAGAATCATCCCTTTTATCTCTCTCCTCACAACTTTGGACATAGACCCATATTCAATGACAGCATCCCTTTTACTGGCTGTAAATACATATCAGTGCATTCACTGGTATACATGAAGCTCACACAGGGTTTGCAAAGCTAGCTGGGGATTTTAGGACTTCAACTCGCTGAGCAGATGTCACTCCCCCCCCCCTCCAGCACCGACACGCAGACCTCAAC
This sequence comes from Crinia signifera, assembly GCF_055691185.1. Lineage (NCBI taxonomy): Eukaryota > Metazoa > Chordata > Amphibia > Anura > Myobatrachidae > Crinia > Crinia signifera. The sequence continues at coordinate 314,040,971 of NC_139221.1, forward strand.
TGTTACAACGATGATTTCCTGTATAGCGAATGCTGTCACCATCTGCAGAAATATTTTGATATGACCCATTAACCTTTTTCTACCTTTTCATTGCACTCAATAGAAGCCACAAATAAAAAATAAAAAAAGTGGCGAAAACAGAACCGTCTCTTCTATGCAAATCCTGTCATTAAAAAGTGCAATGCGGTATGCAGGTGTAGGTCAAGTAAATGAAATGTTTAACGGCAAATGTGTATATCCTGTGTTATGGGGCCTGTGGTGAGCTGTCAGATGTCTGAAGCCGAGCACTTTAGTTCTGTGGAGAAATACCTGCAGCATTTAGATTCGATTTACTGAAACTTTTTTGAAACGGGAAAAAAATAAATGAATAAATAATACAGTAACCCATAGCAACCGATTGTAACTCCTGTTTTACTGGATCAGTTAAACAAACTGCTTAAAGTTGCGCTGTCGTTACCATTTCCTCCTTCTTCCTTAAAAGTGTCACATGGTGTTTAAAGGTGCATCCACACTGTACAATTCCATTGAACCATACTTGCCGACTTTGGCATACTCCTCTCCGGGAGAAGCCCGGAGAGGAGTGAAAGGGGGTGGGTAGAGGCTTCGTTTTGGGGGCGGGGCATGGGTGATGTCATCAAGCCCCGCCCCCATGACGGGCTGAAGCCTCAATTTGCGGGTCCGTGGGTGGGGCTAAAAATGACGCAAAATTCCGCAAATTGCGTCATTTAGCCCCGCCCCCTCCCCAAAAGTCATAGTTTTTAGACCGCGGGGAGAGGGGGAGCCGGGGTTGTAGGGAAATGCGGGAGACTTGCCCCCCTTCCCGGGGGACCGGGAGGGGGACCCGATTTGCGGGACCCTCCCGGCCATTCCGGGAGGGTAGGCAAGTATGATTGAACCCAGTGTCCTGGATGAAAGATATTGACGAAAGATCTAGCTACAGTTTATAGGCTCTTTTGATAAAGCGAGGGCTGCATAGGCATGAGGACATACAAGAGCCTTGCAATTTTGTGATTGGTATAATAAAGTTAGTGAAATGTTTCTTACCCCATAGAGTCCAGTGTTGTAGGTGTAGCCAATCAGGTGTAGAATGGGCGGTAGCTTATGCAGGGGTATATAAGGGGTAGTCAGGGTTTCCTTCTTCCTCTTTGAGTCTGGATTCCCACCCTCCTTCCCTTGCTTTCTTCAATTACCACCCGGCCTTTCGGCCTTCACACAATTTGGTTTCACAAATATCAATTTATAATTGGCGGGAGGGCGCTCTCGATCAGCAGTCCAGTTTGAAGTACAGGAGGTCACTGTGCGGTATTGCCACCCTCTGCCAGGACAGCTGGTGAGTCCTGCCCCTGAGGGGGGACGATGGCCACTTACTAGAACTGTCCTCACCATGCAATAGGAGGGGCGGTAAGACCGTCACAGTGCGGGCTGTGCCTTGAATTCAATGGGGGCGGTTCATCGCCCTGGTTACAAGTTGGGGCGTTGTAGTCGCCGCCATTGTTAACGTTTGTGACTTAGCTGGTCTCCAAGCGTTCTCCAAGCCATCCCCTTATCAATAGGGTCATACCAACAATAAATACTGTTGACCTTTTAAACTTATGCAGTGGTTGTCTGTGTGGTTATTTCAGGTTAACGTGTCCATGTTTCTAGGGGTAATAAATGTTAATGTTAAGGTAAAGGTCAATCACAATAATTCAATAGGCGCCTTATGAAAATTGAGCTGCATGCAGTTGATGAACAATCTTGATGAACAACTGGCGGGTATGCGCATCATCGTTCATCTGTCGTCAACATCTTTCGTCCAGGACACTGGGTTCAATGGAATTGTCTTTTAACAAAATTGGTCAAAAAAAAAATTGTGTGTATGCACCTTAAGGGGTGAATGTACTAAGTATTGGAGAGAGATAAAGTGCCAGCCAGTCATCTCCTGTCATGTTTAAAACATAGCCTGTAACATGACAGTTGGGCAGGGGACCGGTGCAAGAGGAGTGGCTCGGTATAGGGGGAGGTGAGGGGCATGGTTGTACGATCAAGTCATTGTGGTCATGCACCCCACTATACTATGATGGTGCAATCTGGTGTGAATTGCGTCATTAGTCACTGGGAGGTAGATGTATGAAGCAGTGACAAGGGAGGAGAAGTGATAAAAAAAAAAAAACTTTATCCCCAGCCAATCAGCTCCTGACTGTTAAGTTACAGGCTGAATTTAAACAGTTAGGAGCTGATTGGCCGGTGATAAAGTACCAGGCATGTTATCACTTCTCCTCCCTTTTCACTGCTTCGTACATCTACCCCTAGGTCCGCCCACTTCACTCGACAAGTGTACGGCTGGGAGGAGGCCCGATCCGGGAGACTTGCCCACGCTCCTGGGCGGTGCCTGATTTTTTATGACCGGGTGACATACGCAGCCTAGCAAATAGGTCTGAATCAGGCTCATTGTCTGTCCTGCAAGAGCCAAGAGGCCTGAGATGAGTCTGAGGAGATGATTTACAGTCATGGGGAGAATTCAGTTGTATTCTCACACCCTTATCTACCGTCTAAAGTGACGGGTGATATTCAATTGTTTGTGCATTAGGGAGCCCATTACACCATTACTTATCACACGTGCTGTCCCCAAATGCTTCTGGATGTGCTTCCCTAAAGACCAGATTTCTGCTTGCCACCTCCAGAGAGACAACAGAGTGACCTAAAAGGTCCAGGAGACTCCCACATTTCTGTGAGTTCAACGGCACTCCTGTTAGACCAAAGCTCGTTTTCGGTTGATCCGACAGTAACTGGACAGCCGACTGTCAATTCAAATACGACTTTTTGAAAAGTCGGATCTAACACCCTTCAGTAGTGTTCCCGCTAGGCTGTTTTAGCGGGGCGCTGCGCCCTGTTCGATTTTTAAAGGGCAACATGCGCCCTGCCCCTCTGGCAGCTCCCCGCTAAAACAGCCTGCCTCCTACTCCTATGGTGGTACCGGGGAAGACCGGCACCGCAGTAGATAGCGGTGCCCGGCGCTTCCCCGGCAGTGCAGAGCCTTCAGGGAGGCCAGGCCTGCCCCCTTCAGTGACGACGGCGGTCGGGCCCGCCCCTTTTCTTGACGGCGGTGGCCAGGCCCGCCCCTTTTCGGCATGGCACGTGCACGCCCCTTTTGTGACGTTGTCGGCCCAGGACCGCCCAGAACAGTGACGTCGGCAGGCCCGGTCCGCCTCCTCGATGCTGCCCCTGTTCAGCGGCGACCTGTCCGCCCCTGTTCCTAGAAGGAACACTACTTCAGTGCTGTCGTTAACATCAGCATTGAATAGATGAGTGCCTCATTTCACTGATACATTGCTCCCATAATTCTGTAACATGTAATGGAATTCATGTTTCCCATATTGAAAGCTCGAGCACAGGGATGAGATAATGCACCCTAGGCATCAATAGCCGCAGAACAAACCGCGCACAAAGGAAAACATTTGTGTATTCTCTTACTTTGTGTACTCTGCTGGTGTCACTGTTTTCCTTGGCTTTGTGTCGCATGCAGTCATGGCATACCATCACAGCGAAGACACAATAGTGTTGTATCCAAGTCACAAACGATAGCACCCTGCTGAATACACACCGTCCGTGCATTCCGCTGTGAGATGCATTTTCCTGGGGTCAGGGGACTTACGGCATCTACTAATGCAAACAGGTTTCCTAACCTACGAACGGGTTTGCTAAACGATCATAGGAGCAAATAAATCAGTTCAGGCTGAGTCTATAAACAGTTTGTTAACAAAAAAAATTCTTCTCAACTTTCTTTCTTTGTGGGGAATTTAACTGCCAGCGCGCCAGCAGATGGCGCACAACCAAGGGCCTTATTTTGGTTCATTCTTTCTGACAAAATCCTTCTTAGATGGGCAAAACCATGTGCACTGCAGGTGGGGCAGATGTAACTTGTGCAGAGAGAATTAGATTTGGGTGGGGTTTTACTTCAAAGTGAGATCTATATTGCAGTGTAAAAATAAAGCAGTCAGTATTTTCCCTGCACAGAAACAAAATTACTCACCCAAATCTAATTCTCTCTGCACATGTTACATCTGCCCCCCCTGCAGTGCACATGGTTTTGTCCATCTAAGAAGGATTTTGTCAGAAAGAATGAACCAAAATAAGGCCCCAAGTTATTTAATTGTTCTCCATTAAGGCGCGTTAAGTGAGGTATTAGGGCATGGGTCCTCAAACTGCGGCCCTCCAGATGTTGTGAAACTACAAATCCCAGCATGCCTTGTCACAGTTTTAACACTCCCTTATAGCAAAACTGTGGCAAGGCATGCTGGGATTTGTAGTTTCACAACATCTGGAGGGCCGCAGTTTGAGGACCCATGTATTAGGGCACTCAAACAGGTCTTTTCACTTTTCCCCCATTCCTTTATTTGAGTTTAGCCGCTATGCTCAGCACATGACCGTGATGAGCCTGATCAATTAAATATATCGCCACATGGTCTCCCATGGGCCATGCATCCGTAACTGTAAACAGCACACACACTAGACCAGGCATGTCCAAACTATGGCCCTCCAGCTGTTGTGAAACTACAATTCCCATCATACCTTGCCACAGTTTTGCTATTAGGGAATGCTAAAACTATTGCAAGGCATGCTGGGATGTGCAGTTTCACAACAGCTGGAGGGCCACAGTTTGGACATTCCTGCGACTAGACGATCTGCACAAAAACATTGTTAACCTGATGTGCATGCCATTTAAAAGTGAATCTAGTGTGTATGCACGGTTACAGTTGGGAGGGGGCTTGGCCTACACCAACTCTAAACTGCACGGTGACAATGAAGCAGCCAGTACATTTCCTGCACAGAATAAAAATAAATGTGCAGTATTTGCATCTTGCATTGCAACACGGTTTGCCCGGAAGCAAAGTTACTTTCTTGTTTTTGCTTTGCTGCCAGTGCTGCGTTAGCTCTAATGTTAATTTTATTCTCATTCAAAAGAGGAAAATGAACAGAATCTACACTGGGACACTACAATTGCCTGAGATTGGGTATCGCTGTCATCTGTAGAAGGGTGTGTACAGTTCTATCCAGACTGGATCAATAAATGCATTGATCTTTATCTAGTCTAGGAAAGTGGAGAAACGCGCTTCTGACAACAGGCTTGGGGCCAGATTCTCTAAGCTTCAAAAGTGATAAAATGGAGAGTGATAAACAGCCAGCCAATCAGCTCCTGCCTGACATTTTTTTCAAACACAGTCTGTGACATGGCAGGTAGGAGCTGATTGGCTGGCTGTTTATCACTCTCCATTTTATCACTATTGAAGCTTAGAGAATCTGGCCCTTGGTCACTAAGGTATAAAGTACCCAACACCCAGATACGAAATAGTTAAGTAATAAAAAAATTACTAGGACTGGATAAGGACCAACGTTTCTTCTTGGCAAATACACACTTCAAACTGAAGAAATAATTATACCTGTCAGAATTTCCGCTCTACATTCAGAAAGTCCTTTGTAAATGGCAGCTGTATTTCTACATAATCTACATTCCGAGTCAGTAAATGTGTGGTTACATATATAAGCTATTCTCCTTAGTAGGGATTTATATTCCAGGAAACACTTTTACCTCAGAAATCATACGTTATTTTACCCGGCTAGATTTTTCATTTAATGGGATTTTATTTGCTTGTAAAATACGCAGAACATTACCGCCTCCTGTGAGGTCATCATGGCAGCTGGCAATCACAGAAAGATGAGAAAACTGGGGCGGGATGTAATTCCAAATGAGTTTGACGGCCAAGCGGGATGCTGGCTGAAATTGGCCATTTTGTTTAAAGGGGCAATCAATTACAAGGCAAAAAAAAGGTCAGAATTCCTCCGGCATCCCACACGGCCACCAAACCCGGGCGGCATTACATCCCGCTCTACGGGTGTGATTCCTTGGGCCAACCAGACATAGGTTGACAGTCAAGTTCTTTTTATGTCAACAATAAAATGGGGAATGGGCTATGGGTTTTAACAAAAGTGGCGTAACTAGATATTTTGCACCCCCCCTGCCAAAAAAGTTTCCTTTACCCATACATCAATTTTTTTTTAACCGACATGCTCATTGCCCTGAATTTATTGCTTGTTGCCAGGGGTTCTATGCTCATTGCCAGGAGGTTACATGCTCACAACACACCAGCACTCCCAGAATCCAGCAGTTCCAGGTAGCGCTGTATGTACTGCCCTCCCCTGATAGACACTAGAGGTCCAGTAGGTGCCCATTTTTGGAGGGCCATTGTAGCAGACTACATGCAGACAATCAGGCCGCATGAAATCTGCAGAGACCCTGCACCGGCTTTCCGCCACCGATTGGACTGAGTGCCCCAGTTATGCCACTTACTGACAAACAAGCAGAAATCTGCAATGTACACAATTGCCTTTGCAGCTGCGAATTATAGATGGCGCAGCCGCCTGGATTTGTATTAAAATGCCCATTGGCGGGGTCTCAGATCCACTGTTTGTGAGAAAGACACAACCATCGGATGCAAATCATAGACGTTTTTGAGTTTGTGCAGCATCGCCGTGGAAATCAAGGCGCTGGAACCGTGGTAACTGCAGTTGCAAGCTGTGACAAGCCCTCGAAAAGATAGCACGTGGCCCTAAAACTAATAAGATTCCCAACAATAATCGAACTGTAGCTAAAGACGCCTGCTGTCGGCAGTGTGGTTACTTTCTAACTGACATATCAGTCCCCAAATGTGTTGAAAGCCATTTTCGGAGTGACACCGGCATACTGATGAAGCGAACAGTCTGCGTTCAGAATTCCCAAGCTTCGAGTATGTCCCGACACTTTGCATGCTGGGTAATTACAGAAATCTGTGCCCCCCAGGAACTCTGTGCCTTCTGTCACAGCTAAAAAGGCACCATACGGGGACATATAAAAACTAGCAGCTCACCTGTTTATTGAGCTTTATCTGTGAAACCAAGGGCATCTCAAAGCCTCAGTGTAGTTCGGTTACATTCCTTATAGTACTGTCAACGGTAGAATGTGGTGTAAGGAGAACGCAGCTAAATTGCCCTTAAAATGAGGTTATTATGAAGAAATATAAGCACTCCTTAGTCCTTAGCGGACTTGTTCTGCAATTCCCAAAGTGCATGCAAGTTGGCAAAAAGCGGATATAGTGCCAGATATGTATTAAGCCTGGGGAAGAGATAAACTGGAGATAAAGTAGAAGAGGATAACGCACCAGCCAGCTGTGTTTGAAATATGACAGTTCAGTAGCGCACGCAGGGGGGTTTCTGAGTACCCAGAAACCCCCACAGGGCCCTAGGCTGAAAGTTGAGGGTCCCCTCTTTCCATGGGTACATGAATTTTAAAAATCGGCCCTTGGGAACCGGAGATATCTAACTTCAAAACAGTGGTCCCCATCCAAGCCTGTTAATTGTTCTTCCCAGTCAGATATTTCAGGTTCTGTTTGACTTAGAGTTTTTTTTGAGGGTATATTCCAAAAGCTGGGACTCTCCCCCTTTGATGGACACTAGTAGCTTGTCTCTACTGTTCCCAGAACCAGAGATATCAGCCTTCCAGCAGCTGATTACTGCTCCAGCTCCACACACCTGGGGCGAAATGTAATAGGGTGCGATTTTTTAGACATGTGCGATTTTTGGTCAAAAACGGCCGAAATCGCACATTTTCCGAAAATCGCACATTTAATAGGTTAAAAATCGCGGTAAAAAGCGCACTTTTTACCGCGAAATCGCACATTTTAAAGATGCGATTTTCAGTCACACTGAAAATCGCATCCAGATGTTTTCCCATAGGAAACTATAGAACTCGCATATGTAATAGGATGCGAGTTCTAAAGTCGCATATGGGACCTTACCAAAAAACGCAAAAAAAATAGACCAGCTTCTTGCTGGCGATTTTTACAGAACCATGCACAAATCTGTGTGATCTGTGCATGGTTCTGTCCAAAAAAAGGCTAAAAGTTAAAGTAAAAAAAAAAAACGGCGTGGGGTCCCCCCTCCAGAGCATAACCAGCCCCGGGCTGAAAGAGCCGGTCCTGGTTTCATAAAATCACAGGAACAAACAAGTTGGGGTTCCGTGCATTTTATAAAACCAGCACCAGGCTCAAGGGCCGGTCCTGGTTCCCAAAATACGGGGGACAAAATGACTAGGGGTCCCCCGTATTTCAAGAACCAGCACCGGGCCCAACCAGCCAGCAGGGTAATGCCACAGCCGGGGGGAGACTTTTTATACAAGTCCCCCCGGCCAAAGCATTTAGCCCTCTGACCGGTCAGCATGGGCAGGGGTCCTGGGGGAGTGGGGACCCCCCCAAAGAAGGGGTCCCCCCCCTCCAGAACTTACCAGCCCATGCTGAAGCCCGGGGCTGTCCTCGATGCCCCTGGGCGGTGGGCATCGAGCTGATATTTGGTGTAAAAAAATAGATAAACTATTGTTTTTTACTGTGGCACTACAAGTGCCAGCAAGCCTCCCCAGCAAGCTGGGACTTGGAGAACCACAAGTCCCAGCCTGCTGGGCATTAAAGGGCCCGCTGGCACTTGTAGTTCCACAGTTAAAAAAATAGTGCACAAAACACACTGACACACATTTTAAATAAAACTTTAATACACACATTACACACATACTAATACTTACCTATCTTCTTCCCGTAGGTAGCCCTGGTCCTGATGTCCTCCGGTCCTGTGTCGGCGTTCCTCTTCATGTCGACGTCCTTCTTGAAGTCGACGTCCCTGTCGGCGATGGCGTCCGGTGTCCGGGTCCGACGAAATCCATGGAGGAAGCTGTGGAAGGAAACCATACTCACCTGTCCCAGCGCGACGTAGTCCAGGTAAGGGTCTTGGAAAACAAACAAACCGACACCCGAATCCAAGCGGACACGACGGAGACGCACGTGTGTTTGTTTACATCGTGCGGCTCCGCCTTCCGAATGCCGCTATTGGCCGCCTTGCGGCCTAGCGGCTCCTGATTGGCCGCTAGGCCGCAAGGCGGCCAATAGCGGCATTCGGGAGGCGGAGCCGCACGATGTAAACACCGTGCGTCTCCGTCGTGTCCGCTTGGATTCGGGTGTCGGTTTGTTTTTTTTCCAAGACCCTTACCTGGACTACGTCGCGCTGGGACAGGTGAGTATGGTTTCCTTCCACAGCTTCCTCCATGGATTTCGTCGGACCCGGACACCGGACGCCATCGCCGACAGGGACGTCGACTTCAAGAAGGACGTCGACATGAAGAGGAACGCCGACACAGGACCGGAGGACATCAGGACCAGGGCTACCTACGGGAAGAAGATAGGTAAGTATTAGTATGTGTGTAATGTGTGTATTAAAGTTTTATTTAAAATGTGTGTCAGTGTGTTTTGTGCACTATTTTTTTAACTGTGGAACTACAAGTGCCAGCGGGCCCTTTAATGCCCAGCAGGCTGGGACTTGTGGTTCTCCAAGTCCCAGCTTGCTGGGGAGGCTTGCTGGCACTTGTAGTGCCACAGTAAAAAACAATAGTTTATCTATTTTTTTACACCAAATATCAGCTCGATGCCCACCGCCCAGGGGCATCGAGGACAGCCCCGGGCTTCAGCATGGGCTGGTAAGTTCTGGAGGGGGGGACCCCTTCTTTGGGGGGGTCCCCACTCCCCCAGGACCCCTGCCCATGCTGACCGGTCAGAGGGCTAAATGCTTTGGCCGGGGGGACTTGTATAAAAAGTCTCCCCCCGGCTGTGGCATTACCCTGCTGGCTGGTTGGGCCCGGTGCTGGTTCTTGAAATACGGGGGACCCCTAGTCATTTTGTCCCCCGTATTTTGGGAACCAGGACCGGCCCTTGAGCCTGGTGCTGGTTTTATAAAATGCACGGAACCCCAACTTGTTTGTTCCTGTGATTTTATGAAACCAGGACCGTCTCTTTCAGCCCGGGGCTGGTTTTGCTCTGGAGGGGGGACCCCACGCCGTTTTTTTTTTTTTATTTTATTTTTTTACCCAAAATCGCATATATGAAAATGCGCACATTTTCATGACTGAAAATGCGCACATTTTCATGACTGGAAATCGCGGCAAATCGCATTTTTTGCCGCTAATTCGCATCTCATTACATATGCGAATTCGCGGCAAAAAACGCGATTTTTAAAGGTGCGATTTGGTGCGATTTTTTTTTAGTCTAAAAAAACGCACCCTATTACATTTCGCCCCTGGTATGTAGTTTTATATACTCATTGGCAGATTGCTCTGCCTCCTGAATTCTGATCTGATCCCCTAGTCCCCAATACCATTTGGTAGGTGGGATTCTCTAGTTTTTAATTCCATTAAAATCTAAGAAATCTATTTCTGGGAACTGGAGATATCTGCAGTCAAGCAAGCTGTCCTCCCACCAGAAAATTATGAATAATAAGCCCACTCCACTATACACCCCTCCTCTGCATATTAAACATCCTCTACCACCCTGGAAGTTATGTATCAGGGCCCCTTCATTCAGCCCAATGCCCCTTCTCCCACCCTATATCCCACCATCTGTGCAGTTAAGGGGTAATTAGTGGAAATTACTGATCCAGGCCCTACATGCTGAGTGGTTGATATAATACCCCCTACCACCCGGGGGACATCAAAGCTTCCCCCACCCCTACTGCTGGAGGATCGGTAGGGGCCCCAATATATTGCTATGCCCAGGGGTCTACACTGCTGTTATGTATGTATGTATATATATATTTGTGTGTGTGTATTATTATTATTATTTATATATATACATTTGATCTACCTATAATACTTTAACTGACCCGACATATACTGGGTCACCTAAGTGTCCATCTCCGTGCTTTGCTCCGCCCCTCTGGAAACCCCCTTCTAAAAATCCTGCGTTTGCCACTGCAGTTGGAAGTTGATTGGCTGGGCCGTTATCTCTTCGCCAGGATTAATACATCTGCCCCATGGTTAAAATGAGACCAAAAGACAAAGGGCCTGATGCGCTAAGCTTCAAAAGTGATAAAATGGAGAGTGATAAACAACCAACCAATCAGCTCCTGTCTGACATTTTTCAAACACAGTCTGTGACATGGCAGGTAGGAGCTGATTGGCTGGCTGTTAATCACTCTCCATGTTATCACTTTTGAAGCTTAGAGCATCTGGCCCAAAGTATTTTTGTATGAAGTCTAAAAATGACTCTTAAACAAGAAAAGTGAAAAACAAAATAGCAACTGACAAAAGTGACTACATAGTGACACTCAGCCTGTGAACCCTGGCACACAGGAACACCCAGACGGTACCTCGGGTTCTGGGTGTCTGTGATGGGTGCGGCAAGAAAGGTGGGACTGTGGAGGGACTGTAGGGATAAGGAGGAGACTGCACAGTGGCAGCTAGCACCAGGGGACTGCATTACTTGCCGTTTGGAGGGGAAGGCGTTACCTAGAAGAGCGAGACAGCCAGCAGACCCTTCTGGCTCGGAACCCGGTGGCAGGCGATGGAAGTTCCACCATCGCACGGAAGTGAATAACCACATTAAAAGCAGAACACTAAACCCGGGTCACCTATTATACACAGAGCGACCCAGGTTTAACCTTTCTTATAACACGGGCGTGATTGTCGGGTTGCTCGACACGGGTTCTAAGATTTGGTGCTTCCACAATGCTCCCCGACCCGTATCGATATACATGAGATGTGTAGGTTCGGATTTACTCGCTTCTTATCGCCACATTATCGGATACATACATAGCCCCAGGAAATGGTGATAAAGCTTCAGCATTTTATTTCACAACCTCTAGATTTCGTCAGACTTCATTCCTCTTTCTGCGCGCTGTATTTCTATAAAAGAAACCATAAATAGTAACTCGATAAAGGCCACAGTAACAATAAATGATAAGGGTTTGGTGTAAGTTTTGTTTTCGGCAGGAACTGAGACCTCAAGAGATGACGAGATGCAGTTTCCCCCCAGGACGCTTCCTGTCACGTTGCAGTATATGGTGTATACAGCACAATGTGATCACACGTACAGACAATGAGGGCCGGAGTCACTCTGATTATCAGCAGTGTCGCAGCGATAGAGAATAGAATAGGGTGCTAAGCGCAACGAGCCATGCAGGGGGAAGCGGGGCGCCGATATGATGTCCGTGTCGACATTCATGACTAAAAAAACGTACAGTAAAAACCCATGTTGACCTTTTGACCTTCCATCCGTGTCGACCTTCAGTAGTCGACCCAATGGCCCATACCCAGTGCGGTTATATACTGCAAGCCAGAACAATAAGCCTGTCTCAGCAAACAGCAGATGTGACGGCAAATGGGGAGAAAGCGGCAAATGTTATGGTGCAGAGAACATGTGTCTGACAATAATGAATGGGGTTCTAGGCTTTGCTATTTGTAGTGCAGACACATGTACGCATATCCAGAAATACACATGAGGTTTACAAGATCTAAAGTATAAAGACACAAAGCGATGTGATTACACAAGTCATCGTTACTGGCTCCCATTCATGATTACAGGACTTCCTTCGGGCTGCACCCAGTGCCAGGTTAAGCCTTCAGGGGGGCATAGACAGGGGGGCCCCCTTGCACTTGTCATTACTGGCCGCAAACTGCATGGAAGTATAAACTTGGTCATACATACATACCACATGAAAAGCCTGGTTTGTCTCTCTGCACCTTACTCTGTAGGACTGTAGGAGAACTCACAGGCTCAGCGCTGCCTCAGATTAAAAACCCTCCCATGACTAGGCTGCTGCTGCTGTCCTCCATGGGGCTGAGAAGCTTGTAATGAGCTAAGCACAAACCTCTCAGCCTCTGTCCTCTTGTGCAAAGTTTCATGGGACTTAGGGCCTGATTCAGATCCGTTCGGTATTCGCACGCAGTACCGATGTTGTGCGTCTGCGCATGTGGGTATCTGCGCATGGTAATGAGGCAGTGACGCGGGAGTGGGGGACGGGTAGCTGACATCACCGGATGCCAGCTGCCCGGCCGTATCCACACCAGCGTACATGCATATATACGCAACTGAAAAGTCACTTATATATGCGTGCACCCTAAACATTATTCGATGGTCGGTGACCATCGAAAGATGTGGGCGGTTACCCGAGCCATGCGAATGGATGTTTATGCAAAACATCCATTCGCAGCTGTTCGGGCGAAGCCGCACTTTGAGGGGGCGGCAGGGGGGCGGTCGTTTGCCGGGCGGGGTTTAGTGAACTCGCAAGGCTGCGAATTCGCAGCCTTCCGAATCAACCTGAATAACCCCCTTAGTCAACTGTCAACTCCCAGTAATGCACTGCACACTTGTGCAGTCAGTGTGCCTTGGTTGGGATGCAGTTAAAATCCCGGAGGTCGGGATCCCGGCGTTCAGAATCCCGACCGCTGAAATCCTGACACTTTCTCCCCCCATGGGTGTCCACGACACCCCTGGAGGGAGAATAACTTAGCGTGTCGAGCGCCGCGAGCCCGCAAGGGGGAGGCGATCCACGTCCCCCCTTGTTGGGATTTTGGCGGTCGGGATTCCGGCGTCGGGATTTTGAACGCCGGGATTCCGGCGTCGGGATTTTGAACGCCGGGATCCCGACTGCCGGGATTTCATACTGAATCCCCTTGGTTGCCTTGCTCAGCACCATTAATCATTGTCAGATAGGTGAAGCTGCAGCACTACCCCACTCCCATGCACAAAACCTCTAGCTAAAAAATACATTTTTTTTAAATACATGCCAACCACAGGGGGCCCCTAGCTAGAGGGGGGCCCAGGGATACTGACCCCCTTTGCCCCATCCGGCCCTGGCTGCAACCACTCTGTGGAATGCCATCCCATGCACAATAAGACTCTCCTCCAGTCTCCAAACATTCAAGCGTTCCCTGAAAACTCACCTCTACCGACAGCCTATAATATTCCAGAACCGCCCACATTACCTTCATAAACCTCTCCTATCCAATCACATCCCCACTGTACAGGCCACGCCCAAATGGAACATTCTGCACATGTTACATTTGTATTACCTGCAGTGCAACAGGTTGCAAGTTGACAGGGTCAAAATGGCGAAAGGGTAAAAAGATTGACAAGAAACCAGTTGACAGGGTCAAAAGGTCAACAAGGAAAAAGGTAGACGCATGACTAGGTCGACATGAGTTTTTCATGTTTTTTTTTAAACCGGATAGTTCTTACTTCAGCATCCATGTCGGCTTTGAGAGAGAATATAATGGTGTGCTGCCGGTACTGAATCACGGGCCCCATGCATGGTGAGCGAAGCAAGGACCGCCAGCTGTTGACATGGTGGTCCATGTACAAGACACCAAAAAAAGTTGTAGAAACTCATGTTGACGTTTTGACCTTGCCAACATATTGCACGCCAACCTTAGCAATTTTACCTCTGTCCATCTAATAATCCGCACCCATGGTTTTGCCCGTTAGAGAAAGATTTGGCTTTTGAGATCCTTACTGAATAACCTCCCTTGGTATACAAATGACTATTTTCCTATTGAATGTAAGCTTTTGAGCAGGGCCCTCCTACCTCTATGATTGACCCAGTTTGTTTTATTACTGCTGTTTCCCATTGTAAAGTGCATCGGAATTTGCAGCACTATATAAGTAATCTGTTAATAAATAATACAAGAAACAATGCAGCCACTGTGTAAGGTCTGAGGATCAGGTAACAGATCCTAAATTCCACATTACAGGTATATTATTGTATTAGAACATACTTGTGTACCTGAAGTACAGATCAGCAGCGTTACTGTCCCATACCGTATGCATACAGTGAGCGCTGCAGTTACACGTTATCTGGGTGTGACGCTGTCAGTACCCTCCCTATGTGACAGTCAGGGACTGAAGAAAACAATCAGCAACCATAACAACCAAACAATTATATGTAATAAACTGCTACAATATCCACAGCTAGGAGATTAGAACCTCGCTTTCTCATATTATATATTTATATATTATTGCTGGGCACATTAACGCGTTAATAACGCGTTAACGCACCAGCACCTTAACGCAGATTAAATCTTTTAACGCCGTTAACGCTGGGGGGGGGCGCCCAGCGGCAGGGGTAGTGGCATCGCGAAGGCGCAGAGTCTCTGACAGCAATACAGAGACCATGCGCCTATCCAAAAATGTCCGCCGCCAGAGAAGAAGACACGCTAGAAGTACTTCTGTACCTCTAGCGGCTGTCTCCTCTGCTGCGGTGGCCATCTTTGGAGGGGCGCTGAGTCTCGACTGTCAGAGACTCTGCGCAGGCTAGTGGGGAGGTGCTGGTTGTTTCTGCTGCCGATCAATGCCTAGCACTGCTGCCGTTGGTGGGGAGACACAGATCTGACTGGTGGCGCTGCTCCCCCTCACAACTAAGATTTATCTCCCCCTTCACAATGAGCATTTAACCCCCATGGCAGCAAGCATGTATTCCCCCCTGGCAATGATCATTTCACCCACTATGGCAGCATGCATGGAAAGACCATGTAATCACCCCTGGCAACGAGCATGGAACCCCTTGCAACGAACATGGAGCCCCCTATGACAATGAGCATGCAATCCCCCCTTGGCAACAAGCCTGTAATCCCCCCTGGCAACTAGCATGGCACTCTTGGCTACGAGATTGTAGGTAAGCAGCACCTTTGTGCCTAAAAATGCGATTAATCGCAAAAATTTCATGCGATTAATCGCGATTAAAAAATGTAATCATTGCCCACCACTAATTATATATATATATATATATATATATATATATATATATATATATATATATATATATATACACACACACACACACCCACACACAGATGGGGCAGCTCTCAATGGAGCTACTCCTGGTGCTAGAATCGCCACCTCGCTCCAGCTGACAGAAGAGGGCGTGTGTGCACAAGACGCGCGTGCGCCCCGTTCCATCAGAGCCCGCAGCCGCCGGTCCCCAGCACCTCCCTACAGCCCCCACTCCCTGAAGCGGAGATGGGCAGGGTAGCCGCTCCCCGGTGCCTTGCCGAGAAGGACGCGCGTCACTGTCCACCAGCCCAGGAGATGTGGCGATGCTGCAGGCTGGTTGGTGGGCGCTCCATCTCTACATCCAGTACACACAATTATAGCAGAACACTTCACAACAGGCTCCGCATTATTTCCTATTCATACATTACCCTCCCTCACTTGAATGGTGTCAGCGAGATAACTAACTAATCTTATCCAATTCATATACTGTATTATAGTACATTCAAACTAAGGGGCTGATTCAGCCCCTTGCGCATGTGCAAACCTAGGGAGCGAACGGCTACGGCGAGTTTCTGAGGCGTTTGCTCCAGAGGGAACGCAGACTCGCGGCTGGAGCAGGGGGAAGGCCCAGCATTTTATGGGCGTCCCCATGAGAATGCTGGGTGGTCCCTTGGGAACGCAGGCTCGCGATGCCTGCTCGGGGACGGGCAGCTGACATCACATCAGTGCCCGCCCGCTTTACGGCCGTCTCCGTCTGAAATAAAAATCAGTTTTCACCGACTTATTTCTTATGGGGAGAGAAATCAGTCGTTGAATTATTTCTGTTCCCTTCGGCTGCCTGCGAGAGGGGAGGTGTTCTGGTACATATCCCCTCACAGGAGATGCGGGCGGTGCACGTTTAATCGGGCAGCGCTGAACTGTCCACTGGGCTGCAGGTGTACGCAGCCCAGCGAAAAGGTTCTGAATGTCAGAGTTAGCAAATCACAAACAAATAGAATTAGCTGTAACAATTCCAACATCAGCTTTCTATAGAGCAGTAATTAAAGCTAACACCTGATTGGATGCCTCCGAGCTCACATCCTAACCTACCCACCCCGTGTCACCCACGTCTTCCTCGCCCGTTTAGTCTCAAAGCGCTGACGAGCAGGGCCCTCTTGTGCTTTCCCTCACGTATACCATCATCACATTACTGCTACCCACAGCACCACACCTTCCGCCTGGACCATCCTGCTACGGACTTCGGTCTTACGTCCTGTAATGTTTTGTCCTAACTGTTACTGTTGTAAGGTGCTGCAAACACTGAATCAGCGTCGACATGCATCAACAAGTCGACATGATGTAAACATATAACAAACTGAGGACAGTTGTACATTATCTTGGTAAGCTATAATCACACCTGGGTTTGTGTCTGTCATATACACACCCTTCAGTCCTTTCTAGACCCCGGTGACATCATAATTTGTCCCTATGATGTCATATCTGTCAAAACATGTTACAATGACTGCATTGCGTGCCGATTATAATTCTCTGGGAAGTAGATAGAAGACACTAGGGGAAGAGAGGATAAACAATGGCAACTGTACTGAATGGTGACGCTCAATCATAAAGTCCTAAAGCAGGCCTAGGCAAACTGTGGCTCTTCAGCTGTTGGGAAACTACTCATCGCCTTGCCACAGTTTTTGCATTCTCTAATTTAAAAAAAAAAAAAATGTGGCAAGGCATGCTGGGATTTGTAGTCACAGGTTTGCCAGGCCTGTCCTAGAAGGATATTTGAATATTTGCCTTACACAAACAACATAAAAATATAGGATTTAAAAGGACAATTACCATTTAATGAAAAAAAAAAAAACCCCAAAAAACAGCAAAATGATACATTTTTCAAAGTATTTATTGTATTATTATGTGTCTGCGGTGCAATATAGAATGAGGTCATAGGCTTGGATTGCCGCAGTTGCTACAGATGGCTGTGGAAAAGGTTTGTGCAAATACTGTAAGTTCTTTGCAGACAGCAACATGAGAGACATAATAACACAACAGAGAAGCGAGAAAACTCTTAGTACATTGCAAACGGTAATTTATACCCAACTTTACACATAAAATGTAGTGTACATTTTATACATACACGCTAGTTACTAGCCCGTCACAATGATGGAGCTGCAGCTCGGTCATGCTGAGAGGTGTGTGTGTACAAGTCTGAATAAAGCTCTGTGGGTCGCCATCTAGTGGCCGCCGGGGCACCACACAGGCACGTTATTAATGCTGTATTTGATTTATTCTGTCACCGGTCAGTGCTTCCACAATGTGACTAACTTCGGAGGTTGTGTAACCAGGATATCGCACTCTGGTCCAGTAGTCCTGAGACCTGTTAACCGCCATACGGTTTGGCATCACATACATACAGGGAATAGTGTTGTCTGCAGATGAAGGAGGCAGCCATTTTGTGGTATGGATGCCTATTCATGAACAGGATTCCCTGAATCAGCGACATCACTGGTTCGTACTAGATAAGTTCCAGTATTATGAATATTGCTTAAGACCACAACATGGCCGCCTGCATCCTATGCCTCAGAAATGTAATCAATTCCTGATGGACTGAAGTGTACTTTGTGTCATGAATATTGCTTAAGACCACAACATGGCTGCCTCCACATGGGACAGTTTCCTAGTGGACTGGTGTGCTGTATCCGCAGCTATGCCATTGGTTCCTAAAGAACAGGCTGCACTCTTACGACCGTTGCTTCAGCCCATGGTGGAAGTAGTGGTTGAGTAGGTTGTAATATTCCGCTGAAGGTGGTGAGTGTTGAATAATACACAAAGTGCCTAAATAAGTCAGTAAGGTTTGTGTAACACGAGACGCAGCAAACCCTTAAAGCCCACACAGCACAGAGTTCTCCAGGGTGAAGTCGTAGTGGAACCTGGCAAAGCTCTCGTCCAGGTGGCATGCTGGGGGAGGCTCTGGCAGCTCCTGACAGATGTTCTGCACCTCCAGGACATGTGGTGCTAGGATAAAAGGAATGTCACTGAGAAGCTCCGCCTTTGCTGGGTTCCCCTCTGACAGCTGGCGGCTAATCTTGGGGGCTTCAGAGTCATTTCTGTTTAATGGAGAGACGTTTCCTTGAGGCATCTGAAAAATAATACAGAAACCACCTGAAAAACAAGCATAGCTTCACATTGAGGGGCCTGTGCAGTGTACTTCTGCTGAGGTTTCTGATCCCTTTCCCCACGTGCTCTATCTAATTCATTCCCTGACTTTTTACTACAAGCGCAGCGCTAATCTCCCACAACATACAGGATATAAAGCTGGAAGTCAGGCAGAGCGCGGATAGGGGAAAGGGAAGAGGAGGGCACACGCCTGGTATAATAGTTAGTGGGTGGGTATACGCTTTACACTAGGGCCCTCTAACGGTTGTGAAACTACACATCCCAGCATGCCTTGGAATAGATTTACCATTCCCTAATAGCAAAACTGTGGCAAGGCATGATGGGCCTTGTAGTTTCACAACAGCTGGAGGGCCATAGTTTGAACATATTACACCCATATTATGCCCCTAGAGAAGAAATACTGATAAATATACAGGGTGGTTTCACTCGCTATTGGACCGAAAGTTCTTCTTAGAACTTTTAAAGTATAGGACACGTATGTACCTTGGTCTATGAGAACTATAAGAAAGTCATAGCAAGTGTTTCCATTAGCATGTAGGGCAGCCGTTCACACATGTGCAAAGTGACGGTCAGCTGTTCACCAACCAAGTCAGGATGTGTTTCTGCTTCTCAGGGTGGTGCTGTGTACTGTGGGGTCCAGAGTCAGTGGGTGCGCGCGCGTGTGTACACAGTTGAAGAAAGTGTATTTCTTGTCCAGACATATTGGAAATCAGAGCTGATAAAGGCATGCCAAAGACAATGTAGCAGTTTGGAGGTTGGAAACTGTGGCAAAGTTCACCATTTAGAGGGGTATTCAATCGCCAGCGACCATCTCCCCGCACCGGGCCCTATTCAATGCTGTCTTCCCAGACAGCATTGAGCAGGGTTTCTCGGCAGAACGACTTTACAAGCTATCTGGCTCGGTCTGCAGCTCGCCTCTTCCTGGCCGCAACTCGCGGCCATGCCCCATTCTCGCTCCCCGGCAGGCGGACATTGACATCTAGCGCAGTTATCCATCTTCCTGTACTTGGACATTGAATCCCGCCTGCATGTTCTCGGTCGAGCTTACCGAGAACGGGACAGGGTCACGGCAGTCGAGCAAGTTCGACCGATGTGACCTAAACATTGAATACCCCCGTTAGTATCTGTAGAGAAAACTGGCCACCACAGGAACATTACAGGATGTCCACGGAGGAGGTTGTCTTATCGGGTCAGAAGTGATGGTGCAGAAAGTGACAAGTACACGCTGCGGTGTAAATTTACTAAGATGGAAGTACTATGGCAGATGGGATGTTGCCCATGGCAACCAAACAGATTCTATCTAGAAGGTGCTAAATATAGCAGTAGTGGAATATGATTGGTTGCTATTGGCAACATCCCATCTTCAATTGAACTTTACAATTGGACACCAAAAAACAAACAGAATTACACCCGGTTCCCATCCTGATGCTCTTCCCGTCCGCACTGGCTCTCAGCCAATATACTGCTGGCCCTGATCATTTATTGCTACTTTTGTGCAGGTTCTCCCTGCGTAAAAACACACTCACAAGCCCTTATGTGTCGATCCTATTAACCCCGAAGGGTGCGGATGATTGCCGAGTGCGAATCATCACGTCACCGGCCACACTTTACGGTGGTCCGAATTCGCTGAAAAGTGCTCTCGTCTCCATAGGGGTGCGGCAAATATCAGTGAATTTGGTGCAAGTTAGGGTTAATTCGGGTGCCGTTTTCAGCGTGAACGCGGCACCTGAGCGGCAACTCGTGCCCTTCGGGGTTAATAGGATTGGCCCCTTAGAAGGAGGTGGTCTCATTAACGGGATACACCCTCTCGCGCCTCTCCACTGAATACGTGCTAAACTGACAGCAAAGCTAAATGTCCCCATCCACTACTGCGACTTCTCCCAGTGGAGAAGTCGCAACTGATCCCACTTGGTCCCCCCTTCTGCGTGATCCGGTGGATCCTTGGTGCAGAAGTGACAATCTTCGGCTACGTTCCGATGCGTACGAGACCTGCGCATCGTATTGGAATCGGAGATTAAACACATGCGATTTGGGCCCTTTTCATCCGATTCAGATGAAAAGGGCCCGAATTGAACTAGTGGACAATCTGTATCTGGATGTAGACCACGGGATGCGACATATAACTGCACCTCACTACACTCATCACACTGTACCTGAGCAAGGTTTTGATGTATATATTCTAGAGATGTGCAGGTTCTGATTTACTCTGATTTCAAAGCAGGATCTTATTGGCTATCCCAAATCACATGATAGTTGATAACCAATAAGATCCTGCTTTGAAATCAGAGTAAATCAGAGCCTGCACATCTCTAATATAGTCTCATCAATAACCTGAAGCGGAGAACACATTAGATGACTTGCAAACAAAGCAATGCCACCAATGGTTTAACTCCCCGACAAACGATACAGTGCATAAATACTGTGCAGTGTTGCCTAAGATATGGTCAATGGCCACACACAGGAGTAAGAGAGCGTGGGAGGAATCACAAGGGAAATGTATAACATCTCTAACAGACCCTGAAATACACACACACACACACACACACACACACACACACACACACACACACACACACACACACGTTACTATACAGTATCTATATACAGTCCATCTTGTATAACGCTCAGTGCAGCCAGGTCACACAGGGTGGCCCTTATATGACCAGGATGACATATTTCATTAGACACTTGGATATAAATGGACGGTGGATCACGCACATTTACACCGTATCCATAATACTAGCTGTGCAGCATGAAGGACGGAACAGAGAACCCTTGGAGATGCTCGGAGAATGTCTTACATCCTGAATGCTATGAGAAAACCCAGCGACGCCGCTACTGACACACACACTTCCATTATTCATTGACCTTTCTTGGATTCCAAAGCTTTTCATTGTAAAAGGCGACGGGAATTTGGCTCTGAGCCAAAGGCAAAAAGTGCTGCTTGTGATCCTTAATACAGCAATGGATGGAAGGAGGGTTCTAGATTACCTGGTAGGGCAGATTGTAGGGGAGATCGGTCCCAGGATACGGGGGAGTGGCGTCTCGCTGCTCGGCAGGTGTCTGACCTGTACAATACACAAGGAGAGGGCGCACGGTGAGAGGTAAAAGGGACCGCTAGCATGTGAAGGCAAACACAATCACGTCACCGCCCACGGTAATGCACAGCATGTACTAGTCAGACAGCAACAAAGAACTGTATACAGTAACTAAGGGCCTTATTCAGACATGGCGATGCTGACCGTTCATAAATGACGCAGGAGGCAGGGGTGCAGTACGAAATATCGTAGCTGCGCTATGCCTCCTGCCCTGCACTGCCACGCCGCCCAGCAGGTGTCAGATCAGGTGGAAGCGCTATCCTGCCTTAACACATGGGGATAGCGCATATTCCCCTGATCGACACATCATAAATCTACCCCTTAATTACATGGCTGTCACTGATGCTATGTTACGTGGCAGGTACAGATCACTCTATATTATATGGCTGTCACAGTGCTCTCTGTATTGTATGGCAGTCACTGATGCTGTGCTGTATGGTGGTTATAGATCTCCCTATTATATGGCTGTCACAAGGCTCTCTGTATTGTATGGCAGTCACTGATGCTGTGCTGTATGGTGGTTACAGATCTCCCTATTATACGGCTGTCACAGTGCTCTCTGTATTGTATAACAGTTGCAGATCTCTCTATATTATATGGCAGTCACAGTGCTCTCTGTATTGTATGGCTGTCATGGAGCTCTCTATATTATATGGCTGTCACAGTGCTCTCTGTATTGTATGGCAGTCACTGATGCTGTGCTGTATGGTGGTTACAGATCTCCCTATTATATGGCTGTCACAAGACTCTCTGTATTGTATGGCAGTCACTGATGCTGTGCGGTATGGTGGTTACAGATCTTGCTATATTATATGGCTGTCACAGTGCTCTCTGTATTGTATGGCAGTCGCTGATGCTGTGCTGTATGGTGGTTACAGATCTTGCTATATTATATGGCTCTCTGTATTGTATGGCAGTCACTGATGCTGTGCGGTATGGTGGTTACAGATCTCCCTATTATATGGCTGTCACAGTGCTCTCTGTATTGTATGGCAGTCACTGATGCTGTGCTGTATGGTGGTTACAGATCTTCCTATTATATGGCTGTCACAGTGCTCTCTGTATTGTATGGCAGTCGCTGATGCTGTGCTGTATGGTGGTTACAGATCTTGCTATATTATATGGCTGTCACAAGGCTCTCTGTATTGTATGGCAGTCACTGATGCTGTGCTGTATGGTGGTTACAGATCTCCCTATTATATGGCTGTCACAGTGCTCTCTGTATTGTATGGCAGTCACTGATGCTGTGCGGTATGGTGGTTACAGATCTTGCTATATTATATGGCTCTCTGGATTGTATGGCAGTCGCTGTCTCCCTCTGGGGTGAGGCAATGTAGTACAGACAGCAGCAGTGTGTGTCTGAGACAGTGGAGCCTGAATACTCCATTAAACCTGGAGAGGAGCCATTGACCAGGGTGAGGGTGGTGTAAGGTGGCAGTATATCAGAACAGAAGAATGCATTAAGTGTAAAAGCAATTGTTATTTCTATAAATCCTAAGTGCTGTTTTGGAGAAGTGGACGGATTCCAGAACAAGAACCGCAAAGTGTTCCTTTGTTGTGCAATAATACAGATTTGCCATTTCGGTAACACCCCAAACAGCTTTTCTGGCCGTTTATGATAGATTTTTATTGCTGTATGAGGCAGTATAAACAAATTAAAGGGTTTCTTGAGAAAGCTCTCAGCAAAAAGGAATAATATATTTGGGAAGAACATATAAGAAATGACTGACTGACCACAGAAAAACCTGGCAGAACTCAGCACAAGGGGTGAGAGAACCCTCAGTGGGCCAGGGGGTACACAAAGCCGTGTTTTATCCTTACAGTAACCAATCTGACAAACACAGGGCTGACGTCAGGCATACACTGGGAGAGATTACTGCTCATACACAGTGATCAGGACCAGGCAGATGCTGATCTGTAACAGGAGAAACAGAAACTACTGATGATCACAGCAGGTGAGGGCATTAGGCCAGTGGTTCTCAAACTCGGTCCTCAGGACCCCACGCAGTGCACGTTTTCCAGGTCACCCGACAGGTGCACTCCATACTTGTCTACTTTTGAAAAGGAGATTTTTAAATGTTAGCAAAATGCATCAAGCACAGCTCGGTGCACTATTGACGGGGTGAGTCATGATTAACCCAAGGGGAGTGTCTAGCAACACCTATGGGCGGGTGTATCTATTTCCACCCAAGGGTGTGTCCTGCAGTGGCTGATGAAAAAAGTACGAAAAGCGGCGTATCACCAGAGAAAGTTTGTGTATGCTAGGGAGACTATTCGTTCTATCAGTGTGTCAGTTCTTCACTCCGACCCACTGCAGCTCCTGCTCCACTGCCGCTCCGTCCTTGATTCTGCTGCTGCACCTCAGTTCTCCATGCTCCATCACTACAGCCACAGCTACGCTACACACACAACCCCGCGGTTGTGTGGGTAGCGTAGCAAGCAAGAC
The DNA here is from genome assembly GCF_055691185.1 of Crinia signifera. Classification (NCBI taxonomy): domain Eukaryota; kingdom Metazoa; phylum Chordata; class Amphibia; order Anura; family Myobatrachidae; genus Crinia; species Crinia signifera. The sequence goes on from NC_139221.1 coordinate 314,065,273, forward strand.
ACCTAAATCATGCACACACCTAGTATCCCCAGTCTTTTCCAACCCCGATCCTCATGGGACCCTAACAGTGCATGTTTTCTAGGTATCCTCAGGAGTAACTAGTACCCCCTCTAAATCTATTGTCTAAGTCAATTATTGCACCTGTACTCAAGCTAGAAGATCCAGAAAACATGCACTGTTATAGTGTTCACTCTAGGATTTTTTTAAGGCAGAGTGCTGACCACCAGGCAGGGCACTTTTTTCAATCGGGTGGGCACATTTTAGATTACAAATCTACATTAGCAACAACAACAAAAAATATATAAATTGCACACTGCACTAGGATTACGCCCATTAAACAAGGTCATACTCTGTCGTAAAGACAATTACACATTATGGCACACACTGTAATGCCTCTTACACATAATAGCATACACAGTAATACCCATTACACGTGCATGCTAAACATTGCTGCAAATACACTGCCACTAATACAGGGTTTCCTAAACATGGCCGTCAAGGTATCCTAAAGGTGCCCATACACCTGTAAGATTTATCTTCAGATCTGGGTGGTTGGAATCAAAACATGGTTATGGATGAGTGACAGTTTGTCAGTTTTCCAGCATTTCCAAGCAAATGGTCAACTGTCATTTGCTCTCATCCATAACCATGTTTTTGTTCCAACCAGCCAGATCTGAAGATAAATCTGCGTGTGTATGGCCACCTTAACAGTCCAAGTTTTAAAAATATCCAAGGTTGTGCTCAGATGGTATAACGGTAATCAATCTGACTGAGGCGCTATTAAGTCACCTGAGCTAAAGGTTAATTATTAGATAAGGAAGTGGCCCGCATTATACTTCCAATCTCATAATGAGACCCTTCTGCCCTAGAGGAACCAACTACTACCTGTTTGTATGTTAATTCTCAAACAGCGTACATGATGGGCAGCACGGACGGTGTAATGGTTAGCATTACTGCCTCACAGCACTGAGTTGGGTCAGATTCCCATGGTTATTTCTATATTTTCCCTGAGGTCCCCCTGCTCAGCGGCTGGGAAATTAAAATCAGCACTAATGCTGTGTACACACGGCAGCGATAGGGGCTGAAATCGCTGGGAATATGGTCGCTGAGCGACCATATTGCCAGTGATTGGAGTGTGCACCAGCAATAAATCGCCGGGTGCGCGCTCCCGTTTTCAGCCCCTGAATGGTCGCTGGTCGGAGGAGCATGCTCCCCAGACCAGCGACATCCCCTGCCTCTTCACCCGGCAGTGTTTTAATTTTCATCTGCGACCATCTCTGGTCGCAGATGAAAACGGGACACGGGGCAATATGATTGCGGAGCAATATATTGCCAGCGGTCATATTGCCCCGTGTGTACGCACCTTAACTCCCACAATAAAATAGTCAAAGGGGACAGCAAAATCTTGAGTGCTGCATGACCGCCCGACACTGTTAAAATTTCGACAATCAGAATCCCAACTGACAGGGGCTATTCGCCCTCGTGGGGGTCCACAAGCGCAGCGAGTCACTGAGCACGCAAGGGGCTTCTTTGTGCTCGCCCCACTATCGGAGTACCCGCGTTCTGGATTCCGATGTCGGTCTAACTACCATCAGAATCCCGACTATCCACACACACATATATATATATATATATATATATATATATATATATATATATATATATATATATATATATATATATATATATATATATATACACATACACACACACACACACACACACACACACACACATATATACACATACATATACATATACACATACATACATACATATATATATGCGCTTTCTACATGTCCTGCTTGGCGATAGTTATATAAGTTTGCCATGATGTAAATGTGCATAAAAACCAACATAAAGACCGTCCTGGGATTACTGCTCCCTATTGTGAAGCCACAGTGTCACTTCCACGCTGTATGAGAACAGACTGTTTAGCCGTTACCTATCTGAACAATGCCATTACCCTGACCTGGCTGCGTATCACCATGTGACCACGACACTAATATTATCACAACCTTCATGCCCAGCACAGTGACCAAGTAACCGTCTTGTTTTCTCTGCCATAAATCTAAATGAGTTACTGTAAAAATAACAAGATAGTGAATACTGGGCGGTGTATGCAAACAGGACATAGGAACAGCCAGCAGGTCAGCAATCCTGCTGCTCAGCCACATACTGTACACTGGAACCGGAGATAACCCTGGAACTGTGGTGACTGAAGTCCTTGTGGCCAGCAGCCATTCATTTTACTGTAGCTGTATATTTGTAGCTTATTGTTACCTGGTGTCTTAAGGCCCCCATACATTAGTCCGACTTGTCCTAAGGACAAGTCGGACCTGATTTCCCCCTGCAGCTCCCCGGGAGGGGGACACACGATTTGGCACTTGATGTGCCAAGCTTTGCAAATGATACATCGCATGCGATGTATCATTTGCAACTCCCGGGGAGCTGCAATGTGGAGCGAGCAGGGGGGCCGGGGACATCGAGGCGGCGGGCGGGGGATGCTGCAAGGCGGCTGGGGGGACGGACGCACGCTGCTAGTAGTGCGGACGCTGCGGGGGACACAGGCGGCAGTAACATAGAGCCGGGCGGGGGGAGCCGGGAGCTGTCAGTACTGAAAAAAAAAAAAAGCCCATACAATGAATGGGCAGCCTGTGATTGGCTGAGCGCTCTCTCAGCCAATTGCCGACAGGCTGAGAGAGCTCTCAGCCAATCACAGGCTGCCCATTCATTGTATGGGCTTTTTTTTTTTTCAGTGCTGACAGCTCCCGGCTCCCCCCGCCCGGCTCTATGTTACTGCCGCCTGTGTCCCCCGCAGCGTCCGCACTACTAGCGGCGTGTCCCCCCCCCCCCTACCCGGACGGAGCATGACAGCTCCCTGCTCCGGCTCCCCCTGCCGCCCCCCTCCCTCGCCGGCGTCTCCCGCCCCCTCCCGCGTCCTCAGAGTCCCCACGGCTGAACATAAGATTTATCTTATGTGCAGCCGATCCGACGTCCCAACTCTGACCCGACGGGACCGCGCATCGGGTCGGACCGGGTGTCAAAACCTGCGATTTGGTCCGATTTCACTGCCCGGTCCATCTGGATCGGGTGAAATCGGGGCCAAATCGCATAGTGTATGGCGGCCTTTACTGTAAGGCTGCCACCTACTGATATAAAAGGATACTGCACCACCAGCTCACCTTTACAGCACCGCTATGCTCAAAAACATACAGAAATGATAGATAAGACCGTAATATGCCATTTAATAACTTGTAAATTCCACCTAGACCCCCAGCTGCCCTTAATAGGATGAGAACATTAACTGTCAAACGCGTCCTGTCTATTAAATGTATTAGGCCCAAACACACATTTACCAGTACAAGATGTAAGCGCTGAACTTCAGTGTAGTAGAACGCCCAGGTTCCTGCAGAGGCAGATCTGTGGTTGCCCTGGGAAACAGACACTTCTACGTAGCCTTGGGAGTTCTTTTGAATCAGAATCTACCGATTTATGGGTTGGGATCGTTTGGTCTAAAGCATGTTGGTCGATAAGAATTAGGTCCACAATATTAGGTCGACATGGGACAAGGTCGACACAAGGTCGACACAAGCATTAGGTCGACAGTCAAAAGGTTGACATGGGGTTTTTCACTGTTTTTTACCCGAATATCGACACAGACACAGTTTCCAGTGCACCGGATCCCATCGCTTCGGGAACGGTGCCCCACTGCGCTCGGCACACTTTTTTATTCTCCCGCCACGCCCTAGTGGATGGTAGGGCATGAAATACCACCTGTCGGCACATGTCGGCTCAAAAAACAGTGAAAAACCCCATGTTGACCTTTTGACTGTCGACCTAGACACTGTAGACCTAATGCTTGTAGACCCAATGACCATATCCCTTATTTATTTAGCACTTTCTAGAAGATAATAGATAGAATATAAATCGGTTGCTATGGGCAACATCCCATCTTCGATAGAACTCCTATCTTAGTAAATGAACCCCATAGTGTCTGCTCCATCTCCAATGTATTGTGTGTATGCAACAGCTGACACAGTCTCACACTACTGAGAGTCAAATAAAATGTTATTCAAAGACCAACTGAATGGCGCCATCTAGCTGCCACTTGGTAAACTGTCCAATGCTTGAGTGGAATTATAAATGGTTAACATTGACATGGGAAAATCCCTGTAATCAGCATTAAGATGCTTACAAAGTGGGGTTGCCTTTAATATCCCTACATAACTACTTACCTAGGAAAACAAACTCATCTGTGTCTTTGTCCGGCGCTGGAGTTTTCTTTGCATCTTGGTTTTTCCGGAAAAAACTGAACATCTCCGGGATTTTATCACTGCTCAACTACAGGGAAATTGTAAAGGAGGCATTCACAATTGTCATAATGATAAACAGCACGGTACTCTTTACCTAGCACGGCGCCCACGATGTCCATCGCAGTCATCGGGGGTAAAAAGTCGCGGCCATCGCATGCACTAAAAAAACGGGTGCGACGCGATGCCCGCGATTTCCCATAGGGATCAATGTTAAAAGTGTGATTGGACGCGATTTTACTGTTCAATGCCTCAATGCCCGCGATTTTTCCATAGGAAACCATGTTAAATAGGCCACAGAGCCCTAATAGTCCCCCTGAAGTCTGAAATGGCCCCCACAATTGTTAACGCCACCCCACGATCAACGTGAACCCGAAGCGTGGCGAGCACAGCAAGCCCGCGAGGGGCGGCGGTACGCGTCCTACGACCTTTTCATACCCCCACTATCCACGTCGGCGTGGAGTTGAGAATAGAATAGTGTGGCGAGCGCAGCGAGCCACCGAGCCCGAAGCGTGGCGAGCGCAGCGAGCCCCGCGAGGGGACGCGGATACCTGTGAAGCCCGCGAAGGGACGCGTTTACCTGTGAAGGTATCCGCGTCCCCTCACCACGCTTCGGGCTCGGTGGCTCGCCACACTATTCTATTCTCAACTCCACGCCAACATGGATAGTGGGGGTATGAAAAGGTGGGAGGACGCGTACCGCCGCCCCTCGCGGGCTCGCTGCGCTCGCCACGCTTCGGGTTCACGTTGATTGTGGGGTGGCGTTAACAATTGTGGGGGCCATTTCAGACTTCAGGGGGACTATTTGGCCTCTGTGGCCCATTTAACATTGTTTTCTATGGAAAAATCGCGGGCATTGAGTCATTGAACAGTAAAATCGCGTCCAATCACACTTTTAACATTGTTCCCTATGGGAAATCGCGGGCATCGCGTCGCACCCGTTTTTTAGTGCATTTGATGGTCGCGATGCCCGCGATGGGCGCCGTGCTAGGTAAAGAGTACCAAACGCACTAATAAAACAAATTAGGTAGGAGAGAGGGGGATAATTGGGTAGGAAGAATGAGAGGGTGGGGTATTTGGGTAGGTGAGAGGGAAGTAATCTGGTAGGGGAGAAGAGAAGGTGTGGTAACTGGGTAGGATAGGTAGTAGTAGTTTGTTTATTTATAAGGCGCCACAAAGAACTAAAATCAGCATTCATTCTGACGTAGGTGTCGAAATTGTCGAGGAGACTGAAGATGAAGTAGAGGAAGGGAAGAACAGGGCAGGAGCGCTGGTGAGGTAAAGAGGTAGGGTGAGTACGTGAGGAAGGAGGGCCCTACTCATAAGAGTTAACAGACTAAAAGGAGGTGGGTGTACGAACGAGAAACAATAGGATAAGTAGTAACGGATGGGAATGGATGGAGGGGTAGGGTAGGCAGGATAGGAGGAGCGAAAGATGTTAGGAGGAGGAGGGATAGGCTAGTCGGAAGAAGTGGGTTTTGAGGGAGCGCTTGAAGGAGGTAAGGGAATCAGAAAGCCTGATGGGTGGCGGGAGGTTGTTCCAGTGCAGGGGGGCAGCGCGAGAGAAGTCTTGGACATGGGAGTGGGAGGAGGTGATTAGGTGAGAGGTCAGTCGGCGGCAGAGCGAAGAGGACGGGAGGGAGTGTGGATAGAGATCAGTGAAGAGAGGTAAGGAGCGGTGGAGGAGGAGAGAGCCTTGTAGGTGGTGGTGAGGAGTTTAAAGAGAAACCGGAAAGGAATGGGGAGCCAGTGTAGAGATAGACAGAGGGGGAGGCGGAGGTAGATCGGCGGGAGAGGAAGATGAGCCTAGCAGCAGCGTTAAGATTGGAGAGGGGCGAGAGGTAGCCTGGAGAGATGGATGTTGCAGTAGTCAAGGCGGGAGATGACAAGAGAGTGAATGAGAATTTTGGTCGTGTCAGTGGAGAGGAATGGTCTGATGCGCGAGATGTTGCGTAGGTGAAAGCGGCAAGACTGTGAGAGAGCACGAATGTGGGGGGTGAAAGAGAGGGAGGAATCAATGATGACACAGAGGCAGCGTGTTTGGTCAGTGGAGGTGATCTCGGTAACCAGGTAGGAGAGGAGGGGAGGTAATTGTGTAGACCAGTAGTTCCCAAACTGTATGCTGTGGCACCCTCAGTGAGAAACTTTTATCCTAGGGGCTCCATGAAAAAATTGATCATATGCAAGGGTGCCGGAATTCAGAAAAGTTTGGGAACTACTGGTGTTATTCATAATAAAAAAGGAGCATGTGAGAGTGGAGGGAGGGCTTGGGATGAAAGCAGGTGAGAGCTCGCGAGGAGAGCCGGTGGGAGCGGAGAGTGGGCTCGCGAGGAGAGCGGAGAGTGGGCTCGCGAGGAGAGCCGGTGGGAGCGGAGAGTGGGCTCGCGAGGAGAGCCGGTGGGAGCGGAGAGTGGGCTCGCGAGGAGAGCCGGTGGGAGCGGAGAGTGGGCTCGCGAGGAGAGCCGGTGGGAGCGGAGAGTGGGCTCGCGAGGAGAGCCGGTGGGAGCGGAGAGTGGGCTCGCGAGGAGAGCCGGTGGGAGCGGAGAGTGGGCTCGCGAGGAGAGCCGGTGGGAGCGGAGAGTGGGCTCGCGAGGAGAGCCGGTGGGAGCGGAGAGTGGGCTCGCGAGGAGAGCCGGTGGGAGCGGAGAGTGGGCTCGCGAGGAGAGCCGGTGGGAGCGGAGAGTGGGCTCGCGAGGAGAGCCGGTGGGAGCGAAGAGTGGGCTCGCGAGGAGAGCGCAGAGTGGGCTCGCGAGGAGAGTCGGTGGGAGCAGAGAGTGGGCTCGCGAGGAGAGTCGGTGGGAGCAGAGAGTGGGCTCGCGAGGAGAGCCGGTGGGAGCAGAGAGTGGGCTCGCGAAAGAGAGCAAGTGGCGGGAGGGGTTGAGGGAAGTGTCAGGAGGAGAGAAGGTGGGAGTGGAGAGAAGGAAGAGGGAGTTAAGGGTCGGGATGAGAGCAGGTGGGAGCGGAGCTAGTGGTCGGGAAGAAAGCAGAGGGAGGGGTGACAACAGGTGAGAGAGAAAGCAGGATTTGGGTTGAAAGCAAGTGGGAGCAGAGACAGGGGTCAGGATGAGAGGAGGTGAGAGCTAAGGTAAGGGAATGAGAGCAAGTGGTAGCGGTGGGAGGGGTTGGGATGAGAGATGTGGTCAGATAGATGAGATATATATGTTACATCCTATTCTGTAGTGATAAGGTACTGCTGGTATCGGTACTTCCTCATCTTTGCGGCCACCGCTTACGCCAGTTACATCAGCTGCTACGTGAATCGAGATTGTCCCCTCGCGGGCTCGCCACAACTTTACTAAAGGTAATAGATAGTGGCGTGGACACCGGAGGGTGGCATGGACCACGGAAAAAAACAGTTGCGGCTTAAGCAGTGGCAGCAAAGATGAGGAAGTACCCAGGTATCATTGTATGCTAGTCACAAGTAACCACTAAAGGGTGGGGAAACTGCAAGCGTCAGCAGCACCCCCCAACATTTTAGCTCAGACTAGATGGGCCAAGTGGTTCTTATCGACGCATTGTGCTGCCATGGAAACAGATAGTCTCTCACTACACCAGTCACAGAGTTATGCTGTACAGCAGCTGCAGGGGGCTGACCCCGGCACATGCCCCTCACTAACTGATGTATAATGCGGGTGACTGGTGGTCCCTACAGGAGTACTTACCCACAGCAGCCAGGGCGACGAGCTCTCAGTCCTGACCACGCCCACCGCGAGTGCCACTCACTGTCCGGCGACGTCAGGCACCTGGGTGCAGCAAAGAAACTCTTCCCGGGCACTCGGGCCGTAATAGGTTCCGCCGCCCCCATAGTTCTCAGTCGTCTCCGAGAGAAGATTGCGAGGCCGCTAATGCCACCACACCACGCAATTTACCAGCTACGGCCCCTTTACTCACAGAGCCACTCGCCGTCAAACAACCGTTACCCGCCAATATACTTCGGACGAGACGGTGGCGTGCCCACATCAAACATGGCTCCTCCGGCGCCACAGTCTCCTGCCTTCAGGCTCCCACAGCGTCGCCCTCCCCGATTGGCTGGTTTGGCGCCTGCGTGACCACCAGATCGCCAATCGGAAGAGATCCGAAACTACGCACGCGCGTGTCGACAGGTCTACGCTGTGCTGATTGGATGTCTCTGCGCCAGCCAGGTGTCGCTGTTCGTGATTGGTTACTGGTAGATGCGGTGATTGGCGGTTGCCTGTGTGGGTGTGTCCCCGCGTTTCCCGCCAGGAGCAGTGCTGCTGCTGCTGTGTGACCGGCTCCGGTAACTGCGTGATAATGGCAGATCTTCAGGATGTCCCGCGGGTCAGGATTAATACCAGCATGCTGGCCCAGCACATGGGTCAGCCCGTCTGCTTTGTGGGACGTGTGGAGAAGGTAACACCCCCCCCCCCCCCCTGCTTTCTGTTGCTCGCTGTCATATGGCACCCCATGGTAGAGATGGGCATAATGGCTCACTAAAAACACCGCTGCATATTTGATCGCTCAGTGAAAAGTGTTATTTTGAAAGGTTCCCTGGCTCACAAATGAATAAGCTCTCCTGAAACTCCCACCATGCCTCAAGGTTGAAGTTGGCTTCTTATTCACTTATTATACAAGCTCCAGCGTCTTTCTCAGAACATTATTTATTTAAAGTTTCTTATATAGCGCAGCAGATTCCGTTGCGCTTTACAATTGGAAACAACAGTGATTAAACAAACTATTTAGATACAAACCGACGTAGAGGTAGGAGGGCCCTGCTTGCAATCTATAGGACATTCAGTTTTACAAGGGTTAACGAGTCTTGGGCAAAAAAATAGTTGCCGCATGCTGGGTGGATGGTGGCATCGGGCCCATTTAACCCCTTGGGCCTGATATTTCAGCCCCCGAATCAGCGGGTTGACCAGTCCAGACGGGGATTTCCTTTTGCAACTTCACTGGGGAAGGGGGTGGTTGGGTGCCGCTGTGATCTACTCTTGCTCTTTGGCTCCACCCCCATGTCGCCCAGCATCTGACGTCATAAAATGAAATCCTGGCCCGCTTCTTGCGGACTGCTGTAATGCAACAACAAGCGGCTCAGCTAGTCAGGCTGCTTGTCATTGCACACTGGTGGGGGGGCAGTGGGACAGTCTGTATCGGTTTGCTGGCCGCTTCTGGCCCTCGAGCCGTATTTTGCCCACCCCTTAACCTAGGATGTCCCAAATGGATCCTGGAATGTTTACAGTAAAATTATGACTCGCGTGTAAATACACAAAGAACATTTTTTATAATGATCCATGAGTTGTATACACATCAGATAGGCCCTGGCAGGAAATGTGACTGCTAAGGCTCTTGAAACGTTAATTTCTATTCAATTCTACATTGACTAACATCTATTTTTTATGTTAGGTTCATCCGACAGGCAAATCGTTTGTCCTCTCTGATGGGGCGGGGAAGAATACAACTGTTGAATTAGCAGAACCGGTAAGTCTCTCGCTTTATGATGATTGATGTGAATACCGTTACCAACGAATAATGCCGCACATACACAGTGCGATTTAAACTAGATTGCATCGCATCTAGTTCAAAACGCATGCGATGTGCTAAAGCACTATGCCTTTTGAACTAGATGCGATGCAATCTAGTTCAAAAAGTACCTGCAGCATGTACTTTTTGGACTGTACGATGTGATTTGCGCAGCACAAAACCACCATGTGTGGGCAGCTTAGGAGTTGTGATCTATACTTTCCCTGCTACTATGACTAGTGTTCCCGCTAGGCTGTTTTAGCGAGGCGCTGCGTCCTGCCCGATTTTTAAAGCGCAGAATGCGCCTTGCCCCTCTAGAAGCGCCGCGCTAAAACAGCCTGCTGCCTGCCCGCCGGAGTGCACCGGTGAAGCCCAGCGCCGCCATAGATTGCGGTGCACGGCGCTTTCCCGGCAGCTCGGGGACTTAGTTACGGCCGGGCACACCCCCTTCAGTGATGCGGCGGCCCGGGCACGCCCCCTTCAGTGATGCGGCGGCCCGGGCACGCCCCCTTCAGTGATGCGGCGGCCCGGGCACGCCCCCTTCAGTGACGCGGCGGCCCGGGCACGCCCCCTTCAGTGACGTTGGCGTGCCCGGTCCGCCCCTCCAGCGCCCTGCCCCATTTGGTTCCTAGAAGGAACACTTTATGACATATGTCACCCGATCATACACACATCTCCTATACAGCCCTTCTGCTCAAAAGTTCGAGACTCCACTTCCCTGAGAAGGGATCTTTTGAAAAACCAACGCAGTGTTAAAGAATTAAAGGGGTAAAATAATTATTCTTTGACTGGAGCAAAATTTGATTATGGAAGTCGGATGTTACAGGCCACTTGCAGGAATGTCAACTTGATGCCTAGCTTTACCATAAGTATATATGCACTTACTAGTGCTCAGATTCTGCTACAGGTTTTTCAACACCTGGTGGTCCAGAACCGCTTTTAGTCTGGACACAGGTGGGGGGACTTAATAGGCCAGCGGAGGGTTAAATTGGAGTTGCGTTGCAGGGGAGGGATGAGCGGCGGAGAGAAATACATTCAGAGGACTTGCTCCGCAGCAGGGACACGTTGAAAGTAGCTGGCTGTAGGGGGGTTGTGTTGTGCAGGGAATGCCACCAACACTTCTATCAACTGGAACCAATCTTCAATACTTGCTGAAACAGAGACCTTCATTACACACACATGAAGGAATACCTACACAAATGCGTTTCACAATATGCTCGCTGGTAGTAAAACAAGTTCTTGTTGTTGTACTGAAGATGATTTTGTTTTTTCAAAGCTGGAGGAAGAGATATCCGGCATCATTGAAGTTGTTGGCAAGGTCACACCAAAGGCTACAATAATGGGGGTGTCGTATGTGCCTTTCCGAGAAGAAGCCATCTCTTTCGGTGAGGTAGACTGTTCCGACTATAAGCTGAAGGCTTTTGTGGATACTTTTGACAGCTCTCTCCTGTAGCTGATGTTACATATATGTCCAGTTATGGTTATTTGGGGGGTGGTTAGGAACCTTTTACTATGGGTAATCAAGATATTTGGAAACTTGTCTTCTTGGCTTAACGGGACGTTAAGAACTCACATGGATGCTACAGATAATCTGATGTTGATCTTTTTGAATGAGTCCTTACAATGTGTATTGTTTTTTTGTCCCTGCTGGAAGTTTAACCCTCTGATTGCGTTCCTTACTGTTCCTGTATTTCTATTTTCCAGATATCGGGCTTTATGATGAGGCTTTAAAGATAATTCACGAATTTCCTCAGTATTATCCATTTGGACAAAAAGGATACGAATAACACCAGAAAATAAAATGCACAAAACCCCATAAGAACTGATGGATTTGGATTGCTACAGTTACTAAAGAGTGGTCCCAGCTATTTTACCCGGTCTGCTTTCCCTGGTAATACCTTTGGAGAACATGTGACCTGCTCATACGGAGGAATAGAAGATTTGGAGATAATATAAAGAATTGTTCTGGTTTCGTCAGTCTGTGAGATGTAAATAGACTTTCAGTAACAGCATCACTTGCTATAATTGTTGCAAATGTTAATAAAATGGCAAACCAGCAGTTAGAGCTAATGACTTTCCACAAGTCTGTCGCAGACTAGTTTGCTGTATAGATGTTTGTATGCTTAATACAGTTACTTTTTTTTATAATGAATAAATGTTTTTTTTTTTTCTTACATATAACATTACTTTAAGGTACATTGTAAAAGCGTGTGCTTGGGTGTAAGTGTACAATATTTTTTTAGTAGTTTCAATATAAGACACACCAGTTTGTTATTGGTAATTGTAACTTTTACACCTGCTGTATAACCATGCCCAGATTTGTGGTTTAAGAATTATAAAGTGGCAATATATTTGGACATAAAATCTACCCATGAGGCTCTTTTGTTGCCTTCCTCGATTATCGTGCTTTGCACAAGTGTCACTGGCTGTTGCTCGTGGAGGAATTGATGTTTTCCGTAATATATTCTGATGAAACAAACTGGACTTCAGTATTTTAGGTTTTGTTGATGTCTTGGTTTACAGTTTTCAAATGGGAATGTGAACATTTGTTTTCCTTTGGATTCTAATGGCAGTAAAAATGGTCAATCCAGCTAACTGGAAGACACGAGTTACCATTGCAGCATCGTTGAAATGCTTACAAGGGCACAGCGATTTGTCACGCTCGTGACCAAATCTTGCCTCAGATTCTTGTGCAGCACCATCAGTGTGACAAAGCCACGTGTTCTTGTAGTTAATTGGACCGCTAAGTGATGGCTGTATGAACATAACATGCATGTAGGTTATACTATCACACAATGTGCAGGCCCCATAAAGGCCGTGGGATATGGTCATTGGGTCACCACCCAAGTAGGTTGACGTGGGTTATGTTGACAGGGTCATTCGGTCAACATGTTCTGACAAGCGCTATTTCATGCCCTACCATCCACTAGGGCGTGGTGGGAGAATAAAATAGTGTGCCGAGCACAGTGAGCCATGGGGGGTTGACGTGGTGGTACGTTTCAGGGTCCGTGTGGACACGACATGTGCCGACAGGCGGTATTTTATGCCCTACCATCCACTAGGGCGTGGTGGGAGAATAAAATAGTGGGCCGAGCACAGTGAGCCATGGGGGGTTGACGTGGTGGTACGTTTCAGGGTCCGTGTGGACACGACATGTGCCGACAGGTGGTATTTCATGCCCTCACATTCACTAGAGCGTGGTGGGAAAATAACAGTGTAGCGAACTATCTTTTACTGTTTATGTTGACATTCGGGTGTAAAATAAAAAACATGTCGACTTTAACTAACTGTCAACCTTACCCATGTCGACCTAAGGACTATGTTGACCTCGTTGCTGGAGACCTAATGATCCATACGCCTAGCCCAGGCCTGGTCAACCTGTGGCTCTCCAGATGTTGTCAAACTACAAATCCATAATGCCTTGCCACAGTTTTGCTATAAGGGAGTGTTAAAACTGTGGCAAGGCATGCTGGGATTTGTAGTTTCACAACATCTGGAGAGCCACAGGTTGGCTTGTCCTGCCCTAGCCCATGGTGATACATATTTTTTTTTTTTATGAATTTTATAAATATAAGGGAGCTAGTTTCACATCATTATTAACCAAGACAGTTGTTTGTATAGTCACATATAATATATACCGACGAATAAAGTGGCACTCTGAAGACTTCACTGCAGGTACAAAAACATTATTCTTCGGGACACGTCAGGGGCCACAGGGCTAACGCTGGGTAGTGAGTGGGGGAGTGAGCAATCCAGCACCAGAACTTCTTGCTGCTTCCCAGGCAGCCAGGCTCCTCCCCTCCTCCAGGCCAGTGCCAACATGCACCAGAGAGGGGCTGTACTTTGCAGCCTTCTTTCTAAATCTTTATTAGTCTTTTATTTTTATTTTACACTGGTAGTGTCAGGGTAGCAGCGCTGGGGGTCTATTAGACACCCGCACTACTGCTCCATCACTCGGGCCCGACAGCCTCACACCACTCGCAGGTGTCTGACCACAGCTGGCCCTGGGCATTCGGGGGAGCACGACCATGACCGGGCAGCGTCAAAAGGTGCTCCCTGCTAGGAGTGCACGTGTGTAGCGACCCAGCGGGGGGGGGGGGGGCTGCGCTAGCAGCGGCACAGATGCCATTTGCTAGCAGGGGAGTGGGCTCCCCTCACCGCTCCTTCCCCTGGGGACAGTAGGCGGCGTGCCCAGACAGGTTCCTGCCATTGATCTTTTCCTGCCTGCTACACGTGTGGAGGGACATAGAGAGCTCCCAGCCATCCAGGGTTCCACTCCTTCACTGCCAGGACAATTGGGCAAGTCCCTCCTATACCTCTCCTCCAAGGACACTGGTTACAGCGTTTTAAGCTGCAGTCAGCCATAGCTGCATAAGGAGCTGAGTGACATTTTTTTCTCTGCCTTGTATGCTTGCTGTATATTGTGTACAATTGATTACATACACAAGGGTTTATGTCAAAGCTGTCACAATGCGCAGGTGCAGCCTACAGCTACGGCCTCCTGGCAGGAGCCTGCGTGGGCGAAGTCCCTTACTCAGATGATGTCGCAGCTAGTGGATCAGCTCTCAGCTGCACCTCCCCTGCAGGCTGTTGGGCCATCCTCATCCTTGCCATTAGCCCCCACCCCCTGTGGTGGAGCCCCCTTGGTTGCCTGCTGTATCTGCCTCTGTACATGGTATCCAAAAGTCTTTAAAGGGTAGGATTGACAGCTGCAAGGCTCCAGTCAGGGGTTGTCATCCTGCCCCTCCTCCATCAGGATACTGATTCAGAGGAGGAGGGATAATCGGTAGATGACAAGGATGATGACGACCCCTCCAGGGGGGACTTCTCATCACGTATTGATGTGGCAGCCTTGGTTGCGGCGGTAAAAGAGGTCCTAAATTTACAGGACCCCGCTGACCCGACTAGGTCCTCCGGTCCAATAGCTAGTTTACACTCCCTAGGCGGTTTGCCTCCCTTTACCCCAGGGATGGGGGCAACCTTTGTCCCTCCAGCTGTTGTTGAACTATACATCCCAACATACCCTGCTTCAGTTTTGCTATTTGGCCATGTTAAAAATTGCAGGGCATGCTGGGATGTGTAGTTCAACATAGCTGGAGGGCCAAAGGTCCCCGTCCCTGCTTTACCCCTCCCTCAGGAGGAGAGGGTCGGCTGGGAAACAGCCCTGAGAGTGGTTGCACATGTCACTAAGATTGTGTGATCCTTTACTCTCCCTATTCCAACTGCGTCCCTAAAGGACTCAGTAGACCGGAGGTTAGAGAACTTCTTAAAACTCATTCATACCACTTCAGGGGTGGCGGCTAGGCCTACCCTGGCTTTGGCCTGGGTGGCTAAGGCAATCGGGGAAAGCTACAGCTGCAAAGAGGGGGGGTTTGCAGATGACCTATTGACATCACGAATCAGGCCACTATCTATTTTGGTGAGACACTTGATGCAGCCACCCTGACCTCCTGCGTGTCTGCTTCAGCTGTGGCAGCAGGTCGGTCTCCTGGAAACCGGACTTTCCTTCCGTCCACCCCTACTCCACGTCCCCGTGCGACCTTCCAGTCCTTTCATTTCCAGGGCGGGGGACACTTCTTTGCAAGAACCCAATCCCAGCCCACCAAGTCCTCCAAGGCTAAGGGCAATCATCCCTGGGCCACCAGGTGACCTGACTCTAAGCCCTCCGCATGACAGGGCGTTGCTCCACCTGAAGAATCTCAGGGTGGGGGTTGCCTGCTGCGGTTTTCAGACGTCTGGCGGGAATCCACAACAGACACATGGGTTCTTGATGTGGTCTCCAAAGGCTACTCCATAACCTTTCACGTCGTCCACCAAGCTCGTTCTTTTTCCATAAATTCTCCAAGTGTCTTAGAAAAGTCGCTCTGGCGCAGGCCACCCAGAAGCTCCTTTTGTCTGCGAGTAGATGATAATTTATATTTGCTAAACTGACAGCTGCACATGTTCGGACGGGCGGTGTTTATGGGCTTGTTAGGCAGCAAATGTATGCTGCCTAGAGAGCCAACCTGAATCAGGCCAAAAGTCCTTTCCTGGCTGGCAGATTATTCAATGAAATGAGTGCTACCAACTTTGACCATCAAATACATCCTTCATCCTGATACTGTTACTTGCTATTTTCCTTCCAGTAGATAAACCTGTAGGAGTATCCCCAGCATGGTGAAGGTTAAGCTTTTCTCCCAAACTGACTTGGGCTAGGATGCGTAACTATGTGATGTGCAGTAATAATTACCAGACTCACCGTATTATCTTTAGTCTATTAAGGCTGGTTAGTTGGGCTTCCTTTGTATGTACATTAGTTCATCAGTGCCTCCCGTGTACTGTCTGTTGCCGGACTCCCTGTCACTATTGCCGGGGCGTCTATGCTGTTCTCTGTCACTCAATCTGCCTGCCTACCTGTTACTGAGTCTCCGGGAATTGTGACAGAGTCCGTCCCTGAAGAACCTGCATCAGCGCGGCCGCCGTGTTTTAAACTCGACACACTGTCACTCAATCCATACCTCCCAACATGATCCATTCCAGGAGGGACACAATACCTGGGCTTCCTTGCCAGTGGCAGTTGCAGAGCTGCACCAATGTACACAATTCAAATAGGGGAGCCACACCTGCCAGTGAATCCCAGACTGTGGTGTTTGTGATGGCATGGAAGTCCAGGAACAGAGAATCTTGTCCCTTCTGGAATGGGTCATGTGGGGAGGTATGGTCAATCACAGCTTGGACGCACCTGTGGGTGAGATATATGCAGGGGAAGGCTCTCGCCTACAGCTGTTATCACTTACAGTTAGTACACGCCTCTGGTCAGCTCTTTCAAAGAGTGGTGCCCTCAGGTAACTGGTCCTGTCAGCATTGCTCTGCGTACACATGTAATCCATGCAGGAGATACGCAGATCTTTTGCAGAGCAGAGTGGTTGAGTTGGGAGCTATTTACAGATGAGTAAAGAGATATATGCTGGTGCAGTATGGTTAATAGCTTTATATGTGAGTAGAAGTTATTTATATTGAATACGGGAATATACAGGCAACCAATGGAGGAACTGGTAGAGTGGATCAGCAGACGATGAGCATCTTGCTAGGAAGATCAGCCTAGCAGCAGCATATAGAATGGATTGCAATGGCGAGAGTCTGTTCTTGGGAAGACCAGTTAAGAGACTATTGCAATAATCTATGTGGGATATCATAAGTGCATGGATAAGAGATTTAGCAGTGTCCTGTGTAAGGTATGTTTTTTGAGATGCATGTAACATGATTTAGAGGCATTGAACGTGGGGAACAAAGGACAGTTCAGAGTCGAAGATGACCCCTAGGCAACGACCTTGTGGGGTAGGGTAGATTGTCACGTTGTCAACTGTTATGGAGATATCAGGATGGTAACTGTTCTTGGCTGGTAGGAATTAATTAGTTCATTTTTGGAAATATTTAGTTTGAGGTGGCGAGAAGACATCCAAGATGAGATGGCAGATAGGCATTCAGAGACTCGGCCCAAAACCACTGGTGACAACTCTGAGGTTGATAGATAGATTTGAGTATCATCCGCATACAAGTGATAGTGAAATCCAAAAGTGCTGATTAGTTTGCCAAGAGATGAGGTATAGATTGAGAAAAGCAGAGGACCTAAGACTGAGCCTTGCGGAACTCCGATTGACAGAGGTAGTGAAGAGAAAGTAGAGTCAGAGAAGCGAACACTGAAAGAGTGATCAGATAGGTAAGATGAGAACCAGGAAAGGGCTGTATTATTAAGACCTAGGGAGTGCAGTGTTTGTATGAGAAGAGTGTGATCAACAGTGTCAAAAGCAGAAGAAAGATCTAGCAAATGAGTAGTGCGTAATGGCCTTTAGACTTCGCAATGACCAGATCATTCACCACTTTAGTCAGTGCTGTCTTAGTGGAGTGTTAGGAATGAAAGCCTGACTGAAGTGGGTCTAATAGGGTGTGAGAGTTAAGAAAGTGTGTGAAGCCAAAGTAGACAAGTCTCTCGAGTAGCTTGGAGAGGCATGGGAGCTGATGGGATGGTAGTTAGAGAGAGAGTTAGAATTGTTTTTTTCAGAATGGGGGTAATCACTGCATGTTTGAGCAGAGAAGGAAAAGTACCAGTAGCAAGAGAGAGATTAAAGATTTTAGTTAAAGTTGGTATAAGCACAGGAGATCGTTTTAATGACTTGTGCAGGTATATGATCAAGAGGAGAGGTAGTGGAGTAGGAGGATAAGAGTGTGGATACTTCCTTTTCATTTGTGAGCTGAAAGGAAGAGAAAGTGCCAGAGGGTTCAGGTGGGGAAGTAAGTCAGTTAAGGTGCCCACACACTAGAACGATTTTTGGGCCGATTTTCGATAAATCGGCCGATATATCGTCCGATGTTTACCGATAATCGGTCAAAAGTCGGCCGATTTTTGTCCGATGCGCGCTCCCGTGGATCTTTAGCTTAATCTTCTGATCTAACGTGCTGCACAAAAGATCAGAAGATTTAACAAAAGATCCATAGGAACACATAAGAAAAATCTTTGGTAAAGATGTGCGCTTGCCTGAAATCTTTTGTCCAGGACGGAAAAAAGATTTCAAGGCTAATTTATGCACACATCTTACGATCGCACCTTTAGAGGCTGCACAAGAGCACACCATTTCATCTCAGGTTTTATCAATCTTTTCCTTAAGAGGCAAGTTGTGCACTGATGGTAGCTAGTGGGGGAGGAGGGTACAGAAGAGACTTAAATGTGTTAAAGAGTCGCTTAGGGCAGTGTCCAAAGCATTGCAGTAGGAGTGGTAGATAGTCTTATATGTAAGGCAATTAGTCAGATTACGAGAATTACGCCACTGGCGTTCTATTTTATGTGACTGATTGCATGGTTTTCTTGTTATTTCGGAGTGCTAAGAGTCTGGTACAGGTGGGAAACAGCAGTCAGGAGAAATACATGTAGGAATTGTTGAAAGCCGTTGTTGCAGAGAGGTGGAAAGTTAATGGTGTTAGTATTTCTGAAGGTTAGACTAGGCTTGCATGATTTCTATGTCAGTGAGCTTGGAGTAATGGAGGAGAGCGAGAGGGTAATGAGATTGTGACCAGAGAGAAGCGAGTGTTTGTAAAATCAGAGCACAACCTGTGAATACAAGATCAAGGCAGTGACCTTACCACCTGACACTGGTCATGTGACCTGCTCATCCTTTTAAGCAGTTCCCAGGGCTGCTGGGAATTCAGTGAAAGACATTATATATTGCCTAGCAGGATATCACACATGCGCAGAGGGAGCCTTTGGCTGCTGATATTCCTTGACTGTTCAGAATAGCTTCTTCTGTGATAGCATAACCCATCAATGCTTCAAGCTGAAGAGTTAATCAATGGCAGCAGTCAAATGTGCGGGTCCTGATGGCCAACCCACTGTCACGATCTGGATAATTATACAGACATTCTTACCATCTAAGTGCCTTTCCAGATTGTCTATGCATGCCATGCCTGGGTGCTGTCGGTGCCCTGTGTGCAATCTCCCCTATGTCCATCCAGTACCGCTGACTGCGGCTGTGCAGCAAGTCTCCTTTCTGCCACTGGCCCACAGCTCTCCGCTCCCCGCGGCCTCCCAGTCTGCCACTACTGCTCCAGGCCACAATCTTGTACATTTCTTTCTCGTCAGAGCCAAACATGGGGGCTATCATGTTTGGTTTGGTCACCTGTTCTCCTGAGCCAATCCTGTGAGGTCTGTTTCCCTGTCAGCCAATCCCTGCTTCCCAGTGGGTATATGTATGCTGGGGAATCCAGTCCTAATTGCTAGTGCTTCAGTTGTGTCTCTCTGCTGCAGTGTACTTACTTCCATGTATTCCAGCTACTGTGATCCTCTGCCCAGAGAAGGATACTTAACTAAGTGCAGTCCTACCTAGCTGTTGATGCTCCGCCATTGTTCCCAAGCGATTGATGTTCCACCATCGTTCCTGAGCTACCGATGTCTTATCACCAGTCCTGAAAATCGATGGTTTACCATCACACCCCAGTCATTGATGTTATACCATCTTTTCTGCATTCATCTCTGGCACCAACAGTAACGTACCCAGCTGCATATTGTGGTTAGCAGCCCCTGCCGCATTACAGAACTGCATCAGTATTATCACTGCACCGGTTACCATATTCTGGTCTCATGCACAAAGGCTTCTTTAAACCTCCCCGGTGTATACATCGGTCAGAATCGATGCCTGTGGCCTTTGTCACTCAGACTCAAACCTTGGGCGTGACACCTTTCTCCCAGGAAGGAAGCCTCCAGCTAGCATTCCCATCACATGACGCCGATCTGTCATGTGACCAATCACCAGCCCTCCCCCTGCTAACAGTGCCGTGAGCCCGCTGCCATAGTAACAGCACACAACGGCCTGGTACTGAGGGGGAGAATCCCGCAGCTGTATTCCCGCCAGGAGCCACACCCCAACCTCTGCTGGTCCCAGCACTGCCACAGTTATGGTCAGAACTGTGGAACTACATGTCCCAGCAGCTCTAGGAGTGCCGGGTTTGTGGCAGTGTATGAGGGAGGCTTCAAGAAAACCTAAGTCAGCCCTGTCCTTATTACAGGGTCTGCCATTATTATGTTCTGTGCATGGCTGCTTCTATGGTAGGCTTCCGCCTGTGCTCGTCAGCCATTATTATGTGCCATAGCCACAACACTGCTCTGTGTAGAGAATATTATATAATAACAATATGGTATTACATTCACAAAGCTTGTTATGTGGACTGTTCTGGCTGAGGGATTGAAGACAGAAATTATATTTATAATATTAAATGGATAGGACTCTTGGTTATGCATTTAATAATCCTGGCATTGTAAATCCCACGGCCAGAAGGTATTCACACAGGCTTTGCTTACCACAGTTCAACCGCCCGACCATCGCAACCCTGACCAACAGGCTATTCTCCCTATACGGGGGCCATGGACTCCCTCCCCCGAGGGAGAATAGCCCGTTGGTCAGGGTTGCGACAGTCAAGAAGTTGAACAGTCAGGATTTCGGCGTCGGTATACGGACTATCGGGATTGAGATTTACAGGGGCGATTCTCCCTCGTGTGGTCAAAACTAGGGATGCCAATCCCGGGGCATTTTTTCAATCCCAGGATTCGGGATTGAAAAATGCTCAATCCTCTCGAGATCCCGGGATTGGCCTCCCTAATAAAAAATAAAAACTGCAACAGATCCCAACTAATCCGCCCCAATCCTCCCCATCCCCCCTGCCCTGCACTGTCACTTACACATCGTTGGTGACATGCAGCAGGACCATCTCTGGTCTTCACAGCAGGCTGAGTCGGGTGTCTGGGTCGGGATCGGCACAGCAACGGGGGGCGGGGGGCATGGCGACTGAATTCAGCAGACACAGAAACGGCATGCCGGTGCCTGGGCTGCGCAGCGTGACCCTTGACCTCACGTCACGCCACGCCACGCTGCTCTCTGTGCACAGCCGTACCACCGGGGGTCAGTAATAGCAGCCGGGCAGCACATCTGAGCTATGTAAGGTGCTTTTAAAAAATAGGTTAATTTTGCATTACCGCAGTAATCCCGGAATCCCGGGATTAAGAGCTTCAATCCCAGGATTCAAATCCCGCCTATTTTAGGCCAGGGGGGGGGAGAGGTTTAGGGAGCGCTCCCAAAAAAAAAAAAAAACTTGCCCAGCGGAGGGCGCTCCCTACAAAAAGCCCATCACTGAAAGGGTTAAACTCGGAACCTATTAAAGCCCCTGATACTTGTCTTAGTCTAAACGTATGATATTTTCTATCAATTTATAGCAGCCCAGACAAAGTTACAGGATCAATTCTTCTTGTCCACCCAGAGCCTCAGAAAAAATGGAAACAAAGATGGTTCTACAGAAGGAACTAGAAGCAGAGATAGATCTAAATCTCCACCAGGTCCATTTATAAATCACGTCCACATATGTAAGTGCTATGTACTGTATATGCCTCTTCTCTAGAACAGGTGTGTATTCCACAATGATTGCGGGGAACCGCAGCTCTGGGCGACTGGTCACTGGCTATGTAGGGGCTGTACAGGCCTGACCGGGCACACATCTGCCTAGCTGCGTCCCCATAGAACCACCAATCAGCTTCTCTCACGACGGTCTTCTGTCCAATCACAGGATTGTCCTAAACTCATCAAAGATGAAATTGGGGACGTGAGCTTCAACCACCTGGAAAACAAAACGTGGTCACATTTCAATAGACAGTAGCCTAGCGCTATATATCCCAGAATAACACCAGTACAATATCCAGTATTACCCCGTACACAAATCAGTAAGGTAAAGATTCCCGAGAACTCTCCCATAGTGATCTCAGGAATAAGTGCTGCAGCGGCCATAAATATTCAACCCTCAACAGTGACAGTTCCAAAACATCGTGTGAGTCCCGTAACTGGCATTTAGACTGCGTTACAGACACATCTGGTCCGATCTGTTGGCAAATAAGCTTCACACCTACAATGGGTTTCCCGATACAGTATGTGGGTTATTTTGTTTCTGTGCAGGGTAAATATTGGCTGCTTTATTTTTACACTGCAATTTATATTTCAGTTTGAACAAATCTCATCCAAATGATTGGTTAGGTATTTTATTTCTCGCCCATCTTAGATGAATCTCCCCCAAAGTGTAGAAGTTGCACATGGCAACCAATCGGCTTTTACCTGCCATTTTTCTAGCACAGCATGTAAGGCGAGAGTCAAAAGCCGATTGGTCGGTCTGGACAACTCCTCCGCTTTCTCTCTCCCCAAGTCAAGTCTTGCTACATCTCCCCCACACAGCGCCCTCAGACACATCTTACCCTCCTGGGCAGCTTGGCAAAGTGAACATAATCTTCAAGGAACATAAGTGCCCCAACCACATCTGCCGGCATCTCCGGGATCTTCTGGCTGTAACCGAAAAACCGAGACACAAGTCACCATATCTGAGTGATAAGATCAGCCGTCAGTGTCATTCCCCCAATGACGATACCTATGTACTGCGACCCCCGCTGGTACTTAGTGGAAACATATGTTATAAAAACAAACATTTCTGTAGAACAATGTAAAGTGCTATAAGTAACATTGTAACATTTACTATCATTATTTGTCACACAGGCTGCACTGAGTCGATGAAATCAAGCTGATGGGTAACAAAGCGACTTGTCTCCAGCACACGGCGGCTGCTTGCATGTGACACAACCTGAAGCATTGGGAACAGGGAGAGACGTGAGGGCTAAGCACACATTGCAGGATTT
The DNA here is from genome assembly GCF_055691185.1 of Crinia signifera. Taxonomy (NCBI): domain Eukaryota; kingdom Metazoa; phylum Chordata; class Amphibia; order Anura; family Myobatrachidae; genus Crinia; species Crinia signifera. The sequence goes on from NC_139221.1 coordinate 314,088,259, forward strand.
CTCAAGCTCTCACCTTGCGCTCTGCTCCATTGTGGAGCGAATGAACTGGCCAATGAGGGACAGGAACTGCTGCGTGTAGCGGAAGTGGAACTGCTTCAGTACTGTGAGGAGACCCAGCACTAAGGGCGGCCAGTCGATGGCGTCTGTGGGCTTCCTGCAGGTCATACCTGGGAATGGCAGACAGGGAAGCTCAGGGTCTGAAGGAAGTAATGATCATTTCTTCACAAGGAAGGAGAGGGAGGGAGGTGAGTGTAAGAGAGCGAGGGAGGGAGGTGAGTGTAAGAGAGAGGGAGGTGAGTGTAAGAGCGAGACAGAAGGAGAGACGTGAGTGTAAGAGCGAGATGGATGGAGGGAGAAAGGTCCATGGTAGTGCCAGATGGAGGGAGAGAGCGGTGATAAGGAAGATAAGTGAGTGTAAAGGAGAAAAGAGATTGTGGCCTAGCAACAAAGGGTGCCTCGCCTAGCAACAGGAGGGCGCCTCGACATGGGGGGGCACCTCGACCAGCAACAGGGGGGGGGGGGGGGCGTCATCTTGCAAGGGGTGTGCAGTGCGTAGTCTAGCAACAAGGGGTGTGCAGTGCGTAGTCTAGCAACAAGGGGTGTGCAGTGCGTAGTCTAGCAACAAGGGGTGTGCAGTGCGTAGTCTAGCAACAAGGGGTGTGCAGTGCGTAGTCTAGCAACAAGGGGTGTGCAGTGCGTAGTCTAGCAACAAGGGGTGTGCAGTGCGTAGTCTAGCAACAAGGGGTGTGCAGTGCGTAGTCTAGCAACAAGGGGTGTGCAGTGCGTAGTCTAGCAACAAGGGGTGTGCAGTGCGTAGTCTAGCAACAAGGGGTGTGCAGTGCGTAGTCTAGCAACAAGGGGTGTGCAGTGCGTAGTCTAGCAACAAGGGGTGTGCAGTGCGTAGTCTAGCAACAAGGGGTGTGCAGTGCGTAGTCTAGCAACAAGGGGTGTGCAGTGCGTAGTCTAGCAACAAGGGGTGTGCAGTGCGTAGTCTAGCAACAAGGGGTGTGCAGTGCGTAGTCTAGCAACAAGGGGTGTGCACTGCGCAGTCTAGCAACAAGGGGTGTGCACTGCGCAGTCTAGCAACAAGGGGTGTGCAGTGCGCAGTCTAGCAACAAGGGGTGTGCAGTGCGCAGTCTAGCAACAAGGGGTGTGCAGTGCGCAGTCTAGCAACAAGGGGTGTGCAGTGCGCAGTCTAGCAACAAGGGGTGTGCAGTGCGCAGTCTAGCAACAAGGGGTGCGCAGTCTAGCAACAAGGGGTGCGCAGTCTAGCAACAAGGGGTGTGCAGTCTAGCAACAAGGGGTGTGCAGTCTAGCAACAAGGGGTGTGCAGTCTAGCAACAAGGGGTGTGCAGTCTAGCAACAAGGGGTGTGCAGTCTAGCAACAAGGGGTGTGCAGTCTAGCAACAAGGGGTGTGCAGTCTAGCAACAAGGGGTGTGCAGTCTAGCAACAAGGGGTGTGCAGTCTAGCAACAAGGGGTGTGCAGTCTAGCAACAAGGGGTGTGCAGTCTAGCAACAAGGGGTGTGCAGTCTAGCAACAAGGGGTGTGCAGTCTAGCAACAAGGGGTGTGCAGTCTAGCAACAAGGGGTGTGCAGTCTAGCAACAAGGGGTGTGCAGTCTAGCAACAAGGGGTGTGCAGTCTAGCAACAAGGGGTGTGCAGTCTAGCAACAAGGGGTGTGCAGTCTAGCAACAAGGGGTGTGCAGTCTAGCAACAAGGGGTGTGCAGTCTAGCAACAAGGGGTGTGCAGTCTAGCAACAAGGGGTGTGCAGTTTAGCAACAAGGGGTGTGCAGTCTAGCAACAAGGGGTGTGCAGTCTAGCAACAAGGGGTGTGCAGTTTAGCAACAAGGGGTGTGCAGTCTAGCAACAAGGGGTGTGCAGTCTAGCAACAGGAAGGGTGTAGAAAGGGCTACTGTGGTCATGGCTGGACTGGGTGGATCAGATAATAGCAGGCAGCACATGTCAGTACCGAGGTTCTTATTATACTGCAGCTTGGGCAGCTGAGAAATCAGGAACAGGAAGGTGACGATGGGGAAGAAGGACAGCTGCTTAGTGGTGACGTAGATCTGAAAAACAAAATGATAATATCAATAAAAAGCAGCAAATGATTCAAACAAGAATCAGTTCATTCGTTTCGGGATTATTTCTTGGCAGTTACAGTATTGCCCTGCAGTTGCCCCATCTGCGAAACAATCACCGCAGACATACCACGGCACAGAGTGCCACCGATCTCTGTACCAAGTGGCCTAATTATCCTTGTGGTTGTCGCGTATAAGCGCTTGGTGAGCCACGGTCAGAGATAATCACCTTATATAATAAGTTCTGGGGGTATCCGGCACTAGTGACGGCACAGTGTTACCGGGGAAACCACCGTTAGGATGGCTGGGAACAGTGCAGTGACGGACAAGTACTACCCCACTGATCCCCATTACCTGCTATTGCTCCGTGCGGCCTCCTCTCATATTGGAGGAGGTGTGAGGAGATGGAGGGATCGGGGGGTAATTCAGCGCTAAGCACCAGCCTAAGCAGTGGGAGCAGCATGGACTTTATACATAATGCAAGTGAATAGGGTCATACAGGATGAGGCGTCCCTTTAACGAATCAGAACATGATGGAAATCGGTGTAAGATGAGCCCTGTTCTCACACACTCGGTGACTTCTGTAGTGGCTGCAGGTAGCCCTGTGTTCCTTTAGTGAGAATTGGGAAACAGATTGCTCACAGCCACTGTGGAACTACAAGCCCCAGAATAACCTACCAGAACTCCTCCTCTCTATGTTAGATTAGAGCAACCAGTGGTTTCCAGACGTTGTGGAACTACAAGCCCCAGAATAACCTACAATAACTCCTCCTCCCTTCTATGTTAGATTAGAGTAACCTGTGGCTCCCAGACGCTGTGGAACTACAAGCCCCAGAATAACCTAGTTACTTCTATTCTCTTCTGTATTAGACTTGATTAACCTGTGACTCATCTTGCTGCTGTGGAACTACAAGTCTCAGCATGGTAGGCTATACTGTGGCTCTCAGACTATGCACGCACTTGTAGTTCTGCAGGACGTACATGAGAGAGGGTTACCTTATTCAGAGGGTTGTGTGTCCCCGCAGCTTCCAGGTAGGCAGTGATCTCATACAGCAGGGTGTTGTCTTCTTTGGGGCACGGTAGAGTCGGGTCCTTGTAATGAGCCTGTATATCAGATAATATGGCTCTAGGAGGGACACAAGAAAAGCCACAATCAGTATAACCCAGTATCTCCCCCTAGAGGTGGTTTTACAGAGGACATGCTAAGGACTCCTGTCTGATCACTTCCTGTGTCACATGATCAGGGTGACAGATTGTCTTGAAATACCGGCTATAGAATAGAATCGAATCAACTTTATTGGCCATGTATGCTTGCGCACACTAGGAATTTTTTGTGGATTTACAGTGCAGCATCAAGCAGGGATGAAGGGGGGGGGGGAAGGCATTACATCATAACAGTAATGTAAGCACAGGTGTCTGTGCCTGTCCGAATGGAGCAACATTTTAATTGTTAACAGTTAGAGTGCTTTGAGGAACACGTTTGGGACCCTGTGCACTAGACAATGTATCACAGAGGAAATGTACTAGGATTCCGTCCGTTTCACCTGCAGTCTCTATGGGCCTGATTCAGCCCTCCTCGCTGGGTTTCGAGTGTGTTTGGAGCCCAGCGAGCAGGTAAACGCCTCCCTGCAGAACAGAGACCCACCCCCCCCCCCAAAAAAAAGTACAACAGAATTTCTCTCTTACTCATTGAAGTTCTCCAGAGCCGCTGCCAGGTGCTTGGAGTCGAACTTACAGGAGTAATTTAATTCATTCGCAATCTGCCGCCTCAGAATCTGCATATGCCCCACCTGCAACACAACAAAGTAGAAGTCTGGCTGGGTCATGAGAGATAGACCTAGTAGTGTTGTTAGCGCCATCTAGAGGAAACCCCTCTCTCAGTCTGGGAGGTGGCACAGCACAGGCCGAACACACGGAGTGACCAGCCATGTCCTAGAATGCTCCATCCACTTCATGTTATGGCCTGGAGACAGTGCAGTGTGACTCCCACACACCCGCAGTGTCTGTACAAACACAGGGACATGGGGAAAACTAACCCACCGCCTAGAGTAGGTGGTCTGGCAGGAATCATAAAATTAGTAAAAGGTCTTGTGGGAGCTGTTGGGGGTGACCCGGTTATCAGTGGTAAGAACTAGTCAGCAGGACATACTGCTCTTACCTTCATTATGGCATCCAGGTACGGAGCCCAGATCTTCTGTGTTTTGGTGGAGGCTGAGGAATATATTTTGGCAGAATTGGCTGTGGAGAAACAGGACATGTTTGCATGGATTTCCCTTCTGTGCCCGACACATAAGCCCCTGTGTTCTGTCAGTTCATTATTCAGATTTATTTCCAATGTTAGAGCTCACAGACAGGCCAGGTTTTCTGACTGCTGGTAGCCAGACCCAGGTCTGGTCAGCTCCTACTAGCGCATGCGATGCCCCCCGGGGTCCTAGTGTGGGCTGCCAGGATGCAGTGTGTTTGCTGGATTCATGCAGGATGCATCACAGGCAATGGGAAATCTCTGCCGCCAACGCAGAAGGCTACAATCCCTGGATTTACTATCCCGTGGTTTGTCATAGACGCCATTAATCAATTACTTTAAATGGAAACAGCATGAAATGCTGAAGTTTACCACTTTAAATCAATAGGTGCAAACCTACTTTTAGAACCTAATTCAGGTTGGCTTGCTAAGCAGCGGCCCTTAAAAACTGCGCAACTGCCCGAACACCCCCCCCCCCCCCACAGGATCCCCTTAGTACCATGCTAGGCGATATAATTCTGGGCGTTCCCTTGATGCCGCCCCCTACACACCCCCAGCCCTACCTGCCCGCTGCCAGGGTTTGGACATGCTCAGAAAGGCGCATACTCCGACCATCAGGGCTTGGACCGGAATTGGATCGTAGGGAGCGATTCTGAATCAGCCCCTACATTTAGTACACTGACCCTTAAGGCCCCCATACACTAGGGCGACTTGTCCTTAGGACAAGTCACCACCGACTTCCCCCTGAGCTTCCCCAGCTGCTCCCCGGGGGAGCTTGATTAGATTGGCACTTGATGTGCCATTTTTTACATGTGATAAATCGTCTCGATTTATCACATGTAAAAAACCCGGGGAGCAGGGGGGGGGCTGCTGGTGGGAGCAGGGGGGCTGGGGACGCTGCGGGGACACAGACGCTGCGGGGGACACAGACGCTGTGGGGGACACAGGCGGCATAGAGCCAGGCAGAGGGAGCCGGGAGCTGTCAGTGCTAGAAAAAAAAGCCTACTGTATACAATGAATGGGCAGCCTGTGATTGGCTGAGCGCTCTCTCAGCCAATTGCTGACTGGCTGAGAGAGCGCTCAGCCAATCACAGGCCGCCCATTCATTGTATGGGCTTTTTTTTTTTTATTCAGTGCTGACAGCTCCCGGCTCCCCCCGCTCGGCTCTATGCTGCCTGTGTCCCTCGCAGCGTCCCCAGCCCCCCCTGCTCCCTCCACCGCCGCGCCGCCCTACTAGGTCCCAATTCGGGTGGTCGGACGTGCAGCAGGTCCGACCACCCGACGCAGATCCGATGCGCACGGGACCGCGCATCGGATCTGAGGGGACATCAAAACTAGCCGATTTTGGTCCGATTTAGGCCAGATCCGACTGATCTGGCCTAAATCTGACCAAAATCGGCTAGTGTATGGGGGCCTTTAGTGTCAGTCTGTGACCTTTATAGGTCTAGACCTTCATTCTAGGACTGGCTGCTTTCCTAGCGCACGTTACTGTAACAGTCCGCAGACGCATTGCTCCATAACGCCCGATATCAGTGCTCACATCCCGTGACAGCAGCACCACACAGCACTTACCGATAATCCCCTTTAGTGGGCTGACGACTTTCTGCAGAGCGCGCAGGGTGTCCTGAGTGGTTTTATCCTTCAGGATTGTCCTCTGATAAAACCTGAGGAAGTTCTGTACAGACACAGGAATAATAACAGTTGTAGAGGGAACAGCACGGATTTGAGAAGAGAACGGGCTTAAGGATAGGAGGCAACCGTTATACATGGAACAGACTCAGACTGGGATAAAGTAACTCTGTGTCCTACTGTGGGATTCTGGGACATTGGCTCTGATTGGATGAGATCTGGGATATAAACGTTCTGGATGCTGCTGATTGACCTTTATGTGTTTTTATCATGAATTTTTCTCATAAGACACTGAAGGGGTACATTTTAGAAGGTGCTAAATGAATAGCAAGTAGAATCTGATTGGTTGCTACGGGCAACATCCCATCTTCAATAGAACTCCCATATTAGTAAATTTACCCCTAATTGTCTGACCTAGCGCAGGTGTCTGTGCGTTACTGCTACTGTCTGACATAGTGCAGGTGTCTGTGTGTTACTGCTACTGCCTGACGTAGTGCAGGTGTCTGTGTGTTACTGCTACTGTCTGATGTAGTGCATGTGTCTGTGTGTTACTGCTACTGCCTGACCTAGCGCAGGTGTCTGTGCGTTACTGCTACTGTCTGACGTAGAGCAGGTGTCTGTGCGTTACTGCTACTGTCTGACATAGTGCACGTGTCTGTGTGTTACTGCTACTGCCTGACGTAGTGCACGTGTCTGTGTGTTACTGCTACTGTCTGACGTAGTGCACGTGTCTGTGTGTTACTGCTACTGTCTGACATAGCGCACGTGTCTGTGTGTTACTGCTACTGTCTGACGTAGCGCACGTGTCTGTGTGTTACTGCTACTGTCTGACGTAGCGCACGTGTCTGTGTGTTACTGCTATTGTCTGACGTAGTGCACGTGTCTGTGTGTTACTGCTACTGTCTGACATAGTGCACGTGTCTGTGTGTTACTGCTACTGTCTGACGTAGCGCACGTGTCTGTGTGTTACTGCTACTGTCTGACGTAGCGCACGTGTCTGTGTGTTACTGCTACTGTCTGATGTAGTGCATGTGTCTGTGTGTTACTGCTACTGTCTGACATAGTGCACGTGTCTGTGTGTTACTGCTACTGTCTGACGTAGCGCACGTGTCTGTGTGTTACTGCTACTGTCTGACGTAGTGCACGTGTCTGTGTGTTACTGCTACTGTCTGACATAGTGCACGTGTCTGTGTGTTACTGCTACTGCCTGAAGTAGCGCACGTGTCTGTGTGTTACTGCTACTGTCTGACATAGTGCACGTGTCTGTGCGTTACTGCTACTGTCTGATGTAGTGCATGTGTCTGTGCGTTACTGCTACTGTCTGACATAGTGCACGTGTCTGTGTGTTACTGCTACTGTCTGACGTAGAGCAGGTGTCTGTGCGTTACTGCTACTGTCTGACATAGTGCACGTGTCTGTGCGTTACTGCTACTGCCTGACATAGTGCACGTGTCTGTGTGTTACTGCTACTGTCTGACATAGTGCACGTGTCTGTGCGTTACTGCTACTGTCTGACATAGTGCACGTGTCTGTGTTACTGCTACTGTCTGACATAGTGCACGTGTCTGTGTTACTGCTACTGCCTGACGTAGCGCACGTGTCTGTGTGTTACTGCTACTGCCTGACGTAGCGCACGTGTCTGTGTGTTACTGCTACTGTCTGACATAGTGCACGTGTCTGTGTGTTACTGCTACTGTCTGATGTAGAGCAGGTGTCTGTGCGTTACTGCTACTGTCTGACATAGTGCACGTGTCTGTGCGTTACTGCTACTGCCTGACATAGTGCACGTGTCTGTGTGTTACTGCTACTGTCTGACATAGTGCAGGTGTCTGTGTGTTACTGCTACTGTCTGACGTAGCGCAGGTGTCTGTGTGTTACTGCTACTGTCTGACGTAGTGCACGTGTCTGTGCGTTACTGCTACTGCCTGACGTAGCACATTTGTCTGTGCGTTACTGCTACTGTCTGACTACATAATGTGTGTGTGTACATTACTGCTGCTGTCAGAATGCAGCAGTAACTCACGATTGATGCATGACACTTGTATATTTCACGAGACCTGGCGCACCGGGAGGGGATGTTTGGTGCGGTTGCAGCAAATATGTATGAGAACACGTCTGTCTATTGCTGTGCTGAATATCTCGCCTCTGTCCCTTTTCTCCCCAATAAATATTTTCACTATTTCTGTAGCTATATTTGGCTTGCTCAAGGATCCGTACACAGGTACAGTCATTCGATAATCGATAGGATTGCAAATTCACACAATAGCGATCAACTCTGAATAACCCCCATGCAGTAGATACAAAATCAATACAACAAAAATCCTTATTTTATAATGTTACACGTGACTACTGTGGCCTTCTCTCATCATCGAGCGTTACCCTCACCCATCTATCCCTGCTCAATGTTTGCCAAGATGTATGGCAAGACAGATCTTCCTCTCCAGCCGCAATACCCTGCAGATCCCTACACCTGCCTCCCCATCTCCTTCATAATCAAACGCAAACTACTTCCTACTGTACAAAACCCATACTCGCATCTCATTACAGCGTACAGCGGTCCGGTCAGGACCTCTTACACCAGCATCTTGTTTTCATACGGTAAGCTTGGAGAGGACTTGGTTGGCTGAAAATTTATCTTCACCCACGTTATCTCCATGGCTTAGTACATAGACCCCTTTATCTCTCTTCACGTTTTCATAAATCTACCCCTCATGTCCTGATTTCTAGATTTCTTTAATACCGCTACACAGCTAATGGATAATTATAGAGGAACCAATGCGCTGGTGTACCTTTAAGAGGCTCTAGGACACCCAACAACAAACTAAAGCTCCAGCACTTTTACCTGCAGCTCTTTCACAGTCATGAAGCACAGTAACCGGTCCAGGCCATTTAAGCCAAATGTTCCTAGAGAATCCTGGATCTCGGAGAAGAGATGGCTGTTTGTAACTTCTTGGTGGGTCCTCATGTCGTACCAGGTGTTCATCTGATCTATGTAACACGTCACCCTGCAATGTACAGACATTGGGTGAGATGTAATAGGGTGCGATTTTTTTAGACAGCTACAAAACAAAACAAACAAAAAAATGCACCATATCGCACATAGGATTTTTTAGAACAAGCCAGAAATGATCCAATCCCGGGATTAGACTGCCCGGCTGTTCCCAACGCTCCCCGGCTATTGCTGCACCTCCAGCACTGGAGTCTTCTCGCTGCTCGCAGTGACCCAAGCACCTTCGGCGTCATACCGGCCGTCTGCCTCCATTCTGCCTCTGTACCCCCCCCCCCCCCGCCACTCCCCAAAAGTAAGTCAATGTGGGGGGGTGCCAAACCCATTTCAATCAAGATTAACGGGATTGAAAAAATGCCCCGGGATTGGCATCCCTAGTTCTGTCCAAAAAAGTAAAAAAATGGCGTGGGGTCCCCCGTCAGCATAACCAGCCCCGGGCTCTCTGGGCTGGTCAAGTATGGGGGAACAAACCAGCACCAGGCTCTTGCACCGGTGCTGGTTCCAAAAATACGGGGGACAAAACGACTAGGGTTCCCCCATATTTTGGAACCAACATCAAGCTCCAACAGCCAGCTGGGGGATGCTACAGCCGGGGGAGACTTTTATATAAACTCCTCCAGCCAAAACATCACCCCCTGGCAAAGTAGGCCCTGGACAGAGTCCCTGGGGGTGTGGGGACCACTCCCAAATAAAACAGGTACCCCCTCCCACCAGTCTCCACTCATCCAGGGCTGATATTTTGGTGTCAAACAATTATAAGGGTGATCTAGGACTTACTTTGGATCGGTTATTCTCAGGATCTCCCGGCAAAGTCGCCCAATAAAGGTCACAGACTCATCCACAGGAGGGAACTTGGGGATGGGGATGTGAGTGGACTGGTACATGCTTTGCCAGTCCTGAATCTGATGGGAAGAAGAAGCAAAGCGGTTAGGTGGATAAGCACAAACTCTATGGAGGTCACTGAGCTCTACAGGTCTAGGCCTGTTATCTTGCAGGTTACATGGTGGGAACTGTGCAAAGACAGGGACACCTGTACAGGCAGTGATAGCAGCCCAATGCCGGCAATGTGATGTCACCAGGGTAACAGGAAATACATAAGTCAGTCATAGAGGCGAGAGCCACGTCATAGAGGCGAGAGCCACGTCATAGAGGAGAGAGCCACGTCATAGAGGAGAGAGCCACGTCATAGAGGAGAGAGCCACGTCATAGAGGAGAGAGCCACGTCATAGAGGAGAGAGCCACAGCATAGAGGAGAGAGCCACGTCATAGAGGAGAGAGCCACGTCATAGAGGAGAGAGCCACGTCATAGAGGAGAGAGCCACGTCATAGAGGAGAGAGCCACGTCATAGAGGAGAGAGCCACGTCATAGAGGAGAGAGCCACGTCATAGAGGAGAGAGCCACGTCATAGAGGAGAGAGCCACAGCATAGAGGCGAGAGCCACGGCATAGAGGCGAGAGCCACAGCATAGAGGTGAGAGCCACGGCATAGAGGAGAGAGCCACGTCATAGAAGAGAGAGCCACGTCATAGAAGTGGGAGCCAGATGTGATCTGGGCCACAGAACATTGCAGCGGGCGCTGGTAACACACATATCACTGTCCCCAGGGAACATCAGACCTTTGTCCGCAGGAAGTTATTGCACTCCTGTTCCACGTTGTAGTTTACAATACGAGACACTTCTTCCTGCCAGATCTTCAGGCCGTAGATGCTGACATAGTCCTGGATGTACTCAAACGAGCGGTGAAACCCATCCATCGTGGCCGCCATTTCCTTCAGCTTTGGCAGCAGCTCGCTGGGCTAGAATTACAATGAGATAGCTATGAGGAAGAGCAGGACGTTTGCAGATTGGTTCTGCCCAGTAAGGTAACAATCAGACAGAACTGGGCCTCAGCGTCAGGCTGTACCTTGGCTCTAGGGTTGAAGATGAGACCTTTATGTAGGGCCAGAGCCACCCTCTTCACCAGCTCCTTCCGGATCCCGTCCTCCAGCAGCTGTTTAGGGTCCACCTGGAAGCAGCCATATATTACCCACCTCACATCACTTATCACTAAGGAGATTATTCATATCTACGGTGGCCATGGAAGGACATTTCTCCTCCATTCCAGTTAGTGACACAGATAATCTGCTTGCCATGTGCTGACACGGCAAATTAGGCTTTTTCTCCATCATAATTACAGCGCATAAAGCATATAATACTAATACAATATTTATCAAGGGGCTCAGATCATGCGCTCTCTTATGGCTAGCCAAGACTGTATGGTGGCTGGTCATACCCCCCCATCTGGTGTTGGCCACACCCCCAAAGCATGGATCGCCAACACTGCATTCTCCTGGGGGCTTATCGTACCCCAGTTCAACACTGGCAATAGGTGGCTCTGCCATCAACTGTCCATGATATTAAGCCATCAGCAAGAAAACCATACATCGAGTCACTGATGCTTGAATACTACACATGCACAGACCTACAACATCGGACAGTCACTGATGTCCCCAACATTGGGATACCTCTGGCATTGGTGGCCTGCCATCTATGGTATCTTTTTAAAACAAATAAAGACTTGACAGTTAACCATAGACCATCGATGAATCCTTATCTATCGATGGCTATTTCTAATGCATTGACACCTCCTCCGATATGGGAGTGTTACAGATGTCACTGTAAGGGGAGCTTTATGCGATATATCTGATTGTAAACCCTACAGTACTCTAGTTTATAATGTGATGCAGTTGCAAATGAATCACTGGGGCAAACACTAGTGAATAGAAGCAGTTTAAAAACCTAGAACTTATTATAGTACTAGTATATTAGCAAATAATCTCCAGCAGACTGGCCAGTAATATCCGCTACTTTGTTTGATTGGGTTTAACTTAAAGTTTCCTACTCTTGTAGCAAATGTGCAATTCACCACGAGAACAAAACGTCGCATGATATCACTTCTATAAATCTAGGGAACCAATCACCAAATCTAATTATTAGCGTGTAATACTATGGCAGGTCATGCTGGGATGTGTAGTTCCACAAATTTGATCTAAGACAAAGGTAGAGCAAGTGATGTGTGTGGGGTCACAGTGTAATTTCGGAGGCTGCAGTCTGACTGTCAGGGTCACCACTTATTAACCTGCTCAGCCGAATACTTGTCCTCATACCTTGATTATTCCGACTAGCGTGGTCTTCATCATTAGGATCCCTTCAGTAAATATGGAAATGGCGTTGGTCAGTCTGGCCACCTGTGGAATCAACGCAGCGGTCAGTTATCGACAGGTAAAGCAACATTTGTTAGTACCATCTATACCTGCAAAGAAGAATTACATTTATATACATCAGAATAAAATAGTGAAGTTGATCTAAATCATAAAAAAAAATCCTAAAAGATTTCTATTCAAAGATGTGTGATGCTGTATGCATGGTATGGGCAGACTTAGGGACTGTAGGGATACGGATCACCTGCAGGGGGCAGCAATGTAACCACAAGTTTCTCCTCCCTATAACTTCCTGGTTTCCCTTTTCCTCCTTCCAGCACAATAAACAAGAAAGGGATAAAGCAGAGGCAGATACTTATGGGCGAGTCGCTGAGTAAGGAATATAACAGTGAGTACAGCGATTGCCTTTTCCCTATTACCAGTAGGCTGACACGCATAGGGGTCATAGGGTCAACAGGTCACATGAAATAGGTCAACATGATCATTAGATTGACATGGAAAAGGTTGACATGAGTTTTTCAGCGTTTTTTGTATGTGTGTATGTCAGTATGGACACAGTATAAGTGATCCGCGTCATCTCGTCATGCTTATATTCTCCCTCTATGCCCACGTGGATAGCAAAGTATGGAAAAAAAACACCTTTTTTGTATAAAAAAAAAACTTGGGACAGTCATTGGCTCCCATACACTATCAGACTTATGTTCCAACTAGTGCGGAAGGGGCCATCGCCAACATATCCAACATTCACCAGAAGCCTGACCAGCACAGGAGAGGGATGACGCAACGGCAGGCTTCACTTTTACTGGACAGATCCGCACTGGGCTGAATTCTGGACATGCTCCTGTTAATGAGCAGCACACATGACATCACAATGACAGTGACGAGGTCTAGATAAGGTTTCATATACAGAGCAGGACACTCGCCGTCCTGTACATGAGACTACGCGCAGTAGACACCCTTCCTTCATAGACACATACAGCGGCCGGCACATCGGGCTCCTCCTCACCTCATATCTAGCTCCCAGCTGAGCATAGTCTCTCAGCTTATCCTTGTCCAGGCGCGTTGGAACCTCTATTATATCATGGGTCTGGAGCTTAATGATTTTAGCTAGAGATGTAAACATGCTCTCTGGAATAATCTGCAGAACCTGTGGGGAAAAACAATCGTTCAATCCTGATATTCGGTCAAGTAATGTTACACAACACACTGTGGGGGCAGCCATTTTGTGGGCTGAAGCAACATTTAAAAGAGATAGAATTATTGTACCCCAGTAATCAGAGCTGACACTAGGAATTTGGGGCCCAGGACCTCACTCCTGCTCCCTCATCCCCTCCTGCTGAACGCAGTGGGTTCCGAAGCAAAGGCTTCTTAAATGCAGGACACCGGCAGCCAATTAAAATGCAGCACCAACTGGTGAGCCAATCAGAGCTCATGTACCAGCAGCCACTCTGATTGGCTAACGGTACACACGTTCTGATTGGCTCAAAAGCCAGTGCAGAATTTGAATTGCCCGCCGGCGTCCTACATTGAAGAAGGGTATGGGTAAAAACCGGACCAGGACAAAACCCCCGGACCGCTGGACCAGACATCAAACTCTGCATTTTGGAGCTTGTAGCGTCCTGTCCGGGGGTGTCCTGTCTGGAGGTTCTGCCTGTGACACCTGTCACCAGGTAGAGGAGGAGGGGTAGAATAAAGCCTCCCTGTAAGGTCCGGGCATGTAGCAAAAACCGGACGGTCCGGACCACACGGGGAGGCTGTAATCTCCCCTCCCCCATGTCCCTGATGATAGCTATCACAGGGACCCCCCCCCCCCCCCCCCCGGACAAGACACCCCCCGAACAGGACACCCCCCGGACCGGACCCTGTAAGCTCTGGACTGCAGATTTTGATGTCCTGTCCGGCGGTCCGGAGTTTAGTCCGGTCCGGTTTTTACATAGTCCCATTGAAGAAACATGTGCTTCGTTCAGTGCACCGAGCGCAGCGCAGGCAGCACAGCGGAGGTAGTATGTTAATTACACAGTACACAGCAAGTGTCCTGCATCAGGGACGGACAGGTTTGTAATGGAGGAGAGACCAGTGTCAGCGGCTATGCTTGCTGGCCAGAAGCTGCTCAAAGTCCAGAGATGTGGGGGATAAGTCTGGAGATAAACATAGAATGGGGGAAAGAGATTGATGGTGCACTTCTTACTTCCTGAGTAAAAGCTGCATGAAGACACAGATCACTGCAATCACAAAACGTTAGTATATATAAACCAGGGTTGCCGACTTACTCATTCTCCTCTCCGGGAGAAGCCCGGGGAGGAGAGATTCAGTACCCGCTCAGGGGGCGGGGCTTACACGTGACATCACTAAGCCCCGCCCCATGCTGGTAAACCAGCAAATTCAGTGATCTCCGTGGAGGGGGCGGGGCTAAAATGACGCGATTGTGTCATTTTAGCTCCGCCCCCTCCTCTGAGACCCGAGGATTGCGGCATTTTAATGCCGCGATCCGGGGGACAGCGGGGGTCCCCTCTGAATCCGGGAGGGTTGCCCACCCTTCCGGGGGCCCGGGAGGGAGCCCCGATTTTCGGGAGACTCCCGGAAATTTCGGGAGGGTCGGCAACCCTGATATAAACACGGACACCGTCAGTATGTAGGCTAGAGCGTCACCTACCTTCCTGACATAGGACACCAGCTCCCCGGAGTAATACTGAGATACACTGAGGAGATCAGAGCTGTTTGCCTGGTTGATCCGCAGTAAGGGCAAGTCCAGGGCAGATGCCAGCTACAATAAAAACACACTATTGTTATGAGATGACTGGATTTTTGCTGAAAATATCACTACAAGAAGCTACACACTGTACCGTTCTCGTTTTATCTGGTCACCCGGCAGCTGCACTCATTACTCATTGACATATTTTAAAAGATTCACAGGTGGAGCTAATTATTTCACTTGTGATTCAGGGGTATATTAATTAAGCTCGGTGAAGTGATAAAGTGTCTGGTTTTTATCACCGGGCCGATCAGTTCCTACCTGTCGTTTTTTAAACCATGCCTGTAACTTCATTTAGAAGCAGATTGTTTTTTATTACCGGCCAATCAGCTTCTAACTGTGAAGTTACAGGCATGGTTTAAAAAATGACAGGTAGGAACTGATTGGCCCGGTGATAAAAATCAGACACTTTATCACTTCAACGAGCTTAATAAATCTGCCCCTCTGTGAGGAGACCTGCACTGTGAGGGGTCCTGAGGACCGAGTTTGAAAAGCTGGGTCCTAACATGACCCATTCCAGGAGGGATGAAATGCTCTGTTCCTGGACTTTAATCTTAATTTAGGATTGCTGCCACCTCAACACCTTTCTTATTAACTGGTCCAACACAGGTGATTGCAATTATAACAGGGAAGCCTAGAAACCGCGTTTTGTCCCTCCTAAAATGGGTCATGTTGGGAGCTAGGCTTCCATATTGCAATAGCCCAGCAATGGGTACAGGACTTATCTAGAGGTTTCTCATAACCACAGAAACATAACTAAAAAGTTATGTAAATAATGTCTGGCGATAGGCAATAATTTCACACACCAACATGATCAGGGAGAGCATCTAATGTCACTGTGAGGAGCTCTGCTAAACCATGAAGTGGGCGACGGAACAGACGCAGACAGCGAGGAGGACAATTATATAAGCCATTTACAAGACAAAGCCATACCTTGTGAATGATTGCCCCTTTAAAAAAAATCTCTGCGTTCGGCCATCATCCCGTATGGGTGCCGGACTCGTACCGCCATAAACCCGCCCCCTTGTGTTAATAGTCTGGATGAATCCCATTAGGAGGAACACTTCTCAGGCACTTGGTATAATAGATACAATGTCTCTATACAATATCTTATTAAGAAATACTCCCACCAAGCGGGTAAAGATCGTACAATGGATCTCCAGGTAATCCCACCAATAGCAGCACCCCTGCTCTACTAGAGGAAAGCACAATGCAATTATCCTGGATACAGAGGGGTCGATTTATTAAGCTCGGTGAAGTGATAAAGTGTCTGTTTTTTCTCACCGGCCAATCAGTTCCTAACTGCGAAGTTACAGGCTTGGTTTTAAAAATGACAGTTAGGAGCTGATTGGACGGTTTTATCACCAGACACTTTATCACTTCACCGAGCTTAATAAATCTGCCCCAGAGAGTGCAGCAAGCAGAGAGATGCTAGGGAACCCGCTGTGGATTTACTAGTTGGCACAGGGGTGGCGGTTGGGGCTGGTAGGGGGGGGCGTAACTGTAACAGAGGCCGTCCTGATGGAGCCACACTACCATTATAGTACTATGGAGTAGGTGGTGTTCTTGAGATCTTGAGTTGCAATCTGGTGTAGGGTGACTGTATATGGATGGTGACCTGTCTTTAGTCTGACATGTAACATGTACGCAAGTAGCAGGACGAACGTGACTTGCCAAATGCTCACCTTTAGAAACGTGGCTCTAAGTTTGGTGACCATGGTGGGACTGATTCTTATACTCTCCTGCATGATACACGTGTAGCTGGAAACAAAGCAGATATTATTACACTCCGCACCAGACGCACACACAGTAATGGATCAGCAGGAAGATTGCTCTCATTACAGATTCTAGCAGACACTTTCCTGATTACATAAGCAAACGCTCCAGCGGCAGAGATGGAAGGGGAACGGTGGGGATGAGTAATCTGGTACAGGAGCCGTTACCTATCAATCAGCTGCCAGGCGTAGGACAGGTCCCCCACTATCTGCATGGTGATTAGTCCCTCCTCTTTGATGTTGATTGTACGAATCATCTGATGCAGGAACTTCCTTGTATCAGCCAGGAACTGGCACACCTGAAGGTTACTCTCCAGCTGGTGGAACTCCTGGACCTGCAGGGATACATATAGGCAAGAATATGCTGTAGCTGGTTACATAGTACAGTACATAGGAAAAGGTTGCCCAATTAAAGGACACCAAGCTACAAGAGGACTGACTGGAAAGGTTCTGCGTCCGGCCACTACAGCTAGAAGCAATGATTGGAAATAGAAGGGAGCCGAACCTCTTCCAGGGCCTGTATGAGCTGCACGGTTTTCCTCCCGGCAGCAGTGGAGTCTTCGTAGTTTAAAGACTGTATCTGTTTGGAAATCTCCCGGAACCAGGCCTGCAGGTTCTCTGCAGAGGAACACAACATCAGAGCAGGGTACATAGAAATTGGTTAAAATATACATTAAACTCATGATCATTCCATTATAACATAAATGTCAGCGCCGGCGGCTGTGCATGTCTGAATGGAGCAATACTTTAGTTGCTCCATCGGGCACCATCTAGTACCCGCAACACTTGAATTTACACAGAGGTGAGGAGTTTTATTATATAGGATTATTTTTAGAGAGCAAACTAGGATACAGCATATATAAAGGAATGAAAGCAGGCACTAGGACCCTGATGAGAAACCTCAGGCTCACAAGACAAGTAGCACAGGCTATGTAATGTCATCTCACCATTTTTCTCCACTCTAGTGAGAGGTTTCACCCCAGAGAAGACATCTGCAAGCTCCGTCATACGTTCCGAGCCCTCCGTCTTATACTTCTCCCACTTGGTTTGTTTCTCCGACAGCATCTGCTTAAACATCTGAAAGGAAATGTATAATGAGAAGACGCGTCGTGTTCAGATCACATCATCAGGGTTATTGTTAGGGCAGTCTGTTCCATCAGTATCAGTGTCACCATCTGTGTCGGTAGTGATATGGATTTTTAATTATTAATAATTATTTTTAAAGCATACACATATTCCGAGAGTATAGTTGAACACTCACACCAGTCCCTGCCCCAGTGGAGCTTACAATCTATATTCCCTACCACATGTACATGCACACAGACATTCTAGGTTTAATTTTTGTTTGGAGCCAATTGGCCTACCAGTATATTTTTGGATTGTGGGAGGAAACCGGAGTACCCGGAGGAAGCCCACGCAAGTATGGGGAGAATATACAAACTCTGCACAGTTAGAGCCATGGTGGGAATAGAACCCATAACCTCAGCGTTGTGAGGCAGCAATGCTAACCATTACACCGTCCGTGATGTTAACACTATTACAGCAAATACATAATCCCTGTCCTACCTGTAAATGTATGGGACATACTATCATGACTTATGTAGTACTTACCTAACCTGTAGTGGCAGATACACTCCGGTGAGAAGGACATGACGGGACCCCCGTCTAAGGCCATCTACAATAGTCACATTATCAGCACCTTATTCCCAGTAACTCTCCCAATTATAACCCCACCTTTTAAGTCTGTAAGTTCTGACGAGCAGGGCCCTCGCCACACTATCCATATCCCACCCAGTGCGCACCCATTTATGGTTGCGGTTAATGATCATTTCTGTCGGCCACACCAGGGCACTGGGCCACTGAGTGCGACTATTTCCTTGTGGCTCATGTAGATATTTTAGTGATTGAGTTTTCCATCGGTTCTCTCCCTATAGCAACTTGGTGGAAGCAGCTTGTGCTACACACAATGGACAATGGTGCTGTAACCCAGGAGAGAGGGGCCGCCATGCGCAGAGGACACAGTAGATGGCAGGAAAGCGAAGGGCTCCCCAATCTCCGGTAGAAAACTGTATATAGGAAACAGTTACAGATAGGCTAGCAATTATATTTGCAAAAAAAAATAGGTACTTATGTAGTATCTGGGCTGCCGATTTTTTGATTGTATGCCTTAAGTTAAGGCATACAATCAGATGCGATGCGATGCGATGACCCGATTTTTCCATAGGATTCAATGTTAAAATGGACTGAGTCCATTTTAACATGAAATTCAATGGGAAAAAGGGGTCCTTTTCATACCCCTACTATCCAAGTGGGCATGGAGTTGGATATAAACCTGTGGCGAGCGTAGTTAGAGCCATGGTGGGAATAGAACCCATAACCTCAGCGTTGTGAGGCAGCAATGCTAACCATTACACCGTCCGTGATGTTAACACTATTACAGCAAATACATAATCCCTGTCCTACCTGTAAATGTATGGGACATACTATCATGACTTATGTAGTACTTACCTAACCTGTAGTGGCAGATACACTCCGGTGAGAAGGACATGACGGGACCCCCGTCTAAGGCCATCTACAATAGTCACATTATCAGCACCTTATTCCCAGTAACTCTCCCAATTATAACCCCACCTTTTAAGTCTGTAAGTTCTGACGAGCAGGGCCCTCGCCACACTATCCATATCCCACCCAGTGCGCACCCATTTATGGTTGCGGTTAATGATCATTTCTGTCGGCCACACCAGGGCACTGGGCCACTGAGTGCGACTATTTCCTTGTGGCTCATGTAGATATTTTAGTGATTGAGTTTTCCATCGGTTCTCTCCCTATAGCAACTTGGTGGAAGCAGCTTGTGCTACACACAATGGACAATGGTGCTGTAACCCAGGAGAGAGGGGCCGCCATGCGCAGAGGACACAGTAGATGGCAGGAAAGCGAAGGGCTCCCCAATCTCCGGTAGAAAACTGTATATAGGAAACAGTTACAGATAGGCTAGCAATTATATTTGCAAAAAAAAATAGGTACTTATGTAGTATCTGGGCTGCCGATTTTTTGATTGTATGCCTTAAGTTAAGGCATACAATCAGATGCGATGCGATGCGATGACCCGATTTTTCCATAGGATTCAATGTTAAAATGGACTGAGTCCATTTTAACATGAAATTCAATGGGAAAAAGGGGTCCTTTTCATACCCCTACTATCCAAGTGGGCATGGAGTTGGATATAAACCTGTGGCGAGCGTAGCGAGCCACCGAGCCCGAAGCGTGGCGAGCGAAGCGAGCCCCGCGAGGGGACGGTATTCTGTGTCCCCTCGCGGGGCTCGCTACGCTCGCCACGCTTCGGGCTCGGTGGCTCGCTACGCTCGCCACAGGTTTATATCCAACTCCATGCCCACTTGGATAGTAGGGGTATGAAAAGGACCCCTTTTTCCCATTGAATTCCATGTTAAAATGGACTCAGTCCATTTTAACATTGAATCCTATGGAAAAATCGGGTCCATCGCATCGCATCGCATGCGATTTGGTCGGGTGCGATGCGATGGACCCGATTTCAAAATCGGCAGCCCAGTTACTACATAAGTACCAAAAAATAACATTTTTCACAAAGCCCTCAAAAAACAAACAAAGTGTTCTCATCTTTCAAGTATGGAATTTGAAATCTCAGCGATCACACAGTGTGGTAAGGATGGGTAAACTACCTCGATATCGGCCCGATATTTCGTCTTTGGGCAAACAGGAATGACGAATCCGGCATATTGCTCAGTGTGTATGTCCGATTTGCGCATTTCTGTGGTCACAGGTAACATCTTGTGGTTGGCCCTGCTGCTGTGTCAAACAGAAGATGTCGCTAACAATGACATGCTGCACGTTAGACCGCACTGTCACACCCTGCATACTGCACGCGTCTATGCACTCATCGATGCAGGGTCCCATTGCCGATCTGGTCGGCCAGCTACACATCATTCTAGGGTGTAGCTGGCCTACCAGTTAAAAGCATTTTGTCCACATTCCATCTAGTACACTGTAATACAGATGTGTCCTCCTCTATCCAGGCAGCAGACACATTAAACATCCCTTCTAGTTGCGCAATGCTGTGGTGTGACTCGGCAGCGCCAAGCTTCTTTTTGTGCGGCTTTCCCTTTTAAAACGCAACTTATTCTCATCACGCAAATAGGATGCACAAGCAGCGTCTGCTGAGTAAAATAATAAGCAGCATGCATATATTCTGTGTGCGATCATGGCTGTATCTGCATATGAAATGCTATGCGACAGTGTCTTCCTGGAAGACTCTATAATTATTTCAGCCGCGGTCACGCACACAATATATGCATTACGTATGTCGGTTTAATCAGCAGAATGTGCTTGTGCGTCCCGATTAGCGATACAATGAAGGCACAATTTCAGCAAAAAAAAAAAAACACCCAACGTTAGCAGAACTGCTGTCTCACTTCCGCCAGGCATTTCGGGGCTTGATGTATGTGGACACATCTTTAAGTTGAGGCCTAGTAAAAATATAAACGGTAAAAGCAACAGTTTTCCCATCACAGTAACCACAAATTGAGGAATGGGCGGAGTTACCTCTTTCAGAATGAACTCAAACTGTGCCGTGTCCAGCAGCAGCTGGAACAAGACCTTGGAGTTGTACTTGGATTCCGCCAGGACTTGGTCTTTCACTTGGCGAAGACGCTTGTTGTTTTGGTCGTAGGCTGGAATAAAAGATTGTTTACAACAGGTTTCAAATGCCAGAAACTAGTAACACCTATCATGGTCGTAAAATCTAAATGGATTTATTTTTAACTTAAAAGTAATATTTTTCTGCATATACCTTTTTTTATTCACAAATCAAATGCGGCTGAATACCCGACAGATGTGCGGCTGTCTGCTGGAGGAGGCTGTGGTCTGTGCAGGACTTACCTGAATCTGCAGTATGAAGCATCAGCCACCGGATGGCGACGTTGCAGTCCCGCAGGCAGTTTAGCAGTTTGGGAATGTTGTCCAGTACAAACTCCTCTCTCAGGAATCCCTCCTTTAGGAACTGCTGGACCTGGGGGTGCAGGCGTTCAACGATGGCAGCATACCTGGAGGCCTGTTACGGAAAAAGTAAACAAACAAAAATTAAAACATATTTGCCAACATTTCCGAGTGGACCAGTCACCTGCACACTGTAGCTGTGACTACTGTATGGGCTTATTCAATATTGTAGTAACAGTCTGGACAGTAGGATTTCGGTCATTAGCTACGGTGGTCATATATTACAGCCGGTGCACCAGGATCTGGCACGCTCTCACCACTGATCTGCCGACACCGGCTCTATTCCTGATCAGCACACTGAGTTATCAGGAAGGGGAGGACTATCGCACTGTCCTCCGTACTCCGCTCCTCTGGACCTGGTGTTTTATCATACAGTGAGAGCACTGACCACCCATGTCAGGGGACCCATTGAGCAATGAGAATGGCGGACCATCCGCCTTACCTGCTCCTTGATGTTGGGCAGGTCCAGCGTGTAGTTCAGAGCAGTCTTGGCAGCTTTGTAAGGGTCCCAGGCCTCCATAAGGTTTACTGTGATCCCCATGTAAATACTAATCACCTAATGGGGAAACCAAGACATTACAATGAGTCTGTGAGAGGCCACCAACAATCTGTCATGTCAGGTGTGTTCCTACATCGTGGATAGAGAGATATATATATATACACATACATACACACACATACACATACACACTGGCCAGTATTCAATGCCGGTGTGAGCGGCCGGCGAGGGGGTTAAACTGCGAGGATCACAGAAAACCAGTGATCCTCGCAGTTTAACCCCCGCGCCGGCCGCTCGCACTATTCAACGTTCCGGGGGAATCCTCGCAGTCACAAAACTGCGAGGATTCCCCTAAACTGCGAGAGCCGCGGCTAGTGCAGCAAACTCGCTGTAATTAGCCTCGGCTCTCGCAGCTTTTGGAGGCACATTCGCAAATTCCCCCTCGCTCAAAAAACGGAGCGAGGGGGAATTTGCGAATGAGGGGGGTCAGTTGAATACTGACAGGGTGAGCGGTGACTGCGAGCAAAAAGTCCTGCTCGCAGTCACCGCTCGCCCACGGCATTGAATATATGCCACTAAGTCTGCTCAAAGCAAATGCTTTGGTACTTTTTTGTACAATCACGGCTCCCACGATGTCCATCGCATAGTAAAAAATCGCATCGCATGCGATTTTTAACAGAAATGCATCCAAATGCATTGAAATTACTATCAGACATGTTCAATGGACCCCAAATGTAATTTTTGAGGCTGTACAACCCCCACTATCAACGCGAACCCGAAGCGTGGCGAGCGCAGCGGTACGCGTCCTACGACCTTTTCATACCCCCACTATCCACGTCGGCATGGCGAGCGCAGCGAGCTCCGCGAGGGGACATGGATACCTTCACAGGTATACGCGTCCCCTCGCGGGCTTCACAGGTGTCCGCGTCCCCTCGCCACACTTTCTATTCTCAACTCCACGCCGACGTGGATAGTGGGGGTATGAAAAGGTCGTAGGACGCGTACCGCCGCCGCTCACCACGCTTCGGGTTCGCGTTGATAGTGGGGGTGGTACAGCCCTGAAAAATGACATTTGGGGGCCATTGAACATGTTTGATACTAATTTCAATGCATTTGGATGCATTTCTGTTAAAAATAGCATGCGATTGCATGCGATTTAAAAAAAATGCTTAAAAACTGCAAAAATCGCATCCCATCGCATGCGATGGGAGCCGTGAAAGTACACAAGTACCAATGCTTTGAAAGCTAGTCTGCTACCTTGTGATTGCCTCTGTGTCTCTGTATGTGTGATTGCCTCTGTGTTTCTGTATGTGTGAAAGAAAATGTAGTTTCACTAGCTGCCAGCCTCCTCCCAAAATGTTCTTCCTCTCACTCCCCCAAGATATTGCCTGTGGTGCTCCTAACCCCTGGAACACTCTCCCTGATCAGATTCTCTGCCTCTACACAAAGCTTCAGATGACATCTCAAGACCCACTTCTTTATCCAAGCCTTCCTGCTCTCATCCTAACCCACTGCCCCATGTTCCCAGTCTGCACCGTGTCAGCCCTATCCATACAAATGGCTTATCAGAAGCAGTGAATTCTAATGTTTATAGGAAATAGAAGACATGGATTCCGGTAACGCGGGCCTGGAAACCTGACCTGCTTCATGGACACAATATCGTATTAAGAATGGCCACCATCAACTCACCCAGTTATCAGGGAAATATTTATCCACTATCTCCCTCATCTTGGCTTGGTGGGTATGCAGGGTGGAGGGGTGGAAGTAGAGGATCACGTACAGCATGGCAGCTTGCGTGGCGAGAGCGGTGCTCCGGTGCTCGGGTAAGGGATATGCTGACACCTAAACAACAGTTTCACAAAATGATATCAAATGACCAAAAGACAAATAAATGTGACCGCTCAGCCAGCGGTGTCCATACAATGACTCAGGACCAGAGAACCGTACGTTACGCCTGTTCCTGTAAGCAGGTAGGACATTAGGATAAGAGGGAGAGGGAGGAAGGTCCGGTGACTGACTGTGCTTCTAGGCAATGATCTCACCTGATTATAAATATCATCAGATCTCAGTCTGGCAATCACCATGCTGACGAAGGTCTCGCTGATGGGCACACGGCTGAAGTAGGTGTCAGGGTAGTTTGGAGGACGCTTGGACCCTGGCTGGCTGGAGTAGCCTGTGCTCCGCAGCAGCTTGCAGATGTCATCCATGTTGGAGTCGCCAGAAGATCTGGCTGCACTGGAGAACCAAGAACAGCTGATAGATATATGCGGACATTGAAAGGGATGGAGGGAGGAGGGTGCTGTGAGGTATATCTCATATGCTTCAGCCAAGGCGCACAGACTACGGAGAGGAGCCAGCCGGTTACAGTCGCTTGGAACGGCCACCAGGATGATGTGGACACTGACTCGGAGACAAGACCCACGGCATGGCAAGCAGGTAATCATCATTGCCTTGTTTATTCTGTGTACCCTGTGCCCCCATTGTGATAATGAGGCATGTAGCTCATGGGGGAAACCTATTGCCGCTACTACCCTTCCCATACTGTGGTTCCCCTGCCATTGTCTTCTGGATCCACAACTGATGCCACATCTCCCATATGAGGGAAAGACAGGCAGATGTTTGCTCAATCCCACATACATAAAGAGTAGTGTACTGTATGCCTGAGCAGCAATCATTCATCACAACGTGTTCAGCATTAGTGGCGCCCATCATCCGCTACTTATAACTGTCCTTGACTAGCAGAAGATCACTTGGCTCTCAGGAACACATATAAGCCTGTGTCTCGGTCTGCATCTGTTCTCTATTGTGCAAACAAGTCTTGTACTTGGCCCAAGTCAGAACACCCCATGTCCCGGAGCAGTGGGGTGTAACTGGCAGAAGCACCCAACTCTGCATAGGTGTATATGCGAATGCCCACTTTCCAGCCAGTATACCCCGAAGTAACTGACGTAGAACACACTCTGGCCTAGAATGCCCGTCTAGTCTAGTCTTAATATTTTAAATCTAGATGTTGATTTTAGAACAGGGTCTTACCTTGCATACAGACCCAAGTACATGATCTATAGCAGTGGTTCTCAACCGATGGTACACATACCACTGAGCTTGAGTACCACCTACATAGCTTTGTAGGGATACAAACCATCTGGAATCATAGTTATCCCGGATGGGCAGTGTCTGGAAGTCATTGACCAATCTCTGTGCAGGGCTCTTCTCCAGCGGTGTCACGCTATGCGCTGCGGTTGGCTGCTACTTCCTGGCTGCGGTTCTCAGAGACCCTCCCGCTACTCAGACACCCCCTGCTACCTCCCATTGGCTGGGACTACCCCACACGTGGCGGCTCAGCCTATAACAAGGTGCAGTTTGAAGCTGCACTGGAGCCAATTTCCAGGTTACCTACTAGCACCATTATGCCAAGATATGGGCCAATGAATATTACCAGCAGCCACACTGAGGTCACATAAACCATCACCAGGAAATGTCAAATGAGCATATGGACACATAGGGGCAGATGTATTAAGCCTGGGGAGGAGATAAACTGGATATAAAGTGGAGATAAAGTGGAAGGAGATAACGAACAAGCCAATCAGCTGTGTTTGAAATATGACAGTTAAGGGCCCCATACATCAGCAATTAATTGTGACAATTTTCAAATATGGAGATGATTGCCACAATTAATTTTAGATGTGTGGGCTCCCCCTTTTGGCAATCTCAATCAAAAATCGCCAATCGATTGCTTAATCAGGTTTTTAAACATGTTTAATAATCTGGTATTATCTGCAGATCTTTTTTATATGTGTGGCCATTCCCAATTCATCTTCTTCATCTATTTACATTATGAACAGCTGAAATGACAATAGATTAGGCAATTTCCAGATATGAAGATGCAATCTTTAGATGGAAAAATCTGCCGATCACTGAAATAAATCTGTAATGTGTGGGCAAAGTCAGATAGATTGTAAAATCCATTTATCTGGCCAAAAAATCCCTGTATCTGGAAATCAATAAATTGTGATTGCTGATGTATGGGGCCCATTAGGAGTTGATTGGCTGGTGCGTTATCTCCTTCCACTTTATCTCTCCGCCAGGCTTAATACATCTGCCCCATTATTTCCACAGTGGATAAGCCAGCAGGGCTCTGACAGTAAAGGCCCCCATACACTAGGGCGACTTGTCCTTAGGACAAGTCGCCCCTGACTTCCCCCTGAGCTTCCCCGGCTGCTCCCCGGGGGAGCTTGATTAGATTGGCACTTGATGTGCCATTTTTTACATGTGATAAATCGTCTCGATTTATCACAAGTAAAAAACCCGGGGAGCAGGGGGGGGGGCTACAGAGCAGGGCTGCTGGTGGGAGCAGGGGACGCTGGGGACGCTGCGGGGGACACAGGCGGCATAGAGCCGGGCAGAGGGAGCCGGGAGCTGTCAGTGCTAGAAAAAAAAGCCTATACAATGAATGGGCAGCCTGTGATTGGCTGAGCGCTCTCTCAGCCAATTGCTGACTGGCTGAGAGAGCGCTCAGCCAATCACAGGCCGCCCATTCATTGTATGGGCTTTTTTTTGTTATTCAGTACTGACAGCTCCCGGCTCCCCCTGCCTGGCTCTATGCCGCCTGTGTCCCCCGCAGTGTCCCCAGCCCCCCCTGCTCCCTCCACCGCCGCGCCACCCCACTAGGTCCCAAGTCGGGTGGTCGGACGTGCAGCAGGTCCGACTACCCGACGCAGATCCGATGCGCACGGGACCGCGCATCGGATCTGAGGGGACATCAAAACAAGCCGATTTTGGTCCGATTTCGACCAGATCCGACTGATCTGGCCGAAATCGGACCAAAATCGGCTAGTGTATGGGGGCCTTAAGCCAAGACATTTATGGTTACTGTACGTGAACTGTTCCCATAGTCACTCTATGGTAATGGCCATGACAAGGCTGAGGAACCTTGATCTATAATGCAGGTGTTTGCATGCTGTGAGATATACCTGTATCTGTAGTACGAGACCAGCATTCTCTCCCGCACCTCGCCCTCAATCTTCTGATCGATGACCAGCAGCATCACCCCGTACAGGTACAAAGCTTCACACTGACCAGAGAGACCGCGAGAGAGACGTTATTTCACCCTTTCATTTCCTATTAATATTTATCGTACAGAACAAGCCATATAATAGCTACGGGAGAATCTGACCCTGCGAGTTACGGCGCAAGAAAGGAGCCGTCATGAGAGATAAAGGAATAGCCACATAAGGATATATATATATGTATTCGTGTTCATTCTAGCACCCGCCATCTTTGAAAACACATGCAGTTCCTCTTCCCTGCCTGGGGTGTCGCTGTCTGCTGTAGTGCTTCTAGCACAGTGCGGTCTGTATCAGCACTGATATGCAAACCAGACATGTGCTAGAAACACCACAGCAGACAGCGACACCCCAGGCAGGGAAGAGGAACTGCATGTGCTTTCAAAGATGGCGGGTGCTAGAATGAACACTATGTATATTCTATATTACACATGCAGTATGAACATACATCTCGCCATCACTCACCAGCAGCTGCTTCCCATCCTCATTGAGAAGTACGGTTTCCAAGGTTTGCTGGATATAAATGCCTTCGTTCAGATCTTCCAGGTACCTAGAAAAATGTTTTAGAAGTATAAAGTATATTCAGCCTTTTATATTTAGATTGTAAAATGTAACTTTTGTTTGAAATGTTAACCCCTTGAGTGGTGGGATTTGCTGGGGCAGGACAGGTTCGTCCTGCCACAGCAATATCACCACTCAAGGGCAGCAGCCAGAATTGTCACCAATCCACGGCCGTTTACGTGGACACGCCCCCTCTTCGCCGATCACCGGGCGGAACATTGAATCCCAGCTGGTGATATGCAGTTGAGCAAATCGAAAACGGGCCAGGCTCCCGGCTGTCGTGACGGATCGACAGTCGTGACCCAGGATTGAATACCCCCCTAAGAGACTGAGATGATAGGGGGGGGGGGGGTTTGAACATCCAGCTGAGCGTTGCCCTACTCCAGCCCCTTCCCTCCCTTGACAGCTAGCAGGACTGGTGCTTTCATCAAGATCTAGGGGTACATTTACTAAAGCTTCTAAAAAATGAAAAGAGGTGATGTTGCCCATGGCAACCAATCAGATTTTGTATATCATTCCTCAATTGCAGCCTAGAAAATGATAGACATAATCTGATTAGTTGTTATGTGCACCTCTTATCCTTCTTAGAAGCTTTAGTAGATGTATCCCTAGTCCCCCATTTGTAAGCAGACACACAGCCCTGCAGGACGTAGAACTCGCATACCTAATGATATCCGTAATGTATTTGTGGACACTCTCAAAGGCCAAGTAAAACCTGGTCAGGATCTCTATGTTGTTTTCCCGGAATTCCTCGTCCAGATCCTGAAGCTCCGGTTTGGCCTCCAGCCTCCCCTCCCAGTTCTCAGGTCCCTGTGGAGACAAACACTATGTTACACTGTGCGGGTCCTAGTATCAGCCAAGTTCCCTGGCGGCGGTCGCTCTCTCTGTCGCCAGTGAGGATACATCACAGCAAATCATTTCCATTAATGCTCTGGGTAGAGGGAAGGAAGGTGGATGATTGGATGGAGGAGACTAACAGCAGAACTGATTAACACTGTACCAGGCAGTGACCCAAGCTATTACCGTCTGCAGAGAAAGGCGCCATAGCTGATGTACACAGCAGTACATCGTGCCCCTGAGTTCTGCATTCCCAGTTATGGGCTCTGGCAACAGATACAGTATATGAAACATGCATAGAGTATAAATCAGATGCTGATATGTGCTGTAATCTAAGCCCCGCCCTAGAACGCTGGTTACTCTGCAATCTGATTGGGTACTTAGCGGTTTAGCCACACACTGAGAGCTGCATGGATCCAGGCAGAGCGCTGTAGATACTGGGCACAGGCTCCTCCTTATCGCGTCACCAGCATCACTTATGTGCTGATGCGAGTCGGAATAGTTTTCCTTACTGCGGGATCACATCCAATGTAATTGGATTAGAATTCTGTAGGGTGTGGCCGCACACTGGGCAATGGCCGGCCAATATGCCCATAAGCATCCACCTCAGCTGACACAATCTCCAGCACTTACACAAGGTAGAAGAAACTATTTTCTGTGCAGATAGGAGAGAAGCATAAAGTTGCACTAGAAAACACTGGGAGTCTGATTCGGGATCTACATTAATACTGTGCAAGTATAATTCACATCACGCTGGGATTTGTATTAAGATGCCCACCGGTGGCTTTGCAAATCCAAGCGGCTGTGTAAGAATCTGCAGCATCAGTTACAGATCAGTCGATTTATGGTATCTCCAG
The DNA here is from genome assembly GCF_055691185.1 of Crinia signifera. Lineage (NCBI taxonomy): Eukaryota > Metazoa > Chordata > Amphibia > Anura > Myobatrachidae > Crinia > Crinia signifera. The sequence goes on from NC_139221.1 coordinate 314,117,792, forward strand.
GTAACCCGATGGATACTTAGAATAGGTGACGGAACTAAGATGCTGGATTTAGTGAAAATACAAACAAATAAACAGTCACTGGCTGTGGACCGACTCTTATAACGGTCGTAATACGTCCACATATTCTAACCACACACCACTTACCACTTACTAACAGTCCATCATTGTTCTCATCAGCCAACTACAGAAACACCAGAGAAGTGTACATCAAACAGGCCCCGGGATTAACGTTCCCCCTACCCTGAGTTTATAGATTATAGAAGTAATGGGGCCTATACACATAGCGATTTACGGGCATTTTCTAAAATTTTCTACATCGCTCTGTGTGTATAGGGGCTTAGCGATATTAATTGTTGCTAATGCCCAGTGATTAATATCCGGCATGCTGGATAAATCTATAATCGCTGGTGTCAGGGCCATTGTTCTCACCGGAGAACACTGGCCCTGACAGATCGCTCAGCAAACATCTCCCTATTAATATATTAGTGTTCCCTCTAGGAAATGAGGGCGGGCAGGGCGCCGCAGCGCAAGGAGGGCAGACCGGGCCCGCCGACGTCACAATTGTGGGGGGCAGTCCCGGGCAGCGACGTCACGAAAAGGGGCGTTCCCGGGCCGCGACGTCGCAAAAAGGGGCGGGCCCGGCCGGCTCCGTCACTAAAGGAGGCGGGGCCGGCACCGCCGAAGTTACCGTGCTGCCGGGGAAGCGCTGGGAATCGCCGGGCAGGCACCACGCTGTTTTAGCGGGGCGCTGCTAGCAGGGCAGGGCGCATTTTGCCCTGTAAAAATCGGGCAGGGCGCAGCACCCCGCTAAAACAGCCTAACGGGAACACTATATATATATGTATGTTACTAGTATACTATATAGGATGTGTCTTGTCTGAGATAGCTTTGTATGTATTATAACCTGGTTCCTGTAATCTGTTTACAGCATTAGGACGAAGTCCGTGCTGACCAAATGCATTGGAGCGGTCTAAAGTCAGCGGTAAAGGCTGGAGCGCAGGTATAGCTGGAAATCGGTAGCCGTGGCACCATTTTAAAGATGTGTAAACATATGCTGAAGGTGCTTTCATCATTGCGCACACAGAGATGTCAATGTGCTCACATAGAGAAACGACCGTTTGCACAGAAACACCGCTGCGCGGAATAACGGAAGTGTAACTAGTACAAGTGGTACAATACTCAGTCGATTTTACACCCACGCGCCAACAGAGTTTAATATGAAATCTAGTCCTTGTAGGGCTATCCCCACATTTTAAACTGCGCTACACCTGGTCATTCATATTTCTGTACATAGTAATGCACAGCTTAACGCCGACGTGCGTTTTGCTATATCGAAGATAAAGGTCAGCAATAGATTAAAATAATACATACAGAGGTGTCCCACTGCATTGTTGCTGTTCATTGTCACAGGACTGTGGAGCGAATGCAGAGTGGCCTGCCTTGCTCATTCACATTGCTGCCGGGTACCATTGAAGTAAATCGGAGGCGGGCGTGAATGTGCACACCGGCTCCCATTTACTTTAATAACATAGCTGGAGCGTGCAAACAGAACCTCCCCAAAATGCCGCGACATCCTTGCTGCAATGCCGTATGAGGTCACATCTGTAGGAGCCAGATCACTTACTCGCTTACCTTGAAGTAACTGAAGTCATATATGATCTCGCCATATTTCTGCTGGTCGGCTTTATCCTTAAGTCTGAAGACAGCAGGCACAAACTCAGAGAGTCTCAGCAGCTCAGCAATAATAGCATTCCCCCGAGAGACAATGCGCAGGATGGCTTGCCCGCAAAGGTTGTTCTCTGCCAGAAAGTCAACCATGTTTATTCACTTTCTGTAGCTGGACCACCCATCTGGATAGGAAAACCTGTGTGAGGGATTCAACATACACAGAAATGACTACAATAATCTAGGAGCGATAAAAAAAAAAAAAATGAAACAGTAATAATGAATTAATTTGATCCTCATCTATACACTAAGAGAATGATGTTGAATTAAACCCATCGGCCATAAAAGATTGTGCCCTGCATGCACAGAACTAAATGTGGATAACAGGATTACGACAGGGCTGTAACTAGGGTGATGCATGTGGACAGGGCCGGATTCACTTGGGGGGGAAGCCATCATACACACTGCAGCTGCCAGAATCCCTACTGTTGGTGCACTCGAGCGGTGCACATGGGGGGGGGGGGATTTCTATATGGACAGGGGGGAAGCTGTATAATGTTATATGTATGGGGGCAGCTATATAGCTTTACACATATCAGGGGTAGTACTGTGCGGGAATAATGTGTAAAGAGCACTACTGCTGAGTGCGTAATGTGTTTAAGGGGTACTTCTGTGTAGCGTAATGTGAATAGGGGCTCTAGTTTGTGATGTAACATGTAGAAGAGTACTACTGAAGAGCATAATGCGTAAGGGGCACTACTACTGTTGTGCATAAAGTGTAAGGGGCACTACTGCTGTGGGGACATAACATCTAAGGAGCACTATTCCTGCATGGGCATAATGGGTAATGGGCACTACTACTGTGGGGGGCATAACATCTATGGAGCATTACTAATATGGGGGTATTATAGGTGCACTACTACTTTGCGGGCACAATGTTCAAGGGACACTACTACTTTGTGGGCAAAATGTGTAAGGACCGCATGGGCATAATGTGTAAGGGCCACTACTACTGTGTGTGGGCATATAATTTAAGGGCCATTAATACTGTGTTGCATAATGTGTAACAGGATTATTATTATTATTATTATAGTGTTTTGCAGGACCGTACAAAAGAACAGTACAGGGAGACAAGTAAAAAGTGTGCCACAATTCAATACACACTACAGATTAGATGTAAGTAGTGAGTATATGATCAACATATTATTAGGGGCTGGTGGCCAAAGATGGAGATGAGTATGTGTACGAAAATGGTATCTGAGTGTTTGAGTATGGGAGAGCTGTGAGTGAAATGTAAAGAGAAGAGGGCTTTGACAACAGGGGGGGGGAAGATGGTCGTGCTCTGAGGAGCTGTATGCCACACAGTATTAGTGGCCCTTACATGATATGCCCACATACACATTAAATAATGTGTAACAGGCACTACTACTATGAACATGTGTTTAGGGGGTACTACTGTGTAGAATAATGTGAATAAAGAAATCTAGTGTGTGATGCAACATGTGTAAGGGGTACTACTGTAAGGCATAACATGTAAGGGGCACTACTAGTTTGTTGTATAATGTGTAGGGAGCAGTACTGTGTGACGTAACATGAATAAGGGACACTACTTTGTAGTGTGATTTGAATAAGGGGCTCTAGTGTGGGATGTGATGTGTATAATGGGTACTACTGTCAGACATAATGTGTAAAGGGGCACTATTATTGTGTGGCATAATATATTGGGGGCTACTATAGTGCAGCATAATGATAATAAGCATACTACTGTGTAGCATAATATGAATAACGGGAACTACTGAGTAGCATAATGGGAATAAGAGGCTCTAGTGTGATGTATATCATGGTAAAGGGGTACTACTGGGAGGCATAATGTGTAAGGAGAAGCACTGTGTGACATTACATGAATGATGGGTGTGGTATAGCCCAGTGGTTCTCAACCTCAGTCCCCAAGGACCCCCAACAGTGCACGTTTCCCAGGTCTCCACAAACAATCAAAGGTGAAATAATTAGCTCCACCTGTGATCTTTTTAAATGTGTCAATGACTAATGAGTACACCTGCTCACCTCCCAAGTGACCTGGAAAACGGGTACTGTTGAGGGTCCTTGCGGACCGAGTTTGAGAACCACTGGTATAACACACCGACAGTTGGGATTCCGACAGTCATTAGTCCGACATCAGAATCCCCATTGCCGGGACTCAGAAAGTGGGGCAAGTGCAAAGAAAGCCCCTTGCGGGCTCGCCACACTGCAGTCACAATGCATACCTCCCAACATGACCCTCTCCAGGAGGGACACAATGCTCTGTTCCTGGACTTCCCTCTTAATGTATGATTGCCATCACCTGTTTAAAACAGGTTGATTGATAAGAAAGGTGTTTCACCACTGGTGATGACAATCATACATTACCAGGGAAGTCCAGGAGCAGAGCATTGTGTCCCTCCTGGAGAGGGTCATGTTGGGAGGTATGACAATGGCTCGCTACGTTTGCCACCTCTTCTATTCTCCCTCTATGGGGGTCGTGGACGACGCTGTCCGTCTGTTGGGGTTTTAACAGTCGGGATTCCAATGTTGGCGTAATGACTGTCAGAATTCCGACTGTCGGTCAGTCATCCGGCACCCTGAATAAGAGATGCTATTGTGCAGTCCTACATGAATAGTATGCGTTGTCTAATGCACTATCACTATTGGGGGAGGGGAGAGATGGCAGGGTGGGGGGAGAGGTTACCCTGTACCCTGTCAGTAGGGGGGGGAGCAGTGTTATCTGTATTGGGGGGAGAGAAGTTACCCTATCAGGATGGGGAGGAGAGGGTAGCACGGTTATCTGTATTGGAGTGGGGAGAGAGATGTTACCCTGTCAGGATGAGGGGGAGGTGTTATCTGTATTAGGGTGAGAGGAGTTACCCTGTCAGTTGGGGAGGGGGGCAGTAATCTGTATTGGGGTGACTCTGTCAGGGGGGGAGGGGGGGGGGGACCCGCTGTTACCTGTATAACGGCTGGCTGGCTGGCCTGGACCCTCAGCAGCAGTTAGCAGAATGTAGTAGCCGTAGAACAAGTCTATCCCAGCCAGAAGCCAGCATCCCCGTCACATGACCCCCGGGCTGTCATGTGACCGGCCCGCCCTGCTGATGATGACAGCCCCGCGCGCCCGCTGCCATAGTAACTTCCACATGGCGGCCTGGTGCCGCTGAGGAGAGAATCCCGCCGCTGGAGTACTGCCACTGCCCGCCCAGACTCAGGTTAGAGCTGCGCCGCCACAGTAATAGTCTGACTCTTACCTCCATATGTACTACAAGTCCCAGCAACTGTACGGCACCCGGGTCTGTGGCAGTCTGCTATTTCTTGTGTTGCTAAAGTAAAGCATTATTTCAGTGCTGTCCTCATTACAAGGGGCTGTCTCGTCATCATCATTATGTTCTGTGTATGGCTGCTTACTAGGTACATGTCTTTTATGGGGTATGGGTATGACTAAGGTTGACGGTCAAAAGGCCGACATGAGCATTAGGTCGACAATGGGAAGGTTGACAGTGAAAACTAGACATGAGTTGTTTTACTCATGGCGACCTTCCCATTGTTGTCCTAATGATTGTCGATCTTTTGACCCTGTTGACATTAGTCATGTTGACATTTATAGTGTCGCCCTAACTATACCCTTTTATAGTAGGCTTTTTCCTGTGCGTGTCAGACATTATTATTTGTCATTAGCACCAACACTGCTCTGTACAGATCATATTATAGGATATCATTATAGCAACACAGTTGGCATAGTGGTTGGCACTGCCACCTCACAGCACTGAAGTCCTCATGAAAACGTTTCCAAAAACAGGTCTGCCAGGTAAATCCCCTTTCACACCGCATCTCTTAAACGGTATATTACCATTTAAGTGCGTTTTTTTGGACACTGGCAGACCCATTTTTGGAAACTTTCCAAATACAGGGTCAAAGCCAGTCTTCAGCCCCCCCCCCCCCCCCTCCCCCCCTCCCCCCCCTGGGTTAACACACACAAAACCCATTTTAACCGTTTTACAAAAACGGCTTTTGTAAAACGGTAAAGTGGTCCTGCACCTTTCAGACCGCACAGATTACCGTTTTAAAACGGTAAAAATTCTGCAAAATACCGGTTTTTAAGTGCGGTCTGAAAGGGGCATTAATGTATCCGAGTACACACACACAGATATCCGTAAAACCTGGACTGCTAGGGTGCCTTGAGAAATTAGTTTTTGGAACCATTGGTATATGCTCTTTAGAACGGCACAGCAGAGGTCTATCATTTCCTAGGCCTAGAGTAATCTAAATAAACAGCTCTACCTGATTATATTTTTTATATACAGTGGGGATTGAAAGTTTGGGCACCCCAGGCAAAAAAAATCATTTTAATGTGCAAAAAGAAGCCAAGGAAAGATGTAAAAACCTCCAAAAGGCATTCGAATTACAGATTAGACATTCTTATAATATGTCAAAAAAAGTTTAACGTCTGCAAAAGTTTGGGCACCCTGCAGAGTTAATACCTTGTACAAGTATCAAAGTATCAAAGCTTGTAAACACTTGGCAAGTATCAAAGCTTGTAAACACTTGGCAAGTATCAAAGTTTGTAAACACTTTTTGTAGCCAGCCAAGAGTCTTTCAATTCTTGTTTGAGGTATCTTCGCCCATTCTTCCTTACAAAAGTCTTCCAGTTCTTTGAGATTCCTGGGCTGTCTGTGGCGCATTGCTCTTTTAAGGTCTATCCATAGATTTTCAATTATGTTGAAGATTGTGAAGGCCATGGCAAAACCTTCAGTTTACACCTCTTGATGTAATCCACCGTGGATTTTGAGGTGTGTTTAGGATCAGTATCTATTTGTAGAAGCCAGCCTAACTTCAGCTTTTTCACAGATGGCATCAAGTTAACATCCAAAATGTGCTGGAATCTTATTGAATCCATTTTTCCTTCTACTTGTAAAATGTTCCTTGAGCCACTGGCTGCAATACAACCCCAAAGCATGATTGATCCACCCCCATGCTTAACAGTTGGACAGAGGTTCTTTTCATAAAATTCTGTGCTCTTCCTTCTCCAAATGTACCTTTGCTCATTCCAGCCAAAAAGTTCTATTTTAACCTCATCGGTCCACAGAACTTGATTCCAAAATGCATCAGGCTTGTCTATATGTTCATTTGCAAAATTCAAATGCTGATTTTTGTGGTGAGGATGTAGAAGATGTTTTCTTCTGATGACTCTTACATGAAGACCATATTTGTACAAGTATCTCTTTGTAGTGGAATGGTGTTCCACAACTCCAGTGTCTGCCAGATCTTCCTGGAGGGATCATGCAGTCAAACGTGGATTTTGACTTGATTTTCTGACAATCCTGCAAGCTGTTCTGTCTGATATTTTTCTTGGTCTTCCAGATCTTGCTTTAACTTCCACTGTTCCTGATGACTGCCATTTCTTAATTACATTCCGAACAGAGGATATGGGCATCTGATAACGCTTTGCTATCTTCTTATAGCCTTCTCCTGCTTTGTGAGCGTCAACTATTCTCAGTTACAGTGTTCTACACAACTGCTTAGAGCAGTGGTTCCCAACCCTGGTCCTCAAGTACCCCCAACAGTGCATGTTTTCCAGGTCACCCGGCAGGTGCACTCATTATTCAGACACATTTTAAAAGATCCACAGGTGGAGCTAATTATGTCTCTTATGATTCTGTGTGGAGACCTGGAAAACGTGCACTGTTGGGGGTACTTGAGGACCAGGGTCGGGAACCACTGGCTTAGAGGAACCCATGGTGCTGATTGTTGGGGCAAGGTCAGATTAGTCTGGGCTTTTAAAACCTTTGAGATTGACATCGCCTGGTCTTTCCAGATGATGATTGAGAACAATCCATGACACTGCCAGGTCTCAGCTGTCCAAAGGGGGCACAGTGCATGCTATAAACTCTGCAGGGTGCCCAAACTTTTGCAGAGGCCATTTTTTGTTTTCTGTTATTTTTAAAGTGTAAATGATGGAAATAAAATCAAACTTTTTTTGACATGTTATAAGAATGTCTAATCTGCAATTTGATGCCTTTTGGAGATTTTTCCATCTTTCCTTGGCTTCTTTTTGCACATTAAAATAAATTTTTGCCAGGGATGCCCAAACTTTTGCTCCCCACTGTATAGATAGACATACAGACAGTGCCCTGCAAGCCATACTCTCCAGCCTAATATGAGACTGAGAACTTGTGTGACTATCAGGTGCAGTTGTCACTACAAGGGGGTAGGTGAATCCAGAGGTGGCATAAAAAATGCACACAGCCGGCAGCGTGCTCTCTAGTGTCTTTCTGCAATTTGATGCCTTTTGGAGATTTTTCCATCTTTCCTTGGCTTCTTTTTGCACATTAAAATAAATTTTTGCCAGGGATGCCCAAACTTTTGCTCCCCACTGTATAGATAGACATACAGACAGTGCCCTGCAAGCCATACTCTCCAGCCTAATATGAGACTGAGAACTTGTGTGACTATCAGGTGCAGTTGTCACTACAAGGGGGTAGGTGAATCCAGAGGTGGCATAAAAAATGCACACAGCCGGCAGCGTGCTCTCTAGTGTCTTGCTGTAAAAGCCATCAGTGTAATAGGGGGTAGCCCACTGACAGGTATGGGGGGGGGAATACCAGAATGAGCATTTTCTGTACAGAGTGGATGTTGAAGATCTGGCTGCATACAACATACCCACTGATATTGCTAGGTTTCCAGGTTCTCCATTTTTTTTCTATGTCCCTGATTAACTATAATCTCTAGGCTTTCTTACATATAAAGTTCTGGAAATAACAACAGAATGGTAAGACATCTTTAAATGGGCAGCACGGAGAGTGTCATGGTTAGCATTACTGCCTCACAGCACTGAGGTCATGGGTTTGAGTCCCACCATGACCCTAACTGTGCAGAATTAGAATTTGTATAGGTACTCTTTACCTAGAAGGGCGCCCACGATTTTGATCTTGGGCATCGTAAGGAAAAAAAATTGCGTCGATCGCATGCGACCAAAAAAGCGACGCGATTACCGCGATTTCCCATAGGGAACCATGTTAAATGTCCCACAGAGGCCAAATAGGCACCCTGAAGTGTGAAATGGCCCCCCCAATTGTTAACACCACCCCACGATCAACGTCAACCCGAAGCGTGGCGAGGGGCGGCGGTACGCGTTTTACGACCTTTTCATACCCCCACTATCCACGTCGGCGTGGAGTTGAGAATAGAAAGTGTGGCGAGAGCAGCGAGCCACCGAGCCCGAAGCGTGGCGAGGGGACGCGGACACCTTCACAGGTATACGCGTCCCCTCGCGGCCTTCACAGGTGTCCGCGTCCCCTCGCTGCGCTCGCCACGCTTCGGACTCGGAGGCTCACTGCGCTCGCCACACTTTCTATTCTCAACTCCACGCCAACGTGGATAGTGGGGGTATGAAAAGGTCAGAGGATGCGTAACGCCGCCCCTCGCGGGCTCACTGCGCTCGCCACGTTTCGGGTTGACGTTGATCGTGGGGTGGCGTTAACAATTGTGGGGGCCATTTCACACTTCAGGGTGGCTATTTGGCCTCTGTGGGCCATTTAACATTGTTTCCTATGGAAAATCGGGTCAATTGGGACATTTAACATTGTTCCCTATGGGTAATCGCGTCGGTCGCAACGCATGCACTTTTTTGGTACATGCGATGGCCGCCCTTCTAGGTAAAGAGTACCTTTGTATATTCTCCCCGTACTTACGAGGGTTTCCTCAGTATACTCAGTTGGCTCCCAACAAATTAACCCTAGAATGTCTGTGTGTACGTGAACATGTGGTAGGGAATACAGATTGTAAGCTCAACTGGGGCAGGGACTGATGTCAGTGTTCAAATATTCTTTGTACAGCGCTGCAGAGGGGATTGGTACTAAATCCCGGCGGTCGGAATCCCTGCGTTCAAAATCCCGACGCCGAAATCCCGACAAGGGGGGGGGACGTGGATCGCCCCCCCCCCCCCCCTTGCGGGCTCGCTGCGCTCACCACGCAGAGTATGTGTGCGCTATATAAATACCTGGTAATTATAAATGGGAACTAAACACAGTTATCGCATTCACATCATCCTAACCAATGTGACCATAGATTGTGCATTAGTACCACTTTTCTATACAGAACCATTGCTCATACACTGCTGTGATGTAGAGGCAAGATCTCATGCGATACATTGCATGGAAAGATCTCATGTGATACATGTATCACATGTAGTGTTCCCTCTAGGAATTTTTGGGGGCAGGGCGCCGCTGCACGGGGGTAGCGCAACTGAGCGTCACTGAAGGGGGGCGTGCCCGGGCTGCCGCGTCACTGAAGGGGGCGTGCCCGAGCTGCCGCGTCACTGAAGGGGGCGTGCCCGGGCTGCCGGGTCACTGAAGGGGGCGTGCCCGGGCTGCCGGGTCACTGAAGGGGGCGTGCCCGGGCTGCCGGGTCACTGAAGGGGGCGTGCCCGGGCCGCCACCGTCGTGCAAGGGGGGCGGACCTGGCCCGGCAGAAGTCCCTGAGCTGCCTGGGAAGCCTAGCACCGCCGAGATTGCAATGCCTGGAGCTTCCCCGGGCACACCAGCAAGAAAGGCAGCAGGCTCTTTTACCGGGGTGCTTCTGGAGGGGCAGGGCGCATTTTGCCCTTTAAAAATCGGGCAGGGCGCAGCACCCCGCTAAAACAGCCTAGCGGGAACACTAACATGCAACCCTGTTCCCTGCCGCTGGGGAGGGGGCCCGAGTCGGAGGTCGGATGGGCAGCTGTTCCGAACTCCGGCTTAGGTTCGACGTGCACAGGACCGCACATCAAACCCGAGGGGGATGTCAAACACATCCGATTTGCGGCGATTTCTTGGCCCAATCGGAATGCGGTGAAATGGGCCCAAATCGGTCTAGTGCAGCAAACTGTGGGTTCCGACCTTCTCAGCATGGGGTCGCAACTCCATGTTGCTGACAATCAGGCTGATGACTTTCCTAATCTCAGTCAGTGATTCAAGGAGTCTGAACAATCTGTTGAATTGTCTGTTATGTTAGACTCCTCCCATCACTCTTTGCCTCCACAATGCTGCCATGTATGTGCTGTCTGCTGACTACACATGTGATGGGTTATGGTACATTAGACTCCTCCCATTACTCTGTGCCTCCACAATGCTGCCATGTATGTGCTGTCTGCTGACTACACGTGTGATGTGATGGGTTATGGTATATCAGACTCCTCCCATCACTCTGTGCCTCCACAATGCTGCCTCTGGCTCCACCTCACCACCTTCTATCCTTCCTGTCGGGGTCCCTCAGGGTTCCGTCCTTGGCCCCCTTCTGTTCTCTCTGTACACCTCCTCTCTGGGTGCACTCATTAACTCCTTTGGCTTCCAATATCACCTCTATGCGGATGACACCCAAATCTACCTCTCCTCTCCTGATCTGTCCCCCACTGTTTTCTCTCAAGTTTCCAACTGCCTCTCTGCCATCTCCACCTGGATGTCTGAGCGATTTCTGAAGCTAAATATGGACAAAACCGAACTTATTATCTTTCCCCCACCCAGAGCTATGCCCCCTACTAATATCTCTATCACTGTAAACAACACCATCATCTCCCCCGTTCCCCAACTCCGCTGCCTGGGTTGTCACTCTTGACTCCTCCCTCTCCTTTGCACCCCACATCCAAGCCCTGGCCCATTCTTGCCGGTTCCAGTTACGCAACATTGCTCGCATCAGGCCCTTTCTCTCACAGAGTGCAACTAAGCTGATCATCCACTCATTGGTCATCTCACGGCTCGACTACTGCAATGTTCTCCTCACCGGCCTCGCTCAATCCCAACTGGCTCCTCTCCAATCTGTCCTCAATGCTGCAGCCAGGCTTATCTTTCTCTCCCGCCGCTCTAATTCCGCCACTCCCCTTCAACAAAATCTGCACTGGCTTCCATTCCCCTACAGAATCCTCTTCAAACACCTCACACTCACATACAGGGCCATCTCTAATTCCATTGCTCCATATATCTCTAACCTCATCTCCATTCATACACCCTCCCGCCCTCTACGGTCAGCTGACGACTGTCGTCTCTCCTCCACCCTGATCACTGCTTCCCATGCTAGAGTACAGGACTTTGCGCGTGCTGCACCCCTTCAGTGGAACGCACTCCCTCGCTCCATTAGACTCTCCCCGACCATGCAAAGCTTCAAACGGGCACTGAAAACTCACCTATTCATCAAAGCGTACCCTTCCACTGCATAAACCAGCTGGTTCTCCGACCCCTTGCCTGTTTACATCCTGCTATCTAACCACCACCCACTCGCTTGCACCTCTTGTAATCTGTCTGTCTCCACTTCCTACTAGATTGTAAGCTCCTCCGAGTAGGGCCCTCTTCCCTCCTGTTGTCAAAGCCCACTTCTCTTCACATTTCACTCACAGCTCTCCTATACTCCAACACTCAGTGACCATCTTTGTCCGCATACTCCTCTCCATCATTGGCATCAAGCCTCTAGTTGTATGTTGATTGAGTCCTCACTACTTACATTTAAGCTGTAATGTGTATTGAACTGTGGCTCTCTTTATTTGTACTGTATTTTTGTTATTTATTCAATGTTATGCCAAGCTTTGTCTCCCTGTATTGTTCCTTTGTACGGCGCTGCAAAACACTTGTGGCGCCTTATAAATAAAATTATAATAATAATGTACGTGCTGTCTGCTGACTACACGTGTGATGTGATGACCTTCTGCAGTATCCTGCTGGGGTCCTGTAATTATTTTTACTGTCTGATCGGGTCCCAGAACAAAATAGTTTGAGGACCCCTGGTCTAGTGCATTAGCACCTTTAAGCTGGTTACACATTAGAAGATATATCTGCTGATTGATTGTTCTGCAGATATATCTCTCCTTGGTTCGGGCAGAGTGTTTTCCATACACACTGCCCAATCCATTGTGACTGACATCACAGCTAGGCAGGTATCGTCATGATGCACCGATACATCTTTAGGTATCTTGCACAGCCGACGTGATTTATGTCTGTGAACTACGTCTTTCACAAATGCTAGTACACACTGGCCATTGGTCCATCGATATATTTTGGCCGTCCAGTTGAATGGTTCATATTTGGGCCAATGTGCAGCCAGCGTTAGAGGTTTTGCTACAACTGTTCATTTAATTTGCCCTTTTGTTTTATTTTCTACCACAAGAGGCATTATGAAGTGCCACGGATAAATGGCAGTACTCCCTGTACTATAGAATATGCAGAGGTACAAATGAGTATTTACTACTGATGTATTTCTTTTATTAGGGTCAACATGGCTGGCCGTGCTGCTTCGCTGATCTCCTTCTCCTCCGTGGACACATCCCTTTCTTCCCTGAAGGGCTGCCAAGCGTATATAGATACAGGGATGGACACGACAGCAGGGGTGGCGCTAGATCTGCTTCAGACAGGATGTAAGTTGTTCCTTTGTTATTCATTCCTAAGTCTTCTATATCAAACACTAGCTGAATGCCCGTACCTCGCTACTAGGAAGCCATCCATCCCCCGCTCCCTGCCGTTTTGCTGACAGGGACGCACAAGTGATTGAGACGCTTGCGCGGCCCAGTCTTCCAGCGTGCGCCAACACATGAAATATTGTGATCGGGCAGGCTGGCTGACGGCGGCTCCATCTGTATATGGCGCAGTCACCAGTGTGGCAAGGTTGAACTTTAGTGGGTGCTTCAGGTCAACCCTTGGACAGTGAGGCACCCCTGGCATGGTTGGCAGATAATGCCAGCTTTAGAGATTAGAGGACCTGTTTCCAGGGCCATGTATGTAACATGTGTACATGGGAAGAAAACATGGCACCTGGTCCCGTGGCATCCCCCCAGCAGTGACACAGTGGGCTAGTGCAGGTGTGAGTAATGCACAGCATCGGGCTTGTGACAGTAATCCCCCAAATGGAAGGGAGATGCACATATACACCTGACCCCTCCCCCACCACCCATACAGCAGAGTTCGTCTTTCCGGAGCGGGATCCTCCGTGCAGTCAATGGGGGACTGTGGCAATAGCTGTAACCTCCCACACTAACGTACCTGCTGACGGTCATGGAATCTAGTGGATGACCCACCACTGGGTACGGTTGGCTACTGCACTCATACTCCCTAGCATGGAAAGTGCCAGTGTCAGCAGAGGAGCAGGCTGGCTGCGTGCGTGGGTCTCCCGCAGCAGCAGCTCCATGGTGCCTGGGATTACTGCACTTTATGTCTGTGGTTGTGGGATTCCGCTGTCACTGGTGATTATTATGCCCACTGAGCATCAGTGCTGTGCTAACCTCTGTACAGGGATCGTACGCAGAAGGATGATGGTGTCACTTGAGAGAGAAAATAGCAAATTTATGGTTTACGGGTTTATTTTGCGATCTATGTGGATGGTCAGTGACGTTTCTAAAACCCAGTCTTAGCAAGCACCTAGGACCTAAGGAGAAGCTACCTGCCTGTTTCAAGATTGTAAGCCTTGTGGTTTAAGATTTCGTGATGAGTCAATCTTGGTTTTTGCCTTTTTAAATATATAGATTTCATGCGCGTTTACAAACCTCTAGATGGCGATCACGTCATTTCCATTCTGTGCCTCATGAGTAGTATTGTATTGAACAGCCACCTCCTTAATGTGCCTTGAAAATTAAATTAAGGCCACATTTCAGTGTGTATCTATCACAAACTCCAAGCACCGGTGTGTGGCAGATAAGTTTAGTTAATTTTCATTATTTTGCACTTGTAGCAGTGGACTTCTACTCCTTTCACACTGCACGTTTTTTTTTGTCCAGTCCACTTGGGTGAGTGTGCAGTGTGAGAGGGCCATTTTTAATACCCTGGGTCCAGCAACCCAACCCGGGGTAAAAGCAGTGTTGTACGTGTGTCGGAGCTGGGTTACTGGGCAGTCTGAACCGGAACCTCCGGTCAAGCGACCTGGATCCCATTCACTACTATGGAGGAGGCAGCAGCGTCAGTACTGCCTCCTCTCCCGCCCCGCACAATGTGCCGCTGCTCCGGCCTGCCTCCGCCTGATGTCAGCGCTCGGCAATACTGTATGCCGGTTTCTGACAGGGAAGCTTTATCGCAAATGATAGGTCACTTCTGTCCCTGAACCGGGTCCAAATTCCAGGGGGCGACCTGGCGTTTGCGATGTGAAAGAGGTAGTGTTCATTCTAGCACCCGCTATCTTTGAAAACCCATGCAGTTCCTCTTCACTGCCCGGGGTGTCGCTGTCTGCTGTGGTGTTTCTAGCACAGGTCTGGTTTGCATATCAGTGCTGACCATTGAATGATTTCTCTCCCCTTCGGAAATGAAAGTCCGTGAAAACATATATATTTTTTTTTTATTTCCGATGCTATCCGCCAATGACGGGGCGGGCGCTGATGTCATGTGACATCAGCCTCCCGCCCCGAGCAGAGAACGCCACGCCTAGTGTGCACTCTTGGATTTTTTTAGGGCAGGGCGCTTTGTTTCAATCAGGAGGGCACATTTTATATTCAAAATTTACATCCAAAACAGAAATGAAAACCTATATAAAAAAAATCGCACACTGCACTGAGATTACACACATTAAACATTGTTATACTCTGCTATGCCCAATACATATTCTGTCATAATGACAATTACACATTATGGCACATACTGTAATGCCTCTTACACGTTATACCACACGCCATAATGCCTCTTACACATTATACCACACGCCATAATGCCTCACACATTATACCACACGCCATAATGCCTCTTACACATTATACCACACACCATAATGCCCATTACACTTTATACCACACACCATAATGCCCCTTACACGTTATACCACACACCATAATGCCTCTTACACGTTATACCACACGCCATAATGCCTCTTACACGTTATACCACACGCCATAATGCCTCTTACACGTTATACCACACGCCATAATGCCTCTTACACGTTATACCACACGCCATAATGCCTCTTACACGTTATACCACACACCATAATGCCTCTTACACATTATACCACACACACCATAATGCCCATTACGCCTGATGGAACACACTAAAAGTTCTCAGCGGCATGTCAGCATGGTGGGGGGCAGCGTAAGGGTGCACAGTGCCACACACAAAAAGAGCTGGGTGCGTTTTGAGGTTTTACAAACTGGCAGGGTGCGGCACCCTGCAAAAGAAGCTTAGAGGGAATACTACACGCCTACGGGGACGCCCATAAAATGGTACTGAGCAGAGTGTGTTGAGCGGAGGAGAGAAGATGTGCTGCTGCGGCAGCCTCTGCTACCTACTCCCACTGCCCGGTCTCTGCAGCAGGGTCTCGAAACAGACCTGGGCCCACTTCCCCCCCCCCCTTAAGTGGACCTTTAACCCCTTGAATGGCCGATGCAGGGGAAGGTCGTTAACCGAGCGCGCATCGTTAACGATAACGTTAACGTCAACACTAGACAATATTGTAAACTGTATTGCCTAGTGTGTATGGGGCTTAATCCATAACCATTTTTTTATATTTTCCTTTTATTTTAGTTTTAAATCCACATGTCAGATTTCGGCATCTTGACTATAACCATTTTAAACTGATTTCAGGCCTTGGAGTAAAGTCATTGTGACCTTATACACGCTTCGTGTTTGCGGCCTTGGTCCTAGCGTGATCTGTGTGTGTTCCACCTGGCTCTGCATTTTCTATTTCCGTCCGTCCGCGTTGGATGTATAAGTCAGAAACTTGTCTGCTTCTCGCGACGCCACTTTCTGCTTTTGTGACCAGAATATTCTCAACTAATATTAGCGAAACAAGGTTGTATTCCCGTAGACCAAAGAAGAAGTAGTTTTAGAACAGCTGTGTCATGGAAGCGTATATATATCTTTTAGTTTTATAAATGGATACGGAAATGTAAGTGAAAGTACTATTCATACAAGATCATTTTAGAACAATCTGTAAATGACTGAATTCCGCCTACCTGGTATGTGACGTTACCTAGCAATTACTTATACCCCTTTCACATCAGCCAAGATCCCCGGGTTGGCCCTGGTAGCAACCCGCAACTAGCGCCGGTGTGAAAGGTTCTTGGGCCAAATTCCTGGGAAAATTTACCGGGATTTCATCCCTGCTAGCTTTTTATTTATTTATTAACTGTTTCTTATATAGCGCAGCATAGTCCGTTGTCCTTTACAAAAGGAGACAGTAATACAACAAACTCCCGTGACCAGCCCGGGTTACTGGCTGGTGTGAATGCTACTGACCCAGGCAGCGGGGTCCGGACAGCGAGTGGCGGGCAGCAGGGTGCGGGAATCTGGGCAGCGGCGACTGGGAGCTTGTATCGCTATTTACCGGGCAGCGGGGTGGGAAGTGCTGCTGAATTTGAAAACATATTGAATAGACTGGCCGTATGCTCTCAGCCAATCAGCGTCCGGCCCTTCTTTTCAAAATGTTTTCAAATTCAGCAGCGTGGCGAAAAGCGCTACAAGCTCCCAGCCACCGCTGCCTAGATCCCTGCAGTCTGGACCCCGCTGCATGCTGCCTGGACCCCGCTGCTTGCTGCCTGGACCCCGCTGCTGCACATAAGTGCCCTCCCAGTGCTGTCTCTCCCCCCTCACACCAGAAAATGCAGGGATGCTGGAATTATGTAGCAGTAGTTTGTTTCAAAACGTAAAACCAAAGTGTAACACATATTCATTTTTTCCATTTGGTTATTGGTGATCAGTGAATTCTGAAACACTTCCCTAAAAGAAGAGGATTTAAATGTCTTTTTATACGGTAGTCAATGGGATTTTAACTCTGAACACTCACATGCTATAGATTGTAAGCTTGCAAGCAGGGCCCTCATACCTTTTGACTGTCTGTAAATACACAGTTTGTTGTATCACTGCCCCCTATTGTAAAGTGCATCTGAATATGCTGCGTTATATAAGAAACTAATAAATAATTTAAACTCAACATCTTGTTTTGTTGAGGATTGTGTAATACATGCACATGTCCTCAAGGCGGCGGCAAATCCTAACAAGCCATCGGACATTAGTGTCATAGTAACTTTGACATTACAACCTGACACTGGGGTAATGTAGACCTCAAGTATTTGACCGTAGCTAGTCACTGGACTGTGGTGAGGCGTGGAAAAATGTGCTGAACTAGTGAGAAAATCTTTGTTTTTATAGCTGTGCGATGTAATGGATTCTTCATTTGTGGTTTAAGTGTCTCCTGATTTAGAATCTTTTGCTCATAGATTCTTGAACGATCTGTCCAATAGTAGTAGTAGTACGTTTATTTATAAGGCGCCGCAAAGTGTCTGCAGCGCCGTACATAGCAAACAAAAAACAAATTCCAAGGTAACGTACAGGGTGTGTTGAAAAATACAGTATGAATAGTGGTATAGCTGGTAGAACTAAAATCAGCATCAGTTCAGAAGTAGGTGTCAAAATTGTCGAGGAGACTGAAGATGAAGTGGAGGAAGGGAAGAACAGGACAGGAGCACAGGTGAGGTAAAGAGGTAGGGTGAGTACGTGAGGAAGGAGGGCCCTACTCATAAGAGTTACATACTAAAAATAGGTGGGTGGACGAACGAAAAACAACAGGATAAGTAGGAACAGAGGGGAACGGAGGCCGGATAGGAGGATCAAAAGAGGTTAGGAGGAGGGATAGGCTAGTCGAAAAAAGTGGGTTTTGAGGGAGCGCTTGAAGGAGGTAAGGGAATCAGAAAGCCTGATGGGTGGTGGGAGGTTGTTCCAGTGCAGGGGGGCAGCGCGAGAGAAGTCTTGGACACGGGAGTGGGAGGAGGTGATTAGGTGAGAGGTCAGTCGGCGGTCAGCGATGGAGCGAAGAGGACGGGAGGGAGTGTGGATAGAGATCAGTGAAGAGAGGTAGGGAGCGGTGGAGGAGGAGAGAGCCTTGTAGGTGGTGGTGAGGAGTTTAAAGAGAACTCGGAAAGGAATGGGGAGCCAGTGAAGAGATAGACAGAGGGAGGAGGCGGAGGTCCAATATGTCTTGCCAGAAGCACAGGTACTTTTAGATGACCTTTAATGATTTTTACCTAGTGTCAACATAGCATATTTTCAATGATGTATCATGTCTTGAAGAGAGATAAAGTGCAGTTGCGTAACAATAGCACCGCGGTGGCGATGAGGTGCTGAGAAAGTGTGGGCGCAGGGGGTCTGAGGCTATTGTTACACGTCTGCAGTCCTGGCTCTCCTCCTGGCTCCTGCAGCTAATGAAAACTGACACTCACAAAATGGCTGCCCCCGTACAGCAGACAGTTTTTGAGGATGCTAGAGGAGGGGGTGGCCTCCTCTAGCATCCTTAAAAATGGTCTGCTATTCGGGGCAGCCAGTTTGTGAGGGTCCATTTTCATTAGCAGGAGAGTCTGGGATTTCAGACCAGACTGGCGGCAGATGTGGCATGATGCGGAGGGGTAAGGCAGGGTTAGGGTTGGGGGCAGTGTTCCCTCTAAGCTGTGCGCACGCACACAACTCGACGAGCGTGCGCACAGACATTACAACAGAGCGCACAAAGCAGCAGTGGTCCCTTTTTGCAGTTGTGGACTCAATCACTGTGTGTTTCACCCATTAACTACATTGTGTGCTGTGTTTTGAATGTTTAAATGTTTAATATGATTTTGAAGTAAAGTTAACACAAATGCTGGATGTCATTTTCCAGTTATATAGAAGTGACGCACAAAAATGTAAATTTCCTTCCAAAGTTGCACAGCCGAAATCTTTTGCCGCACACAGCCTTCTGCCAACAGTTTCAGCAGGGGGGGTGCGAATTTAATAATTACACCACTGATAAAGTGGATTCATTGCCCCAGCAACCATCTCTACTTCTTTCTCCAAGGCTTGGTACAGATGTGCCCACCTACATCTAGCCTCCTTTCAGGTTAAACAGCCCTTCTAGTACCTTTTGGCATTTATTTTATGACTCTTTTTTTTTTTTGTTTAGTTAAAATGTTTTTATTTGCAAAGCAGATTGAAAAAGGATCCATAAGCTGCTTCTGCTGATTAAAATGTTATGAGGCGTGCCTATGTTCTGTGTGTGACGCTGTATATCTACGTAAGAAATGCTACACTATTTCTTGTGCAGATGCAGCGGCAGTCCCATACAGAACAGAGGCATGCCTCACATATCATTTTAATCAGCAAAAGCTGGTTATACGTCCTTTTCCCTGTTTTGCAAATAAGACTCATTAAAAAAAAAAAGGCTACTGGTGCCACAAAGTCACATGGTGATCACGTGTAATGCATAATGTGACATCTATGGCATGGACGATAGATGTAGGCGGACAATGCTGCTTGAGTGTTTTCATCATTTTATATGTATTGTAGTTTCCTTTTGTCTGCGTAGTTATTATTCAGTGAGCACCGAGGGTCAGTCCATAGCAACCAATCAGGTTCTTTTTCTGTTTTATACAGCACCATCTAGAACAGTGGTTCTCAACCCCTGTCCTCAGGACCCCCACACAGTGCACATCTTCCAGGTCACCAGCAGCTGCCCTCTGTATCACCAACTGTCACATTTTAAAAATGCACAGGTGACCTGGAAAACATGAACTGTGTGGGGGGTCCTGAGGACCGAGATCGAGAACCACTGTTCTAGAATATGATCGGTTGTCACGGACAAATGATTCCCCCCCCCCCCTTCGGTAATAAGTCAGTCTAAACTTTTTTTTATATATCCGCCAAATACGGGGCGGGGGCTGGAATCACGTGACGTCAACTGCCCATCCCGAGCCTTCACCGCCACACATGCATCCCCATAAAAATGCTGGGTGTTCCCCTGCTCTAGCTTCATATCCACCCCCGCCTGCCCCCTCTGGAGCGAATGGTGAAACTCGCGAAGCCGTGCACTTGCCCATACCCCAAATGCGGCACGCTACGGGCAGATCTGAATCGGCCCTAAAATATTGAAGCCGTAATACGTTTTGGTGCGGACCTATGTAGATTCCGGCTGATCGTCATGTACAATGTGAGCGTGCCGCCTCTCCGTCTAGCCAGCATTGTGCTGAATGTAAGCAGCGGGGAGAGTTCAGCATCGTATGATATGAATCATAGAGGGAACGTGACATACATGCCTCTTTTTGGGCATAATTCCTTATGAGAGTTAGTGGGAAGAAAATGAAGGTTGTTTTACTTATGCTAAAAGCTGATTATCAGCAGATCTGCCTATTGTAGAAATGTAGACACAGGAGCTGAGGTAACCAGGGCTGGCTAGCGTTTAACTGTTGCAGCGGGCCAGGGAGCGTTCTCCAGTGCGTTTTAGTCTATGGAAGCTGCCATTACGGTTTGGGGGATTATTATTATTTTTTTAAAATGTTTCCAAGTTTTTTTTGTTTTTTTTTGCTCCTTATAGATGGGGCTGGTTTTACCCATTACACATCCAAATGTCACTAATAATACCGGGTAAGGATTGTAGGCTTGCAAGCAGGGCCCTCCTACCTCTCTGGCTGTTAATACCCAGGGGGCTGTGAGTAACGTTGAGTTCCCAGCAAGTCTGCCCAATTTTTAAATGAGGAAATAATTTAAAAGGCAAAACCAACCTGATTTTAATTCATACATAGAACATTGAAGCTGGCCATACACTACTGCGATGTATCGCAGCCGTGTATAGCCAGCCGATCCCCGCGGACCTTTCTGGGCGGCAGGATCGTGTGCGATACATAGCATGTGGCCCTTTAGGCCCCCATACACTACAATGATTTTGCACAATTTCATTCGATTACGACCTTTCGGGCCAAAATATCGTTTGTAAAGTGTCAAATCGTATGTGTTTGCCATCTGATGTGCGGGGTCGGGTAGGAGCACCTAGATCGCTCGTACTGCACCATGGATTGATCAGAATCCGATGGGAAAAGCTGTGCTTTTTGTGCATGCGATATATCACAGGAAGCTTGACTGACGTTTCCAGTCCCTCTAGCCCCCTAATCCAGCCCATCAGATATATCTTCTGGTACAATTGTATTCCACAAGATCTATACACCAAAGTACAAATACAAAATCGGATGGAATCTCTCCCGGGAAGTTCCAAGGGGACTTCAGGGTCAGACATATGGTTGTAGTGTATGGAGCCCTTTTCACATGTGATGTATTATATGCAACCCCTGTTCCCCGCTGACCTCCGACTCAGGTCCGCCGCGCACGGGACCGCAAATCAGACCCGAGGGGACATCAAAGGCACCCAATTTGGCCTGATATCTCGGCCTAAGCCGTTGGAATCAGGTCAGATTGGACTAGTTTATGGGGACCTTTACATTATGGATAATTACAAGGCTTACAAGTTAAAACATTGTGTCTTAGATTAAAAACCCTGGCCTTCTACATGTGTCTAATTTACAAATGTCACAGCAGATACATTACACGGATATCGGCTACAGTAACAGATTACCTGCAGAGGTGGCTGCAGCTCTCTTTTTTTGGAAAGAAATTTCTGCCAAATTCTCTGTGCCCATTGCTGTACCAATATGTCTGCGTCGTCTCACAGAAGTGATTGAGTGTGGGAGAGTTTGGGGTAAAAAGATGTAAACTAGAAAAGGAAGTAAAGGCCCATACACAATGGGCGAGTTTGAGCTGAAAGCCGCTCAAAGTAGCAAGTTTGAGCGGCTTTCAGCTCAAAGCCACCCAGTGTGTATGGCCTGGTCATGTGCGTCGATGCACACTCCCGCATTGTCTGGTATTACCAACAGATGATCGGCTTTGTGGACGGCTTGGCATAGTGCTGCGCTATGGAAAGCCGTCTGCTTGGCCACCCTGGGTTCTCACCCAGTCAATGGAAGACAGTAGAGTGGAGGGGCAGCTCCCTTACTTAGGCCGGTTTCACACAGTCCGGCTCCTGCCGGACGGGAAATTACCGCACGGCTTAAAAGCCGTGCCGCCCCTACAGTGTGTGATGGACAGCCCTGTGTCCATTCACACTGGACGGTCACGGGTAGCAGCCGGATCTTACCTCTGCAGCGTGCGGCTGCCGTGCCGTGGCCGTCCCGTTCTGCCCATTCAGTGTGGTGTGGAAGGCAATGGGCGCCTTCACACACCACGGAATTTGCCGGATACTTACACCCGCCCCCATGTGACGAGTAGGGCGGGCGTACACCCCGTCAGACTGGACATGCCAGTCAAACTGTTTGGACCCACCCCCATGTGACGAGGGGGCGGGGCCACAGGATCGCCAAACCGGACCATGTGAAAGGTCCTGAAATCCGGCTAAAAACCGGACAAAGTGGGTCCGGCTATTTTCCGTCTGGTCAAAACCGGAGTGTATGAAACCAGCCTTACAGTACATCACAGGGGCCCGCTATCTGTATCTCCTGCTCTAGAATGGAGTAAAGGAAGGGAATTACCGGTGAGTATAATCCATTATATTATTGGTTTCTGTTGGAAATGTAGTTTGGCAATAGGTGTGGAGACCAACTAGTATTGTCAACCTGGTATAGTACAGCACCACTATTCGCACTTGTTACAGTACAGAGTTCCTGTCCTCTCTCCACTCGCTGGCAGCACCCGCACTTGTTACAGTACAGCATCACTATCCTCTCTCCACACACTCGCAGCACCTGCACTTGTTACAGTACAGAGTCCCTGTCCTCTCTCCACACACTGGCAGCACCTGCACTTGTTACAGTAGAGAGTCCCTGTCCGCTCTCCACACGCTGGCTGCACCAGCATTTGTTACAGTACAGCATTACTGTCCTCTCTCCACTCGCTGGCAGCACCCGCACTTGTTACAGTACAGCATCACTATCCTCTCTCCACACGCTGGCAGCACCTGCACTTGTTACAGTACAGCATCACTATCCTCTCTCCACACGCTGGCAGCACCTGCACTTGTTACAGTACAGCATCACTATCCTCTCTACACGCTGGCAGCACCCGCACTTGTTACAGTACAGCATCACTATCCTCTCTACACACCGGCTTTCGGCACCTGCACTTATTACAGTACAGCATCACTATCCTCTCTCCACACGCTGGAGTACTTGTTACAGTACAGCATGAATTACTGTTGTTATGAGTCAGTTCTGTACAACTGACACGGTTTGGGGGAAGTCTGGTTTATTGAGAATGTTCTGTACTTCTAGAAATGTCATGGGCTCAATGTCATATGATGGATTTATTCATATTCGCCTGTCATTTGTATCATTTTACAATTCAGGAGATTTAGAAACTTAACATTTGGTTTACTCATGTCTCAAACTCCTCATTGGAAAATAACCAGTTAAAGCCATAACTGATTAATTAGTGGTGTGGTTCCTTTAGGGCTGATAAAGGGGAAATGGTTTACCCTCTGGTGGCTCTACCCAATTACTTAGGATACAACAGAAATTTTTTGTAAATCCACTGGCAAGTTTTCACACAAAAAGAGGTATAAATCACTTCCACAATGATTAATATACTCTCAAATGGAGTCTCTTTGGATCTAAAAGAAACTCAAACAGAAGAAAAGACCATAGTGCAACAATGTTTTAAACGTGATGTGATGATATTATTTATTCAGTTCACTCACATTCCATAGGGAAAAAATGCGCATATCAATAGGTCTTTTTCCTTTTTCAATCCAACATGATCCTCCAAATATACGTTCCCTAGGGGCTCGATGAAAGATATACTGTATAGTGCAACAACGTTTTTTATATATTTAAAATAACATTTCTTTATTACACTCACATGTGGTTGATACAACTTCCTCAGGCTTCTGAGGAAGGGCTTTACCTGCCCGAAAGCGCGCTCAAGCTGAATGCACACCACCGAATGGATCCTACCCTGAGGCCATTGGAGGAAGTTGTATCCCCGCTGAGGACCGCTGGTCGGCTACTTAGAGGGTTTTCACCTGATGTTCCACGGCACAGTCTAAGGATCCTGTCACCCTGATGGGTATTTTGCCTGTTTTTATCAACCACATGTGAGTGTAATAAAGAAATGTTATTTTAAATATATAAAAAACGTTGTTGCACTATATATCTTTCATCAAACCCCTAGGGAACGTAGGGGTTAAAAAGACCTATTGATATGCGCATTTTTTCCCTATGGAATGTGAGTGAACTGAATAAATAATATCATCACATCACGTTTAAAACATTGTTGCACTATGGTCTTTTCTTCTGTTTGAGTTTCTTTTAGATCCAAAGAGACTCCATTTGAGAGTATATTAATCATTGTGGAAGTGATTTATTCCTTATTTTTGTGTGAAAACTCGCCAGTGGATTTACAAAAAATTTCTGTTGTATCCTATGTCCTTTTAAGCTTTTTGGTGAAGGCTTTTTTTGTTTTTCCTGGGCAGAGTGTCACTAATTGCGCCATGGGTGGCTCAGTAAAAATTCTTTCTACCCAATTACTTGCAAATAAGTTCCATGAAGATGGTCACTAATTTCCACTTTATAAGTCTCGCCCCCAATTTTGGCCAGCACGTCGGTCAGAACCCGCAAGCGTGAAGTGTTTCTCCTGGCTGGAATTGAGTAGGTGATGAATAGAGGATGTTATATTTTCTTTTCCTCCCTCTGCCAAAACTAAAGGACTAACTTTGTACTTGTACTACTGTACTGTGCTAGAACATCTAATCTTGTGGCTGTACAGAGCGGAATCTCCATGAGATTCCGTGACGTATATGGGGAGGGAAGCCTGTTCCTGACCGGTCTCTGGGGCTGGTGCATGGCCGTTGACCGTCATAGCAACTGTCATAAAAACAATAGGCTTCCCAATTGCAGAAGCTCGGAGCCCCCGCGCATCAGCTGAGAAAGAGCTCACATTAGCATAAGGTGGTAAATCCGGCATTGGGTGCGGCTCAGCATCAGCCCAATGACATCATTCTCACCGAAACATGATCCCGGATCAGGTCAAACATTCAACTTCCTCCTCTTATATAAGTGTACGTGAAAACACCAATAAAGTTTTGTTGTGATCCGGTTCCTTCTCCATGACTACAGCCGTGGTAATAGCTGTTGCCTCCTCCCAGCATCTCAGGAAAGAGGCAGCCTCGTTTGGAATCCAAGGTCGCCGATGTGGGGGCCGCCTTCCGTGGGGGCCAGCTGAGACGTGGGGAGGAGGGCTGCCTTACAGAGTGTGTACTATTTGCAGGCCTGTGACCTTTTCCTTCTATGCGCTCTGTATTTTAGTCCGAAAGTCAATTAAAGTTTTATTTTTATTAGCATAAGGTTACTTTTCACTATCCCATTAATTTCAACCTTTGCGTCTTTCTCCTGAAATGCTGCTCATTTAAACATTGTTTATAAGTCATGAGATGAGGACTTTGTCACACCTGTACATTGTAATGTTTTTACAATATTGCTATTTTTGCACATTATAAAGTACATTTCTGTGAGGAAGAGAACACGAGCCACAGATGATATTTCATACAGGCTGAATGCTAAATCACATAGCTGAGGATGCATCTGTGTGTGTGTGTGTGTGTGTGTGTGTGTGTTACTGCACACCCTAATTTCAAACCTAATCGGTGTTATCATGCTGAGACTTTTTTGTTCCACACACAGGGAAAAAAATACAGTTGCATGCCACATCAAGTTGACCTCATCCATTGGGTCTTTAACGCTAAAGTTGGGTATACATTACACAATGTGTACCCGGCAAAAGATCATGACTGGTGGGACCCGGTGTGGTATCCAGCAACATTAGGGGCATACACACTTGCCGATCCTGAGTGCTACAGGGGCTAAAGGCGGCATGGCCAGGGCCGGTGCCACCACTAGGCAGCTCTAGGCATTTGCCGAGGGCGGCAGTTTGCAGCAGGTCCCCCCCCCCCCCCCAGATGGAGGTGATTGGCACCGGCGGCCGAAACTCCCCCCACCCCCTCTGGAGCGACTAGGTGGCCTGACCCCCCTCCCCACCCCTGGAGTTACTTAGCGACACCCCCCCCCCCCCAATGGAATGACGCCGCGGCCTACCGGCATTACCCGGCACACTTAGCGGCACCCGGCACCCCCTGGCAAAGCTTCCCCCCCCCCCAGGGGAACTCCGCAGCGGACTGCAGCTGCAATTACCTCCCCCAAACCCCCCCTGTGTAGAGCAGCCGGATCGGAGCACACCTTCCCCCCCCCCCCCCGGCACTGGGCATGGCTCTTGTTAGCGATAGCCTCATATATAATTGAGGACATGCCTAATGACCTCATCCTTAATGATATAGTGCGTATACACTAGATGATATACACAATAATGTCCTTCTGTTATGTATTTATTATGTTTTTATTGTGGATATTTGTTTAAAAACAAAATCTCATTGGGATGCGGTCATTTGGTCTACTGCATTATGGTAGAAAGTCATTAGGTCGAATCCATTAGGTCGACATGCTAAAAGGTCGACATGACTCTAGGTCGACATGGGAAAAGGTCGACATGATTCTAGTTCGAAAGGTCATTAGTTCGACAAGGTCATTAGTTCGACATTGTCTATGTCGACATTCACAAGGTCGACATGGAGTTTTTCACTGTTTTTTGAGCCAACATGTGCCGACAGGCGGTATTTCATGCCCTACCATCCACTAGGGCGTGGTGGGAGAATAAAATAGTGTGCCGAGCGTAGCGAGGCACCGTGCCCGACGCGCAGCGAGCGATGCGAGGGGATGCAGTGCACTTTAAACTGTGTCCATGTCGACTGTGTTGACATTCAGGTAAAAAAACAGTGAAAAACCCCATGTCGACCTTGTGAATGTCGACATAGACAATGTCGAACTAATGACCTTGTCGAACTAATGACCTGTCGAACTAATGACCTTTCGACCTAGAATCATTTCGACCTTTTCCCATGTCGACCTAGACTCATGTCGACCTTTTAGCATGTCGACCTAATGGATTCGACCTAATGACTTTCTACCATAATGCAATAGACCAAATGATCCCAACCCATCTCATTTGTATGCACCTTTTTAGGTTCAAGTCCAGGGTGTGAGACCCACCAATTCAGCACAGGCTAGCCGCCCCAGTCTTTTAACAAAGGTTACCCAAATATTTTAATGAAAACAGATATGTCTAGAGGAATGTTTGGCTCGGCCCCCAATGTTAAACTACCTCCCATTGGTCACCGATCCCTTCAGTGATAATCTCCGTAACGTTATATCCCTCCTCTCGGTAGTAAAGGATATCCCGTTGTATAAGCCTCACCCCGGGTGTTAAATGGTCCTGTTTACTTATGGGTAATCAGGCATATGTGATAGTGGGGGGAAGTGTTACACCTTCACTTTAACGTCACTATCAGAATGATTGAGCGCTATGGGATATAGTTTAGTACAATAACATGCCTGACTGCTGCTTCCTCTTCATGGCCGAGGGTTATACTATTTGGGTGGGTTGGGACAGGGGGGAGATTAGGGAAGATTAGGATAGGGTACTCGCTGGATCACCGATCCAGGACACGGGTTACTCGTTTACCAGCCACTCGCAGTTGTCAAGAGCAAGGAAGTCAACACTTGGGCAAGCAGGGATGATAGTGTCGGCATCTGATCCCGTGAACATTTCTTCACAATCTGAATGTCGACATTCCATTATCAACATCATATGGGTGTAGTACCATAGGTCAGCGTATATACAGTCAGTGTGTATATAATCTCCTGCTGTATTTTATATAATGACAGGAGGTTCTCCGTTCTTTATCTGCCGGTAGTAAAGCCTGAAACGTTACTTGGACAGATGTGAGTGTTAGAAATGTGTCTGGCACATGCAAATGACAGATTATTATGCGAGTTGTTGGCTGCGCCTCATTCGACCATCTGCTGCCAACGCACCGTCTGCGCAATGTTAATAATCCGCGTTCTGTTGCTGTTATTCAGATTTTCTGTGCCGTTCCACCATAAACTACAATTGTATTACACATGCTGATGTATATACAGTAAGCTACCGAAGCAGATTCACCTACTGTTTATATTTTGTCTTTTTTTCCAATGAAGAGAAATAACAAATGAATTAGTTATTAGACGTTATCGTGTCAAAGACCATGTGAAATAATTAATCGAAACACTATTAACCGTTGCTTATATAGCGCAGAAACTGTGATGAAGCAAACTAAAGGCCCCCATACATTAGGCCGACTTGTCCTTAGGACAAGTCGGACCCAATTCTCCTGTGTGCCACCCGGCAGCTCCCCGGGAGGCTCACATACAATTTGGCACTTGATGAGCCAGTTCTACATGTGATCAATCGCTTGCGATTTATCACATGTAACGGGGAGCTGCAGGGGGTGGGCGGTGATCCTCATCAGGGGGACGCCGGAGCGGGCAGCGGGTCCTGACACTTTAACTAGACGGCGGCGCCGGCGAGTGCTGACATGGCCGGGCGGTGTGATCAGCAGCGCTGCGGGTCGGGCAGTGCAGTGGCGGGTATTCGATTTTTAAAATACCAGTCAGCTCTCAGCCAATCAGAGAACGGGCAGTCATTTGACAGGAATTTTAAAAATCGAATACCCGCCAGTCCGCCACTACTGCACTTCCCGTCCCGCAGCGCTGTTGATCACACCGCCCGGCCAGGTCGGCACTTGCCGGCGCCGCCAGCTATTTAAAGCGTCAGGGCCCGCTCCGGCGTCCCCCTGATGAGCCCTGCTGACCCCACTGCTCCCCGGGCCGTCTGCATGCATATGCCTGTCAGGCGGGCAGGCATGTGCACATCGGGAGGTCGGACGTGATCTTATGTGCTGACCGTCCGACCTCCCTGATCCAATCCGATGCGCACGGGACCACGCATCAGATCGGATCAGATGTCACACACCTACAATTTGTGTCCGATTTTACCTGGTTATCGGCCCAAAGTGCCAAAATCGGATGAAATCATCCCAAAATTGCATAATGTATGGGGGCCTTAAGTATTTACAAACAGACATAGAGGTAGGAGGGCCCCGGCTTACAATCTATAGGGAAATAGGCATTGATACACAGGGATACGTGTTCTCTATTACATAAAGTCCACCAGATTGCAAAGGTTCTTAATGGGCCGTGTGATCACTGTATCCCAGCAGTGGTGGCCTGGTGCTGGGCCAGATTAAACCTTCGGGGAGCCCGGGTCTCTTCAGACAGGGGGGCCCCCTTGCTCTTGTCATTACTGGCCGCAAACAGAAGAATATTACACTATCAAAACAAAGTAATGGCAGAATAAACGTGGTCAATGGTAACTGGGGGGAGGGGATTAATAAATATATATACACAGTCAGTGTGCCTTGGCTCCCGATGCTCAGCACCAATAATCAGTGTCACATTGGCTGATAGATTAGGCTGCAGCACTACCCCACTGCCATGCACAATTATTATTATTATTTTTTTTAAATTCTTTTCAACCTCAGGGTACTGAGCCTCCCCTTAATCCGGCCTTGGTTGGTGCGAAAGAGAATGTATGAAGTTATTGGGGTAAATTCAATTGTCTGTTATCCTGGTAAATTGGGGTAAATTCAATTGTCTGTTATACTCCCCTTCAACAAAATCTGCACTGGCTTCCATTCCCCTACAGAATCCTCTTCAAACACCTCACACTCACATACAGGGCCATCTCTAATTCCATTGCTCCATATATCTCTAACCTCATCTCCATTCATACACCCTCCCGCCCTCTACGGTCAGCTGACGACTGTCGTCTCTGCTCCACCCTGATCACTACTTCCCATGCTAGAGTACAGGACTTTGCCCGTGCTGCACCCCTTCAGTGGAACGCACTCCCTCGCTCCATTAGACTCTCCCCGACCTTGCAAAGCTTCAAACGGGCACTGAAAACTCACCTATTCATCAAAGCGTACCCTTCCACTGCATAAACCAGCTGGTTCTCCGACCCCTTGCCTGTTTACATCCTGCTATCTAACCACCACCCCCTCGCTTGCACCTCTTGTAATCTGTCTGTCTCCCCTTCCTACTAGATTGTAAGCTCCTCCGAGTAGGGCCCTCTTCCCTCCTGTTGTCAAAGCCCTCTTCTCTTCACATGTCACTCACAGCTCTCCTATACTCAAACTCTCAGTGACCATCTTCGTCTGCATACTCATCTCCATCATTGGCCTCTAGTTGTATGTTGATTGAGTCCTTACTACTTACAATTAAGCTGTAATGTGTATTGAACTGTGGTGCTCTTTATTTGTACTGTATTTTTGTTATTTATTCAATGTTATGCCAAGTTTTGTCTCCCTGTATTGTTCCTTTGTACGGCGCTGCGAAACACTTGTGGCGCCTTATAAATAAAATTATAATAATAAAATTATAATAAAATTATAATAATAATAATCCTGGCTACCACTAGATGGTGCCCAATGGAGCAATTCAAATGCCACCAGGGGGACATTTTAGCTTTAGCTTGTAGCCTCCTGAAGTTTGAGCTGAAGTGTGTAAAACTCTGTGGTTTGGGCGTTCAGCTCCCTTACCTGCACTTTGGCTACACCCAGTACTAATGGGCGAACACACGGGCATGTACGCTCAATGGAGGGGACAATTGAATAGCTCCACTGAGTGCCCACAAAATAATTGAATCCCCAACCCCCCCCATCTATCCATTTTCTATACCCCAGATGTTTTTGAAGAAACTGAAATGGAACTTCTATATGAAGAGGGTCCTGCTTCTCTACCTTGTATGACGACTTGTGTATGTATATACCTTAATTACGCACAGGGCCTGATTCATGTTGGTATGTAAACAAAACCTGTACAGAGAGTTACAAATTGCAGTATAAAAATGAAGCTGTGAAAATGTAATGGCTTACATTTGTGGCCTACATGCAAAAGCAGCCAGCATTTACCCTGCACAGAAAAATATTACCCCACCCAAATCTAAATCTCTGCATATGTTGCATCTGCCTCCCCTGCAATGCAACATTGTTTTGCCCAGTTGTCTTTGTAGTTTTATTTAGTTTTTTAGCTTTACATACAGACATGAATGTGGCTCATAGTAAGACACTTACAGTATGTACAATTGATTGGTCCAGTTTGCTGGGACCACCAGATGCCTCTGTAATTCTAGTGTTAGAACAATATCTGACATCTCATGAATATTGATTTGGGCCACAGAAATGTTTTTAACGGTCTCCATCTAAAAATCTATTCCTTCCCGTGCGTTGTGTAACAATTGTGTCTCCATTGCAAAATAAAATGTATTCATGCAACTTTAGAAGCCAAGGCGATGGGTTTGAGAAGAACTTTGACACTGGTCCGATGATTCAGGCGCTTTATTGTTTAGACCCTGCTGTTCACTTGCAAAATGACTGGATGATTAACAGTAATAACAGACCCGGACTGTGCAACCAATCTGATTCACAATTGTTCATTTCCTTATTACTAGTATTTGGGCTAAAAACAGATTTGCTGCAGTCTAGATTTTTTATTTTTTTTTGTCTTCCTTTTATTTTGATTTGTTGTTTATGTTGTTTACATGTTGGACTGGAGTTTGCTGTCCCCATACACTTGTGCGACTTCTCTGAACCAGATGTAAATGGGCTAAATTGCAGTAGTATTTGGCCACCTTAAGACCTAATACCCACCCATTAATCTAGCAAATTTTTTTTGCACCATTACTGTACGAATAAACCAGTCAGCGGATCCCATTGTGTTCAGATTTGCAATTCAATTGTCATCATGCCGATCATTATGGTTGGGTGTTTGAACCCCGACCAAGCTAATGGGCGCGCCGCACTCAAAAGTTACATATTGCATGGGTGGTATTGGTGTGTGTATACTGTGTGTGCGTGTGCAGGATTAGTATGGGTGGTATTGGTGTGTGTATACTGTGTGTGTGTGTGTGTGTGTGTGCAGGATTAGTATTGGTGTGTGTGTGTGCAGGATTAGTATTGGTGTGTGGGTGCAGGATTAGTATGGGTGGTATTGGTGCGTGTATACTGTGTGGGTGCGGAATTAGTATGGGTGGTATTGGTGCATGTATACTGTGTGGGTGCGGGATTAGTATGGGTGGTATTGGTGCAGGATTAGTATGGGTGGTATTGGTGCATGTATACTGTGTGGGTGCGGAATTAGTATGGGTGGTATTGGTGCGTGTATACTGTGTGGGTGCGGAATTAGTATGGGTGGTATTGGTGCATGTATACTGTGTGGGTGCAGGATTAGTATGGGTGGTATTGGTGCATGTATACTGTGTGGGTGCAGGATTAGTATGGGTGGTATTGGTGCATGTATACTGTGTGGGTGTGGAATTAGTATGGGTGGTATTGGTGCATGTATACTGTGTGGGTGTGGGATTAGTATGGGTGGTATTGGTGCATGTATACTGTGTGGGTGCGGAATTAGTATGGGTGGTATTGGTGCATGTATACTGTGTGGGTGCAGGATTAGTATGGGTGGTATTGGTGCATGTATACTGTGTGGGTGCAGGATTAGTATGGGTGGTATTGGTGCATGTATACTGTGTGGGTGTGGAATTAGTATGGGTGGTATTGGTGCATGTATACTGTGTGGGTGTGGGATTAGTATGGGTGGTATTGGTGCATGTATACTGTGTAGGTGTGGGATTAGTATGGGTGGTATTGGTGCATGTATACTGTGTGGGTGCGGGATTAGTATGGGTGGTATTGGTGCATGTATACTGTGTGGGTGCAGGATTAGTATGGGTGGTATTGGTGTGTATGTATGCTGTGTGGGTGCGGGATTAGTATGGGTGGTATTGGTGCGTGTATACTGTGTGGGTGCGGGATTAGTATAGGTGGTATTAGTATGGGTGGTATTGGTGCATGTATACTGTGTGGGTGCGGGATTAGTATGGGTGGTATTGGTGCATGTATACTGTGTGGGTGCAGGATTAGTATGGGTGGTATTGGTGTGTATGTATGCTGTGTGGGTGCGGGATTAGTATGGGTGGTATTGGTGCGTGTATACTGTGTGGGTGCGGGATTAGTATAGGTGGTATTGGTGCGTGTATACTGTGTGGGTGCAGGATTAGTATGGGTGGTATTGGTGCATGTATACTGTGTGGGTGCAGGATTAGTATGGGTGGTATTGGTGCATGTATACTGTGTGGGTGCGGGATTAGTATGGGTGGTATTGGTGTGTAATGTATACTGTGTGGGTGCAGGATTAGTATGGGTGGTATTGGTGCATGTACTGTATACTGTGTGGGTGCAGGATTAGTATGGGTGGTATTTGTGTGTATACTGTGTGGGTGCAGAATTAGTATGGGTGGTATTGGTGTATATACACTGTGTGTTGCAGGATTAGTATGGATGGTATTGGTGCGTGTATACTGTGTGGGTGCAGGATTAGTATGGGTGGTATTGGTGCATGTATACTGTGTGGGTGCAGGATTAGTATGGGTGGTATTGGTGTGTATACTGTGTGGGTGCAGGATTAGTATGGGTGGTATTGGTGCGTGTATACTGTGTGGGTGCAGGATTAGTATGGGTGGTATTGGTGCATGTACTGTATACTGTGTGGGTGCAGGATTAGTATGGGTGGTTTTTGTGTGTATACTGTGTGGGTGCAGAATTAGTATGGGTGGTATTGGTGTATATACACTGTGTGTTGCAGGATTAGTATGGATGGTATTGGTGCGTGTATACTGTGTTGGTGCAGGATTAGTATGGGTGGTATTGGTGCATGTATACTGTGTGGGTGCAGGATTAGTATGGGTGGTATTGGTGCATGTACTGTATACTGTGTGGGTGCAGGATTAGTATGGGTGGTTTTTGTGTGTATACTGTGTGGGTGCAGAATTAGTATGGGTGGTATTGGTGTATATACACTGTGTGTTGCAGGATTAGTATGGATGGTATTGGTGCGTGTATACTGTGTTGGTGCAGGATTAGTATGGGTGGTATTGGTGCATGTATACTGTGTGGGTGCAGGATTAGTATGGGTGGTATTGGTGTGTATACTGTGTGGGTGCAGGATTAGTATGGGTGGTATTGGTGCATGTACTGTATACTGTGTGGGTGCAGGATTAGTATGGGTGGTTTTTGTGTGTATACTGTGTGGGTGCAGGATTAGTATGGGTGGTATTGGTGTATATACACTGTGTGTTGCAGGATTAGTATGGGTGGTATTGGTGCATGTATACTGTGTGGGTGCAGGATTAGTATGGGTGGTATTGGTGCATGTATACTGTGTGGGTGCAGGATTAGTATGGGTGGTATTGGTGTATATACACTGTGTGTTGCAGGATTAGTATGGGTGGTATTGGTGTATATACACTGTGTGTTGCAGGATTAGTATGGGTGGTATTGATGTGTGTATACTGTGGGTGCAGGATTAGTATGGGTGGTATTGGTGTATATACACTGTGTGGGTGCAGGATTAGTATGGGTGGTATTGGTGTATATACACTGTGTGTTGCAGGATTAGTATGGGTGGTATTGGTGCGTGTATACTTTGTGGGTGTGGGATTAGTATGGGTGGTATTGGTGCAGGATTAGTATGGGTGGTATTGGTGCATGTATACTGTGTGGGTGCGGAATTAGTATGGGTGGTATTGGTGCATGTATACTGTGTGGGTGCGGAATTAGTATGGGTGGTATTGGTGCATGTATACTGTGTGGGTGCGGAATTAGTATGGGTGGTATTGGTGCATGTATACTGTGTGGGTGCGGAATTAGTATGGGTGGTATTGGTGCATGTATACTGTGTGGGTGCAGGATTAGTATGGGTGGTATTGGTGCATGTATACTGTGTGGGTGCAGGATTAGTATGGGTGGTATTGGTGCATGTATACTGTGTGGGTGCAGGATTAGTATGGGTGGTATTGGTGCATGTATACTGTGTGGGTGCGGAATTAGTATGGGTGGTATTGGTGCGTGTATACTGTGTGGGTGCGGAATTAGTATGGGTGGTATTGGTGCATGTATACTGTGTGGGTGTGGGATTAGTATGGGTGGTATTGGTGCATGTATACTGTGTGGGTGCGGGATTAGTATGGGTGGTATTGGTGTGTATGTATGCTGTGTGGGTGCGGGATTAGTATGGGTGGTATTGGTGCGTGTATACTGTGTGGGTGAGGGATTAGTATGGGTGGTATTGGTGCGTGTATACTGTGTGGGTGCAGGATTAGTATGGGTGGTATTGGTGCATGTATACTGTGTGGGTGCAGGATTAGTATGGGTGGTATTGGTGCATGTATACTGTGTGGGTGCAGGATTAGTATGGGTGGTATTGGTGCATGTATACTGTGTGGGTGCGGGATTAGTATGGGTGGTATTGGTGTGTAATGTATACTGTGTGGGTGCGGGATTAGTATGGGTGGTATTGGTGCATGTATACTGTGTGGGTGCGGGATTAGTATGGGTGGTATTGGTGCATGTACTGTATACTGTGTGGGTGCAGGATTAGTATGGGTGGTTTTTGTGTGTATACTGTGTGGGTGCAGAATTAGTATGGGTGGTATTGGTGTATATACACTGTGTGTTGCAGGATTAGTATGGATGGTATTGGTGCGTGTATACTGTGTTGGTGCAGGATTAGTATGGGTGGTATTGGTGCATGTATACTGTGTGGGTGCAGGATTAGTATGGGTGGTATTGGTGCATGTACTGTATACTGTGTGGGTGCAGGATTAGTATGGGTGGTTTTTGTGTGTATACTGTGTGGGTGCAGAATTAGTATGGGTGGTATTGGTGTATATACACTGTGTGTTGCAGGATTAGTATGGATGGTATTGGTGCGTGTATACTGTGTTGGTGCAGGATTAGTATGGGTGGTATTGGTGCATGTATACTGTGTGGGTGCAGGATTAGTATGGGTGGTATTGGTGTGTATACTGTGTGGGTGCAGGATTAGTATGGGTGGTATTGGTGCATGTACTGTATACTGTGTGGGTGCAGGATTAGTATGGGTGGTTTTTGTGTGTATACTGTGTGGGTGCAGGATTAGTATGGGTGGTATTGGTGTATATACACTGTGTGTTGCAGGATCAGTATGGGTGGTATTGGTGCGTGTATACTGTGTGGGTGCAGGATTAGTATGGGTGGTATTGGTGCATGTATACTGTGTGGGTGCAGGATTAGTATGGGTGGTATTGGTGCATGTATACTGTGTGGGTGCAGGATTAGTATGGGTGGTATTGGTGTATATACACTGTGTGTTGCAGGATCAGTATGGGTGGTATTGGTGCGTGTATACTGTGTGGGTGCAGGATTAGTATGGGTGGTATTGGTGCATGTATACTGTGTG
This sequence comes from Crinia signifera, assembly GCF_055691185.1. Classification (NCBI taxonomy): domain Eukaryota; kingdom Metazoa; phylum Chordata; class Amphibia; order Anura; family Myobatrachidae; genus Crinia; species Crinia signifera. The sequence goes on from NC_139221.1 coordinate 314,154,456, forward strand.
GGTGCAGGATTAGTATGGGTGGTATTGGTGCATGTATACTGTGTGGGTGCAGGATCAGTATGGGTGGTATTGGTGTATATACACTGTGTGTTGCAGGATTAGTATGGGTGGTATCGGTGTGTATGTATACTGTGTGTGCGTAGGATAAGTAAGAGTGTTAGAAGTGTGTGTGTGTGTGTGTGTGTGTGTGTGTGTATACTGTTGGTCACAAGCAGGAGACATGAGTGTGAGACACAGGCAATTCTTGGTCACTGTGGCCTGTATATTGGCCCTAGCCTGGTTTACGAGGTCGCTGGTACCAGTAGACTTGGCATCACAGACTGGAATCGGTGTGATCTGTACCAGTTATTGCAGCGTGTGTGGCCGGGTGTGTCAGTGACGTGTACCCGGAATTAGGTGAGGCCCTTATCCCATGTCTATTGGCAGTATAATTACTATGAATTGTGCATTGTTTTTGTTTTTTCCCAACTTGTAATTTAGATCTCACATTCGCTGAATACATGCAGCAAAGCTTCGTACCCCTTAGTTTGTTGTATGTGGGGACGGCTTGTTGTGTGGCCCCTGCTATATCTCCGCTATACAAGGATGATATCATTGCGGCTTTCTGTGATTCATGCGAGAAACATTTTTCATGCCCTACTCATCTCTCTTAACTAACGACTGCTTCTGTCTCCACTCGGTAATTAACATTCATAAATTCTGGTCTATGGGAAACCTGCACAGATGGCAAATAAAAATCCTCTCATTAAAGAATGACAATCTACCCGAGCGTCTGCACAAACATCCAAGTAACGGCTTCCAGTCAGCGGCTGCCATTGTTGTGTAGTCTGCGCGGGAGAGCCAGGATCGGGGTGAGGGGAGGACACAAACCATACGATATAAACTCTTATTGTTGATCCAAGCATGTGATCACCTTTCCTTCATAGCCACACTGAGGGAATAACCCCAGTTTGGATGATGTGATCTGTACACAGCGGCATTTAGACCCCATGGTCCCTATATACTAAGCTTTGGAGAGAGATCAAGTACCAGCCAATCCGCTCCTAACTGCCATGTTGCAGGCTGTGTTTTAAAAATGACAGCGGTTTGCTGGTATTTATTAACAGTTTCTTATATAGAGCAGCAAATTCCGTTGCGCTTTACAATTGAACACACAGGTCAAACAAAACTGGTGAGTGACAAACCGTAATAGAGGTAGGAAGGCCCTGCTCACAAGCTTACAGATTATCTCTGTCTACTTTATCTCTCTCTCTTAGTACATAGACCTCGAAATAGCTGTTTTTTTTTTTCAGTTTGTAGATGCTTAAAGGTCACTCCAGCTTAACTCTGTTGAATAGCAAAAAGTGGAACCACTGCATAGTACGGATGGTGTGATGATTAGCATTACTGCCTCACGGCACTGAGGTCATGGGTTCCATTCCCACCATGGCCCTAACTGTGCGGAGTTTGTACATTCTCCCTGTGCTTGCGTGGGTTTCCTCTGGGTACTCCGGTTTCCTCCCACAATCCAAAAATATACAGGTAGGTTAATTGGCTCCCACAAAATGAACCCTAGAATGTCTGTGTGTGTGTGTACATGTGGTAGGGAATATAGATTGTAAGCTCCACTGGGGCAGGGACTCAAATATTCTCTGTACAGCACTGTGGGGGGGGGGGGGGGGGGGGTGGTTGTATGGATACTCTTTGTGTGGGGGCTGCAGTGTTGATCTACATATACAGAACTTATTTCCCTCTACGATCCCCATGGCAGCCATAACTCTGGAGATCTTCCCTTTCCTTTAGTTTAGACAGGATGTTTTTTCCTAGGCACCGCCCACCTGGTGGTCTATAACCTCACTCCTCCCCTTCCTCCTTCCTGTCTCCTAACTAGTTTGGATCGGTAGGGAGTGGTATTTTTCTTTCCTGCTAGGGCTTACCTCTATCTCAGCATGGAGCTGAAAGGGGGTGGCTCCCCAGGGGAAAGGAAGAGTATCCGGGACGGGTGTGGTTTACGGTTCCGACACTCGGGATCCTGACTGGATGCTTCCAGACAGCATGGTGAGCGCAGCAAAGCCCCTTGCGGGCTCGCTGCGCTCGCCACGATGCGGGCACGGTGGTTCGCTACTCTCGCCACCTATTCTATTCTCCCTCTATGGGGGTCGGGTTTTGACTGTCGGGACCCCGTCCGGCACCCTCTGGGAGTGTGGCCTGTATAGATTCCTGCCCGTGTATACTAGGACTTGGTACCTTTTAGGGAGTGTGGCCTTTTCATACTCCTGCCCGCCTGTTTATTCGGCTGTAGCTGCCTAAAAACCCACACTGGGCTGCATTGGGGATCGCGGACACTGAGGGCGCCAAGGGCCATTATGTATCTGCAGTTCACCAAGTGCTGAAAGCCTCGTCTGCTTCTGGATGGCCAGAGAGCCCCACTGTGCGGCATGACCCCACGGCGGTGCAATTTTACACTCTTGCAGCTGTTAAACAGCTTTGTGCTGTGTCGGTAAGTCACCCTATGGGGGTAGAACTGTGTCACCACTACTTTTATAATTTATACATCATAGTCCTCTTTGATCCCAGAGCGTCCGATTTTCTCGGGCATATAATTACTGGTCCGAGTGTAGACACGCTGGGCCTGTATCGGGATGAGAGGAAGCCCTGGGAAAGGCAGCATTAGTTTGATGAATCTCCAAGCTTTGGTTTATATGGAAGCTGCAAGCCTGACATGTTTTATGAATGGGTTCTCACGCCCCTCCGGGATGAAGGATGATTTGGCAGATGACACTGGGAAGACGCAGCAGCTGAAACAAAGCGTATTCCTACATCAGCCGGGTTCAGAACTTCCAGAGAAATAGTTTCAGCATCTAAGCAGATTTGTGCTGGAAAACTTGGCAGAGATCCCTTCTCCCGTACACTACAGTGTTGGTGACCGCCAAGTATAAATGGATATTTCTAAATCCATCAGAAAGTAGCAGAATCTGTTCGTTACACTCTGTGTATCGCTGCAAAACATGACACTGGCCATCTGCACCGTATGCCGGCATGTCAGTGAGCAGTGATCTCACACTGCATGTTCCAGATGTGCAGCGCACGCACATCCTGTACAGAGGTGTCCTCCTACATTTTTGGTGGATGCCAAGGCGCGTCCGACTCTTCCAGCATCAGACATCGTAATTTTTTTTCTGTCAACGCATCTTGGTTACAATGCAGTGCACAAAGAGACTGCAATGATTAATGTAATATATGGTAGGGTTCATTCTAGCACCCTGCACCTTTTCAAAATCCAGGCAGTTCCTTTATATACCAATATGGAAAAAAGGTAGCAAAACTACTTAGTCGAGAAGGGCGACTAAGCTAGTAATAGGTCTCGAATCACTAGAATACAAGGATAGTTAACCAGGCTGAATATGTTATCACTGGAGAAACGGAGGTTGAGAGGTGATAGGATTAGTATGTTCAAATACAGGATTGGGAATCATATGGAATTGGGAGATGATTTGTTCACTATACCAGAGGTTCCCAATCTTTTTCTAATCACGGTACCCTAGAGCAGGCATGTTCAACGTTGGCCCTCCAGATGTTGTGAAACTACACATCCCAGCATGCTTTGCAATAGTTTTAGCATTCTCTAATAGCAAAACTGTGGCAAAGCATGCTGGGATGTGTAGTTTCACAACATCTGGAGGGCCAACGTTGGACATGAGTGCCCTAGAGTATTAGAATTTTTTCACGGCACCCCTAGGCCCAACAAAATATATATAAAATTAAGTAGATTGTGCTTATATGTGCTTCTTAGGTTCAGTTATGTGGTAAAGGGCAGGATTTGGTTCTGATTGTAAACATAGTTTATGATTGGCAGCCACCAGCACTGGTTTTATCCATAAATAATTGATCATAAATAATTTGAATTGTCCTGGATGACCAACCCGAGGCACCCCAGGGAGCCTAGGCGCACAGTTTGGGAACCACTGCACTATACTATACTTGCTCGAGGAAAATAAATTCCATACTGAATTAAGAAGAGGATTCTTCACCATTAGAGCAGTAACATTCTGGAACTCATTGCCGGTGGGGGTGATAACAGCAACTACTGTTAATGAATTCAAACCAAAACTGGAGACAGTTTTGGCCACTAAGGGAATCCTAAAGGGGATGCAGTTACAATCCCACCCATAGAGGGAGAATAAATTAGTGTAGTGAGCTCGCAAGAAGGGGGGGGGGGGGTGTGATTCCCCCCCCTTGTTGGGATTTTGGCGGTCCGGATTCCGGCGTCCGTATTTTGAACGCCGCGATTCCGACCGCTGGGATTTAGTTCCAATCCCTCCTAAAGATATGAATTACTCAAGTCAGTAGTTACAAGTTAGAAAGGTTGAACTCGATGGACTAAGGTATTTTTTCAGCCTTAATTACTATGTTACTTTTTCCTGCCTGGAAGGTCACACTCTGGTGTGGTGCTTCTAGCACAGTTTGATCTGTATATCTGTGCTGAAATACAGCGCAGTCTGTGCTAGAAGCACCACAGCAGAGAGTGACATCCCAGCCAGGGAAGAGAAACTGCACAGGTTTTGAAAAGGTGCAGGGTGCTAGAATGATCACTACTTGGCGCATGCATATCTCTCTGGGACAGTGGGGTGTATTTTATGCGGCGGCGAGGGGGGTGGGGTTTGTACGGCGAGGATGGCTTTTTTTTCAGCAAGGAAATGCCGTCCAAGCCCCTCCCCATATTCAAAGTTTTGCTGGAATCCTTGCAGAGGATCCTCTTAAGCGGTGAGGTTTGCTACAAATGCAGCACTTTGTGGCGAGCCCCACAGTTTTGATGGCCGCACTCGCCGTTTCCACCTTGCTGAAAGGAACCAGGTAGGGGTAAACGCAGTTGAATACTTTGATGGTGAGCTATCGGTGCTGCTCGCCGTCATAGCTCGCCAGCAGAGCATTGAATACACCTCAATGTCTAAACACTAACACGCAGCTTTCTGATCGCCTAAGATGCCACTCGTCCGAACGCCCTCCAAATGCTGATGGGTTAACGTCTCCACTGCTTGATAAGAAGCCTGTAAGAAGCAGTGGATATTTCCTGGTCATATTTCATGTAGTTGTTTTTCAATGGACTATAAGAAATATCTGCATTTTTGTTTTGGTACTTGTGTATTATCACGGCGCCCATCGCATCGCATACCACTAAATATGGTATGGCATGCGATGCCATGCAATTTTTAATTGTACAAGCACCCTGATGGGTGCATACAATGTTAAATGCACCCCCATTGTCAACGCGACCCCCACTATCAACGCCAACACGAAGCGTTGCGAGCATAGTCAGCCTGCGAGGGGCGGCGGTACGCGTCCTCGGACCTTTTCATACCCCCACTATCCACGTTGGCGTGGAGTTGATTTTAGATAGTGTGGCGAGTGGACGCGGAATACATGTAAAGTAATCCGCGGGGCTCGGGGGCTCGCTGCACTCGACACACTATCTAAAATCAACTCCACGCCGACGTAGATAAGTGAGGGTATGAAAAGGTTGGAGGACGAGTACCTCCGCCCCTCGCGGGCTCGCTGAGCTCGCCACGCTCCGGGTTGGCGTTGATAGAGGGGGTGGCGTTGACAATGGGGGTGCATTTAACATTGTAAGCACCCATCAGGGTGCTTGTACAATTAAAAATCGCATTGCATGCAATGAGATGCAGTACGATCAACATCGTGGGCGCCGTGATCATACACAAGTACCTTTTTTTTTTTATAGTAATTGTCAACTATATTCTAAACTTCTAAACCACTTTCAACTGATGTATGTACTTAGCTTGGTATTAATGTCCATATTGGGTGTGCTAAAGGTAACCCCAACCCAGACCCTCAGAGAATTGACTGCATTTCTGCAGGTGTCAACATTGATGTTGACCTTTTATCCACGTAAGCATCATGATTGTCAATGTTTTGAATGTAGGCAACATGAATGGGCTGCATGCCCTTGGTTTCCCTGGACTTGGACGTTCCCTGGCCTCATCCTGCTTACCATACAGTTCCTTCGGTTAGCCTACCACAAGGCCCAGAGCCAGGCCCTCTGCGCCCCTCTATACTTACCACTTCTCTCGGAGAGTTCATAAACTCCTTTTTAGATTTCGGTGTTTCCCCTATGTTGGTGACACACAAACTTCTCATCCCCTCCGGATCTCTCGCCATCTGTGTTGGACCCTATCACTGAATGTCTTCCTGCCGTTTCATCCTGGATGTCCTTTCGCCACATGAAACTCAATCTTTCAGGAACTAAGCTTGTAATAATCCCACAGATGAAATTCTGAGGTATTGACCGTTCTCCCTGTGGCTTCTGTCCGCATCCATTGTAGTTTATAAGGTTCCGTCCATATTTTGTACTTCGGTAGACAATCTGCGTAGGTGATTTAAGTAGTGTTTCCAAGCCTTAATTACTCAATCTTTTACCTATATAATGAAATCTTAGTCATTTTGTAAGCTTCTATAGATAGAGACTATTATTTAATGTGAGGACCCCAATGGTTTTTATTTAACCCTTTGAGTGCCAAGTGAATTTGCCAAAGGTGTGAAAATTGCCAAGCAAACATTTTGTAGTCCTCACAATGACCTGTAATGTTACCTTTATAGAGGAAATATTGTCATTTTTTTAAATTTGAATTTATATAACAAATGTGAGGGACGCTGGGATTATTAGCAGATATTTTGAACATCTGTCACAGATGTTGGCCCTCAAAGGGTTACTATTAATTGGTCAGGGCCAGTGTTCTCACCGGAGGGCCCTGACAGATCGCTCAGCACACAACACCGACGCATGCCAGTGTGCTGTGAGATCTTGCTGAGCGATCTAGTATCGCTCACAACGCTTAGCACGTCTCCCTGTGTGGAGGCCCCTTAAGTCTGCTGGCTGACATTTCTTGTCACCGCTTGGGCCACATTTGAGGTTACTTGCTCTCTGATCCGGTTACCCGCACGTCTATATGTGACACAGTGCAGATGTCTCTCACATGCCGTAGAAGTATTTCCAGTGCGTATCCTGCCAATATTTGATGCTGTGTTCCGTCATGTTACGTGCTATGACCGTTCTGGACGTTTTATTTTAAGCCGGTCTGAGCAACTGAAATAAAATCAGTCAGAGATTTCACAATGACAATGGAAAGTTGCAGTCTCACCTCAGACGGGATACGATTCTGTGGCGCTACATGTCTGGGCAGGTTATACATGCGGACTGCACCTTCCAGCTGAGCCATGGTACAATAACCAGCAGCACCTTGGAGGCACTCAGTAAACTATCAGATCCGATTGTGGCAGCAGAGAGAACTGGTGGATTGTGGAAGTGAGGTGGGCACATTGGGTTAGATTTGGGTGGCCTGCCCTTTAAGCTGTGTGGCTTGTTCTCTTCCACTTTTGGATCAGCTGATGACTGCTATGCACTAGGGATGGCCATTGACACTATTGCCGTCAATGGTTGCCCTCGATGGTGATAGTGCAAATGATCATCGATGGTAGGGTACTATATGATGTATGACCATCAATAGTTTTAACTATCGATGGCCATACCTTTTACTTGACTGACTGACCCGTGGACCAGTCAAAAGCTTGGGGGAGGGGCTTTGAGGGTGTCAGGGCCGTGGCTATGCCCGGCCCCTTCGATAAGGAAACAAAAAAAACTATTCTACATCAGTCATAAAGCATCAATGACTTTGAATCATCGATGGTCGATGGCCATCCATGTGATTCACTATTGGCAGGCATCTTACTACCGTATTTTCCATCTTGTTACTCAGGTTTAATATGCAATCAGGATGTCGACATAATGTTGGCAGCAGGATGTTCGACATAGGCAAAAGGACATGTTGATATCGTGAAAATGTTGACTTGAAAATGACATGCCACCAGTGTGACCACGTCAACATTTCATTAATGTCGGCATGCTGAACATGTCAGTATGTATACCCTGTCCACATTCTCATGTTGACATTATAAATGATGACTGTGGGCTACACCTGATTGTAGGGCACGTTTTGTTTGCAATCATGCTGCACTGCAGGTGGGGCAGATGTAACATGTGCAGAGAGAGTTAGATCTGGGTGGGGTTTGCTGAAACAGAATTTTATATTGCAGTGTAAAAATAAAGCAGTCAGTATTTACTCTGCACAGGAACAAAATAACTCGCCCAAATCTAATGCTCTCTGCACATGTTACATCTGCCACCTCTGCAGTGCAGCATGGTTTTAAGTCCATTTGCAAACAGGGTGTGCCCGGCAATCAGGTCTGAATATACAGAACCCAGTTTACCCTAGCATGGGTTTTCTGCCTTATGCCGTGGTCTACTATAATTAGGTTTAAACTGAGTACACACTGGGTGATATATCATGAACGCTATGGACGATATTGTTAACGATGTCTCGTGGATATATTGTCCAGTGTGTACAGGCAATATCATTAACCATGCACGTGGCTGCAGGTCATTAACGACCACCCCTGTCGTTTTTACATGCGACTCAATCTGACCATATCATCAGCAACGGCATGTGGGGGGAGGGTGACGTCACTGACCGATATCTGTCACTGTGTGCGATCAATATCATCTCCTGCAGCACCGCCTATATAGTTCACTGTATGGTCTGCCAGGGGAATTGCTAAATGTGTACACTGCACAAGAGGACGATGGTGATTTATTATAAGAAGCATAACACAGAAATGCTTTATGTGTCTGGTGACTGCAGAGAAACAGATGTGTAATCTCCTTGCACAATTCAATAAATCAGGAACTCTTCTGCTTCTGTATTTGCTGTGATTGTCATATCTTACAGTATTACATGCATCAGCCAAGACACGGAGATTAAATAGGCGGCACTCTGAGATCCATGTAATATCCATGTGAGGTGTGTAATAGTCAGTGCATCTGTGCTGTCCAGCTGTGCAGGTGCTCCATGTAATATCCCAGCTACAGTATACTAATCTGTCACTGATACCCCGGGTACATTACTATAAGGTGTAGTGTAATAGTCAGTGCATCTGTGCTGTCCAGCTGTGCAGGTGCTCCATGTAATATCCCAGCTACAGTATACTAATCTGTCACTGATACCCCGGGTACATTACTATAAGGTGTAGTGTAATAGTCACTGCATCTGTGCTGTCCAGCTGTGCAGGTGCTCCATGTAATATCCCAGCTACAGTATACTAATCTGTCACTGATACCCCGAGTACATTACTATAAGGTGTAGTGTAATACAGTGCATCTGTGCTGTCCAGCTGTGCAGGTGCTCCATGTAATATCCCAGCTACAGTATACTAATCTGTCACTGATACCCCGGGTACATTACTATAAGGTGTAGTGCAATAGTCACTGCATCTGTGCTGTCCAGCTGTGCAGGTGCTCCATGTAATATCCCAGCTACAGTATACTAATCTGTCACTGATACCCCGGGTACATTACTGTAAGGTGTAGTGTAATAGTCACTGCATCTGTGCTGTCCAGCTGTGCAGGAGCTCCCTGTAATATCCCAGCTACAGTATACTAATCTGTCACTGATACCCCGGGTATATTACTATAAGGTGTAGTGTAATAGTCACTGCATCTGTGCTGTCCAGCAGTGCAGGTGCCCCATGTAATATCCCAGCTACAGTATACTAATCTGTCACTGATACCCCGGGTACATTACTATAAGGTGTATTGTAATAGTCAGTGCATCTGTGCTGTCCAGCTGTGCAGGTGCTCCATGTAATACCCCAGCTACACACCGCTACAGTATACTAATATGTCACTGATACCCTGGGTACATTACTATAAGGTGTAGTGTAATAGTCAGTGCATCTGTGCTGTCCAGCTGTGCAGGTGCTCAAAGTAATATCCCAGCTACACACCGCTACAGTATACTAATCTGTCACTGATACCCCGGGTACATTACTATAAGGTGTAGTGTAATAGTCACTGCATCTGTGCTGTCCAGCAATGCAGGTGCCCCATGTAATATCCCAGCTACAGTATACTAATATGTCACTGATACCCCGGGTACATTACTATAAGGTGTAGTGTAATAGTCACTGCATCTGTGCTGTGCAGGTGCTCCATGTAATATCCCAGCTACAGTATACTAATCTGTCACTGATACCCCGGGTACATTACTATAAGGTGTAGTGCAATAGTCACTGCATCTGTGCTGTCCAGCTGTGCAGGTGCTCCATGTAATATCCCAGCTACAGTATACTAATCTGTCACTGATACCCCGGGTACATTACTGTAAGGTGTAGTGTAATAGTCACTGCATCTGTGCTGTCCAGCTGTGCAGGAGCTCCCTGTAATATCCCAGCTACAGTATACTAATCTGTCACTGATACCCCGGGTATATTACTATAAGGTGTAGTGTAATAGTCACTGCATCTGTGCTGTCCAGCAGTGCAGGTGCCCCATGTAATATCCCAGCTACAGTATACTAATCTGTCACTGATACCCCGGGTACATTACTATAAGGTGTAGTGTAATAGTCAGTGCATCTGTGCTGTCCAGCTGTGCAGGTGCTCCATGTAATATCCCAGCTACAGTATACTAATCTGTCACTGATACCCCGGGTACATTACTATAAGGTGTAGTGTAATAGTCACTGCATCTGCGCTGTCCAGCTGTGCAGGAGCTCCATGTAATATCCCAGCTACAGTATACTAATCTGTCACTGATACCCAGGGTACATTACTATAAGGTATAGTGTAATAGTCAGTGCATCTGTGCTGTCCAGCTGTGCAGGAGCTCCATGTAATATCCCAGCTACAGTATACTAATCTGTCACTGATACCCCTGGTACATTACTATAAGGTGTAGTGTAATAGTCACTGCATCTGCGCTGTCCAGCTGTGCAGGAGCTCCATGTAATATCCCAGCTACAGTATACTAATCTGTCACTGATACCCCGGGTACATTACTATAAGGTGTAGTGTAATAGTCACTGCATCTGTGCTGTCCAGCTGTGCAGGTGCTCCATGTAATATCCCAGCTACAGTATACTAATCTGTCACTGATTCCCCGGGTACATTACTGTAAGGTGTAGTGTAATAGTCACTGCATCTGTGCTGTCCAGCTGTGCAGGTGCTCCATGTGATATCCCAGCTACAGTATACTAATCTGTCACTGATACCCCGGGTACATTACTATAAGGTGTAGTGTAATAGTCAGTGCATCTGTGCTGTCCAGCTGTGCAGGTGCTCCATGTAATATCCCAGCTGCACACAGCTACAGTATACTAATATGTCACTGATACCCCGGGTACATTACTATAAGGTGTAGTGTAATAGTCACTGCATCTGTGCTGTGCATGTGCTCCATGTAATATCCCAGCTACACACCGCTACAGTATACTAATCTGTCACTGATACCCCGGGTACATTACTATAAGGTGTAGTGTAATAGTCACTGCATCTGTGCTGTCCAGCAGTGCAGTACAGTCCAGCTACAGTATACTAATCTGTCACTGATACCCCGGGTACATTACTATAAGGTGTAGTGTAATAGTCACTGCATCTGTGCTGTCCAGCAATGCAGGAGCTCCATGTAATATCCCAGCTACAGTATACTAATCTGTCACTGATACCCCGGGTACATTACTACAAGGTGTAGTGTAATAGTCAGTGCATCTGTGCTGTCCAGCAGTGCAGGAGCTCCATGTAATATCCCAGCTACAGTATACTAATCTGTCACTGATACCTCGGGTACATTACTATAAGGTGTAGTGTAATAGTCAGTGCATCTGTGCTGTCCAGCAGTGCTGGAGCTCCATGTAATATCCCAGCTACAGTATACTAATCTGTCACTGATACCCCGGGTACATTACTATAAGGTGTAGTGTAATAGTCACTGCATCTGTGCTGTCCAGCAGTGCAGGTGCTCCATGTAATATCCCAGCTACAGTATACTAATCTGTCACTGATACCCCGGGTACATTACTGCAAGGTGTAGTGTAATAGTCACTGCATCTGTGCTGTCCAGCAGTGCCGGTGCTCCATGTAATATCCCAGCTACAGTATACTAATCTGTCACTGATACCTCGGGTACATTTCTATAAGGTGTAGTGTAATAGTCAGTGCATCTGTGCTGTCCAGCAGTGCAGGTGCTCCATGTAATATCCCAGCTACAGTATACTAATCTGTCACTGATACCCCGGGTACATTACTATAAGGTGTAGTGTAATAGTCACTGCATCTGTGCTGTCCAGCTGTGCAGGAGCTCCATGTAATATCCCAGCTACAGTATACTAATCTGTCACTGATACCCCGGGTACATTACTATAAGGTGCAGTGTAATAGTCACTGCATCTGTGCTGTCCAGCTGTGCAGCAGCTCCCTGTAATATCCCAGCTACACACAGCTACAGTATACTAATCTGTCACTGATACCCCGGGTACATTACTATAAGGTGCAGTGTAATAGTCACTGCATCTGTGCTGTCTAGCTGTGCAGGTGCTCCATGTAATATCCCAGCTACAGTATACTAATTGGTCACTGATACCCTGGGTACATTACTATAAGGTGTAGTGTAATAGTCAGTGCATCTGTGCTGTCCAGCTGTGCAGGAGCTCCATGTAATATCCCAGCTACAGTATACTAATCTGTCACTGATACCCCGGGTACATTACTATAAGGTGTAGTGTAATAGTCAGTGCATCTGTGCTGTCCAGCAGTGCAGGTGCTCCATGTAATATCCCAGCTACACTATACTAATCTGTCACTGATACCCCGGGTACATTACTATAAGGTGTAGTGTAATAGTCACTGCATCTGTGCTGTCCAGCAGTGCAGGTGCTCCATGTAATATCCCAGCTACAGTATACTAATCTGTCACTGATACCCCGGGTACATTACTGCAAGGTGTAGTGTAATAGTCACTGCATCTGTGCTGTCCAGCAGTGCCGGTGCTCCATGTAATATCCCAGCTACAGTATACTAATCTGTCACTGATACCTCGGGTACATTACTATAAGGTGTAGTGTAATAGTCAGTGCATCTGTGCTGTCCAGCAGTGCTGGAGCTCCATGTAATATCCCAGCTACAGTATACTAATCTGTCACTGATACCCCGGGTACATTACTATAAGGTGTAGTGTAATAGTCACTGCATCTGTGCTGTCCAGCAGTGCAGGTGCTCCATGTAATATCCCAGCTACAGTATACTAATCTGTCACTGATACCCCGGGTACATTACTGCAAGGTGTAGTGTAATAGTCACTGCATCTGTGCTGTCCAGCAGTGCCGGTGCTCCATGTAATATCCCAGCTACAGTATACTAATCTGTCACTGATACCCCGGGTACATTACTATAAGGTGCAGTGTAATAGTCACTGCATCTGTGCTGTCCAGCTGTGCAGGAGCTCCCTGTAATATCCCAGCTACACACAGCTACAGTATACTAATCTGTCACTGATACCCCGGGTACATTACTATAAGGTGCAGTGTAATAGTCACTGCATCTGTGCTGTCTAGCTGTGCAGGTGCTCCATGTAATATCCCAGCTACAGTATACTAATTGGTCACTGATACCCTGGGTACATTACTATAAGGTGTAGTGTAATAGTCAGTGCATCTGTGCTGTCCAGCTGTGCAGGAGCTCCATGTAATATCCCAGCTACAGTATACTAATCTGTCACTGATACCCCGGGTACATTACTATAAGGTGTAGTGTAATAGTCAGTGCATCTGTGCTGTCCAGCAGTGCAGGTGCTCCATGTAATATCCCAGCTACACTATACTAATCTGTCACTGATACCCCGGGTACATTACTATAAGGTGTAGTGTAATAGTCACTGCATCTGTGCTGTCCAGCAGTGCAGGTGCTCCATGTAATATCCCAGCTACAGTATACTAATCTGTCACTGATACCCCGGGTACATTACTGCAAGGTGTAGTGTAATAGTCACTGCATCTGTGCTGTCCAGCAGTGCAGGTGCTCCATGTAATATCCCAGCTACAGTATACTAATCTGTCACTGATACCCCGAGTACATTACTATAAGGTGTAGTGTAATAGTCACTGCATCTGTGCTGTCCAGCAGTGCCGGTGCTCCATGTAATATCCCAGCTACAGTATACTAATCTGTCACTGATACCTCGGGTACATTTCTATAAGGTGTAGTGTAATAGTCAGTGCATCTGTGCTGTCCAGCAGTGCAGGTGCTCCATGTAATATCCCAGCTACAGTATACTAATCTGTCACTGATACCCCGGGTACATTACTATAAGGTGTAGTGTAATAGTCACTGCATCTGTGCTGTCCAGCTGTGCAGGAGCTCCATGTAATATCCCAGCTACAGTATACTAATCTGTCACTGATACCCCGGGTACATTACTATAAGGTGCAGTGTAATAGTCACTGCATCTGTGCTGTCCAGCTGTGCAGGAGCTCCCTGTAATATCCCAGCTACACACAGCTACAGTATACTAATCTGTCACTGATACCCCGGGTACATTACTATAAGGTGCAGTGTAATAGTCACTGCATCTGTGCTGTCTAGCTGTGCAGGTGCTCCATGTAATATCCCAGCTACAGTATACTAATTGGTCACTGATACCCTGGGTACATTACTATAAGGTGTAGTGTAATAGTCAGTGCATCTGTGCTGTCCAGCTGTGCAGGAGCTCCATGTAATATCCCAGCTACAGTATACTAATCTGTCACTGATACCCCGGGTACATTACTATAAGGTGTAGTGTAATAGTCAGTGCATCTGTGCTGTCCAGCAGTGCAGGTGCTCCATGTAATATCCCAGCTACACTATACTAATCTGTCACTGATACCCCGGGTACATTACTATAAGGTGTAGTGTAATAGTCACTGCATCTGTGCTGTCTAGCTGTGCCGGTGCTCCATGTAATATCCCAGCTACAGTATACTAATCTGTCACTGATACCCCGGGTACATTACTATAAGGTGTAGTGTAATAGTCACTGCATCTGTACTGTCCAGCAGTGCAGGTGCCCCATGTAATATCCCAGCAACAGTATACTAATCTGTCACTGATACCCCGGGTACATTACTATAAGGTGTAGTGTAATAGTCACTGCATCTGTGCTGTCCAGCAGTGCAGGTGCTCCATGTAATATCCCAGCTACAGTATACTAATCTGTCACTGATACCCCGGGTACATTACTATAAGGTGTAGTGTAATAGTCACTGCATCTGTACTGTCCAGCAGTGCAGGTGCCCCATGTAATATCCCAGCAACAGTATACTAATCTGTCACTGATACCCCGGGTACATTACTATAAGGTGTAGTGTAATAGTCACTGCATCTGTGCTGTCCAGCAGTGCAGGTGCTCCATGTAATATCCCAGCTACAGTATACTAATCTGTCACTGATACCCCGGGTACATTACTATAAGGTGTAGTGTAATAGTCACTGCATCTGTGCTGTCCAGCTGTGCAGGTGCTCCATGTAATATCCCAGCTACAGTATACCAATATGTCACTGATACCCCGGGTACATTACTATAAGGTGTAGTGTAATAGTCAGTGCATCTGTGCTGTCCAGCAGTGCCGGTGCTCCATGTAATATCCCAGCTACAGTATACTAATCTGTCACTGATACCCCGGGTACATTACTATAAGGTGTAGTGTAATAGTCAGTGCATCTGTGCTGTCCAGCAGTGCAGGAGCTCTATGTAATATCCCAGCTACAGTATACTAATCTGTCACTGATACCCCGGGTACATTACTATAAGGTGTAGTGTAATAGTCAGTGCATCTGTGCTGTCCAGCAGTGCAGGTGCTCCATGTAATATCCCAGCTACAGTATACTAATCAGTCACTGATACCCCGGGTACATTACTATAAGGTGTAGTGTAATAGTCAGTGCATCTGTGCTGTCCAGCAGTGCAGGTGCTCCATGTAATATCCCAGCTACAGAATACTAATCTGTCACTGATACCCCGGGTACATTACTATAAGGTGTAGTGTAATAGTCACTGCATCTGTGCTGTCCAGCAGTGCAGGTGCTCCATGTAATATCCCAGCTACAGTATACTAATCTGTCACTGATACCCCGGGTACATTACTATAAGGTGTAGTGTAATAGTCACAGCATCTGTGCTGTCCAGCTGTGCAGGTGCTCCATGTAATATCCCATCTACAGTATACCAATATGTCACTGATACCCCGGGTACATTACTATAAGGTGTAGTGTAATAGTCAGTGCATCTGTGCTGTCCAGCAGTGCCGGTGCTCCATGTAATATCCCAGCTACAGTATACTAATCTGTCACTGATACCCCGGGTACATTACTATAAGGTGTAGTGTAATAGTCAGTGCATCTGTGCTGTCCAGCAGTGCAGGAGCTCTATGTAATATCCCAGCTACAGTATACTAATCTGTCACTGATACCCCGGGTACATTACTATAAGGTGTAGTGTAATAGTCAGTGCATCTGTGCTGTCCAGCAGTGCAGGTGCTCCATGTAATATCCCAGCTACAGTATACTAATCAGTCACTGATACCCCGGGTACATTACTATAAGGTGTAGTGTAATAGTCAGTGCATCTGTGCTGTCCAGCAGTGCAGGTGCTCCATGTAATATCCCAGCTACAGAATACTAATCTGTCACTGATACCCCGGGTACATTAGTATAAGGTGTAGTGTAATAGTCACTGCATCTGTGCTGTCCAGCAGTGCAGGTGCTCCATGTAATATCCCAGCTACAGTATACTAATCTGTCACTGATACCCCGGGTACATTACTATAAGGTGTAGTGTAATAGTCACTGCATCTGTGCTGTCCAGCTGTGCAGGTGCTCCATGTAATATCCCAGCTACAGTATACCAATATGTCACTGATACCCCGGGTACATTACTATAAGGTGTAGTGTAATAGTCAGTGCATCTGTGCTGTCCAGCAGTGCCGGTGCTCCATGTAATATCCCAGCTACAGTATACTAATCTGTCACTGATACCCCGGGTACATTACTATAAGGTGTAGTGTAATAGTCAGTGCATCTGTGCTGTCCAGCAGTGCAGGAGCTCTATGTAATATCCCAGCTACAGTATACTAATCTGTCACTGATACCCCGGGTACATTACTATAAGGTGTAGTGTAATAGTCAGTGCATCTGTGCTGTCCAGCAGTGCAGGTGCTCCATGTAATATCCCAGCTACAGTATACTAATCTGTCACTGATACCCCTGGTACATTACTATAAGGTGTAGTGTAATAGTCACTGCATCTGTGCTGTCCAGCAGTGCAGGTGCTCCATGTAATATCCCAGCTACAGTATACTAATCTGTCACTGATACCCCGGGTACATTACTATAAGGTGTAGTGTAATAGTCACTGCATCTGTGCTGTCCAGCAGTGCAGGTGCTCCATGTAATATCCCAGCTACAGTATACTAATCTGTCACTGATACCCCGGGTACATTACTATAAGGTGTAGTGTAATAGTCACTGCATCTGTGCTGTCCAGCTGTGCAGGTGCTCCATGTAATATCCCAGCTACAGTATACCAATATGTCACTGATACCCCGGGTACATTACTATAAGGTGTAGTGTAATAGTCAGTGCATCTGTGCTATCCAGCAGTGCCGGTGCTCCATGTAATATCCCAGCTACAGTATACTAATCTGTCACTGATACCCCGGGTACATTACTATAAGGTGTAGTGTAATAGTCAGTGCATCTGTGCTGTCCAGCAGTGCAGGTGCTCCATGTAATATCCCAGCTACAGTATACTAATCAGTCACTGATACCCCGGGTACATTACTATAAGGTGTAGTGTAATAGTCAGTGCATCTGTGCTGTCCAGCAGTGCAGGTGCTCCATGTAATATCCCAGCTACAGAATACTAATCTGTCACTGATACCCCGGGTACATTACTATAAGGTGTAGTGTAATAGTCACTGCATCTGTGCTGTCCAGCAGTGCCGGTGCTCCATGTAATATCCCAGCTACTGTATACTAATCTGTCACTGATACCTCGGGTACATTACTATAAGGTGTAGTGTAATAGTCAGTGCATCTGTGCTGTCCAGCAGTGCAGGTGCTCCATGTAATATCCCAGCTACACACAGCTACAGTATACTAATCTGTCACTGATACCCCGGGTACATTACTATAAGGTGTAGTGTAATAGTCACTACATCTGTGCTGTCCAGCAGTGCAGGTGCCCCTTGTAAGATCCCAGCTACAGTATACTAATCTGTCACTGATACCCCGGGTACATTACTATAAGGTGCAGTGTAATAGTCACTGCATCTGTGCTGTCCAGCAGTGCAGGAGCTCTATGTAATATCCCAGCTACAGTATACTAATCTGTCACTGATACCCCGGGTACATTACTATAAGGTGTAGTGTAATAGTCAGTGCATCTGTGCTGTCCAGCAGTGCAGGTGCTCCATGTAATATCCCAGCTACAGTATACTAATCAGTCACTCATACCCCGGGTACATTACTATAAGGTGTAGTGTAATAGTCAGTGCATCTGTGCTGTCCAGCAGTGCAGGAGCTCTATGTAATATCCCAGCTACAGTATACTAATCTGTCACTGATACCCCGGGTACATTACTATAAGGTGTAGTGTAATAGTCAGTGCATCTGTGCTGTCCAGCAGTGCCGGTGCTCCATGTAATATCCCAGCTACTGTATACTAATCTGTCACTGATACCTCGGGTACATTACTATAAGGTGTAGTGTAATAGTCACTGCATCTGTGCTGTCCAGCAGTGCCGGTGCTCCATGTAATATCCCAGCTACAGTATACTAATCTGTCACTGATACCCCGGGTACATTACTATAAGGTGTAGTGTAATAGTCAGTGCATCTGTGCTGTCCAGCAGTGCCGGTGCTCCATGTAATATCCCAGCTACAGTATACTAATCTGTCACTGATACCCCGGGTACATTACTATAAGGTGTAGTGTAATAGTCAGTGCATCTGTGCTGTCCAGCAGTGCAGGTGCTCCATGTAATATTCCAGCTACAGTATACTAATCAGTCACTGATACCCCGGGTACATTACTATAAGGTGTAGTGTAATAGTCAGTGCATCTGTGCTGTCCAGCAGTGCAGGTGCTCCATGTAATATCCCAGCTACAGAATACTAATCTGTCACTGATACCCCGGGTACATTACTATAAGGTGTAGTGTAATAGTCAGTGCATCTGTGCTGTCCAGCAGTGCAGGTGCTCCATGTAATATCCCAGCTACTGTATACTAATCTGTCACTGATACCCCGGGTACATTACTATAAGGTGTAGTGTAATAGTCAGTGCATCTGTGCTGTCCAGCAGTGCAGGTGCTCCATGTAATATTCCAGCTACAGTATACTAATCAGTCACTGATACCCCGGGTACATTACTATAAGGTGTAGTGTAATAGTCAGTGCATCTGTGCTGTCCAGCAGTGCAGGTGCTCCATGTAATATCCCAGCTACAGAATACTAATCTGTCACTGATACCCCGGGTACATTACTATAAGGTGTTGTGTAATAGTCAGTGCATCTGTGCTGTCCAGCAGTGCCGGTGCTCCATGTAATATCCCAGCTACTGTATACTAATCTGTCACTGATACCTCGGGTACATTACTATAAGGTGTAGTGTAATAGTCAGTGCATCTGTGCTGTCCAGCAGTGCAGGTGCTCCATGTAATATCCCAGCTACAGTATACTAATCTGTCACTGATACCCCGGGTACATTACTATAAGGTGTAGTGTAATAGTCACTACATCTGTGCTGTCCATCAGTGCAGGTGCCCCTTGTAAGATCCCAGCTACAGTATACTAATCTGTCACTGATACCCCGGGTACATTACTATAAGGTGCAGTGTAATAGTCACTGCATCTGTGCTGTCCAGCAGTGCAGGTGCTCCTTGTTATATCCCAGCTACAGTATACTAATCTGTCACTGATACCCCGGGTACATTACTATAAGGTGTAGTGTAATAGTCAGTGCATCTGTGCTGTCCAGCAGTGCAGGTGCTCCATGTAATATCCCAGCTACAGTATACTAATCTGTCACTGATACCCCGGGTACATTACTATAAGGTGCAGTGTAATAGTCACTGCATCTGTGCTGTCCAGCTGTGCAGGTGCTCCATATAATATCACAGCTACACCGCTACAGTATACTAATCTGTCACTGATACCCCGGGTACATTACTATAAGGTGTAGTGTAATAGTCAGTGCATCTGTGCTGTCCAGCTGTGCAAGTGCTCCATGTAATATCCCAGCTAAAGTATAGTAATCTGTCACTGATACCCCGGGTACATTACTATAAGGTGTAGTGTAATAGTCAGTGCATCTGTGCTGTCCAGCTGTGCCGGTGCCCCATGTAATATCCCAGCTACAGTATACTAATCTGTCACTGATACCCCGGGTACATTACTATAAGGTGTAGTGTAATAGTCAGTGCATCTGTGCTGTCCAGCAGTGCAGGTGCTCCATGTAATATCCCAGCTACAGTATACTAATCTGTCACTGATACCCCGGGTACATTACTATAAGGTGTAGTGTAATAGTCAGTGCATCTGTGCTGTCCAGCTGTGCAGGTGCTCCATGTAATATCCCAGCTACAGTATACTAATCTGTCACTGATACCCCGGGTATATTACTATAAGGTGTAGTGTAATAGTCAGTGCATCTGTGCTGTCCAGCTGTGCAGGACATCTCCAGGCTAAACCTAATAGTATATCCCCCTAACTCTGTAGTTTGTGCATCCTCCTGTATTGCTCCCCTCTCACTGTCTGCAGCTGCCTATATGTACTCTGCAATGCCTTTTCTCTATTGTAGTTATGTAATTGACAGGTTGTAATTATGTATATTTGTTAATTGTTAAACTTGCCTGTAGCTACCTGTTTGACCCTCGGGACGATCCCCTATGCATGGCACCATTTTAATTAAATATGCTAATCAGGTCTTCATTAACACACAGACCCATTCATTTTAGGTGGAGTTGTTCTTTTAAAACTTCCCTTCAGCCTCCTGACAGATCCTCTGTTCTGTCTCATCAGCACTTCCCTATGTACCATAAGGAGTTATACACAACACTTCTTTCCCTGCCTTTTATGGCTAAGTGACTAACTTTATCCTTAAGGTGTCCATGAGCCAATTAACTACCACAATGTGCCATTATATTCTGATTCATTATCTGACATGTCCATAAATGTGATTGGAAAGTAATTATCTCTAAACTAGAGATCTACTGGTAGGCTAATTGGCTCACAACAAATTAACCCTAGAATGTCTGTGTGTGTGCGTGTACATGTGGTAGGGAATATAGATTGTAAGCTCCACTGGGGCAGGGACTGATGTGAATGTTCAACTATTCTCTATACAGCGCTGCGGAATATGTGTGCGCTATATACGAAACTGGTAATATATAAAATAATAAATAATGTTCTTTGATTCTTTCATTCATTCACCCTTGTGGGGCTTTTAGCCTGTCATATTTTGCCAGGGATCATTCTGCACATATAGCTGTATTATCATTAGCCAGGGCCCCCATCTGAATATGAGGGAACAAACTGTTGGCTGGGTGTACGCACCCATCCTTGGGGGCGGGGGCATGGGGCGGCGGGCTGGCCCATTAGCATATGGGAACGCCTAGTGTTTTATGGGCATCCCCCACCTGAGTGTACACACATATGCGTGCACCTTCCACATGTTTCAATGGTTAGCGACCATCGAAAGATGTGGTAGGGTCCCAGTGGCATGCGAATGGGTGGTTAGGTGAAACCTCCACATGCTGTGCGAAGGATGGCATCTTGCGAATGTTGGGCCGGCATACCACCATTCGCACGGCGGGATCTGGTTGACTCGCAAGGATGCGAATTTGCATCCTAGCGAATCAACCAGAATAATCCCCTAATTGCCTATTACAGAGGTGGCCAAACCGGTCTTCGAGATCTACCAACGGTGCACATTTTCCAAATCCTAGCTGGTGCACAGTTGTAGTCATTACTAACTGTCACATTTCCCAGACTCCCTAGATGGTGCAAACCTGTTGTCATTACTAACTGTCATATTCCCCAAACCACCTAGCTGGCGCACAGGTGTAGTCATTACTAACTCAAATTTCCCAGACTCCCTAGCTGGTGCACAGCGGTAGTCATTACTAACTGTCACATTCCCCAGATCACCTAGCTGGTGCACAGCGGTATTCCTTACCAGCTGTCACAAATGGTCAACTGTCATTTGCTCTCATCCATAACCATGTTTTTGTTCCAACCAGACTGATCTGCAGATAAATCTGCATGTGTATGACCACCTTTACTGTCACATTTCCCAGACCACCTAGCTGGTGCACAGATGCAGTCATTACTGTCACATTTCCCAGACTCCCTAGCTGGTGCACAGCTGTAGCCATTACTAACGGTCACAATTTCAAACCTGCTGCATTTATTCCTACTATAGATCCACCGGTTGCCTGAAAACTGTTGGTAGATGTTGAGGACAGGTTTGGCCTCACCTGGTCTAGTGTTCATGGGGTTTTTACTTTTGTATTTAGAAAGTAGTTCCTAGGCAGCCTGCTTCCACATTCAATGGATTCCCTACCCGTGACGCAGAGGCCGTGTGCCTGGATGACTGATCTCGCCCTGGCTCTCGTACACACACTGCAGACCTCCTTCACTATTGCAACACAGCCCAGCTCAGGCTGAAATGAAAGGGCTGACAGTGGTTGCGCAAGTCAGGTTCCAGTTGCGTAACCCAGCATTACATTTTGCTGCCTATGATAAATCTAACCCACGCGCTCTCAGCCAACACTGCATTGGCTCATCCAGCTGCCGGCTGGCCACAGACCTGTCATAAACACGTTTGATGTATTTACACTCAAACAGGCTTTTACTGTCTTGTGAAAGAATCCAGAACTAAGAGCAAGCGGTTACTATGTGGGAAGAATCCAGATCGTGCCGGAGATTAGATCCTATACTTACATCCAGCACGTCGACATGATAAATGGTAAACCGTTATGTCAGCATTGGGCCTAGCGGTTAGATTTAGAGGTTACAGTTAACATTATGGATAGTCTTCATTCTGTGTATATCAACATGTTATTGGTGTCGACATGGCGAATGTTGACATCAATCTCCAAACATTTATATATAATACCCTGATTCGTTACTTGAGTACTTTATTGTCCAGCTTTCTGGGCAGTGTCGTGATACATATGAAAACATGGCTGCCAAGGTACATGTGAAGCCTGTGTAGAACCGCTCAATTAAAAGTTCCCAGTGTTGCGCTAGTTCTCCGGACCCGATTTGGTCGCGGACGTTTTCTGACTCCGGAGTCATTTTAGGATTTCTGCTAAATGTGAAATATAGGAATTTCCGTCCTTCCCAGGGCCGTTTCCCCCAATCATTCCTGTATCTTATGTAAGTGACAGGTGACCATGCTTTGTTCTGTATTTCCTTTGTCAGCGGGTGATGTGCATATCCTGGAGAGGTCTGGGGGGGATCAGGGTGTTATATTCTGCCTTGCGCACTAATCTTGTATCACAAGTAAAATCCCTCCGCTCTCCTGCAGGAGAGAACCGGTCCTGCAATGTGGATTACACAACATTTCGCACTCTTTCACAAGGAATAGCAAGTTGCTGGACAAGACCCAGGGACAAAGTAACATTAGACACTCCTCCTGTTTTGTGCTGTTCGCTCTTATTGTGGATTTCATTTGGCGGGGAGATGGCTACCTGGTCGATGCTCTCCGAGGATTTGCAAGCGATCCACTCTGAATTAGCCCCAAAGTGCTGGGTTGAACTGCATCAACCAATTTCCGTCTGCCAGACCGCAGAAGGGGACGCGTGTCCTGTTCTGACGGAGCCCGCCACTCCCCTGTTGCTGCCCTCACCCCTAATGCAGCCCACACACGCGCCGATGCCGGCGGTGCGATAGCTGTACGATGGGGTGCGCGCTCCCGCGGCACCTCATCGTACAGTACAAAAAGTATGTGCTGCACATACTTTTTGTACTAGCTTTTTCTAGCACAGCATCGCATCGCATCGCATGCACATCGTATGCACAAGGCATACGATGCGATGCTATGTGTGCTAGTTAAGCCCACAACGCACACTGGAATCGGTGCGTGTGTGGGCTGCATTACTCTACCCATCTCCCTGAAGCTGAGACGGGCAGGGTTTCCGCCATCTGCCACCGAGTGAAGGGGACGCACATGCGTGTGAGATGCTTGCGCGTCCCTGTCAGATTCAGCGCCTCTCTGCCAGCGATCTCCAGCTCAGGGAATCTGCTACAGAGGGCTTATTCCTTCATGAAGGCTGATGCACCTTTCAGACCACACAAAAAAAATGGTATTTTGCCGATTTTTAACCGTTTTGAAACGGTAATCTGTGTGGTCTGAAAGGTGCAAAGTGATTTTACCGTTTCCCCCCCAAAAAACTGTAAAAAAGCAGAGTCATACCCGTTTCAGACCTGTTTTTTTTGGTGTCACAACGGATCTGAAACTGTATTTCTCCCCCCCTCCCCTCTCCCCCCTGGGCAGCGCAGGGAAGGGAATAATCGCGCTGGGGGTCTCTACAGTGTTTGTTATATCAGTGGCGGGGTCCCTGCAGCTACTAGTTCCCATATGCTGCAGGGACCCCGCCACTGATATAACATACACTGTAGGGACCCCCTGCCCCCAGTGCGATTATTCCCTTCTCTGTGCTGCGCTGCCCAGTTAGGATCCGTGCTGTGGGGCTGGCTGGCTGCTGCTCTCCCCCCCACCCCCACCGTGAGCGTTTTGTGGGAGCCCTGCTCCCAGACTTACAATAAGTCCTGTGCTCCTCAGTGCACTGTGGCCGCTCCGGGGGGTGGGATGAGAGGCAGCCCGGAGATCCTCACGCCACACTGATTCATGGGTGGGGGATGCCCACAGTGAGTAAGCCCAGGGGCCCTAATGTTGACACGGCCCGTGGGGAGGTGCAAAGCTGCCCAGAATTTACTGTTTTCACTATCGCTTTCACACCGCAAACCTGCTTTAGACCAGGTATTTAGATACAGTGTGAAAGGGGTTAAACTTGCTCTTACCCGTTTTAAAAAAACGTTTTAAATACCTGGTCTAAGCAGGTTTTGCGGTGTGAAATCAGCATGAGATTACATTCCTCACGTTAGCCCTAACTGCATTTGGGTAACTGGCTGGCAGAGGCACAGAGCGATGGGGCAAGACACAGGAAAGGAAAAGGATAGGAAAAGGAGCAGAGATGGAAATAGCAAGGATCAGGAAGGAAGTCATTTATAAAGACCAGGAGGAAGGAAAAGTAAAAATACTAAAAAGATATTGAAAGAGTAGGAAAGAGCTCAGGGCCTGATTCAGGTTGGCACGCTAGGCAGCGAACATAACCCTTTAGATGGATTAGACCAGGTAGCAGTGGGCATCCCTATACGCAGGTTCACTTCTGCCAATATTAGCATATAGTCGCAATTGTAAACAGCAAAAGACAGAAACTGTAAATTCAGGGTTAGGCCCAGTAGTGCATCTGCCAGTTACAGCAGAACAGCTGCTTCTCAGGTGCCATTGAATCATGCACCAACAGAGAGAGAGCAAATAAGATCAGATAACAACAGGTACAGACAAAAAGATGGGGAAAGAGATGGGGCGGAAGATGGGGAGCAAGTAAAAGGAAGAAACCGCCAACAGTGCTGGGCAAAATAGATAGCAACCTGGAGAATGAGTCCAGAACTCTAAAAACCTAAGGACTACTTTGAGTGAGTTCACTTGATCCTCACAACATAATACTCCTGGCTGCTTAATCTGGATATTCCTCCGTAATAACATCACCTTTTGACATCTGCAAGAACATTCACTATCACTGTTAATGCTTGTATTTGCACTTTCAGTTATGCAAATGCACAGATGTACCTCTAATGCCTCCACCTGTCCTGCACTTTCACTGGCAGTAGATGTCTCCCAAGGCTCTGTTCTTGGTTCTCTCTCTCTCTCTCTCTCTCTCTCTCTCTCTCTCTCTCTCTCTCTCGGTGAGCTCATTGGCCCACTCAACGTCAAATATCAATTTTATGCTGATAATACTCAACTCCTCTCCTTTCCTGACCTCTCTCCCTCTATCCTCACTTATATCTCCAACTGTCTCTCTGCTGTCTATTCTTGGATGATCCAGCGCTTTCTTAGACTTAAAATGTCTAGGACTGAACTGATCATCTTCCCACCCTCCCGCATAAAATCCAACCATCTCTCATCCTAACCTTCTATTTATGCTCACTGCTACCCCTTCTGTGTCACCCCTGTCTGTCTGCCCCTCCCCTTTAGAATGTAAGCTCTCACGAGCAGGGCCCTTTCTCCTCATGCACTTTTCTTGGAATACATATACAGGTATCTCTGCCACCCTGGTAATTGCTTCAGTGTCCTCTACCCTGATGGAACTATCCTTATTTGGATTCGGTATAGAATCCCGGCGGTCAAAATCCCGATGCTGGAATTCCGACAAGGGGGGGGGGACGTGGATCGCCCCCTTTCCCCCTTGCGGGCTCGCTACGCTAATTTATTCTCCCTCTATGGGTGTCGTGGACTCGTGACCTCCAGGATTTCGGCCGCTGGTAAATTGACCACATCCCCCTTATTTACCATCTAATTGTCCTAAATTGTCTTGTACTCTAATTGTTATTTGTTTTGTTCTCATTTATGTATTGTTAGGCGCTGCGGAACCCTAGTGGCGCCATATACACAAACGATAATAATAAGGAGTTTAAAGTAATCTTTTTAAAGAACAAGACAGTGATTTACATCTGACCGATGTCTAATCAGAGATGCTGAATGTTATCACGTTTGACCTTCGTGGTTAGTCATAGCAGTAATCCTCATTGCCCCTAGTGTTAGGGGATACTTGGAAAATCTTATCAAAGAATAATGCATTTTCTTTGCTCTCCAAGCACGCACGTGTAATTATCTGTTCCCAGCAAGAATGCACAGTATCAGGTGCATCCACTGGGAAATCCTAACAGTGACCACATGTTTTCCCAGACTCATTCCACACGGACACCTGCTAAACACATGACTTTCACTCACTTGTCCATTCCCGACCGGGGATAGATACACATTACACAAATGTGGGCCTCTGCCTCAGGAATGTTGGGGTCCAGGGTCCTGTACCTGGAATGTTATGCTTGTTAGCGTGATAATTTATAAGGCATGTTGTTGTACCGTGTGTCCTAATGGGGTTTAGTTGTAGTAGTAGTTATCACATTTACAGGTAGAACAAAACAAAGGATTATTTCCAGCATCTGGGAAATCGCTGTCGTTTTAGTTTATTCCAGAAATGAGGATTTACTGCACCTCCTCCTAGTTTGTCAAGAAGCAGGAGAATGTTGGAGTCATTTGGAAAGAATGCAACACATCCAACTATTGTTTTGTCTCAAGGAACGGCGCTGCCATCCGTAGAAGGACGTCTGCGTACTTAACTCTTCCACTGCCATTGTTATAAGCTTGTAACAAAACTCATTTTACATGAGATTTTATGGTACCAATTGAGCAAGTACGTCTTTTAATGTGATCACTGGTTGCAGATCTGTCATTTGTGTTATTGTACTAGTAAATGGATCCAGTAAATGACAAGTACAACCTCAGCGTTCCCCTCCCTGCCATGTTCTGCCATACTTAGGGGGTTATTCTGGTTCACTCGGAAAGGCACAATCACTCTCTAATGGACAAAACCATGTGCACTGCAGGTGGGGCTGATGGAACATGCAGAGAGAGTTAGATTTGGGTGTTTTATTGTTTCTGTGCAGGGTAAATACTGGCTGCTTTATTTGGTACTTGTGTAGTTTCACGGCGGCAGTTACGTAGACAGAGTAGCATCCTTGTCAGAATCAGCGTAGTGTTCTCGTGGCCAGTGTAGTTAGCGTAGTCAGCGTCCCTGTCAGAATCAGTGTAGTGTTTCCCACGGCCAGTGTAGTCAGTCAGCGTTACGCAGTTATCGTAGTCAGTCAGCATTCTGTCAGCACCTTATTACATTGTGTCAGTTATGGCTGCCGACAAATGAACCATCTTTAACTACTATCCACGCCACCCCGAAGCGTGGCGAGCGGACGCGTTGCGCGTCCTCCAGACCGTTTCATACCACCACTATCCACGTCGGCGTGGAGTTGACTTGATAAAGTGTGCTTGTCACTTGCTCATTAGGTAGTGTATAAAGATAAAACATCGGTCTAATAGGAGTGATATGCTCTATGTATTGTTATGCTTAATCCGTGATTTTTTACTAGGGATTGCCATCGATGGCAATAGTGCAACTGGCCATTGATAGTGCTAAACTATGCAATGGATGACCATCAATATTTTTACCTAGCGATGGCCATCCATTGTGTTTGACTGATTGGCCTGTGGGCCAATCAAAACATGGGGGTGGGGCTTCTTGTGTTTCAGGGGACGGAGCTCTGCTCTATGCCCTGACACTTTAAGAAAAAAAAAAACATTGTTTTGCTGTGCTATCGATGGAGGGAAACCATCTGGTTCTCCCCCATTGATGGCAAAAGCATTCAACATCGGCCATAAACCATCGATGATTTAAACTCCTCGATGGTCATCCCTACTTTATACGAATTCCTTTGCTGTAAATACTAGCCCTAAATACCTGGTATATTAAAAGGAAGCTATGAGCGCGGTATTGAGCCGAGCCAGGCGCCACATATGGCAAAGTAAGGATTGCTGTGTAAGGGACACCTCTGTAGCTCAGTCAAGTGCACATAGAAGACTTTAATCCCTTCCCTGGCACTCCCGAGAATTTTCTGGGCTATGCTCCAGTGCCCAGACTGGCAAACCCGGAAAATTCTCGTGGTCTCTACTACTTAGCACCGGGCATCGCCAGCGGGTGCTGAATCTAGCTTCAGCCTCTGCCCGGCTCCGGCTGCCCTACCCCGCCTCCTCCCCCCCAGCTGTGTGCAACATGACCTTGTAATGTCACGCCGGGGGGCAGGGCCGGCAGCGGCTGCCCCAGCTGTGCTCAGCAGTGCTTTTGTTGTTTTTTTTTATTTTTTTTAGGGAGCGCTCTAAAAAACAAAACAAAAAAAAAACCCTGCCCTGTGGTGAGTGCGCCCTAAAAAAAAAAAAAAAAACACAGCTGAAGGGGTTAAACCTGATTCAGAAAAGTTTGATAGGCTGCGTATGTTACCAGCCTAGTGAACGGATAAATGGCGCCCCTACTGCTACACGATTTATGTACACTTACACATCCCCTCGCACCCCCCCCCCCCCCCCCAGTCTAGACTGACCTTTTATCTTGGCCGAATTTGGGGTTGGCGCTGGCGTCATGTGATGAACCAGGCATCTACAGGGAATGCCCAGCATTTTTGCGCCGATAAAACGCTGGCCGTTCCCCCTGCTTCCGCCCCTGCCCGACCTTTCCCCTCCTCGATCGAACAACCTGGCGAGTGTGAAACTTCCCGAAGCCGTTCGCATCCCGGGGGTTTGCGTGTGCGCATATTCGCACATGCGCAAAACCGATCACCGTAGACTGGCCCAAACTCGCACCGTAAGGTATGCGTCTGAATCAGCCCCTTTGTATCGATTGTGGGATTGCAAAGTGCTGTTATATATTGAATCCCCAACCTCATTGTTCTAAGTTCCAATCTTTATATGTATGCTTAATGGCACCAGCCCCTCACCCTTATCACTACTGATGGTAAAATCACATGACTTCCTTCTCTGGTGTTTGATTTGTGGGTGAGAGGGTGAGTAGTGTGATGTCACCTGGGGGGGGATGTGTGTCTTAATGTGCACAAACAGATATTGTCACGTATATATGCCCGTGTGTTTGCTTTCCGTGTGCGTGCCTTACACCAATTACACTTCCATCGCCTTTGCACTGTATGTGCTGTTTTTGTTATCTTTTATCCGGTATTTAACTTTCTCCATAAACATTGTTTCTGTTTTTTTTTGTTGTTGTGCCTCATGATTACGCCTTGTGAATTGTGTACGCCGACCTTTTAATGCACAATAACTGTGCGCTTGTCCTTCATATGTAATTATAGGTCTCATAATTATCGTCTCGCTCGAAGACACATTACAAAAAAAAGAGTTTCTTGGAAATGTGGGTTTGCGTGTGTAGAGCGAAGTTTTCTTTCGAGGTTTTCAGCACCATGGCAGAAGACTCAGCAGGAAGGAATGTAGTGCACGCGGCTGATCAGGTTTTACCCTGCAAACATTCGTTAGCTCAGATCCTACTGTTCATGCTCACCAGGAAAGTGCAGCCAGGGCCCTGAGTGAGGGTTGCAGGTAGCTGATGTATATAAAGTGAGGCCAGTACACTGTATGATCCCGCAGAAGTACCTGTGAACCCCGCCCCAGTGCCCCCCTTCTCTTACTGCTGCCTCCATAGACGAGAGGTTTGTTAATGCTATGAATGAGGTTATGCAGCACTGTCCAGCTGTTGGCGGATGCTGCAACTCCCGACGACCAAGGGGTATTTTTGTTTTGCTTACCTTTGTTTAACACCATTTGATAGTATTTTAAAGTAAATCAATAATAATGCAGCTGCCATATGGGTCCCATTTCATGCTATATTTATCTATTATCCTTTATTTAGCGTTACAAGGGTTCCACAGCGCCTAACCACGTACATAAACCAGATAACCACAACTTCCTGCACTGTAATATTGGGTCCGAATTCGTCTTCGATGTTCGGGATTAGCACGTGCACGAATATGCGCCTGCGTAATTCCCGGGAGCAAAGCGCTTCAGGGGCAGGCAGGGGCATCAGAAAGGAAAACGTCCAGTGTTTCATGGGCGTCTCCATAAATACGGTGGGCGTTCCCCTGAGAACGCAGGCATGGCGATGCCTGCTCATGGCGGGTTGCTGACAGCGCAGCGCTCGTCCAGAGTTCGGCGGGTAGCGGACGGAATAGAAGTCCGTCTAGACTGACTTTTTTATTACCGAAGGGAAGAAAAATGATTAGATGGTCAGGGACTATCGAATGATTTGGTACTCTTTACCTAGAACGGCGCCCGCGATTGGCATCGCGGGCGTCGGGGGTAAAAAATCGCGGGCATCGCGGTCATTGTATGCACATAAAAAACGGGTGCGACGCGATGCCCGCGATTTTCCCATAGGGATCAATGTTAAAACTCAGATTGGACGCGATTTTAGTGTTAAATGCCTCAATGGCCGCGATTTTTACATAGGAAACAATGTTAAATGGGCCACAGAGCCCTAATAGTCCCCCTGAAGTCATAAATGGCCCCCACAATTTTTAACGCCACCCCACGATCAATTTGAACCCGAAGCGTGGCGAGCGGCGGCGGTACGCGTCCTCCGACCTTTTCATACCCTCACTATCCACGTCGGCGTGGAGTTGAGAATAGAATAGTGTGGCGAGCGTACGCGGATACCTGTGAAGCCCGCGAAGGGACGCGTATAGCTGTGAAGGTATCCGCGTCCCCTCGCGGGGCTCGCCACGCTTCGGGCTCGGTGGCTCGCTGCGCTCGCCACACTATTCTATTCTCAACTCCACGCCAACGTGGATAGTGGGGGTATGAAAAGGTCGGAGGACGCGTACCGCCGCCCCTCGCGGGCTCGCTGCGCTCGCCACGCTTCGGGTTCACGTTGATCGTGGGGTGGCGTTAACAATTGTGGGGGCCATTTCAGACTTTAGGGTGACTATTTGGGCTCTGTGGCCTATTTAACATGGTTTCCTATGGAAAAATCGCGGGCATTGAGGCATTGAACACTAAAATCGCGTCCAATCTGACTTTTAACATTGATCCCTATGGAAAATCGCGGGCATCGCATCGCACCCGTTTTTTAGTGCATACGATGGTCGCGATGGGCGCCGTTCTAGGTAAAGAGTACCAATGATTTCACTCCTGTTTGACCATATGCAAGGAATTTGAACGGCGGGGTGTGGGAGGGGGGGGGGGGGGAGGGAGGGGGGAGGGAGGGAGGGAGAGACACGCTGGAGTTTTTTCTATTCCATTCAGGGATTCATTTACTATCATTGCTACAGTACATCTGTAAGTTATGAACTCATTAATTGGTCCTTGTTAAAAGCATATTTTTTAATCCTAATGCAAATTACATTTATTTACCTGGAAAAATAGGGGTGTTTGTAAAACGTTAGACCAGTAGCGCATACACACTCACGGTGGCATGATGGAGTCTCTCAGTGGCTGCACATCTGGCGGCAGCGCATTCATGCTGCAAATCTCCCTATCCACCAAATCCCAAACGTGCTCTAGTGTACGAGATCTGGCGAGCTCCGGAGTACTCTGCACTCATTGCCATGTGCTTGGAACCAATGTGATTGAGAACCCTGCATCTTTCTAAACTCGTGCAGTTCCACTTCCCTTTCTGGGGGTGTCGCTCTCTGCTGTGTTGCTAGCACAGTTCTGTTCTTCATAAGAGTGCTGAAATACACACCATACTGTGCTAGAAACACCACGTCATAGAGCGACGCCACAGGCAGGGAAGAAGAACTGCATGGTTTTGGAGGATGCAAGGTGCTACAATGAATACTATGAGGTAAATTTTGGAGTTCTAAGATGGAATGTTGCCCCTAGCACCGAATCCGATACTATCGGGGGGTGGCTCCAGAGGCGGGGCTGCAGCACAGTTCAAAAATCAAATAGGGGAGCCACACCCTCTGCCATTCCAAACGGACTCACTGGCAGTTGGTGTTTCTCCCCTATGTCAGATAATGTTTGTATAGTTACATGCCGTTTGTTTGTCCCAGTCCCGAGGCAAGATAAATATTGGTGCCCCCCAAATAGCTCAATCAGTACGGTGTCTGTCTCCAGTAAGACAGGTCATGGGTTCTAATACAGGGTGTGACACTTGCAAAAACGATGTTAGGAGGGGAATCAGCCACAGAAGCGATATCAAAGGCTTTCAATTAACTGGTTCAAACTCGAAGGGTAGAGGTGCCCCATTGAGAGCCGGAGCCCGGCGGCCGATGACTCCATTGCCTCCCAGAGTTACGCCTCTGCTCTGTATACCATCACCTGCCGAAACGGCACTGCTTGGCAGAAACAGACATTCAGGCAACAAAGACGGAGTTCCGCCATTCTGCACATTGACTGTTATTTATAAATAAACTTCTAAATCATTCTTGTCCTTCGTCCGAACACATCACAACTCAGGCATCCCTGTACTGTTTTGTTTAATATTCTACTTTTTATTAATATTATTTTTATCACCAGCAGTAGTATACTTAATGACAGGAGGTGATAACTACAGCAACAGAACCATGTTGCCCAATATAGAAAGTGACTTGAATTGCACAATATGGAGCCTTTTAAGGAACTTGGAAAACACCTACAGTTTAATGCTGGTGTCTGGGGACTGATTTCATTCATGAATATAGAAAGTGGGGTCATTTATAGGAAACAGTAGTGGTGAGGATATATATATGTCGTTTAGGCAATAGCTTAACCAGACACTTACACACTACTCATACTGTGATGTTTGGGGAAGAAGGCGGGTGACGTCACCGAACGATAGAATTCATACTCACTGAACGATATCGTTAACAATATGGCTCGCCTGGGAGGTCAAGGGGAAATCGTTGATGATATTGTACATAGACGATATTGAATAGTGCGTACGCATCTTTAAGCTGCGTATGCATAATACAATTCTCCTGAACTAGATGAATGATATTGTTTACGATATAGTCACGCTTACCATTCAGTGTGTACTCAGTATATCGTTCACCATGTGCTCTCCAGCGGATCGTTAACTGTCTGAACATGCAGACCGATCTGATGATATCAACAGTGACGGCGTGTTCGGCTACTTCCGGTGTGGGGACTCACCATGCTCGGCACACCATTATAATCTTATTTGTCCACTTGTATAGTAGTATCAAGTATTGTGTTCTTTAAAGCCACGGACATTCCCATTTCCTGGCGCCTGTTTTCTATAGCGTGGATTTTCCTTTTAATGAAATTCCAGCCACAACTTGGATTTTTTTCCCCATAGCTCTATCTCTGGGTGTACCTAGATTGTAAGCTCTTGCGTTGTATCTCTCTACCATATATCCGTTATTCCTTGTATGTCCATTCATGTCTGGGTACTGGACAGTAGGGGGAGGTGATACCTGAGCATGTGTATATACTGTATGTCGCACTTGTTACACTGTACAATGGTCTCACCTGACTGAGAATCCCTGTTTGTCTCCCCATAGGTGACACAGAAGATGTGGACGGCATGGAATCTGTCATGTTGGAATACGCTGCGCTGAACAGAGATGTAAACCAATACATACACGCCGTAGAGGAAACCGTACGCCAGGTAATAATGGGAAGCAAGTCCCGGCCTGTCCTCTGTTCTAGCTTGTGTGTGAGTGTGACACAAGGTTCCCTGCCCTTTGTCAGATTTATGTGTTACTCTTTAGGCGATACAAAGTGTTGTGTGTGTACAGTGAGGGGAGCGTGTTTCAGGCTGACCACAGGCTGGGGTGTGCCTGTAATGGGGCCAACTCAGGCAGCGGAATGGAAACAATTCATTTAGAAGTGATTTTATTTAATGGGCGCATTAGTCATGTGCTAACGGTGATCAGTATAAGGGGTGAGAAGGACGCTTGTGTCCTCTCCGGCAGCGGAATGGTTTGTTGGGTCAGAGTGTTCTACTGTCACATAGAATAAACTTAGGATAACCTTGGGCCACTTTCACACCAGAAGCACATTTAGCGGGTTAAAGCTTTTCAACCCAGGAATTTGCTGAAAAACCCGTGTTATTCTGTGGTGTGAAAGGGTCAACACGGGTCTTAAATCCCAGCCTTCCGACCCTGCTCTTGACCAGGGTTGGTGAGCTGGGATTTAGGGGAGAAGTCGCCACAGTGTATGGGGACCTTAGCGGGTGATAGCAGATTGCTGATGTGGATGTTTACCTGATGTTATTCCTCCTAATGTCTGTACATTGTCACCCCGTTATCTGGATAATAACATGTCTGAGGGGCCCATTTATCATAGGATCGCATATACAATGCAGGATCTACCACCCAGCATCGCATTGCAATATGCGCTCCTATCCGCGGGATGTATGTCCCTGCAGACTGCTTTGCCGGGTGCTGGAGGTCTGCATATGCGCTGTTAATGCTGACCTGTGCTGACCACACTGCCCCGCTTGCTGTACGGTTTGTAGCCCATAGGCCACGCAGAATGGCGGTGACCCTGGTACATGATGTGATGCTGTCTGATATTGATGTATCAGGTGGCATCACATACCCCATAGAAACCTTATGGAGGATGTGGCTGCCGGCGGGCAGAAGGGATCGCAGCAGGTATGGAGATTACTGCTGCGTTGTGTGTGTGTGTGTATGTATGTATGTATGTATGTATGTATGTGTGTGTGTGTGTGTGTTCCACGATAACTCTCAAACACTTTAACTTGTCTTCAGACTATGCATACTATTGTATCATCTTAAGGGACGATCTAATTTAGGAGGTGGGTTTAATCGGACGAGCCCAGGGTGCTGTCATAAGGGTCCATGCTATTTCCATTGTATTCATGCATTGTGATGTCGTTGGAAAGCTTATGGCTTTCTGAATACAACCAGAGCTGCTGAAAGCGCCACCGGGGCCCCGGTAAAACAAAGGGACGTGGCCCATGGGAGGGGGTGTAACCACACCCCTG
The DNA here is from genome assembly GCF_055691185.1 of Crinia signifera. Lineage (NCBI taxonomy): Eukaryota > Metazoa > Chordata > Amphibia > Anura > Myobatrachidae > Crinia > Crinia signifera. The sequence goes on from NC_139221.1 coordinate 314,189,957, forward strand.
TAAAAAAAAATTGCAGGGGGTACGGGCTGTGTGGCGGTGCACAGGTAGCTGCTGCCTCTCTCCCCCACTCTGCACACAGAACTGAGCAGCGTTTTCTGAGAGGGGAGAGAGGCTGTGCTGCTGTGGCTGATGGCCGAACCGCCCCAGAGCACCCCCCAACCTCCCCGATTGGCGACAGGGAGGATCTGCAACAGCGGAGGGGGGATTGTGGTCTGCCAGTGTTTCACAGCTGGAGGCTCCAAAAGGTGCCTTGTGAGAAAAGGTATAATTTACTAGCAGACATATCACATATCTTCATACACAAGCATGAAAACCAGGGACACGATTACAACATTTTTGACACACAAGATTCCAGCTATTGTACGAAGAAGAATGCACAGATAATCTGCAAATCTGTCACACAATCTGCACGCGAGATGGAAATACTGCATCACTTCCTGGTTCCCTGTATGACCAGCGTTGGGGGCAGGACACCACTGCATGGAGGCGGAGCCTACTGAGGTGGTCAGTCAGCCTCTGGTGTGATCATTAACAGAGGAACAGATCTCCCAGACAATTGTAAATAACCGTACAAACACTACATGGATTTATATTTTCCCAAGTGACCACTTAATGGGTGGACGGCTTTCCATAGCGGGAAAATCACTTGTACGGTCCGAAGGGTCCGAAGGTCAACCCAAGCATTAGGTTGACAATGGGAAGGTCGCCTGAGTGTACCGCATCCCCTGACTCGTCATCCTGTTCTCCCACCACGCCGTGGATAGTAGGGCATGAAATACCACCTGTCGGCACATGCCGGCTCAAAAAAAAACACAAAACTGTATTTCCACCTAATTCTTGTGTCGAACTTCTGACCCTGTCAACCTAAGGCCTTCAGTGGTCCACCCAATGCACAGTATGTCGACCTTAATACGCTTGATCTAATGACCGTATCCTGTTGCTCAGTGGATGCAGAGTGGACAGCAAAGACACCTTCTTCTACTGAAGCCCATATAGATATACAGTAGGTGTGCCATTCATCCAGATCCATGTAGAGTCATTGGCTAAGTCCCAGAATGTGTATTTGTTGCGTTTCCCACAGTTTCATTGGTTGAAATGAGAGATAATTGTCACCACTGGGCCTGCACTGCAGTCATCCAGCGATATCTTCAGTAACTTGGTTCCTTTAAAGATTATCGGACACATTCCTCCAACAGGGATAAATGGCGATTCTGGAAATGTCTCACACGGCCGGATCTGCATTCTTTGGAAGTTAGTAACCGACCAGCTGGTTACGGGAACTTGTCATTATTCCCTAGATCTGGATTATTGTGATGTGTGAAGCAGATCATTTCTGTAAATACCCTTCTGTGTGTCCTATCTGCTCAGCCAGGCAATACATCATTTATAGGAGAACCGTCCTAATGGTTTCTATTTATTTATTGATGTATTAGTGTTTGCTGCCTTGTTCTAGTTGCTATGTAAGGTTATACGGTCCCTTTGTTATGCCCTGCCTGTATTCCGGCAGAGGAGTATATAGTGTACGCCAGTGGTTCCCAAACCTTTTTTGAATCACGGCAGCCAGTAGTATCAGAATTTACTTTTGGGGCACCCCTAGGCCAAAAGATTCTTATGCCCCCCTCCTCAGATGTATTAGGCCTGTTGAAGAGATAAAGTGGAGATAAAGTAGAACGTGATAACGCACCAGCAAATCGGCTATGTTTAACAAATGACAGACAGGAGTTGATGGGCCGGTGCATTATCACCTTCCACTTTATTTCCACTGATCAGTAGCCATGCGCCAGTGGTGCCTCCAGCAGTGCACCACCACTAGGGCACACACAACTCCAGAGTAAAGCTGGGTACACATATGTACAATCGTCGGGCCGTTCTTCCGTTCTGCGGACGAACGGCCGTTCGATTGTATATATATGTACGCAGTCCCGATCCCTTCGTTGCGATCGATAAACGGCCAAAAACGCTCTTGGCCGTCGTCGGTCGGTCGAAGGTTCTTTGCTGCTTAATATTCTTCCGACAGGACGGCTCCATATCGAAAGAAAAGTGACATGTGTACGCACGTTCGATCGATATGCAGCCCGTTACTGCGATCATTCCTCCCAAAAGCAGCACGCCCTCTTTTTCTTTCGATTGTTTGGACGGGAGTACATCGGACGTCGCAAGTAAAATTGTACATATGTGTACGCGCAGATCGGTCGTATGTTTTGGACGGTCGAACGTGTATTCGGTCAATCGAACGGTCGCAAGAAAAATGAAATTGTACATATGTGTACCCAGCTTTACACCCCACCTTCGGTGCATACCATCACCCTGCCCCCCCCTGCCGAGCACTGAGGCCACGCCCCGCTCGGGAGCCCTCAGACGTTCGTGTGTTCCTCTAACCCCCCACCCCCTCTACCCCCCGTGAGCACCCAGAAACAGCCGAAGCTGACAGCAGCAGCCCCAGGGGAGCATGCGCTGCTGCATAAGACCAGCGACTGGAGCTTGAGTGGTGAGTATTTCTGAGGCAGGACAAACCGGCCCTGGTAGGTTTGTCCTGCCCCGGGGAAAACCAGCACTCAAGCGGTTAATATCTCTGCCCTACTGTATCGTATGCGACCCCCCCAGCAAGTGCTGCCGGATTCGATCTTATGTACACAGGTCCACACATCAGAATCGGACCCTTTTCACCTGATTTCTCAGCATTGGATGAAAAGGCCCCAAATCACGCTACTGGATGGCAACCTAAAGGGGCATACACACGTAGAGATCTGTGCTAAGCAATTTTTCTAAGCAATTTTGCTGGTGTCAAGATCTCCCATGGAGAGCACATACACACGCAGAGATTTGTGCTAAGCAATTTTGCTTAAGCAAAAAAAGGCCAGGTAGTGCTTCAGAATGAGAGATTGCGATCAGTATCTCTCATTCTGTACACACACAGAGATTTGCAGTCATTTGCTAAGCAATTTGACTAGATTTTGACTGCATGCACTGACTTAGTTAGCAAGAGATAATTAATCTCTCGGAGCATACACATGGAGAGATCTGTGCTTACTTTCTAAGCAATCTAGTTAGATTGCTTAGAAAATAGCACAAATTTGCTCCGTGTGTACACCCCTTAAGTGCGCTCAAGATCTGACACCTATGGATCTCATGACCACTGCAGAATCTTCCTGCAACTCATGTACAGACCTCGTGTGCTGTTTATGACGCGTACCTGGTCTGTGTGCTTCTGGTTTCTCATAATGCGTAAAACGTTTGGTAGACATCAAAGATTTAATGCAGTTTAATACTGAAAATATATTTGGTGGTGAGGGGTATAATGTGAGAACACTGTATTGTCATGGATGGAGTACTGATCCCTTTGCTGGTTTATATTGCCACTAGTTTCCGACAATATACCTGTAACGTCAGCACCGAGCGGAGTAACACTTGAATTGCTCCGTTGAGCCCCATCTAGTGGCTGCTGGTGTGCTCAGCACTTGAATGCCCCCCCTTAGAGGTGAGTAGCAGAGCCATTTGTTATATAGGATAGTGCAGAGTGATTACTTACCACTCACAGTAATGTGACAGCACAGAGGAGATCAGGGGCTTAGGAATGATTGCGTGTAACCAGATTGCACTCTGTGTTACCTTTTCCTGTAGGGTGATCTGCTGTCTGAGCCGGGAGGATGTGGTATGTGAGTGTACACAGCAGTAGTATCTGTTGTTGCGGTGAAGCTTTCCGGAGGAGACATTCTCTAAGCTCTTGCTGTTCCGGATACATTCTCTTGTTCTGAGCAGATGAGCAAAATTCCCCTAAAATACCCTTCTGTAGTGTATGCGGCATTTCCTCAGCCACAATTATTCTAATGCCTCACTGTGCCCTGCGCCAGTCTCTTACACCTGGATGTGTGTCTGCGCCTCTCGCAGGCCCTGTTGTGATCACTTAGAAATAGGGCTTAAATCGCCCTGTGTGTATGTCCCTTATCAGTTAATAATAATAATATCTGACTGGGGCAACTAGTGATGGAGTACTGATGTGCCGTCAGACACGGCCATGCTGTCTGTATACGCACGTTACCATCTGTCACAGTAGACCGTCATTTCCTGTATACCACCCTGTGTGGTGTGGAAAAAGTATCAAAGTCTGTGGCCTCAAAGTGTCTTTACCCAACAGTATCAGGCGGAATTGTCATTGGGACAATTCATTGAACAATGGCAGTTAATGACTGATTGGGCATACACTCTGCATCAGTGGTTCCCAACCTGGGGTACACTGCAGACCAGTTGGGGGTACTTGAAATAAATATTGGTAATGGCGGAAGAAAAGGAAGAAGTCTCCCGATGGCGGAGAAGTCTCCCGTTGTCGTGGAGATGAATCACGTCACTTCTGGTTCCATCTGCAGTGTTTTGCCTGAACAGCAATCCACTGGGAGCAACACGCGCTGCCCTCGGACATCAGTGGTCATCTGGAGGACGCAGCGGCATTAATCCTGCAGGTGTACACAGCCAACGGCTAGACACAGAGAGACCGATTCCTGACCACACACTGGGGCAGATGTATTAAGCTTGGCGAAGAGATAAACTGGAGGTAAAGTGGAAGGAGATAACGCACCAGCCAATCAGCTGTGTTTGAAATATGAAAGTTGGGAGTTGCTTGGCTGGTGCGTTTATTTATCTCTCCACCAGGCTTAATACAACTGCCGCACTATTCCGCCACTACTCCTTATTTATATTTTGCCATACACTAGTGCAATTTGGCCACTTTTTACTGACTGGATAGAGAAATTGGATGAAAAGTGGCAGAGCAGATTTGACACACAGGGATGCAGTTTTGCTGGTTGTCTAGGTAAAGTATTTGCGGGTGCGTCAGGGTCAGCGACTGAGTCTTTTGTAGCAGTTGCACCGGCGGCCATGTTCAGATGGAAATTATTTGGCTGTATAGGACCCATGGTGCATCTTTGCGGACACAGCGTCAGATGAGCGCTGCAGCCTGTGGGTGTGACCAATGGTTGCGTCATTAGCGTAAAGACGCTATCGCACAGTGTAAACAGATGCAGCTGCAATAGCGTCCACCTCTGAGTCATGCCAATAGCCTTATGCCTGTTCTAATATTGACCCAGGATATGACGTGATACATACGGATGTCCTGTGATCAGAACACAGATACTGGCATCTGTGTTCCTCCCTGCAGCCTGACCCTAAACCTCCCCGCTAGTGCCTAACCCTAACCCCCTTCCCCGCCACCTAACCCTAGCTTCCATTCCCTGGGGGCATTGTCCCACTCCCCGCATACTCACCAATTGGGGAGCTGTCTGTCCAGGTTCTAGTGTTGGGATCCTGACCACTTTGGTGTTCCGGTGCCGGTACGGTAGAGGGCAGTCGTGTTGCCGGTGTGGATGTAATGAATGCTAACTTCATACCGATATGTTAATTATTGTACCTCTATCCCCAGGTTAGGAAGGGAGAATAGGTCACCATGTCCTATTCATGAACCAGACTATATCATATGTCTCACATATTCCTGGAAATGTTTCTAGGTTGCGGCCACATTGTCACTCTGACTATGCATCTGTCACATTAATAGTCACGCCGCTGGGCGAACGTCAGGAAACGAGTCTCCATTGCTCGTTTACCTTCACCGCCCGTAATCTCCACTTTTTCTTTTATTTTAAGCAGATTTCAAGAAAGCTTTGTATAAAGTGCTAACGGGAAAACTTTCTCAGAGCCTCTGGCAGGGAAGCAGGAAACATTTGCATCCTCTTTAGGGCGATCATCTAAGAGGACCTTTCCTGTGTTCTGGTCACAGCTCGCTGGGGCGAGCGCTCAGGCTGCCTGCGACATCAGCAGCGCCGGCCAGTGGTTATTTCTGGCTGCATGGGAAGACATGCGACTTCATTTCATGTCCCGCTTTCCATGCAAAGGTTGCAGGAGCCGCAAACTCTGAACTTCCATGGAAAGCTTCCTCTGTAATAGACGTAGGTCTGTAGGGAAAGTCACGCACTGCAGACATCACGGAGGGTGGGAATGTGCTTGGCTTTGCAGTACTCCTGCCGTTTGTGTACATTCTCAGCCTCCCTCCTACCACCCGCCTTTATGCATGCTTGCAAGAACATCAACTACTACCTCGAAAGCTACATAAACCCTACACAATACACAGCCGCTGGGATGTCCGTGTGTATACAGCACCCGGACAGACTACCGCTCCAAACCCGGCTGCTGCCTGATCTGGCCGGATCCATTATAGTCTTCATCCCCCGATGAGCCGCCACGGCACTGAGGGGATCAGCAATGTGGTGGTAAAGTTATGGGCGGAGACAAGTATATATCATTAGGTCGACAAGATTTCGGTCAACGGTCATTCGTTTGACCAGTGTTGGTCGACACATGAAGGTTGACGTGCATCAGGTCAACACAAGCAAATGTTGACACGGAAAACGTGGACATAAGGTTTTTTTTTAGGGTCTCTGTCGATGAAGGTCGACATGAACACTGTATAAGTGTACCGGGTCCCCTTGCCTGGCTGCGTTCGGCACCCTGTTATACAACATATATATATATATATATATATATATATATATATATATATATATATATATATATATATAAAAAAGTGAAAATCTCATGTCGACTTTTTGCGTGTGTTGACCTTTTTACCAACCGACTGCACGTTGACCTTTTTCATGTGTCCACCCACTGCCTTTCAACCAATAGTGGTCGTCCTAATGAATGTTGACTGAAGGACCGTATACCAGCGGCGATTGGCAGGTGGCCAGTAGGGAACACAAAGTAGTCCATCCAGTGGACGTGTTATGGGAGTGGCGTGGGCGTGTCATGGCAAGCAACTGCGTTCACAGAAGCACAGGCATGGGAGAACATGGTCAGGCGGAGAAAGTGCACGTGCAATGAGGCTGCTGGACGTTTCTATGACGAGGACGCACCAGTTGATATTGCATCACGCACAGATTCTAGAAGTAGGCGTCTCAGACGGTGCACACAAGGGGCGGAGTTTGTAGTGGTATTTGCATACACTCACAGAAGGGGACTTGCCAATACATGCCACTGCCAGGAACTCAGAACCTGGCCTGTCGTTATGTAGCTAATTGTCTTGTAACTAGGCTACATCATCTGGTCCAGCGGATCAGACGGACATATTGGGCACATTGTCTAGTGTATTCCAATTATGTTGCTGACAGTTGTCAGACTTCATTGGAGGCTAGGGGGGGACGGGGCGCTTTTGTGGCCAAGAGGTAACTCCACCTAAGACTTAAATATTGCAGCAATCCTATGAAAACAGACACACTAGGAATAACCACAAAGGTACATTAATAATTAGGCCGGTAAGTGCGGCAAGTCACACAGTCAGAGCTGATCACATATTTATGTTGTATCTCCAGGGAATGAGATGAGACTTCTGGCCATTGTTACTCATCTCTTTATTCCTAATTTTAGATTACATGTGTAACCCGAGGAAGATACTTTCTTCTAAATAAAATGACTTGTGGTCTGTGGTCAGAGATTGATGAATACATAGAACTGTGAACAGCTCCTACTGTCTGATTCTCGCACCTTATTACTTTCTACCCAACCACCATTGGGGCAATTCAATTGTCTTCTCGCTAGGACCAACTCTTCATATCCCGTCATTCTAGTCGGAGTGATGTTCAGTTGATTGTATTGGTGGTGGCCGTTTTTGTAATGGGCATGTGATGGGGTTTAGACACACATCGTTTGTCGAAATATGCCCGAAAGCCAAATGTTTCACACATCTGTGCTTGGCACCTCAGGAGGGTGTGAACAGAAATAATGGGTGCCTTTTGAGATTTGCGTATGATCGGGGAAACAATTGAATAGCTCCGTTGGATACAGGGCACCCCAAAGAGTTCCCAACGGAGAGAGGCAAAGCTCCAATCAGAATGAGATGCACAGAAACAGGGCACAGCTAGAGGAATGTCTTGTGTTACACATTGCAAGGGAGGGGATTGGGAAGGATCACTGAGAATTCAGTTAAAGGGGGTGATCCTTCCCAAGGGTGTGGTACAGGGGTCCTACAGTCAGGTTCCCAACAGTCATTAGCCCCAGGGTGAGCGCAACTAAGCCCCTTGCTCGCTACGCAAGCCACCTATTCTATTCTCCCTCTATGGGGGTCGTGGACCCCCATGAGGAAAAATACCCGACGGCCGTCGGGAAGCCGGCTGTTGTGTTTTGACAGTTGGGTAAATGCCTGTCGGGATCCTGACTGTCGGGACCCCGTCCGGCACCCCTTCCCAATGCCCTATAACACATGTAAAAAAAAATCTAATTGCAATCCCCTCGCATTTTGGCTGACAAGAAGCCGGCATTTGTGGGTAGGATCCGATCTTTTTCCGGCATTGACAGAATAAACGTAGGTATTCCCAGGCATTGGGAGAGGGTCTGTGCCATCAGCTTCAGCCTCGATCAGACTGTCTGTCGCAGTGTTGTGAGAGGGGCAGGGTTACGCACACTTGCGCAGACTGGGGAACTCATTCAATGGATTAGGAATCGTGTACAGATTTGCAGGTGAACAGCGATATTTTCAAATTTGCGCGGGGCAGGTTTGGTTTCTGTCTGTACGGCGGCTATCTGTTCACAGTCATCTGTAACTTTTGCAGATCAATGATCAGGTCTGAATCAGGCCCCATCTAAAAAAATCATCACTTTGAAATCTTCACTTTGTTCTCACGTGTACGTCGGCTGTGTATGACAGCGAGGGAGGCAGCTGTATATGACAGCGGGACACACAGTCTGTTTCCCTGCTCATGACCCAGTAATGGAACGAGATTCCTCTTAGTCTTGGACAAGTCATGTGCTGTGATCCCCTGGCGCCTCTGGCTCTCAGCAGCCGAACCCTGTGGCTTCTGGTTGTTTATTAATCAGGCGGCCATCTCTCCCTGTGCCTTCCTCTGTTACAGAGAAGGGAAGTCCCTTCCACACGGTGGGGCCCATGTACTTTCCACAGCTGTAACCTGCTGCTGTGTAAGAAGCGGCTCTGTGGTGGTGTTATGCTCCCCATAGGTATAGAGGAACCCGCTGTTGTGTGTATCCTGCTGCTGCTGCTGCTCACATAAAGGACCTGCTTCACTTCCATACGGAACGGGGCAAATTTAGCTTAAACTGACTTTTATTTCCGAAGGCAGAAATCATTCGATGGGCAGCAACCACTGAATGATTTATTCTGCTAGCGGAGGCATGCAAGATCGCATGGTACTGAGGGGATCTGATGGTGGGCATTTGGCACGGCTGCGTTTCAGCACTCTGTAGCCAACGGTTTTTGCTGCTTACCTAGCCTTACAGAATCACCTCCAAAGTGCTCGATGATAAAATGTAGAACAATGGGGTTGATGTATGAAGCAGTGAGGCCAGTGGAGAAGCTGTAGGACTCTCAGCAGCTCCTGTTCTCCAAGCGACCTGGCAGGTGCACGCATTACGCACTGGCATTTTTTAAAAGATCCACAGTTGGAGCTAATTATTTCTCTTGTGATTATTGGGGTTATGCTGGTTTAATTTGCTCGGATGAGAATTGGCATCCTTGCGAGTCAACCAGATCCCGCCTTGCGGATGGCGGTACTCCGGGCCAGAGGGCGCATACGTTCATATCAACATCCATTCACATGTCAGTGGGCACCTCCCACATCTTTCGATGGTCGCCGACCACTAAAAGATGTGGAAGGTGCACGCATATGTAAGGTTCTACTTAGGAACCTTACATATGAGTGCAGGTTCAGGAGGAAGGGGGCGGGCAGCTGACATCCAGTGCTGTCCGCTGGCCACCCCCCCTGCATCTCCGTCACGGCCGCATTAGCATGAGAACGCCCATGATATGCTGGGCATTCCCATATGCTAATGGGCCAGCCCCACGACCCCCCTGCCCGTGGGCGCACACACCCAGCGCATGCACATTGCTGAATAAGGTCCTATGTGAGGAGACCTGGAAAACATGAACTTGAGGACTGAGGTTGGGAACCACTGCTGTAGCCTTATGGAAGTTTCCAACTGGTCATCATATGACATCACAGAAACCTGGATCCAATGAGTGTGATCCTTTTGAAATGGGCGAGTGCTTGATACGTTCTCTTTAAAGGTTTATCTGTAAATAATCACGCATAGGACATAAGTAGTGTTTGCACTAAAACAAACTAACCAGGTCCATTGCGCCCTTTTAATAAAATGCTTCCAAACTTGCCTCAACTTGTAACATCCCATCAGTTAAGTGAGAAATTGCTGTCACCCGATTGGTAGCTGGGGCTTACGTCACAGTAGTTTATAGAACTATAGGATTCCTTCTCCAATTATAAACAAGATAACTGTACATCATAAATAACAGACAATTCGTTTATAGCCCGCAGCAATTAGAAGAGAGTTCCAAAAAAAAGTCTGCTGTAGCCTTACATAATCCTGGACCAATGTTCTTGTGAGTTCCTCGTTTCCCAGGGATCTGTAATGCATTACTGTGCAGCTCAGAGACAGACACCCAGATTGTTCCTATAAATCAACGTTCATCTGGACGATATTTCTGTAATACATACTGGCAGACGCTCAATCTGTTTAGTGATATCACTCAGGTGCATGAAAGGGAGAGGTAATACCGAATAAGAAAAAAATACTGAGCGATAGATTTAAAAGTCACATGGTAGTAGAATTCAGAGATCTTGGTTACTTATATTTGCAAATACCTGGGTTGGACCCCAAGCCATTTGTGAAGGCTTCTCTGACCATATGGCTTTGACCTATTGACTGTCTATATAGGTAGTATAGATATAACATCTGTATACACGTCACATTGTGGTGCCATTGATCGTCTCTCTGCAGGAGGAGCGGGGTCCCCTCCTGACAGCCGGCACTGGCATATTGGCACCCCACACTACCACAGTATAATTGGCTGTAGTGTTGCTGATCCTTCTAGCACATCTACAGCAGTTGGACATTATCTAAAGCAGTGATTTTCAACCTTTTTTTCAACTCGTGGCACACCAAACAAGATTTTAAAATTGCCAAGGCTCACCAACCGATCCCCACTGGGAAAATACATTGTGCCCCACAGGAAAAAATAAACCTATTGACTCCCATATGAAAAAACAACAATCACATTGGTCCTCACAGGTAACAAAAATAAAATACAATGGCCCTCACAGGAAAACAAAAGACCAGCGAATATGCGTTAAACTGGCGGTGGTGGCTGTAAATTGGCGGACATCCCTAGATCTGGTGACACACTCGAGAACAGCTCAAGGCCCACTAGTGTACCACGGCACAGTGGTTGAAAAAGACTGATCCTTCCTTGTGTAATTCATCAGTCTGTCCATCAGTATCTCGCCAACACCTGATCCTTCCTCTCCGCCCAGCACTGAACCAGCTGCTGTTGTGACTGCAGAGTTATAGACTCCTGTTATACATATGTCTCTCTTATAGAAAACATATTCCAGCTCTCCGTGTTTGACACCCAGCTCAACTCTCTCGGAATTATACCTTTTTTTTACTTTTTGTTTTTTCTCTGAAAATTCCCTGTGGAATTTCTGTCTCCAAATGATTTGTTAGTGTAACTACAGCTGTAGAGTTCAGTTTATACAATTATGCAATAAAAAAAACACTAGCAGATGTTTACTTTACCACTAGTTCAGTCTGCAGACTTGGTCGGCACGGCTGGTAATGTGATCGCGTTGCTGGTTTACACAGCGGTTAAGCTGTGTTCCACCCACCTGTCTCAAAGCTGAAATAAGAAATGATAATGGCTCAGGGCAGGCAATGCTTAGATAGACAGAAATATGCATTCCTGTATTCTCAGTCCAGAACAGTCTAATGGGGGAGACTGGGGCACGCGGGGCCCACCATGGTATGCAGGGGTAGGGGCCCAAGCTTGTGAGAATGAGAGAATGTGACCAACCACCGCAGGTGGACTTAGCCAACAATTAGAGGGGACTCTCAGAGAACCAGGGCCCCTTTATAAAGGAGTAGGTGGTACTGTGTCAGGACCACCTATTTTGATTGGCTGGAAGGGCAATCTTGGTGTAGTTTCCAAAGAAACAAATTAAGAATCAAAGTTCTTCAAGATTTTAGTCCACTGAGTTATTGATCCCTACAAGAGCGTGTGATGCCCACCTGGAATTTCCCCTGTGGGACAGTCCATTCTTTTCTGGGAGATGTATCAAACCTTCTTCAAGAGCGATAGCCAATTTGATACACTCCAGGGTCTGTACTTTGCAGCGCTGTAACATTCCAAAGGGAGAAGGCACGTGTTCCTTAGATTCAGTAGCAAGTTAAATAAATTCATTGATGAAGAGGACTCTACCTTGTGTAATAATTTTATCAGACCTTATAAGGAATAACAAACACACAGGGGTAGATGTATTAATCGGTGATAAGGGAGTAGAAGTGGCCCATGGCAACCAATCAGCTGCTCTGTATAATTTTTTTTAGTGCTGATTGGTTGCCATGGGCCACTTCTCCTCTGGCTCACTTCTCCTGCCTTATTACTGTTTCATACATCTGCCCCATAGCTACAGGAGGGAACTGATGGGGATGCAAGTGAAGACATGAGAGGCTGCCTTTTGCCAATCCCTGTTCTAAAGTCAGTCAGGCTACCTCTGGCAAGCACATGGAGGGCTGTGGGGCCCCCCAAAGAAATGCCACCCCACACTATTACTGACCCACTGCCAAACCGGTCATGCTTTAGGATGTTGCAGGCAGCAGAACATTCTCCTTGGTGTCTCCAGACTCTGGGCCTTATTTTGGTTCATTCTTTCTGACAAAATCCTTCTTAGATGGACAAAACCATGTGCACTGCAGGGGGGGCAGATGTAACATGTGCAGAGAGAATTAGATTTAGGTGAGTAATTTTGTTTCTGTGCAGGGAAAATACTGACTGCTTTATTTTTACACTGCAATATAGATCTCACTTTGAAGTAAAACCACACCCAAATCTAATTCTCTCTGCACATGTTACATCTGCCCCACCTGCAGTGCACATGGTTTTGCCCATCTAAGAAGGATTTTGTCAGAAAGAATGAACCAAAATAAGGCCCTCTGTCACATCTGTCACGTGCTCTGTGTGAACCTGCTTTCATCTGTGAAGAGCACAGGGCGCCAGTGGGAAATTTGCCAATCTTGGTGTTCTCTGGCAAACGCCAAACTTCCTGCATGGTGTTGGGCTATAAGCACAACCACCACCTGTGGACTTTGGGCCCTCATTACCACCCTCATGGAGTCTGTTTCTGACCGTTTGAGTAGACACATGCACATTTGTGGCCTGCTTTAGGTCATTTTGCAGGGCTCTGGCAGTGCTCCTCCTGTTCCTCCTTGCACAAAGGCAGAGGTAGCGGTCCTGCTGCTGGGTTGTTGCCCTCCTAATGCCTCCTACGCATCTCCTGATGTACTGGCCTTTCTCCTGGTAGTGCCTCCATGCTCTGGACACTACGCTGACAGACACAGCAAACCTTCTTGCCACAGCTCGCATTGATGTGCCATCCTGGATGAGCTGCACTGGGATGCAGTTAAAATCCCGGCGGTCGGGATCCCGGCGTTCAGAATCCCGACGACGGCGAGCGCAGCGAGCCCGCAATGGGGGACGATCCACATCCCCCCCCTTGTTGGGATTTCGGCGGTCGGGATTCCGGCGTCAGGATTTTGAACACCGGGATCCCGTCCGCCGGGATTTCATACTGAATCCGCTGCACTACCTGAGCCACTGGTGTGGGTTGTAGACTCCGTCTCATGCTACCACTAGAGTGAAAGCACCGCCAGTTTTCAAAAGTGACCAAAACATCAGCCAGAAAGCATTGGAGCTGAGAAGTGGTCTGTGGTCACCACCTGGAGAACAACTCCTTTATTGGGGGTGTCTCGCTAATTGCCTATAATTTCCACCTGTTGTCTATTCCATTCTCACAACAGCATGCGGAACTGATTGTCAATCAGTGTTGCTTCCTAAGTGGACAGTTTGATTTCACAGAAGTGTGATTGACTTGGAGTTACATTGTGTTGTTTAAGTGTTCTCTTTATTTTTGAGCAGTGTATATTCCCTACCACATGTAATGGTAGTACCCGGAGGAAACCCACACAAGCACGGGGAGAATATACAAACTCCGCACATGGTGGGAATTGAGCCTATGACCTCAGTGTTGAGAGGCAGTAATGCTAACCATTACACCATCTGTACTGCCCACCATAGTAACCCCCCCCCCCCCCCCCCCTCATTTACTTCCCTATATGTATATTTTGGCTGATAGCTGCAGTTATCCTGGTAACTCGCCTGGACAGTGTTGCAGTAGCATTACCGCCCTTGCAGATAGGCTTTGCTGAGTCTCCCTAGCAAATGGGCCATTCATTTAATGTGATGGTAATCTCCAGTAAGTCACCATGCCTATTGTTATTTAGGATTTGTTAGTTTGGTTTCTGCTGTTTTAGCCCATTCCAGTTTAGTAAATTGCAGGTATCTTGTTGCTTGTTCTGAACCTACACCCACCCGGCGTGACAAAGCTAAGGTAATATTAAATAATGGGGGGGGGGGGGGTCACATGCTGCGTATAATTGTGACATAGGCTCACACCTTGGATCAGTCCTCTTACCGTTGGGATGACAGCCGTGAAAGTACCTGGCAGCTTTCTTTCTCTTTGTAAACACCAAAAAATCGTTGTGGAGGTGATGAAAGAGTCATTAAGGAATGCAGTGTAAACAGGTCACGATAGGCATTTGTGTACGTTGGCTGCGTTCCCTGTATTGTATACGTGATGTTTGCCAAGCCTGAAAAAAGGCTACTAGGTACCACACAATTGTCTGCTCAAATTCCAGTATCCAAGTACACTGAGTATGGGAATAGGGATAGGGGTGGCTTGCCTATTGGACAAGTACTCCCATTTGTCATACACAATAATAACAATTTCTTACAGTATGTGGTGCTTTTCTCCAATACGACTACACAGGGGCACGATGTCAGATGTGACCATGTCAGGAAAAGCCCAACCTAGTGTGCTTGCATCAACCACACCAGGCACATGGGATTTTCCCCACCTATGAGCATGTTGGGTTTTTAGAGTCCACTATCCTTCTCTTAAAGCAGTGGTGTGCGGTCCTCAAGGCACCCCAGCAGTCCAGGTGTTAAGTATGTTCATGTTTAGGTACAGGTGACTGTGCCATCTGTGCACAAGCGGGGATAGCTCTAAATCCTGCACTTTTGGGTGCCTCGAGGACGGCGCTTTTGAACCAGTGTCTTAAAGCAGACTTGTATGTCCAGTGTAGAAAACCATGCTGTGGGTTCAGCAAATATTGTTTGAATAAGAGCGTCTGACAGCCCTGAGGTATGAGGTTCCTTGTGCCACAGTGATGTCGCTAGTTCTGAGCACATTAATCAGCTACACTAATTGTATCGGTTACCATAATACTGGGTTCATATGTTATAGCCTCAGTGTTCACCAGAAGAGCGGGTTCCAAGTTCCACCAGCATCCTGCAACTCCGGTAACTCGAATTGTAACTTCCTTTGGTTCTCATTAGCCCTCTTCAATTTCAGCGACTGTCTATACCTGCATCTCCTCTCACTTGTAATCATACAGCGCTAAGAGCGACCTGCCTCTGGTAGTATGCCGACAACTCCTCTGCTTCCCTACATCTCCGCTGCACAGTGGTTTTTGTGAGCCAGAGGAGGAGTGGCCCATGGCAACCAATCAGCTGCACTGTATAATTTTATATTATGCAAATTAGAGATGTTACTTCAGTGCTGATTGGTTGCCATTGACCACTTCTCCTCTGGCTCTCTTCTCCTCCCTTATCACTGCTTCGTACATCTACCCCACAGTTACTGTTCTCTTTAGTTCTGTGTCCCCTGTATTGTTATAATGTGTACAGCGCTGCTAACCTCTTGTGGCGCCTTATAAATAAAATGTAGTCCTAATAATCATACATATGCCCTTCGTCTGAAAGTTTGTTAATACAAAAACCTGATTTTGTTACATTTAAACCTATTCCTATGAGTAATAAATATAGAGGCAGCTGTATGGAAAAAGATTGGATTTACAAAAGCGCAAATGGCTGTCACATGACCAGTGACCTCACTCATCGGGAGCGGGAAGACATTGCTTTATACCTCCTCTCTTTTCATATTAGATCATTCTTTTTTGTTTGGGATTAAGTGCCTTTTAAATTAAAGCTGTCATTCAATCAGGGTGTTTGGTTTCGTTGTTAATTTGGCTTTTTTTTTTTTTTTATGATTTCTGTGATTGACAAATCCGCTAATAAACTTGTGATTTGTAACGCAAACAGGACAAAGTTGATTAAAGCTTGTAGCTGTGATAAAGTCCAGCTATCCTACACAGCATGTAGACTGCAAAGCGTTTTGTCAATCAGAATTGTATTGTGTGTGTGTGTGTGTGTGTGTGTGTGTGTGTGTGACACAATCATCCATTTTATGGCAGTCAATCTGGTTCCAAAATCCGATGGTAATGTCATACGCTCAAGGATTCCTATGGAATAATTTGTGTGTTCTTTCACCTCTTTCTCTCTGCAGCTAAAACGTGATCCTCCGGACGAGATCCCAGATTTAAAAGAACTTGTTCTGGAGCGTTATGCCACACTTCAGGGCGAGAACACCGATGAGGCCCTGAGGAAGGCCGATAAGTACGTCCAGTTGAAAGAGCAGCTAAGAGACCTGAGAGCACAAAGTAAGGAAACATTAGTTATGGTTTCTGCTGGTTATTGTGTTGTTTAGTGCATTAAGCCTTGCGTTGTGCTTGTATGGTCTCTCCAGTCCCCTTAGACTTCTCCAGTGCTTTTAACACCATTCTTCTGGGGGAAAAGCTGGTTGATTCTGGGGAGGATAATCACCTGGATTACCTTACTAACCACCCACAGTATGTGAGGACCAGGGAGTGCCAGTCCGATACTATGGGGTCTATTCAATGATGTGGGCGAGCGGGGCTTCCTGCTCGCTGTCACCGCTCGCCCTGTCAGTATTCAACTCACCCCCTCATACGCCAATTTCCCCTCGCTCCGTTTTTTGGGCGAGGGGGGGAATCGGCGTATGCGGCTGCAGAAGCAGTGAGACTCGCGGCTAAATACTGTGGGTTCGCTGCGGGTCTCGCTGTTTGGGGGAATCTTCCCCAACCTATGACGGCGAGGATTCCCCCGGAACGTTGAATAGGGCGAGCGGCCGGCGTGGGGGTTAAACAGCGAGGATCGCTGGTTTTCTGCAATCCTCACTGTTTAACCCCCTCACCGGCCGCGGCGAGCGGCATTGAATCCTACAGACTCTATCTGTAGTACAGGGGCGCCGCAGGGAACGGTTTTGGCACCATTTCTCTTTACCTTCTGTACTGCGGATTTCACATATAATACATCAACCTGTGTCATCTGCAGAAGTTCTCTGATGACCCTGCTGTTGTGGGCCTTATCGTAGATGGGGACGATGGGGAGTACAGAGAACTTGTGCAGAACTTTGCTATTTGGTGTCAGGGGAACCATCTTCAGCTTAATATGAGAAAGACTAGGGAGTTGGTAGTTGGTTTCAGGAAACGTCAGTATACTCCCCCAACACCAGTGAGGATTTAGGAAATGGATATTGAGATCGTAAGAACTTACAAGTATCTGGGTTTTCACCTTAACAATAAACTGGACTGGTCTGATAATTCTGCTGCTCTGTACAGGAAGGGGCAGAGTAGACTTTATCTGCTGAGGAGACTGAGGTCCTTTGGAGTGCAGGGAGCGCTCCTGAAGACCTTCTTCAACTGTGTAGTGGCATCGGCCATATTCTACGGAGTGGTCTGCTGGGGCAGCAGTGTTTCCACAGCCGACAATAAGAGACTAAACAGACTGGTAAAGAAGGCCAGTTCTGTCCTAGGAATGCCTTTGGATTCTGTAGAGGTTGTGGGTGAGAGGAGAATGATCAGCAAGAGAACATCCTTATTGGATAATGCATCAAAACCACTCCAGAATATTGTGACTGATCTGTGCAGCTCTTTCAGTGATAGGTTGCTTCACCCTCGATGCTCAACGGAGAGATACCGCAGGTCTTTTCTTCCTGCTGCGATTAGAATGTACAACTGTCATGGTCTGTAGGAGACCTGCATGTTCTTAGGTGCCCACACACTAGAAAGATCTGTGATCTTAAGATGTGCACATAAATTAGTCCTGGACAAAAGATTTCAGGCAAGCGCACATCTTTACCAAAGGTTTTTCTTAAGATCCCATGTGCGTTCCTATGGATCTTTTGTTAAATCTTCTGATCTTTCCTGCAGCACGTAAGATCAGAAGATTTAGCAAAAGATCCACGGGAGCACGCATCGGACAGATATCGGCCGATTTATCGGTAAACATCGTACGATATATCGGCCATCGGCAAAAAAATCGTTCTAGTGTGTGGGCACCTAGATCCTAGATGTATATTGTTTGGACTTCGTATCATGTGTGGCGTTATTATACTATTTTACTCTTATCTGTAATTTTGAACCGTGTAAATTTCTCCATTGTGAGACGAATAAAGGAATTCTATAGATGACCCTTCTCCCTCCCTGTACCACGCTGTGGTCAGGGAACCCGGAATGGCTTTAACATGTTCTTAACAGTTTTTTTTTTTACCTGATATTTATAACCTGTTAAGCACAAAGCATGCAGTCTATCAAATCTTTGTACAGATGAGCCACATCATAAGTAGGATCACCTCACTACACTGAGCGGATGTATACGCTTATACTGTACATCCACCCGCAAGCACCCGCACAGACCAATGCTTGCAAGCGGATGTGTAAACTGTTCTGTGCTGACTTGCCAGGGTCCCACCATGCCCTGGTCTTGAACCTTGGGGGTACGGACCCACTGGGAAGTTGTTTGGTGGACCCATATAATTTTGGCTAGAAATGATGCTGAACACCTCTGTTTTGCTCTGTTAGATTGTGGAGATTATTAGAATTGTTCTGGTAAATTGGGTGCTTAGTTCTGTGGGGGAGCCATACAATGTTGTGGAACGTATGTGCTAAAAACGCCAGCTTCGCCCACATTTGTTATATAAATTCAAATAAATAATTTTGTGTAAAAAAAATGATTATATTACCTCTATAAGGTAAGATTACAGGTCATTATGATGAATAACAAAGTTTGCTTGCCATATTTTCACACCTATTTTGACTAATTCCACATTTACACTTATCTTTGGAGTCCTGGAGGACAGACAGAGGGGAGGACACCACTGTGGAATAGAAATTTAGCTCATAGGGCTGATTCAGAGACTTCGACAGTTAATGTTATGCCGCAGGAGCCATCTTGTGCAAATAGATGTCTCCTGCCGGGTTCTCTGTCCCGCTGCTGCATCCACGGAAGCAGCATCAGATTACTCTCCGGGTTATGCGGGACAGCCGGGGTTTTCATGCTGCTGGGGCCAGGCGTTGCATATGAAACAGAGGCGACACTCCCCTGTTTTGTGACGCGTGCACTGCAAGTGATTTATGACGCTGCAAGCAATCTGAAGGCCCCCATACACTGGGCTGGTTTGTCCTAAGGACAAGTCGGAGCAGTTTTCCTGGAGCCCCCCGACAGCCCCCTGAGAGGCTAACATGCGATCTTAATGTGCCATTTTTACATGCAATAATCACATGCAATGTGATTTATTGCATGTAATACCCCCGGTGAGCTGCTGCGGCGGGGGGGTGGGCAGCGGGGTCCGGCCAGCTGGTGGTGGTGGCTGCGGGGGGCAGGCAGCTCGTGGTGGCGGGCAGCCGCTACTGGGAGCTTGTAGCCACATTTTGCTGGGTGTTGAGTTGGTATGTGGCTGCTGAATATTTTGAAATGATTGGCCCGGACACTGATTGGCTGAGAGAATTCTCTCAGCTAATCAGCGGCCTCCCATCTGATTGCAATCAACGTCTGGCCAGTCATTTCAAAATATTTAGCAGCTGCATCTCGCCCTGCCGCCAGGCAAAATGATGCTACAAGCTCCCAGCCGCCTCCGCTGCTCTGACAGACCCCGCTGCCCAACACTACGAGCTGCCCGCCGCCACCTCCAACTGGCCGGACCGTGCTGCCGACCCACCGCCGCACGGGGAGGGATGTCCCAGGTCGGACGGCCAGCAGGTCCAACGACCGGCTCAGGTCTGATGCGCATGGGACCGACCTCACGCCCCGATTCGTTGGAATCGGCCCAAATTGGTGGCTCAGTGTATGGGCACCTTTACAGGAGACCTGCCTGTGCGCAATACTGATCCTGCGCCTGCCGAGATCTCTCACCATCGGTGTGTGCGCAGACTGACAAGATTGCGTACTGCACTGAATCAGGCCTGTAGTGTTTCCATATTTTTGCTTCTGTGGTCAAAGTGTATGAACCAGGATGCAACTGGTCTGTCAGTATACATTATACTGTATGTTACATGGGGACTACGTTGCTTCCTTTGCTTTGGAAAGTTTACGTGGTGCCTTTTGTTCATCTAACCTGTTTAATGGTTTAGGACGGTGTCTGTTTCATGTGAAGGTTTAATGGCTTGCACAGCAGTTACAGTGTACTGGGTGTTGCAATACTTGGGAGACCTTTGATTTCTCTGTAGACCGAATGCATCACTGGAAAATTGTCAGGTTTCCTGGTTTTGTTTATTAGCAGGAATCTCCGATCCCTCCGGTACCGCCACCGGGTGCATCACCCATAGTTTTCTATGGGGGGTGCAATGCTGCCCGATGTATCAACATCTGGGAACAGCACATTTATCCCAAGGCTACCACCATTCTGAGACTGCAGTAGCCCATTGCAGCCGAGAAGCTACACACCACACTGCTGCCGGGGCAGTGCGGTCAGTGGGGTTGGCGGGGGTGGGGGGCCGCTCTAAGCACTCATGCACAGACCACCCGACTCAGCACATTGCACCTTTCAGAGCCCTTTCCCTGCGTGTCTGGGGTGATACATCCCTGTGATAAGATCATTTTACAATGCGATCTTGGGCGGTAATATTCCACCCAGATCGCGTTGTAAATGCGATCCATGATAAATGAAAAATTCCAGAGCACAATGGTGATGCACCATTGTGCTCTGTAATGTTTCAGAGAGCACTTATTTTTTGAGTCATTTCTGCCCGTTTTGCTACAAACTGTGCATCAGTCCCCGGATCAGCATATTAACGCTCCATGGGGCCATTGGTTCCCCCTGAAAATAAATACCGTGGCAGCATGTTGTGCACAGCCCACAAGGGTGTGCAACATTTAGGTCGACAGTGTCTACGTCAACAGTAAATAAGTCGACCACTGTTGGTCAACCGGAAAAAGGTTGATGCGTCAAAATGGTCGAAATGCCATAGGCCACCATTGACAAAAGGTTGACATGGAAAAGGTTGACACAGATAAAAAATCAAAATGTGTTTTTCCCTCCATCTTGTTGATGTCTGTCGACATCATCTATTTCTGACATGGAGGAGAAATAAGAACAAGTTGGTTTAAATAAAAATAATGAAAAACTCATGTTGACCTCTTCCTGTGTCAACTATTAGCTTGTGTCGACCTAGACACTGGATCAACCAGAACCAAGCCCACTAAGTTACTGCCAGCAGACATTGGACATGCTATCTGCATCTGATAGTATGAGATGTACAGGTACTATACAAACAGCTGCTCCCAGCATCAGACTCAGCTGAGGGAATACAGCAACAAGGGAATCTCTGTCTCTCGGACACAGACTGAGAAATCCCAGCAGGTATACAGGCCGGTTAGGTATTTGCAGACACATCCAATATAAATAATAACATATTTGGGGCTAATCTTGCTCATTACAGCTAAGCAAGGAAAGTCCCTGACCTCAGATCCGAATACATAGTGCACATTGCCGTGTGTGTCAGTGATATCACAGTGTAAAACCAGAATATAAAGGGGAAACAACCAAATTAGCGCGAGGGAACTTCTCCCATGCAGGAGACATCTCAGTAGCAGAAATGCCTCCAACATGCAGCTGAGATTCCAGCACTGTAACCAACGATGTAACCCAGAATCTCACTGGTGATTTTCCATGGAGATGGCGCAAAGTAAGTCACAGCTGACCGACGTAAGGCCGGGATGTTTGCGAGTTAACGCCCTTGGCTCTCCCCTTCCATAAAACATGGGGCCATTACACCCCCATTTCTGGAAATGCACCTCCCCACCCCCTCAACGCCGCTGCATGTTGATCTGGCAAAAGGGAAGATCAGGCGAGTGAACAAGGTCCGTTCTGCGCATGTAACCACAGATTCCAGATGCCTGCATCATTTTGAACACAGTCTAGCACAAAGTACCACCTAGTATGGACTGTACACTTGGGCGACATCTAGCTGTCCTGGCAATATATGCCCAATACTTTACATCTTCCAGGTAGAACAGGTCCATCTACCATTGAGACCCATGAAGAACGCAGGAGTGGTATTCAGTATTGCAGCAAAGAACGTGGTAACTGGTGTCTCTCTAGCAGATCAGCACCGGTGGCCAGACCACTTCCTACCAGTAAACGATGAACACGGCTAATAACAAGGGCCACCCATGCTGAATAAAAACCTTTACTAGCCTATGAAGGAAATGGAGCATGGCGTCGTAGAGGAGTAACATGGGTGGGATATTGGGATAGGCAGACTGCCTTTAATGGAATCCTAGATAGCAAGAGGGAACGTGAGGGAACAGATTGTAGATTATAGTCAAATCCGAATTCTGTTCCGTGTTTTTTTTAAATAACTGATTTGTGCTTTGATATTAGTGTTCATTCTAGCACTCTGCATCTTTCATAATGTGTGCAGTACCTCTTCCCTGCCTGGGGTGTCGCTGTCTGCTGTGGTGCTTCTAGCACTGGTCCGGTCTGCATATATCCGTGCGATTCAGTGACGTCACTGGGACCCGCTAAGCATGCAGGTCGTTTGGCTGTATGTCCAAATTGACCTGCATGTTCTGCAGACCGCAATCCTCACTAACGATGCGCGGGAGGGCACATCAGTAACGATATTGAGCGTACACACTTTACATTATTGTGGAAGATATCACTCAGAAGCCCCTTTGTGTGTATGGAGGCTTAAGGTGCCTAGGACAAAAATCTAAGTGTCCCCCCCTCAATGCTGATAATCAATAGGAACCAGGAAACTGCAGCTAATGTCTCTGGACCCCGTTGCTGGACCATGGACCTGCTCTGTTAATGACACAACTCGGGGACAAGGTTTTATTTTCTTCCTGAGAGGTTTCAAAAAATTTTTAAACCCTCGGAAATGTACAAGGAACATGCCGAGAAGGAAGCATATGATGTTCAGCAATTAGGTGATAAATACACACTATAAATAGAACGCACGCATTTCTCACAGAAATCCCTTTTCCATGTCAGTTGTCGTGACTGCGCGGTGCATGTCATTATCATGCCACTCATCAACAATGGAGAGATCTGTGAGAGGTTAGTGCGCAGTCTGAGGAGTGCGGAGGCGACTCACTAACCCATCCGACGCGTTCATCTGCACTTACCACCACCCGCTACTCATTGTGCTGACAGAGTCAGCAGGGTAATAGACGCCAAGTGGGACAATCAGAAGGTGCTGTAATATGCGCTGAGAATGGAGCATGTGTCTGACAGTGATGCGGGTGCCCAGCCATTTCATTGGCTGAAAACAGCCTCTCAGATCACAGCATACTAGTTTATAGTCTTCATAGTGACGTGCGGTTTTCACAATTTTTCTTTTGATTTTTTTATTGTTTTCGATCCATATAGACTCTGATTGGGAACAGCAAAGTGTGCCGGGTGGAGCGCGTCACATGGCCCAAAGGTTCACTCGTCGTGCTAGGGTACTCACTAAACTAATTCGAGGTCTGTGTCGTCATTGACACCAAAACCATGAAAACTCATTTCGATCTTTTCACGTGTTGACCTTTTCCATTGCTTGTCAAACGGTTGTCTATGTCGACTTATGACATATCAACCCTTTTCCCATGTCAACCTTCTGCCTGTTGACAATACATGATGGACCTATTTACTTTTTTATTTCTTGTCTATCGATCCTTTGATCCACGCTCAGAGAATGAAATGGAACAATGTAGTTATGATTAAGTTATTTCTTGCTAAATACAGGGGCAGAGTTCCTATTTTCTGTCCCCGGTCTGACCCTTCTGCAGCATGAAACGTCTTATGATAATCTGATGTGGGTGCGATTACTTGCCAGGTTGAGCCAGTGGGCTAGCTACTGGTCATGTCTATGAGGTGAAGTACCCCCAGTGACCACTGGAGGCCACTCAATGGACCACATTACTCCTTTGTGTGCTAAATGATGCCACAACAGAAAGTGAGAGCAGTTTTGCAGGGAAACGCAGGCGGGGTTTCCGGTTGCACAGAAACCACCATCCTCTTGGAAAGTTGTTCAAATTATGACAATAGCAATGGAATATTATAGGATTACTAGAGCTGCCACAACATCATGCAGTGTAAGGGACAGAGCAGCACTTGGCCAGAGAGTAGCTACCAGGAAGAAGAGACAGGAGCCTTACCATGAAGTGGGAGAATGTGAGCTTTGAAAGTGCAGTACTGGTTCTATTATGTTTGTGTATTTATTAATGATGGTAGGTTTAACCTTTTTCCTGACAACTTATTTATATTATTTAAAAGTTTAATACAGCCCATAATATAGTTAGACATATATAGTGATAAATATTATTACTGTATTCCATACAGCATCCAGTGTATAAAAAGACCAGTGTGTACATTAATGTCCAGGGTCGGTATTATGTTCCTCTAGCGCTCCCCCACACTCCATCTCTTTTTACAATGGTCCACAGACTGATAATTTGTGTACTGCATTTGGAAACCCTCCTCTAGAAATCCTGCGTTTGCCACTGATCTGTCTCAAACTTGCTGCATACGTGGAGGGGGAGCTGGGAAGACAGAGATTGGATTTAGGAGCAGATAGGGACTGCGGGTGGGGTAGAGCATTTGTGATCCTACCTGCTGCAGGTAGGATCTCAGAACCGACCATTGCAGTGGGTGGGGTTCGTGATCGGATCGCAATCACATCAGCGGCATTTTTTCGCGGCGCGGCCGTCAGCTCGTGAGCGGGTCGTACGTTCCTGTGACGACCCGCTCACGAGCACCATCGTCCTGGTGTGCACTGTTCCTTTGTATGGATTTGCTTTATGCCGCGCAGTTCTGCCTTTTACCCTGTAGATGTCACTATTGTAGTTGCTGCCCATCTCTTCATATTGGGCAGTGGAAAGTCTGTGACCTGCTGTCCTAAACTATTAGTAGCTTACCTGTATCTTTGATTAGTACCTTGCTGTAACCTGTAAGACTATATCCCAGCGTACACGATTCCCTATTGGTGTACAGTCATGTTTATTAGTGACTTCATGAGAAAGCAGCCAATTTATCCGCAATCTTATTGCAGACGGATTGCGAACTGAATTCTGTTGCGCCTATTTGCACTTCCTGATTAGTACACTACCCACTGCCTCATACATGAGACTATCAGGCATTGTTATCTTTGGTGCTTACATTTACCCCATGCTTAGATATAACAAGTGCAACGTTAGAATTCAGCTGTGTGTGCAACTCCGATCCATAATGAGAATGCAGCCAATGATTAACTAAACCCTGTGACATCAGCGCACTTAGTATGATTTATCTCTGTGGTAAGAACCTGTGAAATAGTTGGTGACCTCATGACAGTACAGTGTTTTTAGAACCAATGACATCACTGGTGAAGACATAAAGAGAGTACAGCTCACTAAGAACCAGTGTCGTCATGAGTTCAGCAGATTTTTATTCACTAAGAACCTGTGACATCATCAGAGTACAGCTGGGTTTTTCCACTAAGAACCTGTGACATCATGACCGTATAGCATTTTTATTCACGAAGAAACAATGACATCACTGATGACATGAGTGCAGTGTTTTTATTCACTAAGAACCAGTGTCGTCATGAGTGCAGTGTTTTTTGTTTTTTTTTGCTAAGAACCTGTGACCTCATGAGAGTACAGCGCATTTTTATTCACTAAGAACCTGTGACATCATGAGAGTATAGCGCATTTTTATTCACTAAGAACCTGTGACATCATGAGAGTACAGCAGGGTTTTATTCAGTAAGAACCTGTGACATCATGAGAGTACAGCGGATTTTTATTCACTAAGAACCTGTGACATCATGAGAGTATAGCGCATTTTTATTCACTAAGAACCTGTGACATCATGAGAGTACAGCAGGGTTTTATTCAGTAAGAACCTGTGACATCATGAGAGTACAGCGGATTTTTATTCACTAAGAGCCTGTGACATCATGAGAGTACAGCGGATTTTTATTCACTAAGAACCTGTGACATCATGAGAGTACAGCTGGTTTTTTTTCACCAATAACCTGTGACATCATGAGAGTACAGCTGGTTTTTTTTCACCAATAACCTGTGACATCATGAGAGCACAGCAGGTTTTTTCACTAAGAATCTGTGACTTCACTGGTGACATCATGAGGACAATTATTAATTGAGAACCTCTGAACTCACTGGAGGACACTTCTTTTTTGCTGGATGTATGTACTTCATTCCCATGAAAGTTGGTTCTGTGCTATCGCTCATCAGCAAAGTCTGAGAAGAGTGCATGTATTCATCGGGTGCAAACGCTGGGCCTAGTAACACCTGGCATTTGTTTTTGTACAAATACATGTGATTGTTATCACTTGTGTTTTGCTTGGGTGGTCTGGTCACTGAAGGTGACCTAGGTTTCTCTGAATCTAGGTTTCTCTGAATATATCCATTCGCCATAGATCAGCAGCATTCGGTGTAAACACCATACTACCACAACACACCAGAGCCTGGGTGACAACGCTAGTCCCTATGGGCTCAAGAGTAACAAGGCGATAAAGCACCTAAAGTTTTCGTATTGGCGGCATACACCCTCTTCTGCGTAATACCACATACAGGTGGAAGCGTCTGTGTACATTTCCAGGACAGGAGGAGCAGAGGGAAAGACCTAGAGAGCGGTAACAAAAGCCTCATTCATCATCCTGACAATGTACCAACGCAGATGTAACATTACACCACATAAACAGCACGACAGGTTTTGTTGTGTAAGATTTTCAAATTCTAGAATAACTGCTACAAATGGGACAGAGGCAGCTATTGGATAGTTCTAACAATGCCATACCGACCTCTGGTACCATTACTAGAGTCACGCTAAGTAGACGCAGATGTCAGGCAGTCGGCTCTATTCATTGCCGACATGGGAGACTCCATCGTTAATTTTGACGATAAAGATAATGAACTAATAATGATCATAGATTCCTTTGAACCTTTAGAGGATTAACTTTTGGCTTATGCTGCCAGAATAGTGCTGTAGCCAGTGCTGTCGAGGGAGGGGGGACCGGGTACTTATTACCCGGACCCAGGTCTGATCGAGGAGCCCTTGCCCCACGCCCCCTTCCCCAGCTGCAGAGAGAGAGGAAAGGCTGCCGCAGCAGCAAAGCCTCTCTCCCCAGCCCAGTGGGGGAGAGAGGCGGCGGCAGCCTGTCCCCCGGCACACAGCCCACACCCCCTGCAATTTTATTTTGACATGGTCATGACAACGCCCCTTACCATTGGCCGTGCCCCCACTTGTTGGCCACACCCCCTTTCAGCTGCCCTGGCTGTTGCACAGTGTATATAGAGTAGTGTTTCCATCAGTAAGTTACATTGGCATAGCTATCTATGGGGCTTTTCAGAGTTTAGTACATAGGGGTCAGAATGTCTTATGTATAACATTCATTAGTCTGTTTGTAAGGTTTTGCTTCCACATCCCTGCACTGATTGGGATGAAGCCAATGTGAGGTGGTCCAGATGGGTCCTGGACAGATTATATGTTAGGGTCCCCTCTTGGCAGAACTGTGACCCATAGAGCCTGTCCTGAGCTTTCCGCCGGGTGGATTTGGACGAAAACTTCTTAGAGTGGTGACATTGGGTTCCAGAACACTTACTAGAGGGTTAAGGTCCTGTTCAGACCTCACAATGGTGTAAAAAGAATAAAAATACCTTTCACATTCCAAAAATGACATTTGTTAGTAAATCCTGCAACCGTATAGGTGTTGGTGAGTTCTCTGTGACTGGGATATGACTCCGGCAGCCTGTATATCGCAGACCACTGACCATGTTCTCACATGCTCCTCTCTGTGTGGTCCACCAGCCACATCTGAGCAGTCTCCATGTGCGTAGAACCCGGCTGTACACTGCGGCACGTTTCCATATACACAGGACAAGAATAGAAGTACAATAATCAATGTCAGGATCTTTACTGAATGGAACAAACACACGTCACAGGCCGAACATGAAAACCTCTATTGATGCTGCTTATGAGAAAGCAAACAGCCTCCATCCCCCAGGGCCCGAATCACAATATTGCTCAGATTGATTACTAAGATGCAATTTCCCTTGTCCTGGATTATACACTGTGTTTTGTTTCCATTTCTGTACTCTCATTAGAAGATTAACTGTTGCACTGAAAGCGTTGTGTTACGTCAATGTCCGTGGGACCATAGAGTTGTGCAGGTGGTTTAAGAGGGGTAGACGGGACTCTAATAGGTAGGATAGGCCAGGAGGTGTCTGGCTGTACAGTCTGCAATTGTGTCCAGTTTACTACTACCCCTTTTTCCACTTCCACACCAACCAATCATCTCCTGTCCTTTTACAGGCTGAGTTTGAAATGACAGGAGCTGATTGGTTGGTGTTTTCTCTTTTTAAAGAACCATCCTCATGGACCTACTTATGACCGTTTTTCCCTACAGTAAAAGGACAAGCCAGCCTGCCACAGAACAGACAGCCACGGTTCCCCCAGTCTTGGACACTGGTGGCAGCACAATCAACAGATCAGTGAAATTCGGGCGAATTCAGACTCACTTTCTGTGTGTTTGTGTTCTACACTCCGTGCCAATAGATCCAACTCGGAGCTGGTATCGCATGTGTCTCCCTATGGTGAATGGACCGCACTGCATGTTCTCCTATGCATCTTAAAGGTGGCCATACATCTACAGATCGATTGTCAGATTGGGCTGGTTGGAACAAACACCTGGTAATATCTGAATGACAGTTTTTGGCAGTTTTCCAGCATTTCAAAGCAAAAGGTCAACTGTCATTTACTCTCATCCATTGCCAGGATTTTGTTCCAACCAGCCCAATCTGACAATCGATCTGTAGATGTATGGCCACCTTAACACTTTGCATTTTAAATGATATATTTACAACAAAACCCCATCTCTAATGTAATTTAATTTAATTTTCGGTATCTCACTAGGATCTGTAACTTCTTTGTATTGGGCAGAGACCATGAATACAGACTCTCTCTCCCCTGCTGTGTCACTTACACAACACCATCACATATACAATGGAAGTGTGAATAGTCCTTTGGCCCCCGGTGATGCTGATAATTAGCTTTTGTTTGTGCCCTGCAACAAAAGACTTGTTATCTCGCTCTGTATAAAGGCAGTGTCAGGTCTTTTGCAGTTGTATCAATGGACGGATTCTTAATCATCTCAAGTAACACCCGATTCTGTCTCCATCTAATACTTTTCCAATTACCGCTTTCCCTCGGTAAGCAAAGGAAATGAAGCTCTGTGCTAGGTGCCAGAGACAGGCGAGACTGCATTGTCCTGAGCAGGCAAGGTGACCTTCCTCACTGTGTCTCAGTCCCATATTCTTTCTAGTGCTGATAAGATTTCCATGTCCAGATTTTAGCACGCCCTTGTCTGCATTCACTGGGGCCTGTGTATTAATGATCACAGCAGAGATTAGCACATAGGGGTCAGGCCGTCCTCTCCACTGATAATAATTAGGCAGGCGGTCAGCAATTAGCCTTCTGCAGGAGATTTATCCCACATTCGGTTGTTACAGCATAGCAACAATTCAGAAAGTTATGCTGAAACGTAGTGGCGGATCCAGAGGGGGGGCTGCAGCACAGTGCAAAATTCAAATAGAGGAGCCACACCCACTTCAGTCAGTTTGTAATGGCAGTGGGTGTGGCTCCCCTATTTAAATTGTAAACTGCGCTGCAGCTCCGCCTCTGGAGCCGTCCCTGCAGAAACAGCTGTTTCTACGTCCTTTTTCCGAAACAAACGCTTGATAAATAGGACTCCCAAGCCTTTAATTGGGACATAACATTTGCAAAGCGTAGCCACGCTCAAATCCCATCTGTTTCCACTTCTAATACAAAATAAAAAGAAGCCTGGACTGTGAGATATTGCTTCACACCTTTGTCTTTGGCAGTTACATGGGATTATCTGTCTATGAATGGGACAATTGAGGTGTAGATTACATTGCCACCACAGCAGTGTTCCCTGTATGTATCACTAGGTGCTGGGGGACACTGCAGTAGAGGGTGGCGGTCAGGTGGACAGTGTCCCGTTCCACCTGAATCGAGTGAAGACAGGCCAAATTATGTTAGTGTATGAGGGTCTTAAATTGTAATCTTGTACAATATTGCATAATGTTTATGGGCCCTTGTTATTATTATTATTATTAGCAGTTATTTATACATTGCACACATATTCCACAGCGCTGTATAGAGAATTTTGTACACTCACATCAGTCCCTGCCCCAGTAGAGCTTACAATCTATATTCCCTACCACATGTACACGCACACACAG
This sequence comes from Crinia signifera, assembly GCF_055691185.1. Lineage (NCBI taxonomy): Eukaryota > Metazoa > Chordata > Amphibia > Anura > Myobatrachidae > Crinia > Crinia signifera. The sequence goes on from NC_139221.1 coordinate 314,220,471, forward strand.
ACATTCTAGGGTTAATTTTGTTGGAAGCCAATTAACCTACCAGTATGTTTTTGGATTGTGGGAGAAAACCCGGAGGAAAGCCACTCAAGCACGGGGAGAATATACAAACTCCACACAGTCAGGGACATGGTGGGAATAGACCCCGTGACCTAAGCGATGTAACCATTACACCATCCGTACTGCCCCGTATATATAACACATGGTGGGGATAGAACCCATGACCTCAGCGCTGTGAGGCAGTAATGCTAACCATTACACCCTCCGTACTGCCCCGTATATATAACACATGGTGGGGATAGACCCCGTGACCTAAGTGCTGTGAGGCAGTAATGTAACCATTACACCGTCCGTACTGCCCCGTATATATAACACATGGTGGGGATAGACCCCGTGACCTAAGTGCTGTGAGGCAGTAATGTAACCATTACACCATCCTTACTGCCCCGTATATATAACACATGGTGGGGATAGACCCTGTGACCTAAGTGCTGTGAGGCAGTAATGTAACCATTACACCGTCCGTACTGCCCCGTATATATAACACATGGTGGGGATAGACCCCGTGATAAAAGTGCTGTGAGGCAGTAACGCTAACCATTACACCGTCCGTACTGCCCCGTATATATAACACATGGTGGGGATAGACCCCGTGACCTCAGTTCTGTGAGGCAGTAATGCTAACCATTACACCATCCGTACTGCCCCGTGTATATTTAACACATGGTGGGGATAGAACCCATGACCTAAGTGCTGTGAGGCAGTAATGCTAACCATTACACCATCCGTACTGCCCTGTATATATAACACATGGTGGGGATAGATCCCGTGACCTCAGCGCTGTGAGGCAGTAATGTAACCATTACACCATCCGTACTGCCCCGTATATATAACACATGGTGGGGATAGACCCCGTGACGAAGTGCTGTGAGGCAGTAATGCTAACCATTACACCATCCGTACTGCCCCGTATATATAACACATGGTTGGGATAGACCCTGTGACCGAAATGCTGTGAGGCAGTAATGCTAACCATTACACCGTCCGTGGTTGCTCTCGCGGTGATCAGCAGCAGCTGTACAGTGAGACGGTACAGTAGGACACCCTGCCTGTACTATGTCATGGCGTCATCACCGGGAAATAGCAGCTCCTATAAGCGTTGTACAGCCCCTATAAGCGATGCGCCATTTCATTGGTTCATGTTTCTCTTTCAATGGTCCTGGTGACACAGCTCAACACTGGGATGTAGGAGGGTCCGAAGGAGCTAGGCACCTATCCTAAAGCTTTAGAGGGTAGGCTCCTCCCCTACTGCATCCCCGGACTCTCCAGTTCGTGTTAGGTGCCCACTGGAGTGGGTGCTATTCTAAAGGGCTGCGGAGCAGCCGAAGAAATAGAGTAGTTAGGGGATTTTTATTATTTTATTAACTATTACCCTAGCTAGGTAGGCACAGTGTGAGGATTTTCATAGTGAATCCTCACACTGCTAGCGCAGCAGGAGCTGACAGAAGCGCGTCCTGTCAGCTATCTGTGCACAGGGTAGACACTGTCTGGTCTCCCTGTGCTGCGCTCATAGCCTCTATTAAGAGGCTGCCTGGGCTCCGGAGTAGCCTGAAACCGGCTCCACAGTTAGGTGGGGATCATGGGGGACAGGCGCTCCGTGATGGCGGCGGCCATTTTATGCGGAGCTTACACGCTGAGCTCCTGACTGAGAGGACAGCAGCGCTGTGACAGGCATGTTCCAAGTGGTCCCCATTTGAGGGGGAGACACTGGAACAAGGAAATCCTACCTAAGGAGCGGCTAGCTGGGGGTGGTTGGCGCCAAAAGGTCACGGACCCCGCAGCAGCAGGGACTTTTGGTCTCTTCCTTCACTCTGACTTTGGCGCCTTTCAGAACGCTTGCAGCGGAGCTGAGCTGGCTAATTGATCCTGGCAGAGTGACTTGGATTTCCTGGGCATCGCTTCCCCGCAGTTGAAACCTACAGACAGCTAAGTGACTGGGTGCATTGACTTTGTATAAACGCTTGTACAATTGTTTGCACTGTGTATATTGAGATATATATATTTTTCACTTGCATCATGTCTGAGCATCAGGCTGTGGTTTTGGGGGAGGGAGCCCTTAGTGCACTGAGCGCGTGCAATGTTTGCACACAAAAGTTTGTCCCTGAGCAGATGGCCAAGGGGGGCTTATGCATTACTTGCGCTGATGTGAGACCCATGGGCAGTGAACACCATAGGGCAGAGCAGAGTGAACCTGCGTGGGCCAGTGCCCTAGGCAGGTCTGTAAACGCTTTGGTGCAGCTTCTGGACAGGCAGAGTGATGTGCTGGTAGAATCACAGAGACCTATGCCATCATCTCAGCAGTCGTCTGGCTCCTTGCCTCTTACCCAGGCAGATCCTGCGCTTATTCAAGTGATGCAGGATACTGCTAAAGGGATCAACAGATTCAGTGAAATACTGGACAAAATGGATGATGTTGCAGGGACCCCTAAAAGGTCTTATGCTATGCCTAATGTGTTAGAGGAGGAGGAAGGAGAGTATACTGACACACCCTGGGACCAGGGTGATGATTTTGAAGAGACCTCTGCTGCTGGTATAGAGGATCTCATTGTAGCTGTTAAACAGGCGTTAAAACTGTCTGTTGAGGATAAGACCCCTGTTAAGGGTGTTTTTAAGCGACAGCGGAAGGAGGCTGTTACTTTTCCCTCAGATGAGGGGTTACAGGAACTATTGGAAGGGGCTTGGAAAACCCCAGATAAGAGGCTACAGATGCCTAAAAGATTCCTTAGTCTGTACCCCATGCCGGAGTCTCATTCTGAACTCTGGGAAAAAGTGCCTGTTGTGGATGCTTCTGTGGCACGTTTATCAAAAGCTACGGTATTGCCTGTACAGGGTGGTGCAGCTTTTAAAGATTCTGTGGATAAAAAGCTCGAGGGAAACCTCAAAGCTATTTTTGAAGGGGTGGGGTTTACCCTGCGCCCCCTTATTGCTTCAGCCTGGGTCTCTAAGGCCATTATAGAGTGGGCTGGTGAGTTATGCACCATGCTGCAGGCTGACCCTGGTGCTTTGCTGGTAGCAGAAAAGATTAAGGCCGCGGCAGAATATGCGGTGGAAGCAGAGGAGGAAGCTCTTAAAATGGCTACCAGAGTGTCCACAGTCTCTATTAATGCCAGGAGAGTGCTCTGGCTTAAGGCCTGGGAAGCGGACAATGAGTCCAAAAAGGCCCTAGAATTGTTAGCTTTCAAGGGAAAGTTACTTTTTGGTTCTGAGCTTGAGGAGATTATAAAACAAGCCACAGGCGGCAAGAGTACGTTTCTGCCGGCCTCCTCAACAAAGCAGTCATCCAGATTCGCTGCTTTTAGGCCGTCCTTTCGGCCCTCCCCTAGAGGTGGTGCGTCCTTTCGGGGACAGTCGTTCAGGGGAAGGTTTCAGACCTCCAGGGGCAAATCTCAAAGGTCCAAGTTTGGCTCTTTCCATAAGAAGCCTGCCTCTAAAGGAGAGGATAAACCCTCCGCATGACTGCCTGGGGATAAGCCCGGCAGGGATAAAGGTGGGGGGGCGTCTCACACACTTCAGGGACGCTTGGGCTTCTCTAGACCAGGATACCTGGGTCTTAGAGATTATTACCCAGGGTTACAAAATCCCTTTCAGAGGGCGCCCTCCGAAGAGGTTCATCCCCACACCCATACCAAAGCAGGCGCTCCTGCGCACAGCTCTGATGAGAGCGGCTCATTCCCTTTTGGAAAAAGGGGTGGTAATTCCGGTTCCCAGGGCAGAGTGGAAGAAAGGATTTTACTCCACGCTGTTCCTGGTGCCCAAACCAGACGGGTCTTTCAGACCAATACTAAATTTGAAGTCCTTAAATGTTCACCTATGGGTAGACCATTTCAAAATGGAGTCTTTGAGGTCTGTTCTCCTGAGTCTGGACCAGGGAGAATTTCTGGCGTCCATGGATGTCCAAGACGCATATCTGCACGTTCCCATTCACCCGGAACATCAGACGCTGTTGAGATTTGCCATAGGAGACCTGCATTTACAGTTCCGGGCGTTACCCTTTGGGCTAGCAACCGCGCCAAGGGTATTTACAAAGATAATGTCTGTGATGGCGGCAGTGCTGAGGCTCAGGGGAATCACAGTAATACCCTATTTGGACGATCTCCTGTTCAAGGCGGAGTCAGCAACCCTGCTGCAAAGTCACTTGAAAGAGGCCATCAGTTTTTTGCAGGCTCACGGCTGGATTTTAAACTTACAAAAATCTCAGTTGGTACCATCACAGAGGATCCAGTTCTTGGGAGTCATACTGGATACCCATCTCTATCGGGTATTTCTCCCGGAGATAAAGGCCAGGGACCTGGTCACCCTAGTTCAGGAGATTCTCAGAGCTCCGAGCTTGTCAGTATGGAGGTGCCTCAAACTACTGGGGAAAATGGTGGCGTCATTCGAAACGCTTCAATTTGCCAGGTTCCACTCACGAGTATTCCAATGGAACATTTTGTCAGCCTGGTCAGGAAACACTTTGTCCATGAAGACGGAGTTGATAGTGCTGTCCGCGGACACTCGGGACTCCTTGAAATGGTGGACAGAGGTAGATTCCCTTCAATGGGGTCGGTCATTACAGACCTGGGACTGGTTGGTAGTAACTACCGATGCCAGTCTCAGGGGCTGGGGGGCAGTAGCCCTGGATCTCAGGCTGCAGGGCCTGTGGACGGCAGACGAATCAGTGTTACCAATCAATATCTTGGAGCTGAGAGCTGTCTGGAAAGTGATCTCCTTGGCGGAAGACAGGTTAAGGAACCTCCCCTTGAGGATTCAGACCGACAATGCCACAGCTGTGGCGTATCTGAATCACCAGGGAGGTACACGCAGCAGATTGGCCATGTGGGAGGTGTCCAGAATCTTCCTATGGGCGGAACAGAATGTTCCTGCCATATCGGCTATATTCATTCCAGGAGTGGAGAATATAGAAGCAGACTTCCTGAGCAGGGAGGAGCTCAAGGAAGGAGAATGGAGCCTACATCCTCAGGTGTTTCACCAGATCACGGCAATGTGGGGAACTCCGGATTTGGACCTAATGGCATCCAGGTTCAACCATCAGGTGCCCAGGTTCTATGCCAGAACGAGAGATCCGCTAGCAGAGGCAGTGGATGCCATGACTACTCATTGGCAGGGAGACCTTCTTTATGCATTCCCTCCAATTCCAATGTTAGCGAGACTGTTGAAGAGGGTACAGGACCAGAAGGTTCCGGTGATCCTTGTGGCCCCAGATTGGCCAAGGAGGTCTTGGTACTCGAGGCTTCAGAGGTTATCAGTGGATTCATGGCGTCTACCTCTGAGACCAGACCTGTTAAGACAAGGCCCATTCAATCACCTGGATTCCGATCGATTGATTTTGACGGCTTGGTTATTGAAACCGCCATTTTAAAAAAGAAAGGATTTTCTGACGCAGTAGTGCAGACTATGATAAAAGCCAGAAAAGCTGTTTCTTCGGCAAATTATTATAGAGTCTGGAAGACTTATATTAGATGGTGTGAGAGGCAAAAAGCTCACACATCTCACTTCAAATTATCAAAAATGTTGGATTTTCTACAAGATGGATTTTCTTCGGGCCTAAGCCTTCAGTCGTTGAAGGTGCAGATTTCGGCCTTGTCCATCTATTTTCAAAAAAGAATTGCCATTTTACCGGAGATTCAAACCTTTTTACAAGGGGTATCCAGACTGAAACCCCCTTACAAGCAACCAGTAGCACCTTGGGATCTGTCACTGGTTTTGGATTGCCTTCAGAAGGCACCTTTTGAGCCTTTAAGGTCGGCTGACTTTAAGTTTCTCACGTGGAAGCTAGTGTTTTTGTTAGCAGTAGCATCTGCTAAAAGGGTGTCAGAGCTGGGAGCCTTGTCATGCAAATCTCCCTTCTTAATTTTTCACGATGACAGGGCTGTTCTGAGAACAGTGCCGCAATTTTTACCGAAGGTAGTCTCTGCCTTCCATTTAAATCAGGAGATAGTTCTACCTGTGTTTCAACCCCCAGAGGGTTCCAAGAAAAGGGACAAGTTGAAGACTTTGGATGTTGTGCGTGCCTTACGCATATATGTGGACAGAGTGAAGAGTGTTAGGAAAACTGACACTTTATTGGTACTGTATGACGTACATAAAATTGGTTGGCCTGCATCTAAGCAGACCATTGCTAGGTGGTTGCGTTCTGTGATAGCCTTTGCATACACCAAAGTGGGTAGGCCTGTACCGGCCAGAATAAATGCGCATACCACCAGGTCAGTTGCCACCTCTTGGGCGGTCCGACATGGGGCCACAGCTGAGCAGGTTTGCAGAGCTGCCACTTGGTCATCTGTTCACACATTTGCCAAATTCTATAGATTCCATGAGTTCGCGTCGGAGGACGCATCATTCGGGCGAGCAGTGCTGAGAGCTGCAGACCTGAGCGTACCCTCCCAAAGGACCGGCTCTGGAACGTCCCAGTGTTGAGCTGTGTCACCAGGACCATTGAAAGAGAAAAAGGGATTTTTGTAAGAACTTACCGTTCGAATCCCTTTCTCTGATATGGTCCTGGTGACACAGCGATCCCTCCCTTACGCTCAGTAAGTATGCCAGAATTTCATGATGTTCATGTTAAAATGGTTAAGAGTTAACAGTTTCTGTTATAAAATGTGCATATAATATGTGCAGGCGTTTGTACTGAGTTAATGTATTCCAGTGGCTTTGAAAGATTGAACTGAAGAGTCCGGGGATGCAGTAGGGGAGGAGCCTACCCTCTAAAGCTTTAGGATAGGTGCCTGGCTCCTTCGGACCCTCCTACATCCCAGTGTTGAGCTGTGTCACCAGGACCATATCAGAGAAAGGGATTCGAACGGTAAGTTCTTACAAAAATCCCTTTTTATATAAAATTCTACAAATCAGCTGTTTACAGTGATTGTTCCCTGGAAGGAGCCTGAAATGTAATTTCTCTATCACCGGCACACATACACGGTATGTGGTCGATGGGTTGACCATCATTGGTCGCAGACCTTATAGTCAACATATTTTGGTCAACTCATACTTGCCGACTTTTCAAATAGCCTCTCCGGGAGAAGCCCAGAGAGGACAGCCGGATCTCCAGGTCGGGGGGCGGGGATGGGGCTGATGACTGAAAGCCCCGCCCCCAATCCACGCAAACGCCGTGATTCACGGGTCCGCGAGTAGGTGGCTGGGCTAAAATGATGCGAAATGACGCAATTTGCGTCATTTTAGTCCCGCTGTGGACCCGCGAAAACCCGGTAATTAGTTCGGCACGGAAGGGGGGTGCGGTAACTGCCTGGCAATTTCGGGAGGATTTCCAACCTTCCCTGGGGGCCGGGAGGAGGACCCGATTTTCGGGAGGGTAAGCAAGCCTGGGTCAACTATAGGTTTTGTCTTATGTAGACATTTCGACCCTGTTGAACTTTTGCATGTTGCCCTTTTTGGGGTAGTCCTATTGACTGTCTATATAGACATTGTAGATCTATCAGCCGGAACCAAGATTTTTGTTTCTTCTGTTTTATTTCCTGCATGTTACACAGTGTCACCGTATACAGTTACACTGCTGTCCACATCTCTGGTCTATAACCGGAGCCCCGCTGTCACCAGCCATCCCTGCATCTTCGTTCTCTCACAGCAAAACTAAGAAACTGAACAAAATGACAGAAATAAATCTTTGGCCCTTTTCTGACGCCAGAACCTGATCTATGTTGCATGAACGCATGAATTCATTGAAGACTGTAGCCGGTGGGAGAACAGGACAGGAAGGAGTGTCATGTAATACCCTGTGCTCTGTGCTCTCAGCGCTGTTGGGGATTACTCAGGTGATTTGCAGGAAGACTTATACTGTTACAGTAACTGATGCCAGTGCCTGGTAACAGCCGCCAGCTACTGTGATCAGTAATGCCATCATGGCACAGCTATCCAGAGACTCGCATATGTGACTATGCAGTGGCTAAATGTTACTTCATGTGTACGGATCTTTTGAAAGACATTCTCACGTTTGGCCAATGGCTTCTTGTTGTCAGCGGCTATGGCGATCTCTGCCCCAGCCATAAGCACACATGTGCTCTGTTATAGGTTTCATATGCTGCTGATGAGTCTCTGTGTGTGATGCTCCTTATTCTAGGATGCATGTGTCTCCTATCATTGTGTATAATAAGGAAGGCCGGCACAACAGCAGATTATAGTAATTACACCATGCTGTGTATTCTAGTAATTTACAGGAGATCCGGCCACCAGATGTTGCAGTAGGCGCACGCCAAGTCTTAGTCTGGGGGTTATTCATGCTGCAGGGGTGTACATGTGTTTGTACTCATGCCGGACACTTACAGGCATCACGCCGTCTCCTGGATTTCAGCAGGAAAGGAAAACGGCGATAAAATGTATTCGATTATAATATATGAATAAAGTTTGAATAATGCGCATAGCCTGTGCGTACCTCCCAACTGTCCATTGGGATAGTCCCGCGTCCCTCACTGGGCCGGCAGTGGTGGTCGGGGGCAGTTGGGAGTCCCCCCTCTGTAATGGCACTGCTCAGCGGTGAGTAGATGCTGTGCACATATGCACAGCGTTTATTCCCGGAGACAGAGGGGATAGGGCAGTGATGGATAACCTTGATGCTCCAGCTGTTGTTGAACTACACATCCCAGCATTCCCTGCATCAGTTTTAGCATGGCCAAATAGTAAAACTGTAGCAGGGATTGCTGGGATGTGTAGTTCAACAACAGCTGGAGAGTCAAGGTTTGCCATCACTGGGATAGGGGCATGGCCAGAAGCTCACAGAGCCACTGGCCATTCCACAGTGGCGGAAAACAGGGGGCGTTGTCTTGCGGGAGTGTCTCAAGTATACGCCACGCACAAAGTCCCTATTTCATTACTTGTTGTGGATAGGATTGACAGGAATCCAGATGATACACCGACAGTAATAAGGTTGACAGTCAATCGGTAGGCCCCATATTTCGACGTGCATTACAAAAAGGTCAACGCGGTCAATAGGCCAACATGTAAAAGGTGGACAGGTTCAATGGTCAATACAAATATTTATTTTATTTTCAGATTTTTTTTACTTTTTTTTTAAACTTGTTTGTGCTTTTGAGGTTTTTGCTTATTCTCTGTCGACCTATTCACCCTGCTGACCTTTTTTCCATGTCAACCATAACTGAGTCATGTGACCCGATATTGGTCGACCTAATGGTCCACACCCAAAGTGATCACATGTGTTTTAATTAATAGTAAAGTGGCTCTATATAACAATCAAGGATAATGGAGAATAAACATATGCTTTGGGTATACGCAGCTGGACCTTTAGATCGCAACTTGAAATAAAGTCCCCAATTAGAAGGTTGAGCCCACCAGTGTGTGGTCTTTGTTCATAGAATTGAGGTTAAAGGATACATTTACTAAGTATTGAAGATGGCATGTTGCCCATAGCAACCAATCCCATTCTATTATCTTCTAGAAGGTGCTAAATATAGAGTCTAGTTGTTATGGGCAACATCTCTGCTTCAATAGAACTTCCATCTTATTAAATTTACCCCTAATAGTCAATACGGATATTCCAGTCAGGTTTAAAGAATATTACTAGTTGGTGGTGAATAGTGTCCGGTCAGTCGTCTGACAAGAAGACCATAGTGTCCAGTCAGTCGTCTGACAAGAAGACCATAGTGTCCAGTCAGTCGTCTGACAAGAAGACCATAGTGTCCAGTCTGACAAGAAGACCATAGTGTCCAGTCAGTCGTCTGACAAGAAGACCATAGTGTCCAGTCAGTCGTCTGACAAGAAGACCATAGTGTCCAGTCAGCCGTCTGACAAGAAGACCATAGTGTCCAGTCAGTCGTCTGACAAGAAGACCATAGTGTCCAGTCAGTCGTCTGACAAGAAGACCATAGTGTCCAGTCAGTCGTCTGACAAGAAGACCATAGTGTCCAGTCAGTCGTCTGACAAGAAGACCATAGTGTCCAGTCAGTTGTCTGACAAGAAGACCATAGTGTCCAGTCAGTCATCTGACAAGAAGACCATAGTGTCCTGTGACTAGAAGACCATAGTGTCGAGTCGGTCCTTTGACTAGAAGAACCTGGTGTCCAATCAGTTCTTTGGAAGACCTCACCTTATGTAGAGTTCCCGGGACTGGTGTGAAATATGAGTGGAGGTTGCAGTAATGATGTCATAGTTTGTTAGGAATGACTCAACGCTTTTTGCTGATGTATTGCAATGCAAGACTTTTCCTCTTTATAAAGAAAAAGCAGCACAAATGTTGTGCAGTAAGTCAGATGCCAGCTTGGGCCAGTAATTGATAGCCACTTATCACATATACCCTTTAATTGGTCCTTCGTATAAAATAATATTCAGGCCTCAGGTTTGGTTGGGTTCGTTACATTACAAAATACATATAAACTCTGCTTATGTTAAGGGTGAACACAAACCTAGTTTTTAAGCAGAATCATTTATTCAACTGAATCCTAAAGAACCCTCTTATTATCTTGTTTACCCTTCCTTACATTTTCCATTTCACCTTGGTGTTTATAGCCCACGCATTAACCTCACACTCTGGTCTGAGCCTGTATAATGTGACCACAGGCTGCATTACAGGTCTTTCTTGTTATATCGCCACTGGAAATCTGCAGCTGGCCTTTTTTACTGGGTACACATACAGGGGTATATTTACTAAAGTGGATATGTTTCCCATAGCAACCAATCCGATTCTAATTCGCATTGAACTAGCACCTTCTAAAAAATAATAGTTAGAATCTGGTTGTTATGGGCAAAAACTTGACCTCTAAAAACCTTCACTTTAGTGAATAACCGCATGTCCCCCATAATTGGATCATTACTACATCTGGCACCTCACATTTCTTATAGCTGATCTCCCAATTGTAGGCATTAAACTATCGCATCTTTCGTCTTGGACCCAACCATCGCATCTCTTCGATCTTGGACACAAGTTTACAACCATTAAATCGCTCTTATGACAAACACATTATCACCTCAACATGAAATTACAGCCAGTACATAAATCACCCCCGAGGACATACTGCTAAATAGAACAAATCTTGGTAAGGGAGAGAAGAGGTGATCAGACCCGGCTAAAAGCCTGAAATCCTAGTTTCCCAGGTTCTTCCGGGAGATATAAATAGTGATTAGGCCATTTTGGCACTCCAGAATTAATGTCCACAGGTGTTTTTTACCCTGGAGATCGCAAAGTAGATAGATTGCTTACCCTCTCCTTAAATTTGTTATTTTATTCATCAGGCAGCTTGTGGCCACCGTCTGTATCGTGTCTCAGGCTCCGATCCGAAAGCCGTAATGACAGATGGAGCCGCCTTCAATCAGCGGGGGTCTGGCGGTTGGATCGCCAGCTGCCGAAAGGGGACGTGCCCCGGTGCTGGCTGAGAGGCGCTCCATCTGTACTTTCAGCAGACCCCTTTAATACATATTCATTTATTTACAGTTTCTTATACATATTTGATCAGTGCCGCAGATGGGAGAGAAGGACTATCCCCTCAAAAAATGCTTAAGAGATGTAATAAATTCAGTGCTATTGGTATATAAGTTTTGATGGAAAAATATACATAGTAAATTCCTGAGACCTGACCAAAGCAATCCCATTACTGTGCACACACTTCACAATAAAAGCGACTTGTAAACACTCTTGAAAGGGAATCTACAAAAATAATAATTCTAGGATATATATGTTTTTTTTAATCTCTCCTCCCACCCACCCATCCAGTAGCTCTTGTATGCTGGGCTACGATCTATTAAATCCGCCTCTTTCCAGGAATCCAGTAAACAATGTCTGGTCATGGAACGCGCCTGACTGTTGTCTATATTTGGTGGGAAAGTTTGACGGAGGCTGTTTGTTTAACAGTCTAAAAATAAGTGACTTCAGCGATGGCGGAGTCAATATTTTTGTTAAATAGTGCTTCGTATAAAATCCCATTTATAATAACTGCTGACATCCAGGGATCAGGACAGTATTATACATTCGCCAGAAGCGTCCTGCAGCTCGTCCTGTGCCTCAGGTGGCTGTGATGTGCTGTAAACCCCATCACCCGCTACCGTACTCTGGGGTAAATGTTTGGAGAAGTGGTATCTATCCCCATAAGGAACATTATGTGCAAGGTGATAATGTTACAGCCACTCGGCTCCTAACTGTCAGCAAGGTGGCGGGGACCGGGTGCCTATAAGGTCCATTAAATGAAAAACATTTTCACTTTACAAAATTTTTGAGAAACTGAAATTTGAGGGTTTTCTGGATTTTCTGTACCTGCTGAGGCAACTCTTGCCCTGCTGTGGTTGGGAAGATGGATAGTTGGAGATTTGCTGTGCCTGCAGCAGCAGCTTCTACTCTGCTGTGGTTGGGTAGGGTAGGTTGATAGTTGGAGACCTGCTCTGGCTGCTGCAGCAGCTTCTGCCCTGCTTTGGCTGGGAAGGTAAGGTGGATAGTTGGAGACTTAGGGGCGCATTTATCATGATCGCATTTACAATGCGATCTGGGCGGAATATTACAGCCCAGGATCGCATTGTAAAATGCGATCATATCGGGGAGATGTATCATTTTTAAGGGCGCAGGGACAGTGCTCCGATAGGAGCCCGTCCCTGCGAAGCCCTAACCTGGAAGCCGGGAGGTCAGCGCATGCGCGGTTATGCGCTGACCCCCGCCGACCCCTCTTACCGCACTGCCCTGCTCGGGCAGTGTGAAGTGTACATTACAAAGGCGATAGCCCAGGGGTGCGCTGCCGGGCTGCCCGATGTTGATACATCGGGCAGCTTCGCATCCCCCATAGAAACCTTTGGGGGATGCGGCCGGAGGCGCAGCAGGGATCGGAGATCCCTGCTGCGTTCCACGGTTAATACATTTGGGGGATACTAAATATTTGCGGTGAACCCCCGAAAATTGATGTTTTCGGGGATTTAACCGCAAATATTGCTTGATAAATGCGGCCCTTAGTCTGGCTGCTGCAGCAGCTTCTGCTCTGCTGTGGTTGGGTAGGGTAGGTGGATAGTTGGAGATTTGCTGTGCCTGCTGCAGCAGCTTCTGCCCTGCTGTGGTTGGGAAGGTAAGAGGGATAGGTAGAGACCTGCTCTGGCTGCTGCAGCAGCTTCTGCTCTGCTGTGGTTGGGTAGGGTAGGTGGATAGTTGGAGACCTACTCTGGCTGCTGCAGCAGCTTCTGCCCTGTTGTGGTTGGCAAGGGAAGATGGATAGTTGGAGACTTGCTGTGCTTGCTGAAGCAGCTTCTGCTCTGCTGTGGTTGAGTAAGGTAGGTTGATAGTTGGAGACCTGCTCTGGCTGTTGCAGCAGCTTCTGCCCTGTTGTGGCTGGGAAGGTAAGGTGGATAGTTGGAGACTTAGTCTGGCTGCTGCAGCAGCTTCTGCTCTGCTGTGGTTGGGTAGGGTAGGTGGATAGTTGGAGACTTGGTCTGCCTGCTGCAGTAGCTTCTGCCCTGCTGGGCTTGGGAAGGGAAGGTGGATAGTTGGAGACTTGGTCTGGCTGCTGCAGCAGCTTCTGCCCTTCTGTGGTTGGGAAGGGAAGGTGGATAGTTGGAGACTTAGTCTGGCTTCTGCCCTGCTGTGGTTGGGAAGGGAAGGTGGATAGTTGGAGACTTATTATGGCTGCTGCAACAGCTTCTGCCCTGCTGTGGTTGGGAAGGGAAGGTGGATAGTTGGAGACTTGGCCTGGCTGCTGCAGCAGCTTCTGCCCTGCTCTGTTGGGAAGGGAAGGTGCAACTAGAATTGCATAAGCATAAACTTTCGCCTGTCAGTCGGACGGGCCAGGTTGGGAGATGCGGAGATGCACCATTCCCCTATAACTGTGCTGCACATCTGTAGTATTACTGAATGGAGTGGATGAGGATAGTATGGGGGTGACCTGGTGCAGGTTGGGAGATGAGGTAACACACCATTCCCCTATAACTGTGCTGCACATCTGTAGTGTTACTGAATGGAGTGGATGAGGATAGTATAGGAGGATCTGGTGCAGGTTAGGAGATGAGGTAACACACCATTCCCCTATAACTGTGCTGCACATCTGTAGTGTTACTGAATGGAGTGGATGAGGATAGTGTAGGAGGATCTGGTGCAGGTTAGGAGATGAGGTAACACACCATTCCCCTATAACTGTGCTGCACATCTGTAGTGTTACTGAATGGAGTAGATGAGGATAGTATAGTAGGATCTGGTGCAGGTTGGGAGATGAGGTTATGAGGGTCTGACCCTGCTTTTGCGATCTGAAAGGAGTATAATTGTTTTAACCTGTAAACAATTGTATAATTATATGCTATTGTGTGATAAAAAGGCAACACAGTCTGACACGGTAAACCAACAAAGAAGTCCGAAAACTCTTCTCAACAAGAATTCCCACTCATCTGTAAGGAAGTTAAACCCCGCCCTGGACTTTAGTTTACATTGCAAATATTATGGCAACTGTAGTGTGTGTGTGTGTGTGTGTGTGTGTGTATGTGTGCGTGCATTCTTTAAAAGTGGTTAGTTGCTGGATATGGAGTTCACAGGTTTGTGCAATCTGTCACCTATTGGTTCTTAATGACAACGCATTGGGAGATACAGTATTTGCGTCACAGTTCAAGGTTCATTGTGTCACACAAAGTTAGATTTCTTAGGCTAAACATCTTTAAAAAATGCAAATGATTTTATATGTATTTAATTATAACTTGTCTCAAAGTTTACATAATGCTATACAATGATTATAGCTATATTTTATTCAAAGGTTGGTTTAAATGAAATCCCTCCCTGAAATTGGATTGTTTTTCATATGAACCATATTTTATCGTCATGATTTTGGTTGTATTTTAACATTATCAGGTAGCATTGGTTTTATAAAGGGGGGTTGTATATTTATAATTGCTGTAGAGAACCTTTAGTCTACAGCAAAGTTTTTTTGGGGGGGAAGAAAAACGTAACCACAAAAAAAAAAGCCCCCATTAACAAATCAATTGGCGTAGTTGAGAGATCGACTTGTGAAGGGGGGGATGCTGATATTTTTTGCTGGAAGCCAGCTCAGCTAATAAGAAGCCCAGATGCAAGTAAAGGCCCCATACACTTGTCGACACAAACATTAGGTCGACAATGGGAAGTTCTTTACATTTGTTTTGTCTGGAATTTCGACATAAGTCGACATGGACACCATATCAGTGTACCGCGTCCCCTCATGTGGCCCACTTCGCTCGGCACACCATTATATTCTGTCTCCGCGCCCTAGCGGATGGTAGGGTATGAAATACAGCCGTTTTTGGGGAATAAATTTGAAAACTTTATGTTGACCTTCCTTCCCATTGTCGACCTAATGATTGTGTTGACCATCTGACCCTTTCGACCTGAGCCCTGTCGACCTTCATAGTGTCAATTTAGCATCTGTATCCCGTTGATCCATGCAGACGGGTCACCTGGGAGTGAGGGGGATGTTGGGCACAGCTGTAGCACACGGTGTATGACAGGCATGTCCAAACTGTGGCCTTCCAGCTGTTGTGGAACTACACATCCCAGCATGCCTTGCCATAGTTTTAGCATTCCCTAATAGCAAAACTGTGGCAAGGCATGCTGGGACTTGTAGTTTCACAACAGCTGGAGGGCCATAGTTTGGGCATGCCTGATGTATGAGCATACATCGGTGTGAGGCAGAGGTGTCTGTGCCTCTCAGCGGATGGACACTCATTTTCTGTACGTTTTGGTTTTCTAACAATTTTGTGAACAGCTTCTGTATCCGCCCAATGGTATCTAAAGATAGCCTTTTATTTGTCCCCTATAGTAACAGTACACTGTTTTTATATGACAGCCCTGAGGTTGTTTATTTTAAGGCAATATGGAGCCTCTTCCCTCTCCCCCACAATGCAGGTCAGCCCCGGCAGGCAAGCACACCGGGTGGATGACAGTAAGTAATGAGCGCGTGTTTGCACATTTCATGTATTTATTTGCATTAAGAGCTTGCGCACCTCAGCTGTTAGATACACCCTGCAGGCTTGCGCAGAGAACGGGGCGCATCATCCTCTGTGGCACCAAACATCTCCTCTTCTAAACATGTATTACAGCTTGTATAATCCAAAGGCTCCCTTCAAGCTAATAATTATGAGGTCCTTACACCAAGCAACGCTTGGGGAATCTTTCATAGGATGACCAGGCTTGGAGACCAGTTTACTTCATACGGGGAGAAAGGAGACACCATTGTGCCATCTCTGCCCTGTTCCGGATATGTACGCATGGCACGGCACATCCATGTTCACTGCAGGTCACCAACTAGTACCAGTGCACTGATTCAGTGCCTATGCTATATAATCAAATGCTGATGCTTCTCCTTGCCTCTATGGGGAGGATTCAAGTGTTTTTGCATGAAAGCGGCCAGTAGATGGCGCCAGGCGGAGCATTTCAAGTGTTGTTCCGTTCGAGAGCGCAGCTGTCCCCGCCAACATTAATATTACGGCTTTCCGATATTTTGACGGACTTGTAATTGGTTTATTAATGTTTTCTGTACTGGAACTCCTGCTGGATTTAAGTATCATGCTGGTTTAACAGATACGAACAACTCAGACCATGGGTCTCATTTATTCTTAATGAGGCCAGTGAGCCTGGGTTAGCATATCAAGTTCTATAGAACTTTATTTTATAGTACCATACTTCAATAGCCCTTGTTGTTGTTATTCTATGTGAGGGAGCATCGTCGAGCGATGTCAGCTGATCCCTACCCAGAATCCTCCTGGCTCCTCCCCTTCCGCTAATCTCATATCTGTTGCTTTACCAAAAAGCTTTTCACTGGGCATCTTTTTTTTTTTTTTATAAATACTCTCGTACTTATTTTTCATCTACTCTTGTGCGTTTCTGGGCCCCATTGCCACCCATGATAAACCGACCCATTAAAATTCACTTGAAACGTTCTATATTTTCTCCAACCTGGTTTTGGGTGTAATATCCTAATTGCAACCCAGGGTGTAATGTTTTCTTCCCTTGATTCAGCATTAGCGCTGTGCCTGATACCTGCTGTGCACTAGCCACTGTGCCGCTTACACCCAACAGAAGGGAGGAGAGTGCCGCAAGACTTAGAGCTATTTCACATGCTCCGGCTCCTGCCGGGCGGCGATACCCCACACAGCCAAAAGCCGTGCCGCACACAGTAGTTAATAATAGACATGATAGTGTCTATTCACATGGGACGGCCACGTCCCCGGCCGCCTGGTTGCAGCCGGATCCCACCACTGGAAAGAACGGCTGCCGGGCTGTGGTCATCCCCTCAATTGTAAACTTCTCAGTGCGGCACGGCTTCTTGGCCGTGCGGGGTTTCGCCGCCCGGCAAGAGCCGGAACGTGTGAAAGGGGCCTTAAGATCAACAACCCAGCAGCATCATATTTCTCCAGCTCTGATATACAGTGCATCCAGAAAGTATTCACAGCGTGTCCCTTTTTCCACATTTTGTTTCCACATTACAGCCTAATTCCAAAATAGAATCGATTCATTTGTTCCCTCAAAATTCTATACACCATACCCCAATATTTGCAATATAAAAAAAGTGTTGGGGGAAATTTTTGGAACTTTGTAATAAAAAGCTAAGAAATCACATGTACATAAATATTCACAGCCTTTGCTCAGTACTTTGTTGATGCACCTTTGGCGGCAATTACAGCCTCAAGTCTTTTTGAATATGATGCCACAGGCTTATATGGCACCAATTGTCTTGCTGAAAGATGAACCATCGCCCCAGTCTGGGGTCAAGAGCAGGTTTTCATCCAGGATGTCTCTGTACATTACTGCATTCATATTTCCTTCTAACCTAACTAGTCTCCCAGTTCCTGCCACAGAAATACATCCCACAGCATGATGCTGCCATCACCATGCTTCACTGTAGGGATGGCATTGGTCTCGTGCCTGGTTTCCTGCCAACATAATGCCTGGCATTCATGCCAAAGAGTTCAATCTTTGTCTTAATCAGACCAGAGAAATTTGTTTCTCATGGTGCATTTTGGCAAACTCCAGGCTGGCTGCCATGTGCTTTTTACTAAGGAGTGGCTTCCGTTTGGCCACTCTACCATACAGGCCTGACTGGTTGATAGCGGCAGAGATGGTTGTCCTTCTGGAAGGTTCTCCTTTCTCCACAGAGGAATGCTGTGGCTCTGACAGAATGACCATCTGGTTCTTGGTCACCTCCCTGACTAGGGGGCATATTTATCAAAGAATATTGCGTCTAAATCCCCGAAAAGACACGTTTTCAGGGGTTAGCCGCAAATATTAACCCCTTCCTGACACAGCATGTTTTTGCCTTCCTGACAGAGCCCTTTTTTTCAAATCTGACATGTATCACTTAAGTGGGGATAACTTTTTTTTGCTTTTACTTATCCCAGTGATTTTGAGATTGTTTTCTCGTGACACATTGTACTTCAAATTAGTGGTAAATTTGGGTCGATACAGTCTGTGTTTTTTTTGTGAAAAATACCAAAATGTCGTAAAAAAATGGAAAATTTAGCAATTTGCAAAATGTTAAATTTTCTGCTTGTGAGACAAATAATCATACCACTCAAAATAGTTAATAACTAACATAGACCATATGTCTACTTTATGTTTCCATCATTATTTCAACTTCCTTTTAATTTTTTTGGACACTAGGAGGCTTACAATATGAATAGCAAATTCTCAAATTTTCAAGAAAATTTCAAACACTGATTTTTTTAGGGACCAGTTCAGTTCTGATGTGACTTTGAGGGACTTGTATGTGAGACACCCCCATAAATGATGCCATTTCAAAAACTGCACCCCTCACAGTATTCAAAACAGCATTTTGGAAGTTTGTTAACCCTTTAGGTGTTTCACAGGAATTAAAACAAAGTGTAGGTGAAATTTCAAAATTTCATTTTTTTTGCAGATTTGCAATTTTAATACATTTTTCTAAGGAACACCGTAGATTTTACTAGAGAAATGTGACTAAAAATTGATTCCCCCAATTCTTTTGTTTTCATAAATATCCTATATGTGGCCCTAGTGTGCACGTTGACCAAACTACAGGCTTCATAATAGAAGGAGCACCTACTTGATTTTGGAGCCTCCTTTTTATGAGATTATTTTTTAGGCACCATGTAGGTTTCTAGGCACCATAAGATGCTAAAATTTAGGAACCCCCCCACAAGTGACCCCATTTTGCAAACTACACCCCTCAGGGAATTCATCTAGGGGTATAGTGTACATTTCAAACCCCCAGGGGTTTCACCAATTGTGGTACAACTGGGCAGTGAAAATGAAAAATTAAATTTTTTACACAAAAATGCAGTTCTGGCTCAAAATTTTTCATTTTTACAAGGAATGAAGGAGACAAAGCACCCCAAAATCTGTGCCCCAATTTCTCCCGAGTACGGCAATGCCTCACATGTGACCAAAAAATACCATTTGGGTGCATGGCAGGACTCAGAAGGGAAGGAGTGATTTTTGGATTTTGCAGCTCAGATTCTGGTGGAATGCTGGTGGGTGCTATGTCGCATTAGCAAGACCCCCCAAGCACCAATACAGTGGAACCCCCCCACAAGTGACCCCCTTTTGCAAACTACACCCCTCAGGGAATTCATCTAGGGGTATAGTGTACATTTCAAACCCCCAGGGGTTTCACCAATTTTGATACAACTGGGCAGTGAAAATGAAAAATTACATTTTTTTACACAAAAATGCAGTTCTGTCTCAAAATTTTTCATTTTCAGAAGATATGAAGGAGAAAAAGCACCCCAAAATCTGTGCCCCAATTTCTCCCGAGTACGGCAATGCCTCATGTGTGACCAAAAAGTGGCAGGACTCAGAAGGGAAGGAGTGATATTTGGATTTTGCAGCACAAATTCTGGTGGAATGTTGGTGGGTGCTATGTCGCATTAGCAAGACCCCCAAAGCACCAATACAGTGGAACCCCCCCACAAGTGACCCCATTTTGCAAACTACACCCCTCAGGGAATTCATCTAGGGGTATAGTGTACATTTCAAACCCCCAGGGGTTTCACCAATTTTGATACAACTGGGCAGTGAAAATGAAAAATTACATTTTTTTACACAAAAATGCAGTTCTGTCTCAAAATTTTTCATTTTCAGAAGATATGAAGGAGAAAAAGCACCCCAAAATCTGTGCCCCAATTTCTCCCGAGTACGGCAATGCCTCATGTGTGACCAAAAAGTGGCAGGACTCAGAAGGGAAGGAGTGATATTTGGATTTTGCAGCACAAATTCTGGTGGAATGTTGGTGGGTGCTATGTCGCATTAGCAAGACCCCCAAAGCACCAATACAGTGGAACCCCCCCACAAGTGACCCCATTTTGCAAACTACACCCCTCAGGGAATTCATCTAGGGGTATAGTGTACATTTCAAACCCCCAGGGGTTTCACCAATTTTGATACAACTGGGCTGTGCAAATGAAAAATTACATTTTTTTACACAAAAATGCAGTTCTGGCTCAAAATTTTTCATTTTCAGAAGGTATGAAGGAGAAAAAGCACCCCAAAATCTGTGCCCCAATTTCTCCCGAGTACGGCAATGCCTCACATGTGACCAAAAAATACCAGTTGGGTGCATGGCAGGACTCAGAAGGGAAGGAGTGATTTTTGGATTTTGCGGCTCAGATTCTGGTGGAATGAATGGTGGGTGCTATGTCGCATTAGCAAGACCCCCCAAGCACCAATACAGTGGAACCCCCCCACAAGTGACCCCCTTTTGCAAACTACACCCCTCAGGGAATTCATCTAGGGGTATAGTGTACATTTCAAACCCCCAGGGGTTTCACCAATTTTGATACAACTGGGCTGTGAAAATGAAAAATTACATTTTTTTACACAAAAATGCAGTTCTGTCTCAAAATTTTTCATTTTCAGAAGATATGAAGGAGAAAAAGCACCCCAAAATCTGTGCCCCAATTTCTCCCGAGTACGGCAATGCCTCACATGTGACCAAAAAATACCAGTTGGGTGCATGGCAGGACTCAGAAGGGAAGGAGTGATTTTTGGATTTTGCGGCTCAGATTCTGGTGGAATGAATGGTGGGTGCTATGTGGCATTAGCAAGACCCCCGAAGCACGGTGAAATTATGAACCTAATAATCCATAGATGTGTGGTATATTTTAAAACACTCCTTTATACATAGGCCGGGTTTGTCGGGGCAAGTGTCACACTGGAAAATAGTTTGCTTTCTTATTCCCTTTTTATAGCAAACTTTGCACCTTTTTTGTGTCCTGCCCTTTTTTCCAGTGGAGGGGATTTCATCAGGAAAATGCTGCCCTGGTACAATACGGGGGCCAGTACTAGAAGTACTGGGGCCCTCTGCCTGCTGGTTCCCGAATATTAGGCCCTTTATGACTTCCTCTTGAAAGTGCATAAATGTCCCCCTCTGGCCGGTAGAACGGAATAGCACGTAAGCGTTATACAGTGCCATCTGGATGATATACACGGCCAGCTTCTTGTACCAGATTTTTGTTTTCCGCAGGGCACTGTACGGCTTCAGTACCTGATCTGAAAGATCCACTCCGCCCATGTACCTATTGTAATCCAGGATACAATTAGGTTTTGAGGTGTGGGTACTGGTACCTCGTACAGGGACGGAGGTGGTACTGTCTCCGTGAATTGTTGTCAGTATAAGGACATCCCTCTTGTCCTTATATTTGACCAACAACATATTTTCGGTGCATATTCCCCTGCTTTCACCCCTTCTCATTACTTGGGCAATGTGCGTTTTTGGGAGGCCTCTTTGGTTCTTGCGCACAGTACCGCAAGCTGCTGTACCTCTTGAACCAAGGGCCTTAAACAGGGGGATGCTAGTGTAAAAGTTATCCACATAGAGGTGATAACCTTTATCCAGGAAGGGGTGCACTAAATCCCAGACAATTTTTCCACTAACACCTACGAGGGAGGGGGGGCATTCTGGCGGTTCAATTCTTGAATCCTTCCCTTCATATACCCTAAACATGTGGGTGTACCCTGAGGTGCTTTCACACAGCTTATACATTTTTATGCCATACCTTGCCCTCTTACTGGGAAGGTACTGGCGGAATTTAACCCTTCCTTTAAAATGTATAAGGGACTCGTCAATACAAATGAATTTATCTGGGATGTACATCTCTTCAAATTTGGCACTGAAGTGATCAATGACCGGCCTGACTTTGAATAGCCGGTCAAAGGTGGGATCATCTCTGGGTGGGCACTGTGCATTATCGTTGTAATGCAAAAATTTAAGGATCATCTCAAAACGAGCCCGAGTCATGGCCATACGGTAAAATGGGGTGCTGTACAGAACATCTGTACTCCAATATTGCCTATTTTCTGGCTTTTTTACTATGCCCATATGAAACACCAGACCCCAAAACGTCATCATCTCTACTGCATCTACAGGGGTCCACCTAGCAAATGATGACGTGGGGTTTTGAGCAATAAACTGCTGGGCATATAAATTAGTTTGGTCCACCATTAAATTTATAAAATCATCAGAGAAAAATAATTTGAAAAAGTCAATTTCTCTGAGACCTGTGGAATCAAATTGGATTCCTGGCATGGCCAAAAACTCAGGAACCTGGGGCTCAAAATTGTCTGGTGGTGGGGTCCATACGAGATCAATTATTGGGGGGGGGGTCTCAGCTGCTCTACGGGGGCGTCTTTGAGGGGGTCCCTCATCACCAGAGGAGGAAGAGGAGCTTAAGACGAATCCTTCAAATTCCCCGCTTGCCTCACTGGCTGTGTCAGAGTCAGAGGCAAGCATGGCATATGCCTCCTCCGCTGAATACATTCTTCTGGATGACTGGGATGACATTTGGGATGCCATTTTTATTTTTGTGTTACTGGTAGTGAAATGTTTCAACACGTGTATAGTGTAGGGGGGGGGTACAAACTTTATTTCAACCCGGGGGGTATGTAGTGTGTAGTGTGTATGTAGTGCAGAAAAAAAAAATACTTTATACAGGAATTTGATCCCAATAAAAAAAAAAAAAAATTGAAGGGGTTAAAAAAAAAAAAATTGAAGGGGTTAAAAAAAAAAAAAAAAAAAGGTCCTGCGCCAAAAATTGAGCACAGATGTTGGTCAGTAACGTCCGTCACTGAACAGCGCTCAAAGGCAACAGGAATTTGATCAAAAAAAAAAAAAATAGATCAACCCTGTGCCGAAAAAGCTGATCAGTGATGTACGTCACTGATCAGCGCACAGTGGCCACAGGACACCCACAAAATCACAGTGTGTGTAAAAAAAAAAAATTAAAAAAAGACCCCACAGCACCCTTAAAAAAAAAAAAAGGTGATCAGTGATGCGACACTGATTACCAGTGAGGGGCAGCAGGTGCACAACCTTTGGTGCAACTGACAGTGCAACTGGCAGCAACTGACAGGTATATATATAAAAAAAAAAAAACCTCTGCACCCCCAAAAAGTTGCTGATCACCTCAGATATAGTGATCAGCACAAAAGGCGGGGGCAGCAGACACAAAATATAGCACTCTCTATCACTCTCTGTCACTATCTCTCTCTATCTCTCTATCTCTCACTATCTATCACTCTATGACACTGCAGCAGCAGCACTGACAGGTATATATATATATATAAAAAAAACCTGCGCCTCCAAAAAGTTGCTGATCAGTTAATTTATACTGATCAGCACAAAAGGGGGGGGCAGCAGTCAGTTATATAAAAAATATATAGCACAATCTGTCACTATCTCTCTATCTCTCTCTATCTCTCTATCTATAACTCTATCACACTGCAGCAGCACAAAATATAGCACTCTGTCACTAGCCCTCTCTATCTCTCTCTATCTCTCTCTCTCTATCTCTCTATCTATAACTCGATGACACTGCAGCAGCACAACACAGCACAACACAGCACAGGAAGTCACAAGAAGTAGCAAGATCCAGGCAGTGATCAGGTAAGTATTTTGCAAGGTTCAGGTCAGTATACTGCGGCAGCTAGGCACGGTGACCGCACTGCACGCAATTCCAGACCGGAATGGCGTCTGCAGTGCAGTCACCGTTAGTTTAAACCCCCCTCCATGGCTGTGATTGGTTCGTCGGTCCGACGAACCAATCACGGCCTTTGGGGGCGGGTGAGGTGACACCAGTGTCACCCTTACACCCCGCGGTGATTGGTGCTGTACTTTACAGCACCAATCACCTCCGATCCCTGTGTCACCGGCGAACGTTATTCGCCGGTGACACAGAAAACGCTGTGAATGGCTGTTCACACTGAACAGCCAATCACAGCGATCGCCGACGGGGGGGCGGCATCGCAGCCCCCCCTGGGCATGCAGGGACATGTCTGCTGTCAGGGACAGCAGACATGTTTAAACTGTCACCGCGTCTATAGACGCGGTGGCAGTTAAATGGCATGACGTACATTTATGCCATGTGTCGGGAAGTACTTCCCGACCATGACGTAAATGTACGTCAAATGTCGGGAAGGGGTTAAGTAGACCCCGAATGTATCAAAGGGGGACCGCAGCAGGCATCTCTGATCCCTGCTGCGATCCCACCTTCACCGCCACTGGCTGCCTCCCCCATAGGTTTCTATGGGGGATGCAAAGCTGCCTGATGTATCAACATCGGGCAGCCCGGCTTCGCATCCCTGGACTATTGCCATTCTGAGATGGCGACAGCCCGTTGTAGCCTATGGCTACGGGATCACACTGAACCGGCGGCAGCAGCGTTGTCAGCGGGGGGTCAGCGCTAACCATGCATGAGTAGACCCCCTGGCTTCCGTCTCCAGACATCGCAGGGGCAGGCTCTTTTCGGAGCCCTGTCACTGCTCCCTGGGGTATGATACATACCTCCGATGGGTTCGCATTTTTCAATGCACTCCCGGGTGGTAACATTCCGCCCAGATCTCATTGTAAATGCGTTCCATGGTAAATGGCTCCCTAGGGCCGTTCTCCTCTGATTGCTCAGTTTAGACAGATGGCCAGCTCTAAGAAGAGTCCTGGTGGTTCTAAACTTCTATTTAAGTATGATGGAGGCCACTGTGCTCATTGGGACCTTCAAAGCAGCAGATATTTTTCTGTACCCTTCCCAAATTTGTGCCTCGAGACAATCCGGTCTCGGAGGTCTACAAACAATTCTTTTGACTTCATGATTGGTTTTTGCTCTGACATCCACTGGCAAGTGTGGGACCCTATATAGACAGGTGAGCGCCTTTCGAAATCCTGTCCAATCACCTGAATTTACCACAGGTGGACTCCAACGAAGCTGTAGGAACATCTCAAGGATGATCAGTGGAAATAGGATTCACCAGACCTCAATTTTGAGCTTCATGGCAAAGGCGCGAATCCTTACAGTATGTACATGTGACTTTGTTTTTTTATTTTTAATAAATTTGCAAAAATCTCCCAAATTTTTTTTTCCACATTGTCATTACGGTGTGTTCTGAGGGAATAAATTAAATGAGTTTTATTTTGGAATAAGGCTGTAAAGTAAAATAACAAAATGTGCAGAAAGTGAAGCGCTGTGAATACTTCTTGTGTGCACTGTATTTATAATCCGCAGATCTATCATTGTGCATGAAAACTGTCACAGTAGAATATTTAAGTGGGTTGTCTGGTGGAAATGATTTTGCGCAATGTGTTCTGATTAAATACCAGGAAAATGAAAAGGATGATTACTAAATTGCAGCTCTGATTACTGAGTCCGCTTAATTTAATCAGGTAAAAGTTCTCCTTTAGCCCAGACGTAGCTGCCGTTCTTTGGCTCCCGTCTCATCTGATTAGTAATACTGTGTTACATAACTTGGGTCCATGCCTGCAGACAGCTGTATTTGTGCTTGCGGTTTTGTACATTTCAATAAACCTGAATGTGAAAATATCCTTCATGTCTGCAGCTGCCTAACTATTAACGGTTGTTTCATCATTATTGGGACTAACTGGAAGCCGAGATAAATGTCTTTATCACAGGCCTCTGGGACGTTTCACTGTTCAAACAGTCAGACCTTACTGTATGGGACACGAATAATATGGTAATTGTCTTCCTTTATGTAAAGCATCACCGGTACTTGTGTATTATAGCGGCATGCGTTGCGACGCGATATCGCATGATATTGTACAATGTCATACAATTTTAAAATTGTATGACATTGTGTATGGCATACAATGCGATGCGATTAAAAATTGTATAAGCACCCTAATGGGTGCTTACAATGTTAAATGCCACCCCCCACTATAAACGTGAACCCGAAGCGTGGCGATCACAGCGAGCCCGCGAGGGGTGGCGGTACGCGTCCGCCGACCTTTTCATACCCCCACTATCTATCCACGTCGGCGTGGAGTTGAGAATAGAAAGTGTGGCGAGCGTAGCGGATACCTTTATTATTTATCTAGAGGTGCCACTCTTAGTACACACAATTTGTCACAGGGAGCGGCTGTTTCCTCATGACCACCCACTTTTTCCACCAGCACTCCTGGATAATGCTGGGCTTGATCCTTGGCTCATCCCGCAGTGTGTGTAGACGCTGTGTTGGCATTTTATATGGTGTACTCGCCCACTGCAGAGCAAAATGAGAGTTCTCCCCCCACATTTTCCTGCAGGAGACTCCTGGTTTATCGGCTAGTCCTCCGCACCTCCAGGAGAGCAGGCGGATTTTCTGCACATTCCTAGTGAAGCGGGCAGTATGTAGAGATAATACGGGGATTCGTGGCTGCCTGTGGAGAAGGCCAGGCTTAATGATATAGAACATATCCAGAGCACCCCTCGAGGGGGAGACAGATATGTCCAGCTGTGCAGACGTGAGGCATACTGGATCTTTTGTCTAAGAACCCTCAGCCCTCTGGGCCTAAATGATAGCATCGAATTAAACAATATTTAAATTCATCAGAGTATTTTACTATAAATTTGTGTCAATGTTTATTTAGATCAGACTGCGCTTCTTAAAGTGACAGCATCCCAATTATTTGGGATAAAATCACTTTCTTCCCCCTCCTGTTTTTTGATATTTGAAGAGGTCACACATCCTCTTTTGAAAGCGGCAGCAGTCTCATCTATTATTAAATCGATGTAATTATTTTTATTGTGATCCACTTCACCAATTATAGTGATCCAGCGCTCTTAAGTGCCCTTAGGGACACCATTCCTTCTTAATGATACCAAATTGCTGTCTTAGCACCACCCATTCTACATTGACCCGCAACGCAACACATTTTACCGCTAATGTTGCAGGACCTAATAACGCAAACACCCAGCCTCGCCCCCTAAACTGACCAATTGCATCTGCCTGCTTGCTTTGGTCTATTGCATGTTCTGCACCTCTGGGAATTATACTGAACAACACTTGTTTTATTGCCAATTATATTAGAGCGACTCTGGGGTAATATATAATATGACATATGTTTTGCTAAATTGAACACCTAGGGAGGGCATATGTAGTAGTGTCCAAATTTGCCAAAGATGTGGAATGCTGACTGATCTCTGACTTTTTTTTTTTTTTTAAAGCAGCATTACCTTGCCTTGTAAATGATTGCCGTTTTAAGAAACAGTCTGAGATCGGCCGGCATCCTACAAATTTGGCAGGGTTGCCTACTTTTAAAGCCTCCTCGAGAAGCCCGGAGAGGAGACTATCAGCAGCACTTTGGGGAGCGGAGCCTGATTTAGACGTTATCAAGCCCCGCCTCTAGCACGTCAAATCCTGCAATTCGCGGGTCTACGAGGAAGGGGCGGGGATAAATGATAAAATTTGCATCTTTCACCCCTCCCCAAAAGCGGTAAAATAACACTGTGTGTACCTACCGTCCCTGAAATGTGGCAAACTTAGACCCTATTACATATAGCATCTAGAGCAGGCATGTCCAAACTGTGGCCCTCCAGCTGTTGTAAAACTATACATCCCAGCATGCTTTGCCAAAGTTCTAGCATTCCCTAATAGCAAAACTGGCAAGGCATGACGGGACTTGTAGTTTCACAACAGCTGGAGGGACATGGTTTGTACACGCCTGCTCTAGAGTCTTCTGGTAAATTCCCATATGCACACGTTATGGCTAAATTCCCAGTTTACGTAATGTATCCATTAAAAAACGACTTTCTCGTTTTGTATTCAGCGAACCCAAAAGGGTCTGATTTAGACCTGTCTGCTTGACTGTGTATACTCACAGTCTACCGAACAAGTAAGATCCCCCCTTCCGCCTGCATCCCCTCACTAGCATGCGAGAGTATATGTCTAAGAACACATATAGGCGCATGCGGCCGCCCAGGCAAAAAATCGCCCGATGGTCGCCAACCATCAAATTATTTCTGGAGCCCCCCTGCTGCTGCCCCTCACAGTGTGAACGCCTCCGCGAATGTGATACTCTCGTTCCCACTGGGGGTTGGCACATGTGCATATTCGTACATGGACAGACCCCCGCCAACGAAAACAGGGCCGAATTCGAACCCGTCTGCATGGGCCCCTAAATATTGACATTTTTGTTGGGCTGTGTTATTAGCGTCACTTTATAAAAGCCTTACTAATAGTAAGTGTTGGTGCACAGTTGGAGTAAATGGGGGACCGCGGCCTTTGTTATGCAGAGTGCGTTCCTCCCTGTGTATTGATGATTGATCTTCGAGCGCTTTGCAGTGTAGAACAGAACGGCGCTGAGTCATCCGTTGGAAATTGCATGTCTGTGCACGATACTGTATATCTCATGTAGGGAACCACAGAAAGACTCCGTGACACATTTCTAAGAGATTACATAGGGATCTGTGATTCAGCCGAATTGCGGATCACCGCAATGTGTGACTTTCACTGGTCGTATCGGAGCCTTACCCACCTAATGCCCAGAATGTGCTTTCTTGTTGGCACATCACTGCCTGGCATATTCTTCCTCATTAAACTGTTTACCTGTACTGTAAAGCATTTCACTGCGATGATGGTGATAATAATTCTGTGATTATAATATTTAGGATTGTGCATTTTTATTGCATTATATTGCTCAGCATAATTATATGTCCATTATACTGTGCAAGACCCCCCCCCCCCGCCCTCCCAGCAACTCCGCCACGTCTGAATCTGGCCCATTCAGCGAAGGACTAGGGTCACACACGAACATATCTGTAATGGGGGATATACAAATTGTCGTTTTCTAATCACAGCGACTAATACATGTAAAGCTACGTTCCATATCTTTAGATATTTAATTTTCTTGCTTTATTTTGAGCAATATAGATTATAATAGTATCAGAATTCATAATGTCCCCTTCTCTAGAAGTAACTCAGGGATCAAAGGTTCTGGCTTATATAGACTGAGTCACCTTCGGATGTTGCTGCTTTCTAAACCTAGATAAGCCACTTATGTTCTGCGCAGATTCCCCCTCTGAGACCTATAAACCACAGATCTGCACGTAAAGGTTCTCAGAAGTATCCACTGTGCCTGCTTTCAGATTGCACACCTACAGATGGAGCCACGCACCCTCATCTATGCTACCTAGTGATATGATCGCATTTTACAATGCAATCCTGGGCGGTAATATTCCGCCCAGATCGCATTGTAAATGCGATCTTGATAAATGCGCCCCTATGACTTTTGTCTCAATAACACGTCACAGCGCTGCTGGACGCACAGCGGCGCAGTAGGTCTCACAGCATAGTGTTTGGCATTGGTGTCAAACACAAGGCCCGCGGGCCAAATCCGGCCCACCAGACCTCTTCATGTGGCCCGCGCAGCCGCCGCCAGCCTTCACCTTTTATTCTCGATTTTTTTTTTTAAACAAGAAAGCCGCCTCTTCAGCGCATGCGCGGCAGCCTACAAGCCAGAGAACGTCTGCCCTCTAGCGCAGTGCCGCCGGTCGTCAACCCCTCCTCTGCTCCCACCTGCTGTATAGGAGCCAGAGAGAGGTAAGAGCAGGTCCGTCGTGGTGAATGGTGCTGCTGCTGCTGCTGTGCGCTCCAGGTCACATACAGCTGAGTGTGCACTGCACAGTGACCGGGAGCACACTGCCCCCCCACTCCTGGATAGATAGTGCGAGGAGCGCTACTCACAGGAGGGAGGGGGAAATGCGCCTGTGTGAGAGCGCAGCTGTGTCCTTGGTGGTGGAGCAGCTCAGACTGGAGTGGACGCATCAGAGCGGGTAAGTGTCAAACTCTCTGCCTATGTGTGTGTGTGTGCACTGGCACATGGCAGCCCATCATTAATTGCTGTGTCCCATGATAATAAGCAGGACATATGCCCTAAGACTGAGTGCTGCCCCCCTGTGCAGGCAGCGTGTGCCCTAATGCACTGCAGTTCACAGCAATAGCAGGAGGGAAATGCTACTGCTGAGTATACAATAATTGAATGCAGTGACAATAATTTATGATAATAAAGAGTGGACACATAGTCCTACAGATACAACCGTCCCTTTGAGGGTGACCAAACTGATGATGCGGCCCCCCGATGAATTTGAGTTTGACACCCCTGGTGTATGGTGTTACCGGTGAGTACAATACCAGCCATCCTCCACTAGAATCACCAATGCGCATGCGTCAAATGTGTAATGCAATTCTATAGCAAAATAATGCGCATTGCGTGTGCGTGAAGTTGTCATTGAAATGCACCAGAACTACTTTACTGTACAGTATGTTAAATGGACAATTTTTTTCTCAGAAAATACTATTGCATAGGCGTGTGTCACTTTAAGTGGTTTATAATGGGCTATGGTGATAAGTGAGCAAATATACAGTATTGTTGAAGTCTGTACAGTAGCAGGCCAGACTTGGGTTAACAAAATGGCCACCGTGTTTCAACCAGGGCTTCATGGGAGCCCACATCTATGGAGCGAGCAGCTGCTTAGGTTTTACATGTTTAAAATCATTGCTGCTTGTGCGTCTCATTGCGCTAGTTAAAACAGGGGCAATGGGGATAAACAAGCTACACTATGAGCAAAGTAGCAGGCCAAAATCGAGCATGAGCTGGTTCACCAAACGGTAGCCGCACGTGAATTAGCTCCTCCTAGAAGCCCACATGTATGAAGTGAGTGATGGCTTAGGTTTAACATGTCTAAGGGCAATGCTATAGGCTAGTAAGAACACACAGGGGCTGCTGCGTGGCTCCATCTGTAGCACTCAATAAAAGCAATGTGCTGTCTTGCAGAAGTGGGGCGAACGGCATCTTATCAGAAGTGTAGGTATTAGGGTCTAAGGGGTAAATTTCCGGATTATGTTTATAATTTTTCTAGGATTCAACAGAAAGATAATAGACTGAATCTGATAGGTGGTTATGGTGTTATGGGAAACATCACCTTTTTTCATTTTTAGAAGTAAATTGACACCTTGCAGAGCCCCAGGGGGGGGGGGGGCGCCCTGCCGCTCACCCATTTGGGGGGTTTGTGTGTGTGTGATGCGCCGCCGGGTCACTCCACGGGGGGGGGTTGAGCTTGAGGGAAGACCGCCGCCGGCCGGATGGCAGACTACCCCGGAGGGGATACAACTCACCCATTTGCAGTCTCCCGGCGCCGTCATGCTTCCGGCATCGTGAGATCCCTGCACAGCCGCCACTGCTCGGTGCTCCAGGGCCGCTCCCTCCTTGTGAACTAGGCCTGGCTCCCGGACATCTCACTCAACGCCTCCGGCCGGCCTGGTCCTCATCTGCTCCCTGGAGCCATGTCAAATGAAGGGAATACCTCCTCACCACTTCCGAGGCTGCTGCCAGCCCTTCCATCCCCCGCTGTCAATCATCGCCCAGGAGAGTTCCTGCATAGCGCCGCAGGGGATTTCTGATCAGCGCCACCGCAGCAGCTCACCTCACCTGGCTCCAGGGTGGGGGGTACACCTGCTCTGTCCCAAGTGCTGCCCGCCAGTGGCCGGCGCCTTAGGCAAATGCCTAGAGCTGCTTAGTGGTGGCGCCGGCCCTTGGTGGATACCCCCACGAATAAGTTAAACACCTTCCACTCCCTTCCTCTCTATATGGTTAACATCACAGAACTGAACCCAGCTGAACCCATATATATGGGACATTCTGCAGTGGTCTGTGCACCATCAGGTCCTCCACGATGAGAAAGTAGCTGCAACCCTCTTGCCCACATTGGGAGACACAACACCACAATGTGTACTGACCATGGCGGCCCAATGCAGTATGAAGAGACCTAATGTGGGTGTATGGAGTCTGTCCGCACACCTGCCTGTATAATGTACAGTCTATATCCAGGAAAGGGTACTGGCAGCCTCCGTCATACCTTGCCAGAGATATCTCACTTGTCCTCTAGTTAGAACGGTCATTGAATGTTTGTATGAATGTGAGTTTAGCTAATACTGTAATCACAATAAAAATCAATGCCCAGATAAGCTGTTTACAAGGGCCGGCCCAGCTGGGGGGGGGGGGGGGGGGGGGGGGGGGGGTGGGGGTGTGTGAAGTCCCAGCAGCCCCGTGATGTTTACAACGTAAGCCGACCAGTGTTTCCATAGAGCCCAGTGACCATCCCGGGATTTCTAAGTACATCATTGGGACGTGACTACAGATCTGGCAATTATTTCTCAGGATAAATGGGCAGGAGGGTTCTGTGTTACTCTTCCGCTGCCGGCGGTGTGTGCAAAGGTTTCTTACCTAAATTTATTTTAGAAAATGATAAATTATATTTTGTAACGGCAGAATAAAGGGACAATATTACATTATTTGTAGGTACATAGACCCCTTTGTCATCTGATTCCATGCAGACTTTCCGTTTACAATTAAGTTTCTTGCAACAAAGACACTAGCCAATCCCGTGTATTGTATAACTCTCCCAGGGTAACGCTCCCAGGGCCTCATTAACCAATAGGCTGATAAGGCTGGAGCGCTGGGTCCTGGGGGGGTTGCTCACAGTATTGGTATAATAGTTTGCGCTGGGATGGGAGCACCTTCTGGTGCCTCTGGAGTTGGGGCCAAGCAAGGTCTCGTGAGATCTTCTCCAGGAACTGTGGGAGTAGCGGTGCTTGCTGGGATCGGTGGACGCCGGGAAGAGGAGATCGCATAAGAGCCGCAGCTGGCTCCGCCCCCAAGGCTGTGATTGATGTCACTGCCGCCAGCTCTGCTCGAGCGGTAAGTGACATATGAATGGGGTTGAGGCTCGAGCCAGTTACAGATTTTAGCTGAATATATAAAAATTGGCGGTGGAGAAAGGCGGGTGGGTGCAGCCACTCCTTTATTAGCCTGGGAAGGCTGGAACCCTTAGTCAGATCTTGAACGCTCCATATTACATCCTGATACTGGGCGGATGCGGTGGTGTCGGGACGCAGTAGAGCGATTTATTTTGTTCTGCGCATGTGTCTAGATGGGTATAGACTAGGGATGGCCATCGTTGCCATTGCCATCATGGCAATTCTGCAACTGGCCATCGATAGTGCTAAATTATGCAATGGATGACCATCGATATTTTTACATATCGATGGTCATGCATTGTGTTTGATTGATTTGGCCTGTGGGCCAATCAAATCACGGGGGCGGGGCTTCGCGGGTGTAGGGGGCGGAGCTATGTTCAGTGTCCCGGCACTTTGAGGAAAAAAAACAGCAAAACATAATTTTGCTGTCCCATTGATGGAGGGAAACCATCTGGTTCTCCCCCATCGATGGCAAAAGTATTCGACATCGGCCATGAACCATCGATAATTTCAAATCATCGATGGTCATCCCTAGTATAGACCGGGGAGAAACGGGGTCTTAGAGAAATTTGAAAAATGTATTGGGCATTCCTGTGTAGTCACAGGTAGGTGGCATAGAGGATGCATGGAGCTCGTCCGTCTGATATGTTTGCTGCATATAGCGGGTACATTTGCAGATCCAGAACCGTTCACATAGGAGGCCATAATGTAGGGTGCGCGATAAGCGATGCTCCAGTCATTTACAGGATTGTAATAAACACACTGCATATAATCTGAAGTCTGTGCTTTAGAATAATGGGTCAATTCTAATGCCAGAGGCGGAACTACCATTGATGCAGCAGGTGCAGTGCCTCAGGGCCCCCTGAGGACTAAGGGGCCCACTGCGACCCATGTCACCCTCTGCCTCTCCCTGTCACCCAGCTTATCCCGGACCCTACACGTGGCAGGGTGACTTGCTCCGCAGCTATCCATGAGCAGGACAGGCCCGGTGATATGCTATCAAGAACTGAAACTAAACGTACATGCATCTTGGGTAATAAACACAAACCATCACTTTCCTACATTTACTGCCCTGAATTCCTTCCGCTGATTACTGTGTGCAGCATAAATATTATGCAGAAGCTGCCATGGAGACTGTTGTGTTCCCGGCTTGCTAAATTTACTCTCCAGTTGAATATTAACGTAGTGACTGTGGCAGTACATGAAAAGCAAAAAAAATAGCTGAAGTGTGACTCACGATGATTCATCCCTGCGAGATCCGTAGCGCGGCTTAGACACTGACATCCCAACAGCTGGCCGGGAGGGAGACCCGCTGCGTTTCTTCTTCTAGGCAAACTCTCGCCAGCCACCTCCGTAAGAACTGACCCGTTGCTGACAAAAGCATGCACCCAGTGCCATGCATGTTGTGTGTGAAGGCCGGCAATGGTCTGCCATGCCATCATGCAGTATGGCACCGATAATCCTGCTGACATGCATCACTCAACCCGCATTTTAGGAGACCTGATTGATCATCTTCAAATTTGCAGCTGCCCAGATAGAATGAAAACCCGCCTGGTGCAAATCCGCGAGGGAATTGCGAATGCGTTGCTATCCGCTATCCTGACGCCCATCCGGTATGCGGTCATTCGGTAGACATACATTGGGTCAACCACTGAAGGTCAACCGGCCTTCGGCTGGCACCGGAAATAGGTCAAGGTCATGGGTAAGGAGGACAGGGTCAGAAGGTCAACATAAGCTTTAGGTTGACAATGAGAAAGTCAACCTGTCCACATGAGTTTTTCACGTTTTTTTTTACCGACATGTACCGACAGGCGGTATTTCATGCCCTACCATCCACTACAGCGTGATCACAGCACGGTGAGCCGTGCGAGGGACACAGTGCACTTAGACGGTGTCCGTGTAGGGACAAAAAAAAAAAATCTCATGACTTATTATCTATCGACCTTCCCATTGTCAACCACAAGCTTCCGACCCTGTCCACCATAAATTGGGTCGACCCATACCCACACATCCATATGCAATTCGCTCATATCTAATGAGTTTCCCGGTCTGTGCAATGTGAGAATCTCTGAACCTCCCACAAGTGAGCGATAGAATCAGGCTGATGGAGGCCGGGGCTGACGTCACCGGCCCTCCCTAAAAACACTTGGGAACGTCTGCCACAATCAGCGGCTTCTTGGCAATTGCGAGGGATTAGATCATTTTGCTACATTTTGAACATGTTCCTGCTCCTCTTCTCTGGGTGCTCAGTCCCGTCCAGTGCATTATATTTACCCCCTACCCCCGGTCTCTCTGTCAGGGTGTTCTATCCTGTTGCTGCCGTGGGACCCTGCACCTTACACCTCTGCCCCAAGTGCACGCACGGCAAGTTCGTGAGGTGTCCAGTACATTTGTGATGTCATTTTTATCACCCTTTCCAACTGTGTTCTCTTTGCAGAACAGCACCGCTGAGAAAGTCTCACAATTTAAGCTTCATTTTATTTAATTGCTGATAAATGACACAAACACCTAATGTAGCGGTCTACAGATAATATTTTATTACAGATTGTGGCCTCTTCCACGCATACACATACTACCACGCATACACATACTAATCTGGTTCCTTCCTGGGTACATGAACCTACAGATGCATGGGGCGGACTTGCTGCCATAAATACGTATTAAGTGGGAAATTCTTGCGGTGTTGGGATAGATATGGAATTAGCTTCGCTGTAAAACTAGCATGCAAAAAAGCCATGTCCTGTACTGGGTGGACCCTGACATGTCTTACTGCAATAAACCCTACACTATAAACATAAAGCCTCCTGACGTGTGTGAGGCATAATTACTGCTATACTTTCTGCGTAACCTTTGAGTCACATGTAATGTGAGCGAGGCGCAGGTTATTGCAGATTTGCCGGGCTTGGCGGGAGTGCAGTGTGCAGACTCAGTCACCTTTCCTTGGTATCGCTGTGTGAACTTGGATCTGAAGGGTAGAAATATGGTTCAGTGACCTCACTTGGCCTCCCGCTGGCCATGCAGTAGATGCCGCGACCCATGGGAGCACTCCTTGTTAGCAATATAGTTAGCACACACTAAATGATGCACACAGTATGGGTAACAATATTGTATCTTGCAAATATTGCATAGTGGGCAATAAGGATGTCAACATTATATATACCGATGCCGGCATTTCCACTTCCCTCACAACAACCTATAAGTGCAGGACACGTGCCACTCAGCATACGGACCGTAGCTGTGCACAAGTGCAGGACACGTGCCGCTCAGCATACAGACCGTAGCTATGCACAAGTGCAGAACGCGTGCCGCTCAGCATACGGACCGTAGCTATGCACAAGTGCAGAACGCGTGCCGCTCAGCATACGGACCGTAGCTGTGCACAAGTGCAGGACACGTGCCGCTCAGCATACAGACCGTAGCTGTGCACAAGTGCAGGACACGTGCCGCTCAGCATACAGACCGTAGCTGTGCACAAGTGCAGGACACGTGCCGCTCGGCATACGGACCGTAGCTGTGCACAAGTGCAGGACGCGTGCCGCTCGGCATACGGGCCGTAGCTGTGCACAAGTGCAGGACACGTGCCGCTCAGCATACGGACTGTAGCTGTGCACAAGGGCAGGACACGTGCCGCTCGGCATACGGACCGTAGCTGTGCACAAGAGCAGGACACGTGCCGCTCGGCATACGGACTGTAGCTATGCACAAGGGCAGGACACGTGCCGCTCGGCATACGGACCGTAGCTGTGCAGGACACATGCCGCTCAGCATACGGACCGTAGCTGTGCACAAGTGCAGGACACTGGCCGCTCAGCATACGGACCGTAGCTGTGCACAAGTGCAGGACACGTGCCACTCAGCATATGGACCGTAGCTGTGCACAAGTGCAGGACGCGTGCCGCTCAGCATACGGACCGTAGCTTTGCACAAGTGCAGGACACGTGCCGCTCAGCATACGGGCCGTAGCTGTGCACAAGTGCAGGACACGTGCCGCTCAGCATACGGGCCGTAGCTGTGCACAAGTGCAGGACACGTGCCGCTCAGCATACGGGCCGTAGCTGTGCACAAGTGCAGGACACGTGCCGCGCAGCATACGGGCCGTAGCTGTGCAGTACACGTGCCGCTCAGCATACAGATCGTAGCTGTGCACAAGTGCAGGACACGTGCCGCTCAGCATACGGACCGTAACTGTGCACAAGTGCAGGACACGTGCCGCTCAGCATACGGACCATAGCTGTGCGCAAGTGCAGGACACGTGCCGCTCAGCATACGGACCGTAGCTGTGCACAAGGGCAGGACACGTGCTGCTCGGCATACGGACTGTAGCTGTGCACAAGTGCAGATCACTGGCCGCTCAGCATACGGACTGTAGCTGTGCACAAGGGCAGGACACGTGCTGCTCGGCATACGGACTGTAGCTGTGCACAAGGGCAGGACACGTGCCGCTCGGCATACGGACCGTAGCTGTGCACAAGGGCAGGACACGTGCCGCTCGGCATACGGACTGTAGCTATGCACAAGGGCAGGACACGTGCCGCTCGGCATACGGACCGTAGCTGTGCAGGACACGTGCCGCTCAGCATACGGACTGTAGCTGTGCATAAGTGCAGGACACTGGCCGCTCAGCATACGGACCGTAGCTGTGCACAAGTGCGGGACACGTGCCGCTCGGCATACGGACCATAGCTGTGCACAAGTGCAGGACACTGCCGCTCAGCATACGGACCGTAGCTGTGCACAAGTGCAGGACGCGTGCCGCTCGGCATACGGACCGTAGCTGTGCAGGACACGTACCGCTCAGCATGCGGACTGCAGCTGTGCACATGTGCAGGACGTGTGCCGCTCGGCATACGGACCGTAGCTGTGCACAAGTGCAGGACACGTGCCGCTCGGCATACGGACCGTAGCTGTGCACAAGTGCAGGACACGTGCCGCTCAGCATACGGACCGTAGCTGTGCACAAGTGCAGGACACGTGCCGCTCAGCATACGGACCGTAGCTGTGCACAAGTGCAGGACACGTGCCACTCAGCATACAGACCGTAGCTGTGCACAAGTGCAGGACACGTGCCGCTCGGCATACGGACCGTAGCTTTGCACAAGTGCAGGACACGTGCCGCTCAGCATATGGGCCGTAGCTGTGCACAAGTGCAGGACACGTGCTGCTCAGCATACGGGCCGTAGCTGTGCACAAGTGCAGGACACGTGCCGCTCAGCATACGGACCGTAGCTGTGCACAAGTGCAGGACACGTGCCACTCAGCATATGGACCGTAGCTGTGCACAAGTGCAGGACGCGTGCCGCTCAGCATACGGACCGTAGCTTTGCACAAGTGCAGGACACGTGCCGCTCAGCATATGGGCCGTAGCTGTGCACAAGTGCAGGACACGTGCTGCTCAGCATACGGGCCGTAGCTGTGCACAAGTTCAGGACACGTGCTGCTCAGCATACGGGCCATAGCTGTGCACAAGTGCAGGACACGTGCCGCGCAGCATACGGGCCGTAGCTGTGCAGGACACGTGCCGCTCAGCATACGGACCGTAGCTGTGCACAAGTGCAGGACACGTGCCGCTCAGCATACGGACCGTAGCTGTGCACAAGTGCAGGACACGTGCCGCTCAGCATACGGACCGTAGCTGTGCACAAGTGCAGGACACGTGCCGCTCAGCATACGGACCGGAACTGTGCACAAGTGCAGGACACGTGCCGCTCAGCATACAGACCATAGCTCTGCACAAGTGCAGGACACGTGCCGCTCAGCATACGGGCCGTAGCTGTGCACAAGTGCAGGACACGTGCCGCTCAGCATACGGACCGTAGCTGTGCACAAGTGCAGGACACGTGCCGCTCAGCATACGGACCATAGCTGTGCACAAGTGCAGGACACGTGCCGCTCAGCATACAGACCATAGCTGTGCACAAGTGCAGGACGCGTGCCGCTCAGCATAAGGACCATAGCTGTGCACAAGTGCAGGTTGTACACGCTTTGGGCATGGTTATGGTTAGGCTACAGGGCGGGGTTATAGTTAGGCTCTGGGGGGGAGGGATTATGATGTGGTATCGCCTGCATCCCTACCGACGGTCGTCTGTATGTATCCCCCACAAATGTTGTCATTGCTGCATTTTACCCTGATAAAAACAAACCCGGCTCTATATTTGGCCGTACAGTTTGTAACCTTCTAATTAGAGGTCCCCTCTTATTACAGTTATATCGCCTATTATGTACTGATCTATCTGCACGTCGCTGAGCGGGTGAAGGCCTGTGTTGTGTAATAATGGTAACAAGTGACACCTGTATGCTGTGGGATGTTTGCTGACTAAGGATTACAGATATCATTTAGAGATATGTTATGATAGACATCTGTAATATAAAGTAACTTTACATAAATATAGGATTTTATAGCCTTTATCTCAGTGCCACCGTTATCTGCTTGTGACGCCACTGAGCGAGATTTTTACTCCAACCTTGGCTAGCGTCTACATACACTGTAACACTTACATGCCATGTCACAAGGAAACTACCGTTAACTACCTGTTTATGACTAACCTGATTTATTGTATGCATTTAGCATTTTTTTTCTCTCGGTCACTTTAGTGGAAGCTGCCATACTACCTGCCTGGGTTTGGGAAGGTCGACAGTCAAAATGTCAGCATTCACATTTTTTTTTGTCCCGAATGTTGACATGAACACTGTATCATTGCACCACGTCCCCACGTATAGCTTGCAGACCCCTCTGCCTCGCTACACTCAACACTATTCTGTTCTTCCTCCATACCCTAGTGCAGCGGTTCCCAAACTGTGGATCCTGACCCCAAAGTGGGTCCTGACCTTCTCAGTATGGGGTCGCGACGCCATGTTGTTGACCATCAGGCTGATGACTTTTCTAATCTCAGTCAGTGATTCAAGGAGTCTGAAAGATCTGTTGAATTGTCTGTTACTTCAGACTCCTCCCATCATTTTGTGCCTCCACAATGCTGCATACACCTGATGTGATGACCTTTTGCAGTCACTTGCTGGGGTCCTGTAATTATTTTTATCGTCTGATGGGGTCCCAGAGCAAATTAGTTTGAGAATCCGTGCCCTAGTGGATGGTAGGACATGAAATACCGCCTTTCAGCTCAAAAACAAAAGTTTATTATAACCTTTTGACTGTCGAGCCCATGCAGGAACAGATACCCAGACATTATTATATACCAAAATGTAAAGCTGCCATGGATGAGGTTTCCTCTTGTGTCAGGTGATAACTACCTCAGCCATGTTAAATGAGCTGTACAGTTGGTGATCAGTTGATCAGCCATCACCTGACTTCTGTAGAGCCAATCACGTGACTTTATTCCAATCTGTATAATAAAATCGAGTGCTGAAAAAAAGAAACATCACCATGTTGGAATGTAATGACAGTTGGTCTGAATTCATCAGCTGACCTCATGCTCGCCCTTCACTGTGGTGTACAGTCTCACTGATTGTTCTCCACCCCAACTCTATATCACTTTTTTTTTCTTTTTGCAATTTTCCAAAATGAAAGGAGTAAGTAAACACATATAAACCGTTCTGCCAATCAAGCAATAGCCGTAAAGGTGTGTACACGCTTTACCATTTTGTTTACATGATCTGCACAATACCGACATAATATAATGACAGTATCGTGTATATCATCTAGTGCAGGCAAGTCCAACGTTGGCCCTCCAGATGTGAAACTATACATCCCAGCATGCTTTGCCACAGTTTTGCTATTTGAGAATGCTAAAACTATTGCAAAGCATGCTGGGATGTGTAGTTTCACAACATCTGGAGGGCCAATGTTGGACATGCCTGATCTAGTGTGAAGAAGATATATATTTTTTAGAGTGATAACCTCTGGTCAGGAGACCAGTCAGTCCATTCCCAATATATCGCCAAAACAGCCAATTAGCCTACCAGTATATTTTTGGATTGTGGGATGAAACCGGAGTACCCAGAGGAAACCCACGCAAGCTAAGGCCATAGTGGGAATCGAACCCATGACCTCAGCGCTGTGAGGCAGTAATGCTAACCATTACACCGTCTGTGCTGCCCATAATATTTCCCATTTACCCATATAAATTGTTTCTACACCTCTCCGAACATGTGGAAAAGCAGCACGATGTTTAAAAAAAGACCCTCTAAAACCGGGGTGGCCAAACCTGTCCTCAAGAGCTACCAACAGTGCATGTTTTTCAGGCAACCTGTGGATCTATAGTAGAAATGAATGCAGCAGGTTTGAAATGTGACAGTTAGTAATGACTACAGCTGTATACCAGCAGGGTGATTTGGAAAACGTGGACCGTTGGTAGATCTCGAAGACCGGTTTGGCCAGCCCTGCTCTAAAAGATTATGTTTCTCAAAGAAAAGGGGGGATAGCAGGATGGCCGTATTCAGAGTTATTTTTAGTCAAGACAACCATCAAAAAAGGAAGTGGACGTGTACTGGGTTGTATAAATGGTAGGTTGTCAAAATAACAAGCGGTTCGGATCATTAGGACAGGCTTGTCATGTAATGTTATTTATATAAGATAACCCAGAACGTCTCATCACCCTGTTACCACAGAATTTAGTGTCACAGCTCTTGTGTAACCCAGCAGCTGTATTCGGGTTCAGGAGAACTGGCCTGCGGGTCTCTGTATAAATGGACATTTGACTGCAATAATCTATAACTGTGCTTCCTCTTCTTTATTAATGCATGTGGCGGTTTCATCATACATGTCCTGATTCCAATGATTACATTATGTTGCAAGACATAAGAATGTCATTAACCAGAATGCGGCTCCAATTTCCTGTAGGGCAAGTTGAATTAATTGGAAACTCAGCTAAAAATAGCAAATACATGGAAAGTAATTTTAACAGCATTGACCCATTTTTTTCTTGTATTAGATTCTTGTGGGGGGATATTAAAAATAAATGGTTTATATTGGGTGTGTGTTTAGTTATAGTTAGCCAGAAGACAAATGAAGGACACCTGTTGTGCACACGCAGCGAATGGGCAACCATTTTGTGGTGACCATCAACAATCTCAAGACTGTAACCAGTAGTAATGTTTCTGGTTACCAGGGGATCAAAAGAGCAGAGCAGGTGCCTCAGGATGGTGGACTGGCATTGTGAGGCCCCTTTTCCCTCTGGTCCCATAGGGGCTGCAAACAAAATGGCTGCCTGCAGGTTTCGCACCTGACCGAAATCTTAGATCTTTCAAAGAGGAAGTTGGCTTTAACAAGGGGATTAATTTGCACACAGCAAGTGTGTGCTTGTGTTATTGCTTTTAAGGACAGGTTAACGGAGTTTATAATAAAAATCAATTCTACTATGGGAAAATCACTACTGTGTTTCCCTTTAAAACCGTTTGGAAACAAACCCCTACTGTACAATTATGTACCCAAACCCTCAATAATTCCACAAATACTGTACACTGAAATTCTGTACACTGAAATACTGTACAAGTGAAAACAAATACAGCACAACACTACTGTAACACTGGGCAACAGTGAAAAAATTCTGGGTAATGTGAAGAAAATAGTTACCAAACCTGTTAGCAGTTTCCCAACATTTCTGCTGTAAAATGCAATGACTTCAAGTGAATTTAAGGCAGGGAAGCAATTTAACAAAGCAATGAGGAAGGCAAGTCAGATGCCTGGAGCATAGGGAGAGGAATCAGGCAGCAGAAAGAAGTAAAAATGTGTCACTGTATAGGTCATTTGTACGGCCTAGTTCTGTATAGGTCACTGGTGCGGCCTCATCTAGATATTGTGTCCAGTTCTGTATAGGTCATTGCTACGGCCTCATCTAGAGTACTGTGTCCAGTTCTGTATAGGTCCTTGGTACGGCCTCATCTAGAGTACTGTGTCCAGTTCTGTATAGGTCCTTGGTACGGCCTCATCTAGAGTACTGTGTCCAGTTCTGTATAGGTCATTGGTGCAGCCTCATCTTGATACTGTGTCCAGTTCTGTATAGGTCATTGCTATGGCCTCATCTAGAGTACTGTGTCCAGTTCTGTATAGGTCATTGGTGCAGCCTCATCTCGAACACTGTCTCTAGTTCTGTATAGGTCATTGGTACGGCCTTATCTAGAGTACTGTGTCCAGTTCTGTATAGGTCATTGGTGCAGCCTCATCTAGATACTGTGTCCAGTTCTGTATAGGTCATTGGTGCAGCCTCATCTAGAATACTGTGTCCATTTCTGTATAGGTCATTGGTATGGCCTAATCTAGAATACTGTGTCCATTTCTGTATAGGTCATTGGTACGGCCTCATCTAGATATTGTGTCCAGTTCTGAATAAGTCATTGGTACGTCCTCATCTAAAATACTGTGTCCAGTTCTGAATAGGTCATTGGTATGGCATCATCTAGATACTGTCCAGTTATATATCGGTCATTGGTACGTCCTCATCTAGAATACAGTGTTCTGTTCTGTATAGGTCATTGGTACGTCCTCATCTAGAATACAGTGTTCTGTTCTGTATAGGTCATTGGTACAGCCTCATCTAGATACTGTGTCCAGTTCTGGAGTCCATATTTCCAGGATATAAATACATTACAGACAATACAAAGAAGGGCAACTAAAATGGTGCATGGCCTACACCACAAAACTTACTCCGAAAGCCAAAAAAATGTGATATGTATAGTTTGGAGCAGAAAGGCAAAATTGGACACATGGTAGAAACGTTCAAATATACAGTACAATGTCCAGGAGGGAAATATTCTTCAAATTAAGGGTTAGAACATGAGGACATGCACTGACACTGGATAGAGTGGAGGGGGGAAAAATTACTTCACAGGGTAGTGAACAAGTGGAATAGCCTCCCATCAGACGGTTGCCGGATGACTCTCCGACAGTCAGGATTTTGATGGTTGTTTCTCCAAAATCGGAATCCCAACTGCTAAATGCCCAACAGTTGGAATCCCAACTGCCAGGTGCTATGTTCCCTTGTGAACCATTGTCCATGATCCCGCATGATGAGCGATGAGTGTAGCAAGTTCGCAAGGGGCTCCGACGCGCTCATCCCTGGTCAGACTACTGACAGTTGGGATTCCAATGTCAGAGAAATGACTGTCGCAATACCGATGGTTGGGAACGCATAGCACACCCCATCAGACGTGGTAGAGGCTTAGACAGGAGAGCAATTTAAACATGCCTGGGGTAGATATAAGGACATCCTTACAAAGAACTAAGGATCAGATAGGGTCAGGCTTAATGGGCTGGATGGTTCTTATCTGCCATCACATTATAAGTTTCTGTGTTTCCTGTTGCAGTAATTTATTTTGGTCAAATCTTTGGCGCAATCTTTCTGTAATCTATATTGTACGTTATTGGTACACCCAACATACCCGTGGTCCCTTACACATTTTATATTCTTATATTTACGGCATGATATCAATGATGTAGCATCACTC
The DNA here is from genome assembly GCF_055691185.1 of Crinia signifera. Lineage (NCBI taxonomy): Eukaryota > Metazoa > Chordata > Amphibia > Anura > Myobatrachidae > Crinia > Crinia signifera. The sequence continues at coordinate 314,264,860 of NC_139221.1, forward strand.
AGGAATGTAGTCGACATTCAAAATGTCTGCCTAAAATGAATGTCAACACATTTGGTAATAATGTTGACACTAATTGAATGTAGAAATTGAAAATCTATCATGAAATTAGAATTAAGCTGCTACCCCTCCTCCCCCCACCCCACACCTGCTGCTCCTTACATCCATCGCCTGGATGCCTGAGCCCTCCAGTATACCCAAACAGCCGACTGCGCCTGAACAGTTTAGCATCAGAATGCAGCTGAATAACCGATCATTCAAACGTGCACAAACGCAATCAAAGATACGAGCGCCTGAAGATCCAAGCTCACTAGTGCATGCAAACACGGCCGAACTCCCGAATACCCAACTGCACAAATTTGCCCAAGCGCCTGAACTCTACTGAGCAGTCGAATCCATTGGCATCCAATAGTGTAAACAAGTCCGAACACACCCGAACATCGGAATCCCTGAGCCCACAAACTCCTCCAAGCAAGAGTTTGGATGTTGGGGTGCATTCGGCCACGCACCCGAGCTCACTAATTCCCAAATACCTAACTGTGCGAATGCACCCAAGTGCCCAAATATTAGAGCGCACCTGCCACATATAAAGAATGTAAAGAGAAATGTAAAAATACAATCAAGATGGCTAAATTCGAGACTGAGCATAAAATAGCTGCAGATAGCAAATCTAATCCCCAAAAATTCTACAGTTATATAAACAGGAAACATTTAAGGAAGGAAAATATTGTGGGCCACTAAAAAATAAGCAGGGTACCCTGTTAATAAAAGAAAAAGAGAAAGCAGAATTATTCGATGGATTTTTTGCTTCAGTATTTACAAGGGAAGACTCTTCAGAAGCTCTCCCACAGATTAAATGCTCGGCTCTTGATTGCTCCCAAACTGTATGTTTGAGGGAGGAAATAGTGAAAAATAGATTAAAGAACCTAAATACAAACAAATCTGATGGGCAGGACAAAATACACCGTAGGATACTAAAATAATTAAGTTCTGTCATAGCACTACCATTATATCTGATATTCGAGGAATCAATAAACTTGGGGATGGTATCAAGGGACTGGTGCATAGCTAACGTAGTACCAATATGGAAGAAAGGTAGCAAAACTAACCCTGAAAATGATAGACCGGTAAGCCTTCCATCCATTGTGGGGAAAATATTAGAAGAATAATAAGAGAGAGTAGCCAAAATTTCTTAGAACGGGAGAAAGTGATAAGTAAGGCTCAGCATGGGTTCGTCAAAATTAGATTGTGTCAGACTAATTTAATTAGCTTCTATGAGGAAGTCAGTAGGGGGCTGGACTTAGGGAAATCTGTTGATGTAATACTGCTTGATTTCGCTAAAGCTTTTGACACGATGCGTCATAAAAGGTTATTAATGATACTAGGTAATTTAGGGTTAGGAGATAAAATTTGTAATTGGATTAAAAACTGGTTGCACAATCGAGGACAGAGAGTGGTGGTAAATGGCATACATTCCAGTTGGGGTAAGGTCCAAAGTGGAGTCGCGCAAGGTTCAATATTTGGACCCACCTTGTTTAATATATTCATTAATGATATTGGAAGTGACATAGTGAGTAAAATTGCAATATTTGCGAAAGACATGATGTTAAGTAAGGAAATTGACTCAGGAGAGGATGTGGAAACACTACAAAGTGGCGTAAATAAACTGGAAAGGTGGGCGAAAAGGTCTAAAATTTAAGTAATTCATTATGGGAACAAAAATGAAGAAGCTACTTATAGGCTAAATGGAGTTATTATATGGAATTCTGCTGTAGAGAAGGACTTGGGGGTCATCATAGATGGAAAATTGGGTAATAGTGCACACTGCTCAATATAGCACACTGCTAGCAGCAAAAGCAAGGGGTGCCAATGTGATAGTGCCTCTTTACAAGGCATTGGTGAGACCACACTTGGAATATTGTGTTCAGTTCTGGGCACTGCACCTTAAAAAGGACATAAATCAATTGGAACAGGTACAGAGAAGGACAACTAAGCTAGTAAAAGGTCTTGAATCACTAAGATAGGTTAACCAGGCTGAATATGTTGTCACTGCAGAAACGGAGGTTGAGCGGTGATATTAGTATGTTGAAATACAGGATTGGGAATCATATGGAACTGGGAGATGATTGGTCACTAACAGGCCTATACTTAGGACACGCGGGCATGTACTGAGGCTCGAGGAAAAGAAATTCCATACTGAATTAAGAAGGGGATTCTTCACCATTAGAGCAGTAACATTCTGGAACTCATTGCCGGTGGGGGTGATTACAGAAACTAATGTTAATGAATTTAAATCAAAACTGGATGCATTTTTGGCCACTAAGGGAATCCTATAGATATAACTTACTCAATTCAGTTAGATAGGTTGAACTCGATGGACGAACGTCTTTTTTCAGCCTTAATTACTATGTTACTATGTTACCTAAACACCCAAATCCCTGAGCACCCAAACTCTACCAAACCTGTGAATGCGCCCGATGGCATCAACTCCCATATACCAAACTGTGTGAGCTTGCCCGAATGTCATAACATCCGAATGCGGCTGCGCACGCCAACTCCCAAATACCCATACTCATGAAGTCCGAAGACCTGAGTCCACAGGTTGTCTTAAGTCAGTCCTAAGGACCCCACACAGTGAATGTTTTGCAGGTCTCCTCTCAGAATCACAAGTGAAATAATTAGCCCCACCTGTGAATCTTTTCAAACGTGTCAGTGAAGTAATGAATTCACTTGTCGGGTGACCTGGAAAACGTGAACTGTGTGGGGTCCTGTGGACCACTGTCCTAGTCCCACAGACCTTTATCTGCATCTTCTGATCTTCCCTGCAGCAGCTAAGATAAAGAAAATCCATCTAAAGATCTGCGGCCAAAATAATGCTGTAGTGTGTGGGCACCTTACGGCTGAAATGTCACACTGTATATAGACCGGTACTAGAGACCTCCATCCTTCATGATGGTAGTAATGCAGAGATCTCTGTTACATACATAGGCTCCATAAGTCACTAGCCGCGGCAAGGCCTCCCTGATCTGGTGCTTCTACGCTACAAGATCATAGCACCACTTTGGCTCTCAATTTAGAAATACATGAACATATAGTATGACACAACCTCCTGTAGGAACCCCCGGGATCTCCCAATATGGCACCACAAGGACCCATACTCTGCAGCTTCTGATCCCATCCATGTCTCACAGAATCCAAGTTGCTCAAATCAACGGTACTTGTGTATTTTAGCGGCGCCCATCGCATCGCATACCAAAAGGCATGCAATGCGATATCGCGCGATGTTGTACAATGTCATACAATTTTAAAATTGTATGACATTGTATATGGCATACAAACCATACAATGCGATGCGATTAAACATTGTATAAGCACCCTAATGGGTGCTTACAATGTGAAATGCACCCCCACGCAACCCCCCCCCTCCCCCCCCCACTATAAACGTGAACCCGAAGCGCGGCGAGCGCAGCGGTACGCGTCCTACAACCTTTTCATACCCCCACTATCCACGTCGGCGTGGAGTTGAGAATAGAAAGTGTGGCGAGCGCAGCGAGCCACCGTGCCCAAAGCGTGGCGAGGGGACGCGGATACCAGTGAAGCCCGCGAGGGGACGCGGATACCAGTGAAGCCCGCGAGGGGACGCGGATACCTGTGAAGGTATCCGCGTCCCCTCGCGGGGCTCGCCACGCTTCGGGCTCGGTGGCTCGCTGCGCTCGCCACACTTTCTATTCTCAACTCCACGCCGACGTGGATAGTGGGGGTATGAAAAGGTCGTAGGACGCGTACCGCCGCCGCTCACGGGCTCGCTGCGCTCGCCACGCTTCGGGTTCACGTTTATAGTGGGGGGTTGGCGTGGGGCTGCATTTAACATCGTAAGCACCCATTAGGGTTCTTAAAAGCACCCTTTAGGGTGCTTATACAATTTTTAATGGTATAGGAGGCCAAAATCACTATGCATGCCATCGGGTACATGGCATGCGATGCGATTAAAATATCGCGCAACCAACATCGGGGGCGCCGCTAAAATACACAAGTACCAAATCAACTTATAGACCTATTGTAGCTACATGTAAGGGAGGGGTTAATATATAAAAGAAACAAAGAAAAGGATTCATGCCATGTCAACATTATGGTGTCGATATAATTGAGTTAATTTTATGATCGTGACAAAACGTATGTCAACATACAGTTGGAGCAGCTCGCATTAGTGCTGCTCCTGGTGATTCAATAGCCGCCGTTCGCCAGAAGGGGGCGTGCACGCACCCCGTTCTGATGGAGCTCTCCGCCACATCGCTGCTGCTCCCCAGTCCTCCCCGTAGCTGCCCGGACTCCCCCCTAACCTTGCCCGTCTCCCTGAAGCAGAGACGGGCAGGGATTCCGCTCCCCGACGCCGTGTAACTGGGAGCTCCATCTGTAACACCCCTGAGAAAGGGCCCAATTTAGATTAGAATGCAGCCCTGCCGATTATCGAATGACTATGTGTGCACACAGTCGATGCAGTGATGGGGAGGTGTTTACCGAAATCTTAAAGCCCCGCGACCAGTTGTGAATCGGGCCCAAAGCCCTGTCCCGTTCTCTCTGCGTTTTTAGATTTGACGACGTGGATTCTGCCTCTTCCGATGAATGGATTTGCTAAAAGTCACTTTGATTTGTGTCCAAGCGCTTGACGTATCCTGCTAGACTTGTGCTTAGTATTCGTCTCTGCACAGATACACTCTGCAAGCTGCCAGGATATCACTCTGCTTATACCTGTAATCTCCAAGGGATTTGGTTCTTCCGCTGATTACATCCTGGCCTGTTCCTGTATCAGATCTTTTACTCTCATGTATTTTTCATTGACTGAGCAGGTTGAGGAGAAACGGAAATGTCTCTCCGTGTTTAAAATGCAAACCTAATTACCAAGTACTTAGAAAGTGCGCTCGCTCAGAAAGGGACACTGTAACGGAGGATGCTGCTTGTCCCTGACGGCCTGCATTTTATCAGGACATTCTATACTTTCACATCTCCTAGGTGACTGGTGCGAGTTACCAAGGCATCCTTCCCCAGGATCAGGCTATGTTTTCTGGGTTACTCTGTTATTTAATGAGGGAACATAACCTCCGATCATGCCGCCGGGCTTTGCTCCTATATCAAGTGCTCCAGATTTTGCAATCGCCCGTCCTTTATGCGGACGGAGCGCTGATTGAGGCCAGTGTGTTCCAATTCTCTTCTGTCAAACATGTGACAGTGTTTATATTGTGCTTGATTAGTGGAGTGGGAAATGGGGAACAAGTAGTCTGTTTACCACATTACTGCCGTCCTCTGGCTTTTTGGGGACTGTCACGTACCTTGCAGTCGTGATGTTAATAACAAGTCGATCGATAAAGCTAGTTTTAATCCACCACCATCAAGGAATAAAATGCACTTACAAGACATCAGCAGTGTATAGCATCACCTACTCCATTCCTTCCAGAAAGTAGAGATTTGACAATAAATGTAATTGACACATTGGGTCTAATTCAGCAAGGCTCGCTTAGCAGCACTCATTCCCCGCTTAGTGAACCCATAAACGCCTCTCACTTGCAGCCGAAGGTCAGAGAAATAATTCAATGGACACTGACTTTTATTTTCGTTGGTGTTCGACGAAGACTTGGGTTGGGGGGGGGGGGGGGGGAAATGATCCTGAATCATCCCTATTACATTGTATGGGTATGCTTACGCCTTAATTATTATTTATTAAAGGTTGCATGATGAATTTGGACGCTTCGTTTGTTTCTTGACGTCACTTTCAAGGAAAAATGACTTCACAGAAAGGGTAGCGGATAAGTGGAATAGTCTCCCGACAGAGGTGGACATAAGGACATCCTTACCAAGATCAAAGTTCAAAAACGATTCAGATTGCCTGAAGTATAAACGAAAGGGCAGATCGGATGGGTCAAGTGGTTCTTATCTGCCGTCACATTCTCTGTTTCCATGTTTATAGGGTTTGTTATATTACATCGACATGTTTAATCTATTGACATTGATAATAGGGTAGCTATTTCCTGGCGTTCAGTTGCCTGAATATCGGCATATTCTCGTGGAGCCAGCCCGCTCTGCCGCAAAGTGGGCGGGGCTGTGACGATGGGCACAGAATCACCATTCGCAGCAGGGGTAGGTTGGGATGATGCAAATTGCCGGCATCACACTCCCCATACCCCCACCTAGGTAATTGCATATTTGTTTATAGTCGTCCATATGCAGTAGAGACCAGCATTTTGTTAACACAGCTTATGAATTAATAAGGAGGATGTAATATCATATGGCTGAGAGTCCATTTGTCGGCTATAGCAATAGTATCGCAACATATGGGGCGAGATGTAATAGGATGCGGTTTCTTTTAGACGTCTAAAAATTGCACCATATCTTTTTTCCCCCGAAATTCACACATGTAATAGAGTCGACTGACATCACAGGGACTCCCATGAGAGGGCTGGGCTATGAGAGGAACCGCTCTGTTGGGGGAACGTGGATAGGGTAAGTATGTATGTTTTTTTTTTACATTGTTTTCACAGTAGAACTACACGTCTAAGCGGGCCCATTAAGGCCCTGCATTGTGGTTCTCCAAGTCCCAGCATCCAGGGGGAGGCCTGCTGGGAAAAAGTGTCCCCCAGCTGTGACATGACACCACTGGCTGTTGGAGCCCGGTGCTAGTTCCAAAAAATGGGGGACCCCCTACTCTTTTTGTCCCCCATGTTTATGGAACCAGGACCATTCTGGCTTCTTAAATACAAGGGATCCACACTATTTTTCCCCCCATATGTTGGAAACCAGGAACGGCTCAATGAGCCCGGGGCTGGCTATCCTCAGGGGAAGGGACCGCATGCAGTTTTTTTTTTTTTTTTTACAGAACCATGCACAGGTCCCACTGATCTGTGCACGGTTCTGTCAAACTTACCAGGCTGGACCTGGTCTGTTTGTTCTCTATATTCTGGACCTGGCCTATTCATGTTTAGGGTACCATTGGAAAAATGACATCCTATTACATTTGCAATTTTGAGGTTTTCTTTTGAGAAAACGGTACTCTTTACCTAGAACGGCGCCCGCGATTAGAATCGCGGGCGTCGGGGGTAAAAAATCGCGGGCATCGCGGGTAAATCGCGGGTACATAAAAATCGTGTACCCGCGATCACCGCGATTTTCCCATAGGGAACAATGTTAAAAAGCCTGATTGACCGCGATTTTACTTTAAAATGCCTCAATGCCCGCGATTTTCACATAGGAATCAATGTTAAATGGGCTACAGAGCCCAAATAGGCACAATTAACCCTTAAATGTCACCCCAATTTTTGTACGCCACCCCACGATCCACGCCAACCCGAAGCGTGGCGAGCGCAGCGAGCCCGCGAGGGGTGGCGGTACGCGTCCTCCGACCTTTTCATGCCCTACTATCCACGTCGGCGTGGAGTTGAGAATAGAATAGTGTGGAGAGCGCAGCGAGCCACCGAGCCCGAAGCGTGGCGAGCGGACGCGGATACCTTCACAGTTATACGCGTCCCCTCGCGGGCTTCACAGGTATCCGTGGCGAAAAGCGGACACCTGTGAAGCCCGCGAGGGGACGCGTTTACCTGTGAAGGTATCCGCGTCCCCTCGCGGGGCTCGCTGCGCTCGCCACGCTTCGGGCTCGGTGGCTCGCTACGCTCGCCACACTATTCTATTCTCAACTCCACGCCGACGTGGATAGTAGGGCATGAAAAGGTCGGAGGACGCGTACCGCCGCCCCTCGCGGGCTCGCTGCGCTCGCCACGCTTCGGGTTGGCGTGGATCGTAGGGTGGCGTACAAAAATTGGGGGGACATTTAAGGGTTAATTCTGCCTATTTGGGCTCTGTAGCCCATTTAACATTGATTCCTATGTGAAAATCGCGGGCATTGAGGCATTGAATGCAAAATCGCGGTCAATCAGGCTTTTTAACATTGTTCCCTATGGGAAAATCGCGGTGATCGCGGGCATCGCGTCGCGGCCGTTTATGTACTGCCCGCGATGTCGCGATCATCGCGATGGGCGCCGTTCTAGGTAAAGAGTACCGAGAAAACATCTAGATGCGGTTTTTGAATGCGCAATTTATTCAAAGGGCGGTATTCAATGTGAATACCGGCGACGTGCAGCGAATCCTGTTTAGGATTCGCTGCACATTCGCCATGGGTCGCCGCGTACCGGAGCCTCGCCGGCTCCGGTATTCAACGAGTCAGGGGCTCGCTGCCCCTGACCGGCGAATTTGAGCTCCTGCAGCGGACGCCGCAGGGAGCCTGAGGACGGTGGCAGGCAGGGAGATGGAAGTCTCCCTGCCTGCCCCACAACGTTTGTGGGGGGGGGAGGTGGGCTCCCCGGGTGCCAGGCAGCACAGGCTGGCCCCCGGGGGTGCCAGCAGGGGACCGGGCATATTCACTACACCCGATCATGAATATGTAATGATCGGGTGAAGTGAATAAATGAATATCTAATGAGCGGCTCGGCTCCGGCGCCCCCTGCTGGCTGGTCAGTGTAAAAAAAAAATATATATATATATTTTTTTTTTTATTAAATATATATTCATGTGCTTACAGCACATGAATAAAAGTAGCATGCCCCTCCTCAGAATAAAATTCCTGATTTTTTTACATCAAATGTAAAAAACAAAACACTTTATTTTAAAAGTTCACATTCCACTTCACCATAAAAAGATAGCGATTGCTACTCGGTGAATCATGGCGAAAAAAACCTTCAAATGTATTCGCCATCTGGTCATTGAATAGGGTGATTCACCGTTTTAGTCAAAAATTCGCCAAACAGCACAAATTCGCCATAAAAACGGCGAATCAGGCTCATTGAATACCGCCCAAAGTATCATGCACATTTTAGCGCAATTCGAACATTACAACATGTACGATTTTAGCAGTTTTTTGCCTAAAAATCACACATTACCAAAACTCGAATTTTACTACATTTGGCCCGTGATGTGTATACATTATGGGTGGCCTATCATTATTATTATTATTATTATTATTGTTTGCATAGTTGTATCAGTCAGTGAGAACCCGGATCTGAGCGGAGACGCCGTGCTTGTGTATCAGTGTGCGATTATTTATAGTTCACCTTCTGGGTTGAGGGAAATTTCTGCAGCGTGTAAGAGCCGGAAAGACAGAAATAGGAACAAGATTCTCTTTTCCAGAGCCTGTAAACAAAGCAATTTCCGCTTTAGCAGTAGGGGTTACAGATGGTAGGATTATGTGTCACCCCCAAAAACAGGGCACTCACTGCTGAGGGTTATGACAGCCCCTAGTCTATACAATTCCTCTTCCAGTTTCCAATAGCATGTGAATGTATGTTTTTATGAATGAATGTTCATTATATTTCATCTATATCAAATCACCGATACAGTATTATGTTACCCATAGTCCTCTATTTCTCCCAGAACTTTCAGAGCATCGTCTGACATTGCAGTCCGTGTAGCTCAAGGCATGACAAAATACCCAGAATTCCCCTGCACTGGGGCCAATGTGTTGATACTGTCATGTCCATAGTTTCAGTGCTGAAATTCCAGAATGAAAGAACCCTAGGCAATGCAATTCATCGGTCAGTGTTACCATGTACCGGACACAGCCTGGGTACCATCATTATTAGCAAAACTCTGCAAATTTGGACTACAATATAAGTATATTAGAGGTGTGGGGAATTATTTGGTTCCGCGCTTTTTATGGGAGCAGCTCCTATAGGCTTAGAAATATGAAGATTTTTGAAGGAGCGCTTGGTGAATTTTATACTACAGTATATGGCTCTTGTATATAAGTGGGGAAAGGGGTGGCTATGAAGAAATTATGTTTTGACAAGTGGTACCTGTAAGGAATAGAAAGGTTAATAAAAAAAGTTTACACCCTTTTGGGGAAAAACTTGGTTTTTGTGTGCTTTTTTTGGATAATTGATACTCCCGGTATCGCTGTCCCTGTCTTACCCTAATTTCAAAGTTTGTACCTTCTCTGTCTCTCTTCTGGTTCGCTGTGGTGGTGTAGGGAGGGCTCCTAAGCGCAAAGACTAGCTGACACCACATATGTATGTGGCAGCCGTTGCGCCGATGCTCCGTCCGTGACGAGTGAACCGGAAGTCATGGACGGAGCATCGGCTTAGAAGCCCTCCCTACACCACCACAGCGAACCAGAAGAGAGACAGAGAAGGTACAAACTTTGAAATTAGGGTAAGACAGGGACAGCGATACCGGGAGTATCAATTATCCAAAACAGCACACAAAAACCAAGTTTTTCCCCCAAAAGGGTGTAAACATTTTTTATTAACCTTTCTATTCCTTACAGGTACCACTTGTCAAAACATTATTTCTTCATAGCCACCCCTTTCCCCACTTATATACAAGAGCCATATAGTATAAAATTCACCAAGTGCTTCTTCAAAAATCTTTATATTAGAGGTGTGCCATACATAAGCTATGGAGGAAGGCTCGCCATCCAGCAGGCTGGCACAAGAGGGCAGTGAATGCTCATTCGGTATGACAGTAGAGCTTGTTATAGGATCTGCTGGAAGGTACATGAGCGAAGTAATCATGCAGTGGCTTAGAAATAACTGGTTTCCTTCTTAAGCCCTGTGAGCTGAGGGATCAGCCTGTGATTTATACAGCTCAGCCTTGCTGTAATTGTCCTTCTATAAATCTGTTCTGCAACGCTTCCTAGTAATTGGGGAAGTTATTTATTCTTTAAGGCTGTGTGTCGTCGCCCCCCCCCCCCCCCCCCCCATTTTTCTCTTTAAAATTCCTCCCTTTAGTTTTAGATGATCAGTACATGCAACAGACTTTAAAGTGGGTACGGGTTGTTAGATCAACAGTCAAAAGGTCAACATGGGAAATCGTCAACCTGAGTTTTTCACGTTTTTGGTGTCTTTCGACCATAGGTCAGCATGGTCATCGTGTAAGTGTACCGCTTCCCCTCGCATGGATCGCTGCACTCACCTTGCTTCAAGCACTAAGATATTGTCCCCCTATGCCCACTGGGACAGTCAGTATGGACAAGTCTTTTTTATTTATTTTTAATCCTAGAAAAACTCATGTCAAACTTTTGACCATTTCAACTTTTTTCAACTTAGTGCACTGGGGGCCTTCAGAGAGGTTGCAGAAGTGTCAACGGGCAAAAGTGAAACTTATTTTAAATGTTTAGGGTAAAGGTATTGGAGGGTAAAGGAGCTGATGATTCTTCCATGGTAGAAGTTTCTAGGCAGAGGAAGGGGAATGGGTGGAGTTATAGGTAGAGATAGACAGCAATCCTATAGAAAAGGTCAAGAGAAGAAATCCACCAATAACCAAAAGTTAAAGTATCGCTCTAAAAAGGAATGAGACAAAATTGTCACCAGCTGATGTGTTGGACTTTAGCAACAATTACTGTCAGCGTTTCTATTGAAGTCATTGCTGCTCAATGGGCATACACTACTTTCTGGAGGAGATTCGGTTGCAGATGATGTTCAGATCAATGTTCGTTTGTGCACCGTCAAAAAAGTATTAACTGTTGCGTATGAAAGTGAGTCTTAGGCCCCATACACACCAGAAAGATTAGCTCACGATTAGGGCTAATTTCGACCGTTGTAACGACGGTTGTGCATGCATTGTGGGTCAATCGTTCGTTTTTCACTCACAATCAGGATCGTTTGCGACGGGATGCGCGCTCCCGTCACGTCGTGTGTCGCATTGGAGATTTTGCCTCCTGCAGCAGAATCTCCAATCCGACCGCAGGTCGGGTGCTGATTGTATGCACATCTGAAGCACATTGTGTGTGCTCCCGTCGTACGGACCGTCGTTCCAATCCGGCTTGTTTATAAAGACACTCCCACCGCAGATTTACTAACGATCCGCACATCCGACGGTCGTACGACCATCGTTACCGATGTCGGATCGTTAGCTAATCGTGTGCACCAGGGAACATGATCGTTCCCTAGTCGTTTACCGGCAGCGGGAGAGCGCACCAGGAAAGTGCACGCCAAATCGGTAGCCGATCGTTAGACGATCCTGGTCGTTCTGGTGTGTATGGGGCCTTACACTATGGGTTTGGATCAATCCAAATTCAGGCAAATACGTCCACCCTTCCAAATAGCACAACAATGGTTGTTTTATACAGCATCTTGATCTCGCACACAAGTGTTCACTGACCCAAAGAGTAACGAGCACCTTTTGTGAAAATCTGCCCTTCGGCCTACCGGATTAAGGGTGCAAGACATGATGCCGTTGTTGGGGTTTAGATGCTGTTGGAATTGCAACCCTGTAGAGTTCTCCTATTACAATTTTTTTTTTTTTGGGGGGGGGGGGGGGGGTCAAATCTTGTATGTTTGATAACATGTGACCACCATCATTAAAGATGTGGCTATAACTGGATTAAAGGTGCCAGTAGTAGTAGCACCACCATTACTCAACGCATCACTTAGCAATTTTGTTTATTAAGGTGACATTGTACCCTGCCATACTATAGTTCAACATCAGCAGTATATACAGCTCACACATAATAATCCATATAATTAATTTTTTATGATCAGGCCTATACACGTCAGCCATGAGACTCCATTGGCTGTGCTTAAAAATGAAGCCTCAACAATCATCTAGAGCAGGTTCCAGGAAAGTTTTTATTCCTGTTTGTCACAAAGATTTATAGAATAGATAAATATTGTTTTGGTAAACATTCAGCAGTAACCATAGTAACATCTATTTGATCTTGCAATAATTAGCTAAGCATTCGGTTGCACAATTCTTTTGCAATATCTGTGCAATCGCTCTCTTGCATAGAACCAGCCTTTGTTTGAACAGTGATGTCATGCAGTTACTTTCTGAGAGTCAGTGTGTGTGGAAATACAAGAAAATGTGTGTTGTAACACTGCCTTCAGTTCACTCATTTCATATTTCAATTCACAAACCTGCATTGAGGTATCAAATTCATGGGAAGATATGTTTGTGGATGATACCTACATGATACCTACTAGATTGTAAGCTCCTCCGAGCAGGGCCCTCTTCCCTCCTGTTGTCCTCTGAGCAGGGCCCTCTTCCCTCCTGTTGTCCTCCGAGCAGGGCCCTCTTCCCTCCTGTTGTCCTCCGAGCAGGGCCCTCTTCCCTCCTGTTGTCCTCCGAGCAGGGCCCTCTTCCCTCCTGTTGTCAAAGCCCTCTTCTCTTCACATTTCACTCACAGCTTTCCTATACTCAAACACTCAGTGACCATCTTCGTCTGCATACTCATCTCCATCACTGGCCTCAAGCCTCTAGTAGTACGTTGATTGCGTCCTCACTACTTATGTTTAAGCTGTAATGTGTATTGAACTGTGGCGCTCTTTATTTGTACTCTATTTTTGTTATTTATTCAATGTTATGCCAAGTTTTGTCTTCCTGTACTGTTTCTTTGTACGGCGCTGCGAAACACTTGTGGCGCCTTATAAATAAAATAAAATAATAATAATACTAAGGGGGGCATTCAATCTCTGTTATTTCCACTAGGGGAAATATCGTCCCCCTCCTATTCAATGCTGCCATTTCTGACAGCACTGAAGGCAGATTACGACAAAACCGATCCGACTTTAAAAAAGAGTTGGATCTGTTTTGTCGGAAACGCCCGTGGATTGTCAAATCCACGGCCATTTTTTAACAGTCCACGGCTGTTTTCTCCGACACGCACACTTCCTGACACTCGACAGACAGAACATCGAATTCCGGTTGTCCAATTAACATTCGAGCAGAGCAAAATTGGCCCAGGATTCCGACTGTCAGGACGTTCCAACATTCGGAATCCGGGGTTGAATACCGCCCTAAAGGGGGTATGGGTCATAGGGTCTGATACTACGAAGGTCGACATACAGTAGTTTGACCACTAAAGGTCGACAGGGCTTTAAGTAAGCATCAGGTCGACAATGGGAAGGTCGAAAGTCAAACAGGTTCATGACACATGTCTAATTCTGTTCATGACATGTCAAACGATTGCTTGTGACAACCGTTCCTCGATCTAGCGTATATCGACCTTTTGCCTGTCAACTGATTGATTGTCAACTTAAGAACTGGGACCAGTGTTGGTGACTTACAGATCAAGAGGGAGATTCTGTAAACTAAAAATGCAGTAAAAACCCGTTATCTGGGTTTTTACCGCATTTTGGGATGCTCTAAGCAAAAAAAAATTCTGGCGATGCACCATAGAAGCCTATGGGCTTCTAACGCGACCCCTCACCGCCCTGCATTGACCTCCCGCCGCCCCGCATCGACCCCCCCTCTCCTCACCTGTGTCCGGGCAGCACAGTGCCCGGACCTGTGACCTCCTCCTCCCTGCACTATGATCCTCTTCTGGGTGCAGGGAGGAAGAGGGATGGGACCTAGTGTTCCCGCTAGGCTGTTCTAGCGGAGCGCTGTGCCCTGCACGATTTTTACAGGCCAAAATGCGCCCTGCCCTGCTAGCAGCGCCCCGCTAAAACAGCCTGGTGCCTGCCCCGGCTGTGTGCACGGGGAAGCGCAGCGCCGCCTTAGCCGACGATTCCCAGCGCTTCCCCGGCAGCACGGTAACTTCGGCGGTGCTGGGCCCGCCCCCTTTAGTGACGGCGGTGGCCGGGCCCGCCCCTTTTCGTGACGTCGCGGCCCGGGCACGCCCCCTTTGTGACGTCGGCTGCCCGGGACTGCCCACAACTGTGATGTTGGCGGGCCAGGTCTGCCCCCCTTGCGCTGCCCCCGTGAAGCGGCACCCTGCCCGCCCTCATTTCTAGAGGGAACACTAGGGACCCGCTGTCTCTCACCGCAAAGGACAGCTCTTAACGCAAGAGCTGTCCTTTGCCATAATTATCGCATATGTTAGAGCATATACGATAATTATGTAGGCGATCTACGGCGGTAAGGGGGCGCGGATGTTAGAGCATCCCCCCCAAGACCGTATAGAACAAGTACAGGGTATATAAACATATCGGCATCAGCAGCCAATATGAACCAAGTATAAAGATGGCATAGAACAGGGATTAGATGCTGCCACAAGAAGTATGGAGATGATTTATGTAAAAGAAGAAGGGCACATGAGGGAGTGAGGGCCCTGCTCGTGAGAGCTTTCATACTAATGGTGGTGGGAAGACAGATAGGGGTGACACAGGTGGGGTAGACAGTGATGCCTTCTTGGTGATAGGGGTGCTGCCCTCTCAGGGGGCAGCACCCTGCCCTAAGACATTAAGCATTAGGTCGATAAAGAGGTCTATAAAGGGAAGTTCGACAGTCAAAAGTCAACATGAGTTTTTCACTTTTTTTCTCCATCTCAGAATGGCGGTAGCACGGGACTGCTGCCCGATGTTGATATTCTCTGTACTGCGCTGCGGAATATGTATGCGCTATATAACAAGCTATTAATAAATAAATATGAATGTATGATATATTGCTGGTCTCCTTTAAATGTGTTGCGCTTTGAGTAGGATTGGAGCAACACTTGAATTGCTCCATCAGATGCCACCCAGTGGCCTCCGGCGAGTAAAACACTTGAATTTTGTATTCCCCCCCCCCCCCATAGAGGTGAGGAGCAGCGCTAGCCTTTTTCTATAGGATTATTATTTAATGAATTTAAAAGGCTTCTCCCCAGCTGTCAGAGCGATAACGGTTATCTGCCTGCACCAGGCCCTTGGACACAACCAAAATGTCCTTACAGGATACGGTCATTTGCTTGACTCTATTAAGGTCGACATGGTCTGAAGGTTGACAATGGGAAGGTCAACAGGTCGACATGAGTTTTTTTAGCCACATGTGCCGACATAGTGCCCCCAAAACATGGCGAGCGGACGCAGTACACTTTGATGGTGTCCATATCGACTTTTAATGCTTGTGTCGACCGTACCCATGTCTACCTATTTCAGGTGTCGACCTAGGAGCCTGTTGATCCAATGCATGTCGACCAAATGATTCATACCCGTCCTTACTGGAGTGGTTCCTGGCTAGTGCAGCGCGATCTGGGACAGTCATCCGAATAAATATGTCCCCCTACAGCCAGCAGACATTTCCTCTATTGCGTTAGATCATGGTAACTACAGCCGGGCAATGCAGATAGCTCCGGGTGTATCGCCTCTTTCCTGCATCAGTGTCCCCAGAATGTCATCATATACACAATGTCATGAGGAGGTTTCAATTCCTTCCCCTTACTCACAGTATAAACAAATGGTGAGGCCTGAAATTATATGGAAGTGTAATCAAGTGACATATTGTCTCCAGCCAACATCCGTCTTAATCATTTTCTCTGACTCGGGGCAAAATGCTGGCATGTGATTCAGGATGACGGGATGTATTTTATCACTTCGCTTAGTCTCTGGCATTCTTCTCTCTTCCTCACATTCCTAATGAACATAGACAAGGCTCAGGGTAACAGTGTCTGCAGAGAGGTCCCGGCAAGCCCGGCCTTCAGATCATTGTCTGAGGGTTCCTCTGTACAGTCGTTCTATTCGTGTTATGGGGACCCCCCAATAATGCCCCCAGTGTGCCGGCTTACATGATATGCAGTGAGTAATCAGGTTCTACGGTTTGGATCATCCATCCTTGTGCCAGTCGCAGGAGGGTGCAGGGTGTATCATTGTGCCAGTTGCAGGAGGGTGCAGGGTATATCATTGTGCCAGTCGCAGGAGGGTGCATCGTGCCAGTTGCAGGAGGGTGCTGGGTATATCATTGTGCCAGTTTCGCAGGAGGGTGCAGGGTATATCATTGTGCCAGTCGCAGGAGGGTGCAGGGTATATCGTTGTGCCAGTCGCAGGAGGGTGCAGGGTGTATCGTTGTGCCAGTTGCAGGAGGGTGCAGGGTGTATCGTTGTGCCAGCTGCAGGAGGGTGCAGGGTATATCATTGTGCCAGTCGCAGGAGGGAGCAGGGTGTATCATTGTGCCAGCTGCAGGAGGGTGCAGGGTATATCATTGTGCCAGTCGCAGGAGGGTGCAGGGTATATCATTGTGCCAGTTGCAGGAGGGTGCATGGTGTATCGTGCCAGTTGCATGAGGGTACAGGGTGTATCATTGTGCCAGTTGCAGGAGGGTGCAGGGTATATCATTGTGCCAGTCGCAGGAGGGTGCAGGGTGTATCATTGTGCCAGTTGCAGGAGGGTGCAGGGTATATCATTGTGCCAGTCGCAGGAGGGTGCAGGGTGTATCATTGTGCCAGTTGCAGGAGGGTGCAGGGTATATCATTGTGCCAGTTGCAGGAGGGTGCAGGGTGTATCATGCCAGTTGCAGGAGGGTGCAGGTTGTACATGCTGCCTGCTCACAGTGGAGGAAGCCATATTCATGAATTACTGTAGGTGAGCCATTAAGGGATAAGACACATAAGGCCCCACATATGCCGGTGGTCGGAACATGCATCTTGCGTGTTCTCGTGCTATGCATGCCCCGGAGATGTGCACACGCTGGTGCAAGTGATGCTTTGTCCTTTACATTTCGGTTACACATACAGTTCAATTTCTTTTTTTCTTTTTAAAAAACAAGGAGACCTAATTTGGGTTTCTTGATCTGGCATCAGCCCACATCTCCGTAACATGAAATAGAACCACAGAATGTTATACTGTACATAGGCTTTCATAATAAAGTCTATGGGGGATATTCAATCTCCTGCAGCCATTCCCGATGGAGGAGATGGCTGCGGGGCCCTATTCAATGCTGTCCTTCGCATTGAACAGGGGATCTCGGCAGAACGAGTGGCTATGGGTGCTGCAGTGCAGTGACCCTATTGACCAACACCGGGCTTGTAAGTTGTGTGGTTGACTGGTGTAGCAAAGGGCCAGGGGGGGAGGGAGCCATGCTGATTAAGGCCCTTATTCTGGACCAGAATCTTCTCATCAATGGTGGCGGCCAGCTTTTCATGGGCAATCTCATGCTAATGGGCCGGGGGGGGGGGGGGGGGGGGGGGCAGCTGGCCGTCCGGCCGTCCACGCATATACAGTATGTGTGCGCCTTCGCCATCATTTGTGGGAGGATCGTGAATGGATGTTACTATGTAACGTCCAATCGCAAGCCCCTGCGAATGAGTCGCCCTTGGGTGAATGGGTGTCAGAATAACCCCCAAAGTGTGTAGTGACCGGTGCCCAGGCCAGCAGTGATTGTTGATCTTTGCCCAGGACCACCAGTGTGTGGCGGCGGGGGCCCAGGACAGTAAATTACGCAGTGTATAGTATCTTGTACATACTGTGCATTGTTCAGTAATATACATCACCAAACCTAAATACACCTCCAAAAATGTGTACACATCCTGCTAATTGGTCCAAAATTGCTGGCCCTCAGCTTACGTACCTTTCGGAGAAGCGCGCACCCTCCTATGACCTACACAAGGTACATCCAGGACACCCCTGCATTCTACTGCTCTGAAGAAGACCGGATGCTCTGCTCCTGACATATGAGAAATGGGGGCATCATCAATTAAACAGTGCGGTGCCATTTAGTAAGCGGCCTCATTAGCACAAACCAGACCATTTCCTAAGCCAGGCCCTTAGGTGCACTCAAAGTTAATAAGTGCATCTAGCTCAGCGGATGCGTGTGATTGGCCGCTTGCGTTCATTGTTAATGTTTCATAATGCTCTGACCTAGATGATCCCGTCCTCAGCAATTTCTGCTGGTCCCCGTCCAGCTCATCTGGCAGATCACATCCTGCCTCTTCTAATTAGTGTCCGTGTAAACAACTTGCCAGCGTTCCCTTCTCTGTGCATGGTGCTTCTTCTCCCTCGTCTGGACATGCTGGACGAGGAGGGGGGCATTAACGCTGCACGAGGGCACGCATCATTAACGACATCAAGCGCACACACTAGAAGATAAAATAAGATGTCTTTCAGTACGGGCTTTCTATTACTTTATCTACAAGTGTGTTTGGGGGCTTAAATTATCTTTCCAATTGTTTGCAAACCACGTCAATAAGTTCAAATGTGATTACTCCACTTAAATATGAATTAACTACAAAATTGCTTTTAACTTGCTTCCCTCATTGGAAGAAAATCACAAATACGGCGGTGTATTAAAATGAATGGCCGAAAGTGTACCTGGTAAACATCAGAAAGATATCCTGAGGAACGAAACGAACCCTCGCTGACTACTTCATTGGCTGAAAGACGCCTCACACGTGTCCGTCCGGTTGGCTATGCAGATTGGCCGTGTACACTGAACAATCCGCCGATATGCCGTTACCATTCGGCCGCAAATTCCATATCGGACCCATTTACCGTAGCTCCAGTTTGTACCCAGCTTATGCCGCCAGTGATGGTCAGTGTAGGGTAAACCTACAGTTAGTAATGTATTGTGCAGTTCTATTAACTATATATTATTAAAAGCTAAATTGAACGATACATATTTACTAAGGTGTGGGTTTTCACAGCTCTCACGAGATCTAAAAGGACAGTAATATTACATGCAGAAAATATTACATTATAGAAAATATTTAACTGTAAAGAGGCAAAATACAGGATAAAGTACAGTAATTTGTTACAGGACCTGACTTTATAGATTTCTACCATCCGGTAGTTCTACCACCAACACCGCAAGTACTTGTGTTACTGCAACATCTTCCAGACTGCGATGGATACAAAGATATATCTCACTGCTGCTTACGTACCAGAACTAGCTGTATAATTCCACTTATACCCCATTCTTACTGACGCAAAAACCCGGGTATTTGCCAGGGCGAGCAGTAATTTCACGTTTCCGGTCTCAGTGTGAAAGGGTCTTTGTGAAATTCCCGGGTGTTATGCCCTGGGAATTAGACACAGGTTTTTTGCAGGGTTTTTCCTGGGTAATACACGGGTGTACTGCAGTGTGAACAGCACAGACCCGTGTTTTTCACACATGATGCCAAAAAACAAGCTCATTGGGGGATGTAATGTGACAGCCAGCCAATAAAAGCTGGTTTTTAAACAGCCAATCACAGCAATTTGTACAAATTTCCCAACACCCAATAAAATTCCACACACTTGTTGGAAGGCAGCTAAGGAAAGCAGTGTGAAAGGGGCAGACACGGGATATTCCCGGGTCTGAGGTGCAGTATGAAGCGGGTCTGTTGAGCTGGGAAGCTCTGTGCCCCGCCCAAAATCCGGGATTTTGCAGGGGCGGCATTAGTGAGACCCCATTATCTATGTCTGTAATATGGAAGTAGGCACTGCTGCGGGTTCTTATAGAGATGCTTTTCCTGCTTATTTAACCGCGGCTTTGCGCAGTAATGGCTGCCGCCCACATCTGAGAGAATGACACAAACAATGTGTATGTTCTGTTTATCCTTCCGCTGAATGATTCATGTACAGTGCAGCAGATCGGACCTAAAGCTTTTTATAGCAATCATTAGCCTTAGTCGGCCTCCTACAACAGGAGCCTTGAGAGGAAAGTAAAATGAGTTCTACAGCATATGATCCTTCCTGTTCCTCGATCTTCCTTTTGATCAGTCGTGTGCTTTATTTCTAGGTTATTATCATTTTATGGGTGCAGAGTGTGCGGTTTGCCCCCATCCCCTGGGCCCAGGAGCCCCTGTACACATAGCAGCCCTTGTAAATATAATGCCAATAGCATGCACAGTACTTAAAATATTGTCCCACTGCATACATACCGTCTTAGCATGAGCCTCCGAGTCAGGCCCATCACTGCCACCTGCAACATACAGAATTACGTAATAAGACAAGAGAAAGGGCCCTGTTCACAAAAGCTTACATTTTACAGTTAGCATCACAGTGATGAGGTCATGGGCTTGTATCCCACCATGTCCCTGACTGTGTGGAGTTTGTATATTCTCCCCGTGCTTGCGTGGGTTTCCTCTGGGTACTCCGGTTTCCTCCCACACTCCAAAAATATACTGGTAGGTCAGTTGACTGCCAACAAAATGAACCCTAGAATGTCTGTGTGTGCGTGTACATGTGGTAGGCAATATAGATTGGGAATTGGGAATTATTTTCTGATCAGCGCTGCGGAATAAGTAACATTTTAAAAGGGCCAAAACCATTGCGATTCGCCCCCCCCCCCCCCATGCATTGAATAGCAGGGTGTGGGTCCACGATAATATGAACATGACGATGCACCAGGACCACCCCCATACCCCTCATCGTCGATCCAGCTGCCTCATCCGGCATGGGGCTGCCAGAAAGTGAGTATGAAGGAAATCCCTGCCTCCGCTAATCCATATTATTGCAGAGACCAGCTTCATCACATACTTTGCAACATAGGGCTTACCAGCTGCTTGGCTTGGTGTGGCATGCTGAGCCTTGTACAGTAGTTTGGTAGCAGCTGGTCACAGGTTGCCAAAGCCTGACTTGTCCAACCACATGAAGATCTTGTAGATACTAATATAACCTCAACATTTCCACCATAGTATTGTGGGGCAGAGACCTTTGTATAACCAAGTAGAAGGTTACAATGATTACGTATGGAAAGGCTGGGGCCATATACTAATGGGTGCCAGATGACTCACCGACGGATACGGTTCGTTTTATCGAATGACATTAGGTCGAATGTCATTTGGTCGACCCCACTAGGTCGAATGTGTAAAAAGGTCGACATGGGTTTATGTCGAACTTCCGACTATGTGGACTGCCATTAGGTCGACTGGGGTTAGGTCGAATTGCTCTTTTTGGGGTTTTTTTGGCCGAAATGTCAACAGTGTCGACATGGACACTGTTGACATAGTGAATCGGACCCTCGCATCGCTCGCTTCGCTTGCAATGCTTCGGGCACGGTGGCTCGCTTCGCTCGCCACAGCTTTAATAACCTCCTCCACGCCCTAGTGGATGGTAGGGCATGAACCACCGCCTGTCGGCACATGTCGGCACCAAAAAACCCCCCAAAAAGAGCAATTCGACCTAACCCCAGTCGACCTAATGGCAGTCGACATAGTCGGAAGTTCGACATAAACCCATGTCGACCTTTTTACACATTCGACCTAGTGGGGTCGACCAAATGACATTCGACCTAATGTCATTCGATAAAACGACCGTATCCCCTCACCGACAGTTGGGATTTCAACAGTCATTTCTCCAACATCGGAAACCCGACGGTCAGGAGCCGTGGTATTTGAATCCTGACTTACACGACCTATTTCCTCTCGTTGGGGTCCACAACCCCCATAGAGGTGGCTAGCACAGCTAGTCTGCAAGGGGCTTGAACGCGCTCACCCAACTGTCGGGTTCCGATGTCGGTGAAACGATGGTCGGAATTCTGCCTGTCTGAGAGTTATACCATACCCATTCTAATACAGTAACACAGAGAAATGCAAACCGTAACTTACATGTAAGAAGCACAAATCTGGGATCAGCTGTGCTCTGTATACTCCCCCCCTCCCCATAGGGAAGCCTCACCCATGGGCAGCTGTCCAGTACAGGATCCATTCCAAGGGATCACAAACATTTGCCCAATTGTGGCCATGGAATAAAAAAATATAAATTCCAATGTGACGTTACTGTAGTACCAGCAGTAAAGTGATGTCATTTTGCAGCAGTATGTACTAGCTGTATTTGTATGACATTACGCCTGTTTATAGGAATTTAACATTCAGATGTTTCCTTCCTTGCTCCCTTCCTTCCCACTTCAGTGCCTAACGTGAAGTCCAAACCTGCCCATTCCTGGGGACACGGGCCGGATCTCACTGGGGGCTTGTGCTGATCTTACACACATTGTGTTTGCAGGTAATTTTTGAACTATGCGATTTTCCCAGAAACCTGCAATCTTGTCATGACTTCAGTACCGGAGGCGTCTCACCCCTGCATGACCAGACCTGAGTATTCTGCTCTCTGTCCAACAAAAGCCGCAGTACATTTGGGGATCAGTTACAAGCGAAGTTCAAACGTGCAGTAACCAATATCAGTTACCACTGAGTGCCGCTCTGTGTGCAGCGGAAAAGGCCTCAGCAGCCTGATGCACACCAGCAGCGTGCCACCTGCATAGTTCTTTATGCATCCAGTATACATTCTCGGGAACACCAGTGTTTAAGCAGGGCTACTTATTACAAGCAGTATAAAGGTCAGGGTTCCCTTGGGAAGCCCCGAATTACAGGGCTTGTGTTGGCTCTGTTGATTGAACGTATTAGTGCCTTCTAGGAATCTATTTTCCTGCAGTCATTATGTCAACATTCACTATATCTTATCCAGAATGTCGACACTTATGTCAACATGTTAAAATGTCAACTTGGACAAAATAATGACACATCAACATTATTGTTAGGCTTACATAAAGGGGAAATAGGGATACTTGAGAAATGCGTTGTCGACATTATGACTGTGTTGACACGATGAATGTCAACATGGTCACTATAAACATAATATGCCGAAATGCCATCCCCTCAATGCATCCTTCATTACCATTTGTCAGATGCCATCTTACTGGCATTTTACTTACATGTTGCAAAATGATTACGGTGCCTTGTTATTTTCTGCTCATCGCCGTTGCAGATTAACATATTATGGTGTCTAATGATTTTAGGGGCAGACCTTCTGAAGAGGGCAAGTGGAGGTGGTTCTGTAGCAATGTGCTAAATAAATAATAGCTGGTTGCTATGGACAAGGTATGATAAACTAAATCCCTCTGGGTTTTTTTATAACTTTTTGTTTGCACACCCCAGGAGGGGCAGTGACTACACCCATCAGCTTAATGTACTGATAGGGGTCGGGGTGTGGTACATATGCGGAATTCCACTGGGATAGACCCCTTTGTGTATCCCACCACGGCTTTATATTACATAAGCTGGCCATACACTGTAGCGAGTTTGCCACTTTTCTCCCCGCTTCCAACAGATCGGGCCGAGAAATCGAGTGAAAAAAGTGCTGCGCGTCCGAACGCCAACTCGGACAGCGTCCGAGCAGTGGGGGGGGGGGTATGGATCATTGGGTTAACAGCAAGTAGGTCGATATGACTGAATGTCGACATGGGTTAGGTCAGCAGGTCATTAGTTCGACATGGGGTTTTTCACTTTCTTTTGTCCCGAATTTCAACAGTCGACATGGACGTTGAAATGTTGCACCGCGTCCCCACGCATGTGAAAAGCACCGTTTCGACCTTCAATCATGTCGACCTAATGCTTGTAGACCTAGTGACCATATCCCGCAGCGGGAATGTGATCGCATACGATATATCATAAGCATGAGACTTCTCTGAGGGGCCTATAGAAAATACCACTGGATAAACTATAACTTCTGTGACACTTTTGTAAACTGGTTTGGCCACTAGCACTTAGTGATTAGCACCGGAGACGCAATAATTCTCCAGCATTATCACCGCTGATCACAAAGGGCAGTAAGTGGTAATTAGTGAACAAAAGAACTCCCCCAGCCCTATCCCCGGGGGCTTCCTGTGAGTGCCCAGGGCAGCGATGCAGAAGTACTACACTGTGTTCCAAGCACCAGTCATCTGTACCTATTAGTACCTTGCACAGCAGTATAAACTGATTTGGCAGGTTTTTCCTAGGCATTGGGTGATGCTGCACTGTACTAAGGACACGTGAGAGGAGATCATTCATTTACCCGTGCCATTCCTGGATTTACGCCATGGCTAAAGCCGTATATACTGTAGATACTGATTGCATTACTCAGACATGCTTCATTCAGAGAGTCCGTGAAAACCATTATACCCATGGACACTTGTATTATAAAAGGTACTGGTCATTCTAGAACCCAGCACCTGTCACAATCTGTGCAGTTCCTTTTGACTGCCTGGGGTGTCACGCTCTCTGCTCTGGTGCTTCTAGCGCAGACTGCTCTGCATCTCAGTGCTGAGATACAGACCAGAGTGTGCTAGAAAAAAAAAAAGCAGAGCAACATTTTAGGCATGAAAGAGGAACTGCACAGGTTGTGACAGGTTCACACTTCTAGAATGAACACCATAAGCAGTAATATTAATCCACTCAAAGGCCTCTGTGAGTCTAAACTTGCTAAGGGCATCTGTATAATGTCAGTGTTTATAGAATGTTGTTTTTTGTTACATACTATGACTTCTTCCTTGTTACTATCACTTTACTTCAATGTGGCCTAATAAGTCTACTGGGTGATTTGAGAGGTCAATGAGTCACACATATTAAATATCTGATCCAATGCACAAAAGGCCTGCCGGCTTAACCCCGGCCTCTGTCTTCCCCACATTCTCCGGCCACTCCAGTGGACACAAGGCACTTGCAGCCTGTGCCCGAGATTCGCATTCATTCCTGTACTAACCAGTACGTCTGTCTAGTTCCATCCTACAAGTGCGCCTGCCCTCCCCGCAGATACGGAATAAATATCAGCAATGAAATCTCATTGATGAAAGCCTTTGAGGAATTTGAGGAGCAGATGCGTCTCCTTCTCATTACTCACCCCTTCCTGCTGCCTCCAAATGGTCCCCGTCTTACTCATCCGCGTGCTGCCAAGAACAAACTGTGGTGCAGGAGACGCAGATTGGCGCATATGGCTGCAGCCGGGAAAACATGACATTCCTGGCTTCCCTTCTTCTGTCTCATTTATGTTTTGCATTTTTTTGTTGTTTTGAATCCTTTGTAGTAAACAGAAAAATGGGCATTTGCTTGTTCTGCGCTTTATCGCAGCCACCAAAACTGTACAGTCGCCCCTTGCGTGGAGAGTTTATCTAACATCGTCTCCGCTCAGATATCCCCATATTACAGGCAGGAGAAAAATAGAAAAAAAGCAGGTAAATGCACCTGGAACTAATCCTGCTGCAAGGCTAGGGGAAAAATCCATTTGTTGTTTTTGCATGCAGGGTAAACACTGGCTGTTTTTACATGCAGCCCACCAATACAGGTGTTAGTTTGTTTTTTTACACTGCAATTTAAATTTGAGTCTGGGAATGTTTCTCTCTAATCTAATTCTCTGCACATACAGTTTTACACCTGCCCTACTGGCAGAGCAGCATGGTGTTAGCCAGGTGCACACTTAGGGCAGAGCCGAATTTCCCATTAGGCACGTGAGGCACCGGCCTAGGGGCGGCACATGTTTGGGGGCGGCACTTGGATGCCTGTGATAGTACTGTCAGCCCAAAATGTACCAATAACTGCAAAATATCCACTGTACTGTACTATATTCCATCTTAAATAGAGTGTAAATGGATAGGACATGCAGATACTGCCCCTATAAACTGTCCTACTTAGTAAACATTATTGTTGTGCCTAGGGGCGCCCTCATCCCTAAATCCGCCCCTGACTTAGGGGTGTATTCAATGCCATGGGCGAGCGGTGACAGCGAGCAGGACTTCCTGCTCGCTGTCACCGCTCACCCTGCCAGTATTCTACTCACCCCACTCATACGCCAATTCCCCCTTGCGCCGTTTTTTGAGCGAGGGCGAATTGGCGTATGTGGCTCCAGAAGCAGCGAGACTCGCTGCTAAATACAGCAGGGTCGCTGCTTTAGCCGCGGGTCTCGCTGTTTGGGGGAATCCTCGCCGCAACGTTGAATAAAGCGAGCGGCCGGCGAGGAGGTGCAACAGCGAGGATCGCTGGTTTTCTGCGATCCTCACTGTTTAACCCCCTTGCCGGCCGCTTGCCGTGGCATTGAATACTACCATTAAACCCCATACACACTGGGGGTTATTCTGGTTAAGTTAACCTGCAAAGGAAAATTCCTTCTCAAATGGACAAAACCATGTGCACTGCAGGTGGGGCAGATGTAACATGTGCAGAGAGAGTTCGATTTAGGTTGGGTGTTACTTCAAAGTGAGATCTATATTGCAGTGTAAAAATAAAGCAGCCAGTATTTACCCTGCACAGAAACAAAACAACTCACCCAAATGCAATTCTCTCTGCACTTGTTACATCTGCCCCCCTGCAGTGCACATGTTTTGTCCATTTGAGAAGGAATTTGCCTTTGTAAGTGAACCAGAATAAGGGCCACTGTCAAGTTCATTAACGTTATCTGCGGTGCTCCTGAGCAACTATCTATTGCATACACGCTAAAACATCTCATTAACAATACTGTTAGTCTGCTGCCCCCGCATATATTGATGGACAAATTGGACGGGATCTGGTATGAGTATCACCATCTTTTGTTCCCAGGCCATTGAGGCTTCTTTAAAAATCAGGAACCAAAGAGAATTGATTCATTTGATTTGGCAGCTTTACATTAGTATACCAATATAAGAGAACTGGTCACCTGCTCACAGAGGAGACATCAGCCTATGAGACGGCCGGACAGCTGGTGACTACATAGGGAAACCAACTGACTAATATTCATGAGGTCTGCCTAATATTCATGAGTAGCTGGCTTTAAGTGATGTGATTGGCTGATTTCGCAGGGATGCATAGTTCCACTTTGTAAGGGAAGGGACAGGTTCACTTTAAGCAGTATGCTTGTATTATTAGGCTGTTCTTATACCAAACACCCTGCACCCATATACGCCTCTCCAGAGTCCCACACTGGAAAAATGGTGCAGCAGCCATATTGCCGGAGACCTGCGCGTACACAGTAGAGCGGGAAGAGCCTGCACAAGGCCTTCTCCTTGCTTGACCAGACAAGGAGACCACAAGTGTCAGAGTGCTGGCGTTGCTGAGCTTCTCTTCCCCGTGAGCAATACTTCTGGGTGTGGACCGTAACTAGGAGTAATAATAACGTGTGTGCGTGGGAAATAGTGTGAAAGATGTCCTCATACCTGCAGTGAAGGAGGTGAGAAAGCTCCAGTTACTCATCTGGAGCAGCTGGCTGACTCACAGGGCCACCCCTGTTATGTCAATGAACAGGATCTGTCACCGCAGAGCACAGAATTAGCCCAGGCTAGTCATCCTTTCTGTGTGTGATGAGTAAGGTGCACAAGGTATAGCATGCATAGGGTTTATTTATAGTGCCTCATGTTTATTCGGTTGATCAGGAGAGATAAGATGGTGCTACTGTATATCCTGGATCATGCCAGATGTTGCCATATACCTCAGGCTGCCTGGTATCTAGGATCTTATGACTTCCTGGTGAACGGTCAGGCTGCATTGTTGTAGATGGTGTTGGTGGGACCTATGTTGCCTCATATGCAGGGCTGTCTATCCAGCTCTGCAGGCCCGTGCAAAGCAATGCATGAGGGCCCCAACACACTCATTCATGGGAACCAATACATTATAAATGAGGCTGGGAGAGAGAGGCAGGTAGTGAATGCTGCTGGGTCAGTGGCATAACTATAAATGTTGCTCCCCCCTGCCCAAAAATGCTAGTTGCTAGGGGGTTACATGCTCATAGAAGGGGAGGGGGACACAGTCTTGTTTCCAGGGGTTTCTTATTCGTTGCCAGTGGGGTTTGTACCTCCAGCATCTGTACCCTCTAAGGCGGTGGCGGCCATATTTGGGTCTGGACAATGTATAAATTGTGTCATAAGTATATCATTGAGTTGCCTCCATAGCCGGCTTTCTACAGTTCAAGGCTCCCGACATCTCCTCTCTGACATACGTGTGATGTAGAGTATCGGCCGGCTGGATTGGCTGCTGGGGTTTGTGGTGTTGGTTGCTGTTAGTCAGTGGTTGTGTTGGTCTTTAGAAGGTAATGTAGCCAGGTCCTGATGTCATTGTTCAGCTGTAATCACATTTAAAGCATTCCCACCACAACAATGCAAAGTCCAGGTTATCCTGAATCATGTGAAACGTAGATCCAGGGCTGCTGTGCCAGGGCGTTCTGGACATTTGCCATTCAATAAACAAATCAAACGTTACGGGAGCAGCTTCGGGAGGTACAGGCACAGCTTCAGAAACTGTATACACTCCGTGTGCAGTCAGCTCTGGTCATACTGCCGATAACAAAGCCTCCCAGCTTCTCACATGTAAGTTCTGTCCTAAGCAGGCCTGACGTGGTGTAGGAATAAATGTATGCTCGTCCCTTCTGGTGTTACATGCCTTTACCCTCTAGATATTGCTAACTTGTTTTCTGCCTATTACACTAATCGCATCCATGCCCCCTCCCTGGATTGCTCACTTGTGGACAAATGCAAGGGAAGAGGTGTTGGAAGATGTGGGAGGGTTGCGTCCTGCTGGGAGAATTTCACACTCCCATTCGGAGAGGCCAGGAGTGCCACCTGATTTTCGGAAACCACTTCCAAGCGGTTCTGGGAGATTAGGCAAGTGCAGTATGCAGAAACCCCAAATATTAATGTCATGTCCATATTAAATGGAAGCTGTCTACCTCGATGAAAGTGCTTTTCGTGCTGCTGCAATCAAAATAAAGTGTTATACTTGGGTAGTCTGGTCATAAATAATGTGCCACTTTAATATGCAGGATTTGGACGTTGTATAGGTTGGATCAGGAATACTGTATGTATGTGGAGACTTGAGTATTATGCTTTGGTTGTGAAGTTAAAGAATGTGAAAAGAGATTGGGAGAATAGGGATTATAACCATAACACGAGCGTGTTCCCATGATCGCCCTCACAGGAGCGTGTTCCGTGTTTGCCCTCACAGGAGCGTGTTCCCATGTCTGATCTCATAGGAACGTGTTCGTGTATGCCGTCAAAGACATGGGTTCCTGGGCCCGCCATCGGAGACATGGCTTCCTGGGTCAGCCGTCAAAGACATGGGTTCCTGGGTCCGCCGTCGGAGACATGGGTTCCTGGGTCCGCCGTCGGAGACATGGGTTCCTGGGTCAGCCGTCGGAGACATGGGTTCCTGGGTCCGCCGTCGGTTACATGGGTTCCTGGGTCCGCCGTCGGAGACATGGGTTCCTGGGTCCGCCGTCGGTGACATGGGTTCCTGGGTCCGCCGTCGGAGACAGGGGTTCCTGGGTCCGCCGTCGGAGACAGGGGTTCCTGGGTCCGCCGTCGGAGACAGGGGTTCCTGGGTCCGCCGTCGGAGACAGGGGTTCCTGGGTCCGCCGTCGGAGACAGGGGTTCCTGGGTCCGCCGTCGGAGACAGGGGTTCCTGGGTCCGCCGTCGGAGACAGGGGTTCCTGGGTCCGCCGTCGGAGACAAGGGTTCCTGGGTCCGCCGTCGGAGACAGGGGTTCCTGGGTCCGCCGTCGGAGACAGGGGTTCCTGGGTCCGCCGTCGGAGACAGGGGTTCCTGGGTCCGCCGTCGGAGACAGGGGTTCCTGGGTCCGCCGTCGGAGACGGGTTCCTGGGTCCGCCGTCGGAGACATGGATTCCTGGGTCCGCCGTCGGAGACATGGATTTCTGGGTCCGCCATGGTAGACAGGGGTTCCTGGGTCCGCCGTCGGAGACAGGGGTTCCTGGGTCCGCCGTCGGAGACAGGGGTTCCTGGGTCCGCCGTCAGAGACGGGTTCCTCGGGCTGCCGTTTCCATCACAATCAGCCGAGTAGGAAATTGTAACATTATGATTACATAGTCTCCTTAGCGGGGAGCAATCGGTTGTCTCAGAATACGCTGTAAATTGCAGCATTCTCATTGAAGATCACTCCTCGGCAAGGCGGTTACATTGCAGAAATACCCTTTGAGTTACGATTATGATGTGAGCACAACATTTATGCTTTGTGTCTCAGAGCACAGCCCCAGATAATACAGTAGTAGCCTACGCTTGTCAGGGATGTTTAGGTTTGTGGAACTGGCATAGAAACCAGTGGAATATTTACAGTAAGGAACTGGTGTTAGTGGGCTTTTGTCTACATTGCTCACACGTAATCGTTTCCAGGAATAATAACAACTTTAATGGTGTAGCAGTGTGTATGTAGCCCGTTATACAGATTTATATAGAACAAAGTCTATCTGCAAAATCCTTTATACAGAATAAAACTCTGTGGGTTGCATTCAATTCTTTTTCACCAGCATTTCAGCTTGCTATCCTGGGGGGTGATGAGCGGAAATGTGCAAAAGCATGGCTAAACCTGACCGTAATGAGCACGATATGCGCAAAATATAGAATATCGACCTACGATACGACAATTGAATACCACCTTGAGAGTCCTACAACTGCCAATGAATATTGGGCTGCAAATGAGCAGGCTGGGCGATATTGATAGACTATGGGCCATACGCATGTGGGTGGCCATCCTCTGATAAAATCATGCTACTTTTTTAATCACTGGCTGTTGACAGGAAGCCAGCGTGTGGGGGATGGTAACCGGCCATTTTACGGGAGTCTCCGAGAAAACCCAGGCCTGCCCAGGCATTTGAGGGGAAGTCATGTGATGTCAGCTCCGGCCCCCGATCCAACTGCTTCTATTGCAGCCGAGTAAGTCCAGGGCTATGCACACACTTCACACACTGGGGAATCATTACATGGTGAGCGGCTGTTATCTGGGAGTGTCAGGGAATACGCAGGCGTGGCCAGGTGTGTGAGGGGAAGTCATGTGACGTCAGCTCTGCCCCCGATCAGCCTGATTCTATCACAGCCGCTGAGTAAGTCCTGTGCTACACACAAACTGCACACACTGGGGAATCATTACATGGTGAGCGGCTATTATCTGGGAGTGCCAGGGAATACGCAGGCGTGGCCTGGAGTGTGAGGGGAAGTCATGTGACGTCAGCTCCGCCCCCGATCAGCCTGATTCTATCACAGCCGCTGAGTAAGTCCTGGGCTACGCACACACTGGGGAATCATTACATGGTGAGCGGCTGGGAGTGTCAGGGAATACGCAGGTGTACCCAGGTGTATGAGGGGAAGTCATGTGATGTCAGCTCCGCCCCCGATCAGCCTGATTCTGATTCTATCGCAGCTGCTGAGTAAGTCCTGGGCTACGCACACTGGAAAGGATCATTCGATGGTGAGCAGCTTGCGCAGGGATTTGCTGCTAATCGCAGGCATGCAATATTTCACAATTCACAGGCTAGCACAGGGCGGGATTTCACTCTGGCTGGGCGGCGTACCCTATACCTGATCGCAGTGCAATCTAGTCTGATACAGGCACTTAATCTGGATGGGGAGGTCAGTTGTACTGGTGCATTTTAGGTTTTTGTGTTTTCTTTTGTGTGTTTTTGTAACCAGCTTGCAGGGTTTGGTTCATGGTGTTACAGAAGTGTAGCTCAGCACCTGTGGAATGTCTGGCAGATGCCCATGTACATAATCACACAGGTCATGGTGACATCGCACAGGAGGTTGCGTAATATTTCCAGCAGCAGAGTTCTAAGCTGTGTGAGAGTCTTCTAGGAAATGATTGAACATTTCTCAGCTTGGTCACCCGTCTGTCTCTCTCTGTTCTAGAAGGGTTTCCATAGGGATGAATGCCATCGAGGTAACCTAAAAATGTGATCTTGTTGAAAAACAAGATTTCCTAATATGTAACATAATAGTCCCCCATTTGTCTGCCCAAAAAATTGCATTACTCCCAAGCTTAGAGGCTTATGAAAATCCCATGATCAGGATTGGCAGGATCCTGGGATTTAGGGCAAAATGTGCCGGGATTACAGGATTTTTATTTTTTCTGCTGGGCCGCGGTAAGCGCCAGCAGCACTTGGCCCAGGCGCTGCCCAGCAACCATGTTGTGTGGCTGCGCAGCTTAACGTTAGAAGTCACACTGCGCAGCCGCACACCTGACTGCTGGAGACCAATCCCCGGGATCCTGGTAATCCCAGGATTGGCCTCCCTAATGCACTGGAACCGCTGGCATCACGTGACTCATTAGAATTTATATACATTTAGGAGGTTCTACTGGTTGACACGCAAAGCTGCGAAATTCACGGATTTGCTGGGCATTCCCATGGGCGCAACCTGTCACCACTAACCCATGGGGGGTGCCTGAACTGCTAGGTGCAAATGGGACAGCAAACAAGCAGTTCACCACGCCCGCTCACACCGTGCGGCTAGACATGCACATAACGGTATATGTGCATGCACAGTCACTAACCATCACACCACTGCACGAACACACAGGGGAGCGTGGCAATCAGAATAAGGTCCATGGTTTGAAATTACACACATTTGTCATCTGCAATTTGTTTACACGACTGGAGATAAGTTATTTTACAAATTGTGTTGTTTAATTACTTTATTTCAAAACTCAAATTTATCTGGAGCTTACCAAGATAAGACGAGTCTTTCCTTTGCTGTGGAGTTCCCCATGGGTCCTCCCATCTGTCCTGCTTCTCCCCCTACTCATCATAGAGTGTGGAGCACAGTGCCGGACTGTTGGGGGTCCCCATGGGGACTCATCCGGTTCAGGAGCAGCGCACCAAATACTGTACAAGTAAGAGTGTTTTTGTGATCATAACTTAGACAACTCCATGTTAAATGCATTTTCGACCTTGAGTCACCATTTAACACCATGTAAGTGATAGTGTCCACCCTCTGCCTGGTTCATGGCTATAGACCGCAGCTGATGGTGACAGACCTCGGGAAAGTGTGTGACCGGTGCAGTAATAGTGATAGTGTAATGTGTACTATGCACAGTGGGTATAGTGTAATGTGTACTATGCACAGTGGGTATAGATTCTCCCACCTACACTGTATGCCGACAGTGATATCTCATGTAACATCATTACCGTGTCTCCTTGTCTTCTAGTGGGGGTTTCCCAGGACTCCGCAGACAGGAATTTGGAAGATGAAGATGAAGACATAGCGGTCACCCAGAGCTCTGCCAATTTCACTTGTCCTATAACACAGGTATAATACTTTGCTTGTTATATGTGCAGACCTGTCCTGATCACCACAGCTATAAACAGTATAGAATCTGGAGTCAGAATTCAGATCATTAGTCCCATAGTAGCCACACCCCCATTGCTTACATACTAGCACATGGTAATAACCACAGTGCCAGGT
Source organism: Crinia signifera (assembly GCF_055691185.1). NCBI lineage: Eukaryota > Metazoa > Chordata > Amphibia > Anura > Myobatrachidae > Crinia > Crinia signifera. The sequence goes on from NC_139221.1 coordinate 314,298,409, forward strand.
ACACTACATGCGGTCCTGACGGCGCAAGGTACACTGCGTGCTGCCCTTCTTGCTTAGTGCATATTGGACGGAGGTGCCCTCCCTGGCACATGGCTTTCTTTATCTGTTATGTTTTAGCACACAAAGAAGTAAATTTGGGCCGTCTAGTGGTCACTGGAGGTACTTCACTTCACAGAGGTGAGGAGTAGTCAGCCTTTTATATATATATATATAGATAGAGAGAGAGAGATTACAGTATTATGCCCATAAATATTACAATTTTTTCCAACTAATCTTCGTTATTAACATGTCTTTCTTTTCTAACCCTATGGATACATAATTGTGGACACTTAATTCACAAAAAAAAGAAGGCTCTTAAGGTGCCCATACACTATGCGAGTTCATGTGATTTCGGGATGGGATCAATCACACTTACCTGCATAAAAAACCGGGGAGCTGAAGGGCGGTGAGGAGCAGTGGGGCGGCGGCAGGCGCAATGGTGGTGCCGGTGCCCCTCACAGTGGGGCAGGTGGGGGCCTGGGTGCAGCGGTGTTGATCATCAGTGCAGCGGGCAATGTCGGCTATTAGAATTTTAAAATATTGTGTCATGACTGTCCGGTTTCTGAGATATAGAGCACCCTCCACCAATCAGCGGCCGCCGGGAGGGAGGTCGCTGATTGGCAGCTGAGAGTGCTTTATCTCAGCCAATCAGAGGCTGGATAGTCATGACACATTATTTAAAAATTCTAGTAGCCGCTGCTGCCCGCTGCAATGATGATCACCGCCGCCCTCCCCACTGCTCCTTACAAGGACTGCCTCTGCCCCACTGCTCCTCACCAGCACCACCATTGTGCCCGCCACCCGCCCCCACTGCTCCTCACCGCACTTCAGCTCCTTGTTTTTTTTTACATGTGATAAATCGCATGCCATTTATCACATGTTGCCAAATTGTATGTGGGCCTCCCAGGGAGCTGCTGGGCAGTTCGCAGGAGAATTAGGTCCGACTTGTCCTATTGTGAAATTGTAAAACTGAGAGGGGACATTAACGTGAGTCATCGCTGCCATATATCGCAGAGCTGGTTACTAACAATCTGGCAGCCGGGATAGATTATGGATTGTTCCTGTAACAATTGGACTGATTCCATTGGCGGCTACTGTACATTATCCAGCACATGCTGCCGGGAACAGAATGTGTAAGGTTCGGCTCTATCTATTGGCTGTTCTATAAAGACATTGTGCAGACACTTGCTCCTTCCTTGTAACAGTTGTCTGTTCCATGTACTGTCTCTTCTACAGTAGTCGTGTCGAAGGGAACCAGTATCCTGCTCTGAAATAACATTTTGCATGCAATGTTCCCAAACAGAGACATTTTGGGAACGGTAGCATATTCTCCAAGTGTTTGCCAAGAGAGAGCAATGGTATATGTGCCATGTTGGTGTCAGGATAAGACAACAGCATACAGGGCATCTGGTTTGCACCAGGACATATGACTGGCCAGTGTTACTAGTATATAATTACAATAATCTGTTCTTACGTAGTATCACTCGGTGCAGGATGTTGCGGTAGTAACGTACCTGATAGAGGTGCATAGTATCACTCAGTGCCGGATGTTGGGGTAGTAACGTACCTGATAGAGGTGCATAGTATCACTCGGTGCCGGATGTTGGGGTAGTAACGTACCTAATAGAGGTGCATAGTATCAGTCGGTGCAGGATGTTGGGGTAGTAACGTACCTGATAGTGGTGCATAGTATCACTCGGTGCAGGATGTTGGGGTAGTAACGTACCTGATAGAGGTGCATAGTATCACTCGGTGCAGGATGTTGGGGTAGTAAAGTACCTGATAGTGGTGCATAGTTTAACTCGGTGCAGGATGTTGGGGTAGTAACGTACCTGATAGTGGTGCATAGTATCACTCGGTGCTGGATGTTGGGGTAGTAAAGTACCTGATAGAGGTGCATAGTATCACTCGGTGCTGGATGTTGGGGTAGTAAAGTACCTGATAGTGGTGCATAGTATCACTCAGTGCCAGATGTTGGGATAGTAAAGTACAGTACCTGATAGAGGTGCATAGTATCAGTCGGTGCCGGATGTTGGGATAGTAAAGTACCTGATAGCGGTGCATAGTATCACTCAGTGCAGGATGTTGGGGTAGTAAAGTACCTGATAGCAGTACATAGTATCACTCGGTGCTGGATGTTGGGGTAGTAACGTACCTGATAGAGGTGCATAGTATCACTGTATGGAGTCTGCACTGGAGACCCATATACACACCACCTGCCAACTGCTCCCACTGCGACACTGGAGACCCCCACACACCTCCTGCCGACTGCTCCCACTGTGGCACTAGAGACCCCCATAGACGGCCTGCGAATTACTCCCACTGTGACACTGGAGTCCCATATACATTCCCCCCCCCCCCCCGCCGCCGACCGCTGCCACTGCGACACTGGAGACCCGCACACAAACACCACCTGCCGACTGTTCCCACTGCAGCACTGGAGACCCCCAAACACACCCTACGAACTACTCCAACTGTGACACAGGAGACCCGTACACACACCCCCTGCCAACTGCTCCCACTGCGACACTGGAGACCCATATTCACACCCCTGACAATTTCTCCCACTTGCGGCACTAGAGACCTGTACATACGCCCACTGCGGCACTAAAGACCCGTACATACGCCCACTGCGGCACTAGAGACCCGTACATACGCCCACTGCGGCACTAGAGACCCGTACATACGCCCACTGAGGCACTAGAGACCCGTACATACGCCCACTGAGGCACTAGAGACCCGTACATACGCCCACTGCGGCACTAGAGACCCGTACATACGCCCACTGCGGCACTAGAGACCCGTACATACGCCCACTGCGGCACTAGAGACCCGTACAGACGCCCACTGCGGCACTAGAGACCCGTACAGACGCCCACTGCGGCACTAGAGACCCGTACAGACGCCCACTGCGGCACTAGAGACCCGTACAGACGCCCACTGCGGCACTAGAGACCCGTACAGACGCCCACTGCGGCACTAGAGACCCGTACAGACGCCCACTGCGGCACTAGAGACCCGTACAGACGCCCACTGCGGCACTAGAGACCCGTACATACGCCCACTGAGGCACTAGAGACCCGTACATACGCCCACTGCGGCACTAGAGACCCGTACATACGCCCACTGAGGCACTAGAGACCCGTACATACGCCCACTGAGGCACTAGAGACCCGTACATACGCCCACTGCGGCACTAGAGACCAGTACATACGCCCACTGCGGCACTAGAGACCCGTACATACGCCCACTGCGGCACTAGAGACCCGTACATACGCCCACTGCGGCACTAGAGACCCGTACATACGCCCACTGCGGCACTAGAGACCCGTACATACGCCCACTGCGGCACTAGAGACCCGTACATACGCCCACTGAGGCACTAGAGACCCGTACATACGCCCACTGAGGCACTAGAGACCCGTACATACGCCCACTGAGGCACTAGAGACCCGTACAAACGCCCACTGCAGCACTAGAGACCCGTACACATGCCCAGTGCGGCACTAGAGACCCGTACACACGCCCACTGCGGCACTAGAGATGGTAGAGTGAAGGGCACTGGGAAGCAGGGGGTGAGACGAGATGGACACTATAAGACATCAGTGGAAAGATCATGAGAACAATAAATAAACAAGTAGTAATATAAATGGCAATCATCTGCTGATGTAGTAAACTCTGCACTAATTCCGGCCTACTGTGATATGTCCGTGTCACTGTGAGCTCTGTGACGTCATTCTGTCCTCTTATTACAGATGGAAATGGTGAACCCAGTGAAGAACAAAGTGTGCGGCCACACGTATGAGAGAGAAGCCATAGAACGCATGATCCAGAGAAGGCACCAGCAGAAGAAGGCCTCCAGGTGAGTCCCTGAATGTCGCCGTTATGTACAAGTGACACAGGATCTGGTGCTTCTGTGCAGCAGTGCGCTAGTAGTGGGTCGTCCCCCCCCCCCGAAGTGACTGGTGCAGATAACACTGTGCAATGCTGCACCCACCAGCCTGCGGACCCTGGGCAAGTGTCATGCAGAAGCCAGAACCCGGGTGTGCCCTGTTCTTGGTTATTATTCGCTAACCCCTCCCCCCCCCCCCCCCATCTCCCCATGGATTGTGGTGAGACTCCACCCCAAAATGTTTTTTCCCCCAGACCCTTTCTGGGCTTAAGGTGGCCATACATCAGAAAGATATTGTACCCAATCATACAATCTCAACTGATTGTAAGATGGATTGTATGCAGATTGTGTGCACATCTTATGTACATAATCATACAATCAATCAGCAGATGGATTGTATGACTGATTGTATGCAGATTGTGTGCACATCTTGTGTACACAATCATGCAGTAGATGGATTGTATGATTGATTGTATGATCGATTGTGTGTAGATTGTGTGTCCAAAAACCACCAAGGACTGCCGGGGATTTCAAGGGAAATTGTACACAATCATGAGCGCAATCGATCTTAAGATCGATCTTTCTGATGTATGGCCAGCTTAATACGTTCCTCCTAATTGCTGCTGGACTAGATATGTGCCCATTACTATACCCCAGATGCATCATGGGGATGTACAGTAGTGTTTGCCCACATTGTTGCCACGCAGAAACAACCCAATAACGACCACAGAGTCCTCCTCAATATATACACAGGGCCTATAATTCTGCATAATAAGCAGGGCTAGGGTGCCCACTCTGTCTGCGGCTGGTTGTATTATGGGAAACCTCAGTAACGAAAACTTGCCAGCAGCGAATGAAGCAGAGCTGCGGCAGATGTGTGTGATTGTGTAACAAGACGTGTTCTAGATGTCACGCTTCAATGTCACTAGTTGCAACAGGCTACAAGTCACAGTTTATACAATTATACAGGACTTTGTGTTATACATTGTGTTGGTAAGGCCTTTACATTTATAGTCTGATTCTATTGTCTCCCTAGGTGCCCCAAGATTGGTTGCGATCACTCGAACATGAGCATAGCGGACCTTGTCCCGGACAATGCACTAAAAAGAGCCATCGAGGTTCACAACAGAAGGCAAAGTCAGCGCTGAGCTGAGAATCGGTCCCATTCCCCCAACAAGATGAAGTAGTTCTATACCTGTGACCGTAGGGTGCAGATCACAGACCATGTGCAGTGGCTGAAGGTCTCCTGTACACACCGGTATATAGGCCTCTGCCTACGTCATATCGGCAGTAGTTTCGATACACGTTGTCTTCCGGTCTTTCTACTCGTTTGTATCATTTTCCTTTCAATTCATGCACAACGATGTTACTTTTTGTATTACTGATCATTATTGATCCTGCTTAGTTTATAAAGGTTTTATTTGGATTTTCCAGACAGAATAACGGGTAATGGAGGATTCTTCTGAGGCAAAGATGTTTCCAATAAAATAAAGACTTAATACTGAATGGTTCTTATTATTTGCTACATAGAAATAAGAGCAGGTGATGGTGCGTCTACATAGCGTCCAATTATGAGGAACCTGGTTCTTAACATTGAAGACATGGTCTCCAAAATAGTGAATGTCACTTGTCATACATAGAACACGGCTTACTAACCGCAGTTACACCACAGAGCAGATCTGTAACCAGGCCTGTAACGCTCGTCTAGCACTAGTAATGGAGGCTAAGATATTCGGTGGCTGGTAGTATACTTTAAAGCCAAGCCACCATATTGTTCTTACTGCCCGAGGCTGACCCATCCCCTGCTCTCTTACTACTTGTCACACGGATCGGAGCAGTAAACGCCTGGAGCTGGCTCTGTGGCCTCCTGGGTAGCAGCCAATGGGAGAGTCATAATGGGCAGCATGGACGGTGTAGTGGTTAGCATTACTGCCTCACAGTGCTGAGGTCATGGGTTTGATTCCCACAATGGCCCTAACTGTGCGTAGTTTGTATATTCTCCCCGTGCTTGCGTGGGTTTCCTCCGGGTACTCTGGTTTCCTCCCAATACAAAAATATACTGGTAGGCTAATCGGCTCCCAACAAATTAACCCTAGAATGTCTGTATGTGCGTGTACATGTGGTAGGGAAAATAGATTGTAAGCACCACTGGGGCAGGGACTGATGTGAGTGTTCATATATTCTCTGTACAGTGCTGCAGAATATGTGTGCGCTATATAAATAACTGGTAATGAATACATAATAAATAGGGAGATAGGGGAGGAGCTAAGGTTAGGATAGGTACTAATTCGGTTTACAAAATATGTGTTAGACCTATATCAAATGATCCCAGAATTGTAGATTTACATATATACAATATTAGGAAGGCCAATAGTACTGGGATTGAAAAAATGCTGTGGGCTGGCCATACCTACTGATAAGGCACAATGGGGCAGATGTATGATGGTGGCCATAACGATTTTAAAATTATGGGTCCCGCTTCTCCTGCATAATGTGGAGAAGCGGGCACCCGTTATGGGCAAATGTATTAACCCTCCCCTCCCAGCTGATAAGTAGAGCCGTTATGCCCAGTGTTACCGTCTCTCCTTATCGGCTACCCTGCACATGCACACTTGCGCTTTCCCCCAGCCGGCTGTAATGGGCATTAGCAAGATCTCACTTTTATCGCGAGATCTCCAGCGCAGCCCGGAGCCAGCAGCAGGGCTAGCGTTGTCCCCGCAGTGGGGGGTAGGACAGCGCTAGCAAAAGGGCCCGGGACGATTTAACGCAGGGATTGCAGGGGACAGCCCCGCCGAGCGCACATTAGGTGCGTTAGTAATACACTAGGGAAAAAATAATCCCCCCCCATTTAAAAAGCGTGAAGTACTTTTCTGCACTTAATTATGGCTAGTAGATCTGCCCACTTGTTCCTGTACTTGTTCTACATTGCAATCACTAAAACATTTAGTGCTACACCAGCCATAACATTAAAACCAGTGACAGGATAAGTGAATAGCGGCACAGTGGCACCTGTAGAGCGGAGGGATATATTAGGTAGCAAGTGAACAGTCCGTTCTTGCAGTTAAGATGTTGGAAGCAGGAAAATTGGGCAAGCGTAAGGATCTGAGCGACTCTTAAAGATGGCCATATTGCGAGGGTTGACGAACGCCTTGTCCTGAGGGGGTGCAGTGGTTACTCCTTACCAAAAGTGTTCCAAGGAAGGACATCCTGTGAACCGGTGCCAGTGAAGGATTGCCGCGTGGCCCAATGCCATAGAAGAGCTACTGTAGCACAGATTGTTTAACATTAATGCTGGCTGTTATAGAAAGGGGGCAGTGCACACAGCAGTGGCATATTTATATTCTGGTGCAATATGTGCGTGGTCCCAGGGGGGCCCACACCGCGTACACTGCACCCATTTCTCAATACTTACCTTCCGGCGTTCTGTGTTGAAGTCAGCAGCGTTGCTGGAAAAAATGTCTGCCGCGCCATTTTTCTGGAGGTCTGCGCATGTAAATTAGTCTGAGCGCTCTAGTGCTTAGACTTTATTTTGCTGGACGGTTGGGAAGCTGCAGGCTGGTGAGAGGAGAAGGTCCGGTCAGAGAAGGCTGCACATGGGCCTCCTCCTTGCTTGAAGGGTCCCTGACACACAGTGCATCACTGCCTGCTGTGTAGCCTCAGACTGTCCATTCTGGCCCCTACCTACTGCCAAAAGCTCTGACAATGGGCATGTGAGTTGGTAGCCTGGTCTGATGAATCCTGTTTTCTTATGTAACATGTGGACAGACAGAAGCATGTGTGTTATCTTTTACACCTGATATGAAGGTTTTGGGAGGTGGCAGGGAGGCATTGGGTGACTGGAGGAGGCAGAGGATGGCAGGAAGAGGCAGTGGGTGATGGGAGGAGGAAGAGTATGGCAGGAAGAGGCAGTGGGTGAGCAGAGTATGGCTGGAAGAGGCAGTGGAAGACTGGGGAAGCAGATTATGACATGAAGAGGCAGTGGGTGACGGGGAGACAGAGTATGGCTGGCTTAGGCAGTGGAGGGCAGGAAGAGGCACTGACAAGGGGAGGCAAAGGATGGCAGGAGGAAGAGGCAGTGGGTTATGGGGAAGGCAGAGTATGGCAGGAAGAGGCAGGGGATGGCAGGAAAATGCGGTGGGTGACAGGGAGGCAGTGGACGACAGGGGCAGACGGTAGATGGCAGGAAGAGGCAGTGGGTGACGGGGAGACAGAGGATGGCAGGAAGCCTACCTGATGAATCCTCATATCTCTAAGCCAGGGATGTGAGAAGTCTGAAGTAACAGACAATTCAACTGATTTCTAAGATTCCTTGGATGACTAAGAGATCAGAGAAGTTATTAGCCTGATGGTCAGCAACATGGAGTCACGACCCCATGCTGAAACAATCGCACCCCACTTTGAGGTCAGGACCCACAGTTTAAGAGCCGCTGATTTAAAGAAATTTTGTGAAATTGAAGGTCAGATTGCAGAAACGCGGTCTCACTCTGTTCTATGTTTTGTCTAGAAGAAGTGGATGTCTCAATATGTCCCAGATGACAGTGTTATGAGTAATTACCCGTATATGTGTATAACAGAGCTCGGGGTAGCCTCACCCAATAATATAACACCACCATCTTCATTATCCTACTGAGCAATGTAGAGCAGCTGCCTATTCTGAGTTCCTGTGCACTGTCTGCATCACTGATGCCCGGAGTGATGTGCGCTGGTCCTGATTGGCCGAGTGTCCCGGCGCTGAGTGTAACAGGTGTAGTGAACGATGAGGATCTGTGCACTGCAGGCTGTGACTCATATGCTGAGTGAAGTGGGCGCAGAACCTCAGGCTTAGAGGAAGTCACCACAAAACTGTAGAGAAAGTTCTAATTATAAATGTGCCTATAATAGGCGCTCAGATCACAGGTATGTGCCCATAAAACACAGACGTCATTAACCCTTCATCAGCTCTGCTAAATATATATGTATGCGTATATAACTATATATATATCCAAACACAAAGTGCTGATGGTACATGGTCATGTTGTAGCCTGTGCGCCTCATTCTATCATTACTGTGTCTGGTGGTTGGCGGAGTCTGAGTTGCTTTGGATCTTTATTGTCTAGATCCACTGTGCACTGATAGAACACGTCTAATGACATGTTCCTGGTACCTTGATCTATCCTTGCACTGTGAGGACACTGTTCTGAGTATCTAGCCATACAGAGCTTCTTTAGCCTCAGTCTGCTGCGTTCTCTTCTAGCCCCGTGTGTCCTGCCTGCAAGGCGATCCAGCGTTCAGGCCCTGCAATATACTCGGTGGGTATGTTTACACCTGCTCGGCCAGACTGGTTCAAGCTGACAGGTAGGTAACGGTAACAACCATATCATCAAGCGGATGGGTGACAGCAGCAGAAGACCCCACCAGGTACCACCCGTGGCGGCTGAGAACAGGACAATAGAGTGGGGACTAAAGTCTGCAAAAATGCTGCCTGCTCTGACAATTCTGAACCAGGCCCAAAGGGTCAACAGTAAACATTAAAATGTTGACATGAGTTTTTAATGTTTTTTTTTTTTTACGGATGTTGACCTTTTTTTTGTGTTGACATTTTGCCTACCGACTGGATCCCCAGATAGCGTACTGCCACACAGTACATGCCATTTCAAGCTGGTTCCATTACCATAAGTTCTGGGTTCTCCGGTACAATAGGGCACTGTTGGGATGTGGAAAGTGCATCTGCATTATGATGTTGTCATAGACCAGGATCTGTAGGGAACGTCTCCATGTCTTGAGGAATTGTGGCGGTGCTGGGGGACACAGAGGTCCTGGCTAATAGCAGATACTGTAGGTGCACAATAATGCGACTGCCACTGTACGTTCTGCTACTTGTCCCAGGCTTCTGCCAGGATCCCGCTGACACCCCTGTGGCCCCGGTCCGTGCTTACTGCTCCTGTTGTTCAGGAATCGGAGTAAGATGTTGCAATTATTGCAGCTATCCAGCAATGTTTATTCTCTTTGAAATGTCCGTGTTCTTGGGTAAAAGTCAAGAGCTACAGTGTGTTGCATAAAGTTTTGTTTCGGCAGAAAGAACAGTGAAGTAACCCTTTCACCTGCAATATCCATATACCCAAGGGTTACTGTATAGCGTAGTGGTTCCCAACCTTTCTTCTCTCCCGTACCTGAGGAGGCTTTTCATTTATGAGTACCCCTCCTCTCAATTTGAAATATCCGCAGTACTTCCGAGTGGAGTGGAAATGAGCGGTATGCATGTCGTTATATTAATGAGTAGCGGAGGAGTAGTGTGCAGTCAGGATTCGGTCCCCATACCTCCCAACTGTCACGATTTTAGAGGGACAGTCCCGATTTTCGGGTCCTGTCCCGCTGTCCCACCCGCGGCAGGCATTGTCCCGCTGCGGGGGGTGGCAGTTGGGAGACCCCCAATCTAGTAGAATAGACGCTGTGCGCATGCGCACAGCGTCTATTCTCGTATGAAAATGAGGTCGCAGCTAATTAGCATAAGCCGCACCCTCATTTGCATACACCACGCCCCCTTTTCGGGCGCTCGCACGGCTTCGCCGCGCGAGTGTCCCTATTTCTTCAGATCAAAAGTTGGGAGGTATGGGTCCCTCTGTGTCTGGCCGCTGGCTGTGTGCTTCCTCCACCTGAGTCAGTGTGGGGCAGATGATTGCTGAGCGCAGTGCTGGTAGCTCCCAGTGGATTGCTGGTTGGGTAAACACACGAGGAGACGCTGCAGATGAAAGCAAAATTAACACACCGTGGTTAGTCTACACAAGGCATGTCCAAACTATAGCCCTCCAGGAACTACACATCCCAGCATGCCTTGCCATAGTTTTAGCATTCCCTAATAGCAAAACTGTTACTGATACTCAGACACAGCGGCTGATTCAGATACTGGAGTGAACCCTCACTGTATTTACTCATCAGGTGTGAGGATGTGCGATTACACAAAGAGGGTAACTGCAGTATAAGTGCACTTCCCCCCCTATTCCGTTCTGTAGGACATTTCATTTTCTTTCATAAAGTGGCTTAAAAAAAATGTCATGGTGTAATTTTTCCAGTCTGAGTTAGCTTTGGACGCAGTGGAGCGATGTTTGGTGCCAGAGCGGTAATGCGCAGCGGTAAGCTGCTGATACCTGGCGTCATTCTGAGACCGCATAGGGTTGCTTAGTGGTGCAATCATGTGACCAATGATCCCGCCCAGGGGCGCCTATAATCACCAGTTGATGGCTGAGTCAGCAGTGGGCTGCATACACAATCGCTACCGCACATGCAGACGCCGGCCCCTCTGGATCGCGCACAATGTTAGATTTTGTGTGTCAGCTAAATGTGCTTTATAAAAAGTAAGAGAGTAAAATACTTCATATACTGAAAATGTAATTATAAAGCTCTAGGATTCATATTATATTGTCTTAGCGCGCATACTGATTATGGTGAAGGTAGGCTGAAATTGTGGGGTTCAATAAATCATCAGTAAATAAACAGTAGGTTGACCCGATATGGTCGGCAGGGTCAAAAGGTCGATTGTACCTAATGTCAACACATAAAAAACATAGAAAATGCCAACTTATTTTTTTTTATATTTTTTGTGCCCTTTTTTTTTTGTCATTAGATGTGACCACAATTAGTGTACAGTATACCCGCGCACGGAGCCTCACTGGCACGGATTCCCATCGTGGTCCGCAGGGATGGTGAAATATTTTAATGGTCATGGTCATGTCAACCCATTAAACCATTGGCCTAATGACAATGTCAACCTATGGAATGTCAGCATACTGGCCGGCTAAGTCAGGCATGTCCAAACTGTGGCCCTCCAGCTGTTGTGAAACTACACATCCCAGCATGTCTTGCCATAGTTTTAGCATTCCTTAATAGCAAAACTGTGGCAAGGCATGATGGGATTTGTAGTTTCACAACAGCTGGAGGGCCATAGTTTGGACATGCCTGGTCTAAGTCATTGGTTCCCAAACCCTGTCCTGAGGACCCCACACAGTGCAGGTTTTTCCAGGTTTCACAAAATCACAAGTGGAATAATTAGCGCAACCTGTTGATTTATTAAATGTTTCAGTGAGTAATGAGTACACCTGTGTACCTGCTGGTGACCTGGGAAATGTGTCAGTCAGTAATGAGTACACCTGTGCACCTGCCGGGTGACCTGGGAAATGTGTGAGAGAGTAATGAGTGCACCTGTGTACCTGCTGGTGACCTGGGAAATGTGTCAGTGAGTAATCAGTGCACCTGCTGGGTGACCTGGGAAATGTGTCTGTGAATGATCAGTACACCGATGCCCCTGCCTGGTGACCTGGGAAATGTGTGAGAGAGTAATGAGTGCACCTGTGCCCCTGCTAGGTGACCTGGGAAATGTGTCTGTGAATGATCAGTACACCAATGCACCTGCCTGGTGACCTGGGAAATGTGTGAGAGAGTAATGAGTGCACCAGTGCACCTGCTGGGTGACCTGGGAAATGTGTCAGTGAATGATAAGTACACCTGTGTACCTGCCGAGTAACCTGCAGTCCGTCCTCCATAACCTGCGCTCTGCTCATTGGTGCACGCAATCTACACGAGAACAGTGAAGCCCTGTTTCCCTGTTTTGACCTTGCTGTACTTGGTTACCCAATACCTAGTATATTGAAGAGACGGGGATGGTAATCGCACAGGAAGAAAATAGATATGAGTAAAGGAAGTTCGGCCCCTCGATTTATGTCAAGAATATTTTAATTCCTTATGACAGGTGAGGGTGTGCTACCACAGGACATCAAACGATTGCATATAAGGTTTTGGACAGAAAAGAAATGTCACTTCGTGGTGCACCAAATAAAGAGTCAAATTAAAATCTAACTTTTATTGTTTATCGAATATAATAGTAGCGAAAATATAAAAGACACAAAACATGAATGACATACACAATTGTTAAAAAAGGAAAACAAATTATCCTTACGACGTGGGATCCCACACTCCCAAGTTTCCAAATTTCCACTTGTATTAAGGTACGTGTTCTGTCTGGTTTATATGTGGCGGGCAGTGAGCACACAGGATAAATTATCCCATTAATGGGGAGAGGGTAAATACACCTTTGGGTAGGCTGTTAGGGCAGGCGAGCCAATTTTTAATGTTTCGATTGTTTAATCGTAGCTCACGTGGTGGTTTAGAAAGTACAATTTCAAATGGTCAGTGTTCATATAGGGACAAAGGTGTCCGTCCCAATTCGACACTGATATAATGTTCTGCACGTAATCAGATGCGCAATGATTGTGCTAGGGATGCCGATAATGGTTCAGTGTGTAATGTTTCCACACTCATTAGAGCGCATCTATAGTACTGTATTTTGCCGGATATACCGGTAATAGTGTTTCTACAATCCTTGGAGTGCAACGTATCTATATTGTTTAGGACAGTTGTCCCTCACTATAACAGGACTGGATAACACAAAGTGATCAGTTGTACTTCATATGCCACCTAGATAGTTTAGGATAGATCGCTGTCACGCTTGTATCAAGTGGTCTTTAGATTAGGGATACAATTGGAATGGCGGTGTTCTCAGAATAAAATTTCATATAATTTCATATGACCAATGCCTGTTTAGTGGGGGCATCGGTAACCGCTCTAGGTCGACACTAATATGCTGTTCTTGTATTAAGTCATATGTTGGTGTTGATTATACCTTTATTCAACTTAGTCAGCAAAAAATGAACAGTACTTATATGTGGGAGTACTGGGGATTGCTTAGTGTGTAATGTTCACACGATATCTCCCAGCTGGGACAGAGCTGAATAGCGAAAGTAAATGAAGTATGCTCAGTTTATACATCAGCCGGGTATATTGATATACAGAAGTATCATGTACCGCCAGTGGTCAGTATGCTTTGACACGGTGCAGCGTTATGATATTACCCCTTTACACAATTTTTCAGCAGTTTAAACAGTACTTATAGATGAAGGTACTGATAGTTGCCTAGTGTGTAGTGTTCACCCAGTATCTTTCAAAAGAGGCAAGGTTGGATGGTGATATTAAATGGGGTATACTCAGATCACACATCAGCTGAGTATGTTGGTATATCGGGATATCATGTATCGATAATCTTTATTACACATTGACAGGGTACAGCATTATAGGTATAGTGTCCACAGTCCCTGGAGCACGGCGTGCGTGATTAAATAAACGCCGTCTCACAATCAGCAGGACTATGAGATTTTGAGACAAGCCTGGATAGTAATATTATAATGGTGGTGCTTATGATCGTGCGCCAACCAAATATATCAGTGACAGCAGCGATCTATACGTATTCACAAGGTACAGCACTCTCAGCGTTTAATCTACAGTCCCTGGAGCGCGGCGTGTGTGATAATTACACGCCGTCTCACAATGGACAGGACTGTGTGACGGTTATAATTCAAATGCCCTTCAGCCAACAGACTGTGTGCTCGTGCGCTCGTTCAATGGTAAAATACCACAATTAATTAAGCTAGACAGATCAAAATTATGTACATTTCAATGGGGATAGGGGAGTGGGGATAACCCACGAAGTGTACGGTCGGCGTACGCTTCGCTAGGGAGCTTCGTCCTGACGAAGCTCCCTAGCGAAGCGTACGCCGACCGTACACTTCGTGGGCTATCCCCACTCCCCTATCCCCATTGAAATGTACATAATTTTGATCTGTCTAGCTTAATTAATTGTGGTATTTTACCATTGAACGAGCGCACAAGCACACAGTCTGTTGGCTGAAGGGCATTTGAATTATAACCGTCACACAGTCCTGTCCATTGTGAGACGGCGTGTAATTATCACACACGCCGCGCTCCAGGGACTGTAGATTAAACGCTGAGAGTGCTGTACCTTGTGAATACGTATAGATCGCGGCTGTCACTGATATATTTGGTTGGCGCACGATCATAAGCACCACCATTATAATATTACTATCCAGGCTTGTCTCAAAATCTCATAGTCCTGCTGATTGTGAGACGGCGTTTATTTAATCACGCACGCCGTGCTCCAGGGACTGTGGACACTATACCTATAATGCTGTACCCTGTCAATGTGTAATAAAGATTATCGATACATGATATCCCGATATACCAACATACTCAGCTGATGTGTGATCTGAGTATACCCCATTTAATATCACCATCCAACCTTGCCTCTTTTGAAAGATACTGGGTGAACACTACACACTAGGCAACTATCAGTACCTTCATCTATAAGTACTGTTTAAACTGCTGAAAAATTGTGTAAAGGGGTAATATCATAACGCTGCACCGTGTCAAAGCATACTGACCACTGGCGGTACATGATACTTCTGTATATCAATATACCCGGCTGATGTATAAACTGAGCATACTTCATTTACTTTCGCTATTCAGCTCTGTCCCAGCTGGGAGATATCGTGTGAACATTACACACTAAGCAATCCCCAGTACTCCCACATATAAGTACTGTTCATTTTTTGCTGACTAAGTTGAATAAAGGTATAATCAACACCAACATATGACTTAATACAAGAACAGCATATTAGTGTCGACCTAGAGCGGTTACCGATGCCCCCACTAAACAGGCATTGGTCATATGAAATTATATGAAATTTTATTCTGAGAACACCGCCATTCCAATTGTATCCCTAATCTAAAGACCACTTGATACAAGCGCGACAGCGATCTATCCTAAACTATCTAGGTGGCATATGAAGTACAACTGATCACTTTGTGTTATCCAGTCCTGTTATAGTGAGGGACAACTGTCCTAAACAATATAGATACGTTGCACTCCAAGGATTGTAGAAACACTATTACCGGTATATCCGGCAAAATACAGTACTATAGATGCGCTCTAATGAGTGTGGAAACATTACACACTGAACCATTATCGGCATCCCTAGCACAATCATTGCGCATCTGATTACGTGCAGAACATTATATCAGTGTCGAATTGGGACAGACACCTTTGTCCCTATATGAACACTGACCATTTGAAATTGTACTTTCTAAACCACCACGTGAGCTACGATTAAACAATCGAAACATTAAAAATTGGCTCGTCTGCCCTAACAGCCTACCCAAAGGTGTATTTACCCTCTCCCCATTAATGGGATAATTTATCCTGTGTGCTCACTGCCCGCCACATATAAACCAGACAGAACACGTACCTTAATACAAGTGGGAATTTGGAAACTTGGGAGTGTGGGATCCCACGTCGTAAGGATAATTCGTTTTCCTTTTTTAACAATTGTGTATGTCATTCATGTTTTGTGTCTTTTATATTTTCGCTACTATTTTATTCGATAAACAATAAAAGTTAGATTTTAATTTGACTCTTTATTTGGTGCACCACGAAGTGACATTTCTTTTCTGTCCAAAACCTTATATTACCCAATACCTAGTTGTCCCACCTCTGTCAACTTGTTCAGAATGTCAACAGTCAAAATGCTGATTGCAATTGGACACAATCTGCATCCCAACCCTAATCAACGCCAAAAGGTGCCCATACACAGTACAATTATTGTATACAATATTGCATCTCATTGCATAGGTTTTGCAATACGATGAGATGAGATCTAGTACATATAGTACTTGCAGCACATACTTTTTGAGCTGTGTGATGAGATGTGTGACGGGAGCGCGCAGCTCATCGCACCCAACAATTGTACCGCGTATGGGCACCTTAAGCCTATTCCTAAATGATCAAGTTGACTTTCACCAAGTCTGCGTTATGTCAATGATGACAATAAAACCATGTGGACATGACCAGTGTATACTGTATTCTGTATACCTAATTACTCTTACTTCCCCTTAATTCTATTAGCATTTTCTTTGCTGAATTAACAAGAAGTGTATTTACAGACACATTCAGGTAATTGCAATAATTATTTTATTTTAGTATAGGAAGTTAATACATTTTTTATTATTATTATTATTTAAAACTTTTATTTCACTTGAATTGTTCCCAACAATATGTACATAAAAAAGTGCAACAAAATCCCCACTTTGTCTTTTTTTTTTCTTTCCCTGTTCATTGTCTTAAAGATTTCCAGGAAGGAAATCAGGGGAATCCCAAGCAACTGGGTAACATCATGCTGCACTGCAGGTGGGGCAACTGTAAAGGCCTCCATACACTATGAGAAGTCGGATTTCGCATCCAATCCCCCTCTTGAGCTGCCGGGGAACTTCCCGGGTGACATTTCTGCATGAGATCCCCATTCCCTGCCGCCGGGAGGGATTCAGACCCAGAGATCTTAGAGGCGGCACGTATGGGACCCTATTTGAATTTTTGACTGTGCTTCATTCCCACCTCTGCATCTAAGGAAGTCCAGGAACAGAGCATTTTGTCCCTCCTGGAATGGGTCACGTTGGGAGGTATTCTCCAGTCTATGACTACAACAACAATTAGCGACGCACCCATGACATCACCATGCATCTATGTGCCGCTATTGCTTCCCAATCAATTCTCATCTTTTATTAGTCTTCCCACATCTCACCTTCCAGTCCACCCCCATTCACTTATAGGGCGGTATTCAATGTGAATTTTGGCGATGTGCAGCTAATCCTGTTTAGGATTCGCTGCACATTTGCGACTGGTCGCAGCGTTCCGCAGCCTCGCCGGCTCCGGTATTCAATGAGTCAGGGGCTCGCTGCCCCTGACCGGCGAATTTGAGCTCCTGCGGCGAACGCCGCAGGGAGCCTGAGGACAGTGGCAGGCAGGGAGATGGAAGTCTCCCTGCCTGCCCCAGAACGTTTGTGGGGGGGAGGTGGGCTCCCCGGGTGCCAGGCAGCACAGGCTGCCCCCCGGGGGTGTCAGCAGGGGACCGGGTATATTCACTACACCCGATCATGAATATGTAATGATCGGGTGAAGTGAATATATGAATATCTAATGAGCGGCTCGGCTCTGGCCCCCTGCTGGCTGGTCTGTGTAAAAAAAAATAAAACTTTTTTAAAATTAAATATATATTCATGTGCTTACAGCACATGAATAAAAATAGCATGCCCCTCCTCAGAATAAAATTCCAGATTTTTTGACACCAATTGTAAAAATCAAAACACTTTATTTTAAAAGTTCACCTTCCACTTCACCATAAAAAGATAGCGATTGCTACTCGGTGAATCATGGCGAAAAAAACCTTGAAATGTATTCGCCATCTGGTCATTGAATAGGGTGATTCACCGTTTTAGTCAGAAATTCGCCTTACAGCACAAAATCGCCATAAAAACCTGGCGAATCAGCCTCATTGAATACCGCCCATAGTGGTACTCCTAGTCCCCACTGCTCTCTGCTTCCCACTGTATTACTCCCTCTCACCTGCTTCTCATCAACATGTGTGATATTGGGAGGGGGAGGTCAAGGAAACCTAAATATTGCTCAGAATAAATTTTGTCCTGGAAGAGGGAATTGAAGGTGAATGTGGTTACCACTAGAACAAGGTTAAGTGACAATAAAAACAAGGGAATCGCCGTTGTATGTGCAGCAAAATTCCTCTGCTGGGAAAAACCAAGGAGGTGGGCGGATAGGGGAATCGGCAGAACAGGAAGTTGGATCCATTATATTATCAAGTAAGAGAGAGGGTATTTCATAGGTAATAAAGTGTGGGAGTCAAGCCGTGGTGTAACCTAAGGATGGAAGGTGACGACTACATAGAAAACAAAAAGTACACAAAAGTCTGGAGAAGTGATTAGCCATAAGACAGGTTTCGGTTACAGCCGGTGTGGATGGGGTATAACAGAAAAATCAGAATCCAAATTCTCTTTATTGCCCAGTATATTTGCACACACAACAATTGACTTGGTGAGGTGGGTGCATAAACAAGATATAGATAAAAAAAAATGTAAATCAAAATTTACAATAAATCAAGACTGAGTATACATTAAATTTTTGGCCATTTCAACTACATCCATGGGTAACCGCTGTATACAGTCCCGCAGTCTCCAAGTGTCAAAGTGCATTAAAATTGTCTGTCCTTGGTTGCAGCACTCATCCCTAAGTTCCAAACTCATCCTGCAATCTATGGGCCTAATTAAGATTTGGAAGAGCATCGCTGCAGCTTACTTGGTAGTAGCATCGATGCTCAGATATGTTAATGCAGCAGGAGGCATCTGGTACAAGTAGATGCCTCTGCATGAGTGATCCGGTGCTGCGTACATTGACACCATCAGCCCATGAAGTCACGAAGGTCAGCCGCATC
The DNA here is from genome assembly GCF_055691185.1 of Crinia signifera. Taxonomy (NCBI): domain Eukaryota; kingdom Metazoa; phylum Chordata; class Amphibia; order Anura; family Myobatrachidae; genus Crinia; species Crinia signifera. The sequence continues at coordinate 314,317,498 of NC_139221.1, forward strand.
AGCTGCTATGTCATCACCAGAACTGATCATTGAAAGCTTTGGAAATTGGGTTTCCATAGCTAAACAAGTCCTAGATCATGCCAAGCATCAGCTGCCACTGACTCCAGAGATGTCTACTCCGGATTGATGAATCAAGTGTGTATTGTACAGATCTGGCTTTGCACAATGTGAAGAGGAGGCTTCCTGCCCAAATGCGTTCCACCGGCTGTAAATTTTGGTGGAGGAGGAGTAGTGGTATGGAGCTGTTTCGATGCTTGTAGTCTGGGCCCCTTTAGCTTCAGTGAATCCTAACCCTACAGCATATAATGAAGTTGATTAGGATTCTGTGTTTTCATCTCTGTGGCAGCCGTTTGGGGAAGGCCCCGTTCCTGTTTCAGAATGACCATGCTCCATGCATAAAGCCAGGTGCATCACGGGGTGCCACGTTTTGGAAGACTTCTTCTGGCCTACTCAGAGCCCTGACCTCAGCCCCATCCAACACCAGGAACGTCGGCGGTGACTTCTGCAAACTGAATTCATGGAACCCTTTAATTAAATATATTGATATGATGTCATGCTTGAAGCTCAGTGGACCCAGCTGTGTCTTCTGCACAGTTACCTATGACCTCATGCACGTGACTTGCTGCTGATGATGGCTCACTGGCCCCTGAAACGTACAGACGTCAGCGTTCCGCAGCTGAGAATTTCCTTCCTAAGCAAAGCTAATATTTGTTATAATTAAGGGATGCTGACATCCAGGGGAAGGATGTGCTGCTCTGCAAACACAGCACTGACCTCATCCCACTCCCGTGTATGTAATTTTTTCGTGCGGGTTTCAGATTCCACTGAATTGTCCGACTCATCATTCTACACTAAATTGCCTGTAAAATCAAAATACCTGTAACACCGCGTAACAATCCCAGATATATAGCGTTCCACTGACATATACGTAAATGTTCCAGAAGATCGCAACCACTGTCTTTTAAAGATGGTGGAACAGGTCTATTTGCCAACTCTCGGTGACAAGGAGACTCCCGGAAACTGCAGCAATCTCCCTGATTATTTAGTAACAGTTATTTAAACAGTGGGCTCTGGATTCCGGTCCGTGGGATTCAGCAGGCCCATGGTTTGTATAGAGAGAAAAAGGGGTTATGAACAGCTTGAGTTTAACTGAATAGAGAATAAATACAAATTTTATAAATTCAAAACATTAATTTATCCTTTAAAAAAGACAAATACAGATTTTGAAAAGTTTTTTTTGTTCATGAATATATAGAAGAAAAGAGTATTCACAATAAAAAACTCTGGCTTATCTATGGCTATATATGATTAAAAAAAATGACAAAAACACTTTGAGGGGTACACTAGTCCCTTACTCCAGTGGTACAGGGATAAGGATCATAGTGGTCTTTTTGTTGTTTCGAGCAGTATACCAGTGTTCGGGATCACTGAAAATTCCACTAAGGGTCAATAGCATGTAAACAAGGTATGTAGTTCCAGTTACTTACCCAGTAGGATATTGGTTACCCAGTGTTGGTCAGAGTCCTTGGAAGTATGTCCAAAATTAGCAAGAGCTTCTTGCATGGATGGCAATCAAAGACGACGGGCTGTGATATCCTGGAGAAAAGTTAGATGTCGACGGTCTGGAACCAATAAAAGAGTAAATGGAGGGTGGATGGATCCGTGTAAGCTCAACGCGTTTCTTTGTGGAAAGCCTACACCTTCCTCAGGTATAGACTCTACATGAGAGGTACACGGACACAACCCCTAGAACATCCGCTGTGACTGCGCTCAGTGATCCACCCTTTGGGCCCATGGTTTGTTCTGGTGCACAGTTGCTGTACTTTATTGCTTTATTCCAGTTACTGTACTTTATTGCTTTACTCCTGTAGCTATAATGAGTTCTGGACATTATGTGGGCAATTGATCCACTGAATTTATAGAGCTGTCATGTATGATATATTAGGAGGGAATTTTTTTTTACCCTATGAGGTTAAACGCAAATGTCACCAAGTTTTGTTGTCTTCTCTGGATCAACAGAACTAAAACTAAAGGGGTGTACACACGGAACGATTTTTGCTAGTGAGCGACTTTAACTAAGCGATTTGACTAGATACAACAGCAATTTTGACAAAGCGATTTTGTCTATGGGCGATTTTGACTATTCAAGAATTAACATACTTGTCAAAATATTCTTGCCTGGCAACTCTTTTTTACTAAGTGATATTATAGGGCGATTTGTCTAACCTTGACAGCGATCTTTACTAACCTTCTAAGCAATTTGGCTATGTAGTCAAAATCACTTAAGGTGCGTACACACGTACAGATTTTCTGTCTGATCTATCTGGTGGGAACAAAAACCTGGAAATGTATGGGAGCATATGAAATCAAAAATCTCCACCCAAATGCAGGAAAACAGAAAAAAATATATGCTTTGATAAATTTGTTATATCCGAATGATTTGAACAATTTATCTGACTGATCACTGTCTATTTTCAAGTGTTTTAAATTTTTTGATTGTCATTTGCTCCCATACATTTCCAGGTTTTTGTTCCCACCAGATAGATCAGACAGAAAATCTGTACGTGTGTACGCAGCTTTAGAAGGATCGCTCCGTGTGTACACCCCTTTAGCTGAAAGCAATGGTTTTCTGTATCTTTTCCACCCTTAGTAATTATGCAGGATGTCTTTTTTTTTTTTTATAAATCTATTCCTTGCTGAGAGAATTCTAAACTCCCACATAATATTTATATCTACATGAATGTATACATTTACCTTAAATTACAGCTACAGTATGTTTAGCGGCATATTTATGAAGCGGTATTAAATATTATGCCCGACAGTAGTAGCGGCCCTTACATATTATGCCACACAGTAGTAGTGCCCTTAAAACATTGTCACACAGTAGTTGTGCCCCTTACATATTACGGCCACAGTAGTAGTGCCCCTTACACATCAGGCCACACAGTAGTACCCCTTACACCTTATGTCACACAGTAGTTGTGTCCCTAACACATTACGCCTTACAATAGTAGTGCCCCTTATGCCACACAGTAGTAGTGCCCCTAGCACATTATGTCACCCAGTTGTAGTGCTCCTTACATATTATGGCCACAGTAGTAGTGCACCTTACACATCAGGCCAAATAGTAGTGCCCCTTACATCTTATGCCACACAGTAGTAGTGCCCCTTGTACATGTCACACAGTAGTAGTGTCCCTAACACATTACACCTTACAATAGTAGTGCCCCTTATGCCACACAGTAGTAGTGCCCCTAGTACATTATGTCACCCAGTTGTAGTGCTCCTTACATATTATGGACACAGTAGTAGTGCACCTTACACATCAGGCCAAACAGTAGTGCCTCTTAAACCTTATGCCACACAGTAGTAGTGCCCCTAGCACATTATGTCACCCAGTTGTAGTGCTCCTTACATATTATAGCCACAGTAGTAGTGCACCTTACACATTTAGGCCAAACAGTAGTGCCCCTTACACCTTATGCCACACAGTAGTAGTGCCCCTTTTACATGTCACAGTAGTAGTACTGCATACATTTTATCACTTTCCAAGCTTAGTACATCTGGCCCCAAAATAAATGGTGTGGCAGCCGGTTCCACCCACATGACACCTGTGCTTTGTGCAATGGCACCAGCTGCACCACCCTATTTACAGCCTGGGGTTTACATTCGTAAAATGATTTAAATTTCTTGGGTCTAGGACCACTTTAAGGCGAATGCTTATTTAGAATGAGTTAGATCAGCTATTGCTGGTAATTGTACGGTGTGTCTGTGTGTGTACGTGCGTTCGTTCGTGCGTGCGTGCCTGTGTGTGTGTGTGTGTGTGTGAGTGAGTAAGAAAGAGAGAACAGTGTCTGGTTTAAACGGGAACGAGTGGGCCGGGTAAAGCTGTGAATCTATGAGTAGCATGGTATAGACTAATGTATACATATAGAAGTTTCCCTCCCACTCACTGCACGAATTACAGCTGCAGTACTGAGGACCTGCACATGTCATATACAGAAGTGTCAGATTTATTTGTCAACTGCGGCAAATTGTAAAACATTAAATATCCATTGACGGTATAATATTCATCACAAAGCATAAGAACTTACGGTACTCTTTACCTAGCACGGCGCCCACAATTTTGATCGTGGGCATCGCAGGTAAAAAAATCGCGGGCATCGCGGCCATTGAATGCACTAAAAATCGGGTGCGATGCGATGCCCGCGATTTCCCATAGGGAACAATGTTAAATTTCTCAATTGACCCGATTTTACTGTTCAATGCCTCAATTGACACGATTTTTCCATAGGAAACAATGTTAAATGGCCCACAGAGGCCAAATAGCCACCCTGAAGTGTGAAATGGCCCCCACAATTGCTAACGCCACCCCACGATCAACGTCAACCCGAAGCGTGGCGAGCGCAGCAAGCCCGCGAGGGGCGGCGGTACGCGTCCTACGACCTTTTCATACCCCCACTATCCACGTCGGCGTGGAGTTGAGAATAGATTAGTGTGGCAAGCGCAGCGAGGCGAGCGGACGCGGATACCTTCACAGGTAAACGCGTCCCTTCGCGGGCTTCACAGGTATCCGCGTCCCCTCGCCACGCTTCGGGCTCGGTGGCTCGCTACGCTCGCTACACTATTCTATTCTCAACTCCACGCCGACGTGGATAGTGGGGGTATGAAAAGGTCGTAGGACGCGTACCGCCGCCCCTCGCGGGCTCGCTGCGCTCGCCACGCTTCGGGTTCACATTGATCGTGGGGTGGCGTTAGCAATTGTGGGGGCCATTTCACACTTCATTTGGCTATTTGGCCTCTGTGGCCCATTTAACATTGTTTCCTATGGAAAAATCGTGTCAACTGAGGCATTGAACAGTAAAATCGGGTCAATTGAGAAATTTAACATTGTTCCCTATGGGAAATCGCGGGCATCGCGTCGGTCGCGTCGCACCCGATTTTTTAGTGCATTCAATGCCCGCGATGGGCGCCGTGCTAGGTAAAGAGTACCGAACTTACTGTAGATCCGTACTGAACAACTGACCTAAGGCTTGTGTCAACCTAATGACCCTGTTGACCTAACCCATGTCTACCTAGTGGTGCTGACCTAATACTTGTAGACCTAGTGACTGTATCCCATTTGTGGAGCAAAGAAGGCGGCGGGAGTATGAAGGGAGATGAGATCAGAGATGGCAGCTTAAAATCGCTCAGTGTGTATGGGCCGTCAGTGAGATCCGAGTGCTGCATCTGAGGATGCAATGTCGGATCAATATCCTGACCGGGGGGGAAGGACAGGACACTCCGGCGCTCACCTGCTCCAGTCGCTCCATGAGGGTGCCCCAGTAATGCGGTGCGGCTGCCGCGACGTTCAACGGGAGGGAACGGGAGAGGGCTGGTGTGATGCGGCTAGGGCCGCGGAGTAACTCCACGGGGTGGGGGGGGATTGCCGCTAACCTCCATCCATGGGGATCAGCTCCTAACTGCCACCCTCCAGTGGCCGGCGCCTAAGGCTGCCTAGTGGTGGCGCCATCCCTGTGTAGACCAGGATCCTTCACAGCAAAGAGGGGCAACATTGAAGAATGGTGCTGAGTGCCATCCCCCCCCCCCCAAACGCCGCTGCACGATTGCCAGGACTGCGAGACCCATTCTGCACATGCCCCTGCACAGACCCCCAAACATCGTATCTGCATGCAAACTATCGGATTTGCGTACAAAAATGAATCGGGCCCTTTGCAGGCAAGCGATTTCTTGCCTTGATACATTGATATGATTTCCCTGTGAAATGAACACTGGGAACAAACGGCATTTTTACATCAGGGTGTCTTGTTTTATCTTTTTGACTGTTTTACTTCTAGGTTATGAACAGGAAAAGGCCTCAGGTTCCTCTGCAGACATGTGGGAGGTTGCATGAACCGGCTTCTAGGAGATGGGGGATGTGGAAGGTAGAAAATAATCTATACAAGTCGGAAACCTTTATTTAAGACTGTACAGGATGACTGTGCGCTGCGTGCGTCTAAATATATACACGTGTATTCTGTTAGCTGTGGGCTGTAGTCAGTGGTTCCGCAGCAGAGATGTCGTTTGCATCTTTCCTGCAGAATAAAACAGTTATTAGTCAGTTGCCACTTTATTAGGTACAACCGTCCACCTGTTTCTTAGTGCAAATAACCAATCCCGTGGCTGCAGCTTAATGCAACCAAAGCAGGTGATGTGGTCAAGAGGTTCAGTTGTTGTTTACATCAAACACCAGACTTTGACCGTGGAAATCAGAAAATAAAGACCTGCACTGATCGCTACTAACAATGAGATATACTGTATTTATATATATATAGATATAACTAAACCATAGTTGCCTACCCCCCCTGCATTCTGCAGGAGACTCCCTGACATAGCAGCAATCTCCCTCTATCCCTCATTAGTCAAGCAATCTCCCTCATGTCACCTAGCCCACATTTCACTGTTACATCATAGTTACCTCTCCTCCTGCATTCTGCAGGAGACTCTTTGAAATGGCAGCAATCTCCCTCTCTCCCACAATAGTCTAACAATCTCCCTCATTTCACCTAGCCCACATTTCACTGTTACATCATAGTTACCTCTCCTCCTGCATTCTGCAGGAGACTCCCTGACATAGCAGCAATCTCCCTCTATCCCTCATTAGTCTAGCAATCTCCCTCATGTCCCCTAGCCCACATTACACTGTTACATCATAGTTACCTCCCCTCCTGGATTCTGCAGGAGACTCCCTGACATAGCAGCAATCTCCCTCTCTCCCTCATTAGTCTAGCAATCTCCCTCATGTCACCTAGCCCACATTACACTGTTACATTTTTTGGGAAAAAAGGAATGAGAGATAGATACATTTACATTGATCATCATCAGCATTTCCCAGCACTTTACCAAGTATAGTAGCTCTTACTAACTGCTTTGGGGCTCATCTACATTTGTTTATAAGTCATTTTAAAAGATTCCTCTCAGATGTAGCAGTGCACACCCACGCTTCTAGGGGCCACGTTCACAATCTTTTTTTCAAAATCTCTCCATATATGGAGCTAGACACGCCCTTTGGGTGGAGCATGACACGCCCCCTCAGTGGGGCGCTGTGCAAAATTATGCTATCAACTATAATGTCCCTGAAACTAGTTTTCAGAAGTAGGCAAGTATGAACTAAACTATTGAATAAAGGGGTCTATGTAATCAGTCTTTATAGGGATACATTGGAGAGAGAAACTACAGACTTAGGGGGTTATTCTAGTTCATTCTTTCTGACAAAATCCTTCTTAGATGGACAAAACCATGTGCACTGCGGGTGGGGCAGATGTAACTTGTGCAGAGAGAATTAGATTTGGGTGGGGTTTTTCTTCAAAGTGAGATCTATATTGCAGTGTAAAATCATGCAGTCAGTATTTTCCCTGCACAGAAACAAAAAAACTCACCCAAATCTAATTCTCTCTGCACATGTTACATCTGCCCCCCCTGCAGTGCACATGGTTTTGTCCATCTAAGAAGGATTTTGTCAGAAAGAATGAACTAGAATAAACCCCTTAATTACTGTACCTGTCATTTTTTTTAAGCACATCCTGTAACATGGCAGCTACAAGCTGATTGGTTGGTATCTCCAAGGCTTAGTACATATATCCCCTCTATGAGGCAGTGAGGCATTCCATAGTAAATATTAAAATTGCCCCATAGCAACCAATCAGATTGTACTTCTTAGTAGCTATGGGCCAAATCATGGGCGAGATGTAAAAGCATGAAATCTTTAGTCTTGTTCCAAATTACAATGTTTTGAAACCGTGATGTTTTTTTTTTGTCAAATTCGCAAATGTAACGTGAAAAATGCGATTTTGTGAGATTTTTGGTAATAAAAAAGTGAGGTTTTCGGTAAGAAAAAAAAGGCTTGAAACCCCCTAGCCCCCCCCCCCCCAGTTTCAGAAATTCAAGGGAACGAAATTCATATGGGATCCCCGTCAAGGGCCGGTCCTGGTTCCCAAAATAAGGGAGACAGAATGAGTAGGGGCCCCCCTGTATTTTGTGAACCAGCGCCGGGCTCAGATGTCCAGCAGGGTAATGCCATAGCCGTGGAAAACGTTTTATGCAAGTTCCCTCAGCCAAAGCATTATTCCTGTGGCTAATCAGCCTGGGCGGGGAGCCTGGAGGCCACAAAATGAGCAAATCGGGGAACTTGTGCTAAAACGGGATCTTACGTTCTCTTCTGAGATGTATCTCCACAATCTCTACAATCCAGCCTGGTCAGTTTATAATCTTCAGAGGGCCAGATGCCCTAAACTTCAAAAAGTGGTAAAATGGAGAGTGATAAACAAACAACCAATCAGCACCTGCCTGACATTTTTCAAACACAGTCAGTGACATGGCAGGTAGGAGCTGATTGGCTCTCCATTTTATTACTTTTGAAGCTTAGAGCATCTGTCCCTAAACTGAAGGGGCACCACCTAGCTGTCTTTTTATAACATGTACTAGATTAATGCTCGTTGGGAGATGAGTCGTTGCTATGGGCAACTCCTCCATTTGCCTTTTTTTGAACTTTTGATCTCCCCCTTAACGTTAAATTGCCAATAACAAGTTATCCAATAAACAGGCCCATGGGTCACTACACAGGCACTGGCCTATGTGCAGGGTGCTGTATGTATATGATAGTACAGCTGCTTATTCCTCTGTTATGTTTCCCAATGAGGCACCGGGCAGCCTCCTCACCCCCTCCCGTCTTGCTAAAGACACCGTTAAAATTGTGGTTTTGTTAAGGTCAGAAGTTGAGGACAGTCTGATGTCTGCGAGGACCCAGCCTAAACCCATGCAATGTGATAATTAGATAAGGCCGGCTCCTTCAGACCTAGACAGTATTCGCTCATCTAACAATGACATCATGGCCTTAAGTAGAAAATAACATCAGGCACAAATGGACGGATTCCTGTCCTGCTACGTAATACACTAATGCAGCGGTTCTCAAACTGTGTGTCCTGACCCCAAAGTGGGTCCCAACCTGCTCAGCATGGGGTCGCAACTCCATGTTGCTGACCATCAGGCAGGTGACTTTTCTAATCTCAGTCAGTGAATCAAGGAGTTTGAACAATCTGTTGAGTTGTCTGTTATGTTAGACTCCTCCCATCACTCTGTGCCTCCACAATGCTGCCATGTATGTGCTGTCTGCTGACTACACGTGTGATGTGATGGGTTATGGTATATTAGACTCCTCTCATCACTCTGTGCCTCCACAATGCTGCCATGTATGTGCTGTCTGCTGACTACACATGTGATGTGATGGGTTATGATATATTAGACTCCTCCCATCACTCTGTGCCTCCATAATGCTGCCATGTATGTGCTGTCTGCTGACTACACGTGTGATGTGATGGGTTATGGTATATTAGACTCCTCCCATCACTCTGTGCCTCCACAATGCTGCCATGTATGTGCTGTCTGCTGACTACACGTGTGATGTGATGGGTTATGGTATATCAGACTCCTCCCATCACTCTGGGCCTCCACAATGCTGCCATGTATGTGCTGTCTGCTGACTACACGTGTGATGTGATGGGTTATGGTATATCAGACTCCTCCCATCACTCTGGGCCTCCACAATGCTGCCATGTATGTGCTGTCTGCTGACTACACGTGTGATGTGATGGGTTATGGTATATCAGACTCCTCCCATCACTCTGGGCCTCCACAATGCTGCCATGTATGTGCTGTCTGCTGACTACACCTGTGATGTGATGGGTTCTGGTATATCAGACTCCTCCCATCACTCTGTGCCCCCACAATGCTGCCATGTATGTGCTGTCTGCTGACTACACATGTGATGTGATGGGTTATGGTATATTAGACTCCTCCCATCACTCTGTGCCTCCACAATGCTGCCATGTATGTGCTGTCTGCTGACTACACGTGTGATGTGATGGGTTATGGTATATCAGACTCCTCCCATCACTCTGTGCCTCCACAATGCTGCCATGTATGTGCTGTCTGCTGACTACACGTGTGATGTGATGGGTTATGGTATATTAGACTCCTCCCATCACTCTGTGCCTCCACAATGCTGCCATGTATGTGCTGTCTGCTGACTACACGTGTGATGTGATGGGTTATGGTATATTAGACTCCTCCCATCACTCTGTGCCTCCACAATGCTGCCATGTATGTGCTGTCTGCTGACTACACCTGTGATGTGATGGGTTCTGGTATATCAGACTCCTCCCATCACTCTGTGCCCCCACAATGCTGCCATGTATGTGCTGTCTGCTGACTACACATGTGATGTGATGGGTTATGGTATATTAGACTCCTCCCATCACTCTGTGCCTCCACAATGCTGCCATGTATGTGCTGTCTGCTGACTACACGTGTGATGTGATGGGTTATGGTATATCAGACTCCTCCCATCACTCTGTGCCTCCACAATGCTGCCATGTATGTGCTGTCTGCTGACTACACATATGATGTGAAGGGTTATGGTATATCAGACTCCTCCCATCACTCTGTGCCTCCACAATGCTGCCATGTATGTGCTGTCTGCTGACTACACGTGTGATGTGATGGGTTATGGTATATCAGACTCCTCCCATCACTCTGGGCCTCCACAATGCTGCCATGTATGTGCTGTCTGCTGACTACACGTGTGATGTGATCACCTTATGCAGTAACTTGCTGGGGTCCTGTCATTATTTTTATTGTCTAATGGGATCCCAGAGCAAATTAGTTTGAGGACCACTGCACTAATGCATGAAATGATTAGCAGGGGAGACGCACAGTTATATTCTCCTGGGGTAATGATGGCGAGCGCCGGTAGCCCTCCCTCCTTCTGCCCTCCTATGTTGCACACATTCACAGCCGCCTGACAGCTTGCGGCAATAGCGGTTCTGCTTTTCTCACTTCTTTTCCATTTGCCGCAACCTGCGGGGGTGAAGAACAATCGCCTGACAACAATCCTCGCCCCGATTTGACATCTGCGGGGAAAAAAAAACAAACAAAAACAGAAAAATCTGAGGTAAACGTGACAGACAATGCCCCCGTTCATGAAGAGCTTATGTTTTTCCTGTGATATATTATTATCTATACTATATACTTATCACAGACTTTAGAAGGGCATGAAAAGGTCACGTCACATTATACAAATAACCCATGACAACAGCGTGACTCACTAAAGGTTATACGGCCTCCTATGATCTTATCAGTGCAGGCTAATACCCCAGCTAGGAGCAATGCCTGGAACCTGTGTAGATTATGGGTGTGATCTGGTACTAAAGATTACACACCTGTGAGCACCTCAGTGAAGCAAAATCATAGTGTAAGAACAGGTTCTGTAACCATGGAGATCTTCACCACTGACATACCCCATTCAGTATCCGTAGTTATTCCTAGATACCTAGAAAGTGCTTCCAGTGTAGGGTAACTGGTCTATCAAATGCTATTCCAATATAAAGCAGGTTATGGCATTGCTGCTTTTGGGTGTCAGGTAGGGAGTTTGGCTGGGTCAAAAGGGCTCAACGGCAGGTTTCTGTCCCAGTAGAGCTCACCTACTGTAAATATAAGAGACTGATGGGTCTACTCTGGGAAAATGGGCCTGGAGCTCTATTCAACCCCTCAGACATTATATCCACTGGGATGGGCACCGTCACTGCTCCCACTGTCCTGAATTTTATCGAACAGTCCTAATTTTTAAGACCGTTGGTATGTACAGCAGTTCATTGATCATTTTAAGGGAGAGGTGGAGGGGTTGGGGGTCAGCCTAGCCCTTCAGAAATGCCTGGCAATGCCCATTGCACCATAGGCTCAGCCTCCGCCCCTATATATCGCGTCCATGTTCAGTTTTTTAAAAGTTTCTCAATTTGTAAAAATTTAGAGATGTGCATTGTAATCACACATGGATACCTCCCAGCGTTGTAATCACACATGGATACCACCCAGCATTGTAATCACACATGGATACCTCCCAGCGTTGTAATCACACATGGATACCTCCCAGCGTTGTAATCACACATGGATACCTCCCAGCGTTGTAATCACACATGGATACCTCCCAGCGTTGTAATCACACATGGATACCTCCCAGCGTTGTAATCACACATGGATACCTCCCAGCGTTGTAATCACACATGGATACCTCCCAGCGTTGTAATCACACATGGATACCTCCCAGCGTTGTAATCACACATGGATACCTCCCAGCGTTGCAATCACACATGGAATCCTCCCAGCGTTGCAATCACGCATGGAATCCTCCCAGCGTTGCAATCACGCATGGATACCTCCCAGCGTTGTAATCACACATGGATACCTCCCAGCGTTGCAATCACACATGGATACCTCCCAGCATTGCAATCACACATGGATACCTCCCAGCGTTGCAATCACACATGGAATCCTCCCAGTGTTGCAATCACGCATGGATACCTCCCAGCGTTGTAATCACACATGGATACCTCCCAGCGTTGCAATCACACATGGAATCCTCCCAGCGTTGTAATCACACATGGCTACCTCCCAGCATTGTGATCACACACGGATGCCTCCCAGCGTTGCGATCACACATGGATACCGCCCAGCGTTGCATTCACACATGGATGCCTCCCAGCGTTGCAATCACACATGGATACCTCCCAGCGTTGCAATCACACATGGAATCCTCCCAGCGTTGCAATCACGCATGGATACCTCCCAGCGTTGCAATCACACATGGAATCCTCCCAGCGTTGTAATCACACATGGATACCTCCCAGCGTTGTGATCACACATGGATGCCTCCCAGCGTTGCGATCACACATGGATACCTCCTAGCGCTGCGATCATGGATGCCTCATGAATCCTCCCAGCGTTGTAATCACACATGGATACCTCCCAGCGTTGTGATCACACATGGATACCTCCCAGCGTTGTGATCACACATGGATACCTCCCAGCGTTGTGATCACACATGGAATCCTCCCAGCGTTGTAATCACACATGGATACCTCCCAGCGTTGTGATCACACATGGATACCTCCCAGCGTTGTGATCACACATGAATGCCTCCCAGCGTTGCGATCACACATGGATACCTCCTAGCGTTGTGATCACACATGGATACCTCCCAGCATTGTGATCACACATGAATGCCTCCCAGTGTTGCGATCACACATGGATACCTCCTAGCGTTGTGATCACACATGGACACCTCCCAGCGTTACGATCACACACGGATACCTCCCTGCGTTGCGATCACACACGGATGCCTCCCAGCATTGCAATTACACACGGATACCTCCCAGCGTTGCGATCACACATGGATACCTCCTAGCGTTGTGATCACACATGGACACCTCCCAGCGTTACGATCACACACGGATACCTCCCTGAGTTGCGATCACACACGGATGCCTCCCAGCATTGCAATTACACACGGATACCTCCCAGCGTTGCGATCACACACACACGGATACCTCCCAACATTTGTGGCCTTCTACAGGTGGCTGTATCCTATAGTAGCTTATAGATTATTGTTTTGCAAATATTTATGGAAAGGGATCCGTCGGGACCCTCACTGTCAGCACCCGGTAATACATGCGCCGGCCGGCCGGCCACCGCCCGTGCATGCGCAGTGTGCACCAATGACTTTAACCAGGAAGCGGTGTGATTGCGTTACCCTGTTACACCGCTTCCAGCTCTTGGCCGGCAGGGACTCCTATCTGAGCCTGTCTCCTGCCATGAGAAACATAGTCAATTTGCGTGGAAATATACATTTTCACGTTACATATTTTAAACCGTAAAAATGCGTCTGGTGATAAATAGGCCCCATAGTGAGCAAGTCTGGGCATGGTCCGGGCTGTCCTGTGCTTCCACTGTCAGACAGAGAGCTGCAGAGTATCCAGGCACATTGCGTGCAAAGATCTGAGACAGTTCCTAGAAACAGATTCTGCCTGAAGAAGAGAACTCAGTGGATGCAGCCAGAGGCGTAAATCCCTCACATTAACCACCTGACTGCCGGCAACATTCCTGCACCTAAGTGGTTAATCTGAGCGCAGAGCTGTGATACATGATGTCATCCGAGCCCACTCCAGGAGCCAGGAAACTGATGTAACATCCCTGCGTAATGCACAGTGAAGCCATTTAATTGTCCTCAGATAAATGCAGCAGGCCGGAATGATGTCACCTTGTAACGCAAAACGTACAATCACGCCACGTTCGGCTTGACAAATGGCACACTGTTTGTTTTGTTAGTAATGTACAATTACACGAATGGCTCCAGGCCGTCCAGGGGATAAAACATGTTCCCAAAGTTCTAGGAAAGTGCAAAAACTTTGCCGAGTTCTAGAATTGCTTCATGGACGAGTTTTCTAAGCCAGTGCTTCCCAAATCCTAGAAATGTTCGTTCTAACTATGGGCCTTATTCTAGTTCACTGTTTCTGACAAAATCCTTCTTAGATGGAGAAAACCATGTGCACTGCAGGTGGGGCAGATGTAAAATGTGCAGAGAGAATTAGATTTGGGGGAGTTATTTTGTTTCTGTGCAGGGGAAATACTGACTGCTTTATTTTTACACTGCAATATAGATCTCACTTTGAAGTAAAACCCCACCCAAATCTAATTCTCTCTGCACAAGTAACATCTGCCCCACCTGCAGTGCACATGGTTTTGTCCATCTAAGAAGGATTTTGTCCGAAAGAGTGAACTAGAATAAGGCCCTATTTCACTTGCGATTCTGTGAGGAGACCCGGAAAACATGACCTGCTGGTGTGTCCAAAGAAGACTGGATTTGAGAAGCAACTGCTAAATTAGACGTACTATTTTGGGTTAATTTAATAAAGCTTGAATGAAAAGAGGTGAAGTCTGATCAGCAGTCAGCTGCAAAGTCCATCCTCAACTCAATCAAATTATTTTCCCAGTCTGTGCAAGTGCTTGTAACGCTGAGCCTTCCCCAGGCTGATTGAGGCCTGCGGTGACGTCACAGACCCTCCCAGAATACACCTGGGCATGCCTGTATTTTTCCGGTCACCCACAAATTTGCAGCTTCCTATCAGTTAAATTGGGAGGGGATTGCGAGTAATCGCTGATTTTTTTTCCCTTGCGCATGCGTGCTATGATTTTTACTTACGCTCTCACCGGGAAATGTGTGCAAGTCTCCCGGAGCCATCCAGGGCAGTATCGGGCAGACCTGGGCAGTACAGGTAGCTGATGATGAAATGCACATTGATCACGTGAGCATGTCCCCAGCTCCACCCACCCTTGTCTGACCACACCCCTCTTAGTGGCAACATGGCTGCCCCTTTCTGGAGGGAGGAGCTCAAAGGGCACCAAGTATGTTAAAAGTATAAAAACTGCATCATTTTGTGAGGAAAATAATAACAAAAATCTTAATACTTCAGATTTATGGCCAAACGTGTGACCAGCAGTGGCTAGTTATTATAACGCTTTTATGAGGATGGGCTTAGCTTTATAAATGTCCTGGAGCAGAATCAAAATAAGAAATTGATGCTAAACAATCTATATTAAATTATAAATTGATAGCTCTATTCAATCAATCAAGTAATTTATTGTCACTACATTAGGAATGCTTAATTGAAATGACATGGAGGAGAATACTCACATCACACAATGATATTAAAATTTCAAACTTAAACTAACAGAGGAAAAGAAACTGTTACGTACCATGCGGCATCCTAAGTACCTGTAATGTTTCCTAGAAGGCAACAGTGAGAAAAGAGAATAACAAGGATGGCAAAATGCGCCCTGCCCCTCTAGCAGCGCCGTGCTAAAACAGCCTGCTGCCTGTCCCTGCCGGTGTGCGCGAGGAAGCCCAGCACTGCCGTAGTTGCCCGGCACTTCCTACGGCAGTGACTTCGGTGGGGCCAGGCTCGCCACCTTTGGTGATGTCAACGGGCGCGACCCACCTACTTTTGGTGACGTCAGTGGCCGGACCGACTCTTTTGGGGACGTTGGAGGCCGGGCCCACCCCCTTTGGTGACATCGGCGGCCGGGCCACCCCTTTGGTGACGGCAGCGGCTGGGCATGCCCCGTTTGGTGACGTCGGTGGCTGGGCCTGTCCCCTTTGGTCACTTCGGTGACCCGGGCCCACCCACAACGGTAAACTCGGTGGGCCCAGCGGCCGGGCCACCCCTTTGGTGACGGCGGCGGCCGGGCATGCCCCCTTTGGTGACGTCGGTGGCCGGGCCTGTCCCCTTTGGAGACGTCGGCGATCCGGGCCCACCCACAATGGTAAACTCGGCGAGCCCGGTCCACCTCTCACCCAATCTAACATAGTACTCTCTGTTCTTCAGGTAATCCTATGAAAAACATTAAGAGCAGCATCCTCTGTTGGACCTATATGTAAACAACCCACCGGAATGACACCCTTTACGTGATCCACAACCTCTCGTGTTGTTATTCACAGTCACGCTTTGCTCCAACCAGGCGAGAAGCCACGATTAGCATCTGTTTCCCTGTGGCAAGCTATCCTGTGCGCCCACTCTGCCGTTGGGTGCTTAATCTCTGAAAGGGGAACCTGATAACCCGGCCTACAGAGGTGAGTTCAGCGACCTCTTGCTTAGACAATACCGGTGAAATAACCTGCGTAATTATAGTCCGTTGTCACATTTATTGCCGGGTGTATAACTTCCCCAGCTCACGTAGAACAATCGGCTTCAGTTCACGTATTTGATCAAAGTGTATCTGTAATAACTTAGACGTAACATTTAGCATTTCCTCTGAACAATTCTGTACAGGAGGGGCACACTAAGCTTAACCCTCTGAGTGCCAAGTGAATTTGATAAAATAGGTGTGAAAATTGGCAAGCAAACATTGGCCCTTATTCTGATCGGTGCGGCCGGATCCGAATATGCGGCCAGCACCGTGCGTCCTAAACCCCGCCTTCCATACGAATCGCCAACTCCGTCCGTACGCGGTAAGAAGCTGACCGCACGGAGCACGAGTGGATTTCTCATGTATACACCTCCTCCATCTCAGGGAACCTCCCCCATCATTCGATGGTCGCAGAACATCGAATGCAGGGCCGAGTGGTCCGCCAGCTCCCGCAACCTCAGACCACACGGGCATTTCTCCGTGCAAAAGCAGGGATCTGGGCGGGCAGCTGACATCCGGCAATGTCATATGTCCGCCCCCTACACGTGCGTCACGGCCGCATTACCATACGTACGCCCAGCGTTTTCATGGGAACGCCCATGAAACGCGGGGTGTAAACATATGATAATGAGCCCAAACAGCCCTTCACGCCCCTCTCCACCCCCTGATCGTAGTGTTCACATTTCATGCGGAATATGGCCGTGCGTCCGGCTCGCACATGCGCAGACACAAAACATCGGCGGCACGAACGCACGCGGATATTACCGCACCAACCAGAATAAGGGCCATTGTTATCCATCATAATGACCTGCAATGTTACCTTATATAGGGAATCTAATCTTTATTTTACACAACATTTTTTATTTTTTTTTGCATTTATTTAACAAATGTGAGCGACGCTGGCGGTTTTAGCGGATATTTTGTGCATCTCTTACATAGATGTTGGCACTCAAAGGGTTAAGAAGCTGCTTAACTAGAGACAGGTTACAGGGGCAGGCCGATCGATCTACTTGTAAGGCCACAGTACATTGGGGTGTGTAACAATTTTGGAAGAAAATATGCGGGGTAGATAATTCAGGGTGCATAACTGCCAATACTTGAATAAGTCATAGTCATCTTTGCCTCGCGTCACACCTGGGAGCACGGAGAAGGAGGCCGGCATCACATCGGGCGCTTGCACTACTGACACAAATATAGCCCTAGCTGTAGGTGTTTTTGAGCACTGAAGGAAACTGAGGAGTGTCAAAACAATTCACATACTCTATGCAAATAATCGTCCTTCTAGGTGCGTCCTTTGGGTAAATGTTTCAGTTATATTTAGTAAGAATGCAATGAAAGAACTTCCAGGTATTTGTTATGAAACATTCTGCTGAAACAGGGGGGGGGGAGATGTGCAACAACATGGAAATCTATAACGGGGCTGATGTACTAAGCCTTGGCAAGAGATATAAAGTGCTAGCCAATCAGCAAGGATGCCGACTGGTCAGCCGGGCAGCGATAAAATTGAGGTGGCGTGGTCACCGATGGGGTGGGGGCGTGGCTACAGCCCCATGAAAAACATAGGAGAGGGAGAGAGAGAGGACAGGCTGCTGCTGCAGCTGTCTCTCTCCCCAGGTCAGCACATGGCGCTGAGCTGGGGAGAGAGGCTGTGCTGCGGTGGAAGCCTGTCATCTCTCTCCCCGCTGCCCGGCTCCCCCTGCAATGGGGGAGAGGGAAAAAGTATCCGCTCCCCCCCCATGAGTTGACAATAGAAAAGGTTGTGTGTTGACCTTCTGCCTGTCGAACAGTAGTGGTCCACCTTTTGACTGTCAACTTACACAACCTATTGACCTATCGCGCGCATACCCTGCCATGTTACAGGCTGTGCTGGAATAATACCAGTTAGGAGCTGATTGATTGGTACTTTATCACTCTCCAACGTTTAGGACATTTGCCCACTTGCTGACTCTCACTGAGGGAATCTCTCCATATATGGAACTAGACACGCCCTTTGGGAGGAGCATGGCACGCCCCCTCAATGGGGAGGCTTGCAAAATTCTATTACCAACTATAATCTCCCTGAAACTAGTTTTCAAAAGTAGGCAAGTATGCCCCATACACTATGCGATTTGGGCCCGATTTCACCCGATTCGGATGGATCAGGCAGTAAAATCAGGCCAAATCGCTGTCTAGACACCCCATCCAATGCGCGGTCCTGTGAGCATCGGATTGGAGTCGGGAGGTGTAAAATCTCATGTGCAGCCTCCGGGAAGGAAGGGGACACTGTGAGGCGGGTAGGGACGGGGGACGCTGCGAGGCAGGCAGGGGCAGCGGACGCGAGGTAGGTAAGGGCAGGGGACGTGAGGCAGGCAGGGGCGGGGGACACAGAGGAGGTGGACGCTGGTGACAAGAACGGAGAGCCAGGCAGGAGGAGCAGCAAGAAAAAAAAAAACAATGCAAATGAATGGACAGCCACTGATTGACTGAGCGCTCTCTCAGCCAATTGCTGAATGGCTGAGAGAGCGCTCAGCCAATCACTGGCTGCCCATTCATTTGTATTGGGTTCTTTTTTTTTCCTCTTGCAGCACTGTGACTGACAGGTCCCTCTCCCCCTGCCTGTCTCTCCGTTCCCGGACTAATGTATGGGGGACAGACTGAAAGTTCTACCACTGTACATAACAATATAAAAACATATAAATCCAGGTAACTGATATTTCTGGATATGCAGTCAAGAACTATACTGTGCTGAAATTCATACTGTCAACACTGAGGGCCAGATGTATCAAGCTTCAAAAAGTGATAAAGTGTAGAGGGATAAACAGCCAGCCAATCAGCAAGTCACAGGCCGGGTTTAAAAAAATGGCAGGTAGGAGCTGATTGGCTGGCTGTTTATCACACCCCGTTGTATCACTTTTGATACAATTGATACTTGATACATCTGGCCTAAAACTTTTACAGTTATGATGTCGATATGGTTCAAATAAAAAATCTTGACATTGATAGAATGTCGATAAATAAAATGTTGACAGGAAAAATGCCAACGTTAGCAGTAGGCTTTTAAAATTCTCCGAGATCGACCAGCAACCCCACCTCCGGCAAATTTCAGATCCTATTACCTATGCCAGGAAGTGTCGACATGATGACCATTTGGACATTTTATCACTGCTGACATCACCATGTCGACACTCGTGTCGGACATAATTTTTCGGTTTATTTACCTTGATGTGTTTAATATGACATGGAAGAGAGGAATGACTTTTAGAAACTAGGGCCATTTTATAGACCAAGGATTTTTTTTGTCCAGGTCCCAAATGACATCTTCAAAATCAGCTTTTGTGATCTAGCGATCATTAATAATTTCCTTCCACAAATGATGTCACTCTCACCTACATAGTGACAGGATTAGTTTACAGTGGAATGAGTAGTAAATTAGGGGGAAATTTACTAAGATGGGACTTTTTCAGAAGCCATGTTGCTATGGGAAACCAATTAGAGTATATGTATTATCTTCTAGAAAGTGCTAAATAAATAAGTAAATTCTGATTGTTTGCCCCTAGCAACATCCCATGGGAAATAAAACTCCCTTAGTCAATTCTCCCCTTAAAGTCTAAGGGCCAGATGTACTAAGCTTGAAAAGTGATAAAATGGAGAGTGATAAACCATAGTTGCCGACTTTTGAGCTGCCCTCTCCGGGAGAGGGCAGCCAGCTCTGTCAGGCAGGGGGCGGGGCTATTTCCATGACTGGAAAAAGAGGCGGTCCGGGGCGTGGCCACACAGATGATGCCCTGTTGGGGGCATGTCTACAGCGTCACGGCATTTTAGCCCCGCCCCCCGCCGTGCAATGCCGGTATTTCAGTCATTGCACTGCGGGGGGCGGGGCTAAAATGCCGCGATCGCGGCATTTTACCTGCAGACCCCCCGCCAAGTGACACATGACA
Organism: Crinia signifera; assembly: GCF_055691185.1. Lineage (NCBI taxonomy): Eukaryota > Metazoa > Chordata > Amphibia > Anura > Myobatrachidae > Crinia > Crinia signifera. The sequence goes on from NC_139221.1 coordinate 314,337,969, forward strand.
TGACATCGCAGGAGCTGGGGGGGATATGCGGGAGGATTGCCACCCTTTCCGGGGGACCGGGAGGGGGACCCGATTTCCGGGACCCTCCCGGCCATTCCGGGAGGGTAGGCAACCCTGTGATAAACAACCAGCCAGCTCCAACCTGCCATGTCACAGGCTGGGTTTGAAAAACGACAGGTAGGAGCTGATTGGTTGGTTGTTTATCACTGCATCTGGCCATGTAAAACAAACAAACAAACAAAAAACATTGAAACCTACGTACTTATCACAATAGGTAATCAGCGATATAATAGGAGTGAAGGACGCTCTGTTGCAGAATGTGATACATCTGGTAGTATAACATGCTTTCACAACTATACACATACCCAGCTTCAAAGGTCAGAGCAGCGGTCACATACTGTATATACATACTGACGTCAGACGCTCACTGCAGGGCTCACAGGTGTGACCGTACTGTCTCTAAGAAACCTTAAGGGGTACATTTACTAAGATGGAATGTTGCCAATAGCAAGCCAATAAGATTCTACTTCTTATTTATTTCATAGTTACCTCCCCCCCCCCCCCCCCGCATTATGCAGGAGACTCCCTGAAATAGCAGCACTCTCCTTCTCTCCCTCATTAGTCTAGCAATCTCCCTCATGTCACCTAGCCCACATTACACTGTTACATCATAGTTAACTCCCCTCCTGCATTCTGCAGGAGACTCCCAGACATAGCAGCAATCTCCCTCTCTCCCTCATTAGTCTAGCAATCTCCCTCATGTCACCTAGCTCACATTACACTGTTATATTTTTTGGGGAAAAGGAGTGAGAGACAGATACATTTACATTGAATCATCTGCACCATTTCCCAGCACGTTACCAAGTATAGTATCTCTTACTAACTGCACTGGGGCTCATCTACATTGGGATATAAGTCATATTACAAGATTCCTCTCAGATGTAGCAGTACACACCCACGCTTCTAGGTGCCACATTCACAATCACTTTTCACAATCTCTCCATATATGGAAGTAGACACGCCCAAAGGGCGTGTCTAGTTTCATATATGGAGAGATTGTGAACGTGGCTCAATGGGGCGCTGTGCTACCAACTATAATCTCCCTGAATCTAGTTTTCAAAAGTAGGCAAGTATGATTTATTTAGCACCTTCCAAAAGATAATGGATATAATCTGGTTGGTTGCTATGGGTAACATCCCATCTTCAATAGAACTCCCATCTGTCAGGGCTCGGGTCACTGGTGTACCCGGCTGCGGCAGCGGTGAGCCAGCGGAGGATGCTGGGTACTTTGAGGTATGAAGGGTCCTTAAGACACGGGAACTGCGGACGCAGCCAGGTGGGGAATTGACGTGACTCTGATCAGAGGCGCGGAGTCTAACACCACCGACGGTCTTCACCCGGGACCCCCGCAAGGAGGTTTGGACTCCGCTGCGTTCGGTGGTACTAACAAACTGGGCTCAGGGAAGGCCAGCAGGGGACCGGTCCAAGTCAGCTGCTGTCCACTCCCCTCAGTACCTGGGCCCGTGTCTGCTCTCGGCGGCCCTGCCCTCTTTTGCCACTTTCTCCCATATACGATATAAAGTATGGACCATTGGGGGTAATTCAGACTTGATTGCATGCCGAGAAAGTGCAGCAGCCAGCGATCAGATAGATGCGCATTAATGTGCTTGCTGTGTGTGTGAATGGGTGGGTATGGCTAGCGAAGACTTGTCAGCCCTCCAAAAATAGCTTAATCCCTTCGTAAGATGCTCACCATCAAACGATTTTTCCACTGGGCACCAGTCATCACAAGCTCGATGGGCCAGAGACTGCGATCAAATCAGCCAAATCAAGGCTGGAGATGACATCACACACCCTTCCCTAACAGGCTTGGGCACGTCTGCATTTAGCACCACCCCTAGACGCCTCCTTTCTGTCAATCACCTTGTGAGCAGCGAGCGAAGGAAAAAAGTAGCATGTTTTCATCGCAGCACGGCATCGCGCACTTGCGGCCCATAGGCATGCACAGTCTTATCGATAATCAGCCGCTGTGCTCATTTGCAGCCTTGCGTTCGTCTGAATCGGCCCAATTATTTCAAATGTTTCGTAACACATTTTGGTCCAAGGAAAATTCCAGGACCCACGATGACCCATTCACAGCAACACGGAAACCAGTTTTTTTTTCCAGGTCCTTGCCTTGTCGGAAAAGGGATAACAAAGATAGGCAATCGATGTTACACCAGGGTTGCCGACTTTTTAAATCTCCTCTCCAGGAGAAGCCCGGAGAGGAGACATTAGCAGGAGTTTGTGGGGGCGGGGCTTGAACGTGACGTCATTAAGCACCGCCCCATGCTTGAAAATAATCCGTTTTGCACATCCCCGTGGAGGGGGCGGTGCTAAAATGACGTGTTTATGACACTTTAGCCCCGCCCCCTCATCGGAGATAAGCATATCGGGTTATTTAAATGGTGCGGTGGGGGAGTTTTAGCCGCGATCGGGGGGGGGGGGGGGGGGGGGGGAGCAGGGCTCCCCCAGAAACCGGGAGGCTTGCCCACATTTCCGGGGGACCGGGAGGGGGACCCGATTTTCGGGACCCTCCCGGCCATTCCGGGAGAGTAGGCAACCCTGTAGTTACACCACATGGTGAGGGACTACAAATCTCAGCATGCACAGATGCTAGAGGCTGACAGTGATGTTAGATTATGATATTCAGTGCTATAATGGCCTCATATACTTAGACTAGATACGAGGGTAGTATTGTCCATGGACCAGAAGGACATGCCAGATAACTGTATATACAATTTACTTTTAAAAGGTTGACCTGTCCAGTGGAAACAAGTGTACGGCAACTTAAGATTAATGGTAATTTTTTACCAACGTGACAATTTCTGGTAATGCAACTCCCTGTTCCGGATTACCCAACGCCAGTGTGACACTCATACTGCGCATATCTTCCCGATTACAAAACTGGCATGAACAATTTCTCTTTGTTTTCCGATGCAAAGCAACGCGCCTCAACCGTCTACGAAATCCCTATTTTCACAAGAAGGCAAATTCAGCCTGCGGAGGAACCTCTCCTTGACTTTTTTAAAGTTGAAAATGTGTTCTAGGAGCTGCAAAGAGATGAGTCACGGAACACAAGAGCCGCATGTGGTTCTCAAAATACACTCTTGTATAGCTACAGGCATGTATGAAACAGCAGCATCATTATCTGATCACAGGAAACGGTGCGCTGATCTACTATTCAGGCCTGGATGACATTTAAAGATAATTTTACCTTTGTTCAAAAAAATAATAATGTGAATAGAGTTCTGCATCATTCATTAATGGCTGAGAACGTGTGGGCAGGGATACTTGTTTTCAAAATCTGCGTCTGTTGCTGACCTCAAATACAAAAAATGTGGTTAAAGAAAATCTTTTGTGTGAGCACAATCTGGCCCACGCACCAATAATATGTATGCAGATAGTTTGTCACAACCTGGGGACCGGTAGGAACTCTGGCAATGGCCATAGAGGTTTGAGTAGAGTCATGATGTAAAATAACTATATGTGTGATTATAAAGCTTACAGCAGGGTCAGCATTTCATTGTGCGCAAAAGGACCTCATTCCCATTCTGGATTTACCACTGGAAAAGATGCTGTGAGGGATCGGATGCGGCTGGAGATGGCGGAAAGAGTTCAATCATCCTCCCTACCACCACCACCACCACCACGAGGACCACGCCACTAATTCATTTAAATGTTTTCCTTTTTTTATCATAAAATCAGTGGTGGCTCCTGCCTTTAGACTTAAGGGGGGCTGCAATTTCCTGGGTGCTGCTCGTTGCAGACGGTCATTATATACTTGCAGGTTATTAGTTTGATTTGCTCTGTACCAGTGTTTGTGTGCATTTACAGTAAATATATGCACACAAACACAGGTACAGAGAAAAATACACACTTTTAATAACTTTAATAGGTACTTATGTAGTATCTGGGCTGCCGATTTTTTGATTGTATGCCTTAAGTTAAGGCATACAATCAGATGCGATGCGATATCGCATCGCATCGCATCGCATCGCATCGCATCGCATCCGATATCGGATGCGATGACCCGATTTTTCCATAGGAATCAATGTTAAAATGATTCCTATGGAAAAATGGGTCCTTTTCATACCCCTACTATCCAAGTGGGCATGGAGTTGGATATAAACCTGTGGCGAGCGTAGCGAGCCACCGAGCCCGAAGCGTGGCGAGCGAAGCGAGCCCCGCGAGGGGACGGTATTCGTCCCCTCGCGGGGCTCGCTTCGCTCGCCACGCTTCGGGCTCGGTGGCTCGCTACGCTCGCCACAGGTTTATATCCAACTCCATGCCCACTTGGATAGTAGGGGTATGAAAAGGACCCATTTTTCCCATTGAATTCCATGTTAAAATGGACTCAGTCCATTTTAACATTGATTCCTATGGAAAAATCGGGTCATCGCATCGCATCGCATCGCATCGAATCGCATGGTCGCATGCGATGCGATGCGATCTCCCGATCCGACCCGATTTTGAAATCGGCAGCCCAGATACTACATAAGTACCCTTTAATATTAATTAAAGTACACAAAAGGATACTCTTAAGTAGAGATTAGCGGGTCTGGATCCCTGAGATCCGACAGATCCAAATATCGGGGATCCGGGCCAGATCCGAGCCGGCTCGGGAGTTCCCGCCTGAATTCCGGACCAATAACGAGGCCGAACGTCATCATCGCGCTGTCGGATTCTCGCGGGAGCGGGATCTTATAAAAGATGCACGCGCGCCCCGCCATCTTCACTCCAATCTTGGAGAGGGAAGAGGGTGGTTGGGAAGCTCCGTGTGCTCCGTGCTGTGCTCTGTGCCATGTGCTCCGTGCTGTGCTCCGTGATCTGCCCTGTGCCCTCACTGCCCTGTGCTGTGCTCCATGCCATGTGCTCCGTGCTGTGCTGTGCTCCGTGACCTGCCCTGTGCCCTCACTGCCCTGTGCTGTGCTCCGTGACCTGCCCTGTGCCCTCACTGCCCTGTGCTATGCTGTGCTCCGTGACCTGCCCTGTGCCCTCACTGCCCTGTGTTGTAGACTTGTATTGAGAGTCAGTGACTGTTTATAGGCCTGAGCCCTGTAGTGTGATTTAACTAACTAGGTGCTGCAGTGCTCACACGCAGGGGCTGCAGTGTCCACTGTCCAGGGGCTGTCCTGTGGCCCGTGCCCTGTTGTGATTTATTTAGCCCTGAACCCTGTGTTTTTTTGTGATTTAACTAACTCAGTGCTGCAGTGCTCACACGCAGGGGCTGCAGTGCTGCTGAGTAGTACACTGTGTACAGGGGCTGCAGTAATACAAGGAGCTGTGTCCAGTGTGACGGCCTATATCTTATCCATTGTCCAGTGTCACGAGTCACTCACGACATATATCCTGTGTCCTGTCCTGTGTGACGACATATCCTGTGTCCAGTGTGACGACATATATCCTGTGTCCAGTGTGACGACATCTATCCAGTGTCCAGTGTGACGACAATATATCCTGTGTCCAGTGTCACAAGTCACTACATATATCCCGTGTCCAGTGTGACATGTAATGTGTGCCGGCATATATCCTGTGTCCAGCGTGACATATATCCATTGTCCAGTGTGACGACATATATCCAGTCTCCAGTGTGACGACATATATCCTGTGTCCAGTGTGACGACATATATCCTGTGTCCAGTGTGACGACATATATCCAGTGGCCAGTTTGACGACAATATATCCTGTGTCCAGTGTCACAAGTCACAACATATATCCTGTGTCCAGTGTGACATGTAATGTGTGCCGGCATATATCCTGTGTCCAGCGTGACATATATCCATTGTCCAGTGTGACGACATATATCCTGTGTCCAGTGTGACGACATATATCCTGTGTCCAGTGTGACGACATATATCCTGTGTCCACTGTGACGACATATATCCATTGTCCAGTGTGACGACATATATCCAGTGTCCAGTGTGACGACATATAGCCAGTGTCCAGTGTGACGACATATATCCAGTCTCCAGTGTGATGACATATATCCTGTGTCCAGTGTGACGACAAATATCCTGTGTCCAGTGTGACGACATATATCCAGTGGCCAGTGTGACGACAATATATCCTGTGTCCAGTGTCACAACATATATCCTGTGTCCAGTGTGACATGTAATGTGTGCCGGCATATATCCTGTGTCCAGCGTAACATATATCCATTGTCCAGTGTGACGACATATATCCTGTGTCCAGTGTGACAACATATATCCTGTGTCCAGTGTGACGACATATATCCTGTGTCCACTGTGACGACATATATCCATTGTCCAGTGTGACGACATATATCCAGTGTCCAGTGTGACGACATATATCCAGTGTCCAGTGTGACGACATATATCCTGTGTCCAGTGTGACGACATATATCCTGTGTCCACTGTGACGACATATATCCAGTGTCCAGTGTGACGACATATATCCTGTTTCCAGTGTGACGACATATATCCAGTGTCCAGCGTGACATATATCTAGTGGCCAGTGTGACATCTAACCATTGTGTGACGGCATATATCCAGTGTCCAGTGTACAGGAGCTGTGTCCAGGGGCGGTGTCCAGAGGCTGTGTCCAGTGTGACAGCTGTGTCCAGTGTACAGGAGCTGTGTCCAGAGGCTGTGTCCATTGTCCAGGGGCTGTGTCCAGGGTGACAGGCTGTGTCCAGGGGCAGTGTCCAGGGGCTGTGTCCAGGGGCAGTGTCCAGTGTCCAAGGGGCTGTGTCCAGTGTGACAGGCTGTGTCCAGTGTAAAGTAAGAAAAAGAAATAAAAGTAATAAATAAAATAAAAACACATTTTTGGAGGATGATGGAGGAGGAAATAGTGGGAGATCAGCAACCTGATAGAAGTGCTGAAGCTGCTACCACCAGTCATGACAAGGCCGATACCTCTTTGTATTTGCTGTTTGGAGCATTTCTCTTTTTTTGGGATAGTTTATTAAACTGCCACCCTGTCTGCCCCTGCAGTGCCGCTCTGCCAGGTTGGAAGTGTAAGGTCCACATGTATGTGATGCCCACTGCTGTCGCTTAGCTTAGTCATCCAGCTACCTCGGTATACCCTTTTGGCCCAACTACAGTAAATTAAAACAATTTTGTAAGCTGTGAAGTGATCAAAATTTACTAGAAATAAGTGGAAACTAATGTTATTGAGGTTAATAATAATTTAGGGGCAAAAACAGGCCCAAATTCTGTTATTTTAGCCATTTTTAGCATTTTTTCATAAAAATCCAGATCCAAAACCAAAACCCACAAGGGTGGTTTTGCCAAAACCAATCCAGATCCAAAACACGAAGGGAGATCCAGATCCAAAACCAAAACCCGAAAAAGTGGCCGCCGCACATCTCTACTCTTAATAAAGATCTACACACAAATATTATTAACATAACATAAACTTCCATGCGGCTCTCTGGTGCACTGCATACCTTCCTTCAGCTGCATCACACCGAGTGACTCACTGAAGTCTGGGCATGCTCACTGCAGAGGATTGCTTCTGGGCTGCACAGACAGCAGCCCATAGAAGCACTGTAGCTCTGCTGATGTGCACAGAATGGCTTCCTGTTAAAAGCTATTGCTGTCATCACTCCTTATACTGGCAGCCCAAGAGGGGGAGGAGTTTCCAGCTCTGTGTATGATGAGCAGGAGCAGCTTCCAATAGGAATCTACTTCATGCTGAACTCCTCCCCACAGGGTTGGGCTGTTGCTGTGTCTGCTCTGCTGCTTCATGGAGCCTGGTGAGAGGAGGCTACCAGTGTGTCAGAGACACAGACAGCCAGGAGCCGCCACTGCATAAAATACAGGGGTTCTGCAGAAGGCATGAGCTTCTAAACATGTAAACATTTGTCACAGGAACCACCAAAAGGTGGCTTGCCCCTCACAGCTGGTAGGTGCACAAGTCTCAGGCCTAAAAGTGTACTGTAGAAGGAACTGATACACGTGGGCTGTGGAACCAAAAAGAGAACCGGAAGGAATGTTCTGACTAACCATAAAGGCAAGCATAACGTCAGGAACAGGCTGAGGGCCAGGTGCACTAAGCTTCAAAGAGTAATAAAATGGAGCCACAGCCAATCAGCTCCTACCTGCCATGTCACAGGCTGGGGTTACATGTCAGGCAGAAGCTAATTGGTTGGCTGTTTATTACTTTCCATTTTATCACTTTTTGTCCCAAAGTCCTATACAGAAGACCAGGATGCAGGATGCAGGTCTGTGCTCTGAGCTACAATAAAATGGCTGCATACATTTGGTGGGCTGATAAGCTTAGTGGTCATGTGACTACCCCTTTTCATTGCTGTCAGAGTTGTGCACTGCCTGCCTGGAAAACTCAGCCATCATTAAGAGCAGGCAGTGGGGAACCAAACCCAATAACTATAAGTGATCACCGTTCGCTGGCAGCATAGGTAAAACTATTGTCATAGTATGTCACTATTGATGGCTGGTTGCAGTATCGCCATCAATAGCGACCACACCGATGGCCATCCCTACTGTAGACCTAAAGTCCGTGGTAGAGGCAGGCGAGAGAGCGGTGTCCGGGGGAGCTGCAGGTGGGGTAGAGGCAGGAGAGGAAGCGCAGGGTCCGTGGTGGAGGCAGGCGAGGACCGGAGAGCAGTGTCTGGGGTAGATGCAGGAGAGGAAGCGCAGGGTCCGTGGTAGAGGCAGGCAAGGACCGGAGAGCAGTGTCCGGGGGAGCTGCAGGCAGGAGAGGAAGCGCAGGGTCCGTGGTAGAGGCAGGCAGGGACCGGGGGAGCTGCAGGCGGGGTAGAGGCAGGAGAGGAACCGCAGAGTCCGTGGTAGAGGCAGGCAAGGACCGGAGAGCAGTGTCCGGGGGAGCTGCAGGCAGGAGAGGAAGCGCAGGGTCCGTGGTAGAGGCAGGCAGGGACCGGGGGAGCTGCAGGCGGGGTAGAGGCAGGAGAGGAACCGCAGAGTCCGTGGTAGAGGCAGGTGGGGACCGGCGAGCAGTGTCTGGGGGAGCTACAGGTGGGGTAGTGGCAGGAGAGGAAGCGCAGGGTCCGTGGTAGAGGCAGGCGAGGACCGGAGAGCGGTGTCCAGGGGAGCTGCAGGCGGGGTAGTGGCAGGAGAGGAAGCGCAGGGTCTGTGGTAGAGGCAGGCGAGGACCGGCGAGCAGTGTCTGGGGGAGCTGCAGGCGGGGTAGTGGCAGGAGAGGAAGCGCAGGGTCCGTGGTAGAGGCAGGTGAGGACCGGCGAGCAGTGTCTGGGGGAGCTGCAGGTGGGGTAGTGGCAGGAGAGGAAGCGCAGGGTCCGTGGTAGAGGCAGGCGAGGATCGGAGAGCAGAGACCAGGGGAGCTGCAGGCGGGGTAGCAGCAGGAGAGGAAGCGCTGGATCCGTGGTAGAGGCAGGTGGGGACCGGAGAGCAGAGTCCTGAGGAGTGGTGAGCGGCAGTAGAATAGAAAAAACACTCTATTCAAAAGACTGGACGGATGCTGATTGGCTGAGCTGTCAGCCAATCAGCGGCCGCCCAGTCTTTTAAATAAGATTTTTACTAGCTTGCCGCTATCCCAGACACTGCTCCCGGTCCCTGCTCCCCACCTGCCTCTACCACGGACCCTGCTTTCCTGCCGCTACCCCGCCTGCAGCTCCCCCGGACCTCTCTCCCTGCCGCACCGACGGCTGCACTTATGTGCAGACCGTCCAACCTCCGGATCTGATCCACAGCGCACAGGACTGAGCATCGGATCAGATTGGATTGGGGAATTTCACCCGATTTCTCGGCCCGATTCTTCATAATCGGGTTAAATCGGACCCCAATATTATCATTAGAATTTGGAAATTTTTGATTGGTCAGTTGGATTCAGTATTGAATCCCGGCGGTCGGGATCCCGGCGTTCAGAATCCCGACGCCGGAATCCCGACAGCCGAAATGCCGACAAGGGGGGGACGTGGATCGCCCGCCCCCTATCGGGCTCGCTGCGCTCGCCACGCGGCGGGCCCGGTGCCTCGCTACGCTCGGCACACTAATTTATTCTCCCTCCAGGGGTGTCGTGGACACCCCAGGAGGGAGAAAGTGTCGGCATTTCGGCGGTCGGGATTCTGAATGCCGGGATCCCGACCGCCGGGATTGTAACTGCATCCCGGTCAGTTGTGGTTCCCTTCAGTGTTCTCCCTGCAGATATCTCCTCAGCTCTGATATGCTTTGCTGGAATATACTGTATTTGTTTCACAAAGGCCCAGCAGATGTCTGCTACTTCTCTGACTAAACAGACGAGGCGTACTGAGTACACATACGCCGGTGGGGATCAGTAGCTGTGACAGAGTATCTCTCAGGAGCCTGTTCTCTAGCTGGCGTGTTTTGGTGCTGGCACCGCTGGCAGCGCAGTCTGAGCTATGTAATAACAACATGTAAAGGTCTGTTAGTGCTAATATGAAGTACAGTGCTATTTATAGTGTGAAAACCTGAGGTGTAACCAGACGTAACTGCAATAAATTGTGGAGGAATATTAACATTCTTTCCCTGCCACTTCCTCTTGCACTGGTAGGCCGAGACCAGACCCGAGTAATAAGCCCACAGGTTAAGCCGTCCAGTTCCCAATTACTGTAGGTATTCCTGTACAATGACGCAGCATGGCATTCTCTTGGCATGCTTGTGATAGGTGGGTGCATGGTTGGTGTAATGGTTAGCTTTACTGCCTCACAAGCCTGAGGTCTTCCTTTAGATTTCTGTGTGGAGTTTGTATATTCTCCCCGTGCTTGCGTGGGGTTCCTCCGGGTGCTCCGGTTTCCTCCCACAATCCACAAATATACTGGTAGGTTAATTGGCACCCAAAAAAATTATTCCTAGAATGTCTGTGTGTGAGAGTGTACATGTGGTAGGGAATATAGATTGTAAGCTTCACTGGGGCAGGGACTGATGTGAATGTACTAATATTCTCTGTAAAGCGCTGCGGAAAAAATTCCCCCCCCCCCCAAAAAATAACGAAAAACCCATGTTGACCTTTTCGCGCTTCGACAATTGACACGTCTACCTTTTGCATGCAGTATATATATCTAGTAAGGCGATAGCGACGCTTTGATCCAGACAATGACAAAACCAATATTCAGCAGCCCCAGAAACCTCTGTGACAGATTTTACAGCTCAGTTCTGTGCATCAGACACATGGAGGAGAAACACAGTCCAATAATACACAGTACACACCCTAGGCTGCTGCACATATACATGTGACATACAATATTATCACAGTGTGACTCGCTAGGAAGTGCTGACAATGTAACAAGTGACCTCACATTCCACCTCCTATTACAGTATCGCTGCCCATTTGTCAGATCGCTGCGCTCCCTCTAGCGGACACTCCGTGTAACTGCAATAACTGATTGATTTTGCCACTTGCTGTACAGTGTAATTATTATTATTTATATATCATATATCATTATTAATTAAAGCTACACAATCTATATAACTAAAATGCTTTATATATATTTTGAAAAAATATATATTTATTTATTTGCAGAAGCAGAGAGCAGATATATCACAGCAGCTCATCAGTTAAATTCCTTTCTTGCAAAGGCTTATTTCATGCAAGCAGTGTGTGCCAGCCTCAGCCTGGCATGCATGCATCCCTGTGCCCGGGTCTGCCGCCTGTCGGCGGTTGTGAATGATGAAAATGCAGGTAACCCAAGCTAAGCTCTGGCTGTGAGAAGTGCAGGGTATGATGCAAGGCAGCACAGGAATGACTGACTGAGCCCTCCCCGTCCCATTGCAATGTGATTATCAATGTGTTGCACAAGCCCAGGAGGGAGGCGGGGCCCCATACACTGCGCACACACACACACAGTGTGTCAGGGGGTGAGTCACACAGGAGGAGGGCACAGTGAGTGTGTGTGTCTCTCAGTCACACAGGAGGAGGGCACAGAGAGTGTGTGTCTCTCAGTCACACAGGAGGAGGGCACAGAGAGTGTGTGTCTCTCAGTCACACAGGAGGAGGGCACAGAGAGTGTGTGTACTGTGTCTGATCACACATCACAGGGCTGCAGGAGAGGCAGATGCAACCTGGAGCTCACACACTCTACATCTGCCACAGGCTGCACAGTACCTGAGCCACCAGTACTGAGCACAGTAACAGCTCAGGACCCTCAGCAACAGCACTGGGAACATTATCCACTCAGGACCCTCACCATAAGGACTGGGAACAAAACTACTAAGGACTCTCACCATAAGGACTGGGAACAAAACTACTAAGGACTCTCACCATAAGGACTGGGCACATAACTACTAAGGACTCTGGGCACATAACTACTAAGGACTCTCACCATAAGGACTGGGAACAAAACTACTAAGGACTCTCACCATAAGGACTGGGCACATAACTACTAAGGACTCTCACCATAAGGACTGGGCACATAACTACTAAGGACTCTCACCATAAGGACTGGGCACATAACTACTAAGGACTCTTACCATAAGGACTGGGCACATAACTGCTAAGGACTCTTACCATAAGGACTGGGCACATAACTGCTAAGGTCTCTCACCATAAGGACTGGGCATATAACTACTAAGGACCCTCTGCACCAGGACTGGGCACATAACTGCTAAGGACTCTTACCATAAGGACTGGGCACATAAATACTAAGGTCTCTCACCATAAGTACTGGGCACATAACTACTAAGGAACCTCTGCACCAGGACTGGGCACATACCCCAGCAGGACCCCCTGCCCCAGGACTGGGCACATACCACACCAGCACCCCCAGGACTGGCACATTACGCATGCCCTGGAGGGGCACACAGTGGGCACACTGCTGTATAGGGCTTTGTTCTCCTCGCATCCCCTATGATCGCCAACGTGCACAGGCAGAGCCGGCTGGCAGCATGCAGAGCCCCCCACTCCAAGAGGCTGGAGAGCGATGAGCCTCCGGCCAAGTGCCTCAGGCTCAGTGAGTCTCCCCCGGACAGCGGGTTACTGCCCTCCCCCGGCTCCCCGCACCCCCCATCTCTGCACAGCGCGTCCCCCCAGCACCAAGGACCTACCTGCATAGGGAACTACCTGCTGCTGCCGGCCGGGGACCGGGAGAACGCGTCCAGAGCCCTGAACCTGCACACTGGGGAGGAGCTGCAATGCAAGGTGAGCCCAGGGCACCAGGGTCTGCTGCACCACAAGTCCCAGCCTGCTGAATGCAGAGTCTCGGGAACCCCAAGGGAAAGGGGACATGTTTGTTCAATACAGCCCCATTTGCAAACCCCCCCCCCCAAAAAAAAAAAAAAAAAAACTTCTAAGTAGGACCTAAATAATAGGTGGCCAAATTACTTATAAGTGTAGGACCAGGTCATAGTAGGGCTGTCATATGCACAGCACAGTACCAATACCCAGTGAGCCCTGGGTGCAGTGCTGGGAGGGGGTGCATTCTCATGGTTAACTCCATCTATCCAGGCTGCTTCCTGCACTGCCCCGGGGGGTGCACCGTGATACTGTATGTGGCATGCTGGTACCTCCAGGGAACCCGTCCCTGCTTCCTGCACTGCCCCGGGGGGTACACCGCGATACTGTATGTGGCATGCTGGTACCTCCAGGGAACCCGTCCCTGCTTCCTGCACTGCCCCGGAGGGTACACCGCAATACTGTATGTGGCATGCTGATACCTCCAGGGAACCCGTCCCTGCTTCCTGCACTGCCCCGGAGGGTACACCGCAATACTGTATGTGGCATGCTGATACCTCCAGGGAACCCGTCCCTGCTTCCTGAAATGCCCCGGGGGTGCACCGCGATACTGTATGTGGCATGCTGGTACCTCCAGGGAACCCGTCCCTGCTTCCTGCACTGCCCGGGGGGTACTACCGTGATACTGTATGTGGCATGCCAGTACCTCCAGGGAACCCGTCCCTGCACTGCCCCGGGGGTACACCGTGATACTGTATGTGGCATGACGGTACCTAAAGGGAACCCATCCCTGCTTCCTGCACTGCCCCGGGAGGTACACCGCAATACTGTATGTGGCATGCTGGTACCTCCAGGGAACCCGTCCCTGCTTCCTGCACTGCCCGGGGGGGTACACCGTGATACTGTATGTGGCATGCCAGTACCTCCAGGGAACCCGTCCCTGCTTCCTGCACTGCCCCGGGGGGTACACCGCGGTACCTCCAGGGAACCCGTCCCTGCTTCCTGCACTGCCCGGGGGGGTACACCGTGATACTGTATGTGGCATGCCAGTACCTCCAGGGAACCCGTCCCTGCTTCCTGCACTGCCCGGGGGGTACTACCGTGATACTGTATGTGGCATGCCGGTACCTCCAGGGAACCCGTCCCTGCACTGCCCGGGGGGTACAGCGTGATACTATATGTGGCATGCTGGTACCTCCAGGGAACCCGTCCCTGCTTCCTGCACTGCCCGGGGGGTACTACCGTGATACTGTATGTGGCATGCCGGTACCTCCAGGGAACCCGTCCCTGCACTGCCCGGGGGGTACACTGCCATACTGTATGTGGCATGCCAGTACCTCCAGGGAACCCGTCCCTGTTTCCTGCACTGCCCGGGGGGTACACCGTGATACTGTATGTGGCATGCCAGTACCTCCAGGGAACCCGTCCCTGCTTCCTGCACTGCCCGGGGGGTACTACCGTGATACTGTATGTGGCATGCCGGTACCTCCAGGGAACCCGTCCCTGCACTGCCCGGGGGGTACAGCGTGATACTATATGTGGCATGCTGGTACCTCCAGGGAATCCGTCCCTGCTTCCTGCACTGCCCGGGGGGTACACCGTGATACTGTATGTGACACGCTGGTACCTCCAGGGAACCCGTCCCTGCTTCCTGAAATGCCCTGGGGAGTACACGTGATACTGTATGTGGCATGACGGTACCTCCAGGGAACCCGTCCCTGCACTGCCCGGGGGGTACACCGTGATATTGTATGTAGCATGCCGGTACCTCCAGGGAACCCGTCCCTGCACTGCCCGGGGGGGTACACCGTGATACTATATGTGGCATGCCGGTACCTCCAGGGAACCCGTCCCTGCTTCCTGCATTGTCCCTGAAGATCCCTGTTTAGGCAGCAGCCTGACTTACGCCTGTTACTACCAGTGATCGCCTGCACATTACTAATGGGGTACACACTGCTGCTGTCCATTTACTGCTAATGTGAGCAGCTTCTGACTATCCAGCTGCTGGGAAACTACAAGTCCCAGCAAGCCCTAGCCTATAATAATGAATAATCTTCCTGCAGTCCAGAATGAGCTTCTTACAGCATCCAGCTTGTACATATCGCCGTCACCTTATTTAACCCCATTGTCAGAGAAAGCCATTACTGTAAGCACCAGCGTACGAGTCACCTATACATTCTGCTATCAAAGAGCATATAAGTAACTACGATATGTAGTCACATGCCCCCCCCCCCCTCCTCCTCCCTTACCATGTGCAGTAGTGAAGACTTTAACTACAGTATGTTTTATGGTGACATCAAACAGGTGGTCAGTAATTGCTGAGACCATTTGCTGGCTGCACATGTAATGTGTCCCCCACTTTCCCCATACCAACCCCTGAGCTGAGCATGACCGTGTGCTTGTTATCAGCACTGTCACATTTAACTGGTCTTTTAAATAAATTTGACAAGTTACGTCAGCACAGATGCACCTCTGGTAACCCCGGCCCTGGTTTGCTGCCCACTGCTGTTTCTAGTGAGTAGTGACTGCTCATCTACTGGTAACCCTCACATTGGTAATACGCCTTCACGGTTCCTGTACGCTGTAAATAGAGGAAGCGTTTTGCATTAATGCGGCGGGCATATGTCAGGTGTGCTGTAGGCGTGTGCAGTGTTCTACATTTTAAATGCCTTTAAACCAGCAGTTTACAGCAAAATGACCGTTACCTGTCTTATTTTACAGGTGTTCCCCTTGAAGCACTACCAGAAAAAAATCCAGCCTTATATCCACCTGCCCTGGCACCAGAACATCACTGGGATTGTCGAAATCATCCAAGGGGAGTGCAAGGCTTACGTGTTTTTCGAGAAGGAGTTTGGAGACATGCACTCGCACGTGCGGAGCTGCAAGCGGCTGGGCGAGGATCAGGCGGCCAAACTCTTTAAGCAGATCATCAGCGCCGTGTCCCACTGCCACCGCTCTTCCATCGTCTTAGGAGACCTCAAGCTGAGGAAGTTTGTGTTCTCCGACAAAGAGAGGTGAGGCATCACCCTAGACGTGCAAACTGGTCTTAGGCGCCAGGAACCTGGGCCAGAGAGTTGTCAAAACCGTACCTGCCGCCTTACACACCATGGAGGCGGCGAGGCAGGAAATTGCCACCTGTCTGTTCACTGGGAACCAGTGACATCACTAGTGCCTCACGCCTCAGTGACATCACCCGCTTTCAGTGAATTAAGCAAATGCTAACCACACTCCGCTGTGTCTCTATTTGGGCACAGGTGCCATGCTATGTAAGGAAGCTGGTATGACTTGCCTCGTTCTACCATTCTACCATAACAAATGGCACTACGGTTTGGTCAACAAACCACATGTGTCCACCACCCCCTGCCCCCCACCCTCTTCCCGAGTCGTTGCCAAATATTGATCTTTCCATTAGTCTGTGTTTGTTCGGATTGTTTACAGTAATATCGTCCATAGCAGAACAGGATGCCCCCCATCCTACTGCATGCAACGCCACCTGTGTCCACGTAGCAGTAGGTGGTCCTGTGTACATGCTAACTCTGTGTGTGCACAACAGAGGAACAGCCCAGCAGCAGCCATACATTGTGATGGAACATTGCATTCCACCGACAGGTGTTCTGCACAGCGGAGCACGTTAAAGCGATTGCACTGTTTGGTTTTTACACCTCAGCAATCTGTAACATCTGGTAAACTGGGAGAGAAGTATTGTCGCACCGTCTTCTTACCCTGCATGTTTAGATTGTCAGCTCTTGCAGTCAGAATCCTGGACACCTCCGATCTGACATCAATGTATAGTCAGAACTATTTTAACTGGTGTCAGCGGGAAGTGCTGCGACTGCGTCATCACAGGATGTATCTGATCATATCCCAGTCCAGGACCAGGCGTAGATGTAGAAGCCCAGTGATATATTGCAGGAGGTATTAGATTCCCAATCGCCAAATCCACTCCCAGCTGCTGAAATACATTTTGTCCGCGGTGTTCCATCTGGGGTATTTACAAATGTCACGTCACTGGTATGTAAGCCGACGCAGAGAGGGGCGAGCAGCCAAAAGCAGAGGGGAGGGGGGAGCTTGCGGTCGGGAGAATGATTTCAGCGGTCGCTTTTAGACATTTGGCCAGATGTAATTTTGAATGTCACTTTTTATATCCATGCAAGGTGCAGTGAGCCAGGACTGGTATGCAAGGGAGGGGGGGGGGGGGGGGGGGGGGGGGGGGGGGGCTGGGGGGGGGGGGGGAATCACTGTAAATCTAGACCAGTTTGAAAGGACATTTAAACTGCACATAGCCCAAGAAGTTTCCATTCCGCAGCACAGCAGTGGTTCCCTGTATGGGTGACCGATATTATTTAGCTAATCCCCGCAATATATAACTGTGATGCTCTTCTTATTCTTCGTCAGTAACTTAAAGAGGGAACATTGTCTAATTATTGAAATGAATAATGTAGGTCTCGGTTACGTAAACGTCACGGTACAGTGAAATGTTCCCCAGGATTTAGTAACCGGAGGGTTAAGCAATTTGTGGCTGGAATTTTGTATATCGCAAGCACAGGTGCTAGGTTATTAGTGTGGTGCCGGACGATTGCTGCCAGTTTCTAGGCCCGCTTGAGTCATTTTTTCCATCCGCTGTGCTAGAGATACTCTGCTCCACGGGAGTTCTGGTTGAGGGCACCCCCCTCCCCCAGCACACATCCTGACTTCCTAGGCAGCTGTCTAGAACCGATCACCGATGATATCCTCTCATGATGATTAAACACTGGGTTGGCGTGACCAGTTATGACCTACTGCATGTTGGTCTGGTGATGATCATCACATGGAGGATATGAACTGCAATCTGATTATTACCAAAGAGGGTTTTCTGAACTCGGTTTATCTTGTCTGTTGCACAGTCATTATCGCAAGCTCAGTCTTAAGAGTCTTTCCTTCTTTTTCAGGACCCAACTGCGGTTGGAAAGTTTGGAGGACGCGCACATCATGAAAGGTGAAGATGACGCCTTGTCAGACAAGCACGGTTGTCCGGCTTACGTGAGCCCAGAGATTCTGAACACCACAGGGACTTATTCTGGGAGGGCTGCTGATGTATGGAGCCTAGGGGTGATGCTTTTCACTCTGCTGGTGGGACGTTACCCTTTCCATGACTCGGACCCCAGCTCCCTCTTTTCAAAAATACGACGTGGACAGTTCTGTATCCCCGATCATGTCTCTCCCAAAGCCAGGTGCCTTATTCGAAGCTTGTTGAGAAAGGAACCCAACGAGAGACTCACAGCCGATGAAATCTTATTACACCCCTGGTTTGACGCCGCATCTCAACCCAGTTTGGCGGACCAGGAACCGAGTAACACTGACCAACTGGTGCCCGATGTCCCACAGAACTGTGAGGACCTAGACTCCTTCTTCTGCTAGCTTGCCCTGGGGCAGGTCATCGTCTCTATAAGTGCTATACCCGGGACTGGTAACCAGTCTTAGAGCCCATGAAATGGTGGCGTGGAAGCCAAGCTTGTATATTACACTTTACCTAAGTACCCTTCTGACTTTGCCAACAATTATCCTATTGCAAAAGCTTCTGCTCTGGGAGCTATTGTGTGTTCTAAAATTCTATAATGGTGCTTAATCCAGGAGGTATAATGGTAGGGACTCAGGGGGGAGATGTATCAAAGGTTGGAGAGAGAGATAAAGAACCAACCAACCAGCTCGTAACTGAATATTTTCAAGCACAGCTTGGGAAGTGGCAGAAGGCAATTGGTTGGTACTTTATCTCTCTCCAAGATTTGATGCATTAACCATTGAAACAGGTCTTAGGTGGAATGCAAATGGTGGATAACAAAACGCATCTTCTATTACATTTTTTCTTCAAACAATGCATCATATTGGTGTTTTATAGACAATCTAATGTTACCAAATAGTACCAGTCGGGGGGGAACAGGCCTCAGACTTGGCACGCATTCGGCTTTTACTTCCCCACAGTTTTTGTAAGGGAGACTCAGCTTATTGTTGAATTTTTCAGTCAGAAATGGCGACTTTTTAGTCAGAAATGGTGACTTTTCAGTCAGAAATGGCGACTTTTCAGTCAGAAATGGTGACTTTTCAGTCAGAAATGACATAACAAGGTCAGGAATTGTCTGCTGACCTGCAGATGTATTGGGCAATAGATGACTCAGTGCATTCTGGGTATTTTAGTTTTGCTCACCACATACTTACTGAATCTAAGGCATAATAACTAACAGCATATTTCCCACCACGGCCACGACAGGCCATTGGTTCTTACTTGGGTATATTACAATACGGCCCGGACACCTTAAGGGGCTAGGCCCCAGCGAGCTTTCACAGGAGTAAAAATGGCATATATATACCTCATGTACTTTATTTTTCTGCTCACAGAGCCATACATTTCACAGGTTCAGTACTGAATAACTTATAAATTAAGTTTTCTTTTTATATATTTTTTTAAATATACACTCTGTGATGTCTATACTTTTTTTTTTTTACGTGAAATTAATAGTTTATCAATTCTTTTTATATTAACATTTAATTCATTAGTGAATCAAACATTGCTCAGGATGATGGTATGCAGTAACCACAGCATCCAATCGGCAGGGCCGTAGACAGCCTGGATGGGCCCCTGGTACCCACTCGACACCACTGTCAATCGGGTATTGTCTTATAGCTGTGTATTGTAGTGTGACTAAAGAAAGCTGGTGCCTGATTGGATGCTACGGCACCTGCACCATTCCCTGTTATAAGATGGTGCTTTCGCGCCCTGCTGTATAAGAGTGTGATCTTATACAACATTTTTGGGAGGTTTGGGTGACTATTAGGCCCTGCTGGCAGCGAAGTATTTTTTTCTATCTCTAAGCCGTAAATAAAAAGATCAGACAAAAACAAATCCCAATATTAATCAGCCATTGTAATGTGAATAACTGTTGGCAAAAAGCATCTGTCAAAATAAAAGAAGGCGACAGAAAATCGTGAGAGACCCACAGAGGCCTCAGGACCTCCTTTTGCACTAACTGCCTCACGGTTGTCCCAACCTGTATCTGTGATACGCTGTACATAGAAGAGTCTGTAAATAATGACAGTAAGCGTTTGCTTAAAACAGAATTGAATAACACTATGTTGTGTAAATATGTGGAAACAAAAACCCTAATTACAGTAAAATTTGTAAAGTACGTTGTAATAAATATTTTTTTTTTAATCCTGTGTTCTGTCCTGTTGTTTGTCTTGTTGGTAGACCCGTGCAATCCTCATTTTTGGTGCAGTTTGCCCTCATGATTAAGGTTTTTCTGCCCCCACTACACAGTGGTGGTGGCAGCCATATTGGAGACGCCAATATGACGTTGTCCGCACAGTGTGGCTAGGGATGACGATACTGCAAGCAGCCATCGATATTGACATACTACAGTATGTGATAGATGACCATTGTAGTTTTACCTATTGATGGTCATTCATTCTCTCTGACTGACTGGCCCCATAGGCCAGTCAACAAGGGGGTGGGGCTTCAAGAGTGTCGGGGGCAGAGCTATGCTCAGTTTCCTAGCAACTTGGTAAAAAAAATTATTTGGTTCTGCGGTGCCATCGATGGAAGCAAAAGTATTCTACATTGGCCATAAACCATCGATAATTTAGAATCATCGATGGCCGGTGGCCATTCCTAACGAGGGGCAAGTGCAGGGTGCTGAAACACATGCTGCACAAAGCCGCAATACAGGGGGTATGATGATGGCTCTGTGGCCATCCGCTGACACGCAGCTTAGCACTATGGACCTTATTCTGGTTCACACGCAGCACTGCAAATTTCGCAGCAATTTCCCTTTAATAAGAGCCATTGTTTGGCAAAAGTCTGTATTATCGGCCCCTGCTTTCTGCTAAGGAACCAATAAGAGGAAGGACCTATAGTCACTCATACACACCTGAAACTCACATGCACCTGACCAGCCAGTGGCTCAGTCTGGAGATTTACATGATGTGAAACTGGAATCATGAGACCGTACATCATGCAGGTTACCAGGCAAATATTATAAACCTGGATTATGTTCTCTGCCTCTGAGTGTTGTAGCTATTTCCGGAACAAGTCATGCAACCGCAAGTACAGCATATAATCGGCTACCAAGCCAGTCCTTATCTAGTATTTTATTACCTTAAAATATGGCAGCACTCATGAAGCAACTTATATAAGTGGACACAATGGGGGAAACGTAATAGGATGAGAGATTCAGAAAGTGAGAGATTTGGTAAGAAATCTCCAGGTTTTTTAAAGCGGCAATCATTTACACAGCAAAACCAGTTTGATGTTGCAGTGTAAATGATTGCCGCTTAAAAAAACCCTGGAGATTTCTTACCAAATATCTCACTTTCTGAATCTCTCACCCTATTACATTTCACCCTTTGCCTCAATGGAAGGCAGTAGAGTTCACCCTGTAACATATTAGCACATGCAACCAGGTTTAGTAGCTTTCCCCATATCCCCCACCTGTCATGTCAGCTGCCCATTACAGAACACATACCTAGCTGGTATCTCTGCTTCATAGGTCTGGCATGATTGTGTATCACATACAGTGGCATCAGGGTTCTCTCTACACTTATTTATCTATCCTATAAAAGGGAAGAAAATCTGCTGCTGAGCACCGCTTGTCCTTACTTCCAAACTTGGCTGCAAGGTGCATAGGGACAGGTATCAGTTACGTGTTCCAAGTGCAAAGGAATCCAGGCTGAGTAATCAGCTAAGAGCGGCCGCTGGCCTGTGCATCGCAGGGAGCTCAGCATTCCTGTGGGGGAAATGTGACCCCAGGAAGAGGAATACTGACCTTACTACTGTAATCTTTGCCCCCGGTGCATATAACCAAAGTGACATTTAGCATATAATGGCTGCACATTTCTACCTGGCCAAACAGATGCAAATTTATATTTGCATGCAGGGAAAATATGCACTGACTTTGCATGTAGCTCCCAGCGACCGGGCGGCTTTATATTAAGAACTGCAATTAAGGTTTGAGCTAGGATGTGGAAGGGGAGGTTCAATTAACAGTGGGCCTCCACCAAAATCTCTCAAGCTGATATAATAATAGAGGTGCAAGACAAAACCATGCTGCACTACAGGTGGGGCAGATGTAACAGGTGCAGAGAGAGAGAGAGAGAGTTAGATTTGGGTGGGGTGTGTTCAGGCCAAAATCTATATTGCAGTGTAACAATAAAGCAGCCAGTATTTACCCTGCACAGAAAAAATATAACCCCTCTCCCAAATATAACTCTCTCTGATCTTGTTACATCTGCCCCACCTGCAGTGCATGGGGTTTTTGCCCAGTTATGTCCTTTCACAAAGCTGAATCAGGCCCACTGGCATTAGCATATAGTGTGAGAACATGTTACTGGCATCTGCGCCCTATGTTTGGGCGGGATACGGTCATTTGGTCTACTGCATTATGGTCGACAGTCATTAGGTCGAATCCATTAGGTCGACATGCTAAAAGGTCGACATGACTCTAGGTCGACATGGGAAAAGGTCGACATGATTCTAGTTCGAAAGGTCATTAGTTCGACAGGTCATTAGTTCGACAAGGTCATTAGTTCGACATTGTCTATGTCGACATTCACAAGGTCGACATGGAGTTTTTCACTGTTTTTTGAGCCAACATGTGCCGACAGGCGGTATTTCATGCCCTACCATCCACTAGGGCGTGGTGGGAGAATAAAATAGTGTGCCGAGCGTAGCGAGGCACCGTGCCCGACGCATTGCGAGCGCAGCGAGCGATGCGAGGGGATGCAGTGCACTTTAAACTGTGTCCATGTCGACTGTGTTGACATTCAGGTAAAAAAACAGTGAAAAACCCCATGTCGACCTTGTGAATGTCGAAATAGACAATGTCGAACTAATGACCTTGTCGAACTAATGACCTGTCGAACTAATGACCTTTCGACCTAGAATCATGTCGACCTTTTCCCATGTCGACCTAGAATCATGTCGACCTTTTAGCATGTCGACCTAATGGATTCGACCTAATGACTTTCTACCATAATGCAATAGACCAAATGATCCCAACCCGTTTGGGCAGTTGTGGCATCTGGTCCTCTCCGTTAATACAACTGTGGCCTGCGGTATAGAATATATAGGGGCTTGTGCAAAAAAAAAAAAAACGTCAGGCACATTATGGGTTAACCAAAATTCTGTAAATGTTCTAAACTCCTGGAATTTGTGCTGTCCCCAGGGAGGAAGACGAGTAACCCGAGTACGTTGCCCGTGGCACATGACCACCACCCCGAATGCTTACAGTAATAGGCAGCCTATGTGAGGAATGCGGCAGAAAAACAGCGATGAGCTGGTGTAACGTCAATGCTGCCCAACTGGCTGGGAGCGTCCGAACACTGCGCTCCTCTGTGCGCGCTCAGGAGGGTCGGTCACATGGCTGTTACTTTTACGGTCAGGAATTCCTAGAGGGGATGGGGAAACAAAACTTGTCCAAACAAAGTGTCCTAATTGTCCAGCCCTCATTACCTAACATTAAATACACTGTGGAGGTCATTCTGGTTGACTCGCATAGCTGCGAAATTCAACTAAACGCCGCACGAACACCCGCCCACCGCACGCACGCCAATTTCATCTGCACGCATGTGAATGGATGTTTTGCATAAAAACGTATTCGCACCTTGCGCACGTGGAAAAAATAATTTGATGGTCACCAACCTTCGAATGCTTTCTAAGGCGTTCGCAAAGCGTTCGCAAAGCTAAGTCATTCTCTGGTGACTTAGATATGCGGTGCCTTAGTACGGGAAGACATCCGGTGATGTCATCTGCCCGCCCCCTGTGAGGTCCGGGCAGCTCGGGTCCAGGGACAGGCAGTGGGGATCCAGGGACAACCAGCGGGGATCTGGGGACAGCCAGTGGGGCGTCCGGGGACAGGCCGCGGGGTTCCGGGGACTGGTGTAGCCACTGTAGCGGCAGCAGGGGGGGGGGGGTGTCGCTCAGCCTCTGGCGCCAGGGGCAAGGTGGTCATTTGATGGGGGGGCGAACAAATGACTGCCTTGCCCCGGGCGCCGGAAACCCTAGTTTCGGCCCTGCCATCACCATCGCTCATTGTTTAAAATTCGCAACGGGTAATATGAATTAGAATTACCTCCTCAAAGTGTACAGATAAACCATAAACTGTAACCTAACCCCAGTCTCTAGGGGTAAGATGTATCAAACCATGGACTATGGGTAACTATAAAGTACCAATCTATTAGCTCCTAACTGTTATTTTTCGAACTCAGCCTGTAACATGGCAGTTAGAAGATGATTGCATGGTACTTTATCTCTGTCCACTTGATTGTTCTCCATGCCGGTCCTGGAGCTCTACCAATGGTCCACGTTTTCCAAATCACCTAGCTGGTGCACAGGTACAGTAATTACTGATACACCTTTCAGACCGCACTTATTACCGGGTAAAATGCTGTTTTTTTACCGTATTAAAACGGTAATATGTGCGGTGTGAAAGGTCCGTTTTGAATTTACCGGTTCAA
Organism: Crinia signifera; assembly: GCF_055691185.1. Classification (NCBI taxonomy): domain Eukaryota; kingdom Metazoa; phylum Chordata; class Amphibia; order Anura; family Myobatrachidae; genus Crinia; species Crinia signifera. The sequence continues at coordinate 314,362,584 of NC_139221.1, forward strand.
GAAAACCGGTAATTCAAAACGGTTAAAAAGCAGGGTCCTACCCATTTCAGTGTCCCTCTGTAATGTGATGGGACAAAACGGCATTGGAATGGTAATACCCCTTTCAGACCGCAGTTAAACAGGTAAAATACCGTTTAAGATATGCAGTGTGAAAGGGGTTAAGGCTGCCTGACCCATCTTTAAAAACGTTTTAAATTACCGGGTCAATGCCATTTTTGCGGTGTGAAAGCAGCATAACTGTCACATTTCCCAGACTCCCTAGCTGATGTACAGCTGTAGTCATTACTAACTGTCACATTCCCATACTCCATAGCTGGTGTACAGGTGCAGTCATTACTAACTGTCACATTACCCAGATCACCTAGCTGGTGCACAACTATAGTCATTACTAACTGTCACATTTCCCAGACGCACTAGCTGGTGCACAACTATAGTCATTACTAACTGTCACATTTCCCAGACTCCCTAGCTGGTGCACAGGTGTAGTCGTTACTAACTGTCACATTACCCAGATCACCTAGCTGATGCACAACTATAGTCATTACTAACTGTCACATTTCTCAGACTCCCTAGCTGCATACTTGCCTACTTTCAATTTAACCTCTCCGGGAGAAGCCCGGAGAGGCAACACATCAGGGGGGCGGGAGCAAAGCTGACATCACTTGGCCCCGCCCCTCATGCCGGAAAACTCCTTGATTCGTGGGCCTCGATCACATCATTTTAGCCCCGCCCCCTCTCTGCGGACCCGCGATTTCAGGTAATTAAACCAGCGGGCAAGGGGGAGCGGGGGCTATCTCTAGAAAGCAGGAGACTTGCCCACCTTCCCGGGGACCGGGAGAAGGAGACAAATTCTGGGAGGCTCCTGGCCATTCCGGGAGGGTAGGCAAGCCTGCCTAGCTGGTGCACAGGTGTAGTCATTACTAACTGTCACATTTCCCCAGACTCCCTAGCTGGTGTACAGGTGTAGTCATTACTAATTGTCACATTTTAAAACATGCTGCATTCATTCCTACCATAGGCTTACCTCCCAACATCATACCTCCCAACTTTAAGGAGGGAGGAGGAGGAACACTCTCGCAATGCTCCAGTGAGGCCATGCCCCCGTTTTCGGCACTGTGGCAGCATGAATAGACACTGGGTGACAGGGGGGACTCCCAACTGCCTCCTCCTGCTGTAGGACACTGCCGGCCCCGGGCGGGACAGGGGAACTTCCCCATAAATGGGACGTTCCCACAGAAACCAGGACAGTTGGGAGGTATGCATGACCCTCCCCAGGAGGGTAAGAACGCTCTGCTCCTGGACTTCCCTCTTAACTTATGACCTGTGGTGAAACACTTTTCTTAATACAGCAATGGCAGGTAGCACTTGTTATACTGTACATGTAATCAGACCTAACACACAGTGGCTGACCAGGGCATTGTTACTATTACATTGATCCCAGCATTTATCTAGAGCTCTATTCAGTCTCTCCAGTGCTGCCTTTGTGCATACCTCCCAACTGTCACGCTTTTCGCGGGAACGTCCCGATATTCGGGGACGTTCCCGCGTCCCGCCCGGGGCCGCCATTGTCCCACGGTGGGGGGGACAGTTGGGAGCCCCCCCAGCTTGCCGAAAATAGACGCTGTGCGCATGCGCACAGCGTCTATTCAGCGCCGACGAGCGGCGAAAACGGGGGCGTGGCCGGAGTTCGCGTCACCCCGCGAGGCCACGCCCCCATTTCTTGAGGCCGCGCCCCTTTTTCGGGAGCGCACGCGGCTTCGCCGCGCGAACGTCCCGACCTCCCAACTTCAAAAGTTGGGAGGTATGCTTTGTGTCATGGTCGTCATCCCTAAATGTACCCGAGAAGGGGTGGTTCGGCCCCTGTGCACAGTATCAGATTTCTTCTCTGGCTGCTGAAGCCGGTATTAGAGGGATCCGGAAGCGTTGAAGGCTGTTGGTTGCCTGATATCCCAGATTCCTGTGATTCTTCTTTGGCTTTTTGGGCTTGTGGCTTGGTCCAAGCCATTTTTCTGAGCTGTGCAGTGTCCACCAGAGAACTGTAAATAATAATAAATGACATGCCTGCTTGGATACTGTCACTGAATGAAATAAATAATCCTCCACCATTCTTTCAATGGAGACAGGATCATATGCATTGACAGCAGACATGTCTGTCATTGCAGCGGATGTGTTTTGAAAATATTTGCCGCTGAAATAAAAGAAGGAGATGTTGCCATGTCAAGTTCCGATTGAGCTGACTATTTTCTCACCAACAGCTCTTTGCGCCTCTGCAGATTTGTGTCCATCAGAAACAAAGATATGGGTTTACAACACCTGGGAATAAGTACAGTGGCCAAAATACAGTGATCTGATTTCAACAGATTGACCACCCTTTTCGGGCCACCGACAGCATCTCCTGCATGCCCCTGTTATTTTATGGGATAAAATTAGCCTCCGCTATCAAATAAATTGTGTCAGAAACACATGGGACATTTAGGAATTTGCAGTTATTTCTCTCACAACATAAAGTATCCCTAAAATGAATGTGTTCACGTACAATAATACATGTGGTTAGAGAATACAGATAATTGGGGGTTGTTCTGGTTATTCAGATAAGACATTGGGGGTTATTCTGGTTCACTCACAAAGACAAGTTCACTCTCAGATGGACAAAACCATATGCACTGCAGGTGGGGCAGATGTATCATGTGCAGAGAGTTAGATTTGGGTGGGGTTTGTACTTATATCTATCTATACTGAAGTGTAAAAATAAAGCAGCCAGTATTTACCCTGCACAGAAACAATAAAACACCGAAATCTAACTCTGCACATGTTACATCAGCCCCACCTGCAGTGCACATGGTTTTGTCCATCTGATTTTGCCTATGCGAGTGAACCAGAATAACCCCCATTGTGCAATGACGTCCCTCTGTTTCTCTAAAAGTTTCTCCGCTTTCTTATCTTACTGAAACCGGTCATACCCAGCATAGCCTGCCTAGGGATGAGTTGTTGTTTGTGTGATGCTTCTGCTGCTACTGTTGGTGGTGGACCGTCACAATCATTTAGATCTTACTTTGTCCCGTTCCACTTGTCCACATGTTGATGGCTAAGTGGACAGTGGGTACAATAGCATCTCTGAGCTGCATCTTGGCTGCATACTTGCCTTCCCTCCTGAAATGGCTGGGAGGCTCACGAAAATCATGTCTGCCTCCCATAATCTCCCCTCCATGCGGGGTCTGTGGGGACCTGATGACGCAGATCCCGTCATTGTGGCCCCACCCCCACTGTATAATGCCTGTAATACTGGCATTTCACAGTGGGGGGGGGGGGGTGGCCATGATGATGCAATCCCAATGGCCATGACCCCACACAAGACTTAGTTGTTGAGCCCTGCACCTTTCGCGGCACACCTGCCGGCCCCGTTCCATGTATCTGGCTGTCCTCTTCCGGAGAGCATAAAAGTAGGCATCCGAGGTTGGAAGGTATGCATGTGTTACTGTGACCTATCCTAATCACTACCAATTTCCAGAGTAGGTTAGTATGGCTATTTGAAAAATGACAGTTAAAGTGCCAACCAATCAGCCAGTGCAATCTTTCCCATTGGGCTTAATGGGCAGTTTCCCAGGGGTCCAAGGTTTGTAGGTGCCCATCCCAATGGGGAAGATGGCACTGCTCTGGGGAGCGGCAGTGGGTGGCGGGGATCCGGGCAGCAGCGGTCAGTGGCGTCTAGGAAGCGGTGACTCAGAGCTTGTAGTAGTGAAGCACTGCTTAGTTTGAATAGATTGACCGGACGCTCAGCCAATCAGCAGCACTTGCTGCCCGGAAAATAGCGCTACAAAAATGCACATAGGTGGGTAGAGGGGGATTGTGAGGGTGGTTGAGGGGGGGCCTTCAAATTATTTTGCCCAGGGGCCCGCTCTATTGTAAAGACGGTCCTGCAATCAGCTTCTATCTCTCTCCGGGTATCGGTCATTGAGTCCACTTAATGTAGTTTGACATACATTGGGTCGACACCCTTAGGTCAACAGGCCAAATGTCGACACGAAAAAGGTTGACATGGTGACATTTTTTGGTGTACCTGTGGGGAGAGTATAACTAACACACAGGGTCAGGGACTGCAAATGACACAGAGAAAAAACTCACAGATGTTCCAGATGCTACCGGCTTCCCCCCTATATATCCCACATATTCCATAAACAAGTCCATATTGCCTTTCCCGCCTCTCACCACTAGGTACAGCCCCGCGGCCGCTCAGACATGTCACACTACCACTATTTTTGCTTGCTGGGTTCCTGCATGACAAATGACAATGGGGGGTTTGAGCTGCAGTGTCAGTGAACTTGCACATTTATCTGATAGTGGAGGGGAGGATAAGCAACTGCTCCTTCCTGCTCTGTAACAGAAGATATCCGGCTGGGTGACCTCTGTGCTACTAATGTATCTCTGATTGCATGGGAACTGTCCTTCAGGAAACGCTTTATCCTACAGCAACGACCTCTATCTCCGCTTCCTGACAATTAACCAGTTCACTGCGCACAATGTTCCGTTCTTCATGTAATGAAAGACCATGTCAGTATTGTATCTCCGCACTTAGCAGCTGACAGTAGACAGCGGAGTGACTGACAGCTCCTGTACATGTGTGTGCGTCATAGTTTCCTACTTTCTGGCTGCTCTTTCCAGGAGAGGGCAGCCAGTTCAGTGAGGTAGGGGGGCGGGGCCGATGATGGGGCGGGGCAGCCGGCGTATCATCAGGTGTGGGGGTGTGGCACGATTGCGCCCTTGTGGCTTTGCCCCCCACTGTACAATTCCAGTATTTCAGGCATTGCACAGTGGGGGGCAGGGCTACAATGACGTGATTTGCGTACTTTGCTCCCACAGACACCCCCCCCCCCCACACACACACACCGAGGGTGGTAGGCGGGAGACTGCATGTATTCCAGAAGGCTTGCCACACTTTGCAGGGGGCCGGGAGGGGGACCCAATTTCCGGGACCCTCCCGGACATGTAACTGTGCAACTGCGTGATGATGTAAATGATATGTGTGTAGGTGTTGATATTGCAGAGACTCAAACTATGAACAGCCCAGTTACTGTGCATAACCGGCGGTTTAGTGATAGATAGCAGGTGCAGCCGTACTCACTGTTACATGTACACCGGAGATGGAGCTGGGCTTGAGCAGAGTAGGTTTTCATACAGCATACTTCCCAGCTGTCCCGGGTACAGCAAGACAGTCACGATAATTGGAGACGGTCCGTGCTGTCCCACCCGTGGGTCACAGTGTCCCACGGTAGGAGGGTGGGGCAGATTGGGGGAGCCGGTTATCAATGAATATATGTTGTGCACATTAAGTGCAGGGAGCAGGGAAGGAAGCCGCGGGCTGCCCAGCTCCTTGGGGAATGCTGGCCATGCCCCCAAAATGTTGAAAACTGGGTTCCTGGAACTAGGCCGTGCGCCATCTTGGGATACGGCATGAAGCCTCCCTGGAGTCTTTGGAGAAGCACACTCCTCTTTCATTTCATTAATGAGCAGGTGGACAGTATAAAGGTCGTTATTAGGACCTGATTACACTGCTCAGGGTAATAATCGATAGTCTGCACATGCAAATGGTTCACAGTACATATGTGCGAGGCCATCCTGTGATCTAATCCTGCTCAATTTTTGATCAATGGCCATACGCAAGTTGTTTGGCAGGAAGCCGGATTTTGTGGGTAATAACCGGACACTTTCTGGGAGTGTCAGGGAAAACGCAGGCGGGACCAGGTGTTTGTGGGAGTCATGTGACATCAGCTCCGGCCCAGATCAATTGCCGATTTAAGGCCCATACACACTTGCCTATGTCGGCTGTCGACAGCAGGGGCGGCGCTTAATGATGACCTCACTCGTCCAGACCTGCTTGGAACGAGGGAGGGGGTCGTTAATAATGCGCGGGAGTGCTCATTGTTAATGACGGGGAGTGTATACACTAGGCCCTGAACAATATCGCCTAGTAGTGTGTATAGGGCATAAGTCCTGGGCTACGCACACACTGCACACACTGGGAAAATCATCGCATGGCCGTGAATGGATTTTGCAGCAAACCGCCGTTCCAGTTATTTTGTGTAAGCCCTGCTATGCAAAGGGCGGGATTTCACTCTGTCTATCTTTTCTGCTCTTCCGCCACCTACACACGTCTGGCTGATCTGTCAGAGAATCAGAGCACGGATATAACAGAACCGCCTACTGATAATTACATTTCATTTCTAATTTGGGAGAACCGCAGCTTTTAAGTCTAGTGACACATGTGACATCTGAGCGATAGAGGCGCAGAGCTATCGCTGTGTTCTGCGCGGACTGATACAGTGACATGCGAGCAGGTGGGGTACAGACATAGATAATAGTGCTATATATAATGCCTCTGTTATTCACAATTCTGTCATCTAGATTTTCCATTGATAACTGTAAAGAAATTCCATCGGTGAAGAAGAATAACAGATAAAATAAATGTTTCTCTATTTACTACAACGCAGTGGGACGCAGCAAAATGTGTATATTTTCCTGTATACTGAGTTATACGCCACTCTGATACCAGGCCGCACGTATCCCTACGCCTGGCTTCGTAGTCACCAACTATAGTGCACATCCACCAGTCCAGGCGGATGTACACACTCTTTGTAGCCCCGCCTACGTCAGAAGCCCATGAAGCTCTAAGTGGACCTGCCACTAGATTGCGTGTGGTATGACTGTACGCCGCCTATACTGTAGTTGCACAGCAGAGAAACTGCAAGATATGGCCTGTAAACTTACTGTATGTACTACCAGGGGTGCAAGTTCCTCTCAGTCGCCTGGAGGCAAGTTGGAGTTCGGTGTCATCTATACAACTCTTGAGTGTGTGGCCACGCTCTAATGTATAAACTCCTTGGTGTGCGCTGTGACGCATGTGCGTACATCAGAGCTACACCGCACACCCAAGAGCGATATATCTATCTTATAACATGGTTCCAAAATAGTCCTATGTGGAGATAATGTAGGGTGAGTCAGAAGGGATTCGGTTGATTGATCCTCAGTGATTAGGTAGACAGAAAATAGGTCGGCACATGAAAAAGACCGACAGGTTTTACGGTCGGCATCTTAGTTCCTGGCATTACGCCATGGCCGCAGTAGTCTGCCGGTGTAGCTGTGGTCTGCACCGTGGTCCTGCAAGTGCGGTAAGTGGACGGTTCTGGTGGCATTTGAGCTGGCCAGGCCACCTAAAAATGGTCCACAGTGATTAGGTCGACACCACTAGGTCGACATACTGCAAGGTCGACGTGGGTCTAGGTTGACATGGGACAAGGTCGACGGGTCATTAGTTCGACACAAGCATTAGGTCGACATGGCCTAGGTCGACAGTCAAAAGGTTGACATGGGGTTTTTCACAGTTTTTAACCCAAATGCCGACACAGTCGACATGGACACAGGATTAAGTGCACCACGTCCCCTCGCTTGACTCGCTGCGCTCGGCACACTATTTTATTCTCCCACCACGCCCTAGTGGATGGTAGGGCATGAAATACCACCTGTCGGCACATGTCGGCTCAAAAAACTGTGAAAAATCTCATGTCGACCTTTTGACTGTCGATCTAGACCATGTTGACCTAGTGGTGTCGTCCATCTTTAGGTCGACCAACCGACTGTATCCCGTCTATTGGGAGGTCCGCTACACCCCAGGACCACCCCTTAGATACGTCTTTGCCTCTAATGCCTGGTACACACCAGGACGACTAGGGCCCGATCCCCTCAATCTAGATCCAATTCCGACCAATTGGATGTAGATTGTGTGGTGATTGGGCCCTTTTCTGTCCTGGTGTGGACCGATACCGATCCGATGCGCGGTCCCGCGGGTCGGTCGTTATTCAGATCCTACCTGCTGCAGGTAGGATCTGAATAACGACCATACTGCCGGGTGCGGGTCGCCATTGGATCGGACCCGCTCACGGTGCACATCGTAAGCGGGTCGTGCCCCCCCTCCGCGCATCATCGTGAGCGGGTCTGAAGAAACACTGACGACCCGCTCACAATGTGCATCGTGAGCGGGTCGTCGTGGTGTGTACCCTACATTAGTGCAGTATGGATGTGGAGATCCAGGTCCACCATTGAGGTACTCCTGAATCCTGCTTCAGAAAAGCCTTTTACCTCCGCATGTCCCGAAGGCTGCAGAAGTTTGTGAATTGATGATACTGATGGACTCACTTGTGGAATGAACGTATGCATGCGGCTTAAAGGTTAGGGGAACTCAAAATATTGGGGGTGGGGGGGGGGATGTATCAAGCAGTTTAAAGGTGAAGTGGAACAGTGGAGAAATATAGCAAGCAACCAATCAGCATTAACCTTTCATTTTATAGAATGTACTTGTAAAAATGTTACCTTAAAGCTTATTGGTCCTCATTGATTGTGGACTTATGTTGGGGACGAGATCCCCAGTAAGTGCGTTGATGAAGGGTTTTAAAAAAAAGGTTGTGTTGTGTTCCCGCGGCAGCCCTGCGTAGTGTCCCCGTCAGGCAGCATAGTCACTGTTCTGTCCCTGCGAGCTGCAGCTCTGTCCCCGGCATCCCTGGCAAGCTCTAGTGAGTGCCTCCCACACAGCGCCGGTAACCACCAGATCCGCTGTGCTGGCGGACACCGGCAGAGAGGCGATCGTGCGGGCATCGGTGGAGAGGCACTCCATCTGCCTGAGACGCACGTCTCAATAATTCTTGCAACCCTGCCTGTGTCCACTTCAGGGAGACGGGGTTAGGGGTTCGGTAGCACGTGCGTCTCGTGCACAAAGGGGGGGGGGGGGATGCGGTGCACAAGTGCGTCTCATGCACAATAATGGACGCATTTGCCAGTGCTCTATGTTACCTACTGACCAAATGCCTCCTTTTCAAACCCCCACTATCCACAACAGCCCGAATCATGGCGAGCGCAGCGAGCCCCACGAGGGGACGCGGTACACATCCTCCCGACCTGTTCATACCCCACTATCTATGTCGGCGTGGAATTGATTGTATAAAGTGTGGCGAGCACAGCGAGCCACTGAGCCCGAAGCGTGGTGAGCACAGTGAGCCCCGCGAGGGGACACGGAATACACGTCAAGTAATACGCGTCCACTCACCACGCTTTGGGCTTGGTGGCTCGCTGCGCTCGCCACACTTTATAGAATCTACTCCACGCCAAAGTGGATAGTGGAGGATGCGTACCGCGTCCGCTCGCCACGCTTCTGGCTGGCGTGGATAGTGGGGGTGTTTCAGGAACACATTCACATCTGTCATGTCATCCTACGCTAACTACGTAAGCTCTGACTAGCCGCGAACATACTGACTATGCTGACTACACGCTAACTGAGTAACGCTGACTGAGTAACGCTGACTGACTACGCTAACTACGTAAGCTCCAGCTAGCCGCAAACGTACTGACTACGCTGGTTGCAGGAACATAATGCTGATACTGACAGGGAAGTTGACTACGTTGACTACAATAACTACGCTGGCCGTGGGAACACTACACTGATTCTGACAGGGACACTACGCTGACTACGTAACTGCCACTGTGAAAAAAACAGCAGCAAATTAAGCTAATATGGAACACTCTTTTGATTACCGGCTGAAGGTTGAAATCAGATTTGAGATGAACAGATTTGAGCAGCTTGTTTTAGAATTTACCTCAAGCTATACTTCCCTGGGGGCTGGACCACGTGAATTGTGTCATTATGCCTAAAATGTCATATCCGTGCGTCATTAAGCCCCTCCCCCACTGCAGAACATGCAGAGACGTTGTAATTATCTTTGTATTCTGCCCACTTGACTAGGAAGTATTGTTCTCAGCTGCAATACAATACAATCTCCGAACTGTCCCAATTTTCATGGGAGAGTCATCATATGCTTCTCAGGTCAATGGAGGACAGCAGCAGCAGCCTCGTCATGGGAGGGTTTTTAATCAGAGGCAGTGCTGAGTCTGTCAGGGCTCCTACAGAGTAAGGTACAGAGGGACAATATATATATATATATATATATATAACTTGTAGCAATGTGGTCGGTGCCTCCGCAGCATAGAGAATGCAATGTAGCAGACACTAACAAGAATCTTGCAAATAGCCAAGTTAATGATCAACGTTTCAAAATTTAATTTGTCGTCAGGATATGTATCAAGTGGGAGGGGGACTCCCTGTCTAAAGTGACCCGGGCTCCCTGATGGCTTACCCCGGCCCTGTGCACAGCATCTATCACAGTCAGAGGCACAGGGGGCGTGGCCAATAACTCTTATCGCTCTGGCCATTCCCCCATAATGAAGACATAAGGAGGCGTGGCTCACAAGATCACCATCCCTTAAAGCCACACCCCTTTTGGTGATGCCACACCCCCTGCAAATAGATACAGTACGAGAGCCACAACGCCAGATCTGACTGACGTGTTCTGCAGAAATAAAGCACCTGCAGTACCGGGACGTTGTGCTGCCAGAGAAATAATTGAGATTTCACAATTACTGCGAAAGCTTAGAAGTGGCTGTTGTGACAACTGCTGTAAAAACACGTCTATAGTGTTTATATCTGACTCCTGTCTCACCAGTTCCAGGACATAACGATGAAGTCACTAACAGATCTAAATTAGGCAAAGATAAACAGAGCTTTAAGTGCAACCAGAACAGACAGATTGTCTCCGCTTCAGGGACAGAATAGGCAAACGGGCATAATACGGGGAAGCAGGGGGTGGTGGTGGTGGTGGTGGGGGGGGGGGTGGATGCTGCAGAGATTAAACGGGAACAATCATAGTGATAACCAGCTAATAATTTATGTTGAGCAGGGCCGCCACTAGTAATGTTGGGGCCCAGCACTGACCTTCAGCCCGGACTCCCAGCGGCACTCCTCCACCCCCCCGGGCACCGGCACCCCCCCCCCCGCCGGCACCCCGCCTCCCCCTACGCCCCCCCAATTAGTATTACTTGCCAACATCTACCTCCAGCAGCGGCGGCGCAGCATCTTCTCCCTCCTCCAACAGTCGGCACTCACTGCACAGTGCAGCCTGCAGAGCGCCGAGCCCCTCTGTATCCTAGGCTCGGCGCTCTGAAGGCTGCACTGTGTATTGTGCGTGCCTGGCCGGGGGGCGCCGGGGGGGGGGGGGGTTTGCCGTGCCACTGTGGGCAGCTGCCCGGGCCCCTCCAGAGGCCAGGGCAGGGCCCAGGACAGTTGTACCCACTGCACCCCCCTGTCGGCGGCCCTGATATTGAGGGACACTGGCTACTACAGAAGTTTCCCCCAATATATTAATGATCATTTTTCTTACCTATGTGCTCGCTGCCAAGGTTTTCTTGCTCCTTGCCAGGGAACACTTGTTCGTTGCCCGGGGTTAAATGCTCGTTGCCAGGAGGTTACATGCTCATCGCCAGGGGTTACATGCTCGTTACCAGGGGGTTACGGCTCAGGGTGCACCAGTGCTCCCGGATTCCAGAAAGTGCTGGGCGCACTGCCTTCCACTGACTGATGCTAGAGGTTAAGAAGGGGATCTATTGTCTGTCTCCCAGAAGGAGGCAGCCATTTTTGGGAGGCTGTTTTTTTGCAGATTCCATGCCGTCTGCATTGATCTGCAGAGCCCCCCTTCCCCCCGCTCCACAGCTTCCAGTAGTAGATGTAACTGTATCGTCTATTGTGCCAGCACTCGGCCCCCCCCCCCCCCTCCCCTCAATACCTGGTGCACTAGTCTACAGCCTGATCATCCTATTGGTTGATCAGGCCCTGCGCCTGATAGTGGAACGCTTATTTCATTATCAGGGGTAATTTACTAAGATGTGAGCTCTGTTGAAGATGGGATGTTGCCCATCATGGAATCATGGACAGGTTTCAACCTCCCAAAACCATTTCTGCATGTGCTCTGACCCATAGCTACCTATCTTTAGAGTCCCCTATCTGGGAGAAGTCCAGAGTGTAGACTCTGCTTGCGCCTAGTGAGCCCAGCCCCGCCCCCAAATAACGTGTTCCGTGGACCTGCAACTAGGGGGCGGAACTAAATGACACACATTTGCATCTTTAGACCCCACCTCTCCTTGCGTAAACAGCAACGACTCCACAAAATCTCCTACTCCTGCCTGCTTCACTAGCTCTTCTGTGGGTGCGGGGGGGGGGGGGGGGATGTCCGTAAAACTCTGACCTTGTTCGTAGTAACATTGATAATGATGACTTTGTTGTGCGATTGGTCACACATGGTAAAGACACGCCCAGTTCATTAAATACAAACCATAAAACTACAGAAACAATGTTTTAAAGGTAACTTACACAACAGAGCACATTCGTTTCACAACTAAGGAACAGTTCTTACTGAGGCGGGAAGGGAGTTGCCTGTATACATACTGTATATTTAAGTGGTGTCATAAATAAATAAAAATGATATTTGCCTCTAACTTTCTTCACATTTTGCATGATCCGAGCCACTTGGGGGCTAATTCTCCGCACGCTCCAGCCATTAACTGTAAAGCGAATGCACTGTGCGCAGTTTCAGAGATCGCTATGGAAAAGTGCCTCTAGTATGCTCCAAAAAGGTCGACACCAGTTATTTACATTTTTGATTGATTTGATTTACGTTGCCATGGACAATGGTTAGTGTATCGCATCCCCTCGCATTGCTGGATTCGCTCACCATGCTTCGAGCGCTATTATATTCTCCCCTTATGTCCACTGGGATAGGTAAGTATGAAAAAACACCTGTTCTGGGTGAAAAAAATGTGAAAAACCACCTGTCGGCCTATTGCATTTGTTGACATTTTGACCATGTCGACCAATAGTGGATGGATATAGGGAGATGGCTATTCAGACGCACAGAGATCGTCCGTCCTATGGGTGTGATAGGGGAGTGTCATGGCCGTGACTAGGGTGGCCAATCCCGGGATCGGCGGGATCCTGGGATTTGGCCCCCAAAACGCCAGGATTTCAATCCCGGGATTGGAGTTTCCAATCCCGGGATTTCGGGATTAAACTGTGCATGCGCAGTCTAATGCCGGGCAGCTTCTGAGCACTCAGACGCTGCACGGCTTCTCCCATACCCGGCAGTGCAGCACTGCGCAGCGTGACAAGGTCAGAGGTCACGCTGCGCAGGGCACAGCTGCACATCCCGCCTCGGCCACCCGGCCGCCCACCCAGCGCTCCCGCCCGCCCACCCAGCGCTCCATGCACTATAATGCCCATATGACATTGACACACATTATGCTACACATAATGCCCCGAGTACTCCTGCATATGCCCACATTTGTTGCTTATTCATAACACCCACACCAGTTGCGAAAAGTAGTTACTCTGCTTACAAGTAGTGCCCACATCAGTTGCCGACAGTAGTAGCGCTGCGTAACCATATACCCACACCAGATGCTGACAGTAGTAGTGCTGCCTATATGTAAGCCCACACCAGATGCTGACAGTAGTAGTGCTGCCTATATGTAAGCCCACACCAGTTGCCGACATTAGTAGCACTGCGTAACCATATACCCACACCAGATGCTGCCAGTAGTACCTCTGCTTATAAATAACACCTACACCAGTTGCCAAAAGTAGTTGCTCTGCTTATAAACGTGCCCACACCAGTTGCCGACAGTAGTAGCACTGTGTAACCATATGCCCACACCAGTTGCCGACATTAGTAGAGCTGCCTATACACGTGCCCACACCAGTTGCCGACATTAGTAGTCCTGCCTATACACATGCCTACACCAGTTGCCGACATTAGTAGCACTGCCTCTACACGTGCCTACACCAGTTGCCGACATTAGTAGTGCTGCCTCTACACGTGCCCACACCAGTTGCCGACATTAGTAGTGCGGCCTATACACGTGCCCACACCAGTTGCCGCCATTAGTAGTGCTGCCTACACACGTGCCCACACCAGTTGCCGACGTTAGTAGCGCTGCCTATACACATGCCCACATCAGCTGCCGTCATTAGTAGCGTTGCCTATATGCGTGCCCACACCAGTTGCCGACATTAGCAGCGCTGCATATATACGTGCCCACACCAGTTGCCGACATTAGTAGCGCTGCCTACACATGTGCCCACACCAGTTGCCGACATGAGCAGCGCTGCCTATATACGTGCCCACACCAGTTGCCAACATTGGTAGTGCTGCCTACACATGTGCCCACACCAGTTGCTGACATTAGTAGCGCTGCCTACACATGTGCCCACACCAGTTGCTGACATTAGTAGCGCTGCCTACACACGTGCTCACATCAGTTGCCGACATTAGTACACTCACACTTTACAATGGTGGCAGCTCATCCTCTCCTGTTTCCTGGTGTCTTCAGTCAGTCTTTCACCCTTGTAGCTCCGCCCCTTATGGTCCATGTAGCCACGCCCCATCCGCCAGTGTTGCCCCGCCCCCTTTCGGCCCCTGCCGATGACCAGCTGATAATGAGCCAGGAGGGATCTCTGTGCCTCCGGCGCTGCTGCCTGTGATGAAGTGTGACAGGCGCAGCAGCAGCCGGCAGGCACGGAGGACAGCAGAGGATTACAGCAGGGACAGCGCCTCTCCTGCCCGGCGCCTACCTGCTTTGCATCCTCTGCTGAGTGGGTAGCGCTGGCCCTGCTGAGCAGGGGTTAACTCTGGAGGGGGGGACCCCTTTATTGGTGGGGTCTCCAATCCATTAGAGTCCCTGCCCAGGCTGTCCAGCCACGGGGCTTTGGTCGGGGGAACCTGCGTAAAAAGTTTCCTCCGGCTGTGGCATTAGCCTGTTGGCTGGACCCCTACTCATTTTGTCACCCGTGTTTTGGGAACCAGGACCGGCCCATGAGTTTGGTGCTGGTTTTTGAAATCCTGGAATCCCCTATGTTTTTTTGTCCCCTGAATTTCTAAAACGAGTACACCTTCTTTGGGTCCAGGGCTGGTTATGCTCAGGAGGGGGGACCTCACACCGTTTTAAAAACTTTTTATTACCTTTACACATTTTTTTGGACAGAACCATGCACTGGGCAAACTCACCTGCCAGAACCTGGTCTATTTGTTGCGATTTTTGATAACGTTTTCCAATAATTACATCCTATTAAATGTGCGAGCACATTTTGAAAAATCGACAGGTCAGAATGTGCGATTTTCATGGCAAAAAGTGAGTTTTTTACCGCAATACGCATCCTATTAAATGTGCGATTTTTGGAAAATGGACGAATTCAGATGTTTTTGTTGACAAAAAATGGCATAAATCGAAATATCTCATCCTATTAAATGTCCCCTAATAATTCTATGTCAATAGTTTTGCTCCTCAGCCTCTAATCAGTCTCAGTTTCAGAGTAACATTCATGTGTATATATAGCTACAATTTAGCAACACAGTGTAAGCAAAGACACATGTATCATATTCAAATATATCCGCATTCTGCCAGCGCATTTTAGCCCGCCCCCTCCTTGGAGACCTGCATATCGAGCTATTTGCAGTACTGAGGGCGGGGCTTGATGATGTCGAGATTAGGCCCTGCCCTCCGAAGAGCTGCTGATAGTCTCCTCTTTGGACTTCTCGTGGAGAGGAGACTGCTGTTTCTATAGCAGTCGCTGAGTAATTCCTGGGCTACGCACAGACTGCACACACTGGGAAAATCATTTGTGAGTGGCTGCATATGGATTTGCTCGGGCGGGGTGGCGTACAGGGCCGGATTAAGGGGGGGGGGGTCTCAAGGGGTCAGTACTCCTGGTCCCCTCTCTATCTAGGGCCCCCCTCTGGTTGGCATGTATTTTTTTTTTTTTTTTATGTTTTGTGCATGGGAGTGGGGTAGTGCTACAGCTTCATCTATCTGCTAATGTGACAATGATTAATGGTGCTGAGCATCTGGAACCAAGGCACACTGACTGCACAAGTATGCAGTGCATTACTGGGAGTTGATGAAGTCCCATGAGACTTAGCAAAACAGGTCAGAAGATGAGAGGCTTGTGCTGAGCTCTGATTGGTGGAGCTAATCACATGCTTCTCAGGCGCATGGAGAACAGCAGCAGCCTCATCATGGGAGGGTTTATAATCAGAGGCAGCGCTGAGCCTTTGAGGTCTCCAACAGAGTAAGGTACAGAGGGACAAACACAGACTCTTCTTGTGATTCTATTAACCCCCTCCCCCCTTTAGTTACCCATTGACCAAGTTTATACTGACTTTACTCCTGTGCAGTTTGGGGCCAGTAATGAGGGGGCCCCCCTGTCTAAAGTGACCCAGCCCCCCTGAAGGCTTAATCCGGCCCTAGTGGTGTATACCTGATCGCTGGTCTCTGCAATTTAGCAGAGCAGCAATCAGATCTAAATAATCCCCTAAGTGCAGGCTATGATACGTACTGTATATATCGCATTCTGTCAAATGGAAACAGAAGACACACAATAAATTATTAGGGAATTTTTTTTGCTATCCTGGTTGCGCAAAACAACAGATTAGGAAAGGATTAACTAATAACAGGCCGGCTGAGATATTACACATAGAGCTGGCTGCAGACCAAGGAATGCAATAGCTGACATTGCCTAACAAGTCAATTATAGCTCAGGGCTGCGCTGTGTATGGATAGACGGGCCGAGCCTATGACAGCAGTCAGCAGTTCCCTGGGCAGACAAAGGCATGGTTGTGCACAGACCGGAGCTGTTCTGCTGAGAGTGCTAGAAAGCAGTAACTGCCTCGCTGTGCAATAGCAACTTCCCAACAGTCAAAGTACGGCCGCCGGCCGCTGCTCGGCTAGATGGCTCCAGAGATGGGGCTGACAAATCACAGTGCTTTCAATTTCAATGGGGTTGTTGCAATACCGGCGTTCAGACATTGGTGTTACCCTAAGGTGCATCGCGGTACAGGGCCGCCACTAGAAGTGTTGGGGCCCGGGACTGACCTACAGTCCTGGCCGCAAGCGGCACAGTGCTACATCTTCGTCTGCACACCCTAAACCCTCCAACCCCCCGCGCGCGCACCAGCCCACCCCTGCCAGCACCCTGCCTCCCAGTGCCGGTGCAAGTCACCAGAGCGCCCCAGGCGGGATGGAGGGCGCCCCCCGTCGCTCAGCCGCTCCAACAGGGTGGAGGGGTTGGGGGTGCTGGCGATGCTGGCCTCTAAGTCACTCACAAGGGGGGTTGGGTGAGGCGGCGGCGCTTACCTCCATCCAGGGGGGGTCCCTGCTCACAATTGCCGCCCTCCAGTGGCCGGCGCCCTAGGCAAATGCCTAAAGCTGCCTAGTGGTGGCGCCGGCCCTGCTGCCTCCCCCTACTCATTACCATTACTTACCATCATGCAGCATCGCTCTCCAGCTCCTTCAGCCTACACGTTGGTCAGGTCCGGGGCGCACACTGCACAGTGCAGCCTGCAGAGTGCCGAGCCCCTCTGTGTCCTAGGCTCGGCTCTCTGCAGGCTGCACTGGGCATTGTGCGTGGATGGCCGGGGGGCCGCCGGCGCTGGGAGGGGGAGGCGGTGTGCGGGTGCCCGGGGGGAGGGTGGGGGGGGCGGGGCCCGGGACAGCTGTACCCAGGGCACCCCCCTGTCGGCGGCCCTGTCGAGGTATGTACATAACATGCTCCCAATGTCTAATGTGGGCAAGGCTGGGGCCTAAGAACTGTTCTACTTCTTATGCTGGGAAGACAATAAGACGATCATGATCGTGAAACTATTTCCTTGAAATTGCACTAAGGTTGCACGATGGACTGGACATCAGATCGGAAACGTTCTGAAAACAGGTACGATTTTGCACTTTTTACATCCATCGTGCGATGCATCAAAATTGGGGGAATTGAACACAGATCGTCCTGGTGTGTACCCTACATTAGTTTAAACCCTGTCAAGAACTGGAATACAGCATAAACAATAATGATGACACTATAATCAATAAAACACAGTGTATAGGTTATGAGTAGACACACCCCTGATCTCTTTTGGTCACACCCCCGCTTAGCCCTAGATCCAGATGGCCCCCACCCAAGAAGAAACAGACCACACCCACTTTGACTACTCCTTTGACTACCATGGATGCACATGAATTGCAGTATCTGAGTGGCCATGCGTTTTATAGGTCAGCTGTCGGTATTTTGACCATGTCGGGATTTTGACCGTCGGGATTTTGACCATCAGTATTTCATACCGAATCCGATCTAACATATAAAGCAATTATTCCATTTTGGTTGTATTTTATTTTAGCATCTCACAGTTCAGGAAACGGCTCAGCAAATGCGTCTGGGTTATATATTGATTTACCTTATATGAGATATGCAGGAAATTGGTGCTGAACTGTATTCGGATCTGCAGACAACACGCGATTATGTAAGACATTGCACTGAGAACAGGATGTTTCCTCTGGGAAAGGAATTTGAGCAAGTGAAAGAGGCGAGATGGCAAATTTCACACAGATAAATGCAAGGCTGCACAACCGGGGAATAAAGGATTTATAGCTAAATAATTAACTAGAAGGATCTGGTTTATCAGTAATTGTGTTACAATACCACACACTTAGAAAAAAAAATTTCGCAAGACTATCAAAAAAATACATAGGGCCGCACATTGGCACAATAGTTATCATTGCCATCCTAAAGCAATGGAGCGGAGAACGCAATGTCAATGTGTGTCCAGTGTTTGCGTTTGTAGTCAAGTGACCGGTCAGAGACATCAATTATCATCAATCATTTTAATGTTCCCCACATAGTGAAGTATGGCACCTAGTGGGGAATTTGGCATTAGACAGGTGTCACTTTTTAGGGGCAGCACTTTTTTGTGGGGGGCACTAGGATGCTTGTGGTGGTAGTGCCACCCATGCTGAAATTTTATCAGTAATTTCGGTACTCTTTACCTAGCACGGCGCCCACGATTTTGATCGTGGTCATCGCAGGTAAAAAAATCGCGGCGATTTCCTATAGGGAACAATGTTAAATGTCTCAATTGACCCGATTTTCCTGTTCAATGCCTCAATTGACCCGATTTTTCCCTAGGAAACAATGTTAAATGGCCCACAGAGGCCAAATAGCCACCCTGAAGTGTGAAATGGCCCCCACAATTGTTAACGCCACCCCACGATCAACGTGAACCCGAAGCGCGGCGAGCGGCGGCGGTACGCGTCCTATGACCTTTTCATACCCCCACTATCCACGTCGGCGTGGAGTTGAGAATAGAATAGTGTGGCGAGCGCAGCGAGCCACCGAGCCCGAAGCGTGGCGAGCGTAGCGAGCCCCGCGCGGGGACGCGGATACCTTCACAGGTAAACGCGTCCCTTCGCGGGCTTCACAGGTATCCGCGTCCCCTCGCGGGGCTCGCTGCGCTCGCCACGCTTCGGGCTCGGTGGCTCGCTGCGCTCGCCACACTATTCTAATCTCAACTCCACGCCGACGTGGATAGTGGGGGTATGAAAAGGTCGTAGGACGCGTACCGCCGCCCCTCGCGGGCTCGCTGCGCTCGCCACGCTTTGGGTTCACGTTGATCGTGGGGTGGAGTTAACAATTGTGGGGGCCATTTCACACTTCAGGGTGCCTATTTGGCCTCTGTGGGCCATTTAACATTGTTTCCTATGGAAAAATCGGGTCAATTGAGGCATTGAACAGGAAAATCGGGTCAATTGAGACATTTAACATTGTTCCCTATGGGAAATCGCGGGCATCGCGTCGGTCGCATCGCACCCGATTTTTTAGTGCATTCAATGCCCGCGATGGCCGCCCTTCTAGGTAAAGAGTACCGTAATTTCAAATTATTTCCACAGTACTGTACCATGGGTCCGATTTAGGGTGAGACAGAGATTAGTAAAAAAAAATGCTATTTTCTAAGATTTTTTGCTTGTGTGAAGGCCGGAGCAAGCCCTGAAAAAAAGCGGTGGACACGCGGTGCGATTCTGGCTATCGATCTTGACTATATCGCCAAAATCGAATAGAAAGTTAGTCTGAATTGCACAGTGTTCAGCAAAGGAGATGCCGATTCATTGTCGATGAGCACCCCCTTTAGTCAGTACGTACTTGCTTACCCTCCCGGAATGGCCTGGAGGGTCCCGCAAAATCGGGTCCCCCTCCGCCCCCCCCGGGAAGGTGGGTAAGTCTCCCGCATTATCACCACAGCCCCTGCTTCCCCCTTCCCCGCAATATAAAATGGTGAATTTCGCAGGTCCGCTGGGAGGGAGCGGGGCTAAAATGACACGAATCACGTCATTTTGTGTATTTTTAGCCCCTCCCCCATCCACAGACCCGCAAATTAATGCGGCTGCCTGTCGTTGGGGTGGGTCTTGGTGAAATCGGCCTTGCCCCACCCCCGAAACTTAGCCTCGTCCCGCCCCCCTTTCACTCCTCTCCGGGCTTCTCCCAGAGAGGAGTCTTTAAAAGTCGGCAGGTATGAGTCAGTATCACATATCGCATGCATGATAGCAATAGCTAGGGAGGGACTCGGCCTGCATATACGGCCCCTGTAATCTGTCCGTATATATACATAATAAAAAATGTGCCAGTTAGTGGCTTTTTTAATTATTCTACTAAATTGTCTATCATCAAATGAGGGCTTATAACCAATGAAAATAATATAGTTAGGAATGGGGGGGGGGGCAGCCATCACTGTTTTGCCTAGAGGCACCCTTACCCCTAAATCCGCCCATGACGCCACCCGTTAACTCGCTGGTTATCGGGAATTTTTTTTCACCTCTCATGTTTATCCCCTGACAGAAAACAGCACACATCAGTAACTATGCAACAGCCCTGCCTGTAATATCAGCACCCAGCCCTGCGTTTCCATTACATCCCCATTAATGGCCTGTGTGTGATCTACTGATGCCTGTTGACTAAACACGTTATCATCAGCAAGTACAGACAGCTGGCCAGGTCACCCCACTGAGGCAGCAGAGTGTGACTTTGTTCAGTGGATACTGTGACGACAGGGCCCATCTCACACATGAGACATCTGTGTCCCTCGCCCAGGACGGTGGAACCAAGTACGCAGGAATTGTCAGGCTGCGAGATCGAGTTGCTGGAGGTGACATCATGCCAGGTCAGTTGCTGACATATTGCTGAGCAGGGCTTACGGGTGATCCGGATAAAAATAAACAACTTGCGATTGAGCCGAACTTGGGTGACACAGGGCCAGATGCACTAAGCTTCAAAAGTGATAAAATGGAAAGTGATAAACAACCAGCCAATCAGCTCCTACCTGCCATTTTTCAAACACAGTCTGTGACATGGCAGGTAGGAGCTGATTGGCTGGATGTTTATCTCTCTCAATTTTATCACTATTGTAGCTTAGTGCATTTGGCCCATCGCCTGTAAATTATATCAGGGCAGATGGGGGTGGTGGCGCCGTTCCGACATGAGAACGCCCAGCGTTTCATGGGCGTTCACATACAAACGCTGGGCGTTCCCAGGTAAATGCGGGGGTGAAGCAATGCTTACCGTCCAACATGGCCCATTCCATTAGGTACAAAATGCTCTGTTCCTGGACTTCCCTGCCAGTGGCAGTTGCACCTATGAGGCTGCAGCACAGTCCAATATTCAAATAGGGGAGCCTATTTCTCCTGCTATGGGCACATGCGAGTTGATGTGTTTTTATAACTGCTATGGGCGCATGGTTGCGAGGGGATATGGCAGCGGCGAGGGCCTTTTTTTCAACAGAGCAGGCACTCTTGGACGTTGCAGCTTACCGAGTCAACCTGAATCAGGCCCATACTCTGTAAACTGGAACAAGTAGAATGGACTAAACCGGCTGGGAAGATGTATGAAACCTTGCTCCGCTCCAGCTCTGCTCCATCACCAGTGTGCATGTAACAGTGAGTACGGTTGTGCCGAGTTCCCCGCATGGCTGCGAATGTATGTTTTGCATAAACATCCATTCATAGCCTTGGGTGTGGGGACCAAGTTATTCGATGGTTGGCGACCATCAAATGATTTGGTATGAACATGGAAAATGAAGACGTTCTGAGGTGCCCGCCGCCTTTGGCAGCCGCGGCGCTGCCAAATTTCCATGCGAACGACCAGCATTTTCATGGGAACACCCATGAAACACTGGGCTTTCCCATGGGCGTGTCCACCTGCCACCGCCACACGCCCGCACTGGTGGGTGCGAATGGGACAGCAAACTAGCAGTTCATCGTGCCTGCTTGCACCCAGTGTCTGCACACGCCATTTGAACATGCAGGGGAGCGATGAGATTAGAATCAGGCCCATTATTTGCAACAATTTGCTGGTCCGGGTGCAATTCTGGCGAGATAGACTCTAGATCCAAAGGAAGTCAATTAGGTTGAACTCGATGGACTAACGTCTTTTTTTTCAACCGTAATTACGACAAATGATTAGTTGAAGCATAAACAACCTGGTTTTGCAATATACACTAAGTAATTGCTGCTTTCGATGTACCTTGCTGGAATGACTCAGGAACCAGCAAATTGAGCCTAATGTAATGTTTCATACCAGCAAAATCCTCCAACTCTGCAAAATGTTGCAGACACAATAGTGCTAACGTCTTTTTTTAGGACAGAATAACAGCTGCGGGGAAGAGCATTGACAGATTGTGAGGTCATTCTGTGAGCCGCATGGTGTCAGACACTAAGGGGAATTTACAGACGTTGGAAACAGAGAGAGAAGAGTGGGTGGTAATGGATGAATTTAACACTTCAAATTTTTTTCTTCTTCTTGAAAGCATAGAGTGCCAGCCAAGAATCACCCTGTAACAGCCCATATTAAATGCTTAAATAACGTCAAAAGAGTTTTGCATATTATTTTGAAAGCTGACATCACCCAGGAGGCGGAGTCCGGACGTGTCATCACCGGAATATCAGAACCGGAGCTGCCGGACTGGTTAGCCTGGAGAGCCCTGGGAACTTGCCGCTAACCATTTCCTACTACATCCATGGTCGCTTTTATCAGATTTCCAACCGTGGTTTGTTATTCACCTAATGATCATTGACTATTGATCAGCGAAACGCGTTGAGCCTTTTTTTTAAAAATATCCAATGGCTGGATGCACCAAGATCCGCCACCCCTCTCGGCCACCCAATGCCGGCTACCGCATAGACAATTATCCCATATGCACTAACGTATGCGATAATTATTGCACAGGACAGCTCTTGCGTTAAGAGCTGTCCTTTGCGTTGCGCCGGAGATGTGCAGCGGGTCCCTGGCGACTCCCCCTCCCTCCCTTACCCAGCTGCTGATGATGCTGCTATTGCTGCTCAGGGCCGGGCGGCTCTCCTCCTCCTCCTCCTCCCTGCACCCAGAAGAGGATGTACAGTGCAGGGAGGAGGAGCGAGGAGGAGGGAGGAGGAGGTCACTGGGACACAGGTGACGGGGGGGTTGGTGGGGTCTCTGCAGGACGGCGGTGGGTCGTGTTAAGAAGCCCATAGGCTTCTATGGGGTATAGCCAGCTCCTGCATTTCAAAAAAATGTGGTAAAAACCCCGATAACAGGAATTTACTGCGTTTTTTCGTTGAGTGCATCCCGTCCCATCCCATCCCATTCCTTTTGGACTCCTGCAACACAATTCCTGGATGTACTTTGGACAACTTAGCATAGCAGCGGTGAACAGATGCTATTCTCTGGAGAGAGGTACTGGGGGCATGGCCAGCTGCTCATAGAGTGCTGGTCTTACCCCTCACAGTAATGGCAAATGGGTGGTGTGGCTCGTTATAGTATTGTTCTCATGAAGCCATCTGCCCATTTGCAGAGGCCACACCCCTTTTGGGGGCACTACTTTACCCCATGGAGGAGTATTGATTGGGACTTAAAGAATGCTAGGAGGTTTGAAGCCGAACAACAGTGAAAACATGATCCAGATTCATCCAGCAGTTTTTGAGTGATGCCGGAACGAACAGACAGACAGACAAAATGTATGAACAATTCTTCCTAAGGTCATAAACAGTCCCAAGGAGTATATTTCTCAAATAAAGGGCCTGATTCAGACAAACATAGGAACAAAAGGTTAACCCCACCTGTCACCCGACTGAACCCCCCCCCCCACCCACCCACATGCGAATACCTGCATTTGCATGCGGCGGGATGCATACGCCTCTGGCGGCACGGAGGAGAAATCATTTAGATGGTCGCTTACCAGTGAATGATTTTTCCAGCCTTCGTTCTGTAATTTAAGTCAATACTTACTTTTAAGATGGCCGCTACAGTCTGAATTCAGGGCGGGCGCTGACAGCATGTGACATCAGCCGCCCGCTTCCAGCAGGCATCGACCCGCCTGCCTTCCCAGGGGAACGCTCCCATAAAACACTGGCCGTTACTCTGATGCCGGCCCCTGAGCACCCCCCCCCCTCCTCTGCCCATGAAACGCCTCAGCAAGTGTTATACTCACCGAAGGCGTTTGCACATGAGGTTTGCACATTCGCACAATCCCACAAGTGCGTGCACAGACCCCCTATCATCGGAAATGGGGGCCGAATTTGGCCCCGTCCGATCAAGCCGTAAGTAGGCTCTTTGTCTGTTGGAACTTACATAAAATTAAAAAAAAAACTATCCAAATATGTCACTAGCATGTGAATAACATCAATTAAATATTTCTCTTTTATCTGCATCCAAGAAAAGATTTCACAAATACTCTGGAGAGCGGCCATGAGTCCTATTCATGTTCTTGTCTGCAGTATATGAGATCCCAGTCTGGAGGCATCTACAAATAGTTTCATTTATCAGTGGCGGAAAATGTGGAAAATAAACCTTAGAGCTAAAGAACTGAAAAACGATTTGCCCTTCAAGAATGACGTACTGTATATACATTACAAGGGTGGTTCAATAAGTAAGGCCGCAAGACCTCTCTTGTTTACCTCTCCAGGGGCAGTGGCTCTTGTTGCTGCGGAGATCCTCAGGAGACCATCATCTCGAGTACATGGCGGCTGCATCTAGTACTGTCACGCACCTACACAGGGATTTTGTAGGCTGTATTGGTATCCCCCAGCACTGGACACATGGCACCATGATGTCTGTTCAGATCAGGTGACTGCTGTCCCACCAATGAAATCCAAGTTTCAGGCCACATGACACCAGAAGCCAATCCACATCCAACAGTCACTGTAAAAAGACTTCCTGGAGGGCTGGCTGGTTGTCAGTGCAAAGTTTCGAACAGACCCTCTGTGCGTCTCTGAGTTTATTCTCTTAGGCTACTATTGCAAATATTTGATCCAGACTTATGTCCTGTTCCACTTGGTGTAGCCCGTGTACAGTTTCACTGGTTCCAGCTTGGTGTCCAGCTTCTGTCTCATTGGGTCCTGCTCGGCTTCCAGTATCACTGGAGCCCTTGTGGTTTCAGCTCCTGTTTCACTGGTCGCAGTCTGGTGTCCAACTCCTGCTCCACTACTCTCAGCCCAGTGTTCAACTTAAGGACCATTGGTCCCGATCCAGTGTCCAGTTCCTATGGTTCCAGTCAGGGGTCCAGCACAAGAGCCAGATTAACAATCCAGGAACACAAACGTACCCAAACATGACCCACTCATTATTTCCCTGCACATCTCTTAATCTGACTGACAGAATATGTTTTCAGTTTCGGAAGGATGGCCTTTTCCCCCAAATTATGGAAAAACCTAAAATGCAGGAGTCTCCCATCTTTAATAAAACTCCCATCTTCGGAATTTTACTCCTTTGAGTGCAGTCTCTGGAACTTGACATTAGAGTAAGTGGAGGGGCCCTCAGGCAGTGGGGGCCACTTGGGATTTTCTTATATCCTTTAGGCCAGGTCAACCCTGATTATAGCCTATACACAGAAAAAGGAGTTAGTATGTTGGCTGCTTCCTACAAAGACACAAGACTTTTTTTTTTAAGCATTTTTAATTAAGTAATTCATAAATTATTAATTAACGAGGACAGGTGCACCTTACCTGCACGGATAGCCTAGGGCAGTGTTTTTCAACCACCATGCCGTGGCACATTAGTGTGCCATGAGCTGTTCTCAAGTGTACCCCCCTCAGATCTAGAGATGCCCAAACCAGTTTACAGCCACCACCAGTTCAACTGTTCTTTACTGGTCTCTTCTTTCATGTAAAGGGCCAATGTATTTGATTTTGTTACCTGTGTGGACCATTGTAAGTGTTTTTTTATATGGGGACCAATAGTTTATTTTTTTTCCTCTGGGGGCCAATGTGTTTTTCCCTGTGGGGATCTCACGGTGTTTTAAAATCTTTTTTAGTGTGCCGCAAGGTAAAAAGGTTGGTTTTTGGCTTACAACCATAAGCGCAGGAAATGTAACTATGGGGCCCAGAGCTGTGGGGGGGCCCACCTTCCCTGTCAAAGTAATGTGCTACAATATATACATACTGTATTTCAGCACCGGGTGGTACATAGGGGCCCTTACAAGCTTTGGCTTTGGGGCCCACAAATATCTAGTGGCGGGGGCACTGCTGATAGCCATAACAGAAGCCCCTCAGTAGTAAGTCATACAAACACCTATAATTTAATTCCTAATGCATAGCTCTTTTTGTGTGTCCTGCCTCTGTCCCTGTGCTGTGTTCCTCAATGGGACATGGAGCAATGAATGACAAAACAACACATGATAAAATGAAATCGTGTGAGGCCTCTCAGCTTGGCCCATACCCTTGTTACCACACAGTAAATTGAGAGATATTGTATTCACATTTCCTATTACACCTGAGTGCAACGTACTTGCATCAGCTCCGTGTGTGTGTTCATTTGTCTATCTTGCTAACATCAGAGTGTGTGTTGTACACGTAGGCATCTGCCAAGACGCCAGTGCTCAACTGGTCACTTATGCCGTGTTCTCACTGCGAGTGAGAAATACATGGCTTTTCCCCGGCATTGAAATGCCAGGGACTGCCGCGCTGGACCCCCGTTCTCACTGCAAGGCAAATTCCCGGGTGAAGAAGTTCTACACGGGAATTTGCCTTTAAACACGAGTTTTTCGGCAGTGTGAACGGGTCAACCTGTGTCTGCATTCCCAGATCTCAGACACGGGTAAAAATAATGTTTTTACCCGTGTATGAGATCCGGATATGCAACCCGTTCACACTGCCAAAAATCCTGTGTAAAAAGGCAAATTCCCGGGACCACATGCTAGACCGGGGAATTTGGCTGCAGTGAGAACGGGGTTTTACTTGTCTAATTTATATGTTAGAACAGATGTGTAGATAGTACAGGCACTAATGATAGCAGCAGCCCGGCTGTCACAGGAACAACTCTCCGACGGCTAAATGTACTTATATTACTGAGCTAGGCTTCACTCAGCTCTTCTGGCTGTTTGTAATTTTTGGAGAAATGGAGTTTTTCAAATAAGGCCGGAAAAAGGGGCTTATTAATAATTGGTCTAAAAAATAGAAATCTTCCCTATCAATCACCACATATAATACTGATCAATATATTGGTTATATAGTTACAAAGGCTGTATATTATCTGAGACTAGTTAAAAGTGCGTCAAAATAACAGCTTCTGCAACATACTTGCACTTTGAGCTGTGACCGTTTTTACTTTCACTTTGAGCTGTGACAGTTTTTAGCCCACAATCCCTCCATATAGAGGCGAGGAGTAGTTATCCTTTTATTTTTATATATATATAGATTTAGAAGTCTTAGCACTGAACTACAGTAAATTACTAGACATACTTTTCCCAATATGTGTGTGTGCATTTCCTGTGAGCAATAGGTTGCAAGGGTTTTAATCACTGGGATTGGTCAGATCTAGTAAATGACACCTACCAATTAGACTGCATCTAAAAATAGAAACAAAACAGTTAAGTAATCACATTAATGAAGTAAAAACACATGGCGACAATTATCACAGTAATCTTCCTGATAAGCCTAGTATATGTATACACATGCTATAAAATGTAATATATTAATGGAAATGCTAATAATAAACATTAGCGTCATGTGGAATCATCAGTAATCGTCACATAGCTCCTAGTACAATGGCTGTATCCTCTAGGTCAGTGGTTCGCAAAGGTTTTTCTGTCATGACACACGGAAGAGTGACATCCACATATGTGACGCAAAGAACAGTGATATCCTCATATGTGACACACAGAAGAGTGACATCCTCATATGTGACGCAAAATTATAAAAATAAATATAAATTAACCTTATTGTACCCAGGAACATAGTAATTGAGGAGGAGGCCAGATGTACTAAGCTTCAAAAGTGATAAAATGGAGAGTGATAAACAATCAACCAATCAGCTCCTGCCTGCCATTTTTCAAACTCAGCCTGTGACATGGAAGTTAGGAGCTGATTGGCTGGCTGTTTATCACTCTCCATTTTATCACTTTTGAAGCTTAGTGCATTATACCCTCCATAACTGGACAGCATAATCTCACTGGGGATATTTGGGAAGATGACTCTGGCCACTAGAGAGTAAACACTCTGCCACAGTGCAGGGTCATTTCTTCGAACATGCACCACCATATTACCGAAGCTATCACCGGGATGATGGCGCTTGCCACAGATATACTCCGGAGGAGGGGGCAGCAGACCCAGGACCCTCCAGCAACCTGGGCTTGGGGATTTAAGGAATCAGCGAAAGCAAAGGGACCCAGAATTTATTTTTTGCCATCCCATTGTTTTATGTGTGACACGAGTTTGTGAAGTGCTGTTCTGGATTCTTTTGGTTGTACTGTAGATTCTTTTGTAGAACCCAGATGGAAACAGGATTGGTGGACATTGAACAGTTCCTCATTAATCAGCCCTCCAAAAATGGCCACTGCCTTAAAGGAGACTGATGCTAGAGGTCCTACTAGCGTCTGTCAGGGAAGCACAGTGCATATAGCACTACCCGGAAGTGCCAGAGTCCTTAAATACTGGTGCGCCTTCAAGCATGTATACCCTAGCAACCAGCATCTAAGCCCTGGCAATGAGCATGAAACCACTGGCAATAAGCATGCAACTCCTGGCAATGAGAAAATAAATCCCTGGCAACAAGCATGTAGATAAAAAAATTACAATTAATTCATGTGGGGGTGCCAGAAACATTTTTGGCAGGCTGCACAAAATGTCTAGTTATTATTTATTTATTTATTAACAGTTTCTTATATAGCGCGCACAGATTCCGCAGCGCTTTACAGAGCATAGTTATGAGCAAAAACACATACCGAATTACAGCACAAGACAGTTTAGTACAAGTACATGGTAAATATGGATAGTTGCATTAGGGAACAGGACACTGAAGCAATCATCAGGGTGGCAGAGGTTTATATATTCGAAGAAAGGCAAATGAGGAGAGAGGGCCCTGCCTGTGAGAGCTTACATTCTAAAGGGGAGGGTTAGACAGACAGGGGTGACACAGAAGGGAAAGAAGTGGGCATAAACAGTAGGTTAGGATGAGAGATGGTCAGGTTTTTTGCTGGAGGGTGGGAAGAGGTCATCTTAGTCTGATATTTTAAGTCTAAAAATGTGCTGGATCATCCAAGAGTAGACAGCAGAGAGACAGTTGGAGATATGAGAGAGGATAGAGGAGAGAGATCAGGAGAGGAGAGGTAGATTTCAGTATTATCAGCATAGAGGTGATAGTGGAAGTCGAGTGAGCCAATAAGCTCACCCAGTGAGGACATGTAGAGATAGAGAAGAAGAGGGCCAAGAATAAAATGTTGAGGGACACCTACTATCAATGGAAGAGCAGGAGAGGTGAAGTCATTAGAGGTACAGCTGGGCATTTTCAAAACAGACAGTGCACATACAAGCATAAAGAGTGATATTCAAAGTTTTAGCAGTTGGAGAACTGGGGATATTATGGATGACTAGCCAGATTAAGCAGCCAGGAGTAGTATGTTGTATGAAGTGAGCTCACTCAAAGCAGTCCTTTAGTTTTCTGAGTTGCTGTTGTTTTCTATCTTTCTGAGTCACTTTGATATGAAGATGTCAAGTTGGTTGGCAGTTTCTGTCCAGTTTAAGTCCAGGCTAAGTCCAGGCTATAAGCTATGTAACTGTTTCTTCCTACTTTACAAATCTTCCTACATTAAAATTGAACAAAATATCAATAGTCAACTTTCAATGGTCAGCCTGGTATTCTCAATAAATAAATGCTACTGACCTCTAAACTTTACATTCTGAAATATTAGATTTTGGTGGAAATGATATTCAAAAAATATTACCCTTTGGCTATATTAGACCTGAGTTTATAATGACATAGTGAAGGGGGTTTGTTATGAAAGTAGGTGGTTTCTGTCACAATCCGGCCTAAATTTGCTACTCCCCGTCATGCAGCAGAATTTAGGGGGACAGCAGTAATCGTAGAGGGTGCAGCTCAGCCCTCTTCTCCCTTTGCCGATATCTATGGCTAACCTAAAATCTCCTAGTACACTCTACTTTTGGAAGAGGGGGCCCCTCAGTCAGTGACCGATCACTATATGAAGATATATAGAGTTATGCTGGGAAAATGCCAAAAGATAAATGTGACCATTGCATAATGTTACTGTTGTCATAAGCTCTGGCCTTTGGGGGCGGCAAGGAGAGCAATTGCCCAGGATATCCGGCCAGATGGTGACAGAACCTCTCGACATTCATAGTGTTGATCAGTGGCCTAAGTTCTTCCCATAGTTCTTAGAATAAGAGAGTGTGAAGTCTATGGTTCTGCTAGGAGGGGGAGTCAGCCACAGAAGCAATATTGACGGCTTCTAATTAACTGATTCAAACTGGCAAGGGAGGAGAGGTGCCCCCTTGGTGGCAGGAACCCGGCAGTGGATTGCACCATTGTCTCCCTGAGTTTCACCTCTGGGGTTGATCGACACCACAATGAGACACAAGCTGTCAACATGCACCATGTTGGCAACCTTAGAATGTTGACATCTGAAATGTCACTAAATTAAATGTTAACATCCTCAGGGTGCTGGCGGTTAGGTTTAGATGTAGGCAAAAGTATAAGGTTTGGCTTCGGGAGCAGGCTAGGCACTAGGGGCTTAATAGTTACCAAAACGCTCAAGTATAGGAGGAATGCAATGCACATGATCACTTTCACCTGGAAGCAGATGCTGGGTAAGCCGAAGCCACTGGGAGTCGGTAAGAGACCACTAGACCACCAGGGACGGTTGTCATCGTGTTCCACCAGGTAGGCTTGATTCATTCCCATTTCCGTTTTGTTGAGATTACTGTCAACATGGTAGCTGTCGGCAAATATCATACCACACCCTAGACCAGGTTCCAGGCCCTTAATAAGGAAACCAGGCTCTGTGTTAGATGCAGAACTACCATTGGTGCAGCAGGCGCAATGCACCGGGGCCCCTGAGGACTAAACGGCTCACTGCTGTCCCCGTCACCCACTTCCCGTCACCTACTGTTTTACCCTGTCACACTCTGCCTCCTCCTGCCTCTCCCTGTCACACTCTGCCTCCTCCTGCCTCTCCCTGTCACACTCTGCCTCCTCCTGTCTCTCCCTGTCACACTCTGACTCCCCCTGCCTCTTCCTGTCACACTCTGCCTCCCCCTCTCTCTCCCTGTCACACTCTGCCTCCTCCTGTCTCTCCCTGTCACACTCTGACTCCCCCTGCCTCTTCCTGTCACACTCTGCCTCCCCCTCTCTCTCCCTGTCACACTCTGCCTCCTCCTGTCTCTCCATGTCACACTCTGCCTCCTCTTGTCTCTCCCGGTCACACTCTGCCTCCCCCTGCGCAGTACTTCACCATCTCTCCCCGGTGCGTTTTAGTTTTTCAATCATAAATGCCAAGTAACAAGCACTGCGTGAATCAGTCGTTACCGTTCTAGACTTTATCTGGCACAGCCAACGTGATGGAGCGAAGCACGAGCCGGGTGTGTCCGTCCTGTTTTTCTTTCACCGCCTGTCCGGTAACATAATGCTCTGACAATGCGCTCATCGCTGTGCCTAATTGTGCAGGCTGATTACTTTCTATTGAAAAAAGTCACAATGTGTGGAGCAGCATTACATATACTGTACTGCCGGTGAGGTCATTCTATAAATACAGTGGTCCTTATTGTTATCATTGCATACATACGCACACTCTCCTACTTATAGCACTCTGCAATGATACGGGACATGATTCAGTGCTTTAAAATAGAAGATAAGACGTAACATGTTTGTATCAGCGTCACCAGCACATATACATGGCTAAGAACGGGCAGCACTGACGACATGCGACATCAGGTACCCGTCTGTGATCTCGTGGGGATGCCCAATGTTTTTCTGGCCACACCCACTGCTTTATTTTGCAACTGTGATAGTCGCCGAAGGCACAGGCACAGCGGCCCTGCACATGCGCATATTTGCCGATATGCATGTGCAATGCTGCACCATTGGTTCCCTCAGCGAATTTGTCCGAATGAACCTGAATCACCCCCACTGTGTGTTCCTGGGTGGCAGCAGTGGTTTAGTATTAAAATACTGAATACTCCCTATGTCCTGTGACTCTTGGTCCAGTTTAAGTTCCCCCTAGGAAAAGAGGAGTACCATTGTGGGGCGTGGCCTCTCAGCTTTCATCGCCCCTGCGGTCCGGCCGGGAGATGCTCAACTGCCCCCCGGCTTCACTGCCTGCTCCTTCGCTGTTACAGGAGCCAATCGCTGCAATCTTACAGCACAGCACCTGGCTCCTCTCAATGAGGAAGAGCAAGCATTTTGGCATCGCCCCTTGGAGGGTGACACCTGGGAGCAGCCTGCACCAGGGCCAGCAACAGAAATCTCGGGGCCCTATATAATGGCTGCCCCCATTGAAGACAGTCTCACTTCTGAACTGACAGCTACTATACAAATTGCCACACACCATAATGCCTACTACACATTATACCACACAGCGCCCTGCACTCCTGCAACGCCCTAATGATGCCACTGCTCTGGCAGAGATTCTGGGGCCACATCTACAAGAAAAATGGAAACATCTTTGCAGAGCTCGCTGTGCACCGCTCACTGTAAACATAGCCCTCTCTATATATACAAAGCATTTAGTTACCCCCCCATGATTCCTGCACAGCCAGAAGGACAGGTTATGCATTTACGGTCTTACATTGTTCAATATTTGTGCTCACCCAGCAGTGAGTCAGTGCCTATAGACACAGGTACTGTATGCATCACACAGGAAAAGCTATTCATTTTCTTTTCTTGGTAACCTGCAAATCACTAGAAGAGGACGCTGAATGGTGAAGTGATTACTCTCAGCATTGTCAGTGCAGCGGTGAGTCAAACCGCTTAATCGTCCCCTCTCTAAAAATAGAATTCAAAGAAAGTGAGGAGCGAGTGTCACCTGATTGTGCTATCAGCAGATACAGTAATGGTGAATACAGTCTGATTTACAGAGGCCTGGCGTCAGCTTCAGGCTGACTTGTAATTCAAGGTGCAATAACTGCTTGTCAGGGTGCTGGATACCTGCCCATTTCTATGTGTAATGTCATTAAAATATATATTTCAAGTATATGTCCAGTTTTGGTTATATTCTTATAAAAATATATCACTCGGCGAACAGAGGTGTAGCACGCAGCATTTAAAACTCTCCTCTGCCTGACTGCCACTGTGGGAGGCTGGAATGGGGAGGCACGGCACAGATGTAACATGTGCAGGGAGAGTTAGATTCGGGTGAGTTATTTTGTTTCTGTGCAGGATAAATACTGGCTGCTTTATTTTTACACTGCAATATAGATATCGGATTGAAGTACAAACCCCACCCAAATCGAACTCTCTCTACACGTGTTTCATCTACCTCACCTGCAGTTCGGCATGGTTTTGTCCATTAAAGAGAGAATTTTCTATTGCAAGTGAACTATTGCAATGTTCACTCAATAGCACTCTCTCTGCACCTGTTACATCTGCCCTACCTGCAGTGCAGCATGAGTTTGCCCATCTGCTAAAATTGCAGCTTTGCTAACAGGTATTGCTAACAGGCCCTATTGCACACCGAGAACTGAGGTCGCATTGAGAAAAATGCGACCGCAGTCTAAGACACAAAGGGTGACAATTTAATAGAATGCGATTTTTAGACACTTTCAAATTCGCCCATTATCGCACTTTTTAAAATTGCAATTTTTTGCTGCAAATTCGCATATTTAATGAGGTGCGTGTTCCGGGCGAACTTTAGTCATGACAATGTGCGAATTTTAAGCATGAAAATGTGCGAATTTGACGTAATGTGCGAATTTGTGTTTAAAAAAAATGGCGTGAGGTCCCTCCTCATTGAGTAGTACCTGGTTCCAAAAATACAGGGGACAAAAAGCAAAGGGGTCTCCCTTATTTCTGAAACCAGCCCCGGACTCTTGGACCGGTCCTGGTTCCAAAAATACGGGGGACAAAAAAATCTGGCGGCCCCCCGTATTTTGAAACCAGCACCGGGCTCCAACAACCCGCAGTGTCATACCACAGCCGGGGGACACTTTTTATATAAGGTCCCCCGGCCGAAACATGAACACCGTGGCTGGTCAACCTTGGACGGGGTACCTGGAGGAGTAGGGTCCCCCCCCCCCAGGCTTCACCCATCCAGGGCTGAAGCCCGGGGCTGTCACTGGCGTCCGTGGCCAGTGGACCCCGGCCTGATAGGGTTAATTCACACATTCCTAACATTGCTTTATGCCGGAGAACTACAAGTGCCAGCAGACCTCCCCCGCATGCTGGGACTTGGAGAACCACAAGTCCCAGCATGCGGGGCATTAATGGGCCCGCTGGGACTTGTAGTCCACCTGTAAAAAGAATGTTAAAAGAAAAGACACACACACACAGAAAAGTGCAACTTTATTTCACACACAAACACACACCTCACTTTTACCATTCCAGGGTTGTGTTTTTTTTTCTTTTTCTTCTTTCTGTTATATGTCTGCTTTTTTTTTGTGCATGAACTATATTAGGTTAAAATAAATAAAAATGACTAAATAAAAAAAAACCACAGTCCAACAAATAAACTCATAAACATGCCATATCTTCCCTTTGCACACAGTACAGATGATAATGTTTATAAAGGGATAATCCCATGAACGAAACACTATGTAACATTCTTTCTTCAAAACACAGAGCATGACCCAACAGCTAACGGAACACTGGCCATCATTGTGAAAGCCCGTATCGAGAAAGTTATCTTTGTCCCGAGTCGCGTCCCCCCCCTCCCACCCCCGAGGTCAGGCTGGTTGCTTAATTAAGTTGACAAATTCCAGAATTACCAATAACATGTGTAGAAGCTACAAAGTACAAGCGCCAGTAGTCACTTGCCCCCAAGTCACTGTCTCAGGGGGTATGGGTCATTGGGTAGACCCTATTTAGGCCAACAATGAACGTCGACGGGGCTTACGTCAACACCTGAAATAGGTGACATGGCTAAGGTCGACAGGGTTGGAAGGTAGACACACGAGCATTAGGTCGACAATGGGAAGTTCGACAGTCAAAAGGTCACATATTTTTGTCCCAAATGTCGACATAGTCGACACAGACAACATCTAAGTCAGGCATGTCCAAACCACGGCCCTCCAGCTGTTGTGAAACTACACGCCTTGCTACAGTTTTGCTATTGGGAAATGCTACAACTATGGCAAGGCATGCTGGGATGTGTAGTTTCACAACAGCTGGAGGGCCACAGTTTGGACATGCCTGATCTAAGTGTACCGTGTCCCCTCGCTGTGCTTGGCACACTGCTATATTCTCCCACCACGCCGTAGTGGATGGTGGAGCATGAGATACCGCCTGTCGGCACATGTCGGCTAAAAAAGCCTTGAAACTAACATCGACTTTTTGTCTGTCGAACGTATGACCCGCTCATGAGCTGACGGCGCCGCAGATCCGCCGCCGACCCGCAGCGAAAATGCCCCTATTGTGATCACTACAATGGTCTTTCTGAGATTCTACCTGCAGGAGGTAGGATCTCAGAAAAGACAGACCGACCCGCGGGGCCGCGCATCGGAACGGCGTCGCATCAAAAGGCACAAAACACGGCCGATTTACATACAATCGGTCGAGATTGTATCTAAATTGGCTCGTTTTGGGCCATATCGTCCTGGTGTGTACCCCACATTAGTGTGTACACTCAATATCGTTAATGAGGCCAGAATGTCGTGTTTGCAATACAAGCAAGAGAAATTTATAGCGGCAGCCCCCAATGGGGGAGGTGGGATCCCTCCTCCTAGGGCCTGATGGCAAGTTGGATTGTAAGTGATTTCTTTTTGAGCACACTCCACCCAAATCTAAAGCCGCCCACACACTGGGGGTTATTCTAATTTGATCGGTCCCCCGCATTTCTGTGCATGTGCAGATGCAAGCGGGTACCGCGAACTACATGTTCGCCATCCGGCTTACACCTAGCAGTGTGGGTGGGGGGCGTGGGTGGTGGCGGGGGGCACAGCCCATGGGGGGGGGGGGGGTGCAGCATGGTTGCGCCCATTTTACATTTGGGTGAGTTACTTTGTTTCTGTGCAGGGTAAATACCGGCTGCTTTATTTTAACATTGCAATATAAATAACAGTTTCAACACCCCCCCCCCCCACATCTAAAGACCTCCATACACTAGTCCGACTTGCCTCAAGGCATACTTACCTACCCAGAATGTCTGGGAGGGTGCTGAAAATCAGGTCCTCCTCCCGGCCCCCCAGAAGGGTGGGCAAACCCCCGCATTTAGTGGGGGTCACCCCATCTCTCTGCCAGTCAAATCCCGGCTCTTTGAGGAGTGGGCGGGGCTGAAATGATGCAAATCGTGTTGGAATTGTCAGAAAGGCTGCAGAGAGGCTTCTCCGGGAGAGGAGACTCATAAGGTAGGCAAGTATGTCATCAGGGCATGTCGGACCCAATTTACTGGGAGGGCTCACATCGGCTTGCTGCGCCATTTTTGTTCATGCAATAATTCTCCCGCGATTAAACGCATGAAAAAAGGACTCCTGGGGAGCTGCCGGGGAGTTCAAGGGAAGTCGGATGCGACAGATTGTGGGTGCTAAAAAGCTCACACAATGTGCCGCTGATTGTTGCACATATGATTTATCCACTCCACCCTGCCAAGCGGTGTCAGCCGTCAGCGACCAAGCTTAATGCTGGGTCGCTAGGGGGGGGGGGACAATCAACGCAACTGCTGGGACCCGTGTCCAAATTCCGGTTGTGACCCGGCATTTGCAATGTGAACACTATGGCGTAAGAAAAGCGGTTCCATCAATGTTGCTTTTATAAAACGCTTACAGATTGCTGCACTTTTTGTGCCAAATGACAGCTGTCAGAGTAGAACGCCGGCTCCCTGGCCGGCTAACAGTACACGTCACACGTCTATCGCTGTGTGGGCTGAAGTATGCCCGGGAGACTATGCTGCTGTCAGTGGGGTAAATGGGATAAGGGAGGAACCCCATCTCTCCTTACTACAGTACATAATGTGCCAGCTACTATTAATAAAAAACAAACTGAAGTGTATAGAGAGCCAGTGTGCTGGTAACAGGTCCTCCGTAACGTACATCAGCGCAGGACTGTAATCACTGAAATATGACCAATATCAGAAACAGCTTTTCTCCTCTTTCAAGTCGTTTCATAATCACAGGGCACAGGTTGGAGAACGGCTCCATACATATTTCTGCAGGCATTTCCAGAAAGCGATTAAGTCCGGAATTCCTGGAACAGCCTCGGTGCCATGTGAACAGTTGCATAAGAGCAGCGTAGATGACTGTATTTGTTTTCGCAATCTGCAATACTGTAGAATGTTCTTTTAAAGCTAGTTACACTTTACACTATAGGCATTTCCAGACTATTTCACTGCCATCTGAGTTGTGCGTGGATGCTGCCTGGTTCTTAACCCCATCGATAAAGCTGATTTACCCCGTGGTAGATGCAGGAGAAACAACGGGTCTGATTCAGACCTGTTTGCTAGGCTGTGTGTATTTGCAGCCTATTAAGCAGGTAAACGCAGCCTGTCGCCACACCGAATGCCCCCCCCCCACTGCACGAATCCCCGCATTAGCATGTGAGTGGATGTTTACGTTTACACATCCACTCGGGCAAAAAATTCAAAAGAGAATTCTCTCAGCCAGCCAGTCTTTTGAAAACGTTTTGCCAAATTCTGCTGCCACTTCCCACCCTGCTGCCTGGCACTTGCTACTACCAGTTGCCCGGCACCCAGAGCTGCCGGCCCCACAAATCACCACCGCCCGGCTCTCCTGCTCCCCGCTGCTACTGCAGCTCCCCGGGAGTTTACATGCGATAAATCACATCAAGTGCCAAAGTGTACATGTCTACTGGATTGCCGTGGTCTAAGTTCCCACTGACATCCTCAAAGAAACTAATTAAGTTTAACATGACCCATTCCTCACAAATCCATGCTAATAATGTTCCCTCCAGTAGCTTCCTGACTATTGATGTAGGACTTACCGCTCTATAATTTCCCAAATGTGTTTTATTTCCCTTTTTAAATATTGGTGCTACTTCTGCTATTCCCCAGTCCATTGGTACTAAACCAGATTAAATTGAAATTAGAAAAAGTAAGTGAAATGGCCTAGCTATTTCCAAGCTCCGTTTCGATAGAACCCATGGGTGAATACCTGGTGCTTTATTTACTTTAAGTTTGCAGTTGATACCGGACATCTTCCACAGTAATTCCATATTTAGTAGTGTAGCATTACTGCATTTATTGCTGTTTATTGTTTCCTCCCGTTCGCTCCTCCCTAGTAAACACTGATGAAAAGAAGGTGATTAGATGTACTGTATATGACTGTAACAGGCATTGACCATACGCAACTCCGGCTACTTACTCATGACACACCCACTGAAGATTTCCACAGATGTGCCACAGGTGGGTACACAGGCTGCGGCACATGCAAAGTTTGCTAGAATTCACTATTCTTAATGCCTATTCTCCCAGAAGATGCTGGTTTTTCAGGTAGTCCCCAGGACCCCACATAAGTAGGCGGAGCTCTTGAATCTCATCTTTTTCCAAGTGAAGTGGGCAGGATGGCTAGATAATACCAGGTACATGGGTCCTATGCAGGTGGCACATTAAGTGAATGGCATCGTTTTAACCCTGTCCCCTTCCCACGGAGCCTGTTATTTAGTTATATAGGAAGAGAACTATATGTATTCTTGATCTGTGGCTACTGCGGATAAGCAGATCTCTGGCATCCGTGCCATTTTCCCGCTGATTTTTCTATTGTGCGTGTGTAGATCTCCGGGGAAAATGGCTGCCACACTATTTTGCTGATGATTTGTTCAGTGCCACAGTGGAACTCTGGAGAAGTCTAATATAAT
Source organism: Crinia signifera (assembly GCF_055691185.1). NCBI lineage: Eukaryota > Metazoa > Chordata > Amphibia > Anura > Myobatrachidae > Crinia > Crinia signifera. The sequence goes on from NC_139221.1 coordinate 314,401,537, forward strand.
ATATGGATTCGAGGTCCATTATAGACATGCCAGTCAAAGTAGCTGCACACCGAGGTAATACTCCCTGTAGTGGAAACGCTTAGTTCCTTTTAGGGCCGGCAACAGAAACCAGGGGTCATGTACACCTATCTTTTTAGGGGCCCTCCATCCCCATTGCAGCATCCCTGCAGACAGCCCCCACAGTGTCTCTCCAGCTGCGTTCTTTTGCTCTAGCCAGCCCCACAGTGTAACTCCAGCCAGCCCCAATACACCTCCAGCCATGGTCAACACGGGGTAACTGCAGCCAGCCACGGAGCCCCTCCATCCATAGTCCCCAAAGCCTACCTCCAGCCATGGTCCACACAGGGTAACTCCAGCCAGCCACAGAGCCCCACCAGCCATCCAGCCATAGTCCCCAAAGCATACCTCCAGCCATGGTCCACACAGGGTAACTCCAGCCAACCACAGAGCCCCCCCAAGCCATAGTCCCCAAAGCATACCTCCAGCCATGGTCCACACAGTGTAACTCCAGCCAGCCACAGAGCCTATCCAGCGATAGTCCCCAAAGCATAACTCCAGCCATGGTCCACACAGGGTAACTCCAGCCAGCCACAGAGCCCATCCAGCCATAGTCCCCAAAGCATACCTCCAGCCATAGTCCACACAGGGTAACTCCAGCCAACCACAGAGCCCCCCCAGCCATAGTCCCCAAAGCATACCTCCAGCCAGGGCTATTTTTCTGCAGGCTCCAGCAGGAACTGTGGCCCTTATTCTAGTTCACTCTTTCTGACAAAATATTTCTTAGATGGACAAAACCATGTGCACTGCAGGTGAGGCAGGTGTAAAACCCCACCCAAATCTAATTATCTCTGCACAAGTAACACCTGCCTCACCTGCAGTGCACATGGTTTTGTCCATCTAAGAAATATTTTGTCAGAAAGAGTGAACTAGAATAAGGGCCACAGTTCCTGCTGGAGCCTGCAGAAAAATAGCCCTGCCTACAGCCATAGTCCACACAGCATAACTCCAGCCAGCCACAGAGCCCCTCCAGCCATAGTCCACACAGCATAACTCCAGCCAGCCACAGAGCCCCTCCAGCCATAGTCCACACAGTATAACTCCAGCCATTCTCATTGCCCTCACAGCCATAATCCACACAGCGTAACTCCAGACAGCCTCATTGCCCCTACAACCATAGTCCTCACAGCATAACTCCAGCCAGCCACACAACATTTCTTCAGCTTGGAGACTGTTATTTGCTGTCTGCCACAGCTCCTCTGCTGTCCGTTTGTGGGGTGTTGACTTGTGATGTCACATGTGATGTCATGCAAGCCACACCTTTCAACAATAAACAAAAATACTTTATCACACCAGTGATGGCTCAGTGCAATTACAGTATGCTGCAGTTCCTATTGGACATGGGTCCCATACTTGAACACAGTGGCGTAACTTGTAGGTGGCGGGCCCAGGTGCAAAAATATAATTTGGACCCCCCCCCCCCCTCCTCCTTCTCTGGAACCCAAGTTCACAATATGCAAGTTTCATGATCTGGTGTGAGCAAAGAACATTTTTACGAAAGCTTCTAAAAATAAAAAGAGGGGATGTTGCCAACAGCAACCAACCAGATTCTGTCTGTCTATTGCATCCTAGAAAATGATGACAGAATCTGATTGGTTGCTATGGGCAATATCACTCTGAGGAATACAGGCATATCCGCCCTGTTGCTGACGTCACACACACACTCCCCTAAAACACTTGGGCACGCCTGCATTTTCCCGGACACTCCCAGCGTTTTTTTTCCTGGAACGCCGGTTTTATCTTAGCACTCCCACATGGCCGGTTTCCACCCCCAGATGCCGGCTTCCCAAGAAATTGTAGTAGGAGTTAATCGCAGGACAGCCTCGCGCATTTATACTGCAAACCGTACACATGCGCAATGTATCGATAATCGGCCTTCACGTGAATTTGTGGCTCTGTGTACAGGTCTGAATGACCCCCTTAGTGTAGATCAGTGGTTCTCAAACTTGGTCCTCAGGACTCTAAACAGGTCACCTTTTCCCAGTCACCCAGCAGGAGCGCTGCGTATAACCAACTGTCACATTTTCAAAATCCACAGGCAACCTGAAAAAAAAAAAAAATTGAGAACCTGTGGTGTAGATGATTGCACCAGAACTGCATCATTGCTAATCAGAAACAGGGCCGATGTTCTGTATGTTCCCAGCTGTTCCTTCCCTGCTGCTCTGACACGCCGCTGTACAGAACACAGACACGTTGTCTTTTCTGCTTCCCTTCCATGTAGCTGTTACTTAATCAGGAGGAAGCAGCGGAAGGAAGACTCTCATCCTTTCCTGAGAGGAAGCCTCACCTTTCCTGCCTCGCCGACTACTATAACATTAAGGAAAGAGGTGTAGGACTTCCATGAAGACAAAGATGCGCTTCAGCAGTGATGTCATGCGTTTAACAGAATGATGTCACCAGGCAACATAGGGTTTAGAGATTATCGAGGGATCACTGCTTTCTCGTAGCGTACAGATCTCATATCGCCCGGCGTCAGATTTTCCACGTTTCTCTGCCAGAGATTTGCCATAAGTGTTCCTGGTATATATTTCTGTCCCATCTCACCTATTATATACACAGTGCACAGTTATTTACTCCATTGTCTCTGGCATTTCTCCAGCTTTATCTACAGCCGAGAAAGGGTGGGTTACTCTAACATCCGCGCCCCCCTGTCCGCCGCACATCGCCGGCTACCGCAGACGTAATTATCGCATATGCTCTAACATATCTGATAACTATGGCAAAGGACAGCTCTTGCGTTAAGAGCTGTCCTTTGCGGTGAGCCAGCGATGCGCAGAGGGCTCCGGCGCCTCCCCCCTCCCTCCCTTACCCATCTATTTTGCTGCTGCTGCAGGCGGCCTCTCCTCCTCCTCCCTGCACCCGGCAGAGGATTTTCAGTGAAGGGAGGAGGAGGTCACAGGTCCGAGCAGCACAGTGCTAAATACGGAACTCATACAAATCTGATGGTTGGGGAAGACCTGCACTGAGCATGTGCAAATCAGGTCTTACGTCATCACTCACAGCCCTGTGTCAGTCACAGTATGATTGATATACTGATGTATAGGGGTGGTGGGGGGGTGGAACATGGGCGACACTCAATGTGTTCGTGGAAATTGAGGCTTATTTAAAGGCATGATGGGTTCAGGGTTTTCCACGCCGGATGCAGGGCGTTTGGATCCATCCGCCAAGGGAGCGGAATACAAACATGGATTAGACCCAAAGGGTGACATTTAATAGGATGAGAGATTCAGAAAGTGAGAGATTTTAAAGCGGCAATCATTTACACGGCAAACCCAGTTTGATTTTGCAGTGTAAATGATTGCCGCTTTAAAAAAAAAAAAAACCCTGGAGATTTCTTACCAAATCCCTCACTTTCTGAATCTCTCATCCTATTAAATGTCACTTATAGAGGCTGATTTATCAATGAGTTTTGTCTTACGCAACGAGTTTTAAAACTTGTTCTGTATGATAAATCTTGGTCCAGCCAATCAGATTCCAATTGTTGTGTTTGAAAAATGTTGCAGTTGGGAGCTGAGTGGCTGTTTAAAATTAATTGACAGCGTGCCAAATATCAGTATCTGGTGGCTGCTGGCGGAGGGCGGGCCGGCGAACATGGATGCACTAGCGTCTCACATGCTCGCGCATCCATTGCCAAGAATGGGGCAAACGCGCATCTCCAGCGTGCGCGTGCCCTGTTCCCCGGCTGGCGGAAGGTGCGCTGGGAGCTGCTCAGATGAGAGCGGCTCCAGGATTTCTATAGCGTGGCTGCTACCGCTGTGGGACTCGGGATTGTTTGTATGGAAATGTGGTGTGTGGTGGTGTGTGGTGTGACGTGGCAACCCCGTAATTTGTGTGGGGTGGCGGGCGGGATCCTCCTCACACTCACAGGGGAGAGATATGACAGGCTGCGGCTGCCAATGTCTCTCTCCACAGCTCAACAGACAGCACTAAGCAGCTTGTGCTGAGCTGGGGAGAGAGGCTGTGCTGCTGCCTGTCATCTCTCTCCCCACTGCCCGGCTCCCTGCAAGGAGGGAGGGTGAAGTGGGACCTGCCCGGCTCCCTGCAAGGAGGGAGGGAGGAACGGGACCCGCCCCTGTAAAATGTACCCGCCTTCACCTCTTGATGACACAGGGTGTGACCCCCGGGACCTGTGTTTACCACATACACTGCACCCTTTATAAATGTACCGTGAGCCTTACTGTATTTATACAGAATCTTGAGTCCTTATTTTGGTCCTCATGCTCCTCTGCATGCGGGGAGCGTCAGTGAGTGACTGCTCATGTGCATCGGAGCATTCCCGTTCGCACCTAGAAGTGTGGGAAGTTGGCTCAGGGTGATGGGCAGAGCCCATGGGAACACCCAGCATTTCATGGGCATTGCCATGAAAACGCTGGGAGGTCCCATGGTGATTTCCCGATGACGCGGGTGCGGGGGGCGACCATTGAATAATTTTCTCCCCGCTGTGCATTCACACGCTTTTGGGGGTACACGGTGTGCAAGCAGGGGGTGGACGGCCGTGCGGGCAGCATTCAAATGACACGGAAAGCTGCGAATTTTGCAGGTTTGCGTGCCAACCAGAATCATACCTCCCAACTTTGGACTAGTCGGAAGCGGGATGCAGCTGCTGCGTGCCGCAGGCGCGGCGCAAATTTCTGGGGGCGTGGTCTAATTTGGGGGCATGGCCTATACTCGCAGCTCTCCCACGAGGCCACGCCCCCATTTTGCCGCTATGGGGGCATGACCCAGAGGCTCTGTGAGCCTCTAGCCATGCCCCCAGCCCCCTTGCTATGGGAATAGTCGCTGTGCGCATGCGCACAGCGTTTATTCCCCGCTGCTTAGCAGCAGACAGGGGGGACTCCCAACAGCCCCCCTCACCGCGGGACACTGCCGGCCACGGGAGGGACAGCGGGACAGGCCCTGATAATCGGGACTGTCCCGCTGTAATCGGGACTGTTGGGAGGTATGCAGAATAACCTCCTTAATCTGATATACTGAGGTTCCAATACAGCTGACAATATCTGCAATTTATGTGATAAAGCAAATTGTTTAGCTTGCTGTATCTTCGTTATGAATACCCATAAAACAGTAATATATCATAACCGACAGGGACCTCAAGGGATTTTTTTGAAATATAATATTCCAGTACTTGCTGTTTGGGACATCTGAACCCAGTCACCTGGGTACAACAAGCCGCCCATTGTGTGCACATGTGACTTCATACCCCTGCTCTAAACTGCAGCGTCGTACAATGTGCGTAAGCCAGGCACGGCTCCCTAGTAACCTAGACGATGGAATTGCCGAGGTCTGAGTGGTAAATTGCCCCTGGAGCCATCAGACGGCTGATAGCCCTCTCCTAATCAGTGTAATGTTTCTGAATTATTGCAGATCTCACCGAGCCAACGTGACTCTGTATGATATCATTGTCTTAGATATTCCACGGCTCTTCCACTTATGCCAAAATAAAGTTCAGCTTTAGGTCAGAGCACTTTGCTATCGTCAGCGACGGGTCTCTGGGTCGGAGCGGGTCCATTTAAAGACCAAGAATACCCTTGGCTTGCCATGTGCTTTCATTGGCACCGCGTGCCCTGGAAGCTTTTCGGCAAGTCTCTGCTACTGTACCTATGATGCAAGAAACATCGCTATTGCATGATACCTGTGTCCTGTACACAGAGAGAGGGAACAGGATCACGCGCAGTACAGTGAGACATTCATTTAATCCCACGTGGTTGGGTGTACACAGCTCATTAAAGGATTAATTTCAAATAAGGGAACAGAAGTCTGGAAACTCTGCCTATTCTCTATTGATAAAACAAGCGGACTGAGACTTTCTGCTGGATCGGCGGCGGGTTTTACATTGTTTATATTAAATTGAGCGTGCTACAGTGCAGAGATTTACTGTAGGACCAAGGCATTAAGGGGGGGTGGTCTGGCACACATTGGAGTTCTGGCCAAGCCCCATCGTGAATAACCGGTTGACCTTTGTATGCTGTGCCACCATAGTCGTAAAGGTTCAGGGGCCACGCGGTCTTGGGGTTGGGACTGTGACTCCTTAGTCACATCACATTTATCATCTAAATTTGCGGCAGTAATATCTGATCGCTGGACAGTATACAGATGGAGCGGGACTTATCTATCCAGGGGATGGCGATGGCGACGCAGCCCCCTGCAGCCCCCTGAAGCGGGAGGCGGACAGGATTGCAGTCCCCTGAAGCCCCCCGCAGCCCCCTGAAGCGGGAGGTGGACAGGATTGCGTCCGCCTCGTCGCCCCGCCGCCCGGATACTGAGACGCGCGTGCGTGGGGGACGCACGCGCGTCTCAGTCAGATGGAGCGCCGTGTTGCTGGCGGATCGCCAGCAACATGCTGCTGGCGATTCGCCAACAACAATAAGACCCGCTACATCTGTAAGTCTGAGTCGTTTGGTTTGGTCTTGCGAGTTGGGCTGATAGTATAACCGCCCATCCTCAGATGCGGATGGTGATAAATCGGCCCTGTGGGCACTTTGGCACGGAGAGTGATTATAGTGGGTACCGTGATAAGGAGTGAGATTTATCTAAACTTGGCAAGCCATAAAGTGGGGAGAGGAAAAGTATCAAACACTCAGCTTCTATCCTGTCAGAGGCTGTGTTACATGAGCTGATTGGTTGGTACTTTATCTCTCTCTAAAATGTGCTAAATCTCCCCCAAAGTGCCGTTAATACACAGTAGTTCTTTAATAGGTTACATTTATACCTGTATTACATAAACATTGCAATAGCCGATGTGTGACCTTCTGCATGGTACAGATGACATATGTAACCTTAAACTCTATTCATGAAATAAAGACACGGAGACATGATTTGGCAGAAATTTGTTAGCTGAAATTTATTTTGAAATAATTTTTAAACTAAGTTTTTTTTATTTTATTTTATTTTATTTTAAATGGTGGCCCAGAAAAGGACGGCTATTACTAATCTCCACCCCCAACCAGCATACGTAATTTGGCCTAAAACAAGAAGCGGTCTCCACTCAACCCACAGCATTGACTGCCCACCCAGCCGGGTGGGTTCGCCATCCCCGGTCGGGTAATCTAGCGAAGGCCTAAGCCAATGAGGGGCAAGCGCACCGAAAGATACCAAATACGCAATCAACATAACTCAATAACGACTAAAAGTCTAAACTTGCCGTCCTTTCCCGCCAACGCGGGGGCTCAGCTCCCTGAGGCCCCGCCCTGCCACCAACTAAACTACCGAATCTATCACTACCAGAATGTCCTCAATAAACATCAACAGACCCTCCTTCACCAAATGAATTCCGTCAGGTCTGAAGAGCTGGTGATACCGATACCTGATCCGCTCGTGTGGGACAATGGCACCACCAGCCCCCAACACCCATCGGGCAACAGCAGAGTTCAGCTTCTTCCTGGACTCATCAATAGCCTTACAATCCCTCGCACCCCTCCAGCATAATCGAGGGATCACGAATGACCAAATTATAATGCATGTGGGCCAAGCAGCTTTTATAGCGGTCAGGTCACATAAGATCAAGGCTCTCAGCTCCAACTGGGACATTTTCCCAAGATCATTTCCACCCAGATGGATAGCCAGTATTTCAGGCAATCCGAACATTCTCACTTTCATCAAGAGGAAGGTCCTTAGCTCGCGCCAGGACATGCCCCTCACTCCTAACCATCTTATCATGTTGGAGCACCCAAAGTTGGGCCCTTTGCCCGAAGCCACAAGCCTGGCCGCCCAATGCACGAAGGAGTGGCCCACTATCCACACCTTGAAACCATCGAAGCCCACACCTATAGGAAAAATGTTTAAAAGGGGTATTAGAAGTATTTCTTAACCTATGGACAAGTATCAACAGTTTAGGAGGGTCTGCCAAAAGAAAAATAATTTGGATTGGTGCACAAATTTTGGTGCAGTAGAACCACTTCAATCACGATTGAAGTCACTCCTAGAGACAAAAGGGTAAGAGACGAACAAGGTAGGTAAAGGGTGATGGATAGGTAGAGGAAAACAGGGGATTACTCGGAGAAAAAACGTCTGAACCTGCTGAGGGACTCTTAATTAGTGCCGAATTAGCCGAATTAGGATTAGCCGAATTCAGTCCGTCAGGTCAGGCAAAAAAGCGTGAAAACTCCGGACGCTGGCCCAACAACAGAGCGTAGCTAACCCCCAAGTAGGTAACTGTGGGGTAGGGTTAACACAGGAGTACAACCAATCAACTGGAAACCATACACGCATAGACATTATATCAGGAGGTTAGGGCGGATATACTTCCAACGCCCTAACTTTTTAATATTCTTTACTGACCAGCCAAAGCCCGCAGCTGTTGTTGCAGCGCCAATTCTAAAGGAGTGGGTGCCAAACTCACCGGGTGACAAGCCCAGCTCTGCCAGGCATTTGCGCATCATCCAGCCAAACTGATATCTTGTGAGTGGGGACCCATTGTAATGCACAAGCCATGAGTCACCCATGCTGGGCCGCACCAGAGCATAACGCTCTGCTAGCGCAACAGGGCATGCTGAAACTGGTACCACAGGACCTAAGTGCACCCACGCTCCCTTGGCTGTCTGGTCAGTCTTTGATCTTCTAACCCTGCACCATAGTGATTCGTGCCCTATGCGTATATCTGAAACAAGAAGAGCAGCCTCTCTGTGCTTAGAAGGCGCGACTAACTCTAAAACACGGAAAGCCCCGTGAAACGCCACGGAGAAAGCTAAACTAAATAGCAATGTCTCGAAAGCGGACTCTGCAAACAAAATAACCTTGCTTAAAAGAGACAGCAAAAGGGGGAAATCAATGGGGCGTCTATGATCAGGTGCAACCGGCGCCAGGCGTGACCATCCTTTCATGGCCCTACGTACAAGGAAGCACTTCGTAAAGTCATCAACCCCTTTCAGCTGCGCAAAAAAGGATATACCTGCAAGATAGCGCGCCGCCACAGCTCTTGATTTGCCTGCGTTATAAAGTTTCCACACAAAAGAAAGCAACATCTTCTGACCACGCCTACCTTGCGGCGCAGAGCTTCCAGAAAAAGCTTCCCACTCTGGCCACGCTTGCCGATACGTCCTGAGGGTAGCTGGCGCCACGTATAGCTCTGCTAGCCCCTCCAATCCGACCTGATGACCTGCCAAACATAAAGTGGGCACGAGACCCCGACAGCATCAGCACCTGGTGCCAGCTCCCTAAACCGATCCCATTGAAAGCGCGATAGTGCGTCAGCTACCTCATTCTGTGTATCCGGTACGTGCTTGGCCTTAAACAAAATGTTGTAGCGGAGACACTGTAGGAAAAGCTGTGACAACACTCTCAATACCAGCAGAGACTTCGCCTTTTGATTGTTAATGGCATGGACGGTACTGATATTGTCCGACCAGAAGAGTACGCTGTGATTCGCTAAGCGCTCACCCCAGATTTCTATAGCTACCATGATTGGAAATAGCTCGAGCAGCAACATATCCTTCGTCAGGCCCTCAGCAGACCATGCTGCCGGCCATGCCTGTGCGCACCAGCTGCCGTCCAAGAAGCACCCAAAACCAGTTGAGCCAGCAGCGTCAGTGTAAAGTTGCAGCCTGGAGTTGTCAAGCACCGGGGTCAGCCAAATGCGAATTCCATTGAACTCCTCTAGGAAAGTCCACCAGACCAACATGTCACGCCTAATTTCGGCTGACAAGCGGACGAAATGGTGCGCTCGTGAGACCCCGGTGGTTGCCCTCTCCAGTTTGCGACAAAACAGACGACCCATAGGGATGACTCTGCATGCGAAATTGAGCTGGCCTAGTAGGGACTGAGTCTGGCGCAAAGTAATCTTACGCGCAGCGCAACAACTGGCTATAGTCTCTTTCAGCTTGGCAACCTTATCCTGGGGCAAACAGCATTGACCCAAACTGGTGTCGATCAGAATCCCAAGGAATGACAGGGACGTAACCGGACCTTCCGTTTTGTCTTCAGCAATAGGCACGCCAAATTGCTTAAAGACAGAACGGGTCGTCTCTAATAAGTCGGAGCACTGGCCCGAGCCTGCAGGGCCAACGCATAGGAAGTCGTCCAGGTAGTGAGCGATCCCGCTCACACCTGCCGACTTCTCCACGCACCAATGCAGAAAGGTACTGAACCTCTCAAAAAATGCACAGGATACAGAGCACCCCATCGGCAAGCATTTGTCAACGAAGTACTCCTCACCAATGCGGAAGCCCATGTACCTAAACGCATCGGGGTGTAGCGGTAATAGCCGGAAGGCCGATTCAACATCAATTTTAGCCAAAAGTGCACAGGTTCCATAGGCCCGAACCATGGCAAGTGCCTCATCAAATGACTGATAGACAACTGAGCAACACACAGTAGGAATGGCGTCATTAACCGAGAAGCCCACAGGATAAGTGCTGAATGAGTCTGAACTTACCAGGGTCTTTCTTCGGCACCACCCCAACTGGAGAAATCACCAAGTTTGGCAGGGGAGGAGCCGGAAAAGGCCCGGCCATGCGCCCCAACTGCAACTCCTTGTCAACCTTTTCTCTTAAAACAGGAGCCAGCGAACGTGCCGACTGTAAGTTCCTGAACGATCCCCCCAAAACTTCGCCAACAATAGGGAGGCGAAAACCATGTGTGAAACCCTCCTGAAGGAAAGCGGCCGCTTCCCTACCGGGTACTGATCGAGCCAAGGAATCATGGCTCGGATCCGCACCGGAGTGGCTGCCCTATCGAGCATTTGCGGGTGCGGAGGGTCTGGGCGCCGAGGAGGCAACAGCCCCTCTAGAGGGGCGGCCACCTCGAAAGCAGTGAGATGCCGGGTGGTTCCCCGAGCAATTAATGCAAGTTTGTTTGTAGCGGCAGCGCTGTCCCTGCCCACAAAAGGAATTATTGAAGGCGTAGCACTTCCCTTTTGCTGCGCCGGGGGTGAAAGTTCTACCCCCTGGCGTGAAACGCTTGTGAGCGATATCCCCAGGAGGCCGCTGTTGTGTGGCCGCCGGGGGAGCCGCGGCTGTGGCTGGGTGAGGGGCTTCCGCCACTTCCATTTGCGCTCTGGTTAATCCCATCCATACTTCTACGTCCTTACATCCAAAATCAATAATATGGAGGCAATCCTGCTTGCGCCAAAACTGCTCATCGTATGTCCTCCAAAAGACGCCCCCGTATGTCCGGTACATGTCATGGACCATGTGAATATAACGAATTATATTCATATGTTCATCCGGCCTATCCTCCAAATAGCAAGCGGCGAACACACAAAAACCCGCTAACCAATTGCCATATAAACGGAACACTTCCGCACCTACACCGCCCTTAGCTTTTGCAGCCTTAAAAGCCTTTTTGGACTCATCAGTTAGGCTGAATAGGTCCACGAACTCCCCTTTTTGGATTTTTGCCCTGCAACTGTCTCGCAGGCCCCTTAGGACCGCTGTGTAATCGCAATGAACCACCCCGGGCAGGTTCCTGCGCTTACGCTCCCTCCTAGACAAGGCTTCAGTGCGCCGGCGCTTACTGCTCTGAGCTTGGCGGCCTGCTTCCTTCTTAGCGTATTTAGCCGCTCGCTTACGCGCTTTCTTGTTGCTACCCCCTTCAGAGCCACCCGGGGAAGAGGAAGAAGACGTGGAGGAGTCACGGCTGGAACCTGACCCTACTGTGGAGGAGTGAACCACCGAATCGGCCCCCTCATCGGCAGAGTCCTCATCTGAATCATCCGGCTGAGCGGCCCAAGTGTCATCATCCCTGTCAGTATCCTCTTCGTCAACCGCATCCTCGCCTCTGGCCAGATTGGCTCCAGTGTCCTCGGCATCTGAGGAAACAACAGACAAAGGCCTGGCGGGCCACTCGCCTCTCTCGCGCCTGCCTCCGGCTGCTCTACGCCTCCTGGCTGATGAATTACCAACGGGCTCCCGGGATGGCCTGCTGCCCCTACTGGGCGTTGGGTATCCCAAACCGCTAAAGGCCCTGACAAATTCACTGCAACCCGGGATAAAATGCCCACCCGAGGATGAACTACGCCTACGAGCGCCAGCACTTGTGCCCGGCTCCTCCTGCACCAATGGGGCTAATGCCCCTGCCATGGAAGATAGGGCCGCAGACAATCGGGCAGGGTCAAAGGCGGGTGTCGTAACCCCACGACCGCCATCCCTCCCGGGGCCTGCTGCAGCCCTCCGGCGACTGCTGCGGGACGGGGACCGCCCCCCACGCCTCTCACTGCTCACAGGCCTCACTGGCCCCCTTATACCCTCATCTGCACTTGCATCAGGCATATCCCATGACGGCCTATACCCATAGTAAGGGGTCTCCGGGTCAGGAGAGGGGAGCCCCTCCGCCTCCATTTCATCATCTGTATCCCTTGCAGCACCCAAATAACGGGGAAACCCCCGCTCCCTGCCTTGACTAGGGCCGGCCGCCATGTTAGGCCTACCGCCCGTGACATCTAATGGCCGCCGCGCGCGGCCTTGCCTACCAACAGCGGCGTCTAATGGCGGCACACTATCCCCAGGTTGATTATCCTCCTCCTGTGGGGACTCGCGGCGGCCGCCGTCATTTGACCGGCGCCCCCCGCGTGACGCACCCCGGCCGCGCGGCGCAACCGCCGCGTCATCCGGCAGCCGCCGGGACACGGCCGCAGCAGCGCGGCCTCTGCCCTGACGCCTCACACCAGCGCCAGCCAGCCCCCGCACGCCTGCCGCGTCAGCCGCCGCCTGAGGAGAGGCCGCAGCCCCAGCCCTGCCAGCGCGACGGGCGCGCCCAGAGGACGAGCGCCCGCCACGCCGCACAGCCCCTCCACGACCTACTCGGGGCCCAGGATCAGCCAGCGCTGAAGCCACCGTCGCGGGTGCAGCCGCAGCACCGCGCCTCCTTCCTGAATCCCCAGCCATGGCCTGGAGAGCGCTGTTGAGGGGCACAGACACCGCATCATCCCCAGCACCGGCAGCCTCAGCAAAGCGGGCAGGTGGCCTGACCACTCGCCTGGGATGCCTAGCAGCAGAACGGGGCATTATACTGAGGTAAAGTCTAAAGCTTAAAGCAATGCAACTAAGGCCTAGTTAGAGCTAAGCACAAGCTGCGTCTACTCACACTGAATTTTTCAGGAAGAGAGGGAGACTCCTCCCTTCTCCTGATGTATTATCCTTAAGCTAACAAGCCAAAGCCTACAACCATAGGCTCCCCGTGTCACATGCTATCCCAGGCCACACCCAGCTATCATGTTTAAGTCACTCCATGTCTATCCCAGCCACTGCGTTGTTCTTCTGCTGATACACTAGGCAAGGGCGTAACTACCATAGGTGCATGCGGTGCAGCTGCTGTGGGGCCCAGAGCTGAAGGGGGCCCGTATGTACCATCTAAGTAATATGTTTTATATACATTTAGCACCATCAGTTGCTACATAGGGGTCCCCTTACAAACTTTTGCTATGGGGCCTACAGATATCTAGTTATGATTCAGACCTGTTTGCTAGGCTGTGTATACATTTATACCTTGAGTAGCAGATCCTAAGCCCCCCCCCCCCCCCAACCTTGGCAAAACAATGCTACAGGTCTCCTACACACCCATTCAGGGGAACCAATCGCTTAAAATCATAACATGCCCCTCCTGCGCAGTCTCTCCACATGCTTCCATACAGTGAATAGCTGTCCACCAGTCAGCATTCTGATGAAGGGGATACAGCTACACCCCCCCCCCTACAGTCACCAACTCCGGATGTACTGTACCCATCTCCCCTCAAAGCACCCCCATTGCAGGTGGCAGCGTTTACTATACTTGGTCGGCTACCCAGAAAACCAAGAATCAACAACACTGTGGACGTGTGGCAGGAGAGCTAACGAGCTGTGCAAACAAATTAATTTTAATTTGATTAGCAAACAGAGTCATCCTTCCAGCTGTATTGATTCATTTAGGAAGCTGCATTTCATTACGCTGGCATGTTACACAGAGCTCACCCCGTTTCACCTTGCCAACACATTGCAACATGCCGGAATTTGGTAACACAAACTCTATTGTTCTGAACCCTCCATTATCAAAATGTTTCCAAGCACCGGAATAAAAAATGATTTATTGTGCTCCAAAACTCGCTTTATGGTGCATAGAAACACGTAGGGGCAGATTTGTAAATCAGTGTGAACGCTCGGACTGACTTTGCCAGGTAAAGTACAAAGTATTTAAGATTTGCAAAAGCAATATCCAGAAAATCTTAATTTGTGCACTGATAACACGTACACAGGCAAAGTCACCAAACGCCTCTTTCTGCAGTCACTGCGAGGAGCACCACAACGCGGTTTAAGGCGGGCAGGTGTAAATCTAGGGCGGGTAACCTCTACCAACTGCACCTTGGCACAGTAAAACTTAAACGATGTACACACGCTTCAATTTGCTTTTGATTCGATGTTAGATTCGATTTTCTATTAGATCTGGCATTAGATCTTCCCATTCAATTTGGCATTAGATCTGTACTTTTGCATTAGATATCGAATTCGATTTACATTCATGGTACATTGTACACATTCGATTTACTCGATCGAATTCAATATTGTCTTGGCTGCACAGTAGATTTTTCTTTTCGATTTTGAGAAAACGGGAGTGCGCATCGAATCGAATGCAGATCGAAAGTGTCCTAAAAACCATTCAATGTGGATTCAATTTTGCTTCTATATGCAAAATCGAAAATAGCCAAAAATAGATGCATGTGTACACAGCTTAAGAAATCATCCCAAAAATCAAAAGAGCTTTTGGACGGGAGCAATTGCACCAACGTTGTACATTCTGTGTGCACCGGCGTTCTGAATGCCAATAAATGCATTTACTTTAATGCCACCGGGAAACAAGGCCTACAGCCACCCGTGAGTAATGCTCTACTTCTGTGTGCGTTTCAGCCGTGGAGACAATGCTGATAATAGCCCGATTGTCCTATGGAACATTTTGCTATTGTCAGGGCAGAATCTCTATGAAATGAGTAGCAGCTGTAACAAGGTTTGGTGAATCATGCATTTCAATCTTTAACCTTATGTTCTCATTGTTATAATAAACAACTATGTGATGTTCTGATGATTATTCTAGAAACTGGGAGTTAAAACACAAAACTTTTCATTTCAACTACTACTCCTAACACTAATACTACTATACTACTACTACTACTACTACTACTACTACTACTACTACTACTACTACTACTACTATACTACTACTACTCATCCTACTCTTACCACCAACCCTACTCCTTCCTCTACCACTACTATACTATTACTATTACTACTATACTACTCCAACCACTACTACTACTACTATACTACTACTACTACTCCTACCACTAATACCACTATACTACTCCAACCACTACTACTACTACTACTATACTACTACTCCTACCACTAATACCACTCTACTACTACTCATCCTACTCTTACCACCAACCCTACTCCTTCCTCTACCACTACTATACTACTACTACTACTACTACCACTACTGCTATACTACTCATCCTACTCCAACCACTACCACTAATACTACTATACTCCTACCACTAATACTACTATACTACTACTACTATACTACTACTACTACTCATCCTACTCTTACCACCAACCCTACTCCTTCCTCTACCACTACTATACTATTACTATTACTACTATACTACTCCAACCACTACTACTACTACTACTACTACTATACTACTACTCCTACCACTAATACTACTATACTACATACTCATCCTACTCTTACCACCAACCCTACTCCTTCCTCTACCACTACTATACTATTACTACTACTACCACTACTGCTATACTACTCATCCTACTCCAACCACTACCACTAATACTACTATACTCCTACCACTAATACTACTATACTACTACTACTACTATACTACTACTCATCCTACTCTTACCACCAACCCTACTCCTTCCTCTACCACTACTATACTATTACTTTTACTACTATACTACTCCAACCACTACTACTACTACTACTATACTACTACTACCACTAATACCACTATACTACTACTCATCCTACTCTTACCACCAACCCTACTCCTTCCTCTACCACTACTATACTATTACTATTACTACTATACTACTCCAACCACTACTACTACTACTATACTACTACTACTACTCCTACCACTAATACCACTATACTACTACTCATCCTACCACCAACCCTACTCCTTCCTCTACCACTACTATACTATTACTACTACTACCACTACTGCTATACTACTCATCCTACTCCAACCACTACCACTAATACTACTATACTCCTACCACTAATTCTACTATACTACTACTCATCCTACTCTTACCACCAACCCTACTCCTTCCTCTACCACTACTATACTATTACTACTACTACCACTACTGCTATACTACTCATCCTACTCCAACCACTACCACTAATACTACTATACTCCTACCACTAATACTACTATACTACTACTCATCCTACTCTTACCACCAATGCTACTCCTTCCTCTACCACTACTATACTACTCATCCTACTCCAACCACTACTCCTACTACTAATACTACTATACTACTACTCATCCTACTCTTACCACCAATTCTACTCCTTCCTCTACCTCTACTATACTATTACTACTACCACTACTGCTATACTACTCATCCTACTCCAACCACTACCACTAATACTACTATACTACTACTCATCCTACTCCTTCCTCTACCACTACTATACTATTACTACTATTCTACTCCAACCACTACCACTAATACTACTATACTCCTACCACTAATACTACTATACTACTACTCATCCTACTCTTACCACCAATCCTACTCCTACCTCTACTATACTATTACTACTACCACTATACTACTCCAACCACTACTACTACTACTATACTATTACTCCTACCACTAATACTACTATACTACTACTAATCCTACTCTTGCCACCAACCCTACTCCTTCCTCTACCACTACTATACTATTACTATTACTACTATACTACTACTACCAGCGGTGTAGCTAGGTGCCGCGGTGCCTGGAGCAAGGGCATGTTTTGCGGGCGCCCCCCCCCCCCATTTGTAGTAGGCAGGGCTCTTGCATGGCAAAAAGGGGACACGGCCTAACATTATACCACACACCGTAATTTGACACACATGATTCCCATTACACATTATTTGACACACTGTAATGCCCATTACATATTATACGGCACAGGACAGACAGGAGGGGCAAAGATGGACAGATAGAACAACATAGATAGAAAGATGGACGAGGGGAGGGGGAGCACAGATGGATGGATCAAGGGGAGCATAGACAGATGGGGACAAAGTACCATGTTGGGGGACAGACTGACAGATGGATGGAGGGGCAGCATAGACAGAGGGAAGAGTTGGGGGGCAAAGACAAACAGATGCTGGGATGCTCACCATTACTTTCCCTCCTTCATAAGACAATGGCAGCGGCTCCTCCTCCCTGTGCGAAGCAAAGGCGTCAGCAGTGGATCTTCTCCCCCCTTCATGGTGAGGCTATGGGCAGGTGTCCTCATGATGTGGCTCTGGGCTGCGGCTAGTCCCCACCCCACACACCACGCGGCTCCAGGCTCGATGACACCGCGCAGCTCCGGGCTGCGGCTAGTCCCCAACCCCCCGTGCGCACGCCTATGCCTGGGATGCCTGGCTGGGAGACGTGCACTGCTATTTAAAATTCACATCTCCCGATGGACCGCGCTAGCCAATAGGCGCTCGCGGTCCAGCAGCCACCAGTTGAAGCGCCTATTGGCTAGCGGTCCAGCGGGAGAGGTGAATTTTAAATAGCACCGCGTCACGGTCTCCCAGACACATCGGGGACTCGCCGGGAGCCAGCGAGGGAGATGGCGGCGGCGCGGCAGAGATAGCGCAGGGGAGTTGGCGGTGCCGGCGCAGCTCTGGCGCCATGATACCTACCTGCGCCCGGAGCTGGTACTCCACCGGCACCGCCCTCGCTACGCCTCTGACTACTACTACTATACTACTACTCCTACCACTAATACTACTATACTACTACTCATCCTACTCTTACCACCAATCCTACTCCTTCCTCTACCACTACTATACTATTACTGCTACTGCTATACTACTCATCCTACTCCAACCACTACCACTACTCCTACAACTAATACTTATATACTACTACTCATCCTACTCTTACCACCAATCCTACTCCTTCCTCTACCACTACTATACTACTACCACTACTGCTATACTACTCATCCTACTCCAACCACTACCACTAATACTACTATACTACTACTCATCCTACACCAAACACTATCACTGATACTACTATACTACTACTAATCCTACTCTTACCCCCAATCCAACTCCTTCCTCTACCACTACTATACTATTACTACTACTACCACTACTGCTATACTACTCATCCTACTCCAACCACTACCACTAATACTACTATACTCCTACCACTAATACTACTATACTACTACTTATCCTACTCTTACCACCAATCCTAGTCCTTCCTCTACCACTACTATACTATTATTACTACTACTACTACCACTACTGCTATACTACTCATCCTACTCCAACCACTACCACTAATACTACTATACTACTACTCATCCTACTCCTTCCACTACTCCTACTACTACTGTGCTGCTACTACTATTTCTCATATTACTACTCCTACCACTACTGCTACTTTTACTTTACTCATACCAATACTTCTACTACACTACTCC
Organism: Crinia signifera; assembly: GCF_055691185.1. Taxonomy (NCBI): domain Eukaryota; kingdom Metazoa; phylum Chordata; class Amphibia; order Anura; family Myobatrachidae; genus Crinia; species Crinia signifera. Next base: position 314,420,236 of record NC_139221.1, read on the forward strand.
TACTACTACTATACTACAATTACTTCTACCAATACTACTACTACTACACTGCTTTTACTACTACTACTACTACTACTACTATTACTCCTACCACCACTACTACTACTACTATACTACAATGACTCCTATCAATACTGCTACTACACTGCTTTTACTACTACTATTACTCCTACTACTACTACTCCTACCACTACTGCTACTCCTCCTACTATTACTCCTACCACCACTACTACCACTACTATACTACAATTACTCCTATCAATACTGCTACTACACTGCTTTTACTACTACTATTACTACTACTATTACTCCTACCACTACTGCTACTCCTCCTACTATTACTCCTACAACTACTATTACTCCTCCTACTATAACTCCTACCACTACTACTCCTACTATTACTCCTCCTACTATTACTCCTACCATTACTATTAGTCCTCCAATTATTACTTCTACCACTACTATTACTCCTCCTACTATTACTCCTACCACTACTATTACTCCTCCTACTATTACTCCTACCACTACTACTACTCCTCCTCCTCCTACTGTTACTCCTACCACAACTACTCCTCCTCCTACTGTTACTCCTATCACTACTTCTACTACTCCTACTCTTACTCCTTCTACTATTACTCCTACCACTACTGTTACTCCTCCTGCTATTACTCCTTCTACTATTACTCCTACCACTACTATTACTCCTCCTACTATTACTGCTACCACTACTATTACTCCTCCTACTTTTACTCCTACCACTACTATTTCTCCTCCTACTATTACTCCTACAACTACTATTACTCCTCCTACTATTACTCCTACCACTACTATTACTCCTCCTACTATTACTCCTACCACTACTACTACTCCTACCACTACTGCTACTCCTTCTACTACTCCTACCACCACTATGAATACTAATCCTTTACTAATACTCCTACCACTACTATTACTCCTCCTACTATTACTCCTACCACTACTATTACTCCTTCTACTATTACTCCTACCACTACTACTACTACTACCAGCACTACTGCTACTCCTACTACTCCTACCACCACTACGAATACTAATCTTCTACTAATACTCCTACCACTACTATTACTCCTTCTACTATTACTCCTACCACTACTACTACTACTACTACTACTACTACTACCACTACTGCTAGTCCTTCTACTACTCCTACCACCACTATGAATATTAATCTTCTACTAATACTCCTACCACTACTGTGGTAAAGCAACATCACCAACAGCAATCCAGCACACTTGGCTCCCACCCTTTGTTTAAACACTGTGGGATATTACGTCAGTATCCTTATCATTTATATAAACTTCCTCACAACACCCAAGATCATCATTTGTATTTGTTTAGGTTTATCTACCACCATAAATACCAATTTCGTATATATATAGAATCCTATATGTACATATATGTATTTTTATACTTTTTAATTACTGTTTTAATATTTGAATTTATTCTGTTTCATATCAATCTTAACCTATGAAGTAAACCTTTTACATATATTTCACGTCTGTCCTTATCACCTCCTATATCATTATTAAGCATTATTTTACCAAATACCTTCCAAACACCTCATTAGGTTGCACTAACCCAGACACCACGGGTTGGTCACCCAATAGCTGCCGCAGCTAGTCGCCACACGCCTCTCGGTGCGCAGGATGACCCCAGCAACGATTCTATATCCTGCTGTCCGCCCTCAGCTAAAAGATCCTCAAAGACCTGGATGAAATATTCAGGATCACCATGGAAGCATCTTTGCACTCAGCTTGGTACCAGACAGGCAGCGGCTCCAAACGGCTTCACTTGAACTGAAAACTAGGAAATATCTAATTGGGTAGGCAAGCTCACTACCCAGGTATGAATAAGCTATGTAGAGACACGTTTGACACCTGCTCGGTGTCTAGCTTGGATGACATAAATTCACGGCAGAGCATGTAGAGCAGGGGTGTCAAACACAAGGTCCGCGGGCCAAATCCGGCCCGCCAGACCTCTTCCATGTGGCTCGCGCAGCCGCCGCCAGCCTTCACCTTTTATTCTTGTTTTTTTATTTTAAACAATAAAGCCGCCTCTTCAGCGCATGCGCAGCAGCCTACAAGCCAGAGAACGTCTGCCCTCTAGCGCAGTGCCGCCGGTCGTCAACCCCTCCTCCGCTCCCACCTGCTGTATAGGAGCCAGAGAGAGGAAAGAGCAGGTCCGTCGTGGTGAATGGTGCTGCTGCTGTGCGCTCCAGGTCACTTACTGCTGAGTGTGCACTGCACAGTGACTGGGAGCACGCTGCTCCCCACTCCTGGATAGATAGTGCAAGGAGCGCTACTCACAGGAGGGAGGGGGAAATGCGCCTGTGTGAGAGCGCAGCTGTGTCCTTGGTGGTGGAGCAGCTCAGACTGGAGTGGACGCATCAGAGCGGGTAAGTGTCAAACTCTCTGCCTATGTGTGTGTGTGTGTGTGCACTGGCACATTGCAGCCCATCATTAATTGCTGTGTCCCATGATAATAAGCAGGACATATGCCCTAAGACTGAGTGCTGCCCCCCTGTGCAGGCAGCGTGTGCCCTAATGCACTGCAATTCACAGCAATAGCAGGAGGGAAATGCTACTGCTGAGTTCCAGTGGTATTATTTGGGACATACTTGTATGAAGGACACTATTATGATAATAAAGAGTGGACACATAGTCCTACAGATACAACCGGCCCTTTGAGGGTGACCAAACTGCTGATGCGGCCCCCGATGAATTTGAGTTTGACACCCCTGATGTAGAGGAACATTATATTGGGTGGATTGATGATGCTGATGGTCTGACAGACTCCAGTGAGGGACTTGTCTCCAGCGGTCAGCCATTGAGCAATATGTATTGGCGATACTTGCTGCTTACACCTGCAACAGATAAACTCCTCGAGACTGGCCAGCAGCTCGCTGGTGGATGCTTGCACCATCTTGGCTTTTGGTGGCGAGAAGTCTTTCTTTTCTTCAGCAGGCTTACAGACCTGTGTGTAGGTTGATTAGTCAACGCAGGAGAGAGAATACTTCAAGTTCTCACTGACAATGGGTAACATCGACCTGCCCATTTTTGAACTTCTTTTAGCCATAGTAAAACATAGTTAACTACCCTCCTGAAATAGTAACGATCTCCCTGAAGGGTTGGGGAATCCCCCCCTATTCACCTAACCCACATTATACAGCTGTTTCATTTTTGGGGAAAAAAGAAATCTGAAATCTATACATACAAATAGTATCACCAGTGGCATTTCTCTGCACTGGTTATAAGCCTGGTAAGGTTATAAAGTGGTGAAAAAGTGAAGAGGGATAATACACCAGCCAATCAACTCCTAACTGTAATTTTTCAAACACACCTGATTGGCTGGTATAATAACTGACATATAGAGGAACTGAGAAAGACTTAACTTTTTTAATGGAAGGTATTAAGGAAAATCAACCAAAGCGTTTCGCCCCGCTGAATAAGTTAAGCCAGGCATGTCCAAACTATGGCCCTCCAGCTGTTGCAAAACTACACATCCCAGCATCCCTTGCCAATAGCTAAACTGTGGCATGGCATGATGGGACTTGTAGTTTCACACCAGCTGGAGGGCCATATTTTGAGTTAAGCCTTTTTCAATTCCTCTATATGTCTGTTATTATGCACTCTATATTTTTTTATTTCGTGTGGGAATTTTGTATAGATGTAATTCCTAATAAATATTTGTTTTCTATACTTATTTGTCCACAATTCTATCTGGTTTAAAAAAATACTCTTTTATAATTATTACCTACCGTCACTGAACCCCACTACTTTCCACTTAGGGGATAGCTGACACCCTCAAAATAAGGAGTTTTATTATAATTTTAAATACATGTATATACAGTAACTTTCATACACCCTTATACCGTTTAATATAGTGGCCTTTAAAAGGTAGCAAAGCTATAGGAGTCGCAGGTGGCACCTAACATCCCTCGTGTTCAACACCAGGAGGGATGGTAGAATGTGAACTGGTGGCACCGTGTGGCAGAATGTGAATAGTGAGAACTACAATGTGGCTTACTGTAAACAGGTGGCACTACAGTGTGCTCAATTCACTTGTAGTTCTGGGAGTATTTAAATTCAGCAGACCATAACTTTGACAGTATTATTAGTAGGAGTACCACGTATCTTGTCTAGAATGAAAACTCTCCTGAGTACAGTCTGGACCTTTTAACCTACTGTCCTGTAAGTAATTATAGCAATTCTGGATTATTATTTTTGTCTAATATGAAAATTGCACCCAGGCTGCATTCGTTTAATTTAATTTCAATATTTTGATGTGTGCTGCTGCTGTCAATGAAAAGTGCTATAGAATCGCTATTTAACCCTTTGAGTGCCAACAGCTCTGTGAGAGATGTTCAAAATATCCGCTAAAAATGCCGGCGTCTCTCACATTTGTTATATAAATTCAAATAAAAAAAATGTTGTGTAAAAAAAAAAAAAGATTCTATTTCCTATATAAGGTAACCGTAACAGGTCATTACGATGAATAAAAATTGGCAATTTTTACACCCATTTTGACAAATTTACTCGGCACTCAAAGGGTTAAATAAAAAAAATATATAATACTTATAAGAAGAATATACAGTATAGAGACATTTATGTACTTTCTATACTGTACTGGGCAGGATATCTACCATTTAGTTAAACGGCCGTGGTATTTTTTTTCGTGAATCACAAGCAATATGATGGCTATATCTAAAAATCTATAACATCAGCGCAATGTGATCCGAACGCGGGGGAGTGGGGGTGCTGTCACTATCCCAGTTTCCCTTAGTAAGTAAAATATAAATGCGAGCATCATATGAAGATCACATCACAGATTTTTGAGGCTTGGGCTGCCCTGACTCATCCTGGGAGGGGGATTTAGTCGGTTCATTTCAGGATAACAGGCTGATCTTAAATGGAATATACAGTACAATATACAGTGCGCAATGACCGCTGTATAGATCAAAGCCAACCCAGTGCCCGGTGACTCATCAGTCGAGACGGATCTAGATTCTGATCTTATAGACACTACGGTATGTGAAGACCGAGCTGTAGGCAATACTCATACTATAACAATAGAAAACATAACTAGTCTATGGGCCTGATTAAGCTTTGGGCAAAACTATGCTGCACTGCAGGTGGGGCAGATGTCACATTTGCACAGAGAGAGAGTTACATTTGGGTGAGGTATGTTTAAACCGAATCTAAATTGCAGTGCAAATCTAACATTTGTGGGCTACATTGAAAAGCTAGAATGGGACGTACCACACTCACAATAAAGTGTGTGTGTTGAAACTCATATAGGTATCTTTAGTGATGTTGATAGCCTTCACCAAAATGCACCGAGTGTTTGAAGAGTTTTTAAACGTACATTTTTCACTCACTCAAAACACAAGGATGCACACATATAGAGGTTTCTTTCAAATATGCGTATCAATAGCTCACAATTTACAGGGAGGTTTTCAAACACATTTGGGTATCTTTATCTTGAAATTCCAAACGACCAAATAGTGAAAAGTTGAATAAAAAACCTTTAATAATATCTTTCTAAAATGGATCAAACTTGGGTTACACTGGAACAACGAATCAAAAGGCAAGCGGATGATGTCAGAGACTCTCTACACCAACAAGGAAGACCGTCTGGATAAGTCTTAAATGTTAAGGAGTCCACCGCGTAAATACCTCAAATAAGTGTCCAGAGATAACAAAAAGTAGTCCAAAAGAGTGCAAGTCCAGATAGCCAGCCTGGCTGGCTATCTGGACTTGCACTCTTTTGGACTACGCATATTTGAAAAATGTACGTTTAAAAACTCTTCAAACACTCGGTGCATTTTGGTGAAGGCTATCAACACCACTAAAGATACCTTTATGAGTTTCAACACACACACTTTATTGTGAGTGTGGTACGTCCCGTTCAAGTTATATCTATCCCTTTTTTTAAAAGCACAAAGTGATAATGATGATTTTTTTCCGACCCGATCTCCAACACATTGAATTCTTCTCCTTCTTTTTACCTATTATCATCTGGTGAGAATTGGAGAAGAAGGAGAATCTGATACAGACAGCGCTCTGGATATATCCTAAAAATGTTTTTCTTGTATTGTATTGTCTTTACTTGTTTTTGGGTTGAACAAGTTTTTGGATATTATTGAGCTGCTTCCCTGTTTCTCTTGCGGCTTGAAACCCTTCAGTATTTTTCATTTAATTATACATGCAAAAGCTGCCAGTATTTGCCCTGCACAGAAGCAATTTAAATGTATTTGCTATCCTTGCATAGCATTGTGATTCGTTCTAATTGTAAAATTACTTGCTTTTTCGCTTGAAATAATTATTTATAGATCCCTATTTTTACCTACCCTCCTCGCCCCGAATGGTGGGCAAGCCTCCTGCATTTAGTATCAGCCCCAGCACCCCCTCCCTCTGCCGGTAAATACCTGCATTGGTGAGGGGCTAAAATTATGCAAACCGCATCATTAAGTACCACCCCCTCTCTGAAGAACCGCGACTCTCAGCATTTACAGAAAAGGGGGCAGGGTGTAATGACAGCAAGCTCCGCCCCATGGAAAAGCTGCAGAGAGTCTCCCCCCCCGGGCTTCTCCCAGAGAGAAGACACTTAGGCATGTTTGATTGATCTCTGATTGTCTGGCTTTAGTTTCTTTCTCTGTGGTCGGTGCAATTGTGTATAATGTGATACAACACAAAATACTATACTATAGACATCTTTCTGACATCTGGTTTAAACTTATGTGGGAGGAGCTTATATCTATTCTGCTTCTCAGCTATTTGCCCAATTGATAAGATAATGTTTAAACTTGACAATCAATTTTTTTTGTGTGTCTAACACTACAAAATAATTTTTTTTCTCTTTGTGAACAGAAATGATCGGACAACTTAGTGGCGGATGCTTCCTTTGGGATATCTGTCCACAACAAAGGGACTTTTTTCTTAAAAGACAAGTCAATTATCTTCCCTGGACATTGTGGCTGGTTTGTTGCTCATTTGTAATTGCCTGACTGGGATGCTCAGCTTTCTGTCTGCAGACTGTCTACAGCTTTATGGACCTCAAGTGTTCATCCTGTAGATACAGATCTTCTTCCAGGAATCTCAGTGTTAGAGAACTTAGATAATGACATCATTTTTTCCTACACGAAAACATAGGTGACAGAACGATTCAGTTCATAAATCAGGGCTGATGCAGAGATGTAGAAGCAGAAATAGATCTTTTTCCAAAAATGGTATCATACAGTATACCGTTATACAATATATATATATATTTTTTTCTAACAGAAACCTTTAAGTGGCCTTGGCACCCGCAAGTTGATTCCTAAGTGTGCAGTTTGACATACTACCATTATATATATATTCTCCTCTTCCTCATTCCATTCATGATATTCTGGTATCCCACTACAAGAAAAAGATAAGACAGGTGACAGGGTAGGCAGAGGGAAAAAGGGGCATGCAGATTGGAGGGGATGGGGGAGGCAGAGGGTGACAGGGAGGGATTGGAGGTTATGGGGGAGGCAGAGGGTGACAGAGAGGGATTGGGGGTAATGGGGGAGGCAGAGGGTGACAGAGAGGGATTGAAGGTAATGGAGGAGGCAGAGGGTGACAGAGAGGGATTGGGGGTAATGGGGTAGGCAGAGGGTGACAGAGAGGAATTGGAGGTAATGGAGGAGGCAGAGGGTGACAGAGAGGAATTGGAGGTAATGGAGGAGGCAGAGGGTGACAGAGAGGGATTAGGGGTAATGGGGTAGGCAGAGGGTGACAGAGAGGGATTGGAGGTAATGGGGAAGGCAGAGGGTGACAGGGAGGGATTGGAGGTTATGGGGGAGGCAGAGGGTGACAGAGAGGAATTGGAGGTTATGGGGGAGGCAGAGGGTGACAGAGAGGGATTTGAGGTAATGGGGGAGGCAGAGGGTGACAGAGAGGGATTTGAGGTAATGGGGGAGGCAGAGGGTCATAGGAGGGAGACAGAATGTGATAGGGAGGGACAGGAGGTGATGGGGAGGCAGAGGGTGACAGAGAGGAATTGGAGGTAATGGAGGAGGCAGAGGGTGACAGAGAGGAATTGGAGGTAATGGAGGAGGCAGAGGGTGACAGAGAGGGATTAGGGGTTATGGGGTAGGCAGAGGGTGACAGAGAGGGATTGGAGGTAATGGGGGAGGCAGAGGGTGACAGGGAGGGATTGGAGGTTATGGGGGAGGCAGAGGGTGACAGAGAGGAATTGGAGGTTATGGGGGAGGCAGAGGGTGACAGAGAGGGATTTGAGGTAATGGGGGAGGCAGAGGGTCATAGGAGGGAGACAGAATGTGATAGGGAGGGACAGGAGGTGATGGGGAGGCAGTGGGTGATAGAGAGATTGGTACAGTCAGGCCCTTACCATGGTAATCCTGCGCCTAATGTTGGAAAAAAGGGGCCAAGGCAGACCCGCTCGTAGCGGGCCGAATTTGGTCCAGTCCCCGATGGTTGGGGTTTGCGCATGTGCAAACCCCGGGAGCGAGTGGTACACTCGATGGACACACCCATGAAACGCTGGGTGGACGCTTGGGGCAGGCAACTAATGTCACATGACGAATTTGGCCATCTGCGGCCATAATAGAAGTCAGTCTTTTAAATCTGATGACGTCAGCTTCCAGTCCACAGAAGGCAGGTGGCCACCCCTGTTCGCATGGGGACTCCCTGAGTTTTTCTGGGTGCAGCCAGCGCTTTCGTGGGTACGCCCAGGAAACGCAGGGCGTTCGCATACAAATGCCCCCTAGAAAATGCAGAGTGTTCGCATGCAAATGCCCCCCTGGTCGCCTCCTGCATGCCTACCCCGGGTGGGTGTGCCACGGAGACTATACGTCTCCGAGGACGCTCGCAGAAAGACCTGCAAATGCGCATATTCGCTTATGTGCATGAGCAGATGATCAACATCGCTCCCCGTTGCGAATTCTCAATGGACCAATTAGATCAGTATCACAGCCATAGTACTTAAACAATAAGTATTTCAGTGGCAAAAAAAAACAAAGGGATTTGGGGCCGTCGAAGGGAGCATGGAGTAGAAGTTGGTTTAAGTAAAAGAAGAAAGGACACATGAGGGTAGAGGGCCCTGCTCGTGAGAGCGTAGATTCTTAAGTTATAGATATATAATATACTCATTTAGACAGTGTATAATATTTGGGGACTGTCCTGTGATCAGGATGTCCATCCAAAATTCTGGGTGGGAAGGTAGTTTGTGGGAAACCGGCCCCATTCTGCAAACACTAGGGTATTCACACACCCATTCTGCGGTTGGTACCTAATTAAATTAAAAGTAAATTAAAAAATATTCTTTGAGCAGCATCAGCAAATGCAGGCTTCCTGCGTTATATGACTGATGCGAGTTGAAACATAGAATAATAAAGTACAATTGAAATAGTATAATTGAATCTTGAAATGTAATGAACAACATATGGTGGAATTGTAGCATTATTTAATATATCATGAAATCCATCTGTTATTGCTCTGGAACTCAATGGCAAGCTTTATGGACATCCTGTGATACCACGTGTAGGAAGTTACTTACCCACAAAGCAAATGTCCCCTGATATAACACATTAGAGCCAGCTTTGTGCGCTAATTTAGGAATCACGTGGCTATAGTGAATCGCAATAACATAGTTTGCAAACATCTAATCGCAGAGAGTTGGAAGGAAAAATGACCAACAAGGGTAGAGTTTTTGTCCTCTTTATTGTAAGGTGAGCGCTAGGATGCTCTGTGTATTGTATGGAGGTCACAAGGATACTCTCTGCTGAAATAAGTCTGCACTTGCAGTCAGGGACAGGATTACTGTGGTATGCTAGTAGCAGTCCTCTGTAGACACCGGAACAGCAACAGGACACGGATAACTGAAAGACAGACACAGCTGGGCACAGTCCAGACAAGAGTTGATCCGTGATAGCATGGTGGCTGAATGGTCTGATATAGAGGTACATACCTCCCAACATGACCCATTCCAGGAAGGATAAAATGCTCTGTTCCTGGACTTCCTTACCAGTGGCTGTTGCAGAGGTGGGGCTCTAGCATAGTTGAAAATTCACATAGGGCCGCCCCACCAACTGACACTCCTAACACTGCCATACATTACAGTGCATGACTCACTGGCAGTTGGTGTGGCTCCCCTATTTGAATTTTGGACTGTGCTGCTGCTCCACCTCTGCAACCGCCACTGGCAAGGAAGACCAGTAACAGAACATTTTGTCCCTCCTTGAATGGGTCATGTTAGGAGGTATGCAGGTAGTCACATATATCCAGGCAAAGTACAAGCAAGATGATAATTGTCGTAACCTGGTCAGCAGCAGAATTGGTAAACAGGTAGTCATATGTTTCCAGGGGACAGACAAGAATGCTAGCAAGAGTGTGGTCAGAATAACAAACACTAGGTTAAGGTCCTTGGTGGTCACAGTCACTTTTAATACTCAGCCCAGATTGCTAGGTGGATCTTCCCTCAATAGACAGAAGGCCTGTGACATCAGTACCTTTGTAGTGAGCTTCTTTGACCCTGCAGATGGGCACGGCACCTGTAAGCCACAATGGTCATGGACCAGTGGACACAGGGATTGTGAGCTAACTTCTGGAACCGTGCCGGCCACAAGGCAAGCAGTTGCAGACTCTTCTGTGGCAGTTTACTTGTACATTGAGTACTGGAAACACTGCTTTTGTCCAGATGTCTGCTAGAACTCAGAGAAGAATCAACAGCATGCCCCAGTGCCCAAGTTCAGTAAACATGTACCCTCCAAAAGAGACGTCACTCGGAGACGATTACATAAACAAGTGAGTGTATTAGTCAATGTTTCAGTTCCTAGACCAGATAGTAGGTGCTCAACAAATCTTCAGATAAGCATATTTAATAACAGTGCTCAGGCTTATACATACAATATTGCAACATTTCAGTCATGTAAGACCTTTGTCAGGCATTGCATCATACTACTCCAGGTTCAATATATATAGCAAACACACCATATCAAAAGTGTATAGAGAATATGCCTATTACCTGGCAGCGTCATAACTGTATCCCATGTGCCACCTGCACTTATTCCAGCATGCGTTCCATGCAGGGAACTCAATTGACAAATGAGTCCAGACCACCAGTTGTCATTTCTCTGCTCTCTAGTTCCTTTGTTGGTCGCTTGGTCTCATTTTCACATCAAAGGTATCACTTTTTGGCTGGCCAAACTTCTCCGAACAGAAGATACAGTAGGTGTACCTGGGTCCCATTGGTTTCTGCCAGTTCCAAGTTGATGGCATTGCTGAACATCTTCTGAGTTTGAAGGAAAGTAAGCATGATGTGTCCTTCATCGGATGCACTGTTTCCTTGGCCAACCCCTAGGTCTACAGTCATCAATGTTGCCGGTTTCTTTGTGCTTCTTCAAAAGAACTTCAAAAGCAACATCTTGAAACCTCAGTCTGATTTGAAATCTTTCCCTGGGAGAGACCTTGCTGATGCAGTATATCTAGTGTCTTTTTGCTGTGCTCAGTCTTGCCATGGTGTATGACCTGTGACATGAAACTGTCTTCCACAACCTCACCTTTGTAGCAAAGTTTGGGTGTTCCTCACCCAGTTATTGACTGTGTTTCAACCTACAACTGAAAACTATGATCATTATTACCTGCTTGGAAAGATTGGTAAATCATACACCTGACATTCTACATAATCCTTGACATTGGGTAGGCTTTTTACCGCATTTCATAATGCACTAAATTAAGTAAATTGGGGCTTGGGTGCTTATGTTTATAGAAATTGCCTCCGCTGACTGCAAGTGACTGCTTAGGATACTCTTACCATTGCATTTGTCTTTAGGATACTTTTTGTTGATGTTGATGTTCATCATGATGGTACTGAACGCTAGTGCTCTAAATATTACATTTTAGATTAAGATCAATATACCATGTGCTTATAAGCAGCTCTGAGTGCCGTACTGATTATTTGAAGAACCACTTCAACATAACATACAATACCAACAAGAAAAATCAGACCGTTCCATGGGAGCTGGATGTAATGAAGCTCTCTTTTTTCTTTCCGGGATATTGGCCCCAAAAGAGAAAAAAAGAGGCTTGGAAGGGCAGAGGACGTTTCCTAGAACCTTCACTGTGTACCAGCATCCAGGGATGCCTGTTTTGGATATACATCTTCTTATTTTGTCTGCACTTGATTGTGGACAAAAACACATGGGCCCTTATTCTGGTTCGGACGGTACGGCCCGCGTGCGGCCGTACCGCCGATGTTTTTATTCTGCACATGCGCAGAGGTCAATCTGCGCATGTGCAGCCCCCTTCGCCGCAGACGTATTTCGTCCGCCGCAAAGGGGGCGTATAGGGGCGTGAGGGGCTTCAGACCCTCATTTCCCTATGTGTACGCCCCGCGTTTCATGGGCGTTCCCATGCAAACGCGGGGCGTATGCATGGTAATGAGGGTATGACGCAACTCATGGGGGCGGAAAGCTGACGTCGCCGGATGTCAGCTCTCAGCCCCCATACAAGCTAGCACACGGACGATTGTCCGTGTGGTCTCAGCTTGCGGGAGCTGCTGGGGCGTGCGGACCTGCCTTCGATGGTCGACGACCATCGAATGCAGGGGGCAGCTCCCACCATGGTGGAGGCGTACGCCTCCACCATTTTTATGCGGATCGCCAGCCGTCCGTGTACGGACGGCCGTGGCGATCCGTCTCGTGGGCGGGGATTGGTTTGTGCGGCCAGAGCACCGTGTGCGGCTCTGGCCGCACCAACCAGAATAAGGGCCATGGTGAGAGTCCTCTGATTCAAACTCTGCTTGTTGTATGTATTTTAAAATGAAAAGAAGTTATTGCACTATATTGTGTTTTCCTATCCTTTTGAGTGACTATACTTCGGATTATGTCCCTCAACTAAGCGCATGTGTTTGCTATTTCTGGTCGACATATCTGATTGGTACGAGTCACAGATTTTGTCCAGTGTTTCTCTTTTTTTCTCTTTTGGGGCAATATCCCGGAAAGAAAAAAGAGCGCTTCATTACATCCAGCGCCCAGGGAACTGTCTGATTTTTTTTGTTGGTATTGTATGCTCTAAATATTGTACAGATGTAGAGCCGCTCATCCAGTGCCGGGACTCGCCAGACCACCCCTAGTGGCGAGTGGCGCTACATCTGACTGTGACGCGTGTCCCAGTTTCCCGTCGGCGGGGGGGACGGGAACCTTGCCCGTCTCCAATTCAGGGAGACGGACAGGGTTAGAAGGGGGAGCGGGTAGGTGGGGGAATGTGGCGGGGACCAGCGGCAAGGCGGCGGAACCCGGGAGGGAGCCCTGTTGTAGGGGGGTGCACACGCGTCCCTTTCCGGCGGTTGGCGGGGGCTGGTGCGTGGCGAATCCACCGCCAGCCCCTGCAAAGATGAAGGCTGCTTCATCTGTATGTGATCACAGGTATTCTCTTTATTGTATAATACTATGGCTGAAATGTAATAGGATGAGAGATTCGGAAAGTGAGAGATTTGGTAAGAAATCTCAAGATTTTTTAAAGCGGCAATCATTTACACTGCAAAACAAGTTTGATTAAATGATTGCCGCTTTAAAAAACCAGGAGATTTTTTACCAAACCTCTCACTTTCCGAATCTCTCATCTTATTAAATTTCCCCCTAGATGTAGATTGTATTGTATGGTGGTCTTTAGGATGATCTATACATTTTATGGTGGCTACTAGGATGCTCTTTATTGAATGCCACTGTTACGCTCTCTGTATTATATATGTATCTTGTGCTGTTAGACGGACGTCAATAAAAAAGAAAAAAAGTCAAAAGTTGAGTTGGCCTTAATGAAATCACATTGCTAATTTGGTTTAATGTAATGAGTTCTATTGAGCAATCACATTGTTCTCATGTTTTTGCCTTGACTATCGCTATGTCTGTTATGCAAGTAAAGACCTTGTGAGTCACTGTTGGTTTCACTGTGCGGTATTTCTCTGTCCTTTTAGATTTCACGAAAGTGAAATGGCTGTATTTGGCGACATGGTGATTTTCTGACTGTCATATCCTGGTGACAGAGACAATGACTAAGCTGTAAAAAGAAAGCATGTATATATGAAAGGGCACAGAGTGTATATGTTAATATGTTGCTATATCACATCAGTTCCATATTGTTGTGCCCAAATGCGTCAGTTTCTAAAGGAAGTGCCTAAAATTGTGGGACAAAGTAGAGGAGCATGTGAAAACCACACAACGTAAAGTGCCCAATGTCCAATCTGCCGTCTATCCAATTTCCCTTGAAATCCAGAACACCCCTGATCATGCCCACAAACAGAACAATTGAGATAAACTATCAGAGGGTACATGGGTCATTTAACGACTATATTTAATTTTATCTTTATTGTATACATTGCCTGGGGATAGAGGTGGAGATGCCGTTTCCATATCCGTATCAGCTAGAGCAGTATGTAACGCCTGGTATTGAGCATGTAGGTAAGCGGCACTTATGTGGCATAATATGTAACAGGCAATATGGTGTGTTATAATATGTAATGTGCGGTGTGTGGCATAATGTGCAATGGGCATCATAGTGTGTCTGGTACAATGTGTAATGGGCATAATGGTGCATGACATAATATGTAATAGGCATTACAGCTTGCGGAATAATGTGTAACGTGCATTACGGCATAATGAATAATGTGTAATGGGCATTACGATGTGTGGTATAATGTGTAATGAGCATTACAGTGTTTGCTATAATGTGTAATGGGCAATACGGTGTGTGGTATAATGTGTAATGCCACACCCACTTTTTGTGAGGCCAAGCCCCCTTTTTGATGCGGAGTAGTTAAATCTGGGACCATCCATTTCAATATTTCTAGACTGACCAGTGCAGCCTGCTGAAGAGATCACCAATCCGCTGGCACCTGAATTGGCACTTGCCGCGGGCACCACAAACGGTAAGTTTTTAAACGACTGGTCATTCTGATCGGTCGGAAACGGCCGTATCATTTAAAAAATCTTACCGTGTGTGGGCACCTTTTAGTTTCTTCTGGGCAGATCAGGAAGTACATATCTAAATGCTGGGTAAGGGCCTGATTCTTGTGGTTCGATACGATTCACTGATCAATCAAAACTACGACTGTAGGCTGAATTGCAAGTCATTATTTAAAGATGCTAAAATGATTCAATCTGGTTCCAAATTTGAACAAATTGGGCTACTTCGGTGGTCCAGAAATTGATTTGGGCACAACTACTATGATTTGGGGCTGATCCGATTTGTAGTCACCCTGTCCTCAAATGAGTAACATCAAATTTGTAGCCTGGGCTTACAGCACTAAGGTGCTAATTCAGATGTGTTCGCTAGGCTGTGTAAATTTGCAGCCTAACGAACCAGGCAGCTCCGCCCACCGCCCCAATGAACGCCCAATGGTCAAACAACACCAAACGATTTCTCTCCCCTTCGGTAGAGTAAGCATTATAATGGGGCATATTTCCTCCACAGATACTCTCAACCAATGTACTGTTATACTGGAATGTTGTTTTATTGCTTGCAGATTGTGTGACATTACTTGCGGGCTGTATGATACATACTTATTGAAAAATCAAAATCAACCTAGTTTTGCAGTGTAAATGATTGCCGCTTTAAAAAAATGGGAAAACTCTCCCAAAATCTCTCACTTTCTGAAACTCTCAACTAGTACATTACATTTGGCCCCCAATATCAGTTTGCCAGTACTTATTGACAGTGTGCCAAGCAACGGAATCTTTAAGATATGTCTTAAAAGGCATCTTCTACCAGCCAGATATATAAAAATGCGTTTCATATAATTTCACTGGGATATACAAATCCGATACTGGGCGGGATGCACCAAACGGAAAATGCGGTAAAAACCCTGTTATCCGGGTTATTATCGCATTTTGATAAGCAGGAAAACCCAAACGGCGGGATTTCACTGCAATACTCCATAGAAGCCTATGGGCTTCTTAACGCGACCCACCGCCGCCCCGCACGGACCCCCGACAATCCCCTTTGTCCGGGCAGCACAGTGCTGTGCTGCCCAGACCAGTGATCTCCTCCTCCCTGCACTGTACATAATCTTCTGGGTGCAGGGAAGAGGAGGAGAGCCCGCCCGCAGCAGCATCATCATCATCAGCAGCCGTGTAAGGGAGGGATGGGGAGCCGCTTGAGAGCTGCCAGGGACCCGCTGCACATTACCGGCACAACAAAAACAGCAGCTCTTAACGCAAGAGATGTCCTTTGCAATAATTATCGCATATGTTAGGGCATATGCGATAATTATCTATGTGGCGGCCGGCGATGTGCGGGGAAGTGGGGGGATGGGGGCGCGGATGTTAGTGCACCCCGCCCACTATGCCTCTATGTTACTATTTGTCTGTCTGTCATTTATATATGTGTGTATGCATTCTATTTTATGCATTACATTAAAAGCTAAGTTTAAATATTAGTATTCACAAAGGGAATGTTCCCCACTCCTCTACGAATAATCTGGTACACATTTGAGGGCTGATTACCCCATTATATGTATGTCCTTACTTATGTATAGTCATCCACACTATACTATACATTCGTCTTATATTTTGAATACGATACTATTTCAAATAAGAGTGCCCCAACAAAAAGAGTATTTTTTTTCTCAAGGTATCCATACGCAGTGGTGTAACTAGAACCTTTGTATCCCCCTGCCAAAAAAGTTTCTGCCCTCCACCCCTCATACATTAGGGTTTTTTTTTCTTACAAACATGCTTGTTACCGGGGGTTTCTTGCTTGTTGCTAGGGGTTTCATGCTCCTTTCCAGGGGTTACATGCTCGTTGTCAGGGGTTTCATGTTCTTTGCCAGGGATTTCTTGCTCATTGCCAGGGGTTACATGCTCAATTGCTAGGTGTTTCTTGCTCGTTGCTATGAGTTTCTTGCTCTTTGACATGAGTTTCTTGCTCGTTGCCAGGAGTTTCTTGCTCGTTGCCAGGGGTTACATGCTCATTTTCAGGGGTTTCATGTTCTTTGCCAGGGGTTTCTTGCTCATTGGCAGGAGTTTCTTGCTCATTGGCAGGAGTTTCTTGCTTGTTTCCAGGGGTTTCTTTCTCATTGCCAGGGGTTTCTTCCTCGTTGCCAGGAGTTTATTGCTCGTTTCCATGTGTTTCTTGCTCGTTTCCAGGGGTTTCTTGCTCGTTTCCAGGGGTTTCTTGCTCATTGTCAGGGGGTTCTTGCTCATTGCCAGGGGTTCTTGCTCATTGCCAGGAATTCCTTGCTGGTTGCCTGGTTTCTTGCCCGTTTTCTTCCCTGGGGTTTCTTGCTTGCAGGCGCATAAGAATTCCTGGAATCTGGCACTTCGGGGGTAACACTGTATATGCTATGCTTCAATGAAAAATGCTAGAGGTCCAGTAGAGACCTCTAGCACCTGTCTCCTCCAAGGAGGCAGACATTTTTGGAGAGCTATTTTCAGCAGATTACATGCGGCTGGCCAGAATGTATGGAATTTTCAGAGACCATACACCCAACTGCAGCACTAGCTCTTCGTAAAACCATCACTTGGACTGTGCCACTGCCCTTACGGTCAAGGATTTAAGTATATCCATGGACGGTATGGTATTTTGAGAACCAAATTTGGAGAGCTCTGGTATAGTGTTTTCAGCAGAGAATTGCAGAGTAATTCTCAATTTATTAGCTATCTACTGGTTCTCTAAGGTGTTCTTGATTATATATAGATTATATTTGTAAAATCATTGTTATCCTGGTTGCTCAAATTAAAGGGAGCACCGTCGCCCACACTGTCACCCACCCATTACCCCTTCTTTTGGCTGCAAGGTGCATGGAACGGCACCTTGCAGCCAGTAACATGGCAGTAGTGCCCCGCAGGGTCCACCTACTGTCTACTACAGCAGCCCATTGACTGTTGTAGTTTCCAAGTGCCAGCGACCTGCTTCCTGTGTGTGATGTCACACAAAGGAGGCGGGGCCATCACAGTGTGCGGGGAGCATTTCATACAGCGCTGCAGCTCTGAAGTTGTCTCCTCCGTCAATGAACCCCTGGGAAAAGTTTCACCTAATGTATATATTTCACAACAGTAGGATTAACCGCAATCCAAAAATTCATCCGGTTAATCCGTTTACATTACCATAATCCACAATCATTTCCATTGCTATATAAAGCTGTTTAGATAATCAAACTAACTAGGAGGTGACATTTACGCTACTATTAAGATTTTTTTTATCATGTAAATTAAAACGATATTGTCAGGCTTAGTTGAAAATTAGGAACATGGATGCGCCAATAACTCATGGCCAGATACTAATGACTGCTAATCATCATCTCAATTTATAGAATTTTATAAGGTTATATTGGGAGTTCTGGGGGTGATGGCTAATGTTTTTGGGGTGGTGTCTGTACAGGTTGGGATATCTACCTTTTATGGTGCTCTGTATCTCAACGCCATAATACAGCCCAATTACTCCTCTCCAGCAGAGGCGGGTTTAAACCTCATGGGGCATTAGGCAAGACACCGGTTTGGGGCCCTCCTCCTTCAACCAATCCATAGCACTATATGTCTCCCGCTGATTACCTGTGGCATCAATAGAGTACCTTGGCACATGCACAACCGGCAACTTGGGCTGATCACAAGTCAAGTGCCCTCAATAGGGTCACCTTGTGGTCAGCCTGGATTTCCGGTTCCCACCACTCCTGATTGGCTGAGTCAAGACCCAGCGACCTTAATTCCCACATTTTTGGGGAGGGGCTGCTTGTGTAAATCTGCCTGGTGCTGGTTATAAAAATACAGGGGGGCCCTATTTGATTCCCCCCCCCCCCTGTATTTCTGCAACCAGGAGCAGCTTTATGAGCCTGGGGGCGGTTATGGTCATGGGGGAGATCCGAAGTGGTTTTCATTTATTATTTATCTATTTTTCTGATTTTTTCCACAGAGAAACCTTGCACAGATCTGACTGATATGATGGATCTGACTGATCATTGCACAGATCTGACTGATATGATGGATCTGACTGATCATTGCACAGATCTGACTGATATGATGGATCTGACTGATCATTGCACAGATCTGACTGATATGATGGATCTGACTGATCAGTGCCGGCTTCAGCCAAATACGCCAGGAAAATTAGTATTTTCCAGTCGTATTTTCTGCTGAATTACCAAATTCAGCAGTACGAATGACAGTAAAGTAACCGATCAGATATAACTCTATGACCATAGATGGCCGAGTTCTATCGATGGTGTAATCAATTATACAGCTGAATTCAGCTGAAGTTGCTGGCAATTAAGCTGTATTCAGCTGATTATAAATTAGCTGGGCATCGGGTTCTGGCCGTATTTAACATCTAATGGGTAGGAATGGGTTCACGATATGGCAAATGGCAACTATTTCTATTTGACAACCGATTGCAGGGTAAGTGACAAGGGGTGAGCGTGTGGATCCTGGCCATTTAAAAAATGGTGGGCGTGCCCAATGATATGCTGGGAGTGGCCAGGAAAACGCAGGCGTTCTTAAGGCCAGCGGCCAGCAGGAAGCAGCTGTTTTGTTTGCAGCCGCCGAGTTAGTCCTGGGCTATGCGGTGTCCTTTAAACAGCAAGGACTAGAGGCAAAGTCCTTCGCTAGGTGGCCGGATGCAAAGAGATGTGTATCCATACACAGCAAATCGCAGCTGCTGCAAACCTAAGAGCAAGGATTGTGATTTCACAGAGCAGGGGGGCCATTCGGCTCTCTGCAAACGGGTCTGAATCAGGCCATAAGAGCAAAGGTCAGATGGAAACTATTACTTCTGTAAATCAGAAAATGTCACTTAAATTTCTGCTCAAACCACAGAAGCTGTGAAGTTTCACTTTTTATGCCACTGTCCAGCGCTGGGGTTTCCCTTAGAATTCCCCGTCACTTTCCTCTCTCTGCATGGGAAAGGAAGCATAAATTGTTCCGTCCATCTGTATACAAAATGGAAATGACTTCTAAGCTGAGATCCTGGTGTGACACTGAGATCAGGGGCTGGGCTTGGATCCTGGGAGAAAACAACACGTATTGCTCAATCATATGCTTCCACTAAAATAGCATTTCTTATAATTCATGTGGACAGGCTCAGCCGACGCATATTATTACTCAGCTGATCTGCACAACGGTCTCTGTTTCTGTGTATCTTCAGTTTTGCTTAGTTTCAACTTTCTTAGCTATTTCCACATGTGTACGCCAACGTTATCCACAAGTGCATATGGTACTGAAAGAACACTTCAGATCATGCAACGTGCAAATAAATGGCTGCTATAGCGAAAACACAGCTCAGAACCTGCCGTGCGTCCAGCCCCTACAGCCCTAGAAGCGCTGCGTGGCATGTGGGCACTGGGCGTCTGCACATGACTATTGTTACAACACTGCCAGGACCTGCAGAAACTAGTCTGCAGCCCCCCCCCCCCCATTGAAAATGTCCCTTCCAAAATGGCCGCCGATTTGTTTTTGTCCTGGACCACTTTCCGGGATTTTGTGCATGGGTCCAATCAAGATGCAACCCAGCTGAGACCCCTTCAGACTAGAGGCTGGTTAATGTTACACTGCACCATGACCTAGGTAGGTTTCCTGTTTTAACCCTTGTAGCAATCTGCCCAGTTTTAAATCCCAGCGGTGCATTGGTCTGGAACAGCGGGAAAACATTGTGGATCTCAGGACCCAAAAGGGAGGACATCCATCCTCCACCATGTTGCTAATACACAGTGGCAAGATGGTGCTGCGAAAAACTCATCTGCATTATTGGCAGCCATCCTGGTTAGGGAATGGACTTTCCCTAGAGGAGCCATTTTGTTGGAGACCAAGGTCCTAATAGTCCCCAGTTTAGATGTTTACACTGCGGCTAATGTGCAGCTTTGCTATAATTTCATAACCAAAATAAAATCCAACGGTGGTATTTTAAAAATATGTCTGAAAAAAAAAAAAACAGTTCTATATAGAAAAGGGCCATCATTTATTCCACGGAACGGGAGGTAGGCGGTGAGAATTTATACTGTAATCATATATGTTCTAGGTGACTCACCAAACAGGCACGTTAATGTATTAATTCCCGCTTATACATGAGAGTTATAGCTGCACAATGTAATCTCGCAGCAGCTGCGCTCACTCAGGGGGATGCTCTGAATCAGGGGAGAATTATATAGTCACAGTAATTGTCTCCAGTTCACATTAATGCACCAGGAGAATAATCGGCCTTCAAATGACTCACCAGGCAAGTATTCAGACACATGTACAATTCACACGGATAACACACATGTACACCACTCCGCCACCTCAGACACGTGTACTCAGTACTTCTGATGGATAAAAGGCAAACGTGTATCTCGAAAATCAATATTGGCGCGATGGGCAGCAGGACGTTCCTGCGTTTTTTGGGGCACCAGAAAATTCTGCATTACTGCCTTCAAACGACCGCAGGGTGTCAATCACCCTGCCAGCAGCGAGCGAAGGTTAGCCTTCGTTCGTTGCCTTCGTCAGGACGGCTGGTGCACGGACACTGCGTGCCGGTGCAGCTAGGTAAATTGTATACAATATCTTATCGTACCCCATTGTACAGCCTCAGGCTATGTGCACATTAGAACGATGGGATACGATAAGTACCGAGTTGGCCATTCCCTCCTGTTGGAACTTGGATTTATATCTTGAGTTTTGGATTACTTGTTAGGCCTAATTCAACACCATTCTGAACGTTGAACTACCACCTTAAGTCTTTCAGATGTCACTTCACACAGGAGAATGCAGACAAAAACTTACTGGAAATCAAAGTCATTGATTTGAGACAAAAAATACATCCAAATGACAAGGTTTTAGCTGTTTTTAAGAGCGTGCGTACCCAAGGTAATGCAAAAGCGTGAGGTCTGTGGTTTTCTTTTGCTGCAAAAACCTTGCATACGATTGAATTACCCCCATTATTAGTACAGTACCTCAGTGAATTTGATTGAATCAACTGTGCTAACCCAGAGATGTACATAAAAGATGGCCTGTTGGGGTGCCTTGAGGGCCGCGGTTGGGAACCTCAGCATTAATCAGCAGATATTATACGCAGTTTGAGTTGTGCAATATTGGGTGAAATTTTTTTTAAAGCGGCAATTATTTACAAAAGCAAGCATCTCATCTTATTAAATTTCCCCCAATATGTTTGGCGCTGACACTGCTACACACATACGTACATTCTGCCGGTATTTGTTAAAGGAGATTCTTCAGGATAGTTTTGTAGATAAATTCCCGTTTAGTAGAATGTAATATCTAATGATTAATGCAATGATGGATAAAATATAACGTGAGTCACAATTAGGTGTGTTATTGATACAAGGCTCCGTCTGTTTCCTCCTCTCATGTGAACACACTGCTGTTACTAACATTCACAATGCTGGGAAACTCTATTTACTGTACACATGTGTTTGTTTGTCTTATTCGGCAAATATTTAGTGTAACATTCGGGCGTTCTGCGTAGAGAACCAGATTAGCCAGAATTCTCTGCGTACTTGCCGGGAATTGCACAGTACATAACCCATATCTTCTTGCTTTGTGACGTCATAGACATCATACCCTACCTCCCAACATTTGAAACTTAGGATTCGGAACCTGCAGCTCCAAAGGCGTGGCTGACCCAAAAAAGAGGTGGAGCTACTAAGTGGGTGGGCATGACTGTGTAGAAGGCGTGGCCTAGCACCACAACCTCTGTTTTTGTCATTTCCGGGGTGTGGTGATCTCCAGCTCACCAACTGCCCGCGGGACATTGCCAGCAGAGGGAGGAACAGCGGGACAGTCTCCAAATAGTCAGACTGTCCCGCTGTAATCGGGACAGTTGTATGTTCATATATTAAAATTTGTACCCTAGCTTTCTCTGGGCCAGATGTATCAAGCTTCAAAAAGAGATAAAATGGAGAGTGATAAACAGCCAGCCAATCAGCAGCTACCTGCCATGTTACAGGCTTGGTTTGAAAAATGACAGGTAGGAGCTGATTGGCTGGTTGTTCATCACTCTCCACTTTATCACTTTTTAAAGATTGATACATCTGGCCCTCCGGGAGGCTCAGCCACATGGTTGGTGAGGTAGTGGGGAAGGATGTATCAAGGGGCATTGTGGGTGGTATGGGGCGTGGTGGCAGCATGTCACCTTAGCCACACCATCCTCACTATGGGCCTTATTTTGGTTCATTCTTTCTGACAAAATCCTTCTTAGATGGACAAAACCATGTGCACTGCAGGGGGGGCAGATGTAACATGTGCAGAGAGAATTAGATTTGGGTGAGTAATTTTGTTTCTGTGCAGGGAAAATACTGACTGCTTTATTTTTACACTGCAATATAGATCTCACTTTGAAGTAAAACCCCACCCAAATCTAATTCTCTCTGCACATGTTACATCTGCCCCACCTGCAGTGCACATGGTTTTGCCCATCTAAGAAGGATTTTGTCAGAAAGAATGAACCAAAATAAGGCCCTATATAACACAGAGGGGCTGGGTTTACATGATGCAATTCAAAAATCGATGGATAAATCCATTGTTGGCCGTCGAACCCTCCCACCTCACTCACAAAGGGGACAGCTAGGTCCAGGGAACCTTTCTTCGAGAGCCGCCGGACAGATCCGGAACAGTAGGCAAGTATAGGTTACTGTAGAATAGGAAGGAGACCAGAAGCCACCACACGGGACTCAATCGATGTGAAGTATGCACTAATGGTGAGAATAAGGCCACACCCACCACAGGCCCCTTCTCAGTTTGGGCCCAGGTTCTCCAGTCCGTCAGTCCCACTCCTGATGGTTGCCCTGGGTCTGTGCAGTAAGAGGCTACTTAACTACATTTTTTGGAAAACATCCACCCTTTCCATCTACAAAAGGCACCAATATGAGCCCACACAAGCCATTTAGCTGGTGTAGGCTCATATTGGTGCAGCTACACGCTTCCCCATTACACCATCAACCTTTTATGACTAGTCACTTGCAGGGCTGCCACTAGGAATTTTGGGGCCCGGGACTGATTTCTAGTCCCGGCCCTGGGCCCCGATAACCCCTCCATTCCGGCCCCTCCCTCAACCTCACTTCACTTACCGCCCAGCACAACCCATCCCCCCTTCCGCTGTGCTTCTTCACCTCCAGACACCGGCAGCCAATTAATATGCGGCACCGGATGGTGAGCCAAAAAGCGCTTGCGTACCGGCAACCGATCCAATTGGCTAACGGTGCGCAAGCTCTGATTGGCTCACCATCCGGTGCTGCATATTATTTGGCCACCAGAGTCCTGATGTGAGGAAGCCCAGGCAGCGCAGCGGAGGTGGTTGTGGTGGTGGGGGGTGCCGTGGGCAAAATGAGCGGCCCGGGCCCTTCCCTTTCTCTCAGAGAAGCCTGGTCACTTGTTGTGTTTGTCCTTAGCACAGCTTGTTCCCAGGTCTGGGAATCAGTTTGATGCACTGATAAGATAGCGCATTAGGGGTATCCCACAGCATTCCTAGTCCTCCCATCACCGTCTCGGGTGTCAGGATTTCCTTAGAAGAATGCCAGATTCTAGTAAACGTTCAGCTAGTCTGAGAGTTTTGATTTACAAGAAGACTGAGACCAGAAGTCTGACAGCCTTCCAGCAGGTCCACACGTGGCCCGTCCCACGGCATACTGTATGCGATTCAGTCTAACTAGCATGTTTCACTTCTATAGGGGAAAACATCTGTAATCTTTCCTCATCACTATTCCATCAGCCTGATGATGCTCTTATTTCCTAATCCCTCCAGTTCCGCTTTCTCGTTTTTGCAAGGCTAAGTGTTCCTTAACGCAGCCATCCCTTTATTCATGAAAACTAAAGCTGCAAGTTGCATAAGAGGTGGTTTCAAATCAATTGCCGGAGGCATTTCAAGATGCCTATGCTATCTATATGCAAGCGGGAGATACTGATGCCCCCCCATACACTTGCCAATTTACCGGCAATTTGGAAAAAGAACCAGAATTGCAGATGGCTGACAGCGGGTCCGGTGCAATGCTTGGTCCCGTGCGCATTGCACCGGACCCTCCGAATCGCACCTGCTGCAGAAGCAATTCCTTCAGTCTCAAAAACTAACTCAATAGTGCCAACGTCTCAAAACATCTCCTAATAATGCCGGCGTCGCTCACATTTGTTATATAAATTCAAATAAAAAAAGCTGTATAAAAAACATTATATTTTCTATATAAGGTAACATTATAAGTCATTGTGATGAATACAAAGGTTTTCTCTGCAATTTTCACACCTATTTTGCCAAATTCACTTGGCACTCAAAGTGTTCAAGATGATCATATTCTTTAGATTGTAAGCTCTCAGGGGCAGGGCCCTCTTTCCTCATGTGCTTTTCCAATTTATGCTTAAACTATCTTTTAGTCCATACTCCATTCAACTGCATCTAATCCCTCAGTTTTCTGTCCTCCTGATAGCTGTTTATATACCCTGTACTTGTCCTTGTATTGTTAGTCACTGTGTTCTTGATCTGCTTATTTGTCCATGTGCTCTGTAACTGGGCACCGCGGATCCCCATTGTAGTAAATTTCCCCCAACATCCCTCCAAGGTTTGATACATCTACTCCTGTTTTTGGCAATACAATTTCATATAGAAGAAGTTGGGTTTGTCCATTGCTTGAGGCTGATATATAAAATTGCTGAACTAGACCAATCTGTGCTTAGTACCACTCAGTACATACGGTGTAACAGCCGTGGCGTTTCTGGTCAGATGTATACTAATACAGACCTCATTTTACATTCTGTATCCATTTACTTAAACTGCACTTTAATTTGATCATGTATCCGGCTTACAGCTGCTGGCCAGGTGTCCTCCACATTTACATTGCCCCAGGCCCTGTGAGTATACGATCACACATACCGCAACCTGATAGATGGTATGGGGATGATTCACAAAGCAGGATTCTTTTGTTTAGTCATCCCAGGCTGGGTGAAGCAAGGCCACTGTACTCAGCAACTCAATGTAAAGGAATAAGGGATACAGGGGGAGACCTTCCAACCAATTCCCTGTTACTTTAGGGGTGCCGCAGCAAACATGGAACTTCGGAGAGCTGGGTACTGAAGGAATGGGTGCAGTGTGTACGGTGTGGTCCCCTGGACCTAAGAGGCCTGTAATACCCCCATTATAGACTTAATGTAGCTAATCAAATAGTTACCAAGTCTCCCAGAGTCCCCAATTTGGGGGGGCTCTCCTGGGGTTATTTTATAGTGGATTGACGACTACGCTCAATCTAGTTAGACACTTAAAGATAGTCGACCGCGTCTAGATAGTAACAGAAGTTGGCTGGTGTGAAAGGGTTACAAGTTACTGTCCTATAGAGGAGAGGGGAGGGTCAGTAGGCAATAGGACCCACCAGGGATTTTCCCTGTTTACCAGTGGGCCAGTCTGACCCTGCCAATCAGCGTTATTAATAAACACCCCACTCTATCAGCTACCAATTGAAAAACCAAAATGGACGTTTTTTTCCTGCAGTAAGCCAATGAAAATGAAGAATCTCTATATCAGTCCTCATTTGTTTATTTTGAATTTGTTTCATTTTCTTTTTTATTATTTCACTTCTCCCCAAAGGCACGGAACGTGTTTCGCCATTTCTCTGGCGCTATGCCACCCCTGTTATATTACTTCTTGAATAACTATCTTATGTCAGCAAAATGTTGCAAGTAGAAGAGTTCCTCAAATGCAGCAGCAATCTGCGCTAGGACACAAATGTTTGTCTATTTCCTTCTTCAATTCATTACTTATTGTGTGATAAACCTAGGGGGTACATTCAGGAGGGTGGCATGGGAGCAGCTCCCCCCCCCCACTTGGAGCCATATGAGCGGCATCCCCCGGACTCTGCGGCGGTGGACGCCGCTTCAAGCTTCCCCCCCTCTGCTCGGCAGCAGCGGCCACATACCCCCCCCCCCAGACTCAGCGCGGACGCCACATCAGCCCCCCCCCGTGAGCAGGTAAGCGGCAGGGCAGCAGAGCGCCCGCCCCCCCGCCTCCTGGGGCGCTACGGTGCGTCGCACCGGCCCTGGGTAGATTTACTAAAGTGTGAGTTTTTAGCAGTAGGAGATGTTGCCCATAGCAACCAGATTCAGATTCAAGCTATAGTGAGCGTGTGAGACGCTCGCGTGTCCACGATTGCTAGCGCGCCAGCTGGCAGATCCCGGCGGCAACATCTCACACCTTCTTATATTAAAATCTTTTAAAAATCTTTTTAAAGTGTACCTACAGTATATCTATACCAGTGGTGGCAGCCATTTTGTGGTGGTCAAACAATATAAATACAGAACAATATTTATTGTCTGTAGCAGTACAAAGTAGAAACTGTACACTGAAATTTAGAGAAATGGGCAACTATCGATGATTCAAAATCATCGCTGGTCTACAACTGATGTTGAATACTTTTCCATCGATGGGTGATAACCGGATGGTTTCCCTCCATCGATGATACAAAAGCCAGGACACAGAGCTTATCTCCACCCCTGATTCTCCACCCCCAGGCTTCTATTAGTCCACAACCTACAGAACTGTAAATCAGATGTGACCATCGGTGGTTGAAACTACAGTATCAATAGTCCTCTTGCAGATAGTTTCAATTCACATTCACAGAATGCCACTCACCTGTCCTCTCTCCAATGCTGACTGTTATGGCCCCCAGGGGACGTTGGGTGGCATGCGATACTCAGTGCAGACAAGCGTAGTGCCAAATCTGTGCCAGTCCCCATATTATTACCAACTTCAATGTCGGAATCACGATTACATACATAACCAGCCCCCTTGTTGTAAACCAGGGATGGGAAACCTTTGGCCCTCCAGCTGTTGTTGAACAACACATCCCAGCATGCCTTGCAACAGTTTTAGCATGGCCAAATAACAAAACTGTTGCAGGGCATGCTGGGATGAGTAGTTCAACAACAGCTGGAGGACTGAAGTTTCCCCATCCCTGCTGTAAACGGACTCCAGGAACCGTCTTCTTATCATATTTCTCTGACTTCAGTTTACATTTTATCAATCAAGAGGTTACTCCATAGTCCATTGCCTCACAATGCTTGTGATCACCGCGAGGTGTCCTCAGACTCTGTTGCTACAGTCCCACAGTGTCCACATATGGGCCTAGGGTGACCAACTCATCCCTTCAGCTCCTGCCTGACATTTTTCAAACACAACATGTGACATGGCAGGTAGGAGCTGATTGGCTGGCTGCTTATCACTCTCCATTTTGTTACTTTTGAAGCTTAGTGCATCTGGCCCATGGTTTTTGAATGGTTGGGATCAAAGAAGTAATATTAATTTCTTAGGGGTAAATTTACTAAAGTTTGATTTTTTTTTTTTTTTTTTTTTAGAAGAGATGTTGTCCGTAGCAATCAAACAGATTCTAGTTATCGTTTATCTAGCACCTTCTAGAGAATAATAGCTAGTACCTGATTGATTGCTATAGGCAACAGCTCCCACTTCTATAAACTCAAATTTTAGTAAATTTACTCATTATCGGGCCTACACACGTAGCGATATATAGGCATTTTCTGAGCGATTTCATTTTAACTACATCGCTCAGAAAATGCCCCTACATCGCTGTGTGTGTAGGGACCATAGTGATAGCAATGCGCGGCCCACGCGCGTCACTATCTCTCGGCGATTAGGAAAGGCGCAGGCAGCTAATTTTGCCCACAGCAACCACCCTTGCCTGCCTCCGCTGAGCTGAGCTCAGTGCGCTGAACAAAGCAGGTCACGGAGCGCAGGCCGCCAGAGGCCAATTAAAATGGTGCACAGGCTTTTGCGCCAATCAGAGCTTGCGTACCGGCAGCTAATCAGAGCGGTACGCGAGCTCTGATTGGCTCACCATCCGGTGCTGCATTTTAATTGGCCACCGGCATCCTAAGTTGAAGAAGCTTGCGCTCTGGGACCACAGTTCAGCGGAAGAGGAGATGGGGGTACAGGAGCCGGGCCCCAAAATTACTGATGGCAGCCCTGCTCAGAACAATCGTTGGTGCACATCGCTGAGCTATTTAGAGTCCGGGAAGCTCACGGGGGAATTGCCCTGCTAAATCACTCATCGCTGCCACACATCACTTTAACCATTTAAAACCCAGGCTATTTGGGTGTTCATCCCATTGCAGAATGCAGAATAAAGTGGGTTTGTTTAGCTACACGTGAAATAAATGAAGTGTCTGTGTGAGTGGGAAAGGCATGCGATGGCTGACATTCAGGACGTAGGAGGGATGAAAGGAAAATTCTCTAACATTCCCACATCGCCTTTACAAGTGCGCTTCCAATAATCATCCCTCTGTTCTTGCCCCTCTCTCGCTGTCCGCAGGCCTCTAACTCCCAGCAGTGCTTGAATCATGCGCTTTAATGAAGAAGGCTGAAAAGGTTTATTTTCGCTTAGTACATCGGTAATCAGGGAGGAATTTAACAAGCAAAGCTTTATAAAAGGCAGAACAAATAGAAACTCGCGGGAACGCAGTTTGTGAGCGCTTCGTTTTCCGAAAATGACCCCTTGTGAAGTCTGGCACTGATTCAGGTTGGTTCGAAATGAGCCCAATTCACAACGGGGTCCGATGTTGTGGGTCTGCGCATGCGTTTTGGCAAAACCATAGGCATGTGCAGACCTGCCGCGTTCACTCGCCGATATGTTCGCACAGTGTTGCGGACAGGAGGCGGGCAGAGGGATGGAGCATGGGACGCCAAGCATTTCCCGGGCCTTCCCACAAAAAACAGTGGATGAGCCCATAAAAATGCTGGTTGTCCTCCCCATGTGAATGCAGGCACGACGAAGGATGACGTTACAGATGTTGTCACCTGCGTCCAGGCGCTTGCAAATAAATGTCAGCCTATGTCAGTCGCCGACCATCGAATGATTGCTCTCCCAGTGTTTTTTGACCCAAATGTCGACACAGTCGACATGGGCACAGTTGGAGTTGAACCGCAGCCCCTCGCTGCTTCGGGCGCGGTGCCTCGCTGCGCACGGCACACTATTTTATTCTCCCGCAACGCCCTAGTGGATGGTAGGGCATGAAATACCGCCTGTCGGCACATGTCGGCTCAAAAAACAGTGAAAAACTCATGTCGACCTAATGAATGTCGACCTAAAACCATGTCGACCTTGGCCCATGTCGACCTTAAGTCAAGTCGACCTTGAGCCATGTCGACCTTTAACCATGTCGACCTTGGGGACAGTCGACCTTCCGGGGTCAACCTAATGACTGTCGACCTAAGTCTGGTCTGACAGATGACCGTTTCCCTCCATTGCACACCTTGCGTCCATTATAGAAACGCCTGTATTTTACCTATATTATATATATATCATAATAGTTTAAAATAGGCTGTGAAATATACGTTATCAAAGAAACACTGGATCTACTTATGGTAAAGATGGGATTTTTACATTATAATAATAATTTTCTCCAAAATTGGTTCTCATTTTCACTATGAACCATTTCCATTTCCTAATATAAATATATAGAATTTAAAGAATTCTAAAAAGAGTAAAAACAGTGGGGGAAATTTGCCTAGATGGGATTTCTATTTCACATGGAATGTTGTCCATTGCAAAATTTAGTGTGAAACAGAACTCCAATATTAGTAAATTTCCCCAAGTAAATTTTATTAAAGCTGGCCATATACTACTGTGTAGCTGCCCGGAAACATGAACTCACCATTGGGTATCTTTATGCCCCACAATTTATAAACTTACACCATAACTTACTCTAACTTAAGACTAAAATAAAGACACAGACACAAGTGCTGGTGTTTCAAAACTTGAATGTCAAAGTTATTTTGACAACTTATTATAGACTATCCAAGTGGTGGCGGCGCCATAGAATGGTCAAGATAGGAAAGTGGGGGTAAGCATCACCATACCATCCATACACCGCTGGTGATCACTCTCCCTGCACCACCACTCTTGCAGATGGTGCCGCCATCCCTCGGGCAGAAGCATGGCCCATGACAATCGATGCCGGGGAGAGTGCACCCAATATCTACAAACTCACACAACTACACAAGATGACCGCTCTTTACCACCACCAAGAAGAAGAAATAGGGATGGGAGGGCGAGGATTCACAAAAACAGAGGAAGATCACTATAGCATGTGATCCTTTCTATCCTGCCTACTCCTCCTTGAACACCCTGATTGGCTCACCCCTATCTCATTTACATATGACCTGACTAACTAAAGTGTCGGCATGTCAGCACCCTTTGTTGGTTCATGTTTCTTCATTGGTTCCTCAGCATTTGGATTTTCTATACATTGCATGCCGGCCTTTCATTAGGGGCCGGGGGAGGAGGCAGTGCTTCGAGCTGACGCTGCCTCCTCCTTAGAGTGTGAATGGGACCCGGGTCACTCGACCCGGGTTATCCGTTCACACTGCCCAGCAACCGACCCGGGTAAAACTCTTCTTTTAATCCGGATCTAATTATCGGGTTGATGATCCCGGGTTTGTTCAAAGGGCCATTTGACACTGCACAGTGACCCGAGTGAACAACCCAGGCCGGAGGCAGGTTATTTGTGCGGGGTGAAAGTGTCATAACTTGAATCTAGTTTATTAAAGCCTAAAAAAAAGGCATTTTCTGTATGGTTATTTCCCAACCTTCTACTAGTGACAGTGAAGTATTACCGAACTGATTTACCCTGCAGGAATATAATGCATTAAAGTTTGCTGGAAGTTAGCAGCGGACTTCAAAGACATCAATATGTGTTAGCGTAAAGCACAGAGACATTAGAGGGAGAACTGTTGCAAAATCAGCTCATTAGTCACACAGGAGAACGTTCCTGGATGTTGTCTGGGCTGCAATCTGCTGCATCTAACGGACAGCCAGACAATGTTCTACAACATACCCAAGCAGACGCGTTTTATGAGAGGAGGGGCCCCCACCTCTCTGGCGGTGCAGTAGACCCTGGCATGTTATCATGTATTAGTAATTTTAACAAATGTACGTTATGAATATTAGCCTTGAATGAACAATTATTCCGGTATAAGCCTCATCATTCCCAGTCCGGCATAAGCCTCATCATTCCCAGTCCAGTATAAGCCTCATCATTCCCAGTCCAGTATAAGCCTCATCATTCCCAGTCCAGTATAAGCCTCATCGTTCACAGTCCAGTATAAACCTCATCATTCTTAGTCTGGTATAACCCTCATCATTCCCAGTCCAGTATAAGCCTCATCATTCCCAGTCCAGTATAAGCCTCATCATTCCCAGTCCAGTATAAGCCTCATCATTCCCAGTCCAGTATAAGCCTCATCGTTCCCAGCCGGCATAAGCCTCATCATTCCCAGTCCAGTATAAGCCTCATCATTCCCAGTCCAGTATAAGCCTAATCATTCCCAGTCCGGTATAACCCTCATCATTCCCAGTCCAGTATAAGCCTCATCATTCCCAGTCCAGTATAAGCCTCATCATTCCCAGTCCAGTATAAGCCTCATCATTCCCAGTCCAATATAAGCTCCATCATTCCCAGTCCAGTATAACCATCATCGTTCACAGTCCAGTATAAGCCTCATCGTTCCCAGTCCGGTATAAGCGTCATCATTCCCAGTCCAGTATAAGCTCCATCATTCCCAGTCCAATATAATCTCCATCATTCCCAGTCCAGTATAAGCCTCATCATTCCCAGTCCGGTATAAGCCTCATCATTCCCAGTCCAATATAAGCTCCATCATCCCCAGTCCAGTATAAGCCTCATCATTCCCAGTCCAGTATAAGCCTCATCATTCCCAGTCCAGTATAAGCCTCGTCATTCCCAGTCCGGTATAAGCCTCATCATTCCCAGTCTGGTATAAGCCTCATCATTCCCAGTCCGGTATAAGCCTCGTCATTCCCAGTCTGGTATAAGCCTTATCATTCCCAGTCCGGTATAAACCTCATCATTCCCAGTCCGGTATAAGCCTCGTCATTCCCAGTCTGGTATAAGCCTTATCATTCCCAGTCCGGTATAAACCTCATCATTCCCAGTCCGGTATAAGCCTCGTCATTCCCAGTCTGGTATAAGCCTTATCATTCCCAGTCCGGTATAAACCTCATTATTCCCAGTCCGGTATAGGCCTCATTGTTCTCAGTCCAGTATAAGCCTCATCATTCCCAGCCTGGTATAATCCAGATCATTCCTAGTCCGGTGTAAGCCTCATCATCCCCAGTCCAGTATGTCTCATCATTCCCAGTCTGGTATAAGCCTCATCATTCCCAGTCCGGTATAAGCCTCATCGTTCCCAGTCCAGTATAAGCCTCATCGTTCCCAGTCCAGTATAAGCCTCATCGTCCCCAGTCCGGTATAAGCCTTATCATTCCCAGTCTGGTATAAACCACATCGTTCCCAGTCTGGTATAAGCCTCGTCATTCCCAGTCTGGTATAAGCCTTATCATTCCCAGTCCAGTATAAGCCTCATCATTCCCAGTCTGGTATAAGCCTCATCATTCCCAGTCCGGTATAAGCCTCGTCATTCCCAGTCTGGTATAAGCCTTATCATTCCCAGTCCGGTATAAGCCTTATCATTCCCAGTCCGGTATAAACCTCATCATTCCCAGTCCGGTATAGGCCTCATTGTTCTCAGTCCAATATAAGCCTCATCATTCCCAGCCTGGTATAATCCTGATCATTCCTAGTCCGGTATAAACCTCATCATCCCCAGTCCGGTATAAGACTCATCATCCCTAGTCCAGTATAAGCCTCATCATCCCCAGTCCGGTATAAGCCTCATCATCCCCAGTCCGGTATAAGCCTCATCATCCCCAGTCCAGTATAAGCCTCATCATCCCCAGTCCGGTATAAGACTCATCATTCCCAGTCCGGTATAAGCCTCATCATTCCCAGTCCGGTATGAGCCTCGTCATTCCCAGTCCAGTATAAGCCTCATCATCCCCAGTCCAGTGTAAGCCTCATCATCCCCAGTCCGGTATAAGACTCATCATCCCCAGTCCAGTATAAGCCTCATCATCCCCAGTCCGGTATGAGCCTCGTCATTCCCAGTCCGGGATAAATCGCATCATTCCCAGTCTGGTATAAGCCTCATCATCCCCAGTCCGGTATAAGACTCATCATTCCCAGTCCGTTATAAGCCTCATCATTCCCAGTCCGGTATGAGCCTCATCGTTCACAGGGCCTGATTGAGAGTTGATTGCTGAAACAGCAAATTTCCAAATGAAGCTATTATTGAATGACTACATGCTGTATGTATGACCCCGGAAAGTGACACAAAATGTGAATGAATCATAAACGCAAAGCAGCCGGAGATTGACGGACAGGAAGCCGGTGTTTGGGGGTGTACGGACAGGAAGACGGTGTTTGGGGGTGGACAGACAGTAAGCCGGTGTTTGGGGGTGGTAACCTGCCAAGTGTTTTAAGGGAGTGTCTGTGATGTCAGCGCAGTGCTCATACAGTCTGTCTCTATTGGAGATTTATAGAAGGTCAGAATCGCATTTGCACAGACTCGAAACAAACATCAGATGATGCAGGAATTGCATATGGACTTGTAAATGGATAGCTGATCAGATCTGAATCAGTACCAGTCTGATACAAGCCTCATCGGTTTCAGTGCAATATCAGTCTCATCGTTTCCAATCCGATATCAGTCTCATCAGTTCCCGTCCAATACTGGCGTCATCGGTTCCAGATCAAAATCAGCATAATAAGTTTCAGTCCTACTTTGTCTCCAGTACTGGAGAGCTCCCAACATACCAACAACTAATCTATCTTCTAATAAGGTTGTCCCAGCTACTGCAGCCACCAGATTTCAATGTGTTATCTCCTTGACCACTACATTTGGGAGAAAATGACCCTATCACAGTGGAACTAATGACTTGTATTTTGCATGTATATGGTAAAATGTTTATATTGTTTTGACCCTCTCTCCCTTTTCTCTCTCTCTCCTTCCGTCTCTCCCATTCCTCTCCATCAGGATCTCTCATCTTCTTCTTTCTGGATTTTTCTCCCTCAGGTTCTCTCTTCTTCTCTCCTCCTTTTTATTTATCATTATCTCAGGCTCCTTCTTACCCCTCTCTTCTCCCTCTACCCCAGGTTGTTCTCTTCCTCAGGTTCTCATTTCTTCTTACCCCATTCCGGTTCTTTATCCATCATATTCCCTCTCCTACCTCTTCCTTAGGGTTCTCTTCCTCTTCTTCTCTCCCCTTTCGATGATCTCTTACCCTCAGTTTCCTTCTGCTTACCCGTCTTTTCCGCTTCTCAAGCTTTCTCTCATCCTTCTGGTTCTCTCTGCATTACTCTCTGGTTCCTCTCTAAGGTCCTCTTTCTATCAGTTCTCTCTTCTTTCCTCCCTTTTTTTCTTATTCTCTCTCTCTCTCAATCCTTCTATTTACGTCTCTCCCATTCCTCTCCATCAGAATCTCTCTTCTTCTTTCACCCTTTCTGGATCTTTCTCCCTCAGGTTCTCTCTACTTCTCTCCTCCTTTTTATTTATCATTATCTCAGGCTCCTCCTTACCCCTCTCTTCTCCCTCTTCCCCAGGTTCTCATATCTACTTATCCCAGAACTTCCGGTTCTTTATCCATCATATTCCCTCTCCTACCCCTCCCTTGGGTACTCTCCCCCTTTTGATGATCTCTCACCCTCAGTTTCCTTCTACTCACCCTTCTTTTCTCCTTCTCAAGCTTTCTCTCATCCTTCTGGTTCTCTCTGCATTACTCTCTGGTTCCTCTCTAAGGTTCTCTTTCTATCAGCTCTCTCTTCTTTCCTCACTATTCCCTCACGTTCTCTCTCTTTCTTCTTCACCGGTATTTTCTGTTTATTTATATTTGCGCAAAGTGTAACCATGAATTCATGACGCACACGCATCCAAGTCTGATGGAGTCCCTCTCCACCGGCGCTCGCCAGCGGGGATGTTCTGGCGAGCGCCAGGCAAAGAAGTGAGGGACTACATCTGTAGGTCGGCAGTCATGAGGTCAACACCAAAAGGTTGACACGCAAAGTAAACGTCCCAACGGACAGAATCCTTGGCCGTTTTTGCTCAGCTCGACTGTAACTCGACAGCCGGAATTCAATGTTCAGGCTGTCGAGTGTTGGAAAGTGGGCATGTCAGCCGCGGATTGGCAAAAAATAGCAGCATATTTGACAATCCGCGGCCCTTTCTCGTCAAAACAGATCCGACTTTAAAACAAAAGTTGGAACCCGCATAATTGATTAGGTGATGGACGCTATTTCCGCAGGTGAAAATAGCGTCCGGGATTGAATACCGCCTTTAAGCCCCCACACATTAGCCAACTCCCCGCCGACACTGATATTGCATACACACTTGGCAATGTCGTCGAGGAAGGAAGC
The DNA here is from genome assembly GCF_055691185.1 of Crinia signifera. NCBI lineage: Eukaryota > Metazoa > Chordata > Amphibia > Anura > Myobatrachidae > Crinia > Crinia signifera. Next base: position 314,456,489 of record NC_139221.1, read on the forward strand.
GATGGTGCGGGGGAGGGGTGGGGGGCACAGCATGGTCAAAACTGGAAATAGAGTCATATAGGGGTATAGTTACTAAAATGGGAGTTCTAGTGAAGATGAGATGTTGTATCATTCTTGATACATTGCCCTGATATACAGTATAGATTTATATTGCTGTGATATATGGAGATAATCAATTAAACTCATTGGGGCTAAAATATCGGGCATTCATAGTAAATAAGCCCCTACAGTAAATATTCAATAATGTCTCCTTTTGAAATAAAATGCACATTTATTCACGACAAGCCGATTACAGGGAAGTTCTGTGAGTGTCTGGAAACATGGTGCGTTAGTAAATATGGAAATCAAAGTGAAGAAATGGTGAGTGAAGAAATTGAGCTTTGTTGAAACTAAACTGCGAAAGAAAATGCTGAAATTCAGGTTTAGTGCAACAATGGAGACTTTGTGACACAAAACTTCTCTTTTATAGTCTGAAAACACAAACAACTCCTTACAAAAGGTAACTGGTAACTGGTCTGTCACCTGGTTTTCTGGGAGCTCCTGCGAACGGGAACATTCCCAGGCTGCGACGGTGTTGTCTAAAGCCCGCTACCCCATCTGCCTTCGTAGCCCGCTCAAATGTGCATATGTGATTCATGACCTATGGTTAAGGTGCACATTGATGCACCCCAATTACAATACTCATATCTGCTGCATGTGTATTGGGGACACTGTCTGAAGTATCAGCAGCGGAGGTCCCTCTGCCAATTTGAGTGACAATATTACTCGTCAAGGTGGTTAAACATATGTACAAATAAAGTTTGCACACATTAATCACAGCCCCTTCTTGTACCAGCAATACCCCTGATGGGACATGAGACAATACTGCCTGAATAAACACTCAGACTGATACTGCTTTCACATTGCAGAAACGGGTATTGACCCTGTATTCTTAAATGGGACTTTAAAACGGGTCTGAACCTTAAGACCTTTCACATTGCAGGTGAAAACCGTTTTAAAAAACATTTAATACCAAACCTGTTTAACCCCCAAGGGACACGTTTCAAGCCATAGAAATAGAGCCATTCACACTGCCTAAAACACGGCTTTGAAACGTGTAGGACTCGTCTTTTTAAACGTGTTGAAATACCAGTTAACTTTAACCGGTAAATCAACTCTGGCACCTTCACACTGCAGCCTTAAACGTTTTAAAAAGGAAAAAAAACGGCAATATACCATTTTAAAAGTGCAGTGTGAAAGGGGTATGAGTTCTTCTTTAGGCCAATACACCTACTGTTACCTGAATATAAAACAGTGCCTGTTTTGACTGCAACAGTGTATGTGAATTAAAATTGTATAACTGCAACATTGAAACAAGCCATACCAGCATAACTAATGTTTGAAGTTGCATAGAATAGAGCACACTCAGCGGCTCGACTCATATCTGTTGCATGTGTATTGGGGACACTGTCTGAAGTATCAGCAGCGGAGGTCCCTTTGCCAATTTCAGTGACAATATTACCCGTCACAGCGGTGAAACATATGTACAAATAAAGTTGGCACATATCAGTCACAGCCCATTTCTGTATCAGTAATATCCCTGACGGGACTTGAGACAATACTGCCTGAATAAATACTCGGACTGAGCTGTACTCAGGCTAATACACTGTTACCTGAATTAGAAAACAGTGCCTGTTCTGACTGCAACAGTGTATGGGAATCAGAATTGAAAAAAAACATTTAAACAGACGGTACTTATGTAGTAACTGGGCTGCCGATTTCTAAATCGGGTCGGATCGGGAGATCGCATCGCATCGCATGCGACCATGCGATTCGATGCGATGCGATGCGATGCGATGACCCGATTTTTCCATAGGAATCAATGTTAAAATGGACTGAGTCCATTTTAACATGGAATTCAATGGGAAAAATGGGTCCTTTTCATACCCCTACTATCCAAGTGGGCATGGAGTTGGATATAAACCTGTGGCGAGCGTAGCGAGCCACCGAGCCCGAAGCGTGGCGAGCGAAGCGAGCCCCGCGAGGGGACGAATACCGTCCCCTCGCGGGGCTCGCTTCGCTCGCCACGCTTCGGGCTCGGTGGCTCGCTACGCTCGCCACAGGTTTATATCCAACTCCATGCCCACTTGGATAGTAGGGGTATGAAAAGGACCCATTTTTCCCATTGAATTCCATGTTAAAATGGACTCAGTCCATTTTAACATTGATTCCTATGGAAAAATCGGGTCATCGCATCCGATATCGCATCCGATATCGGATGCGATGCGATGCGATATCGCATCGCATCGCATCTGATTGTATGCCTTAACTTAAGGCATACAATCAAAAAATCGGCAGCCCAGATACTACATAAGTACCAAACAGACTATAGCAGCAAAATTAATGTTTGAAGTTGCACACAATATAGCACAGTTTTTAATCTCCTTATTTTCTTTTCTACTCTATATTCACTACTTTGTTTTTAATATTTCGCCATCAATATCCCTGATACAGGGACCTAGTATATCAGGTCATAGACAATTAATACAATTGACCAATAAAAATAACAAATGATGGCCTTTTACCTTTAATTGCCTATTAATAAAGATATAAAAAAAACCCGTTAATTAACTTTTATGTCCTAAGGGACAACGTGGATGAGGAGCGCATCCTAGTCAAACTGATTTCCTTTTTCCTCTCCTTGTACAACTAAATCTTAAGGGGCATGGGAGTATGGGTGGATGTATTAAGCGGAAAATGCGGTGATAAAACCCGTTTTACCGCATTTTCTTATGTACTAAAACCCGGCCGCACCGATACCGCCGGTCAGGATATTGCAACCTTAGGGTGGCAATGCCCTATAGAAGCCTATGGGCTTCTTTTCGCCGCCTCCGCCGCAGCCCCGCCGACCCCCCTTTCCCCCTGCCTCCAGCTTACCTTCCTGAAAGGTCTTTCTGGACCCCGGAAGGTAAACCCCTCCTCCCCCTAGCGGACATCCTTCCGGCTGCAGGGGGAGGAGGAGGCGCCGGGGACAGCTGTCCTGGCTGCAGGGGAGGTGTAGGCGGCTGGGGGGTGATGTAGACCCCCCCGCACACCACAGTATAGGTATCGAGGGGGCCTCCGTCACCGCACCGCGATGCCAGATGCATATGTTAGTACATATGCGCTGGCATCGCAGTGTATTAATACATACTGCTCTATATCTCACAGGTAAGCTACTTGAGACATACTATTAGGTCTGAGTAGCATGTAGGGAAGTCTTGGTGTACATGTGTATACACCCCAACTTTTACTGGCAGGTAAGCAGGACTTGATGTGCTGGAGGCAGGCCCGCGCACAAAAATGGGGTGGGGTTGTGGTTGGAGGGGCAGGGCAGAGGGGCAGGGCAGAGTGGCATCATCTCCTTTTTTGTCATTTTAGTGGTCGTGCCCATCCCTGTTTGCATGTGCGTGCAAACAGGAGATCTAGGTTGGCATGTGTTGGAATTTTGATGCCAGTGACTGGCATGTGTGGGATCAGTGATGTGGGTGTGCTAAGGTTGCGCTTTGCTTCATAATTAAAATGAATACTTATGTGCTGCCTTATTGTAGGTTCTAATGCCGCCCATACACGCTGCGATTCCCCGCGGTGCGATGTGTGCTTTGAGGTGCGCGCTACCGCTGCACCTCATCGCACAGTACAAAAAGTATGTGCTGCACATACTTTTTGTACTTGCTTTTCATCACATCGCATCGCATTGCATGCACAAGGCATGCAATGCGATGTGATGGATGCTATTTAAGCCCAGAATGCACTCCGGGATCGCAGCGTGTATGGGCAGCTTCTGGACTTTATCTAACTGTCCATGAACCATTCCATTCTCACCTCTCCAAGGGCAGCATGGATGGCGTAATGGTTAGCATTACTGTCTCAGAGCACTGAGGTCATGGGATTGATTCCCACCATGCAGAGTTTGTATATTCTCCCCTTACTTGCGTGGGTTTACTCCGGGTACTCCGGTTTCCTCCCACAATCCACAAATTTACTGGTAGGTTAACCCTAGAATGTCTGTGTGTGCGTGTACATGTGGTAGGGAATATAGATTGTAAGCTCCACTGGGGCAGGGACCGATGTGAGTGTTCTAATATTCTCTGTACAGCGCTGCGTTATAAGTGTGCGCTATATAAGAAACTGGTAATAAATAAACAAGGTCTAGAATCTCCAGAAGGATATAAATACATTAGAGACTGTACAAAGAAGAGCAACTAAAATGGTGCATGGCCTACATCACAAAACGTACCAGGAAAGACTAAAAGATCTTAATATGTATACTGTAGAGCAGAGAAGGGAAATGGGGGACATGATAGAAACTTTCACATATATCAAGGGCTTTAACAAGGTACAGGTGGGAGACATTCTTCACAGGAAGAGGAGCAACAGAACACGAGGACATGCACTGACACTAGAGGGAGGAAGATTCAGGGGAAATGTGAGGAAGAATTTTTTCACAGAGAGAGTAGTAGATAAGTGGAATAGCCTCCCAACAGAGGTGGTAGACGCAAATACAGTTGTACAATTTAAACATGCTTGGGATAAGCATATTGATATCCTTACAAAAAAATAAGGATCAAATATGGTTTGAGGTAACATGTTTAAAAAAAGGGGCAGACTAGATGGGCCAAGTGGTTCTTATCTGCCGTCAAATTCTATGTTTCTATGTTTCTATGAATTGCCTGCCTGTGTTTTGTCAAAGTCACCAATAAAGTGGCAGCCCGAGGTCTCGAGTTTAATACCTACCATAGCTATAACTGTGTGGAGTTTGTATATTCTCCCTGTGCTTGTATGGATTTTCTCCCACCATCCAAAGATATACTGGTAAGTTTACTGGCTCCTGGCAAAAAGCAATACGTGTGTATGTGGTAGGGAGTTTAGATTGTAAGCTCCACTGGGGCAGGAACTTAATACAGATGGGGCCACATGTATTTGAGTGCGAGTCCGGCGGCTGTGCGTGTAGATGGATGAACTGTGAGTTTTTTTTTTAAAGGGCAGTGATTTACAAGGCATGGTTTTCCCTTGTAAATGATTGCCCCTTTAAGAAATCCCCATCCCACATGACCGCCGGACTCGCACTGCAATACATCAGGGCCCAGATGTCATATTGGGGGTCATTTTGATTTACTTGCATTCTTGCCAGTTCGACCCATCTCGATGTTTGTTGGACTGTGCATGCGCATGGTCATTTATGTGCAGCTGCGAATGGCTTTGGCGGGATCGTGGTGGGCCACGGGGCCGCCGGTGGAGGGGACGTGCAAATGCCATCAATGAAAACAGCATCACAGGTGTTATCTGCTTTGTAATCTGCACCAGTAATCCTGTTTTAGAATTGCAAAATCTTGATGGAAATTTATTTACTTGTGTATGTCATTTTAATACCATGAATTTGAATTGTTCTGTCTTTCAAAATAAAGATATTTAAAAAAAACATGTCCCCAACAAGAAATCAACAAATCTGTATATACTAGGTGATTCATCGCGCCCTACGGGCGCTCTTCACACCGGCGTAAGGGGCTACGCCCCTTAATTTGTGAACATTTGTATTGTGAGAAATATGGTTAGAATTGTATGAAAGATGCCCTGTATTGCAGCGGCGCGAATTGCGGGAGGGGGGTCGCAAATCACAGTAGGGGGGGGGGGGGTGGTGCCGTGAATCGTGGGAGGGGGGGTCGCGGTAGGCCCTTTTAATGCCGGGAGGGGGGGTCGCAGGGGTCCCGCGAATCGCGTGAGGGGAGGATGCAGGGGTCCTGCGAATAGCGGGAGGGGGGGTCACTGGGGTTCCGCAAATCGCGGGAGGGGGGGGTCGCAGGGGTCCCGTGAATCGCGGGAGGGGGGTCGCGGGGGTCCCGCGATTCGCGGGAGGGGGGGGTCGCGGGGGTCCTGCGAATCGCGGGAGGGGGGGTCACGGGGGGTCCCGCGAATCGCGGGAGGGGGGGTCGCGGGGGGGCCCGCGAATCGCGGGAGGGGGGTCGCAGGGGTCCTGGCAGAGGGTAGGGATGTGCAGGAGTAATGGTGGATGGTGGCTGTGGAGTAATGGTGGATGGTGGGCGTGTACTGTAGCCCTGGCTGGGCGGGGGGAGGTGATGTCAAGGGGGTGGAACGTCAGACACATGAAAGTGAAACTGTTCTACACAGGAACGTTCTCCACAGTGGTTGAGTGACAGATCTGGCTAACTATATAAGAGATAAAAGGCTAACTACCCCTCACCTATTTTAAGGCGAAGTACCATCAGTGACCACTAGAGGACACTCAATGGACCAAATTACTCCTTAACATGAAGGGAAAGCAAAATGATATGTCTCAAACTTGAGATTGGAGGTAGGAGCAGATAGGGACTAAGCTGTCATTTTGATGGGTTTTTAACTAGTCAGTGTATAATTTTTTGACATTTTACCTGCACATTTTGAGCTTACTTCTGCAAATGCGCACTATATACACATGTGATGTTTTTACCATAAATAAATTGCTGTTTTGTGACTTGATGATTCATCTGTATTGTTGTTGAGTCTCTATTTGCGGATAAATAACCGTACAATGAATTTGTTTGCCAAGTGGCTTACTCACTCCTGTTCCTTTGTATAAAGGGCTGCGAGGTCTGTTTTGTGATCATCCGCAGGTGATGGTGGAAAGGTGCAATGATGTGAGTCATTTTTTCTATTTAAAGGTACATTGTATGTTTAGCGACGATGCCTGCGCCCACAACGGTTAACTAATCATGCTCGCCAACTTTCTGGCTGCCCCATGCAGAGTGTGCAGCCGTGTCTGCGAAACAGAGGGTTTGGCCTCTCAACAGGGGTCGTGCGGTGGTGTGGAAGTGTGTTTGTGTCATCATTGGGGTGTTGCCTTGCAAGAGGTGGGTGGTGCGGGGCTGTGGGTGCATGATCACATCAACATGGAGCCGGAGACTAGCCTACCCTTACATAGGCCAGGGTGGATTTCAGGAGCCTCCAGGTTGTTCCAGGAGGGTAGGAAAGTATATAACTAGCACCCCTTAACATTACAATGCTGTTTTTGTATATGGGTACAGGCTGGTCTTTAAGGGTGGTGGCTGGACCCGGCTATTGCCTTGTCAGTGATGTCACTGGACATGGGAGCAACCCTGGTGCTTGAAGGTGAGATCATCTCCCACAACCGATTCTCCCTATAATGAGAGAGAGCTCTCAACCAATTAGTGATCGCCCGAATAGAATGCAGCTGATTGGCTGACAGAGCTCTCTCAGCGGCCGCCCAGTCTTTGGTATAGAATTTTTCAATTCTGTTGCCCCCCGCCTGCATCTCCTCGGGCTTACATGTGATAAATCACATAAAAATATGGCACTGCCATGGGAGCTCAGGGGAAATCGGGGCCTTAACTCTATCTGCACATTTCACATCTTCCCCACCTGCAGTGCAAGCATGGTTTTATTCATCTGCAAAAATTGCAGCCTTGCTATCAGGTAGAAGTCACCTACTTAGATCTTATGAGAGACCTGGTTATTGCCTATTATAAAGCTGTCCTCGGCCAACCACTCATGGAAAAAGCGGGAAACACGGCACTATTACCAGCAACACCGGCAGCCACCGTTCCTCCCCCAAGACCTCTGTCTGCCAATCAGGCAAAGGCAAATCTACAATGCGATCAAAGGACCCATCCTGCACCTGAGCAGTGGTCTAGAAACTGCTATCAGTCATGAATTAGCCCCTTCGTTTGGATTATATTAGTCTTACTGACAGAACCCATCGCCTCGGAGAACATGATTTATTTCCCTCATCTTCTCAGAAACATGTGTGCACTTTCCACACTGTGCAGATTGCATTCCAGGAAACACACAACACAGGTTAAACAATCCCACAATCTGTGTTTCCTTCCACAACATATTAAATTCCAGCAGCCATTTAGCTGTTACGACGCGGGCATAAAGTATCATAAGCAGGCAAAGGGCAGCTTAGGTCAGGCTACGATTTTTTTTTTTTGACTCTCTGTGCCAAGTTAAGAAGTGAGTCACATCCCGATAAACATAAGGTGTGGTGTTGTGACACAACGCAAAAACTCAGAAAACCACTCCCCACTCTTGGAACCATGACACATCACACTGATGGGCGAATTCCAAAATCAACCTATCTGAGAAAGAAAATACCATTTATTTATATACGGCCTTGTTCCTCTGTGCTTTCATGTTTGGAGAGGTTTCATAATCATATGTAATCGGTAGAGCTTGCACAAGCACAATTGCTTTCTGTGAATTGTTTTGTACGCTTGTGAAATAATCGGGGCTGTGCGCATATTGTTTTTCTCGCCAGCTGCTCGCAAAAAGGCAGCGCTGGGCAAAAGCAATTATGCACTATATATAGATACAATGAATATGCATTTGTTGCATTTTTTTTCCGCAGTATGTACATTTCTCGATTGAGATCAGTTTTATTTATATACCTTTTGCATCGATTAAGCGTACGCTGACGGAATTTCTTTATTTATGGATTTAATGTATTGTTAGGGATTTGTTGGAGAAAGGAAGCAGAGGAAACAGTTTTAATACCGCCTTCACATTGTAAAATGCAGGGTCGCACCAGGACTTTGAAACGGTTCAGTTCCGGTAAGCCCCTGCATTTTGCTTTCTCAGGCCCCTTCAGCGACCCGGCAATAGTACCGGTTTGCTGATGTCATGCGGGGGTTTGGTGGAGCGGCGGATCGGCATCGGGGGCTGGGGAGGAGGCAGTGCTTGGAGCTGGAGCTGCTCCAAGCACTGCACTGCCTCCACTTGGCCGGGTTGCTGGACCCTTTAAGCCCTTTCAGATCGCACCGATTACCGGGTCGAACCGATACCAAACCGGCATGAACCTAGTAATTAGGTGCGATCTGAAAGGGGTCTTAGGGGAGCATTGAGACTCGGATTCCGACTGACGTCCTAACAGTCAGAATCTGGGACTTTTTCGTTACTTCCAACTGGAACTCGACTGTTGGTATTCAATGTACCGACTGTTGAGTGTTGGAAAGTTCGCGAAAACGGGCGCGGATTGGCAAAAAACTTCCAGGAATTAAAAAAAAAACAGCCGTTTCTGGACCTGACAAATCCTTTTTGGCAGCCATGGTGATCTCTGGTTCCGATCCGATTTGCACGGGACTGTGCATTGGATAAGAGAATGGCGGCCTTTACACAATGTTGTAAAAGGAGGAGATCTAAATATAAAAGTATATTTCAGAAAAGAGGATTCCGGGAAAAAGTAGGAGACTGAACGACTCAGCACTGAAAGCCACTAGGGCAGGGGTGGCCAAACCGGTCCTCGAGATCTACCAACGGTCCACGTTTTGCAGGTTACCTAGCTGGTGCACAGCTGTAGTCATTACTAACTGTCACATTTTAAAACCTGCTGCATTCATTCCTTCCGTTGCCTGGAAAACATGCACCATTGGTAGATCTTGAGGACAGGTTTGGCCACCCCTGCATTTGGGCAACCTTGAAAGCGTGGGATGGGTGGATAGAATAATTAGGGTCTTTCAGTGGCCCTCTCCTGTCTCTCTCCACACAGTCCATCTCAAAACGTATCCCTGACTTAAAACTGGGGGTGCGGAGGCAGAGGGGTATGACATTTTTAAAAGATCTATACGTGGATCAGGAGTTAATGTCCTTCTCCCAACTGAGCGAGAAGAAGTTTGAGATTCTGAAGTCCGATTTTTATGAATACCTCCGAATCGGACATTGGATAGAGTCCTTTCCTAAAGACCCCTTGGCATTAAGTAACATACCAGAGAAAATCTTTACCCACTTAAAGTATACGCCTGGGGGAAAAAGTTGGTATTTCATTAATATATAAAGAAAATTGAGACACACCAAGCTCAGAAAAGACCAAATGACAAAATAAGTGGGAGGAGGATCTGTACTTCTTAATGGACAGGGAAGGATGGGCGCTTGACATTTAAAACCTTTAGATCCTCCACATGTATAGGAAGACATGCTATCATATGTACTGGACTCCGGCTAAGATATATAGTCCGTCCGAACTCAACTGATATGTGTTGGAGATGCAGGGAAGAGGTTGGAGATATGATTGATATGTTTTGGTCTTGTGAAAAACTAAGCCCCTCTTGGGACAAACTGGAAGCCCCGATACATCAGGTGTGTGGGACCAGAGTAAGCTCACTCCACTCTGATCCACGTATTTCAGTTAGATCTCATATAGCCACAGAAATGTATAATCTTACATATATTAATGGTTGCCAAAACCTGCTTAGCTCAATTATGGAAGCCGGAGCATATCCCAAGCATTCATATGGTTATTTGTAAGATAAATTATTGCTACAAAATGGAGAACACAAGGTACAAGAGTAAAGCAGTTAAAAATTGGCAATAATGGGCCTTATGTTGAGCAGGGTTGCCGACTTTTTAAATCGGACAATCCCGGATAGGAGACGTTCAGCAGGCGTTCAGGGGCGGAGCTTGAGCGTGACATCATTAAGCCCCGCCTCAATGATGGGAAATTACCCGATTTGCTGATCGCCGCCGAGGGGGTGGGGCTACAATGACACGATTCTGCCACTTTAGCCCCACCCCCTCAGCGGAGACCGGCCAATCCGGTTATTTAAACGACACGGTCAGGGGTGAGATAGCCGGGAACAGGGGGGAGGAGGAGCAGGTGTCGCCCAGAAACTGGGAGGGTTGCCCACCTTTCCGGGAGGCCGGGAGGGGGACCCGATTTTTGGGACCCTCCCGGCCATTCCGGGAGGGTAGGTAACCCTGATTTAGAGACATATGTAGTCCGGAAAGGACAGCCGGATCTCCAGGTCGGGGGTGGGGACGTGGGCTGATGATTGAAAGCCCCACCCCCAATCCATGCAAACGCCGCTATTAGTGGTTCCGCGAGTAGGGGGCGGAGCCAAAATTATGCGAAATGACGCGATTTGCGCCATTTTAGCCCCGCCCCTTGCGGCGGACCCGCGAAAACCCGGTAATTAGTGCGGCATGGAAAGGGGGTGCGGGAACTGCCTGGCAATTGTGGGAGGATTGCCAACCTTCCTGGGGGGCCGGAAGGGGGACCCGATTTTCAGTGTACAATGTCAGTCAATGATCCACTTGGAAATTCTGCCACAGTAGGTTAATAGTCTATATAGTGCTGGGATAGTGTCATTTCACTCGGCTGTCTAGTGTGCTTGGGGTATAGCAATCTCTGCTAAGTTCTGCTGGAGAAATGTGCAAAAGTTTTGAATTTTGTTCTCTACAAAAAATATTTAACATGACTTTATGGGCTCTGCATCGCCACCTGGTGGTCATTAGGTGTTACTGCTTTATCTCTTTCTTTTTTTTTTGTAAAATAGTGACATCTGAATTGTTGCTGGGACTCTGAGAGGGTGAAGCTGTGTACACACGGGGGCAATAGGGGCTGAAATCGCTGGAAATATGGTCGCTGGCGACCATATTGCCAGTGATGGGAGTTTGCCCCAGCGATAAATCGCCGGGTGCGCGCTCCCGTTTTCAGCCCCGTTCTAATCGCTGGTCGCAGGAACATGCTCCTGCGACTAGCTGATTACCTCTGCTGCTCCCCCAGCAGAGGTTCCCTTTCATCACCAACCATCTTTGGTCGCTGATGTAAAGGAGACACTGAGCAATATATTGCTCAGCAATAAATCTCCCCCGTGTGTGCGGGGCTTTAGGGTTAGGCACTAGGGGAGGATTAGAGACAACCACTGGAAGTGCTGGTCACATGGTGTCAGAACATGTCGACGTACTGTAGCATTTACTGTATGACATGGTTGCTAAGCATGTCCAGATTGTGTCCATGTCCCATGTTGACATTTTCATTCTGCATCTGTAAATCAATTAATCTATCTATACACTGACATAAAATTAACCAAGGACGCTACTGAACATGCAGCGGTCCCGCGACCACAGTGGGGACAGCAGCTGCTGGGAACAGCGGAGGGGGCAGGCGGCATTGCGGCCAGAGGCAGCCCCCCTCTTGCATTGAGGCAGTTCAGTTGTATGACTGGTCATTGATCACTAGAGACAGGATTATATGCAACAGAAAAAGCTTGAAATATGCATGCAAATATGCATGAAAAATACTTAAAATATGCATGAAAAGTGTTAAAATATGCTACATTAAATAATAAAAAAAGTAATTTTTAATTTATTTATTTAAAAATCAGCATAAAATTTGTTGCAAATAAACCTCAAAAATAGGCCCACAGCATCTGCAGATGCTGCGCTTTACCTAGATTTTTTCCTTCCTGGCTGCTACAGCATACGGCAGCGTCCAAAGCTCTACTTGCATCAACTACACGGACCCTCATCTCCAGCGCCGATGGATCAAATGTCAGCATAGCGTGTGAGGGTGGCGCAGTGGAAGGCTTCCTCCCTGCGCCGCATACTCACTGTGACACGGCATTTCCTCCGCGCCGCGTGATGTAACAACCCTTCTGCCTGCCTCCTCTGCTGCAGAAGTCTGTCTCTTGGTGTAAAGTCCCAGGCCAGGGGCAGGCAAAGGTTCAGGTTAAGGTTAAGGTTCAAATGGCATCCGCCCGACTGACTTTTATAACATGGATTGGCAGTTTAGAGCAGTGTCAGACATAGCGTACATCCAAGGTTCCCCACACTGTGGACATATTGCCCCAGCCTGCACACTCTACCACTACCTGGCCAGCAGCAGCAGGGCAAAGCAGTGCTGTGACCCGTGGGTGGAAAGGGGGAGGGGCCTAAAATATGCACCATCACTAGATTTTAGGTAACATATGCAATAACCAGTGAGAATGGGCAAAATATGCAATATATCCTAATACTGATGTTAATCAATCTCCTAATTAGTACCATCGTCTAAATCATTCATGCTTTTTTCTTTTTTTGCATTCTTTTATTTTAGTTATTGTTTTAGAAAGTTTTGTTAAACAGGCGGTGTTGACACATTAATAATACACAGGTTTATAGTGCTGCGCTTTACCTATATGTTGTGGTGCTTCAAAGAAAAATTATATAAGTACATATTTACTTGTTAAAATTAACCTTACTGAAGTATTCAATGTGTACAATGGGCCTTATTCTGGTTCACTCTTAGAGGCAAATTCCTTCTCAAATGGACAAAACCATGTGCAGTGCAGGGGGGCAGATGTAATGTGCTGAGAGAATTAGATTTGGGTGAGTTATTTTGTTTCTGTGCAGGGAAAATACTGACTGCTTTATTTCTACACTGCAATATAGATCTCACTTTGAAGAAAAACCCCCACCCAAATCTAACTCTCTCTGCACATGTTACATCTGCCCCACCTGCAGTCAGTGCACATGGTTTTGTCCATTTGAGAAGGAATTTGCCTCTAAGTGTGAACCAGAATAAGGCCCAATGTTTCCTTGTGCGGCTATCCAGTTGATAACAGGGTTCTGTGTTGACATATTGCCTGTGCTCACATTGGTGAGCCGTATAGTGTTAATGTTTGCAGACTTGGCACCGGAGCAGAAGTCCTGCCTGGATTATTACATGCATGTGCGTCCCCGCAGCCTTTGTCAGAGGTCCCAGCACTATTTGCCCTGTAATGAATATGGAATATTTACTCCTAACAATCCGCTGTCCTCCTCGGTGACTCAGTGCATTTGTTACCTATGTTTAGTGAAAGATGTCCTTTGTTTTATGACCTTGTGCTAACACAACCCAAGCTATGCTGAAATACTGTGTGAACCACACACATTAGCATAAACACCATACAGGTAGAAATTCTATTATGGTGTGCGAGAGAGAGAGAGAGAGAGAGAGAGAGAGAGAGAGAGAGAGCGAGAGAGAGACAAGGAGAGAGAGAGCATATGTGTAAGAGAGAGTTTGTGTTAAGCTCAGTACACACGGGGGCGATAGGGGCTATAATCGCTGGGAATATGGTCGCAGGCGACCATATTGCCAGTGATTGGAGTGCGCGCCAGCGATAAATCGCCGGGTGCGCGCTCCCGTTTTCTGCCCCATTGTAATCGCTGGTCGCAGGAGCTTGCTCCTGCGACCAGCTAATTACCTCTGCGGCTCCCCCAGCAGAGGTTCCTTTTCATCAGTGACCATCTCTGGTCGCTGATGCAAAGGAGACACTGGGCAATATATTGCTCAGCAATATATTGCTAGCAATATATTGCTGAGCAATATATCTCCCCCCGTGTGTACGGGGCTTAAGAGAGAGTTTGCATACCTCCCAACTGTCACGATTTTAGAGGGACAGTCCCGATTTTCGGGTCCTGTCCCTCTGTCCCACCCGCGGCAGGCATTGTCCCGCTGCGGGGGGTGGCAGTTGGGAGACCCCCCAATCTAGTAGAATAGACGCTGTGCGCATGCGCACAGCGTCTATTCTCGTATGAAAATGAGGTCGCGGCTAATTAGCTTAAGCCGAGCCCTCATTTACATACACCCCGCCCCCTTTTCGAAGCCACGCGAGTGTCCCTATTTCTTCAAGCCAAAAGTTGGGAGGTATGAGTTTGTGTTAGTGAGAGGGGGTCCCATTTATCATATTTGAGGCAAATTCCCCGAAAACGGGTTAGCCACAAATCAGGGTTGCCTACCCTACATTAAATGGCCGGGAGGCTCCAAAAATTGGGTCCCCCTACCGGCCCCTGGAAAGGTGGGCAACCCTCCTGTATAACGCAAGACCCCCACATCTCCCCGGCGGAAGCGTTAAATTACTGCAGTTCACAACTTTTTGGGCAGGGGCGGGGCTAAATAAGCAAATATTTAGCCCTGCCATCAGGCCACGCCCCCAGAAGTGCTGCTGATTCTCCCGGAGAGGAGACTTTAAAAGTAGGAAAGTATGCCACAAATATTACGTGCCCCCTGCATTTATCATGGAGGGACTGCACCAGAAATCTCCAATCCCTGACGATCCCTGCTGCGATCCCTCCTGCCCCGCCGGAAGCCGTATCCCCAATAGTGTTCTATGGGGTTTGTGATGCTGCCCGATGTATCAACATCGGGCAGCATTGCATCGGGTCCCAGGGTTGCCGCCATTCTGAGATGGGCTACAGATACAGACCACACTCTGTATCTGTAGTAGAATATGAGAATATGCACACGTGCAGAGATTTACCATCGGTCCCACATGTTAACACGCGGGGGACTGATGCCCACTGTTGTAGTGCCCAATGTTGTAGTTTGTAAGAGGCACTACTATGGTGGTTATATTGTGTAAGGGGCATTTAATATGCCCTTTACAAACTATCCACAATTGTAGTGTCCCATATACAGTACATTATGTTCAATGTTGTAGTGCCCCATACACATACTCACCCTAGTAATACCTCTTGCACACTATGCCCACTGTTGTAGGGCCCTATACACATTATGCCCACTGTTGTAGTGCCTCTTACATATATTTTGCACACTGTTGTAGTGCCCCATATACATTCAATGATTACATTGTCACACATCCTATATATGATGCATTGCTGAGGGTAAAAGCGGCTGCACAAGTCTTACCTCCTAATATTCCAACAGCTATCACAATATTGTTGACTGTTGGGTGGGCAGATTCGGTATGAAATCCCGACAGGGTCAAATCCCGGGTCAAATCCCGACAGGGGTCAAAATGCCGACAAGGACAAAATCCCGACATGGACAAAATCCCGATATTTAAAATCCCGACAGGGTCAAAATCCCAACATTTAAAATCCCGACAGGGTCAAAATCCCGACATATAGAATGTACAGGTGAAACAGTCTAAATGACTTTCGGTTGACATGTGCGAGGTCGACATTGACACAGTTGCAAGTGAACCGCAGCCCCTCGCATCGCTCGCTTCGCTCGCAATGCTTCGGGCACACTATTTTATTCTCCCACCATGCCATAGTGGATGGTAGGGCATGAAATACCGCCTGTCGGCACATGTCGGTTAAAAAAAGAATAGTCAAAAAACCCATGTCGACCTCGCACCTGTCGACCGAGAGGCATGTAGACTGTTTCACTTGTACATTCTATATGTCGGTATTTTGACCCTGTCGGGATTTTAAATGTCGGGATTTTGACCCTGTCGGGATTTTAAATGTCGGGATTTTGTCCATGTCAGGATTTTGTCCTTGTCGGTATTTTGACCCATTCGGGATTTTGACCCTGTCCGGATTTTGACCGTCTGGATTTTGACTGCATCCTGGGTGGGCATGTGATACCCCTCCAATTATTCCAGACAACAGATAGGTAAGAAAATGAGTATAACATAAGAAGTATTATACAAAAAAAATAAACAACAACAGCAAAGAAATATGGTCCGAAAGTGTTATTATTCAGGTCATTCCAGTGACACATTTACTTTCTCAGCCATGTACTTATGAAGCAAAATAATCGTAACTTTTGTTGGCCTCCCTGTCTTATCATTGCTTCCCGTACTAGGTCGCTGTCTCCCCAGTCACTGCTGTGCAGGTTTGAATGTGTTACATCTGTTCATTCGTACAAGAGAAATGGCTGCCCTACTTATGATTTGCATTAAATAAATGCACCATGCAGTGATTCGTTTTTTTGCGGTCTGAGGGTGTGTCTGCTGACGATATTTATCGAAGACTTTGTGCACAGTATGGAGAAAGTGTTTTGTCATGAAGAAGTGTGTGCGAATGGATAGAGAAGATCAAAGAAGGTCGCAGAAGTGTCAGCCCTGAAGAAGGAGCCGGATCATTTGCAAATCATCAACCATGGCTCTGCTTATGCAATAATCCACAACAGACTTGGGTTTTCAAAAGGTTTGGAGCGATGGGTACCGAAACAACTCCCCAAAGAGATAATTTTTCACCAAGGACAGGTTGACAAAAAATAATGCATTAGCCTTTTCTGCAAGTTAACTAAAAATATATTCTACAGCCAGAGAAGCATTAACAACCAAACAACATAACCTTTCTCTTATTTAAGGTTTTGGCTTAATTATAATTGTGGGAAAAGACAAATTCTGAAATACACGTTGCACTAAAATAGGTTTTCTGTTATTAATATTTACAGAAGACGCACAACTCTGGGAGCCAGTTGACTAAACATCCTGTGGAACGCAGGAAGACCGAAAGCAGCAAAACCAGAATATAAAGTTATTAATATTACAGTTTCCCATCTCAACAGAGCAAACAGAAAGGAGAAGTTTATTTATAACCAACTGGCTCAATGCAAAATTTATCAATGAAATTGTGAGACTTGCTTATGCTTGTACTAAGCCTTGTCCTAAGAGAGACTTAACCAGCTCCTAACTGTAATTTTCCAAACAGCCTGTTCATCGCAGTTGGTGTGGTATCTTATCTCCTTCCTCTTTACCCTTTCCACATTGTCCCTCTTCTTGGCTTAGAACATAGACTCCACATTACCAACCAATAACTCATAACTGCCATTTTTCAAACACCTGTAAGATGGCAGTTAGTTGCGAATTGACTGGTTCTTTTTCTCTCTCCCCACACATTAATAAATCAGGGCCTTAGATTAAATTAATTATAGACAGGTAGATTGGGATTGACGCTGAGTTGGATGTAAGGCCAAAGACAGAGGGATTGCAAATGGCACAATCAAAGACAGTATGAACAGTTCGATCCCACCATTTGCAGATCACTCTCCTTGTGAAATAGGCATTTGGGCGATAACTTGAGGGTGACTATTCACTCACAAGCAGGGCCGCCATCAAGGGGGTACTGTGGGCAAATCTGTCCCGGACACAGCCACTATGACAGAGAGAGAGAAGGGACCGGGTGGCTCACTCCACCCACCACACCCCTTCTGGAGTGCTTCTAGAAGAGCGCAATCTTCTACACCTCTTGACGCCGGTGACCATTTCAAATATGTCACTGTCTGGTAAGCCAATCAGAGCATTTTGTACCGGCAGCTGCTTTAATTGGCTGCCGGGCCATGAGCTACGATTGGCTTACCAGTCCGCGCCATATTTTAAATGGCCACCAGTGCCTGGAGGTGTAGGAGAAGCCTGCACTTCTCTACAAGTGCTTCGGGAGCAGTGAGCTTCAGTAGGGGCAGCGCAACGGAAGAGGGGGAAACCTGTGCTCCGTTCCTCTCCCACCATAACCAGCACTACAGGGGCATTATGGGAATAATTGCTCTACAGGGGGCATTAAGGTGGCTGACTTGATCTTTATTTCTTTTTTTGGGTGGAGGGGGGGGTGACTATTTTGTCAGTCCCAGGCCCCACAGTTCCTAGTGGCAGCCCTGCTCACAAGTAACTGATTTGTTCCATGGGAGTGTTTTTGGGGGGCACTGCTGGTGCATGGGCCAACTCCAATACTTGGTTGTGGCAAGTAGATGGAGTTGCAACGGATGGACATCCAGATAATAATGCGGTTGGAAAAACAGTGGGTGGGCCCGGTAGTCTGAATGAAGAAGGCCGGGAAATTCGGCAGAGGCGGTCAGCATAAGGTAATATTAGACTAGAACCTCAGCTGTGCGCGTTCAATAGTGATTCATCTCCTGTATTCCATGAAGGGATAGGCTACTGAAGGGCATGCAATACAGCCGGTCCTATGTGAAGTCCAGTCCACAGATTACTTTCTATAAAAGTGTTATTATTCTCCACGTTCAGCATTTACTTATGAAAGGGAACATCGTGACGCCCATTAGAGTCACTAGAGAACATTCTTTCCAGATTCGTGACAAACGAGCGAGAGATGGGCTCTTGGAAGTGGCTGTCATTGAGCGTTTCTGAGAATGTAGCCGGCTACCGCCTGGTACACGGATTACTCACAGGACTGAAAGGACAAAGCAATATGTCACAGCAGATGAAAAGAAGTAATTCAGCACTGCGTCTTCCATTCTTCCTTCTGTACACTCTGTATACTTTATTATTTATGCATCTGTGGTTACATGAAGGGGTTTAGACCTCAGCCACAGGGAAATATAACAGTTTGTTTCCAGTTTCTTTGATAAGCCCATATTGGCAGCGGCTACTGTAGTCTGATCACTTGGTTAAGAAGCTTACAGTAATTCAGTAGGAGAGGTACGCAGGTTGCAACATACAGTATTGAATACAATGGGTACAAGTTCAACTTTGTGGCAGGATAAATGAATAGCAACAATGTAACTAGACGTAATTTAAGCTGGGCATATACTTGCGGGAATGCATGTGAAATGTTGTATGCGGTCCTTTCGCCTCTGGGCCCTTATTCAGATCTGAGCTCAGTACAAATTTGTTCTCAAAATGGGCAAAACCATGTGCACTGCAGGTGGGGCAGGTGTAACATGTGCAGAGAGAGTTAAATTCGGGTGGGGTGTGTTGAAACTGAAATCTAAATTGCAGTGTAAAAATAATGCAGCCAGTATTTACCCTGCACAGAAACAAAAAAACTCACACAAATCTAACTCTCTCTGCACATGTTACATCAGCCCCACCTGCAGTGCACATGGTTTTGCCCATTTTGAGAACAAATTTGTACTGCGATCAGATCTGAATAAGGGTCATGATATATTGTATGTCCTGCTCAGATGGGATACAGCAGGCTCCGGTGTGATACCCACTGTAAGTCGCATTGCATCGGACCAATGGTCAATCACATGCTATTTGGGCACTTTTCATGTCATTGATCGCAGCAATCGCATGCAAAGAGCCCAAATTGCATGTGATTCACCTAGTGTATGGGCACCTTGTTATTTCCGGGCATGCTACTGATAAGTACAGATGGAGCAGCTCTCATCTGGTGATTCCCAGCGCTGGCTGAGAGGCGCTACATCTGTGCACACTGGTGCACCACCTCTAGGGGCACACACATTCCTTGTATCGCCACCCACCCACCGGCGCATACCTCCTCCCGACACATACCTCTCCGGCAAGAGGGCTGTCTTAACAGCAGTGTGGGCCCCTGGGCAAAGCAATGCACTGGGGCCCTTACCCATTCTCCCCTCCTATCAGCAGCAGCTTTGATGTCCCACGGGTGGCAGGGGGTGCTCTATTTTCCACTCAACATGTAGGACCTGGAGCAGTAACTTCTGCTAATTACTCCTTTACTGCACAGGTGGTGGGAGGGAGAACACACGTGTGGAAGGGGGCACTGAGCTGAATGAAGGGTACCTTGTAAATGACTTCCAGGGAGGTAGGGAGTGTTTTATACACAGGGGACGGTTGGATAATGGAGTGGGCTTAATATTCGTCACTTTCCGGTGGAAGTGCATCTTGTTTGACTGCAGATATCGCCATTATCTGGAAATAGATTTCTTAGCCTTCAATAGTATAAAAACCTAGAGCCCCAACTTTCAGGAGGTGCTGGGGACTTGGGGATCAGAGATCAGGAGCCAGAGCAATCCATTGACAAAAATATAAAACTGTACACCAGATGTTTGGAGCTGGAGCAGGGACCGGCTGCTGGAAGGCTGATATCTCTGGTTCTGGGCATGATAGAGACAAGCTGCTAGTGTCGACAGAAAGGGAAAAGTCCCAGCTTTTGGTATCCCTGGAAAAGGGGGATCCTCAGCTATCAGCAGATGGCCCTTACACACCTGGGGACCCTGGGCAAGTGCCCATTAAGCTCATACAAAAAGATGTCCCTGCCCGGCGATCATACGCTGGATCGATGGGGCTCCATCCCTGCAGCTGCCCTTCTGCCAAGGCCAGGCCCTGCTCCGGAAATTCAGAGCCGCTCAGGAGCCCTCAACATTCATGTGTTCGGGCACCTGAACACGCAAATGCCAGAGCAACCAAACACCTGAATGCACCAGAGCCCCACCCTGCTGAACTCTCATTGACCCTCTCAAGTCTCAGAATTTCCCTGAGCACCATGTGGCCAGAAACAGCTGAAGCCTTCAGCAGCAGCCCCAGAGGAGAAGTTGCTGCTGCATAAAATACCATTGGCTGCAGCTTGAGTGGTGATTTTTTCTGGGGAAGGACAAACTTGCTCTGGTAGGTTTGTCCTGCCCCAGGAAAACCCATCACTCAAGGGGTTAATATAGTTGATAAGCCTAATTTGTTGTATTAGCAAACACTAATGTAAGTCACCCCAATCTTAGTTGTGTTAAGTTCAAGAAATCTCTGGAAGATCTAGGAAGAGTTGGCAGAGAGATAGTTGGAGATACAAGAGAGGAGAGAGGAGGAGAGGTAGATCTGTTTGTCATCAGCTTAGAGACAATATTGGAGGCCAAAAGAGCAGCTGAGCTCACCTATAGAGGACATATAGATGGAGAATAGGAGAGGTCCAACCTGCCTGTAGTGGAAGTGGTGGCAGTGGTGCTGGTGGGGGAGTAAGTGGAGTTATGAGAAGAAAAAGAGAAATAAAGTTCAGGGAGGTAGAAGATTAGGCAGGAGAGTGCAGTATCACACAAACTGTGGAAGTGTGGGAATTGCATGAGAAAGGGGTGGTTCCAGGGGCGTAACAACTACCTTCTGGGCCCCATAGCAAAATTTTGAAAGGGCCCCCCACCACAGGAGGAGAGGGTGACAGGTGTGTGTGTGTGTGGGGGGGGGGGGGGGGGGGGGGGAGGGAGATAGAGAGAGATTATATGGAAGGGGCCGAGGTGTAAAGGGGAGGTTGTAGCAGAATAGAGGGAGAAAAAGAGGAGAGACATGGTGGGGAGGGAGTAAATGAGAGGAGGTGGAGAGAGACAGACAGAGAGAGAGACAGATAGAGAGAGTCAGACACAGAGAGACATACAGAGAGAGAGACAGACACAGAGAGACAGACCGGAAAAGGAAAGGAAGTAATAAAACACGAGGACATGCACTGAAACTGGAGGGAGGTAGATTCAGGGGAAATGTTAGAAAGAATTACTTCACAGAAAGGGTAGTGGATAAGTGGAATTGCCTCCCATCAGAGGTGGTAGAGGCTAAGACAGTAGAACAATTTAAACATGCTTGGGATAAGCATATGAATATCCTTACAAAGAAATAAGGATTAAAAAGGGTTGAGTTTACCTGAAGGGTAAAAAAAGGGGCAGACTAGATGGGCCAAATGGTTCTTATCTGCCATCAAATTCTATGTTTCTATGTTTCTATGACAGAGAGAGAGAGAGTGAGACAGAAAGAGAGACATACAGAGAGAGATACAGAGAGAGAAAGACATACAGAGAGAGAGAGACATATAGAGAGAGAGAGAGACATACAGAGAGAGACATACAGAGAGAGAGAGACAGACATACAGAGAGAGAAAGACATACAGAGAGAGACAGACAGACAGACCGAGAGAGACAGACAGACAGACCGAGAGAGACAGACAGACCGAGAGAGAGAGACAGACAGAGAGAGAGACATACAGAGAGAGAGACAGAGAGAGAGAGACAGACAGAGAGACATACAGAGAGAGAGAGACATACAGAGAGAGATAGAGAGACATACAGAGAGAGAGAGAGACATACAGAGAGAGACATACAGAGATAAAGAGACATACAGAGAGAGACATACAGAGAGAGACAGAGAGAGAGAGAGACACACACAGACAGACAGAAAGAGACAGAGAGAGAGAGACATACAGACACAGGGCGAGATTCTCTATTACAGAAATGCGATAAAACCCCCGTTATCGGGGTTTTTACCGCATTTCTGTATTCTCTAACCTCCCTCCGCAGTGTCACCGCTGCGGAGGGAATCGCCAGCAAAAGCTGGCGGTTCCCTGCAGAAGCCTATGGGCTTCTTACCGCAGCAGTGTGTGTGAGGGATCCGTCACGGATCCCTCCCAGCATGCCCTGCGGCCGGCGCGTCAGTCTGCGCATGCGCAGACGGACTCCCGGGTCATAGACCCGGAAGACCAGCAACGGCGCCGCATCGCAAGGGACAGCTCTTACCGCAAGAGCTGTCCCTTGCGTTAATGACCGCATATTTTAGAGAATATGCGGTCATTAGAAATGCGGTGGCCGGCGAAGAGGGCTGCGGATTTTAGAGAATCCCGCCCACAGAGAGAGAGAGAGAGCAGGGAAGAAAATGAGGAGGGGGCACCTGCATCGCTTTTTTTTTCTCCTATTCACATCCTCCCCCCCCCCCTCCCCTCCGAGGCTCCGACCCACAGTTAACCCTCGTCCCCCCCTTACCAGTATAATTCATGCTGTCAGTGCCGAGTCTTCCTGCACTGACAGCTCCGTGTCTCTGTTTCCCAGGGCCTGGGTCTCTCCCACACAGAGCAGGCAAAAAGCAGCACAGCGTGTTTGACGCCGGGGCTGGTCACTAGATAGTGATGTCAGTCAGTCCCCGGCAGGATCAAAGAAGGGAGATGGGGGAAGGCTGCAACAGCCAAACCACCACATTCTCCTTAATTATGTAGTGCATTGTCGCTAGCGGGGGAGGGGGCAGAGGCACCACCAACACTGCCAGGCGAGCGGCACTAATAAGGAAAAAGGGTGCAGGGGATGCCTGCTGTGCTATGGGGCCCCCCAAGGGCCCGGGCCGGCCCCATAGCAGCTGCATCCCCTGCACCCTTCATAGTTACGCCACTGGGTGGTTCACAGTGTCAAAAGTAGCAGATGCAGAGAGCATGGATTTGGCGCAAAGGAGGTCAATGACGGCAGTTTAAGTGGAGTAGAGACGACTAAACCAAACTAAAATGGTCAAAAAATCAAGCAGTGAGTGTGAGGACATAACATAGTTGTAGATAACTTTTTTTTTTTAAGATCGAGCATGCTTAAATGAATGCAGAAGAGACATTGCCTGAAATGGTGGAGAGGTTAAAGAGATGGGGGCTTGCCACACCCCATCTTTTTCCTCCCTTCTTGACTCACTTCTCTCTCCACAAGGTTATGCCTGGTGATGATAACGTTGAGAGGTAAGAGAAGGAGTGAGGGATAAGGTAAAGAGTGAAGTTGATGATTGAGGGAAATTGGTGAAATCAGCGATATCACAATGATGAAGACCACACCAAGTAAGTGCACAATCACATGGAATGGTGACGAGGTCCATTGGGGTAGAACAAATTATGATGTGAGGGTAAGGCATTTAGAGGCAGAATGGTTAGTGGGGACATCAGTTGGGTTATTGAAGTCACCAAAGATGTGTAGAGTACGCTGTTAAGCCAGAAAGGAAAATTGGGAGTAAGGGCTTTGGGATGATAAATGACAGATACTCAAAAGTGAACAAGTTGGAAGAGTCCAATTTAGACCCTAACCCTGGGATGCAATTCTTCAGAGCCCAGTGATCATTTAGACGCTGCCCCACCAGAGTGAAATCTTGCCTTGCATCTGGCACGCCCACGTTTTCTGAGGCCCCCCTGCATTTTTACTTACACGCCCAGTGTTTTCCCCGAGAATTCCCGGTTACTGTCCCTAGACGCCTACTTTTTTTCAATCACCTTGTGAATGGCTACTGAAAAGAAAAACTAGCATGGTTTGTTCATAAGCCCTGGTAGCGGACGCGCATTGCGGCTCTTGCACATACACAGCCTATGGATTATCGTCTGCTGTGGGACTTTCCAGCAGTGCGATCAGGCCTGAATGGGACCCATAGAGAGATTGATAGATACAGATCTGTCCTCCACCAAATTGGACACTAGCTGCGGTAATCGTTACACGTTTGGCACGACTAGTATTCCCGCGGCTGTGCTCGTGTGAGTGTACACACTTGTGATCCATAGGTGTGTGCTGCCATGAATGTGCCACATCCAGGCGTGGCTAGTTGCATTAACTATGCAGCCGCATGTGCAATACATCCACAGGTAACAGTGTAGGTATCTATAGATACAGTAGATGCTCTTGCCCTGCTCCTTTATCGATCCACTATCTGTCTCTCCTGCCTTCACGCTACTTTCCCACCTACTGCCACCTGCTTTCAGATGCCACCTCCCTCACCACACACCACAGCTCATGTGATGTTCTCCTAACATCTTAAACATCTGTAAAGGATGCTGGGAAAATCAGGGTTACATTTTTTTTTATTCTAATCACTTACCCCTACAGAAGTGTCCTTCTTTGCCCATCTTTTCTTTAACTAATCCCTAATCCTAACCCTCCCCTCCCGCAGACGAACCAAACCACTATTGTCTCAAACTAGCACACGCTTCCTGCAGCCTAACCCTATATCCCCTTTTAGGGTCTCACAGCACTGAGGTCATGGGTTTGATTCCCACCCTGCAGGGCCGCTGGAGGGCGGTACTGAGCCGCTGAGGTACCATAAAGAGGTACCCGAAAGCGGGGAGCAGGTAAGTCTGTGTGATCCATCCTCCCTCTCCCCTCTCCTATCCCGCCCGTGGCATGGTCCCTGCTCCCCCCGCGCCGCCCGCTCCCCGCTGGGGGGATTTCAGCGCGGCACCACCTATGCTCCGGGGGGGGGGGGGAGTTAGGGGGGTAGTATCGCCCATCGCAGTATCGCCAACCGCACCCCCTCCCCCCTGTGCCGCAGTATCATCTGCACCCATCCCCCCCCCCCGGCGGGCGGAGGGGCGGCGCCGGGTTTTTTGCCTGGGGCGGGGGGCTTGCACCGGCCCTGCCACGCTGGCCCTAACTGTGCAGATTAGGAGTTCCCAAAAGCATCCCATCTCCCCTCTCTTAGGTCCCTCAAGCGTGACACTGTGGTGGTCATTCTGTGGGAACCAAAGGCCAAACCCCAGGAACAACACCCCCATTCCCAGTTGGGGTCCTGACATCATCTATATTAAAAAAATATATATATTTGACCACATCATGCATTAGGCATCTTAATTACACACAATAGGCACATACCCCATACACCCATCACCACACCACTCTACATTTACCCATCCAACCTCACCCATCACCCTCCCCACCCCTGATCCCCTTTTAAAGTGCGCATTTCCCCCCAAGATTTCCTAACTGTGTGGAGTTTGTATATTCTCCCCGTACTTGCGTGGGTTTCCTCCGGGTACTCCGGTTTCCTCCCACAATCCAAACATATACTTGTAGGTTAATTGGCTTCCAACAACATTAACCCTAGAATGTCTGTGTACGTGTACATGTGGTAGGGAATATAGATTACAAGCTCCACTGGGGCAGGGACTGATGTGAATGTTGTAATATTCTCTGTACAGCGTTGCGGAATATTTGCGTGTGTGGTAATAGTAATATTTAATAGAACAAGCCTACATTTAGTATGTATTTATTACAGCATGCTACCGTATTAAAGTTATTACAGTTCTATGGAAGTAAACAAGGTCCTGGACTCAAAGTACTATAATTGTACATTAGCTGGTTCATAGAATTGCGCGGTTTCAGAACGTACAAATATCTCCCTCCCTGATCATTAAACCAATAAGTGCCTCATGCATAATAAAGTCTATTTCTGCAAGGCTACTGTAGCCTCATGTATATTACTCACTCTCACCAGCTGCGAGCTGAATTATATGTAATTTATGTAACAGATATATAAAAAAGCTAAAAATACTGCGGAGAAAATAAAACGAAAAGGTCAAGGAGTGGAAATAAAGCGACTGCAGACAGTTATATAAGCATATTACTTGTACTCATTTCATAGGTTAGACAGGGACATGGTTCTGGTCATTCAGGAGTCATTATCAAATGACCCTAATAGTCAAGTGCTCTTGTGTCCAGCAATAGGAAATACACAATCTGTATGTCACTGCCTATAACGCTGAAACTCCATGATTGACAAGGTGATGAATATAGACAGTCCTTCTGCCGTCAGCTGCCCCCGAACAGCAGACTGTTTTTGAGGATACTAGAGGAGCCCGACGTGTCTGCTGTAAGGGGTCGGACATTTTTTGAGGGTTATTTTCATTAACAAGCCTGCCAGGAGGAGAGCCGCCCGGGACCGCAGACAAGAGATAAGTAGATCTGCGGGTCCCGGCGGCAGCGGCAAACAGAGGGGCCCCAGCAGCAGCATGATAGCCCCGCAGACCCCCGGCGCCCGTACTTAATCAGCGCCTCCCCGCGACCGCGGGGTCTGCGGGGCTATTGTTACGCCACTGCCCCTGTGTATAACACATGGAACTGTGGCAGGGAAGGTGGCCCCTCTCAGCTCTGGGCCCCATAGCAGCTGCATCCCCTGCACCTATGGTAGCTACACCCTGTATATAACACATGGAACTGTGACAGGGAAGGTGGCCCCTCTCAACCCTGGGCCCCCTAGAAGCTGCACTCCCTGCACCTATGATAGTTACTCCTGTATATAACACATGTGACAGGGAAGGTGGCCCCTGACAGCATTCACCCAACGTCGGGATCCCGACTGTCAAAACACCGACAGCCGGGTTCCCGACAGCCATCAGCTATTTTCCCTCATGGGTGTCCACGACCCCCATAGAGGGAGAATAGAAAAGATGGCTGGCGTAGCGAGCCACCGTGCCCGCAAGGGGCTTTGTTGTGCTCGCCATGCTGTCTGGGTCCGGCCAGTCGGGATAATGACTGTCAGGATCCCAACTGTCGGACCCCTATACCACACCCTCAGCTTTTGCCCCCTAGCAGCTGCACCTATGACAGTTTCAACTTTGATCTTCCATCTGTGCCATAGGAACACATAAATCAGTGGCACACAAGCACCCACCGGTCCACTTAAGTTTGGCCTTGTTTGTAACTTCTGTTTCCTATGTTTAATGTTTCCTCCGTTTTCAGTAGATCAGGCTCAGAGTAATATAATCCGCACTTAGCGTTCTTAATAAGTCGCTTGTTTCGCACTGAAATGAAGAGAGGGAAACAATACATTACCATTATTTTAATTGTGTTGATGAAACATTTAACAAGGCAGCTGGCATGGAGCAGGTAATCTGATAAATGCCAGCGTGTGCCAATGCCCTATTTGTGTTTGCTACATTGTGCAACCAAGACATGCCTCTTTGTGATGCAATCGCACACAGAGTCACAGACAGACACAGCCCCACAAATCGTCCGGGACCCCCTGGGGTTCCATACACATGTTAGATCTTGGACTTAAACAAACATAATTCAGGTCACTAGATTCCAATGACAGAGAAAAATATCTTGGATAAAAGACATCTCTGCAGAGTCAGTTTTGGGATCTCCTCCCCGGCTGTGTTCTTGGCTCTGTTCTCCGCCTGCCTTCCTGTATTACTCATGTTTTTCAGTGTCCTCAGATTCCCTGGTTTTACACGTGTACTTAATTATTGCGAAAGAAGAGCCTTGAGATATTCCATCTGCCGCCCCAAACAGTCAAATCTCTTATTGGGGCTCCAAAATCAGGTTCGAAAAATTCTGGAGCACTTGACGCTACCAGCTAAGTTTTATATGAGAGTGTTTCTGTCTGTCATGTATAATGATCGGAAAAAGGAATGATATAATTACTATACAATCAGCGTTAGATTGCAGCCTTCAGGTGAGACATGTTATAACGTACAATTCTTAGAAATCCCCCATTACTCTACTAAAGGAATTGTTGGAATAATACAGAATGCTTTCCACCCCCCCCCCCCCCCGGTTGTGGGCATCTGCCTCCTGAACTTCTTGGGAGGCAGTAGAGAAAGCTTCTTGGCAGAATTCTCTTCCTGCTTCCCAGCCTGCAGCCAGACAGTGAATGACTATCAGCATCCTGATTGGTTGAGCTTTCCACCAGTCAGAGTGTTGAAAGCTATTCACAGTATGGAACAAGTATGGAACAAGTGGAGAGATGGCATTGGACCACAGGAGGGGTGTGTTATGTTTTGTTTACATTTTTACCTGTGAATGGGTGTGAAATTGCCCCAAATGCATTGCCGGGGCCGACATTGCCCTATGTAGCATGGTGGCTTCAAATTGGTTCCGCTTGTTATGTTGACAGTGTTTAGGTCGACCGCTATTGGTCAATGGGCAATGTATGGACATGGTCAAAAGATCAACATGCAGTAGGTCAACGCTGTCAAAAGGTCGACAATCTAAAGTTGAACTGGTTTACACATGAAAATGTTGACACGTCTTTTTTGCATTTTTATTCTTTTTAACCCCTTCACGACATTTGACGTATATATACGTCATGGCCGGGAAGTACTTCCCGACACATGACGTATATATACGTCATGACTTTAAACTGTCACTGCGTCTCGAGACGCAGTGACAGAGGGACGATGTCTGCTGTCCCTGACAGCAGACATGTCCCTGCATGCCCAGGGGGGGCTGCGATGCCGCCCCCCCGTCGGCGATCGCTGTGATTGGCTGTTCAGTGTGAACAGCCATTCACAGCGTTTTTCTGTGTTACCAGCGAATCAGACGCTTGGTAACACAGGTGTCAATCACCGCCGGGCGTCAGGGGGCATGAGGGGGTCATCGGTGACGATGACACCTCACCCCACCCTCACCCCACCTGCCCCCAAGGCTGTGATTGGTCCGTGGGACCCACGGACCAATCACAGCCAAGGCGCGACATTTAAACTAACGGTGACTGCGCTGCAGACGCCATTCCGGTCTGGAGTAGCGTGCAGAGCGGTCACCGTGCCTATCTGCCGTGATACTGACCTGATCCTTGCTAATACTTACCTGATCCTTGCAAATACCTTACCTGATCACCTTATCACTGCTTGTAGCGTGCTGGACGCTTCCTGGATCTGACTTCCTGAGACTTCCTGCTGCTGCTGCAGTGTGATAGAGAGATAGAGAGATAGAGAGAGAGAGATAGAGAGATAGTGACAGAGAGAGCTATATTTTGTGTCTGCTACCCCCCCTTTTTGGGGGTGCAGGGGTTTTTTATATATAAATAACTGTCACTGCTGCTGCTGCAGCAGTGTCATAGTGATAGATAGTGATAGATAGTGAGAGATAGTGATAGATAGTGATAGATAGTGAGAGATAGAGAGATTTGTGTCTGCTACCCCCCCTTTTTGGGGGTGCAGGTGGTACTTATGTATTATCTGGGCTCCCAATTTAAATGCACCCCATTTTTTCATGCCCCTACTATCCAATTACGCATGGAGTTGATTTTATATAGTGTGGCGAGCGCAGCGAGCCACCGTGCCCGAAGCGTGGCGAGCGCAGCGAGCCCCGCGAGGGGAGGCGGTCTCATAAGAAAAACGGGAGCCCAGATATTACATAAGTACCCAGGTTTTTTTTTTATATATATATAACTGTCAGTGCTGCTGCTGCAGTGTCATAGTGATAGATAGTGATAGATAGTGAGAGATAGAGAGAGATAGTGACAGAGAGTGATAGAGAGTGTATATTTTGTGTCTGCTACCCCCCCTTTTTGGGGGTGCAGGTTTTTTTTATACATATAACTGTCAGTGCTGCTGCTGCAGTGTGATAGATAGTGATAGATAGTGATAGATAGTGATAGATAGTGAGAGATAGAGAGAGATAGTGACAGAGAGTGATAGAGAGTGTATATTTTGTGTCTGCTACCCCCGCCTTTTGTGCTGATCACTATATCTGAGGTGATCAGCAACTTTTTGGGGGCGCAGAGGTTTTTTTTTTTTATATATACCTGTCAGTTGCTGCCAGTTGCACCAAAGGTTGTGCACCTGCTGCCCCTCACTGGTAATCAGTGTCGCATCACTGATCACCTTTTTTTTTTTTTTGTGGGTGCTGTGTGGTCTTTTTTTAATTTTTTTTTTACACACATTGTGATTTTGTGGGTGTCCTGTGGCCACTGTGCGCTGATCAGTGACGTACATCACTGATCAGCTTTTTCGGCACAGGGTTGATCTATTTTTTTTTTTTTTTGATCAAATTCCTGTTGCCTTTGAGCGCTGTTCAGTGACGGACGTTACTGACCGACATCTGTGCTCAATTTTTGGCGCAGGACCTTTTTTTTTGTTTTTTTAACCCCTTCAATTTTTTTTTTTTTTAACCCCTTCAATTTTTTTTTTTTTTAACCCCTTCAATTTTTTTTTTTGTATAAAGTATTTTTTTTTCTGCACTACATACACACTACACACTACATACCCCCCGGGTTGAAATAAAGTTTGTACCCCCCCCTACACTATACACGTGTTGAAACATTTCACTACCAGTAACACAAAAATAAAAATGTCATCCCAAATGTCATCCCAAATGTCATCCCAGTCATCCAGAAGAATGTATTCAGTGGAGGAGGCATATGCCATGCTTGCTTCTGATTCTGACACAGCCAGTGAGGCAAGCGGGGAATTTGAAGGATTCGTCTTAAGCTCCTCTTCCTCCTCTGGTGATGAGGGACCCCCTCAAAGACGCCCCCGTAGAGCAGCTGAGACCCCCCCCCCCCAATAATTGATCTCGTATGGACCCCACCACCAGACAATTTTGAGCCCCAGGTTCCTGAGTTTTTGGCCATGCCAGGAATCCAATTTGATTCCACAGGTCTCAGAGAAATTGACTTTTTCAAATTATTTTTCTCTGATGATTTTATAAATTTAATGGTGGACCAAACTAATTTATATGCCCAGCAGTTTATTGCTCAAAACCCCACGTCATCATTTGCTAGGTGGACCCCTGTAGATGCAGTAGAGATGATGACGTTTTGGGGTCTGGTGTTTCATATGGGCATAGTAAAAAAGCCACAAATTAGGCAATATTGGAGTACAGATGTTCTGTACAGCACCCCATTTTACCGTATGGCCATGACTCGGACTCGTTTTGAGGCAATCCATAAATTTATACATTACACCGATAATGCACAGTGCCCACCCAGAGATGATCCCACCTTTGACAGGCTATTCAAAGTCAGGCCGGTCATTGATCATTTCAGTGCCAAATTTGCAGAGCTATACATCCCTGATAAATGTATTAGCATCGACGAGTCCCTTATACATTTTAAAGGAAGGGTTAAATTCCGCCAGTACCTTCCCAGTAAGAGGGCAAGGTATGGCATAAAAATGTATAAGCTGTGTGAAAGCACCACAGGGTACACCCACAAGTTTAGGGTATATGAAGGGAAGGATTCAAGAATTGAACCGCCAGAATGCCCCCCCTCCCTCGTAGGTGTTAGTGGAAAAATTGTCTGGGATTTAATGCACCCCTTCCTGGATAAGGGTTATCACCTCTATGTGGATAACTTTTACACCAGCATCCCCCTGTTTAAGGCCCTTGGTTCAAGAGGTACAGCAGCTTGCGGTACTGTGCGTAAGAACCAAAGAGGCCTCCCAAAAACGCACATTGCCCAAGTAATGAGAAGGGGTGAAAGCAGGGGAATATGCACCGAAAATATGTTGTTGGTCAAATATAAGGACAAGAGGGATGTCCTTATACTGACAACAATTCATGGAGACAGTACCACCTCCATCCCTGTACGAGGTACCAGTACCCACACCTCAAAACCAAATTGTATCCTAGATTACAATAAGTACATGGGCGGAGTGGATCTTTCAGATCAGGTACTGAAGCCGTACAGTGCCCTGCGGAAAACAAATATCTGGTACAAGAAGCTGGCCGTGTATATCATCCAGATGGCACTGTATAACGCTTACGTGCTATTCCGTTCTACCGGCCAGAGGGGGACATTTATGCACTTTCAAGAGGAAGTCATAAAGGGCCTAATATTTGGGAACCAGCAGGCAGAGGCAGGGGAGCCGAGAGAGGGGGGGAGAGGGTACTAATTACCCGGGCCCACGCTTGCTGAAGGGGCCCCGCAGGGGCCATGGTCTGACCCCTCCCTTCCCCCTCCATCCCTCCCGGGTAGCAACAGTAGCACACACTTCTACAGCATGTGCTGTGCTGACAGCAGGCTCAGCATGAGTGTCTCACTGACAGCGTGAGAGGTCATGCTGAGCCTGCAGTCAGCACAGCACATGCTGTAGGTGTGTGCTGCTTCTGAGATTACAGTTTTTAGAATTTTCTTTCACCCTCCTCTAAACATTTTGGGGGCGTGGCCTAAGTGTGGGAGGTTCCCACAACACACACACTTAGGCCACGCCCCAAAAATTTTACCGGGGCCCGGCATTCCTCTCGGCTGCCCTGGGCAGAGGGCCCCAGTACTTCTAGTACTGGCCCCCGTATTGTACCAGGGCAGCATTTTCCCAACGAAATCCCCTCCACTGCAAGAAAGGGCAGGACACAAAAAAGGTGCAAAGTTTGCTATAAAAAGGGAATAAGAAAGGAAACTATTTTCCACTGTGAAACTTGCCCCGACAAACCCGGCCTATGTATAAAGGAGTGTTTCAAAATATACCACACATCTATGGATTATTAGGTTCATCATTTCACCGTGCTTCGGGGGTCTTGCTAATGCCACATAGCACCCACCATTCATTCCACCAGAATCTGAGCTGCAAAATCCAAAAATCACTCCTTCCCTTCTGAGTCCTGCCATGCACCCAACTGGTATTTTTTGGTCACATGTGAGGCATTGCCGTACTCTGGAGAAATGGGGGCACAGATTTTGGGGTGCTTTGTCTCCTTCATTCCTTGTGAAAATGAAAAATTTTGAGCCAGAACTGCATTTTTGTGTAAAAAAATGTAATTTTTCATTTTCACTGCCCAGTTGTATCAAAATTGGTGAAACCCCTGGGGGTTTGAAATGTACACTATACCCCTAGATGAATTCCCTGAGGGGTGTAGTTTGCAAAATGGGGTCACTTGTGGGGGGGTTCCACTGTATTGGTAATGCAACATAGCACCCACCATTCATTCCACCAAAATCTGTGCTCCAAAATCCAAAAATCACTCCTTCCCTTCTGAGTCCTGCCATGCACCCAACTGGTATTTTTTGGTCACATGTGAGGCATTGCCGTACTCTGGAGAAATGGGGGCACAGATTTTGGGGTGCTTTGTCTCCTTCATTCCTTGTGAAAATGAAAAATTTTGAGCCAGAACTGCATTTTTGTGTAAAAAAATGTAATTTTTCATTTTCACTGCCCAGTTGTATCAAAATTGGTGAAACCCCTGGGGGTTTGAAATGTACACTATACCCCTAGATGAATTCCCTGAGGGGTGTACTTTGCAAAATGGGGTGACTTGTGGGGGGGTTCCACTGTATTGGTGCTTTGGGAGTCTTGCTAATGCAACATGGCACCCACCATTCATTCCACCAAAATCTGTGCTCCAAAATCCAAAAATCACTCCTTCCCTTCTGAGTCCTGCCATGCGCCCAACTGGTATTTTTTGGTCACATGTGAGGCATTGCCGTACTCTGGAGAAATGGGGGCACAGATTTTGGGGTGCTTTGTCTCCTTCATTCCTTGTGAAAATGAAAAATTTTGAGCCAGAACTGCATTTTTGTGTAAAAAAATGTAATTTTTCATTTTCACTGCCCAGTTGTATCAAAATTGGTGAAACCCCTGGGGGTTTGAAATGTACACTATACCCCTAGATAAATTCCCTGAGGGGTGTACTTTGCAAAATGGGGTGACTTGTGGGGGGGTTCCACTGTATTGGTGCTTTGGGAGTCTTGCTAATGCAACATGGCACCCACCATTCATTCCACCAAAATCTGTGCTGCCAAATCCAAAAATCACTCCTTCCCTTCTGAGTCCTGCCATGCGCCCAACTGGTATTTTTTGGTCACATGTGAGGCATTGCCGTACTCTGGAGAAATGGGGGCACAGATTTTGGGGTGCTTTGTCTCCTTCATTCCTTGTGAAAATGAAAAATTTTGAGCCAGAACTGCATTTTTGTGTAAAAAAATGTAATTTTTCATTTTCACTGCCCAGTTGTATCAAAATTGGTGAAACCCCTGGGGGTTTGAAATGTACACTATACCCCTAAATGAATTCCCTGAGGGGTGTAGTTTGCAAAATGGGGTGACTTGTGGGGGGGTTCCACTGTATTGGTGCTTTGGGAGTCTTGCTAATGCAACATGGCACCCACCATTCATTCCACCAAAATCTGTGCTGCCAAATCCAAAAATCACTCCTTCCCTTCTGAGTCCTGCCATGCGCCCAACTGGTATTTTTTGGTCACATGTGAGGCATTGCCGTACTCTGGAGAAATGGGGGCACAGATTTTGGGGTGCTTTGTCTCCTTCATTCCTTGTGAAAATGAAAAATTTTGAGCCAGAACTGCATTTTTGTGTAAAAAAATGTAATTTTTCATTTTCACTGCCCAGTTGTATCAAAATTGGTGAAACCCCTGGGGGTTTGACATGTACACTATACCCCTAGATGAATTCCCTGAGGGGTGTACTTTGCAAAATGGGGTGACTTGTGGGGGGGTTCCACTGTATTGGTGCTTTGGGAGTCTTGCTAATGCAACATGGCACCCACCATTCATTCCACCAAAATCTGTGCTGCCAAATCCAAAAATCACTCCTTCCCTTCTGAGTCCTGCCATGCGCCCAACTGGTATTTTTTGGTCACATGTGAGGCATTGCCGTACTCGGGAGAAATTGGGGCACAGATTTTGGGGTGCTTTGTCTCCTTCATTCCTTGTGAAAATTAAAAATTTTGAGCCAGAACTGCATGTTTGTGTAAAAAAATGTAATTTTCCATTTTCACATCCCAGTTGTACCAAAATTGGTGAAACCCCTGGGGGTTTGAAATGTACACTATACCCCTAGATGAATTCCCTGAGGGGTGTAGATTGCAAAATGGGGTGACTTGTGGGGGAGGTTCCTAACTTTTAGCACTTATGGTGCCTAGAAACCTACATGGTGCCTAAAAAATAATCTCATAAAAAGGAGGCTCCAAAATCAAGTAGGTGCTCCTTCTATTATGAAGCCTGTGGTTTGGTCAACGTGCACACTAGGGCCACATATAGGATATTTTTGAAAACAAAAGAATTGGGGGAATCAATTTTTAGTCACATTTCTCTAGTAAAATCTACTGTATTCGTTAGAAAAATGTATTAAAATTGAAACTCTGCAAAAAAAAAGAAATTTTGAAATTTCACCTACACTTTGTTTTAATTCCTGTGAAACACCTAAAGGGTTAACAAACTTCCAAAATGCTGTTTTGAATACTGTGAGGGGTGCAGTTTTTGAAATGGCATCATTTATGGGGGTGTCTCACATACAAGTCCCTCAAAGTCACATCAGAACTGAACTGGTCCCTAAAAAAATCAGTGTTTGAAATTTTCTTGAAAATTTGAGAATTTGCTAGTCATATCTGAAGCCTCCTAGTGTCCAAAAAAATGAAAAGGAGGTTGAAATAATGATTGCAACATAAAGTAGACATATGGTCTTTGTTAGTTATTAACTATTTTGAGTGGTATGATTATTTGTCTCACAAGCAGAAAATGTGACATTTTGCATATTGCTAAATTTTCCATTTTTTCACGATATTTTGGTATTTTTCACAAAAAAACACAGACTGTATCGACCAAAATTTACCACTAACTTGAAGTACAATGTGTCACGAGAAAACAATCTCAAAATCACTGGGATAAGTAAAAGCAAAAAAAAGTTATCCCCACTTAAGTGAGACATGTCAGATTTGAAAAAAAGGGCTCTGTCATGAAGGCACAAACTGGCTCTGTCATGAAGGGGTTAATTTACTTTACCATCCACGTCGACTACAATTGGGAAGGGTAAAGTGTGCTGAGCAAAGTGAGCCATGCGACGGTACACATTGCATGGCCGTCGACACAACACGTGAAAACAGCATGTTGACCTTTTCCTGTGTCAATCATTCCCATGTTGACCTTTGCTTGAAATGTGCATGTGCATGTTGACCTTATTCCCGTGTCCACCTTCTCACTGTCGACCAATAACGGTCAACCTATTCTGTCTGTCGAGTCCGGAAGGCATTGTTGGACCGCGGCATAAGGGTGTTAAACTCCATTATTTAGTAAACCGATGGACATAAGTCACCGAGCTGTTACCCTTTGTATCTAACTACGGGCATAGCGTCGCACAGCGTACATTATCAGCGTCCGTGATGATATAATAATACCCTTATGGCGGTATCTTTAGCAATAACAATGCACTTACTCAGACCTTAATATATATCAGGGAGCGTTTCTGACGCTCCGTCAGCTTTCAGTAAATCATTTACACAAGACTGTTTTAGAGTACGGGGAAAAAAAACCCTAATCGTATGTATTTAGTCACTGGCGGATGCAAAGGGATAACAAAGTATAATATTATGAAATATACATAACAGATACAATCTTACAATATCAACAAGGG
Source organism: Crinia signifera (assembly GCF_055691185.1). NCBI lineage: Eukaryota > Metazoa > Chordata > Amphibia > Anura > Myobatrachidae > Crinia > Crinia signifera. The sequence continues at coordinate 314,493,229 of NC_139221.1, forward strand.
AAACAAATGTAACAGCTATAATACAACCGCACCAATACAAAGAGTAACAGTTACCGTCATCAATTCGCAGTTTGTCCTGGACCAGCGAACTGTAGTCCATGAATGAATACAGCGTACTGAGTTCCTAGCCCAGGAACAACAATTGATAGGGAATAAAAAATAGGGTCCAGAAGGTCTTCCATTGGTCAAGGGGTCACATTTCACCTCTTCTGATTGGTACAGTAAATATGCACAGCTGGGTCTTTGTTCTAGGCTTGTCATCATGTCCTAGGGGTCCCGCTTTGCAACTGGTTCAAACTGGTCATCGTATACCTATAGTACATAACTTGCGAATGGTATACGCTGCTTTTTCCAATCGAGCACCTGAGCGCTGCAAGTTAGACGCTAATCGCAGATACCAAACACGATGGGGAAAGAATGTGTTTTAACATTAAACTGTGTGTAGTGCAATGTTAAGATAAATGAAAATATTTTATTATTTGTGGATATGAGTACAATACTATGTGTATCATTATGGCTGCAAACAGAAATCTCATATTCTCCCGCTCTCCTCCGTACGCCCTTTACGTAAATATGCGAACGCAAATGGCGGCCATACTATTCTAAAGTAGCGTAGATGCAGTTCTACTTCGACAAGGGTTCATCAGGGGAATGCAAACCCCAAAAGGGGTGTGGTTAGTCTAACTCTAGAGAGTGCATCGTCTGGCCTCCTTTATAAATATATATATACTAGGTGATTCATCGCGCCCTACGGGCGCTCTTCACACCGGCGTAAGGGGCTACGCCCCTTAATTTGTGAACATTTGTATTGTGAGAAATATGGTTAGAATTGTATGAAAGATGCCCTGTATTGCAGCTTCTGGCAGTGGGTGAGGGTCCAGCGTGGCAGCACAGGAGTACTGGACGGTGGCCCTGAGTCAGTGTCTCCTCCTACTGGGTGGGAGTTAGGGTGCATGAGAGCAGGAGGCTGGGATATGAGGCATGATAGGGGTATGTGGGCAACACAGCGTCAGCGATTACCCAGTGGTGGAAGTTACGGTTCAGGAGAGCAGGAAGCTGGGTAGTGATAGGGGTGTGTGGGCATACGGGGGACTAAAGAGGGTGGTGGACACTGTGCAGCTTCTGCCAGTGGGTGAGGGTCCAGCGTGGCAGCACAGAAATACAGGAGTCAGTGTCTCCTCCGACTGGGTGGGAGTTAGGGTGCATGAGAGCAGGAGGCTGGGCGGTAAAGCATGATAGGGGAATGTGGGCAACACAGGGTGAGCGGGTCTCCACTGGCGGAAGTTACGGGGCAGGAGAACAGGAGGCAGGGCAGTGTCCTCCCACATTGATGGCAAAAGTATTCAACATCGGCCATAAACCATCGATTATTTGAAAATCATTGATGGTCGATGGGCATCCCTAGAACTGGAGGAGGGTGGGGGACAGTATGCAGCTCCCGGCAGTGGGTGAGCGTCTCCTCCCACTGGGAGGGAGTGAGCGTGCATGAGAGCAGGAGGCTGTATAATAGTGGTATGTGGGCAAGACATTGATAAAAGTTGTGGCGCTGGTGCAGAGGGCAGTGGGGAAACCTGCAGTGCGGCAGCCAGGGCCGGATTTCCCACCTAGGGGCGGTACCTGCTTGTGGTGGTACAGGATCGCCCATTGTCACGGGGGTACGTGAAATGCGGGAGCGGGGGCCACGGTGGTCCGCTGGGGGGTGGAATTGCCGGAAGGGGGTCTGGGGGGTCTGCAAATTGCGGGAGGGGGGGTGGTGTGTGGGGATCCGCGGTTAGCGGGAGGGGTCCGCAAATCGTGGGCGGGGGCGCGGGGGGGCTTGAATCGTGGGAAGGGGGGGTTGTCGGGGTTAGTGAATTGCGGGAGGGGGGGTTGCGGAGGTCCGTGAATTGCGGGAGGAGCGCGTGGGGTGCCGTGAGTCAAGGGGGGGTGGTGCGGGGGTCCGTGAATCACGGGAGGGGTCATGAATTGCAGGAGGGGGGGGGTCGTGGGGGGGCTGCGAATCGCAGGAGGGGGGTTGTGGGGGGTTGCCGTGAATTGCATGAGGGGGGCGTGAATCAAGGGAGGGTGGGCGCAGGGGGTGGTGCGGGGGTCCGTGAATCGCGGGAGGGGGCATGAATCGCGGGAGGGGGGGTCGTGGGGGGGTTCCGAATCGCAGGAAGGGGGGTATGGGGGGTGCCGTGAATTGCGTGAGGGGGACATGAATCGCGGGAGGGGGGGTCCCCGAATGTGTGAATTATGGGGCGGTCGCAAATCGCGAGAGGTGCCGAGGGGGCCCGCAAATCGCGGGAGGGGGGCGCTACGGGGGGTTTCGTGAATCGCGGGAGGGGGGGTCGTGGGGGGTAGCGAATCGCAGGAAGGGGGGTGTGGGGGGTGCCGTGAATTGCGTGAGGGGGCATGAATCGCGGGAGGTGGGGTCCCCGAATGTGTGAATTAGGGGGCGGTCGCAAATCGCGAGAAGTGCCGAGGGGGCCCACAAATCGCGGGAGGGGGGCGCTACGGGGGGTTCCGTGAATCGCGGGAGGGGGCGGCGCGAATTGCGGGAGGGGGGTCGCAAATCACAGTAGGGGGGGGGTGCCGTGAATCGCGGGAGGGAGGGTCGTGGGGGGCCCTTTTAATGCCGGGAGGGGGGGTCGCAGGGGTCCCGCGAATCGCGGGAGGGGAGGATGCAGGGGTCCTGCGAATCGCGGGAGGGGGCTCGCGGGAGGGAGGGGTCGCTGGGGTCCCGCGATTTTCGGGAGGGTCGCGGGGGTCCCGCATTTCGCGGGAGGGGGTGGTCGCGGAGGTCCAGCGAATCGCGGGAGGGGGTGGTCGGGTCTGGGACGGATATTAGACAGCACTTACATCGACAGCCATTACATCGACACCATTAGTTCGACAGCTCAATAGGTCGACATGGTTTTAGGTCGACATACCATTAGGTCGACATGTCATTATGTCGACAGCTCATTAGGTCGACAGCTCATTAGGTCGACATGTTTTTAGGTCGACACTGCCATTAGGTCGACAGAGTCTATGTCGACAGTCAAAAGGTCGACATGGGTTTTTTCACTGTTTTTTTTTGGCCGAAATGTCGACACAGTCGACATGGACACAGTTTGAAGTGTACCGCAGCCGTTTGCTATGCTTTGGGCACGGTGCCTCGCTGCGCTCGGCACACTATTTTATTCTCCCACCACGCCCTAGTGGATAGTAGGGCATGAAATACCGCCTGTCGGCACATGTCGGCTCAATAAACAGTGAAAAAACCCATGTCGACCCTTTGACTGTCGACATAGACACTGTCGACCTAATGGCCGTGTCGACCTAAAAACATGTCGACCTAATGAGCTGTCGACCTAATGAGCTGTCGACTTAATGGGCTGTCGACATAATGACATGTCGACCTAATGGTATGTCGACCTAAAACCATGTCGACCTATTGAGCTGTCGAACTAATGGTGTCGATGTAATGGCTGTCGATGTAAGTGCTGTCTAACAATAGTCCGGATACCGGGGTGGTCGCGGGGGTCCCGCGAATCGCGGGAGGGGGGTCGCGGGGGTCCCGCGAATCGCGGGATAGGGGGTTCGCGGGGGTCCCGCGAATCACGGGAGGGGGGGTCGCGGGGCTCCCGAGACTCGCGGGAGGGTGGAAAGCGGGGGTCCCGCGAATCGCGGGAGGGGGGGTGCGGGGTCCCGCGAGTGGTGGGAGGGGGGTCACGGGGGTTCCGCAAATCGCGGGAGGGGGGGTCGCGGGGGTCCCGCGAATCGCGGGAGGGGGGTCGCGGGGGTCCCGCGATTCGCGGGAGGGGGGGGCGCGGGGGTCCTGCGATTCGCGGGAGGGGAGGTCGCGGGGGGTCCCGCGAATCGCGGGAGGGGGGGTCGCGGGGGGGTCCCGCAAATCGCGGGAGGGGGGGGGTCGCGGGGGGTCCCGCGAATCGCGGGAGGGGGGTCCTGGCAGAGGGTAGGGATGTGCAGGAGTAATGGTGGATGGTGGCTGTGGAGTAATGGTGGATGGTGGGCGTGTACTGTAGCCCTGGCTGGGTGGGGGGAGGTGATGTCAAGGGGGTGGAACATCATACACATGAAAGTGAAACTGTTCTACACAGGAACGTTCTCCACAGGGGTTGAGTGACAGATCTGGCTAAATATATAAGAGATAGTAAATACAACTACTGCATGTGTGATATTGTACCAGATTAATGGCAGCAATACACTGCAGAGGATACACCAACTGTGTTTGGTCTAGACATTAGGGTGGAGTTATTGTGTGTGGAGGGTGGGACTAATGGGGGGGTGGGGAGTTAGGGTTATGCTGCAGGTAGGTAGGGAGGGTTAGGGGTTTAGGGGGAGCCCCTGTAAAGATTCTTAAAAATGAAATGCCGCTGTCCTTGATACAAACTGGTTTAATATAACCAGCCAAATCTGACAGGTTCTCAAACTCGGTTCTCAGGTCCCCACACAGTGCAGGTTTGCAGGTTCCTCACAGAATCACAAATGAAACAATTTGCTTCACCTGTGGATCTCTTTAAAATGTGTCAATGAGTAATGAGTGCACCTGTGTGACCTGGAAAACATGAACTGTGTTGGGTCCTGAGGACCAGGTTTGAGAACCCCTGGTATAGTGTATGCTCAGCTTAACTCTGACATATACACTGTGGGCCAACTGCCTTCTCGCAACCTCAACAAATCAAATAAGGATGTGGCCAACTGCCATCTCATCCTTACTAACCCAACCAGAATGGGAGCCAGCTGCCAGCCTGTTTGGGAAATTAAGCTTAAGGATAGCGGCCAACTGACACCCATATACATCAACTTCACCCTCCCCAAGACACAAGAAGTCCACCTTCACATGTGGTGCTGCATATGGTATTATAGTGGGTATATACTAGTCAATTCTCATCACTGCCGATATTATTAACTATACAGGCGGTGTCACTGGAGTCATAATATAGTGCATACACACTGACCGGTAACTTACCTGCAGTCATTGACTAGATAGTCAAGATTGCGCTGCATGTACAGATGACATTCGGGTCGATAACTATGCACGGGAGTGCTCATCGTTAATGATATTGAGTGTACACACTGGCCGATATGCATGAGATACTGTCAACAATAACAATATCATTCATATTGTTAAGACAATATCACCCAGTGTGTACCCACCATAACTCTGGTGGGGAGAGCACCTTTAGGCACTTGTAGGTAGGGCACCTCAGGGCACTGGTGGGGAGAGCATCTCAGAGCACTGGTAAATAGGTCACCTTGGGGCACTGGCAGGGGCGGATCCAGGATAAAATGACAGGGGGGGCACCATGATAAAAGAGGGTTTAGGTAGGGGATGGGCGGTGTTAGTGGTGCCAGTGTACATGCTAAGAGATCGGCAGAGAAAGGGTGGGAATGGGATTAAAAATAGGCCCTGGCATTTAAAGTACGCAGGCCCACCATGGTGACAAAAGGGAAGGATGTAGTTGTGCGCGCGCCGAAGGCGCGCTCCGGAAAATGGGATGTGGCCACTCAACAGGGGGCATGTCCTTGAGTGTAGTGTACAACACCATATACAACTTCTACACATTATGCAACAAAATACTAGACCCCATTATACTTGCCCCTTACACATGATGCCAAATGGAATGAGCCAAAATTCACATAATGCCACACGGATTGAGCCAAAATTCAAATAATGCCACATGGATTGTGTCAAAATTCACATCAAGCCACACGGATTGAGCCAAAATTCAAATAATGCCACATGGATTGAGCCAAAATTCAAATAGTGCCACATGGATTGTGTCAAAATTCACATAATGCCACACGGATTGAGCCAAAGTTTACATAATGACACACGGATTGAGCCAAAATTCACATAATGCCAAATGGATTGAGCCAAAATAAACATAATGCCATATGGATTGTGTCAAAATTCACATAATGCCACATGGATTGAGCCAAAATTCACATAATGCCACACGGATTGAGACAAAATTCACATACAGTAATGGCACACATATTGAGCCAAAATTCACATAATGCCACACAGATTGTGACAAAATTCACATAAAGCCACACGGATTGAGCCAAAATTCACATAATGCCACACGAATTGAGCCAGAATTCACATAATGCCACACAGATTAAGCCAAAATTTACAATACGTTTCATAAACAGGAACATTGTCCACCAATGGCGTGCATTAAACATTTACACCATAATGTCCATTACACGTTAAGTTACACGCCATTATGTCCATTATGTATTATGTCAAACACCGTAATGCCTATTAAAAATTATGCTACATAAGTGCTGCTTATCTACATGCTCATTGCCAAGAGTTCCATGCTCATTGCCAGAGGTTCCATGCTCATTGCCATGTGGGATTACATGCTCATTGCCAAGGGGAATACATGCTAGCGGTAAATGGGGGACAGCCGCCAGGCAGAAGTGATAGCCACTGACAGTGGCAGAGCCTGGCTGTATTCAGAGCACTGCAGGTCCCGGCTATTTGAAATAATACCCCTTTCACACCAGAAAATGCATTCCCAGGTTGGCCCCTTTTACACCAGCCTAGTCCCTGCTTTTTCTGGTGTGAGGGGGAGAGAAAACCACCCCTCCCCCCCTTTAACCAGTTATCTTATTTAACCGGCTATATCTTCGGAACCAACTGATCCATTTACATGAGACAAGTATCATATTGAATAACTTTTGAGTGGGCTTTGAATGATTTTGGTCCAGTGAAACTGGAACGTTTGGTTCCAGAGTAATCTGCCCTCAAAGAACAAGAACAGCCATGAAATTACATTTCAAAAATAAAAAAAATAGTTTACACGTAATATCTCTGGAACCGATTGACCGATATGGACCAGCCTGGTATCATATTGAAGGCCCAGCGATTTGGAATTGAATGAGATGAGAACACAAGCTTCTGTGATGCCAGGGGGGGAACTGGCAGCCGTCGGAACCGGGTGGGGGTCGGAATTGACGGGTCCCATATTATCCTATGGGCAAAAAACTTTACAGCTTTGCCAGGCGATATCTCTGGTTCCCGGGGGGGCTAGAGACACGGGGCTGGGCTCGTTGGAAAGCCCTGGTCCTCAGCTACAAAATGAAATGACAGAGGGGGCACGTGCCCGGGTACCCCCCCTGAATCCGCCACTGGGCACTGGTAGGTAGGGCACCTTAGGGCACTAGTGGGAAGAGCACCTGGGGGAACTGGTAGGTAGGGCACCTCAGGGCACTGGTGGGGAGAGCATCTCAGAGCACTGGTAGGTAGGTCACCTTAGGGCACTGGTAGGTAGGGCACCTTAGGGCACTAGTGGGGACAGCACCTCAGGGTACTGGTGGGTAGAGCACCTCAGGGCACTGGTAGGTACCTCAGGGTAATGGTGGAGAGAGCACTGGTGGGGAGAGCGTCTCAGGACACTGGTGGGGGGGGGCCATCTCAGGGCACTGGTTGGTGGAGCACCTCAGGGTTCTGGTGGGGGGGGGGGGCCCTCAGGACACATGTGTGGAGAGCAACTCAGGGCACTGGTGGCAAGAGTACCCCAGGGCACTGGTGGCAAGAGTACCCCAGGGCACTGGTGGGAAGAGTACCCCACGGCACTGGTGGGCAGAGCACCTCTTGGCAGTGGTGGGGTGATCGCCTCAGGGCCTCAGGGTACTGGTGAGGAGAGCACCTCAGGGCACTGGTGGGGAGAGCACCTGAGGGCACTAGTAGGGAAAGCACCTCAAAGCACTGGTAGGGCACCTCAAGGCACTGGTGGGGAGACATCTCAGAGCACTGGTAGGTAGGTTACCTTAGGGCACTGGTAGGTAGGGCACCTCAAAGCACTGGCAGGTTGGGCACCTCAGGGTACTGGTGAGGAGAGTACCCCAGGGCACTGGTGAGTAAAGCACCTCAGGGCACTGGTGGTGAGAGCGTCTCAGGGCACTGGTGGGGGGGACCATCTCAGGGCACTGGTTGGGGGAGCACCTCAGGGTTCTGGTGGGGGGACACCTCAGGGCACAGGTGTGGAGAGCACCTCAGGGCACTGGTGGGGAGAGTACCTCAGGGCACTGGTAGGTAGGGCACCTCAGGGCACATCTCCCCTACTGTACACTAAAAATGACTTTCTTTCCCACAACAAAGAAATAACCTAAACTAGGGCAGGAGGTTGGGCAACCGAATCCAGGAGAGAGAACTCCTCACGACTCCAAAATAACCGAAACAACCCACTTATATGTACTTAAAGTACTTATGACTGGACCAGAACCTCTGTAAGGTCACATCATAACTAATCTGACAGATGCACCCCTATATTCCTAACTAAGACCTGACCCTTAGCCTGGCGGTTAATGTAAGGCCAGTCATAGCATGTCCAGCTCCATGCATACTGTACTACAGAATTACAGTACTGTTTATGGCACTGTACAGTCCCGTAATAGTCCTGAGATGGGGGAGCAGGTTCCTCACCTGTAACACAGTAACTCCCAGATTATGCTACAAGCAATTCTCACAGCACCTTTATTTCACAATCTATCAAAACTGGATAAACCTGGTGTGAAAATAAATGTTGGTGACTGTTTATTTAATTGCGCCATGAAACAATTAATGTCTCTGATGCAACAGTTATATTACCATTGTGCATTATTTTATAACCAGCTATAATGTTTGTCTGTGCCGCCTCTATCATTACCGCGACACGGCTCTGGCTTTGCATGCTGTGTTACGGCTAATGCTGTTCATTTATTGATTGCTAAAAACCAGGGCCGGATTATAATGGAGGCACAAGGGGTCAGTACCCCTGGGCCCCCCTCTAGCTAGGGGCCCCCTGTGGTTGACATGTATTTTTCAAAAAATAGCTAAAGATTTTCTGCATGGGGTTGGGGTAGTGCTGCAGCTTCACCTCTCTGCCAATGTGACAATGAATAATGGTGCAGAGCATCAGGAGCCGATGCACACTGACTGCCAAGTGTGCTGTGCATTACTGGGAGCTGACTAAGTCCCATGACACTTTGCACCAGAGCGCAGAGGCTGAGAGGTTTGTGCTGAGCTCTGATTGGTGGAGCTCATTACATGCTTCTCAGGCCCATGGAGAACAGCAGCAGCTTAGTCATGGGAGGGTTTTTAATCAGAGGCAGCACTAGGACTGTGAGGTCTCCCCCTGCAGTTACCCATTGCCCAAGTTTATTCTGCCTTTACTCTGTGTTTTGACAGTGTAATATTCTCCCATGCAGTTTGCAGCCAGTAATGACAAGTGCAAGGGGGCCCCACTGTCTAAAGTACCCCGGGCCCCCCGAAGGCTTAATCTAGCACTGGCTAAAACTGTGTTAATGATGTTATTGGTTGCTTCGATTTGAAATGTATGCCTGCCCTTTACAATGCATCTTCATTGTGCTCTGGAACATGTGACAGTTGGTGAACGCCTGGACACCTGCTGAGTGACCTGGAACATGGGATCTGATTGGTGATCTGCAAATGTGCCAGTTATTTGCAGCCACCCACTGATACTGTACTTGCCTACCCTCCTGGTCTCCTGGGAAGTTGGGCCAGTTTCCCGGATCTCCCCCGCACCGGCCCTTCCCTGCAGCAACAAATACCGGATTATGTGGGTCAGTGGCGAGTGGGGAGGGGCTAAATTTACGGGAAAAAGTCATTTGGTGTAATTTTAGCCCCTTCCCCCAATCCGTGGACCCATGAATTGCCATGTGTGACTGGCATGGGGTGGGGCTTGGTGACGTTAGCCTTCTCTTGCCTGCTGGCTGGTTGGGCCCGGTGCTGGTTCTTGAAATATGGGGGACCCCTAGTAATTTTGTCCCTCATATTTTGGGAACCAGGACCGGCCCTTGAGCCTGGTGCTGGTATTATAAAATCCTAGGGACCCCTATTTGTTTTGCCCTGTGATTTTATGAAACCAGGACAGGTTATTTTTAGCCCGGGGCTGGTTATGCTCAGGAGGGGGGACCCCACGCCGTTTTTTTTCCCCATTTTTTTCTTTTGCATTTTACCCTTTTTGTGGACAGAACTTTGCACAGACCACAATGATATGTGCATGGTTCTGTCAAATTCTCCAGTCAGAACCAGGTCTATTTTTTTTTGTGGCTATTTTTAGTAACGTTTACCAAAAATCGCATCCCATTAAATTTGCGAATTGTATTCTTTCTAATGAGAAAACACCTGGATGCGATTTGAAGTCTCCGGGAAATCCCGATGCCTGACCATGATTGGCAGGTAGGCGGGCATAACTCCCAGTCTGGGGGCATGGCTAGAAGCTCACAGAGCCTCTGGGCTATGCCCCCCCAAATTTTGGTTGCCAGAGGTGCGCACAGATATCCCGCTGCGAGCATCCAGAACATTGGGCGGTATGGGAAAAGGAACCCCTACCCTGATCTCCTCACGTATATTTGAGGTATTATGGCTGTTACATCTGCAAATACACAAGAAGGCAAGCAGAATGGTGCAACAGCACAGAGGGGCCCTGTGATAGGACAGTTGAAAGTCAGGGGACAGTTTATAAAAATAAATGCTGATCACTGTCTTTCAATGGCTGTTGATACTTTGGTGAAATAAGGAATTTCTGTATATTAAGAAATCACTTTCTGTTCCGTCCTAGCAAAAAATTGTCTCTCAGTGAATTTGCATTACGTCGACATACATTTAAGTCGTTCTCTAAAGGTTGACAAGGCTTAGATCGACACATAAAATAGGTCGACAGGCCTAAGGTCGACAGCTTTGGAAGGTCGACACAAGCATTAAGTAGATAATGGGATGGTCGACATCCAAAAAGGTCGACATGATTTTTTTTCACGTTCTTTTGTGACGAATGGCCACGTAATGCAATGTGATCATCTAGAACAGTGGTTCTCAACCTTGGTCCTCAAGGAACCTCAACAGTGCACGTTTTCCAGGTCTCCTGGCAGTTGCACAGGTGCACTCATTATTCACTGACACATTTTAAAAGATCACAGGTGGAGCTAACTAGTTCACCTGAGATTCTGGGTGGAGACCTGGAAAACGTGCACTGTTGGGGGTCCTTGAGGACCGAGGTTGAGAAAACTGATCTAGAGCAAAAAGTACGGGCTGCACATAGTTTTGGTTCTGTGCGATTTGATGTGCGGCAGAGTTAGTGAACCAAAGATATGAAGCAGGATCCTGTATGAATTGTAGACTATTATTCAACGTTCAGAACTGTGAATTTAGGCAACTTGCAGAAGCTGCTCGCTCAGTATTTCCTGTTTCACTTTCCCTATGAAAAGCCATACAAGTCACAATTACAGCTTTCAGTTTGACATTCCCGGAATTCTACAAATTGTAAGCAATCAAATATATGCTGACACTTGTAGAATATTAATAATAATAATAATAATAATAATAATAATAATATTAAAATGATTTAGTTCCTTTGACTTGGCTAGGATTGGCCTATAGATGCCTACCCTTCTGCATTCTGAGACTCCCTGACATAGCAGCAATCTCCCTCTCTCCCTCATAGTCTAGCAATCTCCCTCATATCACCTAGCCCACATTACACTGTTACATCATAGTTACCTCCCCTCCTGCATTCTGCAGGATACTCCCTGACATAGCAGCAATCTCCCTCTCTCCCTCATAGTCTAGCAATCTCCCTCATGTCACCTAGCCCACATTACACTGTTACACCATAGTTACCTCCCCTCCTGCATTCTGCAGGAGACTCCCTGACATAGCAGCAATCTCCCTCTCTCCCTCATTAGTCTAGCAATCTCCCTCATGTCACCTAGCCCATATTACACTGTTACACCATAGTTGCCTACCCTCCTGCATTCTGCAGGAGACTCCCTGACATAGCAGCAATCTACCTCTCTCCCTGAATAGTCTACCAAACTCCCTGATTTCACCTAACCCACATTATGCAGCTCTTTTATTTTTTGGGAAAAAAATAAATCAGAGATATATACATCAGGGTTGCCTACCCTCCCGGAATGGCCGGGAGGGTCCCCAAAATTGGGTCCCCCTCCCAGCCCCCCGGAAAGGGGGGCAAGGTCAAATGACGCGATCGTGAAATACAGCCATTGCACTGTGGGGGGCCGGGGCTAAAATTATGCAATCACTATAGACATACCCCCAATAGACTAGCCTGTCCATGGCTCCGCCCCGAAACACCCCTTTTCCCCTCCCGGCGATGGCCCTGCCTCCCTGCTTCAGTGTCCTGGCTGCACTCACCCGAAGAGGGCTGCAAAATAGTCGTCAACTATGATATACATTCATATGGGGTAATCAGTGACATTTCCCTGCATTGGTAATAAAGCATGATAATTCCTATGGCTACATACATTTAAAATAAGGTTTCCCATGGCCACTTATATGGAACCACATGTTAAACACAATACACATGTATCAGCGTCTTTTGTTCAACAGGTTCAGTAGTTACAGCTTTGGGGCTCATCTACATTTACATGTGAGTCATTATTTGACCACATCTCAGATGTAGTAGTCTATGTCCATACTTATAGCTGCCATCTTCACACTCTCCCTGACATGCTTTTTTAAAAGTAGGCAAGTACTGTATGGTTAAATTGCATTCGGATAGGCAGCACATTAATTATCATGTACGAGGGTGGATCAATAAGTTTGTGTGTTAAGATTGAACACAACATTTTTCACAATTATTTTTATTTATTTCTCAACATAATCTCCTATCACGACAATACACACAATTCGCAACGTCCCTGCCATTTCTTTAAACCCTCTAAAAAGTATGATTTGTCAAACTCACGTAGGCTTCTGTCTGACCTCCTCGTTTAAACTGAATGTTTTTGCCGCGAGCCACGTTTTCAGGTTAGGGAACAGAAAGAAGTCGCTGGGAGCCAAGTCGGGCAAGTACGGTGGATGCGGCAACAATTCATAGCGCAATTCATGTAATTTGGCCGCAACAATTCCGGATGAGGGAGCTGGTGCATTGTCGTGGTGAAAAAAAAAAAATCAAACCTATAAATCAATCTGAAATTTGGTAATGCGATGTTTGAAATATGGTAGTACACAATAGTAATACCAACTTTCCTCAGCAACACCGCCTGTCTTCAAACATAGGTACCTTTTGATCCACCCTTGTATACTGCGCTAGTTAGAAGAACATAAATATCACAGCAAATAGTTGCAAAGAAATCCAACATTGCAGGCAGCAATCAATTCTTGCTAAATACCTCAAGAAATATAGGCCCTTATTCAAATCTGATCGCAGTACAAATTTGTTTGGAAAATGGGCAAAACCATGTGCACTGCAGGTGGGGCAGATGTAACATGTGAGAGAGTTAAATTTGGGTGGGGTGTGTTGAAAGTGAAAACTTAATTGCAGTGTAAAAATAATGCGGCCAGTATTGACCATGAGCAGAAAAAAAATAACTCACACAAATCTAACTCTCTCTGCACATGTTACATCTGCCCCACCTGCAGTGCACATGGTTTTTGCACATTTTCCAAACAAATTTATACTGCGATCAAATCTGAATAAGGGCCATCGTATATAGTTAATGTTGTTTAGAAATATATTTCAACAAGTTTTTAAGCACATGTACGCCCATATAAGGAACTAGTTGTGCCCCTTGGGTGGAGCATGACACGCTCCCTTTACTGGGCACTGTGCAAACTTGTACAGATGGAGTGCCTGGTGAGATCTGGCAGAGAGGAGCTTCATCTGATGTGGAGGCGCGGAATACCTGCCCGTCTCCACTTCAGGGAGACGGGCAGGGTTAGGAGGGGGGGCAGGGGGGGGGCGGCTGAGGGCACCGGCGCGGGGGTGGCAGGGAAACGACGGGAGGCGGCAATGGGCAAAGATGGAATGTGGGGTGCGAGCACCTTGTGCGCACGTGCCCCGTTTCTTCTTATGGCGGGTCCTGGCAATTGCTAGTACCCGCAACATTGAGAGGCGTCCATCTGTACTACCAACTTTAATCTCCCTAAAACTAGTTTTTAAAAGTAGGCAAGTATGGATTGGCCATACAGGTCCTCTCCATTGTTTGGGACTGTCCCGCGTCCCACCCAGAGTCAACAGTGTCCCACGGTGGGGGCAGTTAATGAGTCTCCCCTGCCTGTCACTGCTCTGTTGCATCCACGCGAGGCCCGCTTTGACAGATACCACGACCCAATCAGCTCAGACAAAATGTTGGGAGCTATGGATTGGCTACACACTAGCTTAGTCCCTTGCATTTCACAAGATATGGCAGACTTAAAATAATATGTGCCGCTGTGAGTGGCTGCAGGATGTTCTAACCCATACTTGCCCAACCTCCTTAAAAATGTACACTATGTGGAAGAAAGTCATTGGACCCCCTGGTTTAACTCTAAAATAATGGAATCTTCCTGACAAAGTGAATATGGACTCTTCCTACATGTATAAATATGGAAGCAAGCGTCATAGCAGATCATTTGCTGATAAAATGACGGCCAGGAAACGCACTCGGTTATCATGGTCGAGCTGCGGCTCACAAGCCTCTGATCACAAAAACCAATACACGATAGGGACTTTGTTGGTGTAAGGAGCGGAAAAACTGGACGGTGGAGCAATGGAAACAAGTTCTATGGAGCGATGAATCACGCTTCACATTGTTTCGATCAGATGGGAGAGTGCGGGTATGGCAATTGCCTGGAGAACGCCTGTTACCCGAATGTGTAGTGCCAACAGTAAAATTTGGAGGTGGCGGCATCATGTTCTGGGGTTGTTTCTGCTGGCACGGCGTGGGCACCCTGGTCCAGGTGCATGGGAACATGACATCGGCGACCTACCGAGATATTCTGGATAACTCCATGTTACCTACGTTGTGGCATTTCTATGGGAATGACGATTGTGTGTTCCAGGACGACAATGTGACATGTCATGTTTCGAGGGCTACAATGGAGTGGTATGACGAAAATCGCGTCACCCGACTAGCGTGGCCTGCGCAAAGCCCTGATTTGACCCCATAGAACACCTGTGGGATGAACTTGAGCGCAGGTTGCGGTCGTGATCGCCTCGCCCTTCTACACTACCACAGTTGGTGACTGTACTGCAGGAGGAACGGCACAATATCCCACGATGTGTAGCTGCTGTTATTTCTGCAAAAGGTGGACCTACCCCCTATTGATTGTAAATAAACGCATGGTTTCCGTTGACATGTGGTGTCCAATGACTTTCTTTCATGTAGTGTATGAAATAAGATTTATAAACATTGGTCGAACTCAGAAAACCTCATGGCTGGTGTTAGTAGTTAAAAGAACGGAAAAAAAAAAAAAAAATGCATTTCTAACAGAGTGAATTAGCTGCAGATTATTCTCATGGCTCCGTACAACAGATCACTGCGTAACATAAACATCTCATGTCCTAAATAGGAAAAAGTCAGTCAAATATTTCTGGAGAGATGTGTGAATATATTACGGTCTCTTACAACATACTCAGTTGCCTAATGAGAAAAAGACCTGGGTGTGCATCTTTTCCACGTTGAGCAGTAACCCTTTAATTGATGATTATTACACAAATATTAAGTTCATTTGCAAACCAGAGTTCTGAGTAACCCTTCAGCGTGATTTTTGTTTTTGCAGATTTGCTTCTTTATCCACCTTGCACATTTCTAGGTGCCCACATTCCATTTCCAGCAAGTAGTATGGCCGGAAATGTATTTGATGAAACGCGTTAAAAAGTATTGTGCCCTAATTGTCCAGCTTGCCATAGGTTTAAGACTCCTAAGGTACAGTTATGCTTGTGCTCATCTTACATAAATTATGCTGAGTATGAAGCATTGGGACTGTCCTTAATGTGTCACTATCAAATGTTTGTATGTTTTTATGACATTTGGCGAAACGCGTCTGTTTCAAAGATTACATTTAGCGGAAAAAGGTGTCAAACATGATATATTCTGAGGCATGTTACTGCTACACCTGCAGATTTGTAAACAATCAAGTTCTTTCCTGTAAAGACCTCTACATCCTCCCCAATAAACAGGAAACACTCATTAATGTAGACTTCTGCACCTCTCTGCATCACACATCCTAACAGTCCCAGTTTTGCACAACTTCCTGAAACTCAGCACGCTGCTGTACCCACATTGCTAGAAAGCTGGTGTGTCCTTACGCCTTGGTGGCCTCATGGCTGGCACAGTGTAGAATTTCACCGAGCCACGTGGTAATGTGGATGGTACACTTTTGCATCCAGCTGATGAGGGAGAGCAAGGGTGCGCAAGCTGCTAATACAAGCTCACCCACCTAGTAACCTAGAGACAAGGTTATCTGTCTGTAGCTGTGAAGTGCTTGTCACTGGCTTATGGGGCAGCGTTGTACAGGAAACAAGCACCACAGAGGTGAATGTGAACCAAGGGCCCGATTCATATCTTATAGAATTCTCAAGCTGTCGTTCAGTTAATTCACCTCCCCTCTAGGGTGAAATGTTGAGGGAATCTATTTGCAGCCATGTAAATATGTCCTAAACCAGGATCACCATCAAATGAATTTTATAGATATAGAACAGTGATATAGAACAACAGGGTGTGGTTGATTGAATCCAGGTCAGGTTTTGAGATGTGGTCAAATCTAAAGCAAGCCTGATTGCATATACCTGTCAGTTGGTTTTGCAATGCTTTCAGAGACAGGAGACAGAGCTCCTGATCCTGGGCAAGCTGCCCTGGGAAAAGGCCTGAAAGTGGTTAGTGTTAGGGGTCCTGGAACTTAGTGGTCTCGGAAGGAATTCACATCCTGTTTGTAAAATACCTGCTGTGACCTATGGTATGTCCCGTAACTTGCTTGTAAACTGCTGACATTCTGCTAAGAACCGCCTGTTTGTGAAACCTGTGGAGAAATAAACCATGTTCATGTGGAATTTCGTCCGGTGTTGTGTCACAGAAGTTTATATGGACCGTTATACTGTGTTCATTGTGTATAATTGTTAATAGTAATAAGTAAATAGTAATAAGACAGTTGGGAGTCTCATCTTCTCTGTATCTATTCAGTGAGACAGAGAGACTGGGGGCGCGGTCAGCTGCTCTCAGCAGCGTTTGGCCATGACCCCACAGTGGCAAAATGGGGCGTGGCCTTGCAGGAGTACTGCAATCATAGGCCACACCCCATTACTCTGAGGCCACCCCCCCCATTTTCAGTGCCACCAATGTTGGGAGGTATGACTGTGGGAAAGTGAGGTGGATTTAAGCAGACGGATAGGAGCTGCAGTCCAAGGGGTCAATCCAATTCATCGCAAAGGGAGCAATGTGCCAGCATTAACAGCAGTAACGGCACTTGAATTTGCACCCTTCGTGGGCTCAAATAAGCCCCACTTTGTGCAAAAGTGTTTGGAGCTCTATGGGACAGTGAAAACCTTGGTGTGAATCTCAACCTCCGTAAAGTGAATTCACTGCCGCGAGTTCATCATGCAGAATTGGATTGACCCCCAAATACGTTTAGTAGGCAAAATATTATTATGATTTCATATACCTCTTGAAAAGGGCATGCCTATTCCAAACCAACTGGGGAGGGGTGTTATAGAGAGCACAGGAATCCCTGTGCGCAGATCTGAGTGTAATGGGTGCTGATGTGGGCTTTGCTGTAAGTAATCGTCAGGAATCACACATGAGTGAATCATGCTGCTTTGGTTAATGTAATGTCAGTGCTTTCCCCAATGATGAATCATAAGGATTCCTAAACAAACACAGCAGTGTAAGTGTAGATCTCTTTTACGCAGGAGCCTCAAGAATGTAACAGAGAAATGTTTCCGTGGAAACTGAAATGCTATGTTCCTGCGCTCTGCAGGATAAAACTTAGGCGCAAATAGTAATTATTAACTCGCAATAAAACTCAAATTTGAATATGTTTATTATTACACTGGTCAACAAAATTTTCATTGCAATAAGCTTAGGTGCTGAATTCAGATCTGAAGTTAGTTTTTCTCTGTAAGCTACAGTTATTTTTTTTGCAATTCAATATTAAGATTTTCCATCTTATTGTTAATTTTTCAAAATGCAATTCAATAATTTCAAGTTGGATACTATCTTGAATTCCATCATTGTGAAGATATTCTTTATATATTCACAAAAATGTGTAGGTGCATCACAGTATCCATACGTAAAAGACAGAAAAAGACAGAAAAAAAATAGAAAAATAAAACCACTTGTTCAGAGAGATAAACATTTATTCCATATAGTAAAATCTTATATCTTACACATTTGTTGTCTGTTATTTGTCTGTTTATCTGGTATGCATTCAGACACTGTTGGACCGATTTGGACAAAACCTATGCGAGGCGGCTTGATTGGGTCCCCATTAGGTTTACTGCCACTAAAACCCCCAATCCCATCCCTGTGAAAAGGCCGGATTAAGCCTTCGGGGTCCCGCGGTCACTTTAGACAGAGGGGGGGGGGGGGGGGGGCAGCTGGGAAGCCTGTGTTTGTCCTTCTGTACATTACTCTGTAGGAGCCTTGACAGACTCAGCGCTGTCTCTAATTATAAACCATCCCATGACGATGCCGCTGCTGCTGTCCTCCATGGGCCTGAGAAGCATATGATGAGCTCCACCAAGCAGAGCTCAGCACAAGCCTCTCAGCCTCATACCTCTTGTGCAAAGTCTCATGGTCAACTCCTAGTAGTGCACTTGTGCAGTCAGTGTGCCTTGACTTCCGATGCTCAGCACCATTAATCATTGTCACATTGGCAGATAGGTGAAGCTGCAGCACTCACTCACTTTTAAATACACGCCAACCACAGGGGGCCCCTAGATAGAGTGGGGGCCCAGGGGTACCGACCCCCTGTGCCCCACCTTAATGTCTGTGGGGTCCCGGGCCCAAAAAGGGTCCGGAAACTTCACAAAGTGGTAAGGGAAGCAAGATATGGCAAAGTTGCAGAACATAGAGGGGGTACATGGGACATGGGGTTTAAGAAAAAAAAATATTGGGCCCAGATTAGGTTTACAGCCACTAAGAAGCCCAAATCTCGTCCCCATGGGGTTTTAAGAAAAAAAAATGTGTCCAGATCTGGGATAAATATATTAAGGCACTAATGAATTCACCTGTGTTCAAGCTTCATTATCCCTAAAACCTGGACTGTAAGGGTGCCGTGGGGACCGAGTTTGAGAACCTCGGCCTTACAACATTCTTACTAGCATCAGTAATAAGAAATGATCTCTTGAACGTGTGACATTGCAGAGACCTGAATCATAGCATGTGCGCAATGTTACATTCATCTGGCTTCCAGCACAAGACTGTCGGCAGCACAATGGTATCCTCTAATAAGGTCCCAATGTGTGTTTGCATTCTGTTTCGCACAAGGAAAATGTTGTTCTTCTCCAGTGAACAACTCTTCTCTGTGTTATTGGTTGAATAGGCGACTGCAAGGTTTTCCCATGTTTGTGCATCAGCAGGGGCTCTGGGGAAATAACATTCTTAGCATGCTTACCGTAACTTATATCATCTTGAAAAAGACTTACATTCCCAGTATTAAAATATGTCTTTCTTTAGTTCTTAAGGGGTATACTCACAGAGCAATTTTCACCCCATTTCTAAAGGCCTCATACACTTAACCGATTTGGGCCAATTTTGCCCGATTCCGAAGGGATTGGGCCGAGAAATCGCCCCGAATCGGATGTGTTTGACATCTCATCCGATCCGATGCGCTGTCCCGTCCACATCGGGTTGGACCCTACAGATTGAACTTGCTGCAGGTTCAATCTGTCAGATCGGACTCATCAGCGGCACATTGCGGGTGCTTTTTATCACCCACGATGTATCCGGTCCAATTCTGAGGTGTGTGCCAGCGGTACCGCAAGGCTGGCACACACCTTTCAGCATGTCCTCTGCAGCGGGTGGTGTGGAGCAGTGGGGCGGGTGGTGGGTGCTGAGCGGTAGCTACCGGTGAGAAGCCGTGGGGTGAGGTGATCAGCAGGAAGGGCACGTTGGGCAGCGGCGGGTATTAGAATTTGAAAAAAAGTGTCAAATGATTAGCCGTCATCTGATTGGCTTAGAGCTTTCTCAGCCAATCAGTGGCCATCCAGTTATTTGACACTTTTTAAAAATTCTAATACCCGCCGCTGCCCTCTGATCACCACCCACCCCACTGCTCCTCACCGCCCGCTACAGCTCCTCACCTGCAATCCGCCCCACACCGCCCGCTGCAGCTCCACGGTTACATGTGATAAATCGCGATTTAATATTTTAATATTTCAATGATGTTTTTTGAAGTATCTTGCATTCATGCTGTATAAACACATTAAACACATGAAATATACACAAATATGTTTTATTTGTTCAAAAAAGAAGGTTTCAAAACGTGAAACAAAGTTTGTGTACTATCTCCGTTACTGAATGTGAATGGCAAGCGATCATTGTCTTGCACCTATATAATGCCAGTTACATAGCATGTCCTCAGTAGTGCGCTTACAGATGTCCCCAGTAAGTTTTTAGCAAAAAAAATTATAACAATTTTTTCACTTTCTGGAATGTATGGTTTTCAGAATAATTTGGATAACGGATATTTCATACCCTCCAACATTCTGAACTAAAAAAAACGGTACAGGGGTGTGGGCATTGATGGAGGGGTGTGGCCATGGGTAAAGGGGCGTGGCTTTGTCCATATTACTTTTGACTACACGGCCAATTTCTTTAAGTGTTCCATTTTAATATAAATATTGTGCTGGCTGACCCTACCTTGTCCACTGTACAGGGTCTGGCCATATCGCTCACTGTCCCTGATGTTGGGTTCACCATGCTGCGGCACATCCATGCTGCAATAACGTCACGCCGCCCCGGAGGTGGTGGCTTGTGCTGTAGCTTGATTGGGTCCCCATTAGGTTTACTGCCACTAAAACCCCCAATCCCATCCCTGTGGCCAGGGCCGGATTAAGCCTTCGGGGTCCCGCGGTCACTTTAGACGGGGGGGGGGGGGGGGGGAGCCTGTGTTTGTCCTTCTGTACATTACTCTGTAGGAGCCCTGACAGGCTCAGCGCTGTCTCTAATTATAAACCATCCCATGACGAGGCCGCTGCTGTTGCTGTCCTCCATGGGCCTGAGAAGCATATGATGAGCTCCACCAAGCAGAGCTCAGCACAAGCCTCTCAGCCTCATACCTCTTGTGCAAAGTCTCATGGTCAACTCCTAGTAATGCACTTGTGCAGTCAGTGTGCCTTGACTTCCGATGCTCAGCACCATTAATCATTGTCACATTGGCAGATAGGTGAAGCTGCAGCACTCACTCACATGCACAAAACCTTTATCTAAAAAAAATATTTTTTTTAAATTAACTCCAACCACAGGGGGCCCCTAGATAGAGTGGAGGCCCAGGGGTACTGACCCCCTGTGCCCCACCTTAATCCGGCCCTGCCTGTGGGGTCCTGGGCCCAAAAAGGGGTCCGGAAACTTCACAAAGTGGTCAGGGAAGCAAGATATGGCAAAGTTGCAGAACATAGAGGGGGTACATGGGACATGGGGTTTAAGAAAAAAAATATTGGGCCCAGATTAGGTTTACAGCCACTAAGATGCCCAAATCTCGACCCCATGGGGTTTTAAGAAAAAAAAATGTGTCCAGATCTGGGATCTTAGTAAATGTCCCCCTTTGAATAAAATTTATTAAGGCACTAATGAATTCACCTGTGTTCAAGCTTTGTTATCCTTAAAACCTGGACTGTAAGGGTGCCTTGGGGACCGAGTTTGAGAACCTCGGCCTTACAACATTCTTACTAGCATCCGTAATAAGAAATGATCTCTTGAACGTGTGACATTGCAGAGACTTGTATCATAGCATGTGCGCAATGTTACATTTATCTGGCTTCCAGCACAAGACTGCCGGCAGCACAATGGTATCCTCTAATAAGGTCCCAATGTGTGTTTGCATTCTGTTTCGCACAAGGAAAATGTTGTTCTTCTCCAGTGAACAACTCTTCTCTGTGTTATTGGTTGAATAGGCGACTGCAAGGTTTTCCCATGTTTGTGCATCAGAGCAGGGGCTCTGGGAAATAGCATTCTTAGCATGCTTACCGTAACTTATATCATCTTGAAAAAGACTTAAGGGCCCTACACACGGAGAGATTTGTCCCAGTTCTAATCGCACCTGGTATAGGGAATCGCACGCTTTATGTACTCTACATATATAAATTACATATTGTAGTCTAGTCCAAATCTTATGTAGTTCAAATAGCACAGTGGATAGAGGGCATGATTCATTCCTGCATGCTAGGCTGCAGGTAAACGCCGCCCTACCAAATGCACGAAACCCCCCCCCCCTCCCCCTGCTCTGAGCGAATACCCGCACTAGCATGAGAGAGGATATGTACGATATCACAAGATACAAATCTGCAAGGCGAGTCCCGGCATTGAATACTGACGGCCCAATATGTCTGCAGATAGGAATAATGCGATTAATCTGCTTTGCATTGGCTATTGATGAGCATTGGGTTTTATTTCTCACATCCTTTTATGTAAACCGAAGCATTTCCTCCAGGTCAAGCTGTTAATTTTTGTGGTTTTGGCAAACAAAGGAAAACATATATGTATATGTATTGAAGAGAACGGAGCCGACGTGTTATCTACAAAGAGGAAGAAACAACCAACCCGGCCAGGCAGCGGCGTAGCTACGTTTTGGGCGCCCCCCCGCCGTTAGGGGGGGCGCCCCCCGCTGCCCATTCAAACCCCCCCAACCCTCCGCACCCTTACCTATAGCACCGCAGCCCCCGCCACCGCGGGGGGGGGGCGCTGTGCATATGGGGGCGCCGGGGGCTGCGGTGCTATAGTTACACCTCCCCCCAATCCCCCGCAGGCTTACCTATTTCGCTGGTCCCGGCAGCTCCGTTCTTCTGCTGAGGACCACCACAAAATGGCCGCCCCCATACAGCAGACAGTTTCAGAGAACTGTGTGCTATATGGGGGCGGCCATTTTGTGGTGGTCCTCAGCAGAAGAACGGAGCTGCCTGGACCAGCGAAATAGGTAAGCCTGCGGGGGATTGGGGGGAGGTGTAACTATAGCACCGCAGCCCCCGGCGCCCCCATATGCACAGCGCCCCCCCCCCGCGGTGGCGGGGGCTGCGGTGCTATAGTTACGCCACTGCGACCAGGTTAATGTAAAGTCCTTGGTGAAAAACACTGAAAAAAACCCTAAAAAAGTTAAATGTAATAAAATTTGACTTGTAGAAATTCCTACATTTGAGCGACAATTAAGTATGACAACATCCAAGGGCATGCATAAATATTACATACAGCTCATGTCATGCAGAACATGGAAAGTGACTGGTCCAGCAGTAATTATCACATCTTCCCTACTAGAACTTGCAGATGTAATCACTGTTATGAAAATTTCTGTCTCATGTCTCACCTGGTCCAGTGTTCTACATTGCATGCCATATATGCATTACAGCTGTCTCCTTAGTAATATCTAAATGTTATCTTTAGGTCACTCTTATACAGAGAGCCACTCTGGGACGGGTCCTGGGAAAAAGATGGGCTTTGCTTAAAAGTGGACTTGAGGGTATCGTGACGTTTTAACACAGTGTCACGTCCTGCCGCAGGGGAGCGCCAGTGGTCCGGGACTTACCAGTGTGGGCATTCTGGAGGGGTTCCACCAGTGGAGGTGCGGGGTGTCTTGCGTCGCTGGGCGTCCTCCCGGCAGGCAGGCGAGGTGTGGGCTTGCTGGAACCTCGAGCGGCTCTCTGGGCGCCAGCATCCCGCGCCGCCATCTTGGATGTAGGCAAACAGCGTCTTTTGTCCTTACTTGCCTCCTGAATACCCCAGCTGCTGGGAACCGCCCCTAAGGGTATTTAACAGGATGGCCTGCTGTAGGAAGTTGCCAGTGGAACATCTCCACAGTCTAGTACTATGGCCATCAGTTCTCTGCGCTCCACAATAGTCTTGATTAAGATTCCAGTTCCCAGCCTTACTATCCTGTTCGGTTGCCTGTTCCTGCTGAGGTCTTGCCCGCCAGTATATTTCTGCTGCCTGTACTCCGTGTTCCTGGTGGTTCACCAAGGGTTTCCGCACCACAGTGAACCCCACCGACAGTGCCTACCCTCGCATCAGTGATATTGGCAAAACTAAGTGTGGACGTTCCTCCTTGGGGGGCGCCCAAAACGTAGCTCCGCCACTGCCAGATGCCCTAGGCAAATACACTTGTAGCTCCCCTTGTAATGCTGATATACACACATGTATGGGCGCTCAGGGACTCGGCAGTCATACTGCCCATGTGCATGTAACGGAGGTTTTACAACTGGCGTGTAGAATCTAAAGGTGCCCATACACTAGTAAGATTTATCTTCAGATCTGGCTGGTTGGAACAAAAACATGGTTATGGATGAGTGACAGTTTGTCAGATTTCCAAGCAAATGGTCAACTGTCATTTGCTCTCATCCATAACCATGTTTTTGTTCCAACCAGCCAGATATGAAGATAAATCTGCGTGTGTATGGCCACCTTTATGCTTGTGGTGTGTGAAGGAGACTTTGGCGTTAGGCTGCCCGGCTGGCGCTGTAGCACAATGTACATAAAGTAATGGTTCCATCCGTAAATTACATTGGCACAGCCATCTGGCAGTCACCTTAAGAACTTTATCCCCCACAGTACATCGAGATGGGTGATAGCTAACAAGCATGGAATATATTAGGGCTTATTTTTATCGTGCGGCTGCGTAATACATGAATGTCATGATGGATCTGTTCATTTTTGGTATTTGTAAAGCATCAACTTGTGAGACATTTATAGTACGTACATTTAAGTACTTCTGTTAAAATCTGATATAGTTAATTATTGATGAAAACATTTCTATCTGGTTGTATAATTTATTGCACTGCCATATTATCTGCCACAGCTGTACTGCTAGATTTCTTATATGTGCTTATAAAGTAACTGCCTTGGGTTTGTGCAGCTGCTCTGTTGCTTCGCTTACCCAGCCTGCCTTTCACCAATATTGGAAGAAATGACTGCAACTGAATGTTATTGATTTGAATAATATTGCAGAAACAATAACAGCTCCAAATAACATGATATTAGCTAGTTTTATCATTTTTTTAAAGAAATCCAAAACCAAACTACAGTATGATGAAATTTTAGAGCCAAAAAGAAAATCACGGTGGTCCGTGCGCAGTGCTCCTACCAGTGGTACATTTTTTTTAGCATTAGTTTTTTTTTTTTTTATAAAGGCTGTGTACTTACAGCTACAACAGGGGATCAGAATGGAGCTGAGCATACAGAGCACCAGCTGGTCCATACGCAGAAGACCAAACGGCGGCCATCTTGGTAACGGATTTCCCCCCTTATAGGAGCATCCTGGAGTCTGCACAGCTTCTCAATGTTACACACATTTCTTATTTTCTGCATCATTGCTGCTACTTGAGGATTAGAAGAGCAGGACGATATCAACATTTCATGTAAGTCCCAGTACACATTTTTCTAGGAACATGACTGCGACGTAATTCCCTAGAAAAGCGCGTCAGCTGGTTTCTACGTGAATCACACCAACTGCTCCCTTCTCCATGAGCTCACATAATAAATGATGTCGCTATGTTTGCATCTTCTATGATTTGACAACCGGTGGTGCAAGTAGAACTTTATTCTTGGTGGTAGTGATAGGCGACAAAATGGGCGTGGCCACTTGTCATGAGGGGGTGTGGTCACACAAAGCTAGAGGAGTGTCTTCATGACAATAGGGACGTGGCCACGTTATGCCACATACTGTAATGTTCATTACACAAGATGTCACACACCGCATTGCCCATTACACATGACACCACACGGGATGCCGTTAAAATCCCGGCGGTCATGATCCCGGCATTCAGAATCCCGACGCCGGACTCCCGACCGCCGAAATCCCGACACTTTCTCCCTCCGTGGGTGTCCACGACACCCCTGGAGGGAGAATAAATTAGTGTGCTGAGCGCAGCGAGGCACCGGTCCCGCTGCGTGGCGAGCGCAGCGGGCCCGCAGGGGGGGGGGGGGGGGGGCGATCCACGTCCCCCCCTTGTCGGGATTTCGGCGGTTGGGATTCCGGCATCGGGATTTTCAATGCCGGGATCCCGACCGCCGGTATTTCATACTGAATCCCGCCACACACCATAATGCCCCTTATACATGACGCCACACGCCGTAATGCCCATTATACATGACGCCACATGCCATAATGCCCATTACTTACGATGCCACATGCCATAATGCCCATTACACAAGACCTCACACACTGTAATGCCAATAACACATGATGCCACACACCATAATGCCCATTACACATGATGCCACACACCATAGTGCCCATTATACATGACGCCACACGCCGTAATGCCCATTACTTATGATGCCACATGCCATGCCTATTACACAAGATGTCACACACACTGTAATGCCAATAACACATGACGCCACACACCATAATGCCCTTTACACATGATGCCACACGCTGTAATGCCCATTGCACATAAAGCCACATGCCATAATGCCCATTATACATGATGCTACATGCCATAATGCCCATTACTTACAATGCCACATGCCATAATGCCCATTACATAAGACGTCACACACTGTAATGCCAATAACACATGACGCCACACACTATAATGCCCTTTACACATGATGCCACACACTGTAATGCCCATTACACATGAAGCCACACACTGTAATGCCCATTACACATGAAGCGACACGCCATAATGCCCATTTCACATGAAGCCACACACAATAATGCCCATTACATATTATGTCACATAAGTGCCACTTACTCACATGCTTATTGCTAGGAGTTTCTTTCTCATTGCCAGGGGCTTCATGCTTGGGGAACTACAACAACATGATTATTGCCAAGGGGGTTTCATGCTCGTTGCCACGGGGTAGTGAAGCTCGTGGTGACAGCCGCCAGCCCAGCAGACTGGAAGCACTGTAACAGCTGGGCAAAGAACTGTGCTGCTGTGCTGTATACTCAAACAAGGTCCGTGGCTATTTTGAACTCTCCCACTGGACTGTGAGCTAATTGGAGCAGTCCAGCAGCCAATCAGGAGCAAACACTACCGCATCTAATTTTCTGCCGGACTCTGAGCACCGATTGGCTCAAGTGGGATTGAAGGTGAGGCTGATCACTGGGATGGGGATGGAGATGTCTGATGTCTGATGTGACGTCAGCCGCCTGCCCCCGGCACAACTCAGCATGCCTGTTTTTCCATTAGAACACCCAGTCATGGGTGCAATCCGAGTCCGCCGCCCCACGCTCCCAACCCTCATCGCTACCGGACAAACTAGAATGACCCCCAATGTGTCAGCATAGTATGTATATTGAATCAGGAACCAAAACAGTGCTCAAACAATCCATGCGGTCCAATGCTTGCATAATCAGCTGCACACTGTCGGTCTAATCAGTAGGAGTAAGGCTGTAAGCCGGCATCATCAGCAGAGACAATTAAAGCTCTCCAGTAGTTGTTATTTTATTATTATTATTATTGTTAGGTGAAACTGTGGAGGTGGGGTCTTTGAGGTTCAACATCTTCCATTTGCATTAAGTTCAACATGGATGCCTCTCATCAGGGCCGCCGACAGGGGGGTGCCAGGGGTACAGCTGTCCTGGGTCCTGGAATCTGGAGGGGACTGGGCAGCTGCCCACAGTGGCACAGTACCACCCCCCCTCGCACCCACACAAATCCCCCCACTCGGCGGCCAGGCGCGCACAATACACAGTGCAGCCTGCAGAGAGCCGAGCCTAGGATACAGAGGGGCTCGGCGCTCTGCAGGCTGCACTGCGCAGTGAATGCTCCAAGCCCCGAGTCACAGAGGGAAAAGATGCTGCGCCGACGCCACCACTGGTAAGTAATGGTAATTGGGGGGGGCGGGGTGCCAGCACGCACGAGGGGCGGGGGTGCCGCTGGGGGCCTGGGCTGAAGGTCAGTAACGGGCCCCAACATTACTAGTGGCGGCCCTGCCTCTCATCCTTCCTTTTGCGATAGTTAGACTCAGGGGAGCCCCCAGATCCTGGAGCCTCTAGGCAGCTGTCTAATGATGGTGCCGGCCCTGAACATAAGTCCCCCATATAACTTTTTTAACTCATATTAAAGACTGAAAATGACAGATAACAGAGGCAAGGGTAGAAGAACTTTCAGAACTAGATGTCACAGGACAGAGTAGATTCACAGCTAAGAGTCCGAATCATGGAAGTGGAGAGGAAGACAATGAGAGCATCATGGAGTCTGCACAGCTTCTCAATGTTACACACATTTCTTATTTTCTGCATCATTGCTGCTACTTGAGATTTAGAAAAGCAGGAAGATATCAACATTTCATGTAAGTCCCAGTACACATTTTTCTAGGAACATGGCCAATGACTGCGACGTAATTCCCTAGAAAAGCGCGTCAGCTGGTTTCTACGTGAATCACACCAACTGCTCCCTTCTCCATGAGCTCACATAATAAATGATGTCGCTATGTTTGCATCTTCTATGATTTGACAACCAGTGGTGCAAGTAGAACTTTTTCTTGGTGGTAGTGATAGTGGACAAAATGGGCGTGGCCACTTGACATGAGGGGGTGTGGTCACACAAAGCTAGAGGAGTGTCTTCATGACAATAGGGACGTGGCCACGTTATGCAACATACTGTAATGCTCATTACACAAGAGACGTCACACACCACAATGCCCATTACACATGATGCCACACACCATAAAGCCCATTAAACATGACACCACACGCCATAATGCCCATTACTTATGATGCCACATGCCATAATGCCCATTACACAAGACGTCACACACTGTAATGCCAATAACACATGACGCCACACAACATAATGAAATTGACAAATGATGCCACAAGCTGTAATGCCCATTACACATGAAGCCACACGCCGTAATGCCCATTATACATGATGCCACATGCCATAATTCCCATTACTTACGACGCCACATGCCATAATGCCCATAACACATGACGTCACACACTGTAATGCCAATAACACATGATGCCACACACTATAATGCCCTTTACACATGACACCACACACTGTAATGCCCATTACACATGAAGCCACACACCTTAATGCCCATTACATATTATGCCACATAAGTGCCACTTACCCACATGCTTATTGCTAGGAGTTTCTTTATCATTGCCAGGGGCTTCATGCTTGGGGAACTACATGCTTGTTGCTATGGGGATTACATGATCTTTGCCAGGGGGAATTACATGATTTTTGCCATGGGGGATTATATGATCATTGTCAAGGGGGTTTCAGGCTCGTTGCCACAGGATAGTGAAGCACGTGGTGACAGCCGCCAGCCCGGCAGACTGGAAGCATTGTGACAGCTGGGCAAAGAACTGTGCGGCTGTATACTCAAATCAGGTCCGTGGCTATTTTGAACTCTCCCACTGGACCGTGAGCTAATCAGAGCTGGCAGTCCAGCAGCCAATCAGGAGCCAACACTACCGCATCCAATTTTCTGCCAGACCCTGAGCTCCGATTGGCTCACGGTCCAGTGGCTGAGAGATCTGAGGAGTCTTCAGGTAGCTCCAGTAGAGTCAGTTTCTGCACAGTTTGAGAGGCTCTGACTCTAGAATCCTTCAAAAACAGACTCAAGACTTTCCTATTTACTCAAGTTTATGAAAACTTTTATGTACTTCATTGTTCCTGAACTGTATTACATTTATTCTATCTGTTAGGGGCCTTGAGTCCTATTGGAGAAAGAGCGCTATATAAGTAAAATTATTATTATTATTACTCAGGGGAAAAGGGTTTCTCACAGTCACGGTCCCCATTAGCTCCTACTCTACTTGCTCAGGCATTTCTGCCTTTTGTGTCAGTTTTTGTTTGCTCCCCCCCCCCCAAATTCCCTCGCATGTGCCGGCAGTTTGCCGACCATCAAATGATTTCTCCAGGCCTTGCAGATATAAGTCAGCTGAGACTGACTTACATTTGCGGGCTTCTGCCCGAAGACAGAACAGGCGGCTGATGTCATGTGACGTCAACCGCCTGCCCCCGGCACAACTCAGCATACCTGTTTTTCCATTAGAACCCCCAGCCATGGGCGCAATCCGAGTCTGCCGTCCCACGCTCCCAACCCTCATCGCTACCGGACAAACTAGAATGACCCCCAATGTGTCAGCATAGTATGTATATTGAATCAGGAACCAAAACAGTGCTGAAACAATCCATGCGGTCCAATGCTTGCATAATCAGCTGCACACTGTCTGTCTAATCAGTAGGAGTAAGGCTGTAAGCCGGCATCATCAGCAGAGACAATTAAAGCTCTCCAGTAGTTGTTATTTTATTATTATTATTATTATTATTATTATTATTATTATTATTGTTGTTAGGTGAAAGTGTGGAGGTGGGGTGTTTGAGGTTCAACATCTTCCATTTGCATTAAGTTCAACATGGATGCCTCTCATCAGGGCCGCCGACAGGGGGGTGCCAGGGGTACAGCTGTCCCGGGTCCTGGAATCTGGAGGGGACCGGGCAGCTGCCCACAGTGGTACAGTACCACCCCCCCCCTCACCCACACAAATCCCCCCACTCGGCGCCGGCGGCCAGGCGCGCACAATACACAGTGCAGCCTGCAGAGAGCCGAGCCTAGGATACAGAGGGGCTCGGCGCTCTGCAGGCTGCACTGTGCAGTGAATGCTCCAAGCCCCGAGTCCCGGAGGGAGAAGATGCTGCGCCGCTGCCACCGCTGGTAAGTAATGGTAATTAGGGGGGGGGGGGGGCGGGGGTGCCGCTGGGGGCCTGGGCTGAAGGTCAGTAACGGGCCCCAACATTACTAGTGGCGGCCCTGCCTCTCATCCTTTCTTTTGCGATAGTTAGACTCAGGGGAGCCCCAAGATCCTGGAGCCCCTAGGCAGCTGTCTAATGATGGTGCCGGCCCTGAACATAAGTCCCCCATATAACTTTTTTTACTCATATTAAAGACTGAAAATGACAGATAACAGAAGCAAGGGTAGAAGAACTTTCAGAACTAGATGTCACAGGACAGAGTAGATTCACAGCTAAGAGTCCGAATCATGGAAGTGGAGAGGAAGACAATGAGATGGAGCTCGGTGACATAGAGCCTTCTAGGGAGGGATACGTGGGAGGAGGGCCCTGTCTGTTAGAAGGGGGAAGGGATGAACAGTTGAAATGTGGGGAAGGGATGAACAGTTGAAATGTGAATTTGAAAAACATACACGGTAGAGGGGTGGGAGGGGAAAATATTTGCTCAATACATGTAAAGGCTTCATTTGCATCTTTAGGCCCCACCCCCTGCAGGGAAAAGTATGCCATTGGATCATATATGTTTAAGGGGCAGGGCTAAAATGATTAACATAGAATTGTACATTCACTGTATTTAACTCCCCATTCTGCCCACTTTACTCTTTTTGAATATATTACTAAAATCATCTATACAGGTGTTCAGCATGATAATCTCCAGGTGTTCTACCTTCATAAAAGCAATAAGAATACAGTGTATACTGTTAATGCTTACCTTTGTTAAACAAGCTGATTTTATCCTATGAAATGTGACAACCCCTGACATACAAAGGCTGTAAAGGCACCCGCGTTCCCATGCTTCCGCTTAATCCATCTTAGTTGTAAAGGATACCGAAATAGTAAATGACTTTACAGCCCTTATCACGTGTAGTAAAGTAGTTTTTTCCCATAAGAAAACCAATTTCCTTCCTCTTTCTTAGTGGTCTATTTCGGACCTTTGATTCCAACCCCCAGCAAGCAGACCATACGGTATATGAGAAATTCTCTATTTTCTCACGGACCTATTAAGTGAACAGAGAAAGTGACACAACTTTTATCTAAAAGGCATTTGTAGTGAAGGCATTTTATTGCATTGATGCACAGTACAATTGATACGCATACAATGCATACAATCTCTGCTGCAGATGAAAGGTAGCAGTATTGGAATCTCAAATGACTCGGTACTTGTGTATTTTGGCGGCGCCCATCGCATCGCATACCATAAGGCATACGATGGTATGCGATGCGACGCGATATCGCGCGATATTGTACAATGCCATACAATTTTAAAATTGTATGACATTGTATATGGCATACAATGCCATACAATGCGATGCGATGCGATTAAACATTGTATAAGCACCCTAATGGGTGCTTACAATGTTAAATGCACCCCCCCACTATAAACGTGAACCCGAAGCGTGGCGAGCGCAGCGAGCCCGCGAGGGGCGGCGGTACGCGTCCTCCGACCTTTTCATACACCCACTATCCACGTCGACGTGGAGTTGAGAATAGAAAGTGTGGCGAGCGCAGCGAGCCCAAAGCGTGGCGAGCGCAGTGAGCCCTGCGAGGGGACGCGGTTACCTGTAAAGGCCACGAGGGGACTCCGATACCTGTGAAGGTATCCGCGTCCGCTCGCCACGCTTCGGGCTCGGTGTCTCGCTGCGCTCGCCACACTTTCTATTCTCAACTCTACGCCGACGTGGATAGTGGGGGTATAAAAAAAGGTCGGAGGACGCGTACCGCCGCCACTCGCGGGCTAGCTGCGCTCGCCGCGCTTCGGGTTCACGTTTATAGTGGGGGGGGGGGTGGCGTGGGGGTGCATTTAACATTGTAAGCACCCATTACGGTGCTTATACAATCTTTCATCGTATAGGGGGCAAAAATCGCGTGCATGGCATGCGATGCGATTAAAACATCGCGCGATGGAAATCGGGGGCGCCGCTATAATACACAAGTACCAATGACTCCTTATACATTGAGCCTTTAGGTAGTGCAAAATGGCTAACGCACAACTCAAAGTTCTCCTTGTCTACTGTATTTTGAAATCTTTGCCTGGGAGAGACCTTGCTGATGCAGTATTGGTTGCAGTTGCTGTGCGCAGTCTTGCCATGATGTATGACCTGTGACATGAAACTGTTTTCCATAGCCTCATCTTTGTAGCAGAATTTTAAGCCCCCTACACAGCTGTTTCTGTTCCAGTTAATGACTCTTTTTCAATCTATATACTAAAAGGATGATCATTAGCCCCTGTTTGGTATGATTGGGTAATTGTACACCCGACTGTCCTACAAAATCCCTGACTAGAAAAATTGATTCTGTTTTGAAAGCAAAGGGTGGTCTCACCAAATGTTGATTTGATGTAGAGTTCTCATCTGTTCATTCACTTTGCATTTTATTAATTGCCAAAAATAAATAATTGACACTTCGATTTTTGATTTTACTTTGCAGTATTTTTTCCTACACAGTGGGCCAGATTGTGGTGCGGAGCAGGGATGGATGGTGGGAGTAGTAGTGCGGAGTAGGAAGGGAGTAGTGGTACGGAGCAGGGAGGGAGGGTCCACACATTACTTCACTGCCTACAGGGAGGAAGGTAGGGTGGGGGTGGGGGTACAGGCGGCAGGGCTATGATCTTTAAGGCTGCAGCGGCAAGGCAGGAAGGAGCAGAGTACTGCCTGATTCGGAGGGCGGTGCACAGCAGAGAGTAGGCTGTCTAAGTTCTCCTTAACCGTGGCTGCACTACTGTTGGCCATGCGGAGGCGGAACCGTTCTGCCTCTAATTTGAACTGATGGAATGCAGTTCCGCCCCATTCCGGCCAACTTTAACCCCCTGGCTATGAACCATATGGCTCTATTTAATAACTACGGAAAGACAACAGGGGAGTTGCCCCCAAAAATGTCAGTCACAACGTTTGAAATATATACAAATTATCAAGAATGGGTTGGGGTGGAACACTAATCTCCCAATATATAAGTCGACTCCTGGAAATGTTCCCCATACCATAGGTAGGCATTAATGGAATGTCAACACAAGCTCAAGGTCGACTCAAAAGGTCGACATGAGTTTTTCTTGTTTTTTCTTGGTTCTTACTTTATTATCCATGTGCACATACAGTGATAATATGGTATTGCCACGAGCACCATGAGCGCACGCGCTACACTTATACGGTGTGCATGTCGACACATGTTGACAACGACATGTCAGGTGTGGATTTAGACATTGCAATTGCCGGCACCACCGATATTGTTATCTATATTGACTGTGCGACAGGGGAACAATATAATGAATACACATTGACTGATATTGTTAACAATATTGGTCAATGATGCATCGATGACTAGATAGTGAAGATTGAGCTGCATGTACAGACGGAGGATGGGAGGGTTACACACTGGACAGTGAGAGGCCTATTCAGAGCCATTCGGATGGTTGTCCAGCGGTGTATTTCAATATTGGCCAGCGTTTTAGCTCTGGTGCACCATTATCTGCAACAAAGTCTACTTCACCTGTGCACATTAAACTTAGACATACGATAACACGACTTATGGATGCTAGCGTTATATTCCTGCTATACTGTAATAGATTTATTTATTATTATTTTTTCATTTAAAGTGTTTGGATTACATGGCCTGCACTGATAACTAGCTGCAGGCTCAGACTTTCTCCCATATCCCACAAATCTCCTGGAATCTCATTCTGTAAATTAGTGTTCGCAGCGGAACACATTGATGCCAGACAGGGGCTCTAAGGAACATATAGGAACATATATAACATCCATATAGGACCTTATTCTGGTCTGTTCGCAGCCAGCGTTCGTTTGCACGGGACCCGCGAGTCACTTAGATATGCGTGCACATTCCACATCATTCGATGGTCAGTTGGGAGCCCCCCCCCCCCCCCCCCCGCCCGGCCCTGCAGAGTAGAGAATAGCGCAAATTGGGTCATCAGGTTTCCATCGGTCCACCCACTTTTATTCTGTAAGTGGGCAGCTGAGGGCGGGTTTAAGGGGGTCAGGAGGGATGTAGTGGACTTGCCCACTGTTCCGGGTGGCTGGGAGGGTGACTTGATTGTGGGGAGCCTCCTGGCAAGTATGAAATTCAGGGGTAGATTTATTAAGCTCGGTGAAGTGATAAACTGTCTGTTTTTTTTTTATCACCGTCCAATCAGTTCCTACCTGTCATTTCTCAAACCAAGCCTGTAACTTCACAGGTAGGAGCTGATTCAGTGGCGTAGCTTGGTTTGGGGCGCCCCCCCGCTGTTAATGGGGGGCGCCCCCCCCTCCCCGCCGGCCTCCCCCCCCGGCCGCCCGTGTAGTAATGCCCCCGCCCCCCCATCCCCCGCAGGCTTACCTGTCTGCACGTCCCGGCGCCCCTCCTGGCTTCAATCAATTCTATGCAGATGGACCACGATAAAATGGCCGCCCTCATACCGCAGACAGTTTCAGAGAACTGTCTGCTTTATGGGGCGGCCATTTTATCGTGGTCCGTCTCCATAGAATTGAATAAAGCCAGGAGGGAAGCCTGGACGCGCAGACAGGTAAGCCTGTGAGTGATGGGGGGCGGGGGCATTACTATAGCACCACAGCCCCCCTAGCACCCCCACATGCACAGCGCCCCCCCGCCATCAGCATTGAATGGGCCAAAATGAACAGAGACACAATGTAGCATCAGGGGAACTGTAATCCTGCTGCAGCTGATGCACCTTTATCTGAGTCTGAGTTGGATAGTAGGAGAATACGTGAAGTCTCCACTAAAATACACTACAGCGCAAGATCTACTTTACAGGACAACACTGTACAATACCGTACCCCTGAATTATGAATAATCGGTAGTATCAGCAGCATTCACAACAGCCACCCCCCCCCCCCCCCCCCCAAAGCCTACTTCTACCCTGCAGTCAGACAGAATAGGTGACAGCCACTCACTCCAGGCAGGCATCAACCCGCCCGCAAACCCATGGGACCACCCAGCATTTTCTTGGGAACGTACATAAATCACGGTGTTCCCATGGCCCAGCGATGCCACCGCCCCCTCCCTCCTCACTGCAAACGGCCTGGCCCCTAAATGTCCTGCAGCATGACCCCCCCCCCCCCTGCAGAATGACACCCCCCCCCCCCCCTCTGCAGACTGACCCTTGCCCACAACTTTATTTGGCACTTGTTGTATCCGAATTAAAATAGGTGCTGGACCATTAGGTGCCTCTAAATGTGTGCGCCTGTAATTCAGTCTGAGTTTCCATTCTTAATAATGTTATGGGTACCAGAAAAGCGGTGTAACCACATTTTACAGTCATTTGTGAATAGTGTCATTAATAAATATTTGAAGTGGGAAGAGACTGCTGAAACACACGCGGTGTACTTTGTCAGCTGCAGATAAGTATACTGTAAATGTAACACAATTATACAGTGACATCTGCTGGATGCTTGTGGGTACTACAACACATTTTTGATGGAAGTGGATGTAATGTATAAAACGTATGTACACCACAATCGCTTTCACGGCGCACACCCCCAACCAGTGCCCCTGGGAGAGACAGCGATGCACCCTAGATTTGCACTTACGTAGTTGTAAGGTGAAGTATTCAGTTCTACATAAGAAATCAGTGCTGTCTTTCAGTTTATCCCTAATTATATGTAATAAGTAGGCAAAATGCTGCAATTTGTAGGTTCACTGGTAGTAGCAGGGCTAAATGATGTCAATTTGCGTAGTAGAGTCTCATCCCCTTCATTCGGAGCTTTAAATCCCAGATATAACCCCTCATCCTACCCGTTTAGCTAGGAAAAGGGACTCCCAACTGCAAACACCCCCCCCCCCCCCCCACCCCAGTGCCGGACCATCCCAAAAAACTGGGACGGTCCCGCAAAAATCAGGACAGTTGGGAGGTATCGATATGGGTGCTGAGGACTACCTGGAAAATCGACAAAAAATGTTGAATGTAGAGGAGGATGTTGGAAGAGTCAACATAAAGGAGTTGGACACTTAAACAGAGGGACTGGCACCCTGAACCAACAGAGGTTCTATAGCATTCTGCTGCACCATGTAATGCCCCCTGGTCTACTTCTTGTTGGCCAGGGGTTCATCCCATAACAAGAGTCCATACCTCCAAATTCTTGATTGGATATGTTACCTGACTTGTCATTGAATCCACAATAACCACTGTTCTGTGCTTAGCCAAATACTGCACAAATTCCATTGGCGACTCCAGGGGGGCTGTAGTACACTACAAAAATCAAATAGGGGAGTCATACCAACTGCCATTGAGCCAGTTTTGAATCCCAGTTAGTGGCAGTGAGGGTGGTTTCCCTATTTGAATTTTGAACTGTGCTGTCTGGCTGTATAGTAAGGGAATTGCTTATTGCCAAGGGGGACTGACTGTGAGGCAGTCGCTGGATGCACCTAATTTAAAGAAATGACAGCCGGGCAGAGAGAGCTGTTTGCTGCCCGGCTGTAGTCTAAAACAGGAGCATCAACATTTTCAATTCTCCTTCTGGATCGCTGGCAGCCAATCAGGAGCAACATTGGTGGTATTGGTAACTGTTCCTGATTGGCTGCCAGACCACAAGCTCCTATTGGCTCGTGGCTCCTATTGGCTATTGGCTCGTGGCCCAGAGGTGGGAGAACTGAAAATATCGATGCTCCTTCTTAGACTACAGCCGGGCAGCACACAGTTCTCTCTGCCAGGCTGTAATTTCTTTAAATTAGGTGAGTCCCTCCCCCCTTGGCAACAAGCTATTCCCTCCCCCCTTTGGCAATGAGCTATTCCCTCCCCCCTTGGCAATGAGCAATTCCCCCAACTGTCATTTCACTCCCCCTTTGCAATGAGCATTTAACTCAAGCATGTATTCCCCCTTGGCAACGAGCATGAAGCCCCCTTGGCAACAAACATGAAGTCCCCTTGGCAACGAGCATGAAGTCCCTGGCATCGAGCATAAAGCCCCTTGGCATTGAGCATGGAGCCACTGACATCAAGCAAGAACCCCCTAGCAATGAGCACGTAAGTGTAATACCACCCCCCTTTTTGTGATGCCACGCCTCCTTCCCTCGAGGTCACGCCCACTTTTCAGTCCGCCCTGTGGCATAAAGGGCCCACAATGGGGAATGCAGTGATAGGGGCACATGTTTAGGGGTATGGCCGGTCTTCTGAGGAGGTGTGACCAACTTCCATGAAGGTGTGGCTAATACTGAGTGAGTCTGCCCTTGATAAATATAGAGTATATATAGTATATACTGCTAGTGCATGCGTGGTAATGTACCAGACTATAGTGCTGTATAGTATAATGTAACATATGTATAATGTTATTCAACTGCACA
Organism: Crinia signifera; assembly: GCF_055691185.1. Taxonomy (NCBI): domain Eukaryota; kingdom Metazoa; phylum Chordata; class Amphibia; order Anura; family Myobatrachidae; genus Crinia; species Crinia signifera. Next base: position 314,531,151 of record NC_139221.1, read on the forward strand.
GTTTGGATCCTGATCCCTACAGGAGGAGGTGGCAGTAGGCAGTGGTGCCCACTGGTTTCCCCTGTGGGCCAGTGAAACCCTAGCAGCCAGCACATATATTACATAGATTATTTGCATGTTTAGATGTGCTAACACCCCCCCATGCAATCGGTGATTGACGCTGAAGCCCTAGGACAGCACCCGCCACAGCACCCGCCCAGACATATTCGGAACCAACGAATAGTTTTCCCAGTCTGCGACAGAGACAGACTGATCGTGGCTGGCACCGACATCACAGACCCTCCCATAGAATGCCTGACACTCCCAGAAAACAGATGGTTTCCAACCCCAAGGGCCGGCTTCCTGTCAGTCCAACTGTGTGTGTGGGAGAATTGCGATTACGATCCATACACTTTGGGCGGGGTGTACACTGTCCGCCACTAATAAAGTTTTCTTTAAAAAAAGTATTTTCTCCTCCGCTGCGTGAAATGCTGCAATACTTGTATTTCCATTGAAGTCACTGTGAGGATTGCGGGCTCCGATCTACTAAAAGCACCCGCGGGGTGCGATTGTATTTTTGTGTTTCCCGCCCTTTATTTGTTGCAGGGCCAGATTAAGGTATGTGGGGGCCCTGGACAACTCCCAACCCTTCACTCGCCGTTTCCACCTCGCTGGTTCCATTCGGCAAGGTGGAAATGACGAGTACAGATGTAGCAGGCTACATCTTTGCAGGGGCTGGCGATTCTATGTGGCCGGCTACCGCCAGGGACGCGCGCGCATGAGACGCTCGCGTGCCCCATGGCAACGGAGCCTGCCGCCGGTCCCCGCTGTCGACGCCGGTCCCCCTCGCCGCCCGACACCCCCACCAAATTGGGCAGTGTCTCCCTGAAGTGGAGATGGGCAGGGAGACGATGCCCAGCCGCCGCGCGTCCCAGTCCCTATCACCGGCGCTCGCCATTGAAGGGGATCTGGCGGGAGCCGGCTCCATCTGTATGTCCATTAAAACAGCGAGGCTCACCACAAAATGCAGTGGACTCACTGCATTTACGGCAAACCTCGCCCTTTAAGGGGATCCTCGCCGTCCTCTCGCAGGGCGGGATGTTATAACATCCGCGGCCCCCCTTCGCCGGACATCGCATTATTAGTAACGGCATATGCTATAACATATGCCGTTATTCATGCAAGGGACAGCTCTTGCGGTAAGAGCTGTCCCTTGCGATGCGGTGCCGGCACTGGACTTCCGGGTCTGTGACCCGGGAGTCCATCTGCGCATGCGCAGACCCCGGCGCCGGCCGCAGGGCACGCTGGGAGGGATCCGTGACGGATCCCTCAAACAGCGCTGCGGTAAGAAGCCCATAGGCTTCTGCAGGGATTCGCCAGCTTTAGCTGGCGATTCCCTCCGCAGCGCTGACACTGCGGAGGCGCCATATAGCATATAGAAATGCGGTAGAAACCCCGAAAACGGGGTTTTTACCGCATTTCTGCTATATAGCATCCCGCCCAATGTGAGGATTTCTCCCTAAAATCGAATACGACATTTTAAACCGTCCATAATCTGAATTGGAATTATCCTAATAAAAGATAAAACAACCTGATTCTTAGCTGGTTACAGGTATCTGATTCTACAAGTTACTTTACGCTAATAATTAGTCACACGGCGGCCTCTGCTCCCTCCCGGATCTGCTGCAGTATTCTTCGCACATTCGGATGGTATTTTTAGCTCCACGGCTGGCATGTGAGTGCCAACAATAGTAAGGAAACACTCTGAAAAACATGACAGCAGCCCATGCCTCACCGAGGTACAGGCACATGTTATTACCAGGACCACGCGGCCGGCAGGGTGAGATCACTGTCTGAGGGTGTAGGTGTGAGTAGGTAGCAGAACATATTGCTCAGTGCTGTGAATCAGGCAGTGTTATAATTAGCAGCTTACTGTACAGTACATCTCTGCGGATGGTCATTGTGGCTTGTGCTTGTTACCAGTATAACAAATGTACTTATTCCTCTTACGGCAACACTGAGCAACACAAATAGCCAGTGTGACATTGGTTTCCTCAGCACACTCTGTGACTGACGCACTGTGCCTGGCAGGGTGAGGCAAAAGTTCCTCTAATCCAGTTATATATAAAAGTTATGGGACAGTTTGTAGCGGCGCAGCCAAACCGGTCCTGGAGATCTGCCAACGGTCCATGTCTTCCTAGCTGGTGCACAGGTGTAGTCATTACTAACTATCACATTTTCTAGATCACCTAGCTGGTGCACAGGTGTAGTCAGACATTACTAGCTGTCACATTTCCCAGATCACCTAGCTGGTGCACAGCTGTTGTCAGTCATTACTAGCTGTTACATTTCCCAGATCACCTACCTGGTGCACAGGTGCAGTCGTTACTAACTGTCACATTTCCCAGACCACCTAGCTGGGACACAGCTGTAGTCATTACTAACTGCCACATTTCCCAGATCACCTAGCTGGGGCACAGCTGTAGTCATTACTAACTGTCACATTTCCCAGATCACCTAGCTGGTGCACAGCTGTAGTCATTACTAGCTGTTACATTTCCCAGATCACCTACCTGGTGCACAGGTGCAGTCGTTACTAACTGTCACATTTCCCAGACCACCTAGCTGGGGCACAGCTGTAGTCATTACTAACTGTCACATTTCCCAGATCACCTAGCTGGGGCACAGCTGTAGTCATTACTAACTGTCACATTTCCCAGATCACCTAGCTGGTGCACAGCTGTAGTCATTACTAACTGTCACATTTCCCAGATCACCTAGCTGGTGAACAACTGTAGTCGTTACTAACTGTCACATTTCCCAGATCACCTAGCTGGTGAACAACTGTAGTCGTTACTAACTGTCACATTTCCCAGATCACCTAGCTGGTGCACAGCTGTAGTCATTACTAACTGTCACATTTCCCAGACCACCTAGCTGGTGCACAGCTGTAGTCATTACTAACTGTCACATTTCCCAGACCACCTAGCTGGTGCACAGCTGTAGTCATTACTAACTGTCACATTTCCCAGATCACCTAGCTAGTGCACAGCTGTAGTCATTACTAACTGTCACATTTCCCAGATCACCTAGCTGGTGCACAGCTGTAGTCATTACTAACTGTCACATTTCCCAGATCACCTAGCTGGTGCACAGCTGTAGTCATTACTAACTGTCACATTTCCCAGATCACCTAGCTGGTGCACAGTTGTAGTCATTAATAACTGACATTTTCAAACCTGCTACATTCATTCCTAGTAGATCCACAGGTTGCCCGATATACATGAACTGTAGGTAGATCTTGAGGTACAGGTTTGGCCACCCCTGGTTTACAGGCACTGTAAGATCACTTTGGTTTATTAACTTGTACAGTTGTGTCCCCTAACTAGATGTTGGTCGAGCCACATTTACCCCCCCCTACTTTTGTGTTCTCAGTGGCACCAGAGTCATGGCTGGCAAAAGGGGCAGAGCCACAGAAGGGTTGGACATGGCCTGCACTCCTTGAGCAGTTGGACAGCTGTTAGATGTGGTGCTCCTGTAGTTCCCCCAACTGTCCCCCCGCCTGTGGGACTCTGCAACCTGCTGGTGGGACAGCAGGACAGTGTCCTTTTGGTGTGACTTTTCCACTGAAACCAGGACAGTTGGGAGGAATGGTTTACAGCGCAGGGATTGGTTAAATACGAAACGGTGCCTGTGACAACTGTCATCAGGGAGGACAAGATTACATGTGGGGGATTCACTCAGAAAGGCACAATCACTCTCTAATGAACAAAACCACACGTACTGCAGGTGGGGCTGATGTAACATGTGCAGAGAGAATTAGATTTGGGTGTTTTATTGTTTCTGTGCAGGGTAAATACTGTGCTTTATTTTTACACTGCAATATAGATATCAGTTTGAAGTACACCCCCCACCCAAATCTAACTCTCTCTGCACATGTTACATCAGCCCCACCTGCAGTGCACATGGTTTTTTCCATTTGAGAGTAATCGTACCTTTCCAAGTGAACCAGAATAACCCCCATTGTCATCCAATGTGATACCGACATCAACACTATAACAAAACCACGGTGCCACCTATCATTTTATAGAATGCACTTGATAAATGTTACCTCAATGCTGACTGGTTGCCTTTTTTCACTGCTTCATACAGATGGACCAGCTCACATTGGTGCTGCTCCTGGCAATTCTATTGCCATTCACTAGCCGCCAGCCGACAGAAGTGGGCGTGCGCGCACAAGATGCTTGCACGCCCCGTTCTGTTGGAACCCGCCGCCACCCTCCACCGGCTCCCCGCTGCTCCCCTGTAGCCCCCAACACCACCCACTGGCCCTTCCCGTCTCCCTGAAGCAGAGACGGGCAGGGAATCCGCTCGTACGTCCCTATCAGATGGAGCTTCTGTCCGCCAGCCTGCGCCAGCTCAGGAGTTTTAGCGATTCTAAAGGCTGGCTGTCAGGCGCTCCATCTGTACATCTCTCCCAGGGTGGGATGTACTAAGCCGAAAATGCGGTAAAACCCCCGTTTTACCGCATTTTCATATGTACTAAAACCCCGCCGTCACCCTATGGGCTTCTATCGCCACCCGCCGCCACCGTTGACCCCCCTCTCCCCCTCCCCCGGGCTTACCTTGCATCAGGTGACGCAGCCGGACGTCCTTACAGCTGCAGAGGGGAGGAGGAGGCACCGGGGACAGCCTGCTTAGCTTTCCCCGGCATGAGGGGAGAAGGAAGTGACGGAGATCCCCCCCGCACACCACATTACAGGTATCGCGGGGGGCCTCCGTCACCGCACCGCGATGCCAGCCGCATATGTTAGTACATATGCACTGGCATCGCGGCGGCCAGGCGTGTGAAGGGCGGCCATGTATATTAATACATCCCGCCCACACTGTTTAACCCCAATGCACTTTCCCTGCCAATTAACAAACGAATCCTACTGTCTCCCTAAGGAGAACTCTGTTTACCACTTTGTACAAAACATTTACATGAATGATTCATCCGAGCCATCTCTCCCCTCATTACACAGGGTAAACCTACAGATCTGGCATAAACACACCACCACAACACTATACCTCACTCACTGTCCACAGGCAGCTGTTTACAGAGAAACACAAAATTAAATGCAGACATTTTCACTCCTCACCGGGAGAAGCCCAGAGAGGAGACCAGATACGAGTCAGGGGGGCAGGACGAGCCAATAACAGTAAAAAATATCAATTTGTTGGTCCACGGATTGCGGGAGGGGCTAATATAATGCAAATAATTTTAGCCCCTCCCCACAAACCAGCAAAATAAAAAATTCTGAGGGTAAGTGCGGTGCGGCGGCGACGCGTGAGACTAGCCCACCTTCCTGGGGGGTCTGGTGAGGGATCTGATTTGCGGGAGCCTCCTGGCTATTCCGGGAGGGTAGGCAAGTATGATCTACTTATGTACTTGTGAAATTCTCTTTAACCCGCTGACAATTTTTCGGGGCAGCATTAATCTGCACGCTAGGCTCTGAATAAATGCAGCTTAGTGAGCAGGTCTGAATTACCCCCTAGGAGAAGAAAATTTGAAACTTATCTAAAGTGCTTTTATTAAAAAAAAAAAAAGTTTTTTGATATTTGAAAGAAAAAATCAAAACAGTCGGCTTTCAGATATCGGAATGTCACCAATCGGATCACATCAGCAACATTGTAACTTTGAGGCACCAGGCAAAGCATTGTGGGGGGGGGGGGGGGGGGTAGGCATGCATTATAGGGGTGGGGGGGGGTTGGGGCGGAGGAAGGCTTATTTACATTTCTCCAGTGGATGCAAATGTCTGCAACGCCTGCCGCGCTGACCAATCAGCACCGATATACTGGGAGGGGGGGGGGGGGGGGGGGAGGGGTGCTCGGGGGCTTAGAGAGCGGCAGCTGCGGGGGAGTTTCACTTCCACACCATGTATCTGACTGGTCACATTACTTGCCAGGAAAACTAGTGTCAGTGTTGCAAGTAAGTACTGCAGGTGTCTGAGCTGATGCCAGACACACACACACACACACACACACACACACACACACACACACACACAGAAGTATAACTTTATTACATATACACACACCTCACTTTTACACCAATATACCAATATTACCAACCCAGGGTCCAGCGCTGGCCTCCCTCCTCCATAGCCAGCTCACCCCGCTGTCAGTGCACCTTATGAAAAAGTGTCCCGGCTGTGGCATGACTCTGCGGGCTGTTGGAGCCCGGTGCTGGTTTCAAAATACGGGGACCCCTAGATTTTTGGTCCCCCGTATTTTTGGAACCAGGTCCGGATCAATGAGCCCGGGGCTGATTATGCTCAGGAGGGGGGACCTCACACAATTTATTTATTTTTTTAACCACAAATTCGCACATTTCCTCAAATACGCACATTTTTATGACTAAAAATCGCACATTATCGCACTTTTTTGCCCGAAATGCGCAGCTCATTAAATGTGTGAAAAAAATGCGATTGTAAAAAGTGCGATAATGGGCGATTTTGAAAAGTTACCAAAACTCTCATCCTATTGAATGTCACCCAGAGTCTCCTTCTCCTCCTGCATATTTTCAGAAGGTAATGAAAAAACGCACTGCCAAAAAGAAAAACACTCTGTTCATGCAAAAATGTCTAATTTCCAGGTATTGCCTGTGCTAGGAATACCCTGGAGGTCCTTAGCAGACCACATTCACCTGCCCACGGCCGGCACATAGTTCCTGCCCCTGACCAGCAGTACGCACAGTATCGTGCACATAAAGAGACCAGTCAGCTCAGATCCCAGTCCCCAGCTCGCTCTCATAAGCAGTGGAGCTTACCCCCAGTAAACTGGGAGTTTGAGGAGGTGACAAGAACGACTGCCTCCTCTCGCAGGGGTGAATACAGCGACTTACAAATGGCCTGTGTCCCTTTAGCAGGGAAATTGCCCCATCAAAAACTGTTCTCCGAAACCATACGGGTATTCCCGACATCCCGGCCTTATTCACTCCAGAAATAGACCCGGCCCTCAGCACTGGTGGGAAAAAGGTCCCTAGCTGACTACAGATAAGCTCCTTAGGAAAGTTCAGTTTAAAGTAGAAGATGCTGCCAGTCCTATGTTATTCGCAATGGAAAAGGCAGAAAAAGAAGGGGTATTGGCAGGTTCCCTAGACTCCCTAATAGTCTCAAAAATGACCCTTTTAAGGGCAGTTAGTAGGGCTACGCTTATGATAGGACAACTTTCGACTTTATATCTAATGCCCGGAGAACTCGCTGGCTAGCAACTGCAGGCTTAACAGATGTAGCACCCAGACCTGTAGATGTCTCCAACCTGGTAGACTCAGACCTTTTCAGGCCCGACTTTATAGATGAGGTCTAACTCCATTACAAGGCCCGTAAATCGTTTGCAGACCTTAAGGGCCACCAGCCTTATGGCCCGAGAGCAATGAGTCACAAGAGGTCCAGGACCCTCCAATGCTCCCTGTCTTAAGAAAGACAGAGGATACAGTGAGTCACATGCCAGTGTTTCCTCTTCCCTGTCTTTCTCATGCCTTAACCTCCTGGAAACAGATTACCACGGACAGGTGGTTGTTAAAGGTGGTAGAAAAAGGTATTTTATCTCCCTCTAATGCGATTTCCCAACCAGGTACATTCCTGTTCAATAGGTGCAAGTCCCCTCCTGGACACAGTTCAATCCCTGGCCCTTCAGCAGGGAAAAATAGAACTCGCAGACACTTCCCAATGAGGCTGGGTCAGCCATTTTTTTTCCTGTAAAGAAACAGGATGGCTCCTACAGACCAGTCTTAAACATAAAGTTCCTGAACCGGTATATACGACCACGATCCTTTTGCATAGAAGGCCTTACAGATGTCCCCTTAGTGCTAGCCTGGAACGACTACTGCGTCAAAATAGATTTAAAAGAGGCCTTTCACACAATACAAATTCACCCAAACCACAGGCGAATCTTAAGGTTTTGGTGGAAAGAAGTCCTTTACCAATGGACCGTTATGGTCTTTGGCCTATCCAATGCCCCTTATACATTCATGAAGGTGGTAATCATACACCTGAGACAGTCAGGGGTTCGATGTATCATTTATTTAGATGACCTCCTAGTGCCATACTCAGCACAGGAGGCCCTTATAGTCCAGAGGGATACCATTCTGTCACTTCTCCAGAATCTAGGTTTTACCATAAGCCCTGAAAAATCAGTGTTACTCCCTTGCCAATCAATCATCTTCCTGGAATTCCTAATATATTCCTCTTTCTTCATCAACTGCAGTTCCTCTTGACAAATGGAACGCCTTTCAGACACATGTTGCCCATATCCTCACACACCAACTATCCCTAAGAGACTTAGTCAGAATAATAGGGAAAATTAGAGCCTTGGATCTGGGATTTCTTCATGCTCCACTGATATGCAGAAAATCCCAGAACCTCTTCTCTCCTTCGAAAGGGTCTGGCATGGACAGACAAAATAGTTTGCCCTCCAGCAGTTTGGAAGGAGATTCGTGGCTGGGTAACTCTTCCTCTCCCTCCCCCCAGGTCTCTCCTACCCCCCCCCCCCCCCGCACTGAACAAGGTAATCACATCAGACGCATCTCTTTCTGGGTAGGGGGCATTCACTAAGGAGAAAGCAGTGTGAGGAAAATGGTCCAATCGAGATTTATCAGCACACATAAATCTCCTAGAATTAAGAGCCGCCAACCTAGCTCTAACCTCACTAATTCCCTCAAAAACCGAACACATATCCATACAGCTCTGTTTAGACAACAGACCCACAGTTTCATATATCAACAAGATGCATCCACCAACTGCCTATTCTGCACCTACAGTAACTTGGCTCTAGATTTTTTAGCCTCCAAATTCAAAAAAGGCTTGGCTTCCACCATGATACTCTCGTACGGTTCGGCGTTAGCCCTCCTAAACCCAGGGTTTACAGAAAATAAATTATACCTCTCGCTACTCAAAGGTATTTTCCTATCTTGGCCTCCATGTCCACGATATTCGTCTACTTGGGACATCACCCCATTTTTAGACTTTCTAGCCACTATATCGCCATCGGCCATCATTTTCGGTTGTTCGAAAAAAACTGGCTTTGCATCTAGGACGCGCCTGCACTTCTCAGTGGCTCCTGCAGTCCGGACACCCTCTAGCTGGCTGTGTGAAGGTATGTGACGCTTTTTCCTTCACAGCGGCAGTTGGGAGGCTTGCACCTAACCCCACCAGAACAAAAAGAGTTTGCAGATTATAGATTCCTACAAATTAATATTTACAAGGGAAATGTGAACTTTATTTAGGACAAATTATACTTGATAGACTCCAGTTCTGGGTTCCCTTTCTGTCTGGGCCAGGGACTGGACTCCCCTCAGCCCCCCCCCTGATGGCGGCCCTGACCGCTATATATTATAGTGATTTGTTTGCGTGATGTATCCCATCATGTACAAGTTCATATTCGTTTTACAGAGATTTTCCACACAAGTCGGCTGTTTTCCATGTAAAATCCCATATCATAAGCCTGGAGTATGAGGAGTGAGTCATTTCACACTTTTATCATAATGCCAAAGGTGCAAACAGTTAGTCACTCACGTTAATACCCAGAATAACATAATAGGAGCCTTAATGCTTTAACGTTCCGCTCCCAGAACAGTACATTTCTGGCTGTTTATGTACATAGTGTCAAAAGACAAATGTACTGAATGTTCTACTGCTAATGACTGTGGAAACTGCGCAGAGAAATGCAGAGGAGATAAAACTTAAATGGCTTAGCGTGTTTTTTATTTTTTATTTTATTTAGCGAATGTACTTCAGTACATATTTTATGTTTTTTTAATTTTTATTTATAACACTATCGGTTTATTTCTTTGTTTGCAATTCTTGACCAGATCTAGCTGGCAATTCAACACCGCACGCTAAGCAGCGGTTGTTCGATGCTTAGCGAGCGGCTTAATGAAACCCGGCGGAACATACACCCCCCCCTGCCGAATACCCTCGGTAACATGTACATGAACACATCCCCTCGCATGTGGTCATAGGGGAGAGAAACATTAGATGGTTGCCAACAGGGCTATTTTTCAGCAGGCTCCAGCAGGAACTGAGGCCCTTATTCTAGTTCACTCTTTCTGACAAAATATGTCTTAGATGGACAAAACCATGTGCACTGCAGGTGAGGCAGGTGTAAAACCCCACCCAAATCTAATTATCTCTGCACAAGTAACACCTGCCTCACCTGCATTGCATATGGTTTTGTCCATCTAAGAAATATTTTGTCAGAAAGAGTGAACTAGAATAAGGGCCTCAGTTCCTGCTGGAGCCTGCTGAAAAATAGCCCTGGTTGCCAACCATCCAATGATTTCTCTCCCCTTTGGAAATAAAAATAATTCTAGACTGGTTTTTATTTCCTTCAGTGTCCGCCAAAGACAGGGCGGGTGCTGATGGCCCACTTTCCCAGGGGAATGGCCATCATTTTTAAGGGGATGCCACTAAAACTCTGGGTGTTCCCCTCCTGATGCTCCACTTCCTCCCCTATCTGTGCAAATACGCGCATGTGCAGAGCCGCATAGTTGGTCCTCGGAGCAAATACGTTAAGGAACGATTGAACGTGAATCAGGCCACTAGTGGAGCACAGGGGTATTCAATTGAGCGTGAGGTTAAAAACCTTGAGTACTTGTGGCCAATTTTGGATTACCGCGGTGATGTGTGTGGTATCCAATCAAAAAAATGGTTGTAGACATTGGCTGCTAAAGAGGTGGGGCTGCAGCACAGTTCAAAATTCAAATAGGGGAGAAACGCCCACTGCCAGGGAGTCAGTTTGGAATGGCAGTTTTCATACACAACCCAGAAATTTACATCTGAAACACAAAAAATTGTCTTTTTTTGTTAATGATTTTTATTAACTTTAGGGTTCTTTCATAAATGTAAGAAATATTTGCATCAAAGTACTTTCATTCTGTAAAAAAAAAAAACTGATTTTGGTTATTGTGTATTATCACGGTGCCCATCGCATTGCATACCAAAAGGCATACGATGGTATGCGATGCAATGCGATATCGCGCGATGTTGTACAATGTCATACAATTTTAAAATTGTATGACATTGTATATGGCATACAATGCCATACAATGCGATGGAATGTGATAAAAAATTGTATAAGCACCCTAATGGGTGCTTACAATGTAAAATGCACCCCCACGCCACCCCCCACTATAAACGTGAACCCGAAGCGTGGCGAGCGCAGCGAGCCCGCGAGGGGCGGCGGTACGCGTCCTACGACCTTTTCATACCCCCACTATCCACGTCGGCGTGGAATTGATATTAGAAAGTGTGGCGAGCGCAGCGAGCCACCGAGCCCGAAGCGCGGCGAGCGCAGCGAGCCCCGCAAGGGGATGCGCATAACTTCACAGGTATACGTGTCCCCTCACGGGGCTCGCCACGCTTCGGGCTCGGTGGATCGCCACACTATATAGAATCAACTCCACGCCGACGTGGATAGTGGGGTTATGAAAAGGTCGTAGGACGCATACCGCCGCCCCTCGCGGGCTCGCTGCGCTCGCCACGCTTCGTGCTCACGTTTATAGTGGGGGGTGGCGTGGGGGTGCATTTAACATTGTAAGCACCCATTAGGGTGCTTGTACAATTTTTACTCGAATAGGGGTGTAAAATCGCGTCGCATCGCATGCCATCGGGTTTATGACATGCGATGCGATAAAAACATCGGGGGCACCGTTATTATACACAAGTACCCTGATTTCTCCTCTCAGAACTTGACATTCATTCTCTTCTTCTATTAAGAAAATTTTTTAAGGCTAATATTTTCAGACTTATACCCCCCCCCTTTCACACCCAGGGCCGCCAAGAGGGGGGGGGGAGCGGGTACTAATTACCCGGGCACGGGCTTGCTGGAGGGGCCCGGCGGGGGCCCTGGTCTGACCCCCCTCAGCTGCTGTTTTTGAAGAAGGGACAACCCAGGTTGGCACCTTTCACACTGAACCCGGGATAACCCTGCATTTCTATGAGAATATCATTGAAAATTGCCTTTTTTGGGCCCACAAAGATAAGGTAATTAGGGAGAGGGTAAAGGGAGAGAGGGAGGGTGGGCCTTTGCAGACATTGCAGGCTTTCATGGGTGAAATAGCACTGCTGGGGTCTGTTGTGCCACAGAGCTTGCACAGTGTCTTCCTGTATGCTGTGTGATTGCCAATGCAGACATTTTTGGCTTTCAGACTGTCAGGAGATAAAACGCACTGCTGGGGTCTGTTGTGCCTCAAACTATGCACAGTGTCTCCCTGCACGCTGTATGCTGCCTCTGGGCAGGGCCGGCGCCACCACTAGGCAAGGTTAGGCATTTGCCTAGGGCGCCGGCCACTGGTGGGCGGTAGTGAGCCGACCAGCAGCAGTAGCAGCAGCAGGAAGCTACTATCGCAGTCCGCAGAGGAGAGGATCAAGAAGAAGCAAGCTGCCTGCAGCTATTATGTAAGTATTCAGTCCCCCCCCCCCGCCGGAGCCCGCCCGTCTGTACTACCTTGCTGCGCTGCCGCCTGCCAGGCGTTGACAGACTAGTCAGTCAGTCGCAAGTCATCAGGCCTGGCCAGGCGGGCCTACAGCTACAGCAGCCAGTGGGAAACTTCGGCGGCGGCAGCCCCTGCCCCCGCCGGCAAGTCAGCGTCAGCGGCACAGACAGCAAGTGAGCAATGCTCCTGTCTTATAAATCTCCGGTGGGTGGAGGAGCTGCTGCCGCCCGCCCCCCTCCCCCCGCCCACCCAGCTACTCGGTGACACTGCCACCATCCTCTCCCTCTGGATGGTGGCAGTGATTTTTACACGGTGGTGCTTGCTTCCCCCCTCTATGGGGGGGTTTCATCCTCCTCTGCATGGTGGCAGTAATTATTTTTTCAAGGTGGTGCGGGGGGGGGGGGGGGGGGTCGGGTGTCACTAGCAGTTATTTTTTTACACGGTGGTGCTTGCTTCCCCCCTCTATGAGGTGCGGCGGGGGGGGGGGGGTAGGGGTATCCTGTAGGTTTGCCTAGGGCGCCTAGATGCCTTGCACCGGCCCTGCCTGGGGGCGTGTATGTGAGCATCAACATTAACAGGAAGTTGCCCTACTAGCCAATTAGCATCAACAGACATCAGCAGAGGAAACATGGGAAGGAAGGACATGTCTCTGCACCTTTCAGACCAGCCAGTAGTTCGGGAAGGACCCGGGAACAACCCTGATAGCTAGCAGGGTTGAAGTCATGGCAAATTTTCCCTGGAATTTGGCCCAGGAACCTTTCAGACCAGCGCTAGTCGCGGGTTGTTCCCGGACCCAACCCGGGAATATAGGCTGGTCTGAAAGGGGTATTAGGTACATACATCTCATCAATTAATACAGACATACTAATCGCATATATACTTACACTAGTAACCCTGCTCAAAGCAAATGCTTTAAAAGCTAGTCTGCTACCTTGTGATTGCCTTTTTGTGCATGTGTGAGAGAGAAAGAGAAGAAGTTTCACTCGCTGCCAACAGATGGCAGTGTTTCGGACACAAACAGACACTCCACAAATATATAGATCATATGAAATTAGTATGTCAAACGACATCCTTTGTGATGTCAGGAATGTCATGTTTAGGACCCGGAAGTCCCTTTGTACATGCTGGTGGTGTGGGAGGGGACCGGATCCCTCTCTGGGGAAATCACAAAAAAAATTACTTCAACTGTATTTGCATTATGTGTTATGGTTTTTGGGTGTGAATACACAGCTGTGACCTCTGTTGACCTTTCCTGAACAATGTCTGGCACCTGCAAACACTAGGACTTCGTCTTTATTAGCCATGTTTGAAGGGGTAGATTAGGTCCGCCCCAACTTCGCTGCCACCAGGTCTTGTGTAAGGACAAAGTACCAGAGATCTTTTAGCAAATGGTCAAAAGGTGAAACTAACTATATATCCCCATATATATATCTTTTCATTTTTTTCTGTTATGTACTTGGAATGCGTAAGTACAAACACATGGACATTTTGTTCCACACAATTGGATGGTAGGATTTATATATTCTATATTTATTGATCTAATCAGTGGTGCTTCACTATCTCTTTTTTGATATATTTTGTACCTCTTTTCAACCAGGCCGGTAATACCTGGTTTTAGTGTTAAGCTGACCCTTTTTGCACCATACCTTTTGTCTATTGACTATGTTACAAGCTGGAGTCACAGCTTTTGTCTGTTTTTTCTACGGTTTCACCTCAACCAATATTCCAGGTTCAAGCTATAACCAGCCCCAAGGTCTGGATTTGCACAGAGTATAACAGAAGCAAGCACCAATCAGCACTGCTGGAGAAGCACCAGCCTCCTGTAGCCAGAGCCGGATTAACAATGGGCCTGATGGAGCTACAGCTCCAGGCCCACTCTCTGAATAGGCCCATTTTATAGCTGAGGGTCAGGGCTTTCCAACAAGCCCGGCCCCGCGTTGCTAGCTCCCTGGGAACCGGAGATACCGCCAGGCAAAGCTGGAACGTTTTCCCCATAGGATAACATGAGACCTGCTAATTCCTACCCCCACCTGGTTCCAACAGCATCGCAGAAGCTCGAGGTTCATCTCAGTCTAACTCAAATTGCTGGGCCTTCAATCTGATACCAGGTTGGTCCATATGGATTCATTGGTTCTAGAGATATTGCGGGAAAACCGATTTTTTCATTTTTGAAATGTAACTTCATAGCTGTTCATGTTGTTTGAGGACAGATTTCTCAGGAACCAAATGGCCCAGTTTCACAGGACCAAAATCATTTGAAAATCATTCGAAGCCCACATGTAAATGGGTCAGTTGGTTCCGAAGATAATGCTGGTTAACTACCCAATTTTTAATGCGCACCTTTGGCGCGCAATGCCCGTTTATGAAGCATATTGTGCATTATTGCTCAATCTGTTTGGTATAGTGTGTATTTTGGCTCAATTCATGTGGCAAAATTTTGCCTTAATCTGTTTGGCATAACGTAAATTTCCACTCAATCCGTGTGCCATAGTGTGAATTTTGGCTCAGTCGGTGTGAATTTTTGATCATTCCATGTGGCATAATGTGTAAGAGGCAAGTACAATATAAAGGGGTTACTCTTTTGTTGCATGATTTTTATAAGGGGTATATGGGGTCCGGTATGATATGCTGGCAGTCGGAATCCCGGTGATCGATTAACCGACGCCGGAATCCCGACCTCCGCAATGCCGACAAGGGGGGGTTGTGGATCGCTCCCCCTTGCAGGGGACACCCATAAAGGGACAAAGTGCATTGCAGTGGTCGGGATTCCGGCATCTGTATTTTGACCGCTGAGATTCCGACCACCGGCATATTGATCGCATCCCGGTATATGGTGTGGTAAACTTAGGTGACCACATAAAAGGTGCTTTTTATGACTGGAGTGCCGCCTCACCCCGCAAGTATCTTAGGATCTTAGGACATCGGCATCCTGTGGGTGCACCTTTTGGAGGGCACTGTTAGGAGCGGCTCAGGCAGCGCTGCCCCGGTACGCCGCGGGCGACGCACCTCGGCAGTTGCTGGGCAACCGGGACGCCGCCGCGTCATTCCCTCTGTGCTTCCGCCGGATGCAGACGTGAGTAGCGCTGCGCCGGCGATCCTGACTCCCAGCGCCACGGATGTTGCTAGGCAGCCGGGACGCCGCCGCGTCATCAGTCCCGCACTTCCGCCGGACGTTGACGCGCACTCGGCAGTGTTCTCACAGTTCCTTCCTCCCCTGCCGCAGCGGTTGCCTAGGCAACGGGGGACGCCAGGCGGCCGCGGGGAGGAGGGGACAGTCTGCAGGCCCTTCACAGCTGATTAGCGGCAGCTGCGGGGGACGCCCTTTTGGCGCCTATTTAAGCTCCCGGGCACTACTGTCTGACGCCGGTGATAGTTCTTCCTTGGTTGGTCAGAGTGCTCCCGGTTTCCTGGTTCCTGGTGGTCTTGGTTTCTGCCCTGCTTCCAGCATTCCAGTATCTGTTCCCGTGTTGCTGCTGAGGATTAACCCTTCTTGTTCTGTATCTTCATCTTTCAGATAAGTGGGGGTTATCCTTATCTTTATTTGCTGCTGCATATTCAGTATTGTTTAGTACCATCCTTGAGTATTGTTACTCCTGTATGCCATTTAGTGTTAAATACCATCCGTTGAGTATTGTTACTCCTGTACGCCTTTTATTGTTCATATACCATCGTTTGAGTATTGTTACTCCTATATATCGTTTATTGTTTAAATACCATCTCTGGAGTATTGTTACCCCCAGTACCATTTAGTGGTAGTTCTATCATCTTCCAGTCGTGTGAGTCCTCGCCTGTGGTTGTAGTCAGTTGTTCCCCTTGTCCTCCGTTGGCCTTGACGGGCACGTTGTCACATGTAAGACCTGGTGGCATCGGGGGCGGAGCCTGACTAACGGGCTCTGCCGAACGCGGCTATTATAGGTGAAGCCTTAGCCCTTGCACGTGTCCATCAATTCTATCCGGAGACAACGGAGTTAGGGTTGGCGGGGACTCTACGGATCCTAACAGGCACCTGCCAATATATCTTCCTGCATTTTTCCTATGCCAGCCCCCTGCTTTTTCCAGGCATATATAATTAGTTGAAAGTATTTACACAAATAGAGACCCATGAGCAGACCACCCAACCAGAACACTGGTCAAGCCCCCCAGATTATTAGGTGCTGGCCACAACCCCTATTATTGCGCATAATAGGCCCTTGATAATTTTCAGCTCCAGGCCCATTTAGACCTTAATCTGGCTCTGCCTGTAGCACAGATTACCTCCAGGTGAGTTGCCAGACCAGATAATGAGCTCAATCAGGCAACAGCCTTGTATGCAAAACCATCACACAGAATAGAGCTGCAATAGCACAGACTCACCACCAGAGGCCACCAACAAGTCACATACCAAAAACAGAATCTTGGAAAGCTCACAGTAACTGACATAAAAATAATGATCCACAGCGGTGGCTCATGACAGTACCCCCCCCCTTGAGGAGGGGTCAACACATCCCAATATCCAGATTATCCCAAATAAGGATACATAAGAACCTGGAATATTGGTTGAAGTGAAACCTTAGCAAAACCAGACAAAACAAACACAATCAACTGGGCAAAACCATGCTGCACTGCAGGTGGGGCAGATGCTCGGCACCCTTGGTGGACCTCACAGTTCATCGCATGCATGGGCTTTTTTTGGAATTGCAATGCAAACCTGGACGATAAAATCACGCCCAGATCACATTGAATCTGTATGTCATGATAAATGGGCCCCCTAGATTTGGGTGTGATGTGTTGAAACTGAAATCTAAATTGCTGTTTAAAAATAAATTAAAACCTGTCTTTATTTTTTTTATTGCTCCTATGCTATATTAACCTCAATAACATTCATTTCCACTCATTTCCAGTCTATTCTGAACAGCTCACACCTCACAATATTGTTTTTAGGGCAAAAGGTTGCACCTAGGTAGCTGGATAATTATGCTAAGCCACACAAGTGTGCGGCACAAACACGTGGCTCATGTAAGAGTGGCACTGCGGGACAGGTATTATTTTTTAGTTAAATTATATATAGCAGCCTAGTATGTAGTTGTACTACTAGGTAGGTACACTTAGGCAGTAACACTGCCAGTGGCAACAGCGGACTGAGTAAATAATACTGGCAACCTCTATTCATAGTATTCAGTGCAGGCAGCACCAGTGGACTATATATAATTCAATTAATTAAGTATTAATAATATAGCAGCCTAGTAGGTAGAGAAAATAAACTACTAGGTAGGTAGGCAGTAGCACTGCCAGTGGTCACCACAAAAGGTAGTTAGTTACAAATAACCAGTAGCTTTATGCAGTGCACCAGCAGAATTTATAATAATTAATTTTATTAGTAGGTACTGCTTGGCAGTGGCACTCAGTGGCACACGTCAGTGCACCAGCAGCATGGAATTATTTTTTACAGTCCCACACAGCACAAGTATTATTTTTTTATTAAATTAGATATAGCAGCCTAGTATGTACTAGGTAGGTACACTAGGTTGGCAGTAGCACTGCCAGTGGCAACAGTGGACTGAGTAACTAAATAATACTGGCAGATTCAGTGCAGGCAGCACCAGTGGACTATTTATATATAATATGATTAATTAATTATTAATATAATATATAATATTACAGCACAGCACCAGAGGTAGGCCCCAGCACAGAGGAGACAGTAGCTCTACAGGTACAAAGTTAGACTGTCCTCCTTGCTAGGGAGAGCCCACCCTAAGCAGAGAGGAGAACAGAGTACACAGCAGCACTAAGGGAGACAGCCCTAGCGAATAAAATAATTACAGCACAGCACACCAGAGGTAGACCGCACAGAGGAGACAGTAGTACTACAAGCAGAGCCGGATTAACAATGGGCCTGATTGAGCTACAGCTCCAGGCCCACTCTCTGAATAGGCCCTATTTTATAGCTGAGGGTCAGGGCTTTCCAACAAGCCCGGCCCCGCGTTGCTAGCTCCCTGGGAACCGGAGATACCGCCAGGCAAAGCTGGAACGTTTTCCCCATAGGATAACATGAGACCTGCTAATTCCTACCCCCACCTGGTTCCAACAGCATCGCAGAAGCTCGAGGTTGATCTCAGTCTAACTCAAATTGCTGGGCCTTCAATCTGATACCAGGTTGGTCCATATGGATTCATTGGTTCTAGAGATATTGCGGGAAAACCGATTTTTTAATTTTTGAAATGTAACTTCATAGCTGTTCATGTTGTTTGAGGACAGATTTCTCAGGAACCAAATGGCCCAGTTTCACAGGACCAAAATCATTTGAAAATCATTCGAAGCCCACATGTAAATGGGTCAGTTGGTTCCGAAGATAATGCTGGTTAACTACCCAATTTTTAATGCGCACCTTTGGCGCGCAATGCCCGTTTATGAAGCATATTGTGCATTATTGCTCAATCTGTTTGGTATAGTGTGTATTTTGGCTCAATTCATGTGGCAAAATTTTGCCTTAATCTGTTTGGCATAACGTAAATTTTCACTCAATCCGTGTGCCATAGTGTGAATTTTGGCTCAGTCAATGTGAATTTTTGATCATTCCATGTGGCATAATGTGTAAGAGGCAAGTACAATATAAGGCAAGTACAATATAAAGGGGTTACTCTTTTGTTGCATGATTTTTATAAGGGGTATATGGGGTCCGGTATGATATGCTTGCAGTCGGAATCCCGGTGATCGATTAATCCCGACCTCCGCAATGCCGACAAGGGGGGGTTGTGGATCGCTCCCCCTTGCAGGGGACACCCATAAAGGGACAAAGTGCATTGCAGTGGTCGGGATTCCGGCATCTGTATTTTGACCGCTGAGATTCCGACCACCGGCATATTGATCGCATCCCGGTATATGGTGTGGTAAACTTAGGTGACCACATAAAAGGTGCTTTTTATGACTGGAGTGCCGCCTCACCCCGCAAGTATCTTAGGATCTTAGGACATCGGCATCCTGTGGGTGCACCTTTTGGAGGGCACTGTTAGGAGCGGCTCAGGCAGCGCTGCCCCGGTACGCCGCGGGCGACGCACCTCGGCAGTTGCTGGGCAACCGGGACGCCGCCGCGTCATTCCCTCTGTGCTTCCGCCGGATGCAGACGTGAGTAGCGCTGCGCCGGCGATCCTGACTCCCAGCGCCACGGATGTTGCTAGGCAGCCGGGACGCCGCCGCGTCATCAGTCCCGCACTTCCGCCGGACGTTGACGCGCACTCGGCAGTGTTCTCACAGTTCCTTCCTCCCCTGCCGCAGCGGTTGCCTAGGCGACGGGGGACGCCAGGCGGCCGCGGGGAGGAGGGGACAGTCTGCAGGCCCTTCACAGCTGATTAGCGGCAGCTGCGGGGGACGCCCTTTTGGCGCCTATTTAAGCTCCCGGGCACTACTGTCTGACGCCGGTGATAGTTCTTCCTTGGTTGGTCAGAGTGCTCCCGGTTTCCTGGTTCCTGGTGGTCTTGGTTTCTGCCCTGCTTCCAGCATTCCAGTATCTGTTCCCGTGTTGCTGCTGAGGATTAACCCTTCTTGTTCTGTATCTTCATCTTTCAGATAAGTGGGGGTTATCCTTATCTTTATTTGCTGCTGCATATTCAGTATTGTTTAGTACCATCCTTGAGTATTGTTACTCCTGTATGCCATTTAGTGTTAAATACCATCCGTTGAGTATTGTTACTCCTGTACGCCTTTTATTGTTCATATACCATCGTTTGAGTATTGTTACTCCTATATATCGTTTATTGTTTAAATACCATCTCTGGAGTATTGTTACCCCCAGTACCATTTAGTGGTAGTTCTATCATCTTCCAGTCGTGTGAGTCCTCGCCTGTGGTTGTAGTCAGTTGTTCCCCTTGTCCTCCGTTGGCCTTGACGGGCACGTTGTCACATGTAAGACCTGGTGGCATCGGGGGCGGAGCCTGACTAACGGGCTCTGCCGAACGCGGCTATTATAGGTGAAGCCTTAGCCCTTGCACGTGTGCGTCAATTCTATCCGGAGACAACGGAGTTAGGGTTGGCGGGGACTCTACGGATCCTAACAGGCACCTGCCAATATATCTTCCTGCATTTTTCCTATGCCAGCCCCCTGCTTTTTCCAGGCATATATAATTAGTTGAAAGTATTTACACAAATAGAGACCCATGAGCAGACCACCCAACCAGAACACTGGTCAAGCCCCCCAGATTATTAGGTGCTGGCCACAACCCCTATTATTGCGCATAATAGGCCCTTGATAATTTTCAGCTCCAGGCCCATTTAGACCTTAATCTGGCTCTGACTACAAGTACACAGTTAGACTACACAGCAGCACTAAGGGAGACAGCCCTAGCGAATAAAATAATTACAGCACAGCACACCAGAGGTAGACCGCACAGAGGAGACAGTAGTACTACAAGTACACAGTTAGACTACACAGCAGCACTGAGAGACAGCCCCAGTGAATAAAAAATATTGCGATCAAGGTCAAGCTCAAGTTTAAGCCCCAGCAGCAGCACTAACACACCCTCTCTCAACCCACTACTAGACTGGAGTGAAAATGGCGGGCTCAGCAGCCGCTATTTAAAGCCTCCCGAGATCCGGCGCCGGGAGATGACGTTCTGGCCACGCAGACGGGCCCAAGTCAAACGGGAATCTCAGAGCGCTGCTCGGAACCGAGCTTGGAATGATGATGTCCGTGGGGGCTCGGATCTCTGGAATCCGAGTCTGCACATCTCTAGTATTAAGCCTGCACAGAAACAAAATACATGTACTTGCTTTTCTTACTTGGCAATATGGTTAAAGTTTACAGTTCAAGTTACACAAATCAGGCCCCTTCATCCATTAAAAAAATATATATATATAAATCAGAAAATTCTTAAATAACACTTTCATCCACTTATCTCTTCATATATATACAACCAATTGTATTCTCACATAACTGTTATACATTTCCAAAGTCACCACTGTCTAATCAGAATGTGAGGAATTCTTATGACTGATCAGTAGAGGGCGCTGAAGCTCTACTCCAGTTATTCCGTATGTAGGGATTACATTTTATGTATATAGCATTTCCTCATATATATTATAAGGCATAATCTGCAACAGTTACAGGAAAATGATTTGTAGGTAAACATATAAATCCAAATATTAAAATACACTTTAAGTTGAAAATGTTTTCCAAGCATTTCCAATAAATGAATTGATAGATTTTTCATTAAATATGCAAAAGTCATATAACATAATTAAACTGAACTGCTTAAGAAATGAGCTGATGTACTGTGAAGTATTACAGATGGGCAACATGTGT
This sequence comes from Crinia signifera, assembly GCF_055691185.1. Lineage (NCBI taxonomy): Eukaryota > Metazoa > Chordata > Amphibia > Anura > Myobatrachidae > Crinia > Crinia signifera. The sequence goes on from NC_139221.1 coordinate 314,552,882, forward strand.
ATAATTAGCCAAGGGTGCAGAGGCGTAACTAACTATTTAGCGCCCCCCCGCCGCATGTGGGGGGGCGCCCCCCCCCGCCGCACCTAACCTGCCCCCCCTTCTTACCCGCGGTCTGCGTCTCGCCCGGCTCTCTGTCGGGACCTTCCTGACGTCACGGTCCCGGCCGGCTCCTGCTGCTACAATGAAAATGGACTCTTAGAAAATGGCTGCCCCCATACTGCAGACAGAAAACTGTCTGCAGTATGGGGGCAGCCATTTTCTAATTGTCAGTTTTCATTGCAGCAGGAGCCGGCCGGGACCATGACGTCAGGAAGGTCCCGACAGAGAGCCGGGCGAGACGCAGACTGCGGGTAACTATAGCCCTGCAGCCCCCCCGGCGGCGCCCCCAATTTCTCTGCGCCCCCCCCGCCACCGCGGGGGCTGCAGAGCTATAGTTACGCCACTGCAAGAGTGTCAGAAAGGTGCAGGGTCACTGGGCATGAATGAAACCAGGGCAAGAGGAGGTGGGGTACTTGTGTAGTTTCACGGCGCCGCCACGCACAGTCTGTCTCAGAAACTTGGCAGCCTGCCCGAAGCTCTGTTTAACTGTGCGCGTGCCGCTCTAGCTCTGTTTAACTGTGCGCGTGCTGCTCTAGCTGTAAGCTACGTATTGTAAGCTACGTTATCAGTGTAGCGCCGGGCAGCAGCAGCGTGCTGCCCAGGCGCTGACAGGTCACTGTGGTACTTGTAGTTCCACAGTGAAATAGGCAGTCCTGCGCACCGCTGACAACGGGGGCATATGAAGTGGACACCCCGGCACACCGCTGTCGTGTCGGGGCTTCTAAACTACACAGCCCGGCACACTGCTATCAAAAGGGGTGTCCCCCATGTAGACGCTAAATTTTAGGCGCAAAACCGTCTGAATCCACACTGCCTGTAAGCCGCTAAGAAGGGGGAGTCTGGATTTAGACGCTAAAGCGTCGGAATCCAGGCTCCCTGCAAGCCGCTAAGAAAAGGGGTTTCTGGATTTAGACGCTAAAGCGGCTGAATCTAGGCTCCTTGCAAGCCGCTAAGGTGGTGCAGCATCTAAATTTAGACACTAAAGCGTCTGGATTTAGTTGGGTCTAGGGCTACATCTAAATTTAGACGCTAAAGCATCTAAATTGAGTTGGGTCTAGGGGTACACTATTAAAACCTGTCCACAATGCCATTAGTCGACGCAACAGCTGTCGACCTTGTAAATTCCACTATCCACGCCAACCCGAAGCGTGGCGAGCGTAGCGAGCCCGCGAGGGGCAGCGGTACGCGTCCTACGAATTTTTCATACCCCCACTATCCACGTCGGCGTGGAGTTGATTTTATAAAGTGTGGCGAGCGAGCCCGAATCGCGGCAAGCGCACGCGGATACCTGTGAAGCCCGCGAGGGGACGCGTATACCTGTGAAGGTATGCGCGTCCCCTCGCGGGGCTCGCTGCGCTCGCCACGCTTTAGGCTCGGTGGCTCGCTGTGCTTGCCACACTTTATAAAATCAACTCCACGCCAACGTGGATAGTGGGGGTATGAAAAGGTCATAGGACGCGTACTGCCGCCCCTCACGGGGCTCGCTGCGCTCGCCACGCTTCGAGTTGGCGTGGATAGTGGAATTAACAAGGCCGACAGCTATTGCGTCGACTAGTGTCATTGTGAACAGGTTTAAGAGTGTTTTGCACAGTGCACCCCTATACCCTACTAAATTCAGACGCTTTAGCATCTAAATCCAGACACCCCCTTTGATAGCAGTGTGCCGGGGTGTCGCAGGGAGTCTGAGTTTAGACGGATTTAGACGCTACGCTACGCTGATAACGTAGCGCTGCGCTGAGAACAGCTAGAGCGGCACGCGCACAGAGTCTGGCAAGCTGCCAAGTTGGCGCCGTGAAACTACACAAGTACCAGAGGCGGAACCATTTAGTAGAAGTATGAAGTTCCAGCATCTTATTAGGTCTATGGGTGGGATGTAATGAAGTCCGAGTAAAGTGGGTGAACTCAGATGTTTTTAAAGGGGCAATCATTTCCAAGGCATGGTTTTGCCTTGGAAATTGATCCCCTTCAGTTTTGACAATTTTTTTATCATGCCCTGGCATACCTCCCAACTTCTGTGCTGATGAGCGTCCAGAAAGGGGGCGGGGTGTATGCAAATGAGGGCGCGGCTTATGCTAATTAGGCACAACCTCATTTTCGTACGAGAATAGACGCTGTGCGCATGCGCACAGCGTCTATTCTATTAGATTGGGGGGTCTCCCAACTGCCACCCCTCGCAGCCGGACAATGCCTGCCGCGGGTGGGACAGCGGGACAGGACCTGAAAATCGGTACTGTCCCGCTGTAATCGTGACAGTTGGGAGGTATGCCCTGGGTCCACGTATACCTGGAGGGGGAATATAAAGCTGTGGCGAGCGAAGCGTGCCACCGCGCCTGAAGCGTGCGAGCATAGCGAGCCCACGAGGGTACAATGCAGCTAAAATAAAACAAAATAACCGACAGATACAGATACAATAAAAAAAAACGTTGTGAGGGCATCTAACAACTTCCGCCCTCACTGAACATCACATCCTGTAATCAAAACTGAAGGGGGTCTGTTCTCTACCGCTGACTCAGTCCTCTCTTTACTTTCACCTTCTACAGACTCCTCACCTCATCCTGTGCATGTGTAGTCAGCTTCCTGAGCCAATCAGTGCACTAGGAAGTGCCTGCTATACATGTGGACACATGAGAGAAGAAGGTAACCTCTGCAGTACTCAGAGTGTCCCTGAAATGAAGCAACAGAATGAATAAAGCACATGGATGTTTTCCATAACAAAACAACAGATATACATCAGGGTTACCGACTCTCCCGAATTTTGCGGAAGTCTCCCGCGTTTTCATTCCTCCTGGTCCTGCGGAAAAGGCTGGCATCCTCCTGGTTTTTAAGCATGGGGTGCCGGGGTCGGGTCCTGCAAGTGCGACGTCATGACATACCCCGTCATGACGTCGCTCTCCTGATAAATTCTTGCCACCGCTGGGCTATGTGGGTAGCTGATGACGGGTCGCAACAGCGGTGAATGGAGGAGCAATGGAGGCCGTCGGGCAGCGTCGGTGGTAAGAATACTCAGAGTCAGGACAGATTGAGCTTAGTTTTGGCTGGCTACTTGTCTTCCTCCCCGCTGCTTATTATTCATCAGCTCTGCTCCATCTCCAGCAGCAGTGTACAGCTTCAATTGTCCCCCCCCCCTCCGCCACCTCTTCTGCTACAGTTCAAACTAGTACAAGTCACAGTAATGCCGCAGCCACCCCCCCCCCCCCCCCAGCGTCTACCACCTGTCCCTACATATTTATTTTATTTATTTACAGTTTCTTATATAGCGCAGCAGATTCCATTACAGTGTCTTATATAGCACAGCAGATTCCGTTACAGTGTCTTATATAGTGCAGCAGATTCCGTTGCGCTTTACAATAGTAGACAGTGATAAGATTAAGCGAGGGCTGCCTAAGCCAGAGCGTACTTAAGAGGCTTACATTTTTTGGGTTGGCAGGAAAGAGTTAATGACTGCTAGTTGCCTAAAGTTAGTTTCAGTTTTGTGGTTAGACTATGGGAGAGCTTAGGGGCGTGAGCTTAGGAGAGGGGTATATAGGCAGGTCCTTACAGGAAATGCTTCCTCTTGGAAAAGTTCTTCAGCCCAGCAGTATGCATGCAGTCACAGCCCAGCAGCATGCAGTCACAGCCCAGCAGCATGCAGTCACAGCCCAGCAGCATGCAGTCACAGCCCAGCAGCATGCAGCACAGCCCAGCAGCATGCAGTCACAGCCCAGCAGCTTCTCCTCAAAGCTAAGTGCCTGCCTGTGCAGCTGATATTTATCCCTGTGGCCAAGCAGTGCTGTTATCCAGCGTGTCCCATCCCCAGCACTCAGGCCCCCCTCCCTGCCTGTTTTCTGGATACCACCTTCCCTTCCAGGGATAGTGTGCCTCCTCTCCCCCCCCCCCCCCACCTCATTACAGCATGTCCCGTCTCCCCCCAAATCCGCACCCTTTCCGTAGCCCACAGCATGCTGTACCCCCCCCCCCCCCTGCCGGATACTACCAGGGCCCGATCCGGGCACCCGGATCCGGCACAGCCACTGCTGCCTCGCGGTGGCGCCATCCCCCCGCCCCTTCCCTTGTGCCTCCCGCGGGCCCTCTCTTACCGCCCGCCACTTTCCTCCGTCCCCCTACTGCGTCCCCGCCGGGCGCCGGCATCCACGTGTGGCTAGCGCCCCTGTACAGCCGGTCAGCACTGGGCTATGACGCGATGGGCGGCATTTCCGCCCGCGCGTCTATGCCCGACCCCGGCACCTCCGGGCGGGCGATCCAACCCCATCCCACTGCACTCCGCAAATCTCCCACCCGGTGCCAGGTCAGGGGGGGTGCAGCGTTTAATGCCGCCACGCAAGATGGCGGCTCCCGGGTGCACGGTCACCCGCAGGTACCCCCGTTCCAGGCCCGCCCCCACCCCCATCTGCCGCCATAAAATAAGGGGCCTCATTCAGCCCTGGTTGGGGCCGTGCCGGGCCTGCCGGGTCAGCCATTCAGCACCCCCTTTCACCCCAGCAGGAATTCCCTGTGGTACAGGCCCCTCCTGGGCCGGGGTCGGGTATCCCCACCCGTCCTTCCCACAAAGGGGACCGCTTATCTCACCGGTGCCTCCCCCTGCCTCGGCAGGGGTACGAGCACCGGTGACCGCTCCACCACTGCCCGCGGAGTCCAGGGGGTGGCGGACTTTGCGGCCCCCTACCTCACGCCCTGGCCCCCTGCCGGGCAACCGTGGTGCCGGCCCCCACTCCACGCCAGGCCCCAGCGGGCTTGGCGCGGGATACCTGGGCCGGGGCCCCTGCGGCTCTGGCTCCCGGATTGCTCAGGCTGGTGTCCGCCCAGTCCCAGTGCTTGGCAATTTTGCCACACCCCTGGGCCATACCCGGCCCAGGGATACGGGCAGGGGGACTGGTCCCAATCCAGCCCGTCCTCCTGGCGGCCTTACCCCTCCCAGCAGCATACGCTCCCTGTGGCCAGGACACCTATTTCGCCCGTCCAATTTCCCACGCTTCCCCACTCCCACCCCCCTCCCCCTCCCCAGCCCACATGGACATTCAATTCCCACCTGTGACCATGCTATAAAAGGGCAGGGTAGGCCACCGTCGCCCTTGCCACCATTGGGGAAATGGCAACCGACCATCGATGGTCGATGGTCGGCCATTGCCACGTAGACGGAATGCAGTGCGGGCTTCACAGGTGCCTGCTCGGAGCTTCCCTCCGCAGCCAAGGCAAAGGCCGGTACAAAAAACTATTTTATGCTTGACATCGATGGGGGGGAAGCCATCTGGCTCTTCCACATCGTGTCCAAACTAGTTGACATCGGCCATAAACCATCTATGTTTTTCCAAACCTCAAAGACCATCCATGTGGGGCCCCACCAGGCCTTGGCAACGCCCAAAATATTGGTGACAGCCCCATCGGCCGGCCTATACCTCTCTCCTGGAAATAGCTCAGATCGAGGGCGCGTTAGCTTAGCATGAGGGGGTAGCGAGGCCGGCGCTTGCATTTTCAATATTGGTATGGGTTGGTCCTCATGGCCAGGGGGTTCCTCCCCTCGTTGTCAGTGTATAGTGTTGTTGGCCAGCTGTGCCACGCATACATTACTGTGGCAACACCCCCCCCCCTTCATTAGTCGCGCGCATCCCCCGTTTGTGGGAACCTTGTTCGTTACTTTAGCAGGGTTTAACATTTTCTTTTGTTTCCTCCGAGGTGTTACCCAGGATCCGGTGGAGTCTTCTGGATCCCTGCCGTCAGCCGGGTTGGATGCAGTCCCGACGCCCCCCCACCACGTACTGTCAAGAGAGAAACTGGTTTCCGTGCAGGCTTCACTCACGCATCGGCCAGGGGGAAGCGGAATTCCTCCTCTAGGTATTCAGACAGTGCCAGCTCTTCAAAAAAGGCCCTGGATATTATCCTGGGTTTTTGGTGCTGATCCACTTTTGGCGTCGCCGCCGCAAGCATTGCGGCGGCTGCAATATTTAGTGCTGAAACTGCCTGTGCGGGCAGCTACCTGCGCAGCGGCCAGCAGGCTTCCTGACTCTTCCGTTCAGGCAATGGGGACGATGGAAGTCCGCTGCAATTACGATTTATTTAAGGTAGATAAGATTTGGATGTAGTGCGCCTGTGGCGCTGACCCAAAAACGCTGTTTACCCGCTGGTTTTGGAACAGCTAGTGTTCCGGAATCAGGGGTGTGAAGGACTTTCTTGCATTTTTTACCTCCGTGGGTCCTTATTAATTTCAATTCGGCCCACCTCCCCCTTCCGGGACACACGAGAGGTTTTTATCAAGTTTTCGACTTCACTTGGGTCCATTGTACTAACTTACCTTGTCATACTAATCAATGCAATGTATATTTCTAACGGTTAGGAACATTTTCTTTCAGGCTCCCCTTCAATAAGGATAGGGGGTTTTGTTGAGGTATAGTTCAGTTTTAGTCTAGGATAACGGACACTTAGGTAGGTTTTCGCGGGTGGCATGCGGCGGCTCTTAGAGCTCATCTAGTTAATCTCTTAAGAGCCTGGCGGTGGCGGTAGGGCGTCACGGTCCAGCGGTCACTTGTGGCATGAGAGGGCGCTGGGTGGCACTACCCCCGGGAAAGACGGCGGGGTGTCCTGCCTTTGCGGGGGGGCGCTGTGGGCACTTCGTCAGCGGAGTGTCCACACCAGCCAGAGAAGGGGTGGTGAGACTTCCCAGCGTAAGGGTTGTGCCTTAGTCGGATGGGGCCGTCTCAGTCGTCCCCATGTTAATATCAGTCAGTTGGGGCGTTTAAGTCGCCGCCATTTTTGATGTGACTAGAGCTGGGCGCCGTGACGCCTTATTGCCAGCCCTTTACGAAGAAGGGTCATACCACATAATAAATATAATATGCCCTTTAAATCTAATTGCTTTGGTGTCCGTGTCTTTATTGTGTCAGTGTGAGTTATTCTTTAGTTAAGCTAGCTTAAAGTGTATGCTAAGGTTCAAGCCAAATAAATGTATAGACGCCTTAGATAAAGCGAGGGCTGCCTAAGCCAGAGCGTACTTAAGAGGATTACATTTTTTGGGTTGGCAGGAAAGAGTTAATGACTGCTAGTTGCCTAAAGTTAGTTTCAGTTTTGTGGTTAGACTATGGGAGAGCTTAGGGGCGTGAGCTTAGGAGAGGGGTATATAGGCAGGTCCTTACAGGAAATGCTTCCTCTTGGAAAAGTTCTTCAGCCCCACCCACCCTCCCTTGCCTTTGGCATTTCAAATTTATAGTCAATTCATTGGTACATTTACCATTATCAGAACTGGGGCGGTAGGGCTTCACGGTCCAGCGGTCACTTGTGGCATGAGAGGGCGCTGGGAGGCACTACCCCCGGGAAAGACGGCGGGGTGTCCTGCCTTTGCGGGGGGGCGCTGTGGGCACTTCGTCAGCGGAGTGTCCACACCAGCCAGAGAAGGGGTGGTGAGACTTCCCAGCGTTAGGTTGTGCCTTAGTCGGATGGGGCCGTCTCAGTCGTCCCCATGTTAATATCAGTCAGTTGGGGCGTTTAAGTCGCCGCCATTTTTGATGTGACTAGAGCTGGGCGCCGTGACGCCTTATTGCCAGCCCTTTACGAAGAAGGGTCATACCACATAATAAATATAATATGCCCTTTAAATCTAATTGCTTTGGTGTCCGTGTCTTTATTGTGTCAGTGTGAGTTATTCTTTAGTTAAGCTAGCTTAAAGTGTATGCTAAGGTTCAAGCCAAATAAATGTATAGACGCCTTAAACAAACTGGGTAACAACAGACAGACTTGGAGGTAGGAGAGCCCTGCTGCAAGCTTACAATCTATAGACAGCTGTGGCACTACAAGTCACAGTATGTGACAGTGATAAAACAAACTGGGTGACAACAGACAGACTTGGAGGTAGGAGAGCCCTGCTGCAATCTTACAATCTATAGACAGCTGTGGCACTACAAGTCGCAGTATGTGACAGTGATAAAACAAACTGGGTGACAACAGACAGACTTGGAGGTAGGAGAGACCTGCTGCAAGCTTACAATCTATAGACAGCTGTGGCACTACAAGTCGCAGTATGGCCTTTTCTCCAGTTCTTGGGATAGCACAACTCCCAGCAGGGCATCCCCAGCTGCAATACTATCACCTGTAGCCTATTATGCAGTGGTCGGCTCAAGGTCCGCCCCCTGGTGATACAAGGTCCATCCCCTGGTGATGGAAGGCCCACCCTCTGGTGGTGTAAGGCCCACCCCATGCCTTTCACTTTTCTCCCGGAAATGATTTTTAAAAAGTAGGCAACCCTAATACATACCTCCCAACTTGTGTCCGAAAAGGGGGCGGGGCGTATGTAAATGAGGGCGTGGCTTATGCTAATTAGCCGCGACCTCATTTTCATACGAGAATAGACGCTGTGCGCATGCGCACAGCGTCTATTCTACTAGATTGGGGGGTCTCCCAACTGCCACCCCCCCGCAGCGGGACAATGCCTGCCGCGGGTGGGACGTCGGGACAGGACCCGAAAATCGGGACTGTCCCGACGGAATCGTGACAGTTGGGAGGTATGCCTAATATACATACACATTCCTGTACATTGTTTCCAAAAAACAGTCCCGGAATGTCTTTCTTGGGTGCCACACATGGCCTAGCAACCAGGGGGCATGGTCTATGACTGTGATCATTTTACGAGGCCACTTCCCCATTTTTCGCCACTGTGGGGTATGTCCAGAGCTCTAGGAGCTGCTGGTCATGCCCCCAGCCCCTTTGCTACAGTGAATTGATGCTGTGCACTGGATATTTTGGGCAGTGTAAAAGTGGTATTACTGGCTGTTAGTTGAGGGTATGCACCCACGGGCCACCAACCGCTCAGCAGAGCCTGCAGTAAAGGGAGGCACCGGGCTGGATAGGCGCTCTCCATGCCCTGCAATTCTGCTGCTGACTGCTGGGGTGTGCGGTGTTGCTGGCTGTCAGAGTGTATGACAGCCAGCAGCGCCTGCAGCAGTGGGGAGAGAGCAGCAGCAGGGGAAGTTCCTGCACCTCATGCACTGCGATGCAGAGCCCCCCCACAAGCTCTCTTAGCAACAGGGTTAGGAAAACATGTGCTGAGTTGTGATTGTAGTGCGGCACATGCTGATTAGAGGAGCCCCTGATTGGAGGAGCTGGTCACATGCTCCTCTAACCCCGCCCCCAGAAGAACACTGAGGATCATCATCTCAAATCCTATAGACTGTTAGCCTACAAGCAGGGCCCTCCTACCTCTATAACAGTCTGTTACTACTCAGTTTGTTTTAGCACCGCGGTTTCCAATTGTAAAGCAAAATGGAATATGTATGCAGCAACAAAATTAAAAACTGTAAATATTTCTAAAACAGAATTAATTATATTTCCACCAATAAATAGTAGTTACCAACCTGATATCTCTATCGCTGTTGAAAATATGACAATCACTCCCACCACTCACGCTCGCTGCCTAGGTGTCATTCTTGACTTAGAACTTTCCTTTTTTTCCCCCACATTATCGAAATCATGCCACGTGCACCTAAAATACTGTACATATTCAAAATTCATCCTTACCTTACACAAGACACTGCAAAAACTCTAATCCCTGCTCTCATCATCTCACCAGGGCCGGATTTGTCACTAGGCCCGTGAGGCACGGGCCTAGGGGCGGCACCTGTTATGGGCGGCAGCTGGCAGGCACCTGCTGTCGCGCAGTTTGTCAGTCCGACACTCCTTTACAGAGCGGCAGCCTGCCACCGCTCCTCAGTGCAAGGAGGAGGTCTCTATCCTCTCTGCCTCCGTCCTCACAGCTATGCCAGTGTGGTCAGCAGCGCTGCTGCTGCCGTTCTTTGGCTGCCGATGTACCTGTCCAACTCTGCCCGCACTGCAGCCTGAAGCTACAGAGACCCGTCCCTCCCTTCTTCCGAGCAGGGCATGTGCCCTGCTCACACGCTGACAATGTGAACCTCCGGAGTCCATCCGTCTGCTACTGCCTGCACTCAGGTTACGAGCCCCCCTCCCTCCTCTCCTCTCTTCATGCTGCACGGAGCAGAAAGTGTCTGGAGCACTTAACTGTTTGCATCCTGTGTCTAACAGTAAGTGCTAATAAAGTATGTTATTGGTGACTAAGTGCTGGTGTTTTTTTTTTTTAATTATGGCATATACAGTGTATATATATATATATATATATACACACACACACACACACACACACAGGTGCACATATACATACATATATATGGAGGGGGGGGGGGGGGGCGGCCCAAAATGTTGTGCCTAGGGGCGGCCTGACCCCTAAATTCGCCCCTGCATCTCACGCAATGATTATTGCAATAGTTTCCGTATTGGCCTTCCCCAATACAGACTCTCACCACTACAGTCCATCATGAATGCAGCTGCGAGGCTAATCTTCCCAGCCAGACATTCATCGTCTGCAAAGCTACTCTGTCAGTCACTTCATTGGTTACCTGTAGTCTACCGTATTCAATACAAAATTCTTTTAGTTACACACAAAGCCATAAACCAAACTACACCAACATACATATCTTCTCTTATCTCAAAATATCTTCCAACCCAACCTCTTCGCTCCTCATAAGATCTATGTCTCTCATCCACACTCATTACTCGCTTCCATTCCCGTTTGCAGGACTTTCTTCAGGCTGCACCCACTCTGTGGAATGCTCTCCCACGCACAATAAGACTCTCCTCCAGTCTCCAAACCTACAAGCGTTCCCTGAAAACTCATCTCTTCAGGCAAGCTTATCAAATTCCAGAACCACCACTTAACCTCATATACTGTTCCTGTCCAATCACATCCCCACTGTATAGGCCACACACACATCATCCCTTTTCACATTTTCTATCCTCCTGACCCCTGGCCATACTGCTGGGTCACCATATAGAATTATTTGCATTCTGGGGGAACTAATGCCAATTTATAGATTGTAAGCTTGCGAGGTCATACCTTTGACCATCTGTAAATACTTTGTTTGTTGTATCACTGTCTTCTATCTGTCCAGCATCTGTCATCCTTTCTCTGCCGAGAATCTGCCCAATCTAACTGCACAACATCTGTCCCTCCTCTCTCTCCTATATGTTTCCTCCTTCTCTATATTCTGTGCCTATATCATCTGCCCTCCGCTCTCTGTCCAGCACCTGTCATCATCTCTCTGCCCAGCATCTGCCCCCACCTCTCTGCCCAGCATCTGCCCCCACTCTCCCAAAATCTACCTATCCTCCCTCTGCCCAGCATCTGTCCTCCCTCTGCACAGCATCTATCCCCCTGTCTCTCTGTGCCCAGTATCTGTCTCTCACCTACACGGTATCCACTATGCCTCACGCAATATGCATTCCAACCACCAGGAAGGGATGCGTTCCACCGGTATCCGCATGACGCACTTCCGCCGGGTGGCCAGGAGATACAGCCGTATGACACGCAAAAGAACCGGAAGTTCTATTACGCACTTCCGGGACGCCGTCCTTAACGAACGGACACTGGACGTTAATTCTATCACCTGGAACCCGACTAAAAGGTTACAGTTAATATCCGGATAACGGAATGTGAAACGGGCTGTGGATTTATGGTTCTACACAATGGTTTACTATTATTGTATAACTAGGTGATTCATCGCGCCCTACGGGCGCTCTTCACACCGTCGTAAGGGGCTGCGCCCCCTTAATTTGTGAACGTTTGTATATGAGAAATATGGTTAGAATTGTATGAAAGATGCCCTGTATTGCAACTTAGGTGTCCGCGAATCGCGGGAGGGGGGGTCGCGGAGGGTGCCGCGAATTGCAGGAGGGGGGGTCGCGGGGGGTGCCGCCAATTGCAGGAGGGGGGGTTGTGGGGGGGTGGATGCTGCGAATCGTGGGAGGGGAGGGATTGCAGAGAATCGCGGGAGGGGGGTCGCGGGGGCGGGGGTTGCGGCGAATCATGGTAGGGGGGGTCGCGGGGGGGTGTGCCGTGAATCACGGGAGGGGGGGTCACGGGGTGGGGTGCCGAGAATCATGGGGGGGTGTGTGTGTGCCGTGAATCGCGGGAGTGGGGGTTGCGGGGGGGGGGGGGGGGGGTGTGACGCGAATCGCCACAAGAAAAAATCAACACAGAAAGGTCAACACATGTAAATGTTGACATAAGTGTGGCACTTCATTGGTGTCCATGTCGACACATGAGAATGAATATGAAAACATTCAAAAAATGAAAAAAAAACTTCAAAAACTCATGTCAACCTTTTTCATTGTCGACCATAGCCATGTCAGTGTTTTCCATGTGCAATTTAATTCTGGAGCTGCCGCGAATCGCGGGGGGGGTGCCGCGAATTGCGGGAGGGGGGGTCGCGGGGGTGGGTGCCACGAATCGCGGGAGGGGGGGTTACGGGGCGGGGGTTGCGGCGAATCATGGGAGGGGGGGTCGCGGGGGTGTGCCGTGAATCACGGGAGGGGGGGTCACGGGGTGGGGTGGAATCGCGGGGGAGGTGTGTGTGTGTGTGCCGTGAATCGCGGGAGTGGGGGTTGTGGGGGGGGGGGGACGCAAATCGCCACAAGAAAAAATCAACACAGAAAGGTCAACACATGTAAATGTTGACATAAGTGTGCCACTTCATTGGTGTCCATGTTGACACATGACAATGAATATGAAAACATTCAAAAAATGAAATAAATCTTCAAAAACTCATGTCAACCTTTTTCATTGTCGACCATAGCCGTGCCAGTGTTTTGCATGTGCCATTTAATCCTGGGGCTGCCGCGAATCGCGGGGGGTGCCGCGATTTGCGGGAGGGAGGGGGTTGCGGGGGGTGGGTGCCGCGAATCGTGGGAGAGCGGGGTTCATGGGGGTTCCGGTGGGGAGTTGCCGCGAATTGCGGGAGGGGGGGGGTCGCGGGGGGGTGCCGGGGTGCCGTGAATCGCCGGAGGGGGGGTTGCGGGGGGTGTGACGCGAATCGCCACAAGAAAAAAATCAACACAGAAAGGTCAACACATGTAAATGTTGACATAAGTGTGGCACTTCATTGGTGTCCATGTCGACACATGAGAATGAATATGAAAATATTCAAAAAATGACAAAAAAACTTCAAAAACTCATGTCAACCTTTTTCATTGTCGACCATAGCCATGTCAGTGTTTTCCATGTGCAATTTAATTCTGGAGCTGCCGCGAATCACGGGGGGTGCCGCGAATTGCGGGAGGGGGGGTCGCGGGGGTGGGTGCCGCGAATCGCAGGAGGGCGGGGTTCACAGGGGTTCCGGTGGGGGTTTGCCGCGAATTGCGGGAGGTGGGGGGTCACGGGGGGTGCCGCGAATCGCGGGAGGGGGGGTTGCGGGGGGGTGTGACGCGAATCGCCACAAGAAAAAATCAACACAGAAAGGTCAACACATGTAAATGTTGACATAAGTGTGCCACTTCATTGGTGTCCATGTCGACACATGACAATGAATATGAAAAAATTAAAAAAACTAAAAATAAATCTTCAAAAACTCATGTCAACCTTTTTCATTGTCGACCATAGCCATGTCAGTGTTTTGCATGTGCCATTTAATCCTGGGGCTGCTGCGAATTGCGCGGGGGGGGGGGTGTGCCGCCAATCGCGGGAGGGGGGTCGCAGGGGGGGTGCCGCCAATCGTGCAAGGGGGGGTCGCGGGGTGGTTATTTTTGCCGCGAATCGCGGGAGGGAGGTCGCGGGGGGGTGTTTTTTCCGCGAATCGGGGGGGGGGGTGTGTGTGGCACGGGGGAGGGTTTGCTGCGATTCGCGGGAGGGTCGCGGGGTGGTGGTTATGCCGCGAATTGCGGGAGGGGTCGTGGGGGGGTTCTTTTTGCAGCGAATCACGGGAGGGGGGGTCGCGGGGGTGTTTTTGCTGCGAATCGTGGTGGGGGGGTCGCGGGGGAGCGGGTGTTTTTGACGCGAATCGCGCGAGGGGGGGGGCGCGCGCGGGGGGGGGGGTTTGCCGCAAATCGCGGGAGGGGGGCGCTCACCTGGTGGCTGTGGAGTAGCAGTGCTGGGCAACATGGGAAGGCAGTGGGTGTCTGGCACTGGGCTGGTTCTCTGTCACATACCTCCCAACATGACCCTCTCCAGGAGGGACACAATGCTCTGTTTCTAGACTTCCCCTTAATGTATGATTGCCATCACCTGTTTTAAACAGGTTAATTTCTCAGAAAGGTGTTCAGCACAGATGAAGGCAATCACACATTAAGAGGAAAGTCCAGGAACAGAGCGTTATAGACACAGACACCCACTTTGAGTGACAGATGTAGCCAAATATATAGGAGATGATGTGTGTGACTTATGGATGTATGTATTTTATCGTATATTATATGGATAGTATTTTATCTTGTCTTAATCATGTGCATTTTAGCAGTTAAAAGAACTAGCTATGTCCATGTTTTATGTGTGATCCGGTGGATTGCTGGTATAAAAACCAGCAATCCACTAGGAACCTCCACACCTTGAAAAAGGGCTATTATTAGCCTGAAACGCGTTGGAGGGAGGAGGTGATACCTGGAACCTTGCTGTGTTTTGTGGCTGCGAGTCATCTTCGGCTGTCGGGGGACCTCTCCATAAGGATAGGAGAGCAACCCTGAAAAACTCGCAAGCACCAGGTATCTCCCCATTTTTATGGAATTTTGAACAGACTTTTATTGATTTTTTGGAACTCTGTATGAACAATAAAGTGTCTACTTTTTGCACCAAATTGGATTGGACCTCTATCGTGGTACCCCCCATAATTGGTTGAAAGATACCTTTCAAGTTACATAGGGCATTGACCCCGGGTGAGTTCCATTTCAGTTGTTCCAGAGTGTGTGGTGTATACTTTATAACTGTCGGGTTGATCAGAAGGAAGAATAAAGAAACCTTGATGTGCACATAGGGCACTGATTACAGGTCAGTTAACAGTGTCCTATTTTGAACATCTGGACGTGAGGATATAATTTATTGTACGGTGGATACAGTGAGGATACAGCGCCTACGATTATCCAGTTTTTTCAACTGTCTCTCTTTACCCAGCATCTGTCCCCCATCTCTCTGCCCAGCATCTGACCGGAACTCTCTCTGCCCAGCATCTGTCCCCCCATCTCTCTGCCCAGCATCTGTCCCCCCATCTCTCTGCCCAGCATCTGTCCCCCCATCTCTCTGCCCAGCATCTGTCCCCCCATCTCTCTGCCCAGCATCTGTCCCCCATCTCTCTGCCCAGCATCTGACCGGAACTCTCTCTGCCCAGCATCTGTCCCCCCATCTCTCTGCCCAGCATCTGTCCCCCCATCTCTCTGCCCAGCATCTGTCCCCCCATCTCTCTGCCCAGCATCTGTCCCCCCATCTCTCTGCCCGGCACCTACCCCCCCTCTCTCTGCCCAGCATCTGTCCCCCCATCTCTCTGCCCGGCACCTACCCCCCCTCTCTCTGCCCAGCATCTGTCCCCCCATCTCTCTGCCCAGCAACTATCCCCCCATCTCTCTGCCCTGCACCTACCCCCCTCTCTCTGCCCAGCATCTGTCCCACCATCTCTCTGCCCAGCATCTGCCCCCCTCTCTCTGCTCAGCATCTGTTTCCTTTCTCTCGGCCCAGCCTCTGTCTGTCCCTTTCTCTGCCCAGAATCTGTGCCTCCCTTTCCCTGCCCAGCATCTGTCACCCATCTCTCTACCCAGCATCTGCCCACACCCTCTATGCCCAGCATCTGTTCCTCCTCTCTCTGCCCAGCATCTGTCTCCTTTCTCTCTGCCCAGCCTCTGTCCATCCCTCTCTCTACCCAGCATCTGCCCCCACCCTCTGTGCCCAGCATCTGTCACCCCTCTCTCTACCCAGCATCTGCCCCCACCCTCTGTGCCCAGCATCTGTCCCTCCTCTCTCTGTCTGCTTAGCATACTACTGTGGACCTTGTGGCTTATGGGCACTACTGCAGTCACTATGTGCTTAAGTGGCACTACTGTGGCCATTATGCATAAGGGGCACTGCTATTGTGGGTATTATGTGTTTAAGTGGCACTACTGTGGCCATTATGCATAAGGGGCACTGCTATTGTGGGCATTATGTGTTTAAGTGGCACTTCTATGGTTTATGTATACTGGGCAATACTACTGTGGGCATTACATGTTTCAGTGGCACCACTGTGGGAGTTATAAGGGACTCTACTTCTGTGGGCTATGTGTATAAGGGCCACTACTATGTGGTGTAATTTGAATCAAGGGAACTATATGTGGTGTAATATAAATAAGATTGTGCTACTGTATGATGTTATTGAAATGGTGGTACTATTGTGCGGCCATGCCCCTTCCTTATGATACCACTTTTTGAGTGTGCCATCCCTTTATTGAATCTATGAGGCAGATTTCTTAGTTTACAGTGGGTGCCCAACACCGTAGCATCGGCCCTGTATACGGCGCTTGTTTTCTGCATGTGTCGGTTATTCTACGTGGGGGCGGGGCTGTTTCATGGAAGGTCAAGCAGATCCGTCAGCGAAAATACCCAAACGGGCAATAATTTTTTTTTAAATTAAAGTGGATTTCGATAACAAAGACTCCATTAGCTCAAACTTCTGAAGTTCTTTTTATTGCGGCTACTGTCAAACAGACAACTATAATCTTACATTGTACAGTAACAGAATGTAACTCTAAATTTAACTATGAGAGGTGTTAGTGGGGTGTTAATTAGATACTTTTTAGAATGTTAACACGGAATGGAATACGTACAGATGCTGGCGGTCAGAATACTGACACCGGCTTCCCGAAATTAGGGAATTCTGACAAGGGTCGGGTGAGTATAATTTATTTCGTTTTTTTAAATTAATTTATTAAAAGTTTCTTTTATAGCGCACACATATTCGGAAGTGCTGTAAAGAGAACATTACCGGTTATTATACAGCGCATACATATTCCGCAGCGCTTTACAGAGAATATTTCAACACTCACATCAGTCCCTGCCCCAGTGGAGTTTACAATCTATATTCGTGTCAAGCTTTCGGGTAAGTTTTGTGATGTAGGCCATGCACCATTTTAGTTGTCCTTATTTGTACCATCTCTAATGTATTTATATCCTTTTGAAGATATGGGGCAGATTTATTAAGCTTGGAGAAGAGATAAACTGGAGATAAAGCGGAGAAAAGGTAAAATGAGATAACGCACCAGCCAATCAACTCCCAACTGTCTTTTTCAAACACAGCTTATTGGCTGGTGCTTTATCTCCTTTTACCTTTTCTCTGCTTTATCTCCAGTTTATCTCTTCTCCAAGCTTAATAAATCTGCCCCATGGTCTCCAGAACTGGCATGCGCGGTCTAATGCCGGGCAGTATCTGAGCACCCACACAGCCGCTGCCCGACTTCTCCTGGCCTCGGCTGTGCGGCTCTGCGCAGCATGATGTGGTCAGAGATCAAGCTGCGTAGGTCGCACAGCCGCACTGCCGGGCCGCACTGCACTGCCCACCTGGCTCCTGGCCACACCCCACCCACCAATGTCAGCACACAGTACAGTATCCCCAATTCCCATTTTGATATATATTGTCTTCAGTTCATTTTATGCCATGATTAGATTAGATTATGCCACTTTATAGTGCGCTCCAGTTCATACTGTCTCACACATTACAATTGCCTCCAGTTCAAATAATGTCATTACAGCCCCCCACCTATCATTATAACATCCACTGTGCATTGCATCAGACCCAACTGCTTAACAGGCAAATCTGGAAAATTGGTATGCAACTAACCTGGGTCAAAGTCAATTAAGCCTCTGCGCCCCTTAGCAATGGCACCCCGTGGGCACAATATAGTTATGCCAATGAGCAGGGCCGGATTTGTGCCTAGGCCCATGAGGCACGGGCCTCAGGGCGGCACCAATAAGGGGCGGCACGGCAGGCTGACCCATGCCCCCTCCCCTCGCCGGCGGTCTGCCTGATCCAGCCTCCTGTCTCCCCCTCCCCTCTCTGATGCGCCAGGCCCGACATCACAGACCAGCCCCGGCGCGAATACTGCTGCGGTGTGTGACAGTGGGAGACCGGCAAGGCCCTAGCTTAGCTGCATACTGCAGTGGCTGAGACCCGGAGCTGACGTCACACTGCGTTTGCGTACGCAATGAACTGGCAATGAGCTGGCAATGAACAAGACACCACTGGCAATGAGCATGTAACCTCTGGCATTGAGCACAAAACCCCTAGCAACAAGCATGCAACCCCTGTCAATGAGCATGAAACCCCTAGCAACGAGCATTTAACCCCTGGCTATGAGCATGTAACCCCTGGCAACCAGCATGTAACTCCTGTCAATGAGCATGTAACCGCTGGCAATGAGCATGCAATCCGTAGCAACAAGCATTTAGGTAATTATATTACATTTCGATTATAATCAGGCTGCTGTAGTGGACGGGGCCCAGCTAGAGTCGCCGAAACCAGCTGCACCTCTAAGGTAGACTCTAGCAAGGACCTACGTATAAAGTACAATACACGGTTCTCTCTGCGGACACCTTTGTAAATATTTAGTCAGTATTTTACCCAGCAAACCAGCTCAGACCGTTTAAAGAGTACACAATTAGCTTTTCTGCAAGAAGGAGCATTATCTTCTTTATTGTCATCAAGTCGTTGGAAAGCAGAGGACTACCCAATCATAGAACCATTACTGGGTGCCAACCCCATTATGTACCGTCCCATCAACATAAAACCTCGGCCAATAGAAGTGCAGGAGACTAACAAATGCAGATATCAAGTAAAATATACCAGCACAAACGATATGAGATAATGACATAGAGAAACATTACACGTGGAGCGGGTTCAGGCGTAGTAATAAAGACTGACAATTCCAGATTGGGAATACAGGCACACACAGCTCTATCCATTAAGAACAATTTATTGATGTGACAATGGCAATAAAGGACTCTCAGCCTGACAGGATGTAATCGCTCCTCGCTGTGAGAGAAATGAGACTGCTCCATTACTACTGAACTCCGGTGTGGTGACTGAGCTCTGTCGCTGAGTGGAAGTTGGGAGCATGGCTATAATCACGGTCGTCTGTCTCATCAGCGGCATGATGCCTCGTCTGTGATACGTATTTGCTTCAAACTGGAGCCGCTTCAGGGCGGCTGACACCTCCTGAAAATAGATGCAGTTTTAATGGAGAAAGCAGCTCATTTATAGCGTTATACCATATTACGGACGAGTGATATTTTATTTAAACCGTTTTGTGGAATATTCGCAACCATTCTGCCAGGGGCTGCCTGAATATTGCATGGAATTCCCCCTATAACTTTTATTTTGAGTGTGTCAGGGCTCGGGTATCTGGTGTCCCCGGCTGTGGCAGCAGTGAGACAGTGGAGGCTTCTGGGTACTGGAACACAGGAGGTTTGAGGTAACGACAGTTCATAGAACACTGGGCACTGAGGACACAGCTACAGTAGGAGTTGACATGACTCTGAGCAGAGGCGCGGAGTCAAAACCCCACCGATGGTTTTCACCAGGGACCCCCGCAAGGAGGATTGAACTTCGCTGCAAATGGTGGACAGGTCAGGGCCCTCTGTCAGAGTTCCCACACCTAACTGGCCTAGTGATGGGTAAGTGCAGTGGAATTTGATTACTGTGGTGTTTATACTCTGGCTTGGGAACTGTTGATGATGTCGGCCTGGAAGCTGTGGACTGTGTCGGCCTGGAAGCCGTGGACTGTGTCGGCCTGGGAGGCATGGACTGTGTTGGCCTTGGAGCCGTGGACTGTGTCAGTCTGAGAGCTGTGGACTGTGTCGGCCTGGGAGCCGGGATAGTAACAGCCTGGAAGACCGTGGACTGTGTCGGCCTGGAAGCCGAGAAGGTAATGGCCCGGAAGCCATATATTGTGTTGACTTGGGAGTTGATGCCTGTGTCGACTACGAAGTCGATGATGGTAGATGGCTTGGGAGCCAGTAGTGATCTCTGCTGGGGGTAACTGGAAGGCCAGGGGCAAACGCAGGATTTTCAGAAGGGGGTTTTCAGAGAGGGGCGGAGCAAAGCACGGAGATGGACACTTAGGTGACCCAGTATATGACGGGTCAGTTAAAGTATTATAGATAGACCAAATGTATATAAATAATAATAGACACATATATATATATATATATCTCTTATATATTTGGCTACATCTGTCACTCAAAGTGTGTGAGTGTGTCTGTAACGCTGGGTGGAGCCTCTGACTCACATGACAGAGAACCAGCCCAGTGCAGTGCCAGACACCCTCTGCCTCCCCATGTTGCCCTGCAGAGACACTGCTACTCCACAGCCACCAGGTGAGCGCACCCCCGCGCCCCCCCTGCGATTCGCGCGCCCCCACCCCGCGACCCCCCTCCCGTGATTCGCGGCACCCCCCGTGACCCCCCTCCCGCTATTCGCGGCTAAACACACCCCCCCGCGATTTGCGGCAACCCCCGCGCCCCCCCTCCTGCGATTCACGGCAACAACCCCCCGCGACCCCCCTCCCGCGATTCGCGGCACCCCCGCGACCCCCCCTCCTGCAATTCGCGGCACCCCCCGTCTTTGTGAAGATTTATTTTTCATTTTTTTAATGTTTTCATATTCATTCTCATGTGTCGACATGGACACCAATGAAGTGCCACACTTATGTCAACATTTACATGTGTTGACCTTTCTGTGTTGATTTTTTCTTGTGGTGATTCGCGGCACCCCCCCTCCCGTGATTCGCGGCACCCCCTCGTGACCCCCCTCCCGCGATTCGCGGCACCCCCCCACCCCATGACTCCCCCTCCATGATTCCCGGCACCCCCCCCCGTGACCCCCCCTCCCACTATTCGCGGCAACCCCCGCCCCCGCGCCCCCCCCCCTCCCGCGATTCACGGCACACACACACCCCGCGACCCCCCCTCCCACGATTCGCGGCAACACCCACCCCCGCGACCCCCCCTCCCGCGATTCTCTGCAACCCCCCGCTCCCCCCTCCCGCAATTCACAGTACCCCCCTGCGACCCCCCCTCCCGCAATTCGCGGACACCCTCCACCTCCCCCCCCCCCGATTCACGGCAACCCCAGGATTAAATGGAACATGCAAAACACTGACATGGCTATGGTCGACAATGAAAAAGGTTGACATGAGTTTTTGAAGATTTATTTTTCATTTTTTTAATGTTTTCATATTCATTCTCATGTGTCGATATGGACACCAATGAAGTGCCACACTTATGTCAACATTTACATGTGTTGACCTTTCTGTGTTGATTTTTTCTTGTGGCGTTTCGCGGCACCCCCCCTCCCGCGATTCGCGGCACCCCCTCGCAACCCCCCATCCCGTGATTCGCGGCACCCCCCCACCCCGTGACCCCTCTCCACGGTTCACGGCACACACACCCCCGCGACCCCCCCTCCCACTATTCGCGGCAACCCCCGCCCTCACGACCCCCCCTCCCGCAGTTCACGGCAACACCCACCCCCGCGACCCCCCCTCCCGCGATGCACTGCAACCCCCCGCTCCCCCCTCCCGCAATTCGCGGTACCCCCTTGCGACCCCCCCTCCCGCAATTCGCGGACACCCTCCACCTCCCCCCCCCCCCGATTCACGGCAACCCCAGGATTAAATGGAACATGCAAAACACTGACATGGCTATGGTCGACAATGAAAAAGGTTGACATGAGTTTTTGAAGATTTATTTTTCATTTTTTTAATGTTTTCATATTCATTCTCATGTGTCGACATGGACACCAATGAAGTGCAACACTTATGTCAACATTTACATGTGTTGACCTTTCTGTGTTGATTTTTTCTTGTGGCGGTTCGCGGCAACCCCCCCGCGTCCCCCCCCCCCCGTGATTCACGGAACCCCCCCGCGACCCCCCCGCGATTTGTGGCACCCCCCCAACCCCCGCGACCCCCCCTCCCGCAATTTACGGCGCCACCCCGCGACCCCCCTCCCGCGATTCGCGGACACCCTCCACCCCCCCCCGCGCGTTAACCTAGACATCATCAACCAAGACGTTGTATAATATACACCTGTTCTGTTTTACTGTAGGTGTTTTAAGTCAGATCTTTTACTGCCACTATTACTGTTTATGTAAATGCATTCTGTATGACAGCAACATCCTACCATCCTGCTACAAGAATATATAACCAACTAGGTGATTCATCGCGCCCGTGTCCCCCCTCCCGCGATTCACGCCACCTCCTGCATTTCACGCCCCCTCCCACGATTCACGGCACCTCCTGCACCCCCCCCTCCCGCAATTCGCAACCCCCCCTCACACGATTCACGCCCCCTCCCACGCTTTGCGGACCCCCTCCCGCGATTCGTGGACACCTGCGTCCTCCCTCAATTCTGCCCCCTCCCTCCCTTGATTCACGGAACCCCCGAGCCCCGCCCGCAATTCACGGCACCCCTGTGCCCCTCTTTAGTCCCCCGTATGCCCACACACCCTTATCACTACCCAGCTTCCTGCTCTCCTGAACCGTAACTTCCACCACTGGGGAGTCACTGACGCTGTGTTGCCCACATACCCCTATCATGCCTCATAGCCCAGCCTCCTGCTCTCATGCACCCTAACTCCCACCCAGTAGGAGGAGACACTGACTCAGGGCCACCGTCCTGTACTCCTGTACTGCCACGCTGGACCCTCACCCACTGGCAGAAGCTGCACAGTGTCCCCCACCCTCCTCTTTAGTCCCCCTTATGCCCACACACCCCTATCACAACCCAGCCTCCTGTTTTCCTGTGTTTCCTGTGACCTCAGCCAGTGGGGAGCCGCTGACTCAAAAACACCCTACTATACTATTGCACACACACACACACACACTATCAATGCACATATTACTCTGTAACCACATTTTAATTAAACAAAACAATACACACCCCCTTCCAAATCATATGCTCTCTATTTAACACATTTCACTTATAACTCAAGTTGCAATACAGGGCATCTTTCATACAATTCTAACCATCTTTCTCATATACAAATGTTCACAAATTAAGGGGGCGCAGCCCCTTACGACGGTGTGAAGAGCGCCCGTAGGGCGCGATGAATCACCTAGTATATATATATATATATATATACATAACAGCAGTGTAGACCTCTGGGCATAGCAATGTATTGGGGCCCCTACCTATTCTCCAGCGGTAGGGGTGGGGGGAGCTATGAGCGGAAGCATTGATGTCCAGCGGGTGGTAGGGGGTATTATATAAACCGCTCAGCATGTAGGGCCTGGATCAGTAATTTCCACTAATTTCCCCTTTACTGCACAGATGGTGGGAGACGAGGTGGGAGAAGGGGGCATTGGGCTGAATGAAGGGGCCCTGATACATAACTTCCAGGGTGGTAGAGGATGTTTAATATGCAGAGGAGGGGTGTATAGTGGAGTGGGCTTGTTATTCATAATTTTCTGGTGGGAGGACAGCTTGCTTGAATGCAGATATCTCCAGTTCCCGGAAATAGATTTCTTAGATTTTAGTGTAATTAAAAACTAGAGAATCCCACCTACCAAATAGTATTGGGGACTAGGGAATCAGGATTAGGAGGCAGAGCAATCTGCCCACGAGTATATAAAACTACATACCAGGTGTGTGGAGCTGGAGCAGTAACCAGCTGCTGGAAGGCTGATATCTCTGGTTGTGGGCACAGTAGAGACAAGCTACTAGTGTCCTTCAAAGGGGGAGCGTCCCAGCTTTTGGAATTTACCCACAAAAAAAACTCTAAGTCAGACAGAACCTGAAATATCTGACTGGGAAGAGCAAGTAAAGGGCTTGGATGGGGTCCACTGCTTTGAAGTCAGATATCTCCGGTTCCCCAGGGACGATTTTTTAAATTCTTGTACCCCTGGAAAGAGAGGACCCTCAGCTTTCAGCCTAGGCCCCTTAGATTCCTGGTGGGTTTCTGGGTAGTCAGAAACCCCCCCTGCGTGCGCCACTGAAGGCGCAGGCAACTTCTTATGGAATCTGTAGGTAGTAATAGCTGGACGATAGTCTGGCAGATGAAAGGTTAACCAGGGAGCTGTTTGGCAGCAGCAGCAGAACACAGGTGCAGCATCAATTAACTCCAGGAAGTACCTGTGGACACTTTATCACATGATCAAGTGCACAGGTCAGAGGGTCAAGGTCACAGGGAATTCATTGGAGCAAACTGTCATGTGACTCCAAGTGTCATGCTGCGTGGGACGAGCTTGGGATCAGCGTGAGATGCCGACTAGGCCCCAGGGGACCGCTAAGAACATTGCATCATGGAGAGAGACTGGGTACAGCGCTGAATAGGGACTTGCATCGCAGGAAGCAACAGCACGCAGGTAAGGGATGCAGGCGCAGATGCAGATGCATGCTGTGTTTCCTGTCAGAGTGGATTTCCCCCTATATCTTTTACTTTTTGGGAATTCCGCCTATAGTGTGGTGTGGTAGACACAGCATATTTCCATATGAGGATAATGTGGAAAATTCAGACCAGATTTTAGATCAGTAGCAGCAGGACAATTAGATCCAGTCCGGGCTTCCTAATTGATGTGAATTGGGTTGGGCTGATTAAGCAGCACCTGTGTTCTCCTGATATAAGTGTTTCCAGGGCACAAGTTCATTGCTATTTATGGTGGAATAACTGCCCAAGTGATAGGCCGGGATGTGGGCTAAGGTTATGCTGTGACCATTCTTGCTGTGCTGATTTACCTGGTATGCTGTTCACCTGTTTAAAAAATTAAGACCAAGATTTGATCTGATCCAGTGTATGGGCTTACTTGTCACATTTGGTTTTGAGTGGATTTCCCCAGCAATACTTTTTTTTGCCCACTTTCTCTCATATTATACTGTGGTTGAAAGCAGAATGAATTGACATGGCTACCATCCCAACTCTGTTGATAGAATGTGTAGACTACATTGGTGAAATGCGCAAGAAAGAAGTAAACCCGCAACTTCCACGATTGTATTGCTGGAACACTGAGCTGTTGTCATTTAAACATGGTCATTGAGAAACAGAGAAGGGCATTACATACCTTACCTGAGGGAATATGTAGTTGAACCTTTCGGACCGGGGTTCCAAATTACAGCTGGAATGGACGACTTGCAGACAATGCTGGTTTATGACTGTGGAGTAGGGGAACTGATTATTATAATGCCAGGAGGAAACTTGAGACTGCAGATGATGGAGATAAACATCAGTGAGGCCATTGTCCACAAGTTTGAAAATATTATCCTACACTGGGGTATATAAGTCATCTGATCAGATGGACATTACATTTCTTTCTGAATTTTCCACCAAAATTGACACTATAATGCTTATGTACTGTATGTCCTCTCTAGCATGTGGAACCTAGATCTCCAAAAGCAAATACATACTTTGGCCCTTATTCTGGTTGGTGCGGCCGGAGCCGCACACGGGCCCTTATTCTGGTTCGGACGGTACGGCCCGCGTGCGGCCGTACCGCCGATGTTTTTACTCTGCACATGCGCAGAGGTCAATCTGCGCATGTGCAGCCCCCTTCGCCGCAGACGTATTTCGTCCGCCGCAAAGGGGGCGTATAGGGGCGTGAGGGGCTTCATGCCCTCATTTCCCTATGTGTACGCCCCGCGTTTCATGGGCGTTCCCATGCAAACGCGGGGCGTATGCATGGAAATGAGGGCATGACGCAGCTCATGGGGGCGGAAAGCTGACGTCGCCGGATGTCAGCTCTCAGCCCCCATACAAGCTACCACACGGACGATTGTCCGTGTGGTCTCAGCTTGCGGGAGCTGCTGGGGCGTGCGGACCTGCCTTCGATGGTCGACGACCATCGAATGCAGGGGGCAGCTCCCACCATGGTGGAGGCGTACGCCTCCACCATTTTTATGCGGATCGCCAGCCGTCCGTGTACGGACGGCCGTGGCGATCCGTCTCGTGGGCGGGGCTTGGTTTGTGCGGCCGGAGCACCGTTTGCGGCTCCGGCCGCACCAACCAGAATAAGGGCCACGGTGCTCCGGCCGCACAAACCAAGCCCCGCCCACGAGACGGATCGCCACGGCCGTCCGTACACGGACGGCTGGCGATCCGCATAAAAATGGTGGAGGCGTACGCCTCCACCATGGTGGGAGCTGCCCCCTGCATTCGATGGTCGTCGACCATCGAAGGCAGGTCCGCACGCCCCAGCAGCTCCCGCAAGCTGAGACCACACGGACAATCGTCCGTGTGGTAGCTTGTATGGGGGCTGAGAGCTGACATCCGGCGACGTCAGCTTTCCGCCCCCATGAGCTGCGTCATGCCCTCATTTCAATGCATACGCCCCGCGTTTGCATGGGAACGCC
The DNA here is from genome assembly GCF_055691185.1 of Crinia signifera. Taxonomy (NCBI): domain Eukaryota; kingdom Metazoa; phylum Chordata; class Amphibia; order Anura; family Myobatrachidae; genus Crinia; species Crinia signifera. The sequence goes on from NC_139221.1 coordinate 314,579,097, forward strand.
CATGAAACGCGGGGCGTACACATAGGGAAATGAGGGCATGAAGCCCCTCACGCCCCTATACGCCCCCTTTGCGGCGGACGAAATACGTCTGCGGCGAAGGGGGCTGCACATGCGCAGATTGACCTCTGCGCATGTGCAGAGTAAAAACATCGGCGGTACGGCCGCACGCGGGCCGTACCGTCCGAACCAGAATAAGGGCCTTTATGTGTTCTCTACCCAGTTGTATGGAAGGACTTTACTTGGTGGAGCTTGTTATACTGTACAGGTATGTAATATTTGCCACTGTAAAAGATGAGGCGACACAAAATTTTATCAAAATAAAAAATTGACACTGTGCCAGGAATCACTGTGATCACGCTGCTTTCCAGCGCGATGGTGTATCTTGCGCCACAGAGCGGCCACTGGCGCTGTCTGGCATGATTTCCCTGTGTTGTTTCCCCATGAGGCCGCTTGTGACCTGGTGATCTCCGCGTTCCAGAGGGACATGGGTGCCGCCATGACACCTGTAGTCTAATGACTCCTGCACACCTATCCAGCAGCTCCAGGGATCTCAGCAAGGATCACATGACTCATGACACTTCCTGGTTCTGCTCAAATTGTGGGCAGCAGCCAATCAGCAACCAGTACCTTGAACGATTATCTGCTGCTGTGAGTTACTTCAGTGTCCGCTCCTAAGGCTCCAGGCTTGTCTCCAGCTTCCAGATACCTGTGATCTTATACTCACCTGCTTCTCTGGTTTCTCAATCTGATATCAGAACTTTTGTTATTCCATCTCCAACGTGCCCCAGAAGTCTTCTGTGCTCAGCCTAGAAAAAGTCCCTGCACAGGATTCGGTTACCATCGTTCCCAGGCCGATTCCAAGCTACCCTCTGTTCCCAGACTGATTCCAAACTACCTTTGACTCCCAAGCCAAATCCAAGTTACCACCAGGTCCCGGGCCGAATTCAAGTTACCATCAGCTCCCAGGCCAAATCCAAGTTACCATCATCTCCCAGGCCAAATCCAAGTTACCATCGGTTACCAGTCCGATCGCATTCTCGCCCAGTAACCTGCACTCTCCAGTAGTACATTAATTCCCACATTGATACCCACTCCTACTCAAGTGCTTCAGCATCTCTGTGTCTTCCAGCATCTGATATTCACGTAGGCTTATCAGGAGAGACCCAGGCAGAGGGCTGTGACCTGCTCATCAGGTGCAGAAAAGTCCAAATCCCCTTGTGGGGTTCTCTGGCAAAAACCACTGGTGAGTTAGACTCTGGTCAATTCTGGTTCTCAGCACCCTCTACTGGCCTACCGGTGTCATTGCCGGGAACATAAACCAGTCCAGACCTAACACAATGGTGCCAAATGTAACATCATGTCACACAAACTCTTTGTGTGTGCAAACCCCAGAAAACCTATTGTCTGCTCTTACATTGTGAATGTAATTCACTTCATTCCAGAGTCTATGCTATGCTATTACCTAGCACCTGAGATGCTGCCCTGCTGAATACCCCCCCCCCCCGCCGATTACCCCCAGATGGTACATTCCCTCACATGCCTCCGCTAGATGGATAATTAATTCGATGGTCACCGACCATCGAATGATTTCTCCTGCCATCGCAAATAGAAGTCAGTAAAAACTGACTTTTATTTGTGAGCCCTACGACGAATACGGGGTGGGCGGTTGACGTCCTGTGATCTCAGCCACCCGCCCCCGGCAGGCATAATTTCTGGGACCCGGGAGAGGCTTACATCAGACATGTTACTACACCCAACTGGGCGATTGTCCGCCATCTTGGTACTCATCATGTATAGGGAATGACGCCATCTTGGTACTCTCATTCTATATAGCAGCCCCAGGCTGGCACAATCTTTGTACTCTCAAGTGCAGCAACTTTATACTTTTTACCACCTGTAGGATAATGCAGATAATATACTATAATCATATAACAGATCCTATCTCAGCCAGCACTTTTAATAAATCTGTATAATTCAGTTTTGTTCAGCTACTTCATACTTGTGTGTGTAACATGGCATGTTAATTCTCTGCACGTTTCTTGCTCTACTGAAGGCATGTCACTCACTAGTCAGGGGAGGTTGGCAGTGAGCGATAGGCAGCTCCCATTAGCGCTAAGGAGCCAGGAACCGGAAGCTGCATGTTACTGGTAACCCCGCCATCCGCTGTGCCCTGACTGCCCACAGGAACTGATGGTTTAGAGCACTGGGAGACCAGTTGGGGGGACATTCCAGAAACCACCTGAGGCTTCGGCAACAGACGGTGAACTACATGGTGAAGCACCGCTATGACTTTGAGCCCTTTGTGGAGGATAATATTCCATTTGACCGACATGGTGAGAGACAGGGCGACCAGAGCGGGATGCTGACCTGACTCAGATTGATGTCGCCAGTGTCTTTTACTGTCTCTCTTCTCATAGTTTCTAACTAGGCTCAGCCCGGTATGTTCACTGGTAACAATGCCATAGTGGCGTTTGTTGGCAATAGCAGTGTGTACCAGGTGTGTGCCATTATGTGTAATGGGAATTATGGTGTGGCGTCATGTGTAATGGGTAGGTTGGTGTGTGATGGCATGTGTAATTGGCATTACGGTGTGTGTGACATCATGTGTAAGGGGTATTATGGTGTGGCGTCATATGTAATTGGCATTACGGTGTGACATAATGTGTAATGGGCATTACGGTGTGTGGCATAATGTGGCCATGTCCCTATTGTCATGTAGACACTCCTTTAGCTTTGTGTGACCACACCCCCTCATGTCATGCAGCCACACCCTTTTTTTTACCACCAAGAAAAATATTCTACTTGCACCACTGAAAATGCTCAGCATTTTCATGGGGACACCTATAAAATGCTGGGCATTGCCATGGGTGATCCCTGCTCCAGTTGTCATCTGCCCCCGGCCCTCCCTCCCAAATGGCCCAGTGTTTAACTCGCCAAAGCCGTTCGTTGACGGGGGCAGCATCTGCGCAAATACGCAAACATCGGATCAGGTCCGAATTCGCCCGGTTCCGAACAATCAGGCCCTGAATACTGTTCCCTGTATACACTAGCAAACTCGTTAGGCAAATCATTGGTCACTGCCCTCTGACAGGTAGGGATGATAGTGTTTTGCAGGTTGAGAATTGCTGTTACGCTCCATATTAAAGTGCTGATTTAATCATATTAATTTATTTCCTGGAGAGGAATTTCTCAGCTGTTTTTCATCCCCTGAAATAATAAGTGTCTGATACAAGTAGCACTTTGTAATGGGTTTTCACCACAGGACGCCATCAATTCCGATATCAGTCTATATGGTAGATAGCGTCACAGGCAAACAAGAACATTTCCCTGACTCCCCTCTGCATATATCTCATTTTCAGTACAGGAGAAGGATGACTTCTGGACTAGTCGCCTGGTGATAAACTGCCACCAAGATGCTTTATGGGCTCGAGAGATTTACTAAACACTATTTATCTTTGCCCAGAGATGTAAAAGCTAAATCAGGGGCAAAATGAGAGATATTATCATGTCAGCGAGCTCTGTGAGTGCTGGATTGGTTTAAGAAAATACTGTATACTCTCTAACTATCTATATATACACACATATATATATATATATATAAATTTTATTTGGAGTTTTCACGTGTGTTTGGATTACACATTGGTACTCGTGGGAGACATCTTGCAGTCCGGGTAGCAGCCTGGTAAACCATGAGACCATTGTTTTAAAGAACAATCTCATCTGCCCAATAATCACCTAAACACGGTACGCACATTAATTTTTATTCAAAAGTGTGAACACCCGCTTATTACACTAGAGAGCGCTGTTCCTCATCCCTTTTCTAGTAAACATTCTGAGACGACACAACCACGTTCAAACGGAGAATATAGCAGCCACCTGTCACACAGGATTTGTGTTTTGTGGAAGAACCTAATCTCCTAAATAGGAGCCTTTTTCTTTTTTGAAAATTACTTTTTTATTGATGTTATAATTTGAAACAACACAGGACACATAGACAAAAAAAAAAAGACATAAACAGCAATAGTATTGAAAAAAGGAAAAGGGGAAAAAAGGAAAAAAAAAACAGCAGAGAAATAATTATTGATACACAAGTTGAATATGTCAGGTAAATCAGGTTAAAACTGGAAATTAAGCATGTCCAATGATAAACAAAGCAGGTAGAGAAGATAAGAACTCCACAAGGATATCATTACACTGTATGACTGTTAGGGCCTGTGATACTGCTAGGCGAGTTCAACACTGATAGATCTGTATGGGTGCAGCGGGTACCCGGATGACCTTCCTTCTCCCTGTATTCAGACCATCTGAACCATTTAATGTGGATGGAAGATGCTTTAGAGGAATAAGCAACATCAGCTGTTTCAAATAGAAAGTGCTTATGTATCTTATTTTCAATCATTTGAATACTAGGAAGATCTGGGGATTTCTATTGTTGGGCTATAGAAGCTTCAGCCGCTACCAATATGTGTCCGAGGAGGTATCTGTCCCCAGCTGGTAATTCCCCTAGGTAGTAGTGAAAAAGTGCAACGAGGGGGTCTATAGGTATGGACTGATTTAGTACTTTGGATATGAGGAGAAAAACTTCTCTCCATAAGGGGCTCAGGGCCAGACAGGACCAGAAGACATGCAAAATATTCCCCACCCTACCACATAGCCTCCAGCATTGCGGTGAGACAGAGGGCCAAAACTTATGGAGTCGGTCTGGGGTAAGGTAGGCCCTGTGGGTCAGCTTAAAATACATCTCCGAGTGATTAACACACTTTGAGATTTTGAAACAAGTGCGAAAAATGAACCTCCACACCTCTTCGGAGAATACATTTGGCAAATCCCTCTCCCATTGAAGCTGAGAGGAGAACCTCTTATTCGAACCTATAGAGATCAAGGGTGACATTCTATGATATGCGCTAAATGCGCATGTTTAATTCGCACCCTGTATCGCCGCAATTCGCCTATTTAGAAATCGCATTTTTCAGCCTAAATGCGCATATTTAATGTGATGCGCATTGGAGGCTGAAAAGTGCGAATAGGCGATGTGGTGCGCTGGTTTTAGTCCTGAAAATGTGCGATTTTCATGTGTGAAAATCGCACATTTGCAGGACAGCGCAAGGTGTAAAAAAAAGAACCGAGCGCGGGGTCCCCCGCCCGAGTGTAACCAGCCCCGGACTCACTGAGCCGGTGCTGGTAACATAAAATCAGGGTCCCCGACAAATAGGGGTCCCCTTGATTTTATGAAACCAGCACCAGACTCAAGGTCCGGCGCTGGTTCCCAAAATACGGGGGACAAAGTGACTAGGGGTCCCCCGTATTTTAAGAACCAGCACCGGACACAACCAGCCAGCAGGCTAATGCCACAGCCGGGGGGAGACTTTTTATACAAGTCCCCCCGGCCAAAGCATTAACCCCCTGGCTGGTCAGCATGGGCAGGGGTCCTGGGGAAGTGGGGACCCCCCCAATGAAGGGGTCCCCCCCCTCCAGGACTTACCAGCCCATGCTGATAGTCCGGGGCTGTCCTCCATGCCCCTGGGCTGTGGGCATGGAGCTGATGCTTTGTGTAAAAAAAAGAATGATAACTATTGTTTTACACTGGCGAACTATCAGTCCCAGCAAGCCTACCCCGCATGCTGGGACTTGGGGAACCACAAGTCCCAGCATGCGGGGCATTAAAGGGCCCGCTGGCACTTGTAGTTCTGCAGTGTAAAAAATAGTGCACAAAATCACACTGACACCCTGAAAAATAAAACTTTAATACACACAAAACACACTGATACTTACCTACCTTGAGCCCGTAGGTCGGTCCCTGGATCCTGGATTCTTCCTCCGGGGCTCCAGGGCAGAAGAGTCCGGTTCCGGGGCCTTGGTCCTGGTTCCGGGGCTGGTCCTGGGGTTCCGGGGCTCCTGGCGTGAAGAATCCGGGGTCCGGGATCCGTGGTAGTCCAGAGGGGTACCTAAGGAGGAAAATCCTACTCACCTGCTCCCCGGCGGCGACCTCCGGTGACAGCGCTGCTCCCGACTGGTACCCGGCTTCAAGGAGTTGGTCCAGCGCTGAGATGTTGCTCCCTCGACGTCTCTGAACAGAATGATTTCTCGGCCAATCAGGAGCCGAGAAACTCGGCTCCTGATTGGCCAGAAATCATTCTGAATATAGACACCGACGGAGTAACATCTCTGCTCTGGATGCGCTGAGATGTTACTCCGTCCGATTTCAGCCCCTGTGCGCATCCCATTAAATCGGCGATTTAATGGGAAAATGCGATAGCGCCATTTTGTGGTCTAATTACCGCAAAATAGCGCTAATCGCATAGCATAGAATGTCACCCAATGTATCTATACCAGCGAGAGATACCTCCTTTTGCGGTTGTAGCGACAAAGAATGAATGTACCAACCTAGGCATAGAAAGCTTGACAGGAGGTTTAGGGAGGAAACTACAATATTTGATATTTGTAGAAGTCCCGTTTCGGGACCTGATATTGCTGTTGGAGTTGGGAAAAAGTCACTACGATTCCGTCTGAAAGGAAGTCTTGTATCGACAGTAGACCTAGGGAGGCCCAGTTATCTATATTTAAATCTGGGATTAGGGCCGCTATGGATGTTAAGGAGAGTTGTGGGGTGGGTAAACTTATATCAGGGTCTATAGAGGCTAACCTATGCCATACCAAAAGAATTGTGTGGACTGCTCTACAGGATTTGGTTTGAGGTGTGGAAACTGCTGGGGGTAATCTCATTAAATCTGGGAGAAGAAGGGGGGATAGGAGAGCTCGTTCTATTGCAAGCCTGGGTTTAACAATGTCTGTCGAGAACCAATCCCTCGATTGGCTTAATGGTATTTCTCTAGATCAGGGTATGCCAGCCCACCCTCATCTTTAGCAAAAGCCAGGGTGGTTTTCGCTATTTTGGGTCTAGCACCCAAATGGTCAACAACTTGTTAAATTTGTTACAAATGACAGTTGGGAGTGGTCTAGGAATAGTGCAAAAGATATACATCAACTTGGGCAAAAGCACTATTTTAGCTGCCGCAACACGACCTACCCAAGACACCTCCTGCATCATCCACTCTTTAGTGAGGATATCGAAAGCCCGGAGCAATGGGTCAAAATTCGAATCCAGAATATCACAGTCTCTAGCTAAATTAATACCTAGATATTTAATCGACTTAGTTTTCCAAATATATTTATAGTTATCTTTTAAGCAGGTTAGCATATTATCCGGCAAGTCTAATGGAAGGGCTTCCATTTTAGTGGTATTTAGCTTGTAGTACGATATTTTAGAGTAAGCATCCAGTATCTTATGAGGGTGGGGAAGGGAAGACAATGGGTCCTCAATACATAGCAGGACATCATCTGCAAATAAGCTGATCTTGTGGGAGACACCTCCTATATCAGGTCCATAGATGAGTTCTTGGGAACGGATAGACTCAGCCAGAGGCTCAATTGCCAGAGCAAAAATCAAAGGGGAAAGTGGGCATCCCTGGCGTGTGCCGTTTGTTATGTCAAAGTGTGAAGAAGAGCACCCATTCGCGAACACCCTTGCACCTGGGGAAGAGTACAAAGCCAAAATGGAGCCAAGTATTCTTCCAGAGAAGTCAAAACGCTGTAATGTGGAGCGTAAGTAAGCCCAATGTAGCCTGTCGAATGATTTTTCCGCATCTAATGACAAGACCAAAAGGGGTCGCCTACGTGTCTGGCAGTATTCTATGATGTCAATTACCCTGCGAGTATTGTCAGATGCTTGGGTGCCCAATACAAAACCCACTTGGTCAGGGTTGATTAAGTTAGGTAATAAGGGGGATATCCTATTAGCTATCATTTTGGCATACAATTTAATGTCAACATTCAGAAGGGCAATGGGACGATAGTTTTGGACATTGGTAGTAGGTTTACCAGGTTTAGGGATGATAATAATTCGAGCCTCAAGCATCTCTTTAGGGAAAGAAGTGGTTGAGGAAGCTTCGTTAAAAACCGAAACCAGTATAGGGGCCACCTTGGCTTTAAATTTCTTATAAAAATTAGAGGGATAGCCATCCGGGCCTGGGGCCTTATCTAAAGGCATAGAGTCAATGGCCAACTCAACTTCACTCAGTGCCCATGGCGTGTTAAGAAGGTCGCAGGCAGCCGGGTCTAGAGAGGGAAGGGACATGTCCTGCAAGAAGTCATTGATATCAGGTAAGGAGGGCTGGGGCGTGTCAGGGTCATTTTTTAAGTTATAAAGGTGTGAGTAGTACTCAGCGAAAGCCTCAGCTATTTCTGTGGGATCGGTTACTTTGACTCCCCTAGGGGTATGGATGGCATGAATGCGCTCCATAGCTCTACGGCCACGGAGTTTACGAGCCAGAAGACGTCCTGCCCTGTTTCCTAGCAAATAATACTTTTGGTTAAGTCGGGTCAAGTTACGCTGAACTTCAGCAAGAGAGAAAGAATTGACCTTATATCTGGCGGCTAATAGTTTGTTATATAAAGCTCTATTTGATGGATCAGCCTTATGGGCAGATTCCAATACAGTCGCCTCAAGCTCCTCATCAGTAAACCGCTGCTTATATTGTTTTTTGAGCTTAGCTGCTATTTGTATCGATGAACCACGCAATACGGCTTTCAATGCACACCAGTGTACAAAAACAGACGTATCCTCAGCGTGGTTAGTATCAACATATAAATCTAGGGATGCCTGTATAGCTTGTTGAGCCTCCGGCTGAGCCAACAGAAAGGGACTCATCCTCCACGGACCCGGGGTTACTCTGCATTTATCTACCTCCCACAAAATCATCAGAGGAGAGTGGTCAGACCAGGTAATTGGCAGAATGTCAACTCTGCGTAACGTCCATTTATTAACCAACGCTAAATCTATGCGAGAGTATGAGCGATGGACATGCGAGTAGAAAGTATAGTCCCTTTCGGAGGGGTGTTTAGCTCTCCACAGGTCAAAAAGCTCATACTCCGCTAGTACTTTACGGAAGCTGGCCGAACAATCTCGCTGTTTAACAAAACTAGAGGAATGTAATGGTTTAGACTTATCAAGGATGGGGTCAAGAACCATATTAAAGTCCCCTAAGATAAGGAGGGCCCCTTTAACTTGTTTCTGTAGGGTAACAAAGAACTTCCTGCAAAAGGATACTTGCTTGGTATTAGGGGCGTAGCAGGTGGCTAGTGTCACTTCAAGATTGTCCAAATGTCCCGTCAGAATCAAGAATCTCCCTTCAGGGTCTACGTACTGGGAGGACAGGACAAAGGGACAATGCCGAGCAAAGAGGAGAGCCACACCAGCTTTTTTATTTGGTCCATTGGCAGTAAAGCAGTGGGGGTATCTGTGATCTGTAAAAAGGGGAGGGTTATGTTTTTGGAAGTGAGTCTCCTGAAGTGCAACAATTTGTGCTTTAATCTTATGAAAATAATTCAGGGCCAATTTCCGCTTCTGGGGGGAGTTTAAGCCCTTAGCATTTAAGGAAACTACTTTAACCATAATCTAGCTCAAAAGGGTATTTAGTATGGATCATGTTAAGAAGAGGGTAGTAAATACCTGACATAGAAATTGTGACTAAGTACAAAAAAATAGAAAAAGGAATAAAAAAACATAATTAAAAACCAAAGCAAAATAATAAAAAGACAAAAGGTGATCCCACGTGGGACCTAAACCAACCAGCTCTAACAGGCGGCTGGGTAGAGTGAAAGTGTGGGGGGGTAGCGGCCAATCTTCTACCTCCCAGGATAGGTGGGAAAGGTAGAATTCCCTACCTAACAAATGTACTACTCGTAGCTAGGGCCTGTGCCATATGACTACTTATGATAACTAGTAGGGAACCTATATTTATACTTATATACGGAACAGGTAAATGCAACTCTAACATTTATAGAAAAGAGGGCAGAACCCAAACCTCATGGAGAGAAGAGTTAGAAATAGCGAAAAAATAAAACTATGTATGAGTTAATGACAGCCTGGTAAGCTCAAAACAGGTGGAAATTATGAAAAACCACATAGTACCTTAAACATGTCTATCCAGTATCCAAAGCCGTGCCTTAACATGGAGCAAACCTCTCACTAAATGCAAGAAACAGGAACTTTGAGCAAGTAGCGACAGCAAGGAGACTGGGCAGAGCGCAACAGGCAATACAGAATTAGACACATTTTATTACCCGACCAGGCCTCACCCCACCCCAGACCAGTCCTGCTGAAGTCTATGAGGGGGGGGGGGGAGGCGTCGGTCATGGGCCTGGGAATATTCCATGAGGCCAGGAGCTTCAGGCCGTCCTCTGGGTTGAGGATGGCGACAGTGGAGCCCTCTCGAGAAACCAGCAACTTGGTAGGGAAGCCCCAACGATAAGGGACCTTCGCCTTTCTCAGGGCAGAAGTGATAGGATGGAAGGAGTCTCTTTTAAGTAGCGTGGCTGCAGATAAGTCGCCAAAGAGTTGAAGGTCACCAAGCAGGACAGATGTTTCAGCAGAAGGTCTTGCAGCTCTCAGCAGGGCATCCTTGACATGGTAGTAGTGCATTTTCAAAAGCACATCCCTAGGGGTGTTATCAGGGGGGGCCCTAGCCTTAGGCAGTCTGTGAATCCTGTCAATAAGAAGGTCCGATGCTGGGATCTGGGGGAGAATTTTCCTGAACAGATCCATGGCATAGTCATGTAGACTGCTGTGTGAGACCGTTTCTGGGATGCCCCGCAGTTTAAGATTACAGCGTCGGGACCTGTCCTCTAAATCTGTAACTTTCTCACGTTGCAATTTGACTTCAGCTTCAAGGACATCATGTGAGTCAATTAATCTATTGTGAGAGCCGACGACCTCCTCCATCTTGGTCTCAAGATGATCAGTGCGACTACCCAGTTCATCTACAGCGTGTTGGCAGTTTTGAATTGCAGCTCGAATCTCCGCTGTGACTTCATTCTTCTGTGAGAGCGTCCGAATCCCCAACTAGATCAGACGATGGGTTGACAGATGTAACAGGGGATGGCGCAGTCACCTCTTGAGCAGCCCGAGAATCGGACCCGCCAGCAGTCTTATCCGTGTTCTTAGGACGAGAAGAATGGGGTCTGGGAAATAGGTTGAGGTGGTTTGCTGCGTTTGGTGGGCATATTGGGAAACTCTGGGCCAGAACAAGTGCTGGTTGAGATAATACACGTAAAAAAAGTACGGTTCCACTAGGAGAGTAGAATTTAGATCATTCCGTAACAAACATGGGAGGTAGGAAATAATAGGAAAATCTAGTTGTACATGACGGGATTTCCAAGTTGAATCAGTGGCACATTAGTCATATCCACCTAATGAATGCCAGCATACTTAAGCAACTGGCCACAGGGGGGAGCTCCTGTATATGAAACAATGGTGCACCAGCCTACAGTAATGCTAATCCCAATGCAGCACTATTCCAGTAGGAGAAGGTTTAGGTGTGACACCTGTGCATATCAATCAGGTGCTGTATATGTGACTGTAGAGGCTGCAGGTGTACAAATACAGAATGATGCCTGTATTTAGTGCATGTGTGAGGGAAGCCAGCAGCAGGCAATCGGGAGCAGAACCCAGTCAGGACCCTGCATGAAATCAAGATGGCCACTGCTGTCTCAGGCAGGAGCCCAGTGACGGACACACAGGCGCCTGCAGCGGCTCCCACTGTCCTCTCACCCGCACCTCCAGAGCCTCGGGACCTGTGGGCACCACCAAGGCAGGGGAATCGGCACCTAGGATGGCGATCCTGTCCACCCACCGCTCCATCCGCGCAGTCTCGCGGCACCTCCGATCCGGAGCCCAAATCCCGGCCAGCAGTCGTACCCGAGGCCCCGGCTTCAGAAGGGGAGAAGGCCGCAACCCGCAGTGACCCAGAAATGGGTCCCCCGGCTCCGCGGCAAGACTCACCTGACCGACTGGACTGGCGGTAAGCAGGAGAGGGTGTCCTCGACTGCAAACAGGGGCTGCAAGGGCACCACCGAGGCAGGTTAACTAGGTATGAGGAAGGAGCTGAGGAGAGACACTTCTTCCCCTGAGTCCGGTCAGGCCACGCCCCAATAGGAGCCTTTTTCGGGACTATTAACGAGCAAATCAGAATCACCCAGGTTGAAGCGCTGGACAGTACCCACCCTATTTTCCACATATATATATATATATATTTACCTACATATTTCTGTGATTTCAATTAAAACAATGTGGTCACAAACCATAGGGCACCCCAAAACTAGTAGAGGTGAGTGCTGATGTTTAGTGTATATTGTTTATACAGTACATATTAATTATGAGAAGGGACCCAGATTACCCTGGTAATGGGTTTGAAATAAATAAACATAATATGATTGCATTGTGCTGTGGGCTGAATGTGCACAGAGCTATAGCGCTGGATTATTGAAAACATGGCCGTGCGCTCCACCTGTTGTAATGGGTGGAACGCAGGTCAGCTGATGTAGAGCGGAAGCTCTGGATCCTGGGTGACATGCAGGATAGAGCTACTTCCGCCGCAGTGGAACGCACGCCGTTATGGATGTGCCTGTTCGTGGCTGCAGCATGGAGCGCGGCTGTGACATTTACAAATGATTGGATAAGTAAGTCAATGTGTGCGCTGTTGGCTGTGTATCATTGTGCTTACAGTACTCTGCGATATGTTTTAAGGGTAGTTTGTTTTGATTGGTAGCCTTTTGGTGGGCGGGACTGGTGTTCCCATAAATATCGACACATGTCAGTAGGGATTCACCTGTGTGTCTTTTGAACGAGGCGGTCATGAGTAAGGCCACGTTCTGTGGCCGAAACGTCGACCAGATTCTATGCCTGTAATTTTTTCCTGATATATGGATTTAAAACCCCTTGCTGAAAAGATTGAAGCCCTGGTGAGTGCCATTTCTTCTATTTGGACTGTATTTGTGACCCTGTCATAGGGATATCACTGATGTGCAACCCCAGGCGGATGTATTTGTAACTGAGTGTGCCAGCCCTATCCAGGATATATATATATATATATATATATATATATATATATATATATATATATATATATAGAGTATATTGTGACAAGGATCACATACATTGGTTAAAGATGAAGTGTGGTTCTTTATTCTCAGCAGGTAGACAGCACTCCAGGATAAGATTGGCATTTCTTGTTACAGCATGGCAGTTCTCAGGTTACAGCAATGGCAGTACTCTAAAAAAGGGTACTTCCAGAGAATCCCTAACATAATCCCCGGAGCCAGCAAGCCTATTGCCCAGACTCTAACTGCCATTTGGGAACGCCAACCTCCTGTCTTGAACACACATATAACAGGAATCACCAGGTGCTGCTAATCAGCCAGTGATTCCCAATACATCCTAGAAAAAGCAGGGTTGGATCTCCCTAGCCCTGCTGCTGCTGTTCTAAATCCTGAACTGGATATTTCACATTACCTCATGTGCAAGCATGCTGTCCCTGCCAATATATATATTTTTTGGGTCCCCACATTCTGAGGAACTGGGCTAACCAGTTTAAGGCTGGTTAATGTGATGACAGGGGGACCCCACACTGTGTGTATCCTTGCAATGGCATCATCCTCTTGGTGGTGGAGATTATAAACTAAAGGGAACCCCACAGTGTTTTCCAAAACCAGACTAGACTGAGAGGTTACTGGTTTGGGAGGAACCCTATGCTTTTCACAACAAATTAACCAGTGCATACCCATTCGTTGACCTCACCGCACGTCACTGGATGATAGGATTTGCACTATATATTCACCATGAAGTCACATACCTTCCTTCTAATTCATTGCTTTCCTGTTGAATGTCACATTAGTGGAGTGTAATCTTGAGAACAATATACCTAATGGCGGTCACTGAGATGCTCAATGTACTGTATGGTCAGAGGCGGATTGGCCATTATATCTACCGGGAAGATTCCCGGGAGGCCGATGGTAGTGAGGCCGCCGTCGAAATACAGTCCCCTCCCCGAGTAATGCATTCAGCAGCCCTGCTGCTGAATGCGTCTCAGGCTCAGCCTCCTCCCGCCCGCTATCCTCCTCTTCCGCCGCTGCCCCGCATCCTCCTCTAGCGGCAGCGCGGCTGCATGCGGATGTCAGCAGCAGCGCCGGGGCCGGGGATGTCGCAGCGGGGCCGGGGATTTTAGCAGTGGCGATTGTCAGCATCTACAAGTGCCGGGGATGTCAGCAGCAGCCAGCAGCGGTGGTCAGAGGCTCCTCTATGCACCGGGGCAGTGCCACATCAACCCAGCGGTAAGATTTCCTAGGATATTAGGAATTGGTGCCCCCAGTGGTGGCTGGCTGCTGGGGAAAGAGGTAGTAGGGCAGTGCTAGCAGCCCCTCTCGTGCGATGTTTCGGGGGCGGAGCTATCGGGTCATACATTCCTGTGCACTGACTGTGCAGGATTCAAGGAAGTGCTGTGCTCCACAGTTAGAACGGGGTCAGCCAAGAATTAACTGCTTCTCACCCATCCAAACTGGTCCCTCCTCCTCTGTGTACAAACTAGGTCCAGGTAAGGGGATGTAGAATAATAATAAAAAAGAACAAATGGCACTTACTGTGAAGTGTTCTGTGTAATTATGTGTGTGTATATATATCTATCTGGAGTCTGCGGTCCTGGCACTCCTGGGGTGGCTTAATCTTTGCCTAATAGCCTATGGTCCCCAGGTCCTGTGTCCCATCTCTCCCCCTCCTCATGTGCCAGGTCCTGTGTCCTTCCACTCCTCTCTCCTCATGTCCCCATCCTTGTCCCTCCTCTCCCACCCCCCATGTGTCCAGGTCATGTGTTTATCCTACCCTGTTACCCCCTCATGTGCCTTTTGGTGTGTACACACGGGGGCAATAAGTCGTGCTATGCGATTCCCAATGCGATCAGATCGCATCGGGACTCGCATCGCACGGCATGCATGGAGGGGCACAATTTAGACTATATAGTGCAGATCTGCACTATATAATCTTGGCTGCCCTCTCTATCTGGCTGCCGATTTGCGCATCGGCAGTGCATGCTAAAAAGCATGCGATTTGCATGCGATATGGCTTCCGATGTTCACTATTTCGGCAACATCGAAAGCCATATCTCACCATCTGTACACACCATTTGTCCTGTGTCACCCCCTCCCCTTACACCGTGTAAGTATGTACAGTATGTATGAATCAGAGCGACAGTACATGTATGCATGAATGAGAGTGGCGGTGTAAGTATGTTTGTATGTATGAATCAGAGCAACAGTACATGTAAGCATGAATGAGAGTGGCGGTGTAAGTATGTTTGTATGTATGAATCAGAGCGGCAGTGCATATATGTATGAAGGAGTCCAGCAGTACATGTACAAATGAATGAGAGCATCAGTACATATATGTATAAATGAGCATGGTAGTGTATGTATGTATAAATGAGTGTGTCAGAATGTATGTCTGTATGAGCGTGTCAGTGTATGTACAGTATGAATGAAAGTGGCAGTGCATGTATATATGAATGAGAGCGGGAGTGTATATATGTATGAATGAGAAAGGGAATGTATATATGTATGAATGAGAGCGGGAGTGTATATATGTATGAATGAGAGCGGGAATGTATATATGTATGAATGAGAGCGGGAGTGTATATATGTATGAATGAGAGCGGGAGTGTATATATGTATGAATGAGAGCGGGAGTGTATATATGTATGAATAAGAGAGGGAATGTATATATGTATGAATGAGAGCAGGAGTGTATATATATATGAGTGAGAGCGGGAGTGTATATATGTATGAATGAGAGCGGGAGTGTATATATGTATGAATAAGAGAGGTAATGTATATATGTATGAATGAGAGCGGGAGTGTATATATGTATGAATGAGAGCGGGAGTGTATATATGTATGAATGAGAGCGGGAGTGTATATATGTATGAATGAGAGCGGGAGTGTATATATATATATGTATCAATGAGAGCGGGAGTGTATATATATATATGTATCAATGAGAGCGGGAGTGTATATATGTATGAATGAGAGCGGGAGTGTATATATATATGTATGAATGAGAGCGGGAGTGTATATATATATATGTATGAATGAGAGCGGGAGTGTATATATATATATGTATGAATGAGAGCGGGAGTGTATATATGTATGAATGAGAGCGGGAGTGTATATATGTATGAATAAGAGAGGGAATGTATATATGTATGAATGAGAGCGGGAGTGTATATATGTATGAATGAGAGCGGGAGTGTATATATGTATGAATGAGAGCGGGAGTGTATATATGTATGAATGAGAGCGGGAGTGTATATATGTATGAATAAGAGAGGGAGTGTATATATGTATAAATGAGAGCGGGAGTGTATATATGTATCAATGAGAGCGGGAGTGTATATATATATATATGTATCAATGAGAGCGGGAGTGTATATATGTATGAATGAGAGCGGGAGTGTATATATATATGTATGAATGAGAGCGGGAGTGTATATATATATGTATGAATGAGAGCGGGAGTGTATATATATATATGTATGAATGACAGCGGGAGTGTATATATGTATGAATGAGAGCGGGAGTGTATATATGTATGAATAAGAGAGGGAATGTATATATGTATGAATGAGAGCGGGAGTGTATATATGTATGAATGAGAGCGGGAGTGTATATATGTATGAATGAGAGCGGGAGTGTATATATGTATGAATAAGAGAGGGAGTGTATATATGTATGAATGAGAGCGGGAGTGTATATATGTATGAATAAGAGAGGGAGTGTATATATGTATGAATGAGAGAGGGAGTGTATATATGTATGAATGAGAGCGGGAGTGTGTGTGTATATATATATATATATATATATATATATATATATATATATATATATATATATATGAATGAGAGCAGGAGTGTATATATGTATGAATGAAAGCGGGAGTGTATATATGTATGAATGATAGGGGCAGTGCATGTGTGTATGAATGAGTTCGGCAGTGCATGTAGAAACATAGAATTTGACGGCAGATAAGAACCATTTGGCCCATCTAGTCTGCCCCTTATTTATCCTTCAGGTAATCTCAACCCTTTTTAATCCTTATTTCTTTGTAAGGATATTCATATGCCTATCCCAAGCATGCTTAAATTGTTCTACTGTCTTAGCCTCTACCACCTCTGATGGGAGGCTATTCCACTTATCCACTACCCACTGCAGGGTGGCGGGGGTGGGTGGTGCCATGCCACTGTGGGCAGCTGCACGGGCCCCTCCAGAGGCCAGGGCCCGTTACAGCTGTACCCCTGGCACCCCCCTGCCCTGCTCTTCCTCTACCACCCCATGTTTTCTCCTCTAACCCCTGTTTCCTCCCCTACACCCCCTCTCCTTCTCTACCCTCTCTCCTATACAACCCCGTCCCCTCCTCTACCACCTCCTCTCCTCTTTTACCACCCCCTCTGATCCTGTAACCCCTTTCTCCTCCTCTACAACCCAGTCTCCTGCTCTAACAAGGAGATGCAGCCTTCTACCAGCACCGCGGATCAGGCGGAGGCCCGTTGCTGTGGATGGCGGAGAGGAAGCCTGTCACCGTGGATTGGACGGAGGAGGTCCAGCGCCAGGCATCACGAGAAAAAGCCCGGCACCGCAGATAGGTTGAGGCTCTGCACCAGGGGACCGCAGACAAGAGGCCCGACGCTGAAGAGAGACCTGCCAGAGGTACACTCGCCACTTTGATTGAGGGGCGAGGAAGGATTAGGATGCGCAAAGTTAATTTTTGTAACTTTCAAACACCTGCCTGCTTCTGCTCTGCCTTCTCTACCACCCCCCTCTCCTCCTCTACCTTTCTTTCTTTTTCCACCATTCTTACCCCCTTTCCCTTACTTACCCCTCTCATGCACCCCCTCTCACTTTCTCTCTCTCTCTTTCCTTTCTCACTATCCCTCCTCTCTCTGACTTCCCCTCCCCCTATAATACCTGTGATTCGTTTCCCTCTCACCCAATCCCTCTGCCCCCCTCTCTCCTCCTTTCACCTACCCCCTCTTCTCTTGCCACCTCTCTTACCCACTCTCACTTACTCTCCCCTCTCATGCACCCTCTCGTTCTCTACATTCTCTCTGTCTTCTCTATCTCTCCCCTATTTTTATGTCTCTCACTTACTCTGTCTCACTCACACCATCCCCGCCCCCTCTCTCCCGGCCTATATCTCTCCCCCCTCTCTCTCTTCCACTCACCTCCTCTCTCCCCTCCATCTCACTCTCCCCTCGCTCTCTGTGCCTCACTGACTCACTCCTCTTCCCTCTCCCCATCTCCTGTACCTCTCAACCACTCTCACTCCCATCCCTCGTCCACCTTCCCTAGCTCCCTATGTCTCTCCCTGTAGCCACCTTTGTCCCTCTATCTCTCCCCATTACCCACTGCATCACTATCTACCTCTCCCCTGTGGCACATCTCCCCATTTTCCTCTCTCTCCTGTCACTCTGCCTTTCCAAAACATCATCCTCGGCCTCTCTCAATCATCTGTTCACTGGTACCCACTGTCTCTCCTTGTCATTCCCTTTGAGGCCATGCCCTTGTTTTGAGGCAATGCCAACTGTTTTTGGAGCATGCACAAATACTCCCTTCCCCGTTATGCCCTGTTATGGTGTCCCCCTGTAATTTTGTTCTGGAGCCACCCCTGAAGGCAATGTATCAGTGGCAGCAATGCCGCACAGGGCCATGCTGATGGATGCGGCCCCACCTCCTCCCACCCCTCCTCCTTCTCCCCATAAACTCCAGTAAATATCCAGCCTAGTGCTGCTGGTTGTGGCGCCGCCTATTGTTATGCTGGCTCCGCCCACATGAGGCCACTTTCAGATATTTTCCAGGGCCACTTTTTGTCCCCAATCCGCCCCTGTGTATGGTGGTCACTAGGATGCTGTTCTTAAGCAAATCACCATTAGTACCTAAATTTGTATTGAGATCAAAATATATTGCTCCTAATAAATTTGTCTAAAAACTCTCTGAACTCTGAATACTGTAGGATGCATGTGTCAAGGTGTGCGTATGTGAAGCACAGTTGCTTACCCTGCCGCATCCTGCAGTAGGCTCCCATTCTAGTCATATATCTCCAGCTGCCCTGTATCGTGCTCCTAATTTCCAGAATTTCTATGTTTCTGTCAGAGGTGCCAAGGAGTTTCCTTACAAGTACAGTGATTTGCTGTAGCTGCCCATTATCTGCCCTTGTGGAAACCCCTGACAGGAGAGAGAGAGAGACAGCAGAACAATGACCAAACATACAGGGTCTCCCTATCTGTGCTGGTGTGCACTCATACACAGCATGCTGCTGCCGCAGCTAGTGAGTGATTCAGGGGATAATTCAGACCGAATCATGGCCAAGAATGTGCAGCTGTCAGCAATCAGAAAAATGCCACCCTGCTATAGTGAAATCCTGCCTTACAAATGAATTTGTATGCCGTGCCAACAGATGTGCACACCTTGTGATGACATCATAGCCAAGCGAATATGTTCAAACCCCTTTGTAAGAGGCTCACCATCAAATGAATTTTCCACTGGGCGGCTACAACGAATACAGGGATTTCCGGCCTGTTGCTGATGTCACACACCCGCCCCTAAAATGCATGGGCGTTTTCTCTGCGTTTTTCCAGACACTCTCAGCATTTCATCTGGCACACCTAGCATTTTTCTTGGCACTCCCATGAAACAGCCGGTTACCACCCACAGACGCCTACTTCCTGTCAATCATCTTGCGAACGGTTCGCAAACAGAAAAAGTAGCAAGATTTGACTATGGGCATGCGCAGTCTATAGATAATCGGCCGGCGTGCATATTCAGGTCTGAATGACCCCTTTTAGCGTAATAATTTTTGTTAGCAATTCTTCTTTAGTTAAACGCATTTATTTAACTTGAGCATCTAGTGTCCATTCTGATTTGGCTACTGCTGTTATGGTAATGGCATAAAAACAACACATCCAATAAAGATAGGTATTGCCTACAGTACAAAATGCAGACAGTCCAGTGATCACAAAAAAAAAAAATAACATTTCCTACACCGAAAAAAAACTTAGGGATGAATTCACACAATGTCAAATTGCATTTGGAATTTATTGCACAGACGTTACCTTAAACATGTATACTGTGGTGAGTGAGCAGAAAATAAATATCATAGTGAATATATTGTTGCAAACAAGAAACTCCATATTGTTAGTATCAAAACCTGCACAATTTTACCAAAATATGAGTATAGACACACCCGTATGTGGAGCTAGTCACACCCTTTAAGTAGAGTATGACACGCCCCCTCGACAGTGCGCTGCATGCGATTATCTTCACTCTCTCTCTCTTTAGGTACTAATATTCGCTGATGATAATCTTGGTGCATTGTTGTAAAGCAAATGTGTCTGTTGTTCATGATCCCTCTAGAGTGTTAGTAAATCACGCACACCGATATCCAGCACTCTCTTCAGGAACAGAATACACAACGCAGATTTATGCTGCTGGGAACTCATTGTGCATCTCTGATAACATCTCCTGAGTAATTTGGGCTATGCTGTGAGGTGGGCTTTTTCCATAATGTAACATAAATCAAGCAACCCTCATTAAATGTGCTGCAGGGCAAACTCTTCCATTATCTGAGCTCCTCTGTTGCATTTTCCTGAATTAATTCCCCATTATCACTTCGGCTCGATGTTTCCATTTCCATCTCTCTTGATTTGTCCGGGACCTCCGTAGGTAGTTTTGCAAATTAAACTCTGTTGATTGCCCACATTATTCATTTGTTTTCAGACTTTCAAAGAAGGTAGAATGTTGATAGTATTTGTAGTGCACCTATTCATACATGGAGTCCGCATTTACATAATGGGCTGATTTTCTTTACACTGCAAGCGGCAGCGAGTAAACAAAATAAAATCCAATTACCTACGAGGGGCCCGAAGGCCATTCATCAACCAGAAAGCATATGGCATGCAATGCAATTCTATAGGCTTAAATGTAGCTAATTGTCATTTTGTAGACAAATGCCTTTTACTCGTTAGTGGGAGGTGGGACATGGTACTAGGCCAGGGCTGGGCAAATAGAGGCTGTTGATGAACTACACATCCCAGGATGCTTTGCATCTGTTTTGCTATGTGGCCATGCTGAAAGTGATGCAAGGCATGCTGGGATGTGTAGCTCATCAACAGCTGGAGGGCCGCTATTGCCCAGCCCTGTACTAGGCTATAGAATGGGTTAATCTTGTTTTACTCCATATAGGAAGGCAATGGATATCTGACAGGACAAGTGATAGGCCCAGGTGCAAAAACTTTATTTGTGCCTCTTCCTTTCTAACCCCACACTGAGGGTCTGATTCCGATCGGTTTGCTAGCGAACAGGTAAACGCCACTCACCCGCCTGCCCCTTCCCCCTTTATTCTGGACCATTCAAGTCACAATTTCTTTCCAACACACACAGATAGAGCCATCCTCATCTAGCCTTTTAATAGGATTAAGTGAGCCAGAGCTGTCGGACTTAATCCTCTGTGAATCCCCTACTGCAGGCATGTCCAAAGTCAGGCCCGGGGGCCAATTGCGGCCCGTGCTGTCATTTCAAGCGGCCCGCAGCCTCCATCTGGAAGCGGGCAGGGCATCAGATGTGGGAAGCACAGCACAGGACACTAAAGGTGGGGCCCCGGTGAGCGCGCCTTTACCTTGCTGTCTGCTGCAGTGAGGAGGTGCCGGCCGCCAAAGTCAGATGTGTTTGGCGTCCTACCCCTGCTGCTGCAATCATATATCACTCTACTCCACAATCACAGTGACAGCAGTGTTTGGGGAGGGGACAGCAAGGGGGAAGCTTGCTCCCGTAACATGCAGAGCGGAGGAGGGCAGCAGCGGGAGCCCAAGCATCTCCTGTCCTTGCAGTGTCTGCTTTGCCTCTCCGTCCTCTGGCTCACACAAGGGGCTGGGAACATACAGAGAAGGGAGGGGGCAGAGTGGGGGACATACAGTGAATGGGGGCAGAGTGGGGTACATAGTGAATGGGGGTCATACAGTGAATGGGAGTCATACAGTGAAGGAGGGTCAGGCTTGGGGACATACATTGAATGGAGGCACTGATGGACATTAAGAGAAGGGGGGCAGGCTGGGGGACATACAGTGAATGGGGGCAGGCTGGGGGAAATAAAGTGAAGGGGCAGGCACGGGGACATACAGTGAATGGGGGCAGAGTGGGGGACCATTCTGATCTGATTAATGATTCAAAGAATGTCAGGCTGAATGGTCGGCCCCCACACATTTACACTTTTGTTCTATGTATTGTATTGCAGCTGAGAACAATAGACAATAATAAGCCTTGGCTCTTCAGAGAGGGCTAGTTGAAGAAGACTCTATCTGATACCTATAATTCTTGCTTTAGCAATCCATTCTGCGTTGACACATGGACCTCTTGTCACAACTTACCTCCAAAACTCGAGGCCCCTCGGAAACACCTTCTGGTCTACAGTCTTTCCTCAAATGTCTTTAAAGTTCCATCTTGCCTGAATTCTACTAAAGCAAAGTACTTTATTTGGACACTCAGGAATTTCCAAGACTCCTGAGAGCTTAATCTTTTTTCAGTCTGGTAACCAACCATGATGCAGAATGTTAATGAGTTTGTTCACACCCATGAAGTTTGTGTCAAGAACAAGTCTCTCAGATGTCTATTCCAAGAAAACCTTGACCCCATTTATCAATGTACTGTTGATTTACCGGAGTCTGCTGGTTACAACATAATTTGGGTCAAAACTGACTGGTTCACTAAATTGTCTCATTTCATTCCTCTTATGAAAGTACTTTTTCAGAATCATGAGTCGATTAAAATGACTAGCTTGCCCGTGGCCATGTGGGTGCATTGGGCACAGACCCATGATCCATAGGATTGCATCCTGCAAACAGGTTGCAAGCAGACAAGACTAGTTGCACACTCATGATGCGGCAGCACCAGCGACCCATTCACAGGATTAATAAGGCTGGGTATACAGTATTTGTACAGTATGTCTCCTTTCTATTGTATTTATGGTCAATATATCAGTGGTAGTTCCTTCTTCTGTCTTGAACCCATAAATCTACCATAAATTTTCAACAATCTGCTAGAACCTACAAGTTCCTCTCAGAGCTCTACCTAAACTCCGCCTGTGAAAAGCTTCCACTTCTTTATTGTTTCCGCATTTGCTAGATGGCTCCTGTATATTAGTGAGGGTCACACTCCAGCCTATTCTCTTGTGCTTTCCAGGTTTCTAAATGAACTCCTTCTTTACCATTTAGAATGTATATTATGGGAACGGAGGCTGTTATAGGTGATGATCCTTAAGTAATATACTGGGAGTTCATTTGATTTCCTAAGATGTGTAAAATCACGTGATTCCCCTAAGAAATAATGTGTGGTCTATTTAATCAAATCATAGCAATCTGTGCCCACTTTAATCAAAATATTTATCATCTGTGGCCCTTTTAAAATCACCAATGTCAACCAGATGGATCTACTGGCAGGATTGACAGACACGGGTTAAAAGAAAGAGAGAGAGAGAGACAGAGGCCCTTATTCTGGTTGGTGCGGCCGGAGCCGCATATGCGGCTCCGACCGTGCAGGCGAATCCCTGCCTTCCATACGGATCGCCACGGCCGTCCGTACGCGGACATGTGTCGGTCCGCATGAAAATGGCGGGGGATACGCCTCCACCATCTTGGAGCAGCCCCCTGCATTCGATGGTCGCCGACCATCGAAGGCAGGGCCGCACGCTCCACCAGCTCCCGCACCCATAGACCTCACGGACACTTGTCCGTGTGAAAGCATGTATGGGGGCGGGCAGCTGACATCCGGCGATGTCAGATGCCCGCCCCCAACACATGCGTCACAGCCTCATTTCCATGCGTACGCCCCGCGTTTGCATGGGAACGCCCATGAAACGCGGGGCGTATGCATAGGGAAATGAGGCTAGGTAGCCCCTCACGCCCCTATCCACCCCCTTTGCGGCGGTAAAATAAAATGTGCGGCGATTTCGCCTGCACATGCGCAGAGTGCCCTCTGCACATGCGCAGAGCGAAAACATTGGCGGAACGGCCGCAAGCGGCCGTTACCGCTTAGATCAGAATAAGGGCCAGAGAGTGATGGGGACGGACAGATCTTGATGGGTAGAGACAGGTGATTGCCAGAGGCTTATCCGGAGAGGCAGAGGATGATAAGAAGAGAAAGAATTGAATGGGCAGAGGGTAATAGCGAGAGACAATGAGTAACAGGTAGAACGTGATGGGCAGAATGCTATGGGAAAATACAGAGGGTTATGAGCAGAGGTAAATTGGGAGAAGTAGAGGGTGATGGGCAGAGGATGACAGGGAGAAGCAAAGGGTGATGGGGAGAGGGTGAAGGGCTTTAGATGATTGGGAGAGGCAGGGGATGACAGGGAGGGGTGAAAGCGAGAGACAGAGCGCAACAGCCAGAGGGTCACTGGGAGAGGTAAAGGGTGATTGGGAGAGGGAAAACATAATGGGCAGAGAGTGACATGGAGAGTGTGATGGGCAAAGGCTGGCAAGGAAAGGTAGTGGTTGAAGGGCTGAAGATGACGGGGAGAGTTTAGGGAGGAAAAACAGGTAGAGATGATCGGGAGAGGCTGAGAGCAACAGCCAGAGGGTGACTGGGAGAGGCAGAGGGTGAAGGGCTGAAGATGTTGGGGAGAGGCAGGGGATGACAGGGAAAGGCAGAGAGTGATGGGGAGAGGGAGAACATGATGGGCATAGGGTAACAAGGAGAAGCAGAGAGTAACAGGTAGGGGCAGAGGCTGATCACAAGAGGCAGAAAATTATGGGAAGAGGCAGAATTTGATAGGTAGATGGTAACAGGGAGAGGCAGACAGTGGTGGGCAGAAGGTGACTGGCAGAGAAAGAGGCTGATGGGCAGTAAGTGACAGGAAAAGGCAGATGGTAAGATAATGGTCACAGGTGACAGCAAGAGGCAGAGGTGACAGGGAAAGGCAGAGCATGGCAGGCAGAGGGTGACAATTAGAACAGGGTAACTGGCATAGGCAGAGGGTAATGGGTGGAGGTAGATGGTGATTTAAAGAGGCATAGGATGATGAGTTTAGTGTGACACGGAGTAGAGGGTGAAGGGCAGAGCGGTAGAGGGTGAAAGAGCGGTAGAGGGTGACAGAGCGGTATAGGGTGACAGAGCGGTAGAGGGTGGCAGAGCGGTAGAGGGTGACAGAGCGGTAGAGGGTGACAGAGCAGTAGAGAGTGACAGAGCAGTAGAGGGTGGCAGAGCGGTACAGGGTGACAGAGCGGTAGAGGGTGGCAGAGCCGTAGAGGGTGACAGAGCGGTAGAGGTTGACAGAGCAGTAGAGGGTGGCAGAGCGGTACAGGGTGACAGAGCGGTAGAGGGTGGCAGAGCGGTAGAGGGTGACAGAGCGGTAGAGGGTGGCAGAAAGAGGCAGATGATGACTTGACGCCGCAACGGGTGATCTTCTGACTATCTAGATTTTTATGGAACACACGCTTTTTATATATATAAAAGTGGACACTTTTTCAACCTGCATAAATATTTCTTAGAATGTAGTGCACATATTGTATAATCCATAACCCTCACTTTCATACACCCTGATTGATATACTACGAGAGTTCCAATAAAGCACACTGTATCCCACTATCTGTGCTGAACTCCCTCCGGTGGTAAAATAATTCCATATTGTGCCCAATGCCCTCACCAATATTTTGTCCTTTTACTACTTTAGTGTGTGCAGGCGGTTTATGCTTTTCCGCTCAAGCGTTGAACTCAATTGGAATTTGGAGTCGTAACCAGGTCAACAGATTGCTTGTCCCAGAGCTTTGGCTTTGTAAAGTGTTCTGGTTCCAGAGTCTAAAGTCTGCTAATGGGATTGTGTGCACCTGTGACCCATTGCTTGGTTATGCTACCTATACAAGCTTGATGGGATTTCATAGATTAAAGCATAACTGTTACCTACATACACCGGAGGCAGCCATTTTGTAGCTGAACCAATATAGACCCTGTCAGTTCATTAATTCCAGTAAAGACCCCAACTGGGTAGCTAGTATAATATAATGAATATGATCAAATCCTCTAATAAAAAACACATTTATAATCTAGGAGCAGAGTATAACCTATAAATACAATATGTTAATTAGCACCAATGTAGGGAACCAATAAACAGGCTGGGAACATCCACAGTGGCAGAAATTCAGGGATGCTGCTTAGATGCGGAGATCCTTAATGTCACGTACCTGACTTGGTTCACGTTTGTTTTCTTCGTTTCCCAGTGGTTCCAGGCTTGTGTGTGTCCATGCTGCTGCAGGAGATTTGCCCTCCTGGCTGATTAATCACCAGGATTCCTGACACTCTGACTCCTGCACAGGTCACATGATCTAGGCCTATTCAGGTAGGTCCACTTCCTGGTTCTGAACGAATTGCTGCTGCGGTCAGTAACCAATCACCAGCTACCTTGGGGGATATAAGGAGTCACTTTAGAACAGCTCAGGGCCTTGAACAATTCCTCCTTCTCCTGAGAGTTACCTGGAGGCTGTTTCAAGGCTCCAGGTTACCTGCTAACCTGGACCCCACACTATCTAGGTACCACCTGCCACAATTTTGGCCCCCACAGACCTTAATCCGGCCCTGTACTAAACCTGGAGAAGTGATAAAGTGGAAGGTGATAGTGCAACAACTAATCAGCTCCTACAGATCATTTTTCAAACCCAGCCTGTAACTTGACAGTTAGGATCTGATTGGCTGCTGCATTAGCATTAGCCACTTTATCACACCACCAGGCTTAATACATCAGCCCCTGGGTTCTGTAGCATGCCAATCTGCAGCAGGCTCATTACCTCCCTGTCTGTGCATAACATTGCCTCTGGCCAGCAGGTGTCACTGTTCTGCCAGTGGAAGCTGATAGCTGTTGAGCACATCAGGAGCAAAATGTAACAGTGTGCGATTTTTAGGTAAAAAGCAACTAGGGTTACCAACTCATCCCTTTAATTCGGGACTCATATTAATTACACAGGTTCTGTGGCAGTTTAAAACCAGGTGAAATGGAGTCTTAAGGTGTGGCAGTTTAAAACCAGGTGAAAGCCAGCCACAGAACCTGTGTAATTAATATGTGTCCCGGACTAAAGGGATGAGTTGATAACCCTAAAAACAACTGAATTTGCACGTTTACCGAAAACCATTCACAAGGTACTGTATGTGGTCTGCAAGTCTCTGGAATTTTTCTTCACTGTGAATTAATACAAATACTAATAATCATTATTTGGAGCCTATTGTATTCTGAGGTGCCCTCTCTGATTGCTTCTCCTGCTCCTCTTCATCCATCAAGGACAGTACCAGTCTCTGTCAGAGGCTGCGACTAAAATGAGCCAATCTCTACAGGATTGGCTGTGTGGTGTTCTGCAAGCCGTAGGATTTCGAGAGTGATAAAAATGGAGGCATGCTGAGACCACACCCCACTTGGTGAGACCACGTCCTTCTTGGCAAGACCACGCCAATTTCCAGGTGCGCACCATCTATGTGTAAAACCCCACCGGCACTAGGTATGCCCAGGGACGGATCCAGGATAAAATGACAGGGGGGGCACGTGCCCGGGTGCCCCCCTCCCTGAATCCGCCAATGGGTATGCCTAACTGCAGTCACTGTATATAGTGCAAAGCACCAAAATGTCTACTTACGCTATACTTGCCTACTTTCAAAGGGGAGAAGCAGACATCATCAAGCCCAGCCTCCTGGAGGAGGGGGCAGGGTAAAAATGGCGATATTTGCATATTTAGCCCCCCCCCCCCCAAAAGATGGGGATCGCGGTAATTTAATGAGGCGGCCAGAGATATGCGCGGGGGGGGGGGGGGGGGGGGGTGTCCGGCTGAATCATAGTTGCAGACTTTGCAGGGGGCGGGGCCATCGCTGTGAGGGAAAATGGGTGGTTCATGGGCGGAGCCATGTAAGGGCTGTCCTATTAAGGGCGTGTCTAGAGTGATCGCAGCATTTTAGCCTCCCCCTGCCGGGCAATGCCGGTATTTCGGGTATGCGGGAGATGGAGGGCTATGCGGAAGAATAGGCAACCCTGGGCTGAATCAGGGAGGATTGCCCACCTTTCTGGGGTGCCAGGAGGGGGACCTGATTTCTGGGACCCTTCCAGCCAATCTGGGAGGGTAGGCAACTACTATGCAGTCTGGAAGAAGCGCGCAGATTAGCACCTTTGTGTTCCCGCAGTGAGAGCAGACAGGCAGGTGCCGCACACACGACAAGTACTTGTGAGGAATATGTAACGACTCTTTTAATAATCTCTACCTTGTTATTCATTCCCATCTCACCGTCATCTTTGCCAATCAAGACAGATTACTTTTTTGTGATCTATTCAGTATAATGGGTATTATTCAATATGCCATTATTACAGGCGCAGCTTCAGAAACATTTTAATCTTGTTCACTTTGGAGTAGAGATAATGAGTTTTGCTAATTAGATGAGTTTGTGCGCGCGCCTCTCCCATATGAGTATTATAATCTTCTGGTTGCCGGGTTATTCAAACAGGAACCAAGCCCCCAGCTCAGCGTGGTCACAGTATTAGGGACATTATTCTGGTCCGTTCCCAAGGCCGTCTGCTCGCTGAGTGCACACACCCATCCTTGGGAATGGAGGGCAGGAGGCGGAGCATTAGCATATGGGAACGCCCATCTTTTCATGAGCAGTCCCATGAGAACACTGGGCATTCTCATGCTAATGGGTAGATGACACGTGGGGGGGGGCAGGTGACATCACCGGGTGTCAACTCGCAAGGGTGCGGATTTGCATCAGAGCGAATGAACCAGAATAAGGTCCCATATGTAGAACACAATGACGTTGGTTTCAGTCGATGTCGTTTTGTGCGATTTGATTGGAATCTTGTTTCATACTGTACAGCTGTATCGTTATGTAGTGTATTGGTCATATACTGTGTGTATAGATTTTAATCTCTTTATTTCTAAGAGCGGATAACAAGCAAGGTGCAAAGGGCACGATTCATGTTTGGAAGTAACGTTGGGGCAATTCAGGCCTGTTTGGTCCGAATTTGGCCCCATCCCTGATGTTTTTGCTCTGCGCATGCCCATTGTCACCAATGCACATGTGCAGGCCCCAGCTGTAAGCTCCCCTTAGCCGGGGGGGGGGTTAGTGGGAGTGCTAAGAAAAGCGCTGGGAGTGGCTAGGAAAATGCAGGCCAGCATGTTAGGGGAGGGTGCGTGACGTCAGCTCCGGCCGGATACGAAGGTTTTGGGGATGGCAGGGAGGCAGTGGATAACAGAGGGAGGCAAAGGATGGCAGGAAGGGGTGTGGTACAGGGGTCCGACAGTCGGGATCCCGACAGTCATTATCCCGACGTCGGGATTCCGACTGGCCAGACCCAGACAGCATGGCGAGCGCAACTAAGCCCCTTGCTGGCTCGCTGCGACCGCCACCTATTCTATTCTCCCTCTATGGGGGTCGTGGACCCCCACGAGGGAAAATAGCGGGTGGCCGTCGGGAACCCGGCTGTTGGGGATTTGACAGTTGGGATCCCAACGTCGGGTGAATGCCTGTCGGTATCCCGACTGTCGGGACCGCGTCCGGCACCCGGCAGGAAGAGGCAGTGGGAGACTGGGCACGGTGCCTCACTGCACTTGGCACACTATAATATTCTCTCTCAACGTTCTAATGGATGGTAAGGTATGACTGAGGGGGTGTGACCAAATCTAGGATGTGTGCCGTCTATCAAAAAATAAAATAAAAAGAAGACCCTGCCCCTTGGCAGCAGTATCTGAACAAGACTCACAGCGGGCATCCACAAAAAGTTCAGGCTAGTGTAACCAGTGCCCAACCAATGCCCTTTCCGCACCCCAGTGGCTCAAGTCTGATCTGAGTTTATTGTGGGTGAGGGAAGTGACTTTTCAGGAATGCAGGACACAATCACACACCTCCCAGGCTGGCCAACTTTATGGGAAGCTGAGGGGATTTACAGTGACCACATACATTAAACTGATTTATTGTGATCCAGGAATCTCTTGGCGGTCTGGCACTAAGGCTACACCTGCCATTTTTGTTTGACATGCATTACACACGAAGCAGTGGATTCAAATGTTGACCTGATCCAAGAATATTATAGATTCGGACAATGATACATTTCATGGAGGAAGGAAAGTTAAAATACACTTTATTTATTTATTATTTATTTATTTACAGTTTCTTATATAGCGCAGCATATTCCATTGCGCTTTACAATTGGAAACAACAGTAATTAAACAAACTGGGTAGTACTGTAACAAACCGACATAGAGGTAGGAGGGCCCTGCTCGCAAGCTTACAATCTATAGGGATAATAGGAGGGTTACATAAGGATAGGATTCCATAGCATGGCAGTCCCACCAGATTACAGGACAGTCCTGATAGGATGCAATTAGATATTAATGCACCAGAATATTATTGTACCAATTAATGGTATACTGTACGTATGCACACATGGTGGAATATATTGCTTTTTTTCTTTAATCAGGCATACCGCAACTCTACATTTTCTCTTCCGAGTGCAAAAGGGGTCAGAACTTTAAATGACGTCAGTAGTAACCCAAGTATTGGGGAGATGAGAGGAAGCCAAAAGTCTGGTTAGCTAAATTGAATACTGTACATACGTTTTGATGGATCTTTTGAATGTTTATGGAGAGTGAAGCAGAGAGTTTTATAGATTTGGGTGCAGCACAAGAGAAGTAAAAGCTGATAAGTCAACATACTCCACCCCACTTCATAATGCTTAAAATGTTGAAGAATAATAAATAATACAAGAGAATACATATAAATACTTGTTCATCTGTGTAAAAGGCTGGGGCAGGGGTATCTCGTACAGACCGTACGTGTATTATAACTAATTGAATAGCAGTTTCTGCTGATGCACCATGCTCATGAAATATTATTGGTTGCTCTCAAGAGTTGTCCGTTCTCTATTGAAGCCTCTTCTATCCTGACAGAAGCACTTAACACACAGTAGCGTAAAGCGCTGAGCATCAATTTTTCTTATGAAAAGTCATTGACTTGAGTGGCTATTAGAGAGCACCAGCAGTTATTGTGTTCCGTCAGATCTGCTCTTACAGGTTAGATGGAAGCCAGATTAGCATCAATCATAACCAGGCAGATTTCGTTTCTAGGTTAATGCTTCCAAAGGACGTTAAGATGAATGGAAATCTAATTTGCCGGCCGCTGGAACCAATGGTCTCACTAACGATCAATTATACCCACAGATGGAAATAAGTTCTACAACTCCAGTAAATGCTCCTAAATGCACTGAATCACAATAAATGCGATTCAATAAAATACATACAATGGAACCAGTGTTTTTTTTTTTTGCTACTGTGTGTGTAAAATTCCTAAAAACTCATATGGGACATACGTTACACATATTGTACGCACAAAGGCGCTGTTGCGAGCGGAAAAATGGCGGGCGATCCTGGTTACTGACTAGAAGGTGGTTTAGTGTGCGCACAGAGTTGGACCGTGTTATTGGCTGTATTATGGGAGTGTTGGTGAAAGTGGTTTCATACAAAGGGTGTGCCAGGTGTGCACAGGCACACCCTTATGCTGTGCATACCCTAATGTTCACACCCATGCTATTGGTGGGCGTGGCATATTTGTTCAGAATACTGTGTCGCTGCTCTGTCCCCATGCCTCCAGGGTCTGGAATGCAGCACTATTCTCCACCTCCAGCCCCGCCTTGACCAGGTTTCCTGGTTCCTGCCTTCCTCCTAGGCACTGAGGGAAGGCCAGGTCTCTTGCCTTGGTCCACCTCCGGCTCCTGCTCTCCCGGCTCCCACAGCACCTGTCAGACACCACGCTTCCCTGCAACACTGCAGTATTTTAATAAAAGGTCAGTCAGCCCAACCTCACTTGTATTTTTAATCTGTATGGCCAAATACCTCAACATGCCGTTTTCAACGTTCTGGCGGAACTGTCAAACAACGAAGTTCGTGGCTAATGCAGGGAGCCTGCTGCATTTAGCTGCGAGCCTCGCTGTTTTGATGGCCACACACGCCGTTTCCAGGTCACTGTGAAAAGTAAACCCAGGGAGGTGGAAACGCCGTGTGCAGGGGGTCAGTTGAATACTGACTGTGCGAGCTGTAACAGCGAGCAAAAAGCATTGAATACTGCCCTTTGTGTGCACATGCTCAATTGCTTGTATACATTAGCAGACCATACACAGATAGAGAAATTACACATGCCATTGCACTGGTGTAAGTTTCAATAGTGCGACTACAGATGCCCCAAGTGGTATTTCAGCACCTACGGATGGGGGGGGGGGGGATCATTTGAAACATGAAGGTTTGTGGTTTGTCACAACTTAGAGATCTTGGGGCCACTAGACATCAAAGTATATTGTAACCAACGGCTACCACACAGGTGTATAAGTGCATTAATCCCGTCTATTTTGGTGTTGGCCCTGACTACATTTGATTTGGTGCCGCTTATGTGAGGCCACTTCTAGAAATATTTCCTGGGCCGCTTTTGGTTCTAAATCTGCCTCCTAGGGTCCAGTAACAGGAGAAAGATACTACACATATGGGTTTATTCAATGTTACATGGCGAGCTATGCCAGTGAGCAGTGCCGATAGCTCGCTGTCATAGCTTGTGGGTCAGTATTCTAACTAATTATAACTACCCCCCCCCCACCCCCCCCTTCATTCGCCATTTCCACCTCGTAGGGTCTTTTCAGCGATGTGGAAACGGCAAGTGCGGCCGTCAAAATGGCGAGGCTTGCCGCAATATGCAGTGGGCTCACTGCATTTGCGGTCCACGTCATTCCGGGGAATCCTCACCATCTCCTGACGGCGAGGATTTCTCCGGAACATCACCATGCGATATATCATATGAAACTCCCGGGGAGCTGCAGGGGGAGAGCCGGGCAGAATCAGCGGGCGAGGGGCCGGGCATAGTAAGCTGTCAAATAGGCAGCGGGCGGGGGGGCGCTGGAGAGCAGGGCTGGGGACACAGAGGTAGCGCGTGGGGGTGGACGCCGGTAAACAGACGAGGGAGCTGGGCAGGAGGATCGGGTACTTACTCACTCTGCACTGCAAGCCAGGGAAAAAAAACAATACAAATGAATGGGAAGCCAGTGATTGGCTGAGAGCTCTCTCAGCCAATTGCTGATTGGCTGAGAGCTCTCTCAGCCAATCACTGGCTGCCCATTTATTTGTAATGTTTTTTTTTTTCCTTGTAGATGCAGAGTTGTCCCTGGTCCTCCTGCGCCCAGCTCCCTTGTCAGTTCACCGGCGTCCACCCCCGCACGCTGCCTGTGTCACCAGCCCGGCTCTCCTGCGCCCCCCCCCCCCCATCCCAGCATCTGCCGCCGCTGACTCTGCCCGGCTCTGGCGTCCCCCGCCCGGAGGCTGCACATAAGATTTAGGAAATCTTATGTACAGCCGGTCCGACTGCCCGTCTCCGATCCGATGTGCACGGGACTGCGCATCGGATCGGAGGGGATGTCAAAACATGCGATTTGGGCCGATTTCATCCGAATCTGGTGAAATCGTGCCCAAATTGTATAGTGTATGGGGGCCTTAAGAAGCATATGATGCGCTCCACCAATCAGAGCTCAGCACAAGCCTCTCAGCCTCTTGTGCAAAGTTTCATGGGACAATAGTCAGCTCCCAGTAATGCACTGCACAATTGTGCAGTCAGTGTGCCTCGGCTCCTGATGCTCAGCACCATTTTTTTTTTTTGAATAAAGTATTTTTATTTTGCAGGTCATAAATACAGAACAGAACAGCAGATCAGACTTTGTGCATGTGAATCGGCCAATCCAAGTCAAGCATATAATGTTAAAATGTACATTGCATTCACATACAGTATCACCATCTTACATATATATCAAAATACAGTATAGAATCAATTGATTAAAAGAAGAAAGAGGAGATGATATCGCCCTTCTGTTCTGACTGAGTAGCAATATTAATTTTCTTTGTTGATTTTGAAATAAACCTTAAGAGAACGAACAATAGAAGAGAAGAGGAGAGAAATAGAGATGAAGAAATAGAGAAAGAAGAGAGAACATTAGTCACGAATGGGTGCGCATATTAGGGGTTCAGTCCCATTCAGGGTGGCAGACCAGTGTGTACTCATAGGTTAAGTAGTTCTTAGATGAGTATGAGCGGTATGGTTATCAGCGTCCACAGTCAACACTGTACCCAAGCCCCACACCATCAAACATGTGCAGAGTGCGGAGACTCCATCCACCTGCCCCATATCTTGTCAAATTTAGGGAGGGTGCCCCGAGACATGTATACATATTTTTCGTGCTGTACTGTGGTGTTAACCAGAGCTTTCCATTCCATTACCGTGGGTCCCAGGCTAGCCATCCAATGCCTAGCTATAACGACTTTAGCTAGGGAACACAAATTGGTCACGTATTGTCCTTCCGTATTATTTAGTGACGTATTTGCTTTACTACCCAAAATACACATCTTGGGAGTCAGGGCTTGCCCAGATATTCCCGTGGATGTAATGACCGACCTAACCGTCACCCAAAATGAGTTAACCAGAGGACATTCCCAGAGGAGGTGCCACAGGTTCCCCTGTGTGGAACCGCACTTTGGGCAGGCCGAAGAGGCCCGTCCACCGAATTTAACCAGAGTAGATGGAGTTAGATACGTTCTGTGTATGATAAATAGCTGAACTTGTTG
This sequence comes from Crinia signifera, assembly GCF_055691185.1. NCBI lineage: Eukaryota > Metazoa > Chordata > Amphibia > Anura > Myobatrachidae > Crinia > Crinia signifera. The sequence goes on from NC_139221.1 coordinate 314,613,638, forward strand.
AAATCTTGCGGAGACCGTGGCATAACGTGGTGACGCCAGTGTCTCCTCCCACTCCTCCTCCTCAAAGGCGCCCACATCAATCTCCCACTTGGTCTTAAGGGCGGGAAGCGAATCTTTATGTAAGAAGGATAATAGAAATGAATAGGCCAGAGAGATGGTCTTGACCTGTCCGAGATTAGCCAGGAAAATTTTTGCCGGGGAGGCTAGTAGCTCAGGGGGGCCGTTGTTAAACTGGGTATTTAAGGCGTGGCGCAGTTGCAGGTACCTAAAAAAGTGCACCCGGGGCAGCCCAAACTCCTCCCTTAGCTGCTGGAAGGACTTCAACACAGCTGCCTCATATATTTGTCCAATCGTCACCACTCCCCCAGATGACCACAGACTCCTACCCGACAAACAAGCAAGTTCAGGTAATTTGGTAGAATGCCAGAGGGGAGCTCCAGGATCTATAGCCGTGTATCCCATCAATGATTGGGCCTCCTGCCAGATCTTGATGGCTTGAACCACCAGAGGAGGGGCACCCCGGGGTATCCTCCCACCCAATAGTAGCTGCATGGGTGTGATGTCGGGACATATTTGGTGTAGGAATGTGGTCGGGAGCGAACTCTGATCAGTGTCTTGCGCCCAGTGCCTTAGGTGCGAGAACTGGCCAGCGTAGTAGTACAGTCTGAACTGTGGTAGAGCCAGACCCCCATCTGTCCGTGGCCTAGTAAGAGTGCTGGTACTGATTCTGGGGCGTTTATTGGCCCATATCAATGAAGACAGTAAACTATTTAGGTGTCTGAAAAAGGAGGCAGGCACGTACACCGGGGACTGGTTTAGGACATATGTTATTTTAGGCTGTAGGATCATTTTTACCAAATTGACCCTGCCAATAACGTTTAGGGGCAACTTGGTCCATACCGACAGTTTGTCTTTGACGACGGACAGCAGTGGATCCAGGTTCCTAGGTATAAAGTCCTGACTAGTATTAGTGATAATAATCCCCAGGTATTTGAAGTGGGAGACCCAGCTAAGTGGGAGAGGCGTGTCTAGGGCCAATGGTGGTGGGCCTCGCAGGGGCATTATGGAGGACTTGGACCAGTTCACAGTGAGACCGGAGAAACTGCCAAAGTCCTTCATCAGTTGCAGGGCGATCGGTACAGACAGTCTATAATCTTTTAAAAAAAGAAGTAGGTCATCAGCATAGAGTGCCACTGTGTCCGTCCTCTGACCCAATTGGAGCCCAACTATGTCTCTATGTGTCCTAAGAATGCAGGCAAGCGGTTCAATAGCTATAGCGAAAAGACCAGGGGAAAGGGGGCATCCCTGTCTAGTACCCCTTCCTAACGCAAAGGGAGGTGAGACATGGCTATTGACAGAGACCCTGGCCATCGGGCGGATATACAACAACTGGACCCAGCTTAAGTATTGTGGACCGAAGCCCATATGTTTCATTACCTGCCATAGATAAGGCCATTCAACTGAGTCGAAGGCCTTATTTGCGTCGAATGAAACAATGGCAGAGTACATTTCCTCAGCATGGGTGGCCTGAATATGTGTGAACAGCCGTCTTAGATTAATACCGGTGGACATACCTGGCATAAAGCCGGTTTGGTCCGGGTGAATAATGGACAATATTACACTATTTAGCCGAATAGCCAGGACCTTCGCCAATATCTTAACGTCTGTGGTGATCAGGGAAATAGGTCTGTATGAGTCAGGGCGCTCAGGGTCTTTCCCGGGCTTGGGTATAACTACTATAACGGCCTCAGACATAGAGTCCGGTAGGACATTAAGGTCAAGAAGATCGTTAAATAGCTTCAAAAGTTTAGGGGCAAACGAGTCCAGGTGCGTCCTGTATAGCTCCACTGGGATCCCATCTACCCCCGGGGCCTTACCCCCGGGGAATGACCGGATCGCTGTCTCTATCTCAGTAATTGTAATAGGTGCCTCGAGGGAAGATCTAGCCTCCTCGGACAGTGTGGGTAGGTCAATACGGCCTAAATAGTCGGTGAGTTCCCCCTGCGAGCATCTTAGGCGTGAACGGTACAGCTCCTTATAGAAGTCAAGAAATACATCTGCTATTTCCCTCAGGGATGTCCTCATTACCCCGTCAGAATCAAATATTTGGGCTACAGAGTTGGCAGGGCGGTCCAGGTAAACCAGGTGAGCCAGGAGGCTGCCTGTTTTGTCAGCATTCATGTACAGTTTGTGGGATTTGAATAACAGGCTACGAGCGTTGCGGTCCTCCAGGTGGGAGACCCAGGTACTCTGCGCTAGCTCCCATTTTACCCTGGACTCCTCCGATCCCTCCTCTAAGTGTGTAATCTCTGTGCTCCGACATTCGTCCTCCAATTCTATACCCTTTGCTTTGTGTGTTCGTTTAACAGAGGCAATTTTAGATATAAGGGTGCCCCGCAGGTAAGCCTTGAATGCCTCCCACACTATCGCGGCAGGGGCTGTGCCTGTGTTTATGTCAAAGTACCCGTCCCACAAAGACTGGAGGTCCGGGGACTCACCAAGTTGCAGCAGCCAGGAGGGATGTAACTTCCAAAAGGACTGTCCCCTCTGGCATTCCATCCCCACCGTCAGCATCAGAGGAGAGTGGTCTGAGACGCCCCTCGCTTTATAGCAGATATTTTGGAGTCTGGGCAGTACTGAGGGAGTAACGAGGGCCAGGTCAATACGTGAAAAGGAGTGGTGAGTCTTAGAAAAGCAGGAGTACTGGGCTACCGCAAGGTGCCTCATTCGCCAGGCGTCCCTATAGCCAATTGACTCTACATATTTAGCAAAGGCTGTGGGGCGGTCTTCAGTAGGGACGGAGTCAGGGGGCCACCATCTGTCTAGCCGTTGATTCATTAGTTTGTTAAAATCCCCAAGACATATGACTGGTGTATCAGGAGATTGGGCCACATAGGCAGCCGCTTGTTTTAAGACATCATAGTTAAAAGGGGGGGGGGACGTAGACCGCGAGGATAAAGAAGGGCTGGGAATATAATTTACATTGAAGAAAAACGTACCTGCCCAGTGGGTCAGTTTTCACGTCTAGCAGCATAAATTGTACAGACTTGTTTATTAATACTGAGACCCCTCTAGAGTGAGTAGTGTGGGAGCTGTGGTATGCCCATCCCACCCAGGGCTTGCGTAGTGACATTAGTCTGTTTCCCTCAAGATGGGTCTCAATCAGGCAGGTGATGTCCGAACCATACTGCTTAACCATCTTGAGCACTAGGGAACGTTTAATTTTATCATTCAACCCCCGGACATTCCAGGCTAAAATATTAAGTTGCGTCATATTGAATTATAGGGTGCGGGCCATAAGGAGCTGTTGTGGCAATGCCTCCACCCTGTGGACCTGAGTAAACTACAACCATCACCTGAATAAACATCGTGCCCCCCAATTGTATGCATATTGAGTCAAAATCCCTAGCATGACTAATAGAGAGAAAGAAAGAAAAAAAACAAGAAAACATAGAAAAAAACAATCCCAACAAAATACACCCCCTCCCTGTATACCTCCCCCAACCTAGGCATACTTGTATCCCTAAATCTAATAACTAAAGAGACCAAGAAAAGGTCACAATATCTACCGAACTATGGGAGCAGTCAGTTAATAGCTACCAGTACGAGCACCGGGGCCCCCTGGCCGTATATTACCTTCACTTGCCTAAAACAACATTTATGCAGAAAAACATACACAGCATTTGTCAAAGTTCCCCCCCACCCCCCCCCCCCTCCCCCCCCCCCTCCCCCGCATAAGGCAAAACAAATCAAGTCAAATGTAACACAGCTCTAATCATATTCACGGTAGTCAGCAGCATTGGCACCACTCTTGTGACTTGGGATCTCCTGGAGGGCTCATAGGAGATGAAAAGGAAAAGGGTGGCTAAGTAGGTGAGGATCAAGTCCTGCTTCTGGCTGCTGCAAAGTATCAGGCCGGGGCCATCTGGCGAGCACCAGGCGCAAATCTATCAAGCCAGGCTGCCACCTCGCGAGGGCTGTTGAAGAATTTAGTCTCTCCCTCCGCCACCACCCGCAACCGGGCCGGAAACAGCATGGAGTATTGAAGGTCTAGTTCTCGCAGTCTGCGCTTCACGGGGACAAAAGAGGCCCTCTCCTTCTGCACCTCGATGGCGAAGTCGGGAAATGTAGAAATGGTGGCGCCATTTCTAATCATAGGGCCTTTGGTGCGGTTCAGACGCAGGATCGTGTCACGGTCCTTATAATGTAGGAGTTTGGCTATAAAGGTCCTGGGTGGAGCCCCCGGAGGTAGTGGACGGGTGGGGATTCTGTGGGCCCTCTCGACAGCAAATTGGGAGGTGAAGGACTCTCTGCCAAATGTCTCAATAAGCCAGGCCTCCAAGAAAGCCTCTGGCGTGGCGCCCTCCTCCTTCTCCGGCAGGCCCACGAAGCGGACATTGTTTCTCCTCAAACGGCCCTCCATATCCATTAATTTATTTTGGATGCTTGTGACCTGTTGTGTCAAGGTAGAGACTGTGGTTTTCATAGGGTCGATTGCGTCTTCAACCGTTGAGACCCGGGTCTCCACCTCCCCCACCCGCTCCCTAATGCGCTGCACATCCTGTCTAAGGAGGGATAGGTCGCACTGTACCTTTTCCATTTTATCAGACAAACGTTTCTCAGTGCCAGCAATGGCCTCCAGAATTTGTTGGAGAGATGGGGGTGCAGGAGAAGTATCATCAGGAGGGGCTTCAGAGTCAGCTGAGTTGCCAGGGTTCTGCCCAGAGTCCCCCTGGGGTGCCTGCGGGCCCTGCGCCTCTTGTCCCCTTGCAAATTTGGCTAGCTTTGCTGCCGGGGTGCTATGATTCTGCTTCCCCATGATTGAATATTGCCGGGCTGTTAATCCCCCTCCTCAGCTGAGGCAGGCTCTGTTGATGCAGATTGTAGTGCTAGCTCAATGGGTGAGGTGTGGGAAGATATAAGCTACCCTCACCAGGGCATACGGTACAGGGCAATGGGAGGTCTGTGGTGATGTACCCCGGGCAGTTGCAGCAGGTATAGGATATGGAGTCCCACTGAGGGGCTACTGCAGGCCTGCGTCCTTATGTAATTGTATGTGGCCTGCTGAGCCTAAAATGGCACCCGCAGCACAGGGCGCACCAGACACCAGGAGGGTAGAGACAGGCTGTTTCCTCCACACTGGACGCCGCTTCAGGCGGGGGGCATTAGCTGGTGTGTTTTACCCTCACCAGGGCAGACAGTGCAGGGCGGTGTCAGGCTATAGCGGTGGTCCCTGGGCAGGTCAGCTAGTTGGGGATGTGAAGTCACGCTGGCAGGGTTGCTGCAGGCTGTGTGGCTGTGTGAGCGCTGCTGTGCCCAAGATGGCGCCCGCAGCGCGAGACTCACCAGGCTCCGGGCGGGCAGATTCGGGATATTCTCCCCACAGTAGGTGCCGCACTCAGGTCGATGTTGCCGGCGGGTGGGTGTTTCGGAGGAGTCACCCCCGCGATGCAGCCTCAGCAGCGGGCGTCCGGGCGGAAGTACGCTGTGCGGCGGGGGGAGGCAGGCCGCAGTCCTCTCTTCGGTCCGGCGGGCTGGTAACGGCGCCGGGACCAAGACTGTCAGGCGGGCGGCTTGTGTGGGGTAGGGTTAAGTCACCGGGCAGCTGCTGGCGGTGTTATCGGGTGTCGTCCGAGGCTCAGGATGGGTAAACGGATGGGCGACCAGGGAGCTCCGTTCATACACGTCCTACTCGCTCGCCGCCGTAGCCATGCCCCGATGCTCAGCACCATTAATCATTGTCACATTGGCAGATAGGTGAAGCTGCAGCACTACCCCACTCCCATGCACAAAACCTTTAGCTAAAAAAAAAAAAAAAATACATACCAGCCCTAGATAGAGGGGGGTCCTGGGGTACTGAACCCCCTGAGTCGTCCCCCCCCCTGCCCCCGCTGCACATTACACTAGGCAGAGAGCCTGTTAGAAGTTATGCCAGGTTGAGCCCCCTTTACAATAGGTAAAGCCCCCGTTATATGTTATGCCAGGTAGGTAAAGCCCCCTTATACACATTACTTCGGGTAAAGTAGGAGAGAAAGCGAGAGAAATTGGGAGATGCTCTGTCCCCTTCCCTCTGATTCCAGGACCACTTGCCTCTACCCTACTTTTGTATTTGACAAATATATCACTCAAGAGACCCATCTACAACTTTGAATGAATCGGTTGTGTTACCAAAACCTCCCAATTACTCTACACATTCCCTTCTGCCTCCCCTTCTGTCTGTTTGTCCATGCTTCTGTCTGTTCCCCCTACTGCCTCCTTCAGTATTTATATGTACCCCTTTCTGCCTCTATGTGCCTTTATCTGTACCCCCTTCTACTATGAGAGAGATTATGAGTTTAAGCAAAAATTGTGTCATCGGGTCCCCTTAGACCACCCACTTGTGCTCAGTTGCAGATGGCTGAGGGGAGTGTGAGCCACTGGCAGGGGAGTTCCACACAATTTTGTTCTAGGAGGTTAAGCAATTATGTACCTATAAGGCCACTTCTCCCCCAGCATGCTTGTATGTACACTTGTACGTACTGTAGTGTAGAGTTTTATTTTAGGGATCATATATCTCTCTTATCCCAATAATGGTTATTGAGATTGAAATATTATATAAAATATATTTATTATATCTTGTATTGATATAACACATATATTTAACATCTGCAATTATATTCTAATAGACCTTACAATACAATATGCAGAGTACTTGTCATAATTTGATTCCCCAAATATGAGAGTTCGAGACTTGTAATTTTAGCTCCAATTGGAGGATTTTATTTATAGGCAAAACAAACCATTACAGAATACATTAACACAGTAATTTATGTATATGCTATTATATATATATTTATATACGCCTCCTTGCTTATATTACATAAAACAACATTAAACAATTGACAGACTTAAGACTGCTATAAAACTAACATAAATTGTAGACTTCAGTATTCCATAACTTTATCAACAACTGAACATTTATATCTACCATGATTACTCACTCACTCCAGCCCATCGCTTCTAGGTTCCGTTCCTCTCTCCTGCTCGTGGCTCACATCTCTCCTCCTGACTCACTGAATGGGTTTCTTGCTGACTGTCCGTGTGTGTCTGTGTGCGAATGTGAGTGAATGTCTACTCTATCTCTCTCCTTATATCACAAATACATGGGTTGAAGTTCCCTGTTCTCATGACGTTATTGAATTTATGGATGCTAATGGTGACAGGGTCTCCTGCTTGTCTGGACGCTAGTGGTAATCTCCATTGCGAGATCTCCTGTTTCTGGTCTCTCCCTGTGCATCAATCTATTTTACACTCCTGTTGTCAAAATACACAATAGTGTCTTGTCTGTCCTGCAAAGTAACTTGGATGATGTACTAGCAGCTACATTCTCCAGAAAGGAAACCAGATGGCTGGAGTCTGGCCCATAGTGTCTATTTGTTACACAGTGGTCATTCATATTATTTAGTAAACCCAAAAGCTATACTACGATGTCTAAACATTAAACTCTGATGTCCTAATTATTAAGCTATTCCTATTTTTATATACACATACATAATATATACTATGGTTAAAATCACATTACATTAATAATGGTATAAAACAATATCTATATGACTATATGGTAACAGTCCCCCGCTTGTGACCATGAGAAATTATTTTGATTGGTCACACAGAAAAATACCATACTTGCTTCATATATATTTCCAAACTTTCTTTTTCAAACTATCCTAAACATAAATTAACCATTGGTATGAAATATCCTTCATTTAATTAACCTATTTTACTCTATAATAACTAAATTTGACCAGGGACAGAGGTTATTTATATTCAGTATTCATGAGGAAAATATTTTCATTGCTACAGACAGTTATATGCCATGCCACGGCTTGCCTTGTAGATCTTGTTTGGTCGATGTGTGAGGACACTTTCCTTGTGCTGTTGCTCACAGTGATTTCCTGGCTGAGGGCTGTCACCTGTGTGGGTTGCAGTTCTTGGAGACACTTTACATTTGCAGTATGGTGGACGTAGAAGTAGAATTCTTCTTAGACACTTTACATTTGCAGTATGGTGGACGTAGAAGTAGAATTCTTCATAGAGGCTGTTGACTTGCTTGAAATGTTGCTTTACATGTATAGAGGCTGTTGACTTGCTTGAAATGTGGCTTTACTTGTGTGGCCCTTGGAGTGCTGTGGTCTTGATAAATTTCTTCACCACAGTTTTGCAAAACATGGGGCCTTCGATAAGCCTTATTAATGCAGTCCTTAGCGAGTTTGCTTTGTATTTCCTTTACGATTATCGCTGTGATCGGGACAAGTGTCCTTGTGCGTCCTTTAAGATTATCGCTGTGATCGTGACAAGTGTCCTTGTGCGTCCTTTAAGATTATCGCGCTGCAATCATAAGTGTCCATGTCTCTCTTTAACCCCAACCTCGTTATGTTGAACAAAACAGTTTGTGACATTGAATACAGCAGTTGAAACTTTAACCAAGTATTTTTGCTTTACTTGTTGATAAGAACATTTATCTTCAGGCATTGGCAGGAAAATGTCTGGGGTAGATTCTAAAGGATCCATTCCGTCTATACTAAATTTCCTCACTGAATAACAATTTACCATTCAGTCTCTGATCTCTTATCTACCTTCCTATATACCATCTTATCTTAAACTAAAATAACCATACACCAGCTAAATCCTATAACTAACAACAATATTTTGATTTGACATACCTATGACAACATCCTATCAATACATATTTTGATTTAACGTATCTATGACAACATCCTATCAATACAACAAATGACTATGATTTTGCTTCAAACAAATATAAAATATCTGTTAAGAATGGGTTTGTCTATATCGAATTCCATCCAGTGTGTGTGATATGCAGCCATGTGCATATAAAATAACTACAATATCCAATCTATGCTATTATTCATTCTCTTAGACTTGGTTATGTCTGTATTAAGAGATTGGTCCATCTCAACAACTAACAAAACGTTTCTCTTTTACAATTTGATGTAAGGCATACCATTCTTTGTCTGATATTTAAATTAGTTTGAAGCTTTTTAAGAAGGAAGCGTATATATAATCAGCATATACTCATATGAAGAATATGAAGAAAAAATAAAATATTTACAAGGTATATACAATGACATAAGAATGAAGATCATATGTGTGACCAGATCAGCGATTCAAAACGTATGTACAATACAAAAGGATTCTGCATACTTGCAGGGGTGAGATTCACACTGTAAATGGAATGTGCATGTGTCACAGTGTCCTGACAAACAAACAAACAATGATTGCTGTAGTGAGGGGGTTAATGAACTTCTCCTGAAGAAGAGAAAAGGGGATTTTGTCCATGTGTCCAGAAAACAAATAGTAGTTGCTGTATTTAAACCTTTTCCTTCTCTGAAGGACTGAAGAAAGAAAAAGAAACTAATAAAAACAAGTCCTTTGATTTTTGTCCATGTGACAGTTTTTTTAGAGCTACTGTGGATTCTCCTTGGATGACAAACACAAGCTGTGCAAGGTACTGGCTCTTTGCATAATTGCAGCAATAAAAGGTTTAGTAGAGGTTGTTGTTGCGACTTGGGGCTTTCTTTAAAACTTTGTGTCCATCAGTATTGAAGCTGCTGTGTAGAACTTGTAACCTAAAATTGAAACAAAAAGAAATACAATTACTATCATTGTATGAAGTGTGACATTTGCTAGCTATATCTTTTGTGCTATCTGCTGGTCCAACATTGCTGGCCATGTTTTCTGGTTTGTACCATTTCTCTCCTCTATGTAATAGTATATGTCACTGACAACATAAACTTTCTGCAGGTATGATGCAGGTTACATTTAATCTGGATCTTGTATCCATTTAAATATGTGGCAGTTTCTTACACCACCCAAGGACTAGATTTAATCTAAAAGTAAAAGAACGATACTCCCTGTTGTCATTGCCATGATGCATCTTTTCTCGATTTGCTTTTGGTGGTCCTGCGAGTTTCTTCAGTCTGGAAACTTGGAGCTTCTGAAAAATATACTTTTGGGGCGAAAAACTGATTAGGCTGTGCCAAATATGCTTGTTATGTCTCGGAGCTTCATGTTTGACCAAACCTAAAATAAAATGGTTAGGACTCCAGGACATATAAACATTCTCATCCTGGTGATGCTTTTTAGCATTCCTGTACTTCTGTGTGGTGTTCACAGATTGACACTCTGCATGTGGTCTCTCTAAGAGACTGTGGACATTTGCTCCACCACTAGATGTCTCTAACTGCTGTGTGGGGGTTACAGAGATGGTGGAACCTTTTGTGTGATCATGCATGCTCAAATTCATGCCATTGCTCAGCTCAGACATATTTGTGGCTGAATACATTTGCTCATTTAATTCTGTGACAACTTTACCTACAATTGGAGTGTGTGTGTACAAGGTTATTGCCAGTTCCCTTTTCCCTGAGGGCAACACAATTCCTTTTGTCACAATAGGGACTATGAGTGTGGATTTTGCAGAATCACTCTCCTTATTGTACTGATCTCCCCCCTTAATCAAAACAGTGCAGGGGATATCTCGCATTGCTCCTGCCTTATTTGTAGTAATGTGTGCTTTGAAGATAGGTACATCGTGCACAGTATTACTTTCTCTCTCTATTACAGAGCCCTGATTAGCATCTGTGACCATTTCAAACTTTGTAGTCTGTTTGTGAATGAGCCCCTCTGTGGTCTCATCCCTGCTCCTAACACCTTTGCTGGGTGCTTCTGTGATCCCTTCATGAGAGATCTGGGCAGTTTGTTTGCAATCTGCCAGGCTTCTTGCTTTTGGCTTTTGAGTACACTTCTTGCCCTTTAGGGATTTTAAGAAGGAATTCACATTTGCATTCATTTTCAGGCATGCGCTCTTAAGACGTGAACCTGATTTCTCTTTACATTCCTGCTTAACTTCTAAAGTCGCTGTTCTGTGCATTTTCCTAAATGCTACAGCAACTCTTTTCATTTTCAACATTGCACTTATTTTACAATGCTGTATTTATACTTTTGTACACAAGATATCCTCCCAATGAGAGTGTCCGGATTCTCAAAGTTAACTCTAATATCTGGTACTAATTATCATTTATTTGGAAATGCTTATTTCCACTGTTTATTTATTCTAGGCCTTTACAATTATGAAGTGCCTATTTAGTAACATACCCCACTGTGATCTTGCAATGTGTCAGCAGGCTAACCAGCCCTTGTGCTGAGCCTAGTAAATGTAGTATTAGTTAAAAATGTTTCTGAATAATACCATATTATCAATATCTAAGCGTGCACTCCCAGATAATGGTAACAATGGAATATCAGTTCTGTTTCACCAATACGTTATTCTAGGTCTACAAACAATGCAAGATAAAAATACACAATAGTATTACGTTTTCCTAGATACATCCTCACTGTGATTCTGTAGGTTAGGTAGCCAGCTTCACGCATCTGCTACTCCTTATAAATATTATAATCATACAATCAGATACCAAAATTCACAAGTCCTGCTGCGGTCGCCATTGTAGAGTTTTATTTTAGGGATCATATATCTCTCTTATCCCAATAATGGTTATTGAGATTGAAATATTATATAAAATATATTTATTATATCTTGTATTGATATAACACATATATTTAACATCTGCAATTATATTCTAATAGACCTTACAATACAATATGCAGAGTACTTGTCATAATTTGATTCCCCAAATATGAGAGTTCGAGACTTGTAATTTTAGCTCCAATTGGAGGATTTTATTTATAGGCAAAACAAACCATTACAGAATACATTAACACAGTAATTTATGTATATGCTATTATATATATATTTATATACGCCTCCTTGCTTATATTACATAAAACAACATTAAACAATTGACAGACTTAAGACTGCTATAAAACTAACATAAATTGTAGACTTCAGTATTCCATAACTTTATCAACAACTGAACATTTATATCTACCATGATTACTCACTCACTCCAGCCCATCGCTTCTAGGTTCCGTTCCTCTCTCCTGCTCGTGGCTCACATCTCTCCTCCTGACTCACTGAATGGGTTTCTTGCTGACTGTCCGTGTGTGTCTGTGTGCGAATGTGAGTGAATGTCTACTCTATCTCTCTCCTTATATCACAAATACATGGGTTGAAGTTCCCTGTTCTCATGACGTTATTGAATTTATGGATGCTAATGGTGACAGGGTCTCCTGCTTGTCTGGACGCTAGTGGTAATCTCCATTGCGAGATCTCCTGTTTCTGGTCTCTCCCTGTGCATCAATCTATTTTACACTCCTGTTGTCAAAATACACAATAGTGTCTTGTCTGTCCTGCAAAGTAACTTGGATGATGTACTAGCAGCTACATTCTCCAGAAAGGAAACCAGATGGCTGGAGTCTGGCCCATAGTGTCTATTTGTTACACAGTGGTCATTCATATTATTTAGTAAACCCAAAAGCTATACTACGATGTCTAAACATTAAACTCTGATGTCCTAATTATTAAGCTATTCCTATTTTTATATACACATACATAATATATACTATGGTTAAAATCACATTACATTAATAATGGTATAAAACAATATCTATATGCCTATATGGTAACAGTAGTGTAAAGCCAGAGGTGCTCCCTTCAGCTGAATCATTTGCCATTGGGTATAATTCTGAGGGGGGCTGCACTCCCCTCAGAATTGTAAATCAGGTAGCACATTCACGCAAGTTCTACACCAAATGTTGGATTTTCTCTAAATCATTTTCCTGGTGTTCACTATTCTGCATTCTTCTCTATTGCCAGTAGAGAGCAGCATAGAGCTTATAGTGCTACTACTAGTGGTACAGATTTGGGTATTATAAGGCGTCTATACATTTAGTAGGTTTGAACCTTAACATACACTTTGAGCTAGCTTAACTAAAAAGAACTCACACTGATGCAATAAAGACACGGACACCAAAGCATTAGATTTAAAGGTCATATGTATATTTATTATGTGGTATGATCACTCTTCGTAAAGGGCTGGCAACGTAATGTCCAGCTCTAGTCACATCAAAATGGCAGCGACTTAAACGCCCCAACTTATCAGATATTAACATGGTGACGTCTGAGACGTCCCATCTGATTAGGGTACAACCTAACATTGAGAAGTCTCACCACCCCTTATCTGGCCGGTGTGGACACTCCTATGACGAAGTGCCCAGTTTCCTCCCCCCCCCTGCAAAGGCAGGACACACCCGCTGTCTTTTCCAGGGGCAGTACCTCCCAACGCCCTCTCATGCCACAAGTGACCGATGGACCGTGACGCCGTACCGCCTAATTTCAGGGAATGGTAATTACACCATAATTGACTATAAATTGGAATGCCGAAATGTCAAGGGAGGGTGGGTGGGGCTGAAAGAACTTCTGCAAGAGGAAGTACTTCCTGTAAGGACCTGCCTATATACCCCTCTCCTAAGTTCACACCCTTAAGCTCACCCATAGGCTAATAACAAAACTGAAGCCAACTTTTAACTAGCAGTCATTAACTCCTTCCTGCAAACCCAAAAATCTAAGCCTCTTAAGTATGCTCTGGCTTAGGCACCCATCGCTTAATCTTAGTATGTTGCTAACAGTGGCTGAGAGTCAGGGACACCACTACGAATCTTGGGGCCTGGGACTGACCTTCAGTCAAGGCACCCCCTCGCGCACCTGCATCCCCCCCAGTACCATTACTTACCTAGTGCAGCCTGCAGAGCGCCAAACTCCTCTGTGTCCTAGGCTCGGCGCTCTGCAGGCTGTACTGTGTATTGTGCATGCCTGGCTGGGGGGACACCGGGTGGGGGAGGCGGTGTGCGGGGGTGGGCGGTGTCACAGTGCCGCTGTGACACCACCCCCCTATCGGCGGCCCTGTGTACACACTATTGTGTGGTGTAATGTGAATAACGGACACTACTTTGTGGTGTAAAGTGAATTGGTACTATTATGTTGGCATGCCCCTTCGCCATGAAGACATGCCCCTATTTTGAGTATGGGGGGGGGGGGGGGGGAGCACTGATTCCCTTTCTGATACAGGGCACCAAAATGTGTAGTCATGGCACTGGTGGATGTTCAATCAGGAGGACTCCAATATGATTAATTGTGATTAATTTGCATAGACTGGACTACAGTAGGAGCAAGTTTCATCTTTGCTCCTTTGGCCAAGGCTAGCCATGGCTATTGTTAAGAAATTTGCTCCTACTGTATACTGACATTGCAGGGGTGAATAAAAGTTGAAAGGGCCCCAAACATGTCTAGGGCCCCACAAAATGGTAATCCAGCTCTAGTTGAGAACCTTACGTCTTATGCACCAGTAGCTTGTTTAACCCTTACTATGTAACTACTGTATGTGTTATATTATTTATATGCAAACAAATACGAGCGTCAGTTGTGAGTTGCGTAACAGTTGTGCAGCACAGAACTCGTCTCTCTGCCGTGAAGGAACAAGTGTATAATTGTATAGTCTGTATAAATGCGAATCTATTGTTACTGTGTTTTAATTGGAGAGTGAAACTGGTCCCCAGCGACATGTCCCCTTTACAACAAGTCCCTTTGGACGGTACTTGTTTTTAATGAGGTGAAACGTGTAAACATGGATAGATTAAAAGAGTTTTTTAAGTGAATATTGCGGCGTCCGCGCAGATCACACAATCCCTAATGACAGTTTCTCTTTAATTATTTCATTTCTACTTAAGCACGGAGAGCCTTCATCTGCATTCACCTCATGCCCGCGATGCAAATGTTTGCTTTTTCATTACTTTCCCCAGAAATATAGATATATATATTTTAGTCTTTTCATACTACCAAATAATAGTTAGGTCAGGTCACCGCTGCCCACTCTCAATCTGAACCAGCCACGCCCTTCCTCTGTTCCACTATGGGCTGATCGTCTGGCGGCCAACTGCCAATTAGTATGTCACTGCTATGTTATAGAGTATGGACAGTGTTTGAAAAGTGACAGGAGCTGAAGAGTTGGTACTTTACCTCTCTCCACATTATATCCAAACTTTGATATATCTGCCCCATTGATTGTTAATATTATATGACTAGGCTCTGATTATTAATTACAAATAAAAAAACGTTAAGAGTTCTCCAAATAAAAAAATCCCATTGGATCATATAACATGTTGGGTTACAACTATTAAAGGCCAAAATGATTGTCAAGTCTTTGATTTCCTGATTTTCAGATCATACCTACCGACTTTTAAAGTTGTCTGGAGAGGAGACCCAATTTTGCATGCCGAGGGACGGGGATAAGGCTGACATCACAAAGCCCCACCCCCAACCCACGCAAACTCTGCGATTTGCGGGTCCACTGGGAGGGGGTGGGACTAAAATGATGCGATTTGCCTCATTTTAGTCCAGCCCCCCTCCCTGCAGACCCACGAATTCTGGAATTTGTTTCAGTGGCTTGGGGGGGGGTATGGGGAACACTTGCTAAGCTTCCCAGAGGGGCCGGAAGGGGGACCCAACTTGCCTTCCGGGAGGATAGGCAAGTATGTTTCAGATAAGGATGGAGAAGCATACAAACCAAAACTTTGCGAAAACAAATCAGGCTTTGGAGCCAATTCGATTTATGTTCTTTATTGATAAAATTTTTCATCAAAACAATAATCAATTAATTTAAAATGTGGTATTTGTCCATCAACATAACGTCAGTATGTTTGGTATCATTTAATTCAGGTGGTCCAAACCGAAACATGGGGGTCACTTCCATCTCTTTATGCTATTGTTATGAAGAAAGCTTCGGTGTATTGTGGGGCATCAGACAGAAATGTTCTTGTACAAAAGGGCAATAAATTGAATTATATTTTAAAATTGATTTTCCCGAAGGCCACAGATTATGTCAGGAAATATATGAGTCTAGTCTGCAGTTTCTTTTACTTCCATTTCTTTTAATTTCTTTGGGTTTATTTTTATAAATGTCATTCTGTTATAGCTGTATAATCATTTTATTGTAGTTCTAAAGAATGGTGACTTTCTTGTCATAGTAAATCACACTGAATAATAGACTTTCTTAACGTTAGCTACGAAATTATTTGGTTGACCTCATCATTTGATCAATTGGGCAGGGCCGGATCAAGGCTGGTGGGGGGCCCAGGTTGGCCGGTAAAATGGAGGGGGTGTGGCCACTGAGCGTGGTCCCGATGTCCAAAATCCCGATAAAACCTAGTAAGTTTTTGTAACCGTATCCCTAACCTTTACCCACCCCTCATGCAGCCTAACCACAACAGCCCCCCGCCCCAATCGAATCGAATATGGGGATCGATTCAGACCTGATCACACTGAATATGTCCAAGAACCATCGTAATAGGCTCACCATTGAATGATTTTTAAACTGGGCATCGCAGACTCAGAGTAGCCTGAGACTTACTCGGTGGTTTGGTGGAAAAAGGCCTATCCGGCCTGGAGTTGACGTCACACACCCTCCCCTAATGCAGGCCTATCCGGCCTGGAGCTGACATCACACACCCTCCCCTAATGCAGGCCTATCCGGCCTGGAGCTGACATCACACACCCTCCCCTAATACAGGCCTATCCGGCCTGGAGCTGACATCACACACCCTCCCCTAATACAGGCCTATCCGGCCTGGAGTTGACATCACACACCCTCCCCTTAAATGCTCAGGCACGCCTGTGTTTTTCTTAGCACTCTCACTAAACGGTCGGTTTCAACCCCCAGACGCCTACTTCCTGTCAATCGCCTAGCAACCAGCCAACAAAGCACTTTCTCCAACAGGACTCAAGGTGCTTTACAGACATCAAAACAATGCACATAGGATTTGGGTAGTACAGCAATAGATAAGTCACATGGACATAAAAAAAGCCTTGAGAGCACAGTAGGCACAATGTATGCTGCTTTAACATCGCAAAATGAAGGTTAGCATCGAGACTTTGAAATGGTTCAGTCCCGGGCAGAACCTGCATTTTGAGATGTTCACATCCCCACAGCGAACCAGCAATAATGCCGGTTCTCTGACATCATCCGGGGGCTGGGGAGGAGTCAGCGCTTAGAGCTGCTGCTGCTCCAAGCTCTGCCTCCTCCATAGTTTGAATGGGAAACTGGTCGCTCGACCCGTTTAACCCATTCACACTGCCAAGCAACGCGGCAACAAACCGGTAAGAACTTCTTTCTTACCGGTTCATATTGACGTGTTGCTACCCATTTAAGGGATGCGGTAACCCCTTTCACATCGCACTAATGACCATGTCAAACCGGCTTGTACATGGTCATTAGCTGCGGTGTGATAGGGTTAGTAGTGTTTGCAGGGGCGGATACAGGAGAAAATGACAGGGGGGCACCACGATAGGAGAGGGTTTGGGAGGGGGAGGGTGTTAGTGGTGCCAGTGTACATACTAAGGGAGAGGTGAGAGAGAGGAGAGCAGAGAGAGGGCGGGAATGGGATTAAAAATAGGCCCTGGTGTTTAAAGTACACAGGCCCACCTTGGCGACAAAGGTGAAGGATGTAGTTGTAAGCTCTGGAGAAAGGGGTGTGGCCACTCAAAAGGGGGCATGTCCTTGAATGTAGTGTACCACACCATATACAACTTCTACACATTATGCAACAAAATACTAGCCCCCATTATACTTGCCCCTTACACATGATGCCAAATGGAATGAGCCAAAATTCACATAATGCCACATGGATTGAGCCAAAATTTACATAATGCCACTTGGATTGAAGCAAAATTCATATAATGTTACATGGATTGAGCCAAAATTAACATAATGCTACAGAGATTAAGTCAAAATTCACAATATGCTTCATAAACAGGGACACTGTGCACCAAAGGCACGCATTAAAAATTTACACCATAATGCCCATTACATTTTAAGCCACACATCATAATGTCCTACATAAGTGCTGCTTACCTATACGCTCATTGCCAAGGGTTCCATGCTCATTGACAGTGGTTCCATGCTCATTGCCAGGGGTTCCATGCTCATTGCCAGGGGTTCCATGATCATTGCCATGTGGGATTACATGCTCATTGCCAAGGGGGAATACATGCTCACGGTAACTGGGGGACAGCCACAGCCAGGCAGAAATGACAGCCGCTGGCAGGCGGGCAGAGAGCAGAAGGCTGCCCGGCTGTATAATACCCTTTTCACACCAGAAAATGCAGGGACTTACCCGGGAATATTGTCCCAGGATCATACAAGGACATTCTCCTCCCTTTAACCTGCTATCCTGTTTAACTGGCTATATCTTCGGAACCAACTGACCTATTTACATGAGACAGTATTGAATTGAAGAACTTTTGAGTGGACTTCGAAAGATTTTGGTCCTGTGAAACTGGGGTGCTTGGTTCCAGAGTAATCTGCCCTCAAAGAACATGAACAGCCAATTTCTGACATTTCAGAAATAAAAAAATCGGTTTTCCCGCAATATCTCCGGAACCAATTGACCTATATGGACCAGCCTGGTATCAAATTGAAGGCCCAGCGGGTTCAAATTAAATCAACCATGAGTCCAAGAGTTGTGTATTCCACCCTAACAAGGTACCACGTGAGGAAGCCATCTTGGGCGCACTGCGTAGGATTACCCAGGGTAGAATAGGCTAACCCTAGAAGCATAGGTGCCGATTCCGTGGGTGCTCAAGGGCCCGAGCACCCACGGAAACTGATGAGTACCCACGGTCCGAGTCCCGCTGCTGGGCCGCCGTATTAAATTGCTAATTTGCGGCTGCAGCACTCGCATCGCCGGACCCGCCAACTGGCAAATAGTATGCTAGGCTAGAAGACATTACACAAAGTAGCTGGATTTCATCGCAGGATGTATGTATGTGCAGTACTCATGCACAGTATATTGATAATCAGTTGCCATGCCAATTTGCGGCTGTCCGATCATGTCAGATTTACCACCAAGATGTCAGCTCCATTTCCTGGTGATTAGTTGAGTGGAGGCCGCAAAGTAAGTACATTTGGTGGGTTTGGTATAGTGAATCGATGCTGTGCCTATGTAAGATAAAGTGTGAGGAGCCTGGGATACCGCATAACAATAAAGTAGGATATACAGTATAGTTTTATCTTCTCTGCCAGAAGTGTTATATAATTCAAGAAGAAAAAAAATATATTTGAAAGTGGATTGTGAAACAAATCTGAAAGAATGATTAAATTTGAATAGAGGAGCCGGGGAATGATTCATTGTGCTCGATAGAGCTCATTCCTTTTTCACTTACCCTATTCAATTTGTAAAGTTCTTGAAATGTTTGTCTCTGAGCCTGCCTTATCCCAGTCAGGTACTCTCAGGATCCAACAATGGCTGAAAAATGTAATTGTCAAAACGATAATGAAAAAAGAAAAACTGTCAGGCTGCAGATTTCAAAACACAATCTCCGAAGAGAACAAACAGCAGCCCCTGATGCCGCAGTGACTGGTATAGACAAGTGACACCGGCAGACAAAAGACAGCGACAACTAGCTATTATTAATAAAAATAGCTTTTATTTGCAGAGGATTAAGAAAATTTCACTGAGTTTAGAATTTAGCAAGTTTACAACGATTCTATGTTGCAGGCACTTTCAAAACAAATTTGAAATAGGTAACAGTATGTTCTGCTCAAGTCTGGGGAGGATAATTGTAAATGAAGGGAAAGTTTACAATGAATATTCCCAAAACAGTGATAGTTGTCTCGCACACACCGCTGCAGTGTAGGGGGTACTGGTAGTGGCAATTGTTCATTATCTCTTTGAAGCTTGTCATCTCCTGAACTGCCACTGTCTCCTTCCCACACCCCTTTCATCTCTAATACCTAGACAATATTCATAAACTTAACTTGAGAGCTCTTTGTTATTCGGTCACACTGTCCTTTACTACATTTCAAGAATTTGAAGATGCTGGCAAACCTGGGATTCAAACCCATCACTTGTGACATTGCAGTTAGACACTCTGTTCATGAGCTATCTAATCCTGCATGGAAAGCTAGCTTCATATAGTAGAAATCTCATGGTTTTTATGATCAAATAGCTCAGTGATGGCTAACCTTGACTCTCCAGCTGTTGTTGAACTACACATCCCAGCATGCCCTGCTACAGTTTTACTATTTGTCCATGCTAAAACTGATGCAGGGCATGCTGGGATGTGTAGTTCAACAACAGCTGGAGTGGTTAGCCATCACTGAAAAAGCTCAATGAATAGAGTGTCTAAATCAAATGCAGCAGGTTATGGGTCTGAATCCTGTGTATGACAGTATATTGAAAAATGTTATTTAATAAATAATATTGTACCTAAGTAACAAAGAACTCTGAAGTTAAGTGCATGAATATGGAATAAAGAGGATTTGTGTCCAAATATTTGAGCAGTCAGGGAGGTTACAGTACTAGTATGAATTAATGGAGAGGGACAGTGGGACATTTAAGCTTCTAGCAACGAATACTTCATCAGTAGTTTTATCATGTACATTCTATGAAATGATAGGTAGAAGCTGATTGGTCACTATAGGCATTTTCTCCACCTCGTAACTTCTCTACCCTTCAGACGCTTTGATACATCCTCCCCTAAATGTCTATCAAAGTGTAAAGTCAAACAGCTTTTGGTAGTTACAAGAGACTCGGAACGCCTATTAAACGATGGAAGTTCTCACGGGCGCGACTATCCGCTCACGCCCCCCCCCGTCCCCGGCCGCAGCCTTGAGCGCGTGCACCCAGCGAACAATTTGTACACAGTTGGCACACGCACCCAGAGTAAACACATGCACAGAAATGCGGCTGCACATGCGTATATGCCAAACATCGGTCCCCATGCGACCACAATAAGGTCCTATGCACGCATGTGCAGTCATTCGATAATCGGCGTACGAATTCTAACAGACTGATTAACATTATACGGTGTGTCTGCCTTTCTTTTATAATAGCACACTATACTTGTACAGTAGTAATTATACTCAGGACAGAATTAAGCCTCGTTTATTTTTAGGTGCTGCCTTTTGGAATTGACGACCTTTAACACCTTCCTTGCAAACCAAGACCAACAGAAGTAACATTTTTTTGTTATTATGAACGGATTAAAATCTGCCCGGTTTAAACCAAGCTGCGTGATTAGCTTATTTTTTGATTGGCTTACAAAGTTTAGTTACCGCGTACGTGACCCACATGCCGAACAGGCGACGGCTTCCGGCAATGTGATTTGGTTAAGCTTTTAAACACGTAAAATAAATACAATATGCCTCTCACATGGTGGGCCGGTAACAATGCTACTGCAAAAGTAAAAAATGTTAAAGGAGGAAAAAATAAAACAAGTCGACCGCAGTGAACCCATCGCATTAGCATAATCTTACAAAGCAGATTTACTCGGCAAAACAGCTTGTGCTGACCAGTGATCAACTAATAGCGGGGGGCTTAACATACCACTCATATAAGTGTATTCCAACTGTGATCCATAAATCCACAATATCGGTTCCTGTAAGGTACCACTTATACAGGATTAAGAGTAAAGGCCATCGGAAGGGTGGAACGAAAGTATGAATTAATTAAATTCTTTCTGCTTTCTTTTACAGTGGTGCCAAGTGTAGGGATCAGTAGTCCTGGCTACTATTCTCCGCAGGGCTTATTCTGTGCCATGGTTAAGCTCTTTGGATAAAGGAATAATACCCAGGATGCCATTTGTTCTGAGGTTTTGGACTATAGGCGGCACCTGAATGAGATATAGGCCGATATGTAATAGGGTGCGATTTTTACCAAAATCGCATTTTTTCTAAAAATCGCACATGTAATAGGATGCGAGTCGCGGTAAAAATCGCATTTTTTACCGCGAAATCGCACATTTTAAAGATGCGATTTTCAGGCACGCTGAAAATCGCATCCAGATGTTTTCCCATAGTAAACTATAGAACTCGCATATGTAATAGGATGCGAGTTCTAAAGTCGCATATGGGAGCTTAAAAAAAATCGCAAAAAAAATAGACCAGCTTCTGACTGGCGAGTTAGGCAGAAACATGCACAGATCATTGAGATCTGTGCATGCTTCTGCTGTAAAAAAATAGTTAAAAAAGAAATTTAAATAAAAAACTGGCGTGCGGTCCCCCTCCTAAGCATTACCAGCCCCGGGCTCAAAAAGCCGGTGCTGGTATCATAAAATCAGAGGGACAAACAAATAGGGGTCCCCTTGATTTAATGAAACCAGCACCAGGCTCAAGGTCCGGCGCTGGTTCAGAAAATACGGGGGACAAAATGACTAGGGGTCCCCCGTATTTAAAGAACCAGCACCGGACCCAAACAGCCAGCAGGGTAATGCCACAGCCGGGGGGAGACTTTTTATACAAGTCCCCCCGGCCAAAGCATTCAGCCCTGTGGCTGGTCAGCATGGGCAGGGGTCCTGGGGAAGTGGGGACCCCCCCAAAGAAGGGTTCCCCCCTCCATAACTTACCTGCCCATGCTGAAGCCCGGGGCTGTCCTCCATGCCCCTGGGCTGTGGGCATGGAGCTGATTTTGTGTAAAATCAAGTTAAATCTATTGTTTTTAACAGTGGTACTACAAGTGCCAGCAAGCCTCCCCTGCAAGCTGGGACTTGGAGAACCACAAGTCCCAGCCTGCAGGGCATTAAAGGGCCCGCTGTAACTTGTAGTTCTACTGTTAAAAAAATAGTACACAAAACACACACTGACACACATTTTAAATAAAAGTTTAATACACACATCACACACACACTCATACTTACCAATCTTTATCCCGTCGGTAGGTCGCTGGCTCTGGTGTCGGCGGCTCCGGTGTCGGCGGCTCCGTGTCGGCGACTCCGGGGTCGGCGTCCTGTCCGACGATAATCCATGTTGGACCTGTGGAAGTAAATCCTACTCACCAGGTTCACCATGGATGGTCTTCTGTCTTCTCTTCTCTCTTCTCTCTTCTCTCTTCTTCTTTATCTTCAAGCTCTTGCGGCTCCGGCAGCTCCATTCGGCAATATGATGAAAGGCGCTGGAGATGTTTGATCTTCAGCGCCTAACATCAGAATGATTCTATTGGCTGCTCAGCAGCCAATGAGAAGCGCCGCTGGGAGCAGCCAATAGAATCATTCTAAGCACAAGACAATGGGGGTTATTCAGCAAGTTGATCAACAGGAAGACGCATTTATGGGAGTGTCAGGGAAAATGCAGGCGTGTCCAGGCATTTGAGGGGTAGGCGTGTGACGTCAGCTCCGGCCCCAAACCACCTGTTTCTGGTTCTAAGGTTCTAAGTCCTGGTCGAGTCCTGGTTCTAAGCAGACACTGCGCGCAGTGGAAACAATCATTAGATGATTAGTGAGTTGCAAATGGATTTGCAGCTAATCCCAGTCCTGCAAAATGTTCACAGCCTTGCACAGGGTGGGATTTCACTGTGGCGGGGCAGCGTAAACTGGATCGAAGGGCTCTGCAAATAAAGAGAGGACTGATCAGGTCTGAATTACTCCCAAGGTTTTAAAATATTCAGTATATCCTTATATACTAAGCAGGTACTCCGACATACCCATCTCTCATTAGGGCTGCACACAATGAGTTTTGCATCCAGGACATGCGCAGAATCGACGTATGTCCTGAGCTGGCCAAAAATTGTCTGGATCTGTCTTTTTATAAAATAAGGCTTTTGGGGTAGGAAATGGGCAATGACAAAGTGTTGCACGCATCCACCCTTACTTGTGGGTGTGTCATGGGCGTGTCCCTTAAGCCTTGTGTGATGCTGAGTCAGGCGTATGTTGGGGGGGGGGAGCCACTTTCTGAGTGTTCTCTTGCACGCAGCAGAAAGCTGGGGAAAATGCCTATGCTAATGCATTCCTCAGGGTTGCCTACCCTCCCGGAATGGCTGGGAGGGTCCCCCTCCCGGCCGCCCGTAAAGTTGGCAATCCTCCCGGAATCCTGGGCACCCCCGCTTAGCCCCCTGATTGCCGCTACCTCCATCCTAGCCATAGTGTTTAAATAACCCTATCTGACGATCTCCGCTGAGGGGGCGTGGCTAACATGTCACAAACGGCCCCCGAAGACATCCTGAAATCTTGAAAGTCTTCTCTCCGGACTTCTCTCGGAGAGGCGACTTCAAAAGTCGGCAACCAGGGCCGGCGCCACCACTAGGCAAATCTAGGCATTTGCCTAGGGCGCCGGCCACTGGAGGGCGGTATTTCGCCCCCCCTTGCCGCCCGGGTACCTGTCCTGCGGCGTATATGTGCGTAAAAGCTGGCGGCGGTGGCAGCGGGGGGATCCCTGCAGTCAATAAGAAATAACGAGCGCTATCCGCCGGGCTATGCGGAAGCGCTTCTGTTTTGAAAACACTGGCCACACGCTGATTGGCTGAGATTCAGCCAATCAGCGTGCGCCGTGCGGCCAGTGTTTCCAAAACAGAAGTGCTTCTACATAGCCCGGCGGATAGCGCTCGTTATTTCTTATTGACTGCAGGGACCCCCCGCTGCCACTGCCACCGCGCCAGCTTTACAGCGCCGCAGGACAGGTACCTGGGCGGCAGACACCGGGGCGCCCCCATCCCGACTTGCCTGGGGCGCTCTGGTGCCTTGCACCGGCCCTGTCGGCAACCCTGGCATTCCTTAAAACTGTGTCGATGACAATGGAAGTCCCATTATTTGGGCATTATCGAACTGCGGGCTGCATTGTCCCTTGGGCGGGGGGAAGGGGTGGACAGTTGGGGGAGCCTGTGATCAACTCTGCTCTGAAAAATATAACCATACTTCACTACAGTGAACTCTGGTGTCGCTCACATTTGTTATATAAATTCAATTAAATAATGTAGTGTAAAAAAAGATTATATTTCCTACATAAGGTAACATTACAGGTCATTATGATGAATAAAAATGTCTGCCTGTCAATTTTCACACCTATTTTGACAAATTCACTCGGCGCTCAAAGGTTTAAGTTTTTTTTTAACCTTGATGAATGATTTTAAATTGTGTCAGAGATTGAAGTGATATTAAGCAAGAAACACTGACTTTACCCAAGAGAGATGAGAAAACACACCAAGTATTTTCCCTACAAGAAGAGGATGGGATATTATGTCTTGTGTAAATAATTTACATTTCCAGGCGATGAGATCCTCAAAGAAATCACAAATGGGGTTCCTATGGAAAGCAATCTGTCAGGCCGGCTGTCAGGAAGCTCTGGCTGTTACTGGGCTTAATATTCTATTATTGATTAGCAAGTTATGTCTATATTCTCAGCTGGAGGTGATTCCGCTGGTTCATCTCAGCGGTGCCATCTTATTCATGACAACTGATTAATAATGAAAAAACATTTTCAATAGGTTAATACAGTACTATCCATTTCCACCCCCCCCCCCCCCCCCCCTTTCCCTATTATCATCTGCTTACAAGATTTCTTTAAGTGGAAGATAAACTGCAAAGCATCATAAATGTTACTTGCAAATGCCATTAATTAAACCAAAAAACATCAACAGTGCTATTCTCTAAGTTGCCAAAATTCTGCTTTGTTACTTTAACAACCAATGATACGTCTGGGTTAGTTATTTTTTATTATTTTGCCAATTAATTGTGCATTCTCTATCACCAGGCACAGGTTTTGTATCAGAGAAATTAAAACTTCTTTAATTCCCCCATTATTCCCCCATATTTTGGGAACCAGAGCTGGCTCTAGAGCTGGTCCCTAGAATACGGGGGACCCCAGTGGCAAACGCAGGATTTTCAGAAGGGGGTTTCCAAAGGGGTGGAGCAAAGCACGGAGTTGGACACTTAGGTGGCCCAGTATATGCCGGGTCAGTTAAAGTATTATAGATAGACCAAATGTATATAAATAATAATAATAATAATAATAATAATAATAAAATAGATATATATACACACACACACCCACACACACAAACACACACACATATATATATATATATACATACATACATACATACATACATATATATATATATATATACATACATACATACATACATACATATATATACATACATACATACAGGGGCGTCAACAGCAGTGTAGACCCCTGGGCATAACACTGTATTGGGACACCTACCGATCCTCCAGCAGTAGGGGTGGGGGAAGCTTTGATGTCCCGCAGGTGGTAGGGGGTATTATATCAACCGCTCAACATGTAGCGCCTGGATCAGTAATTTCCACTAATTACCCCTTTACTGCACAGATGGTGGGAGATGGGGTGGGAGAAGGGGGCATTGAGCTGAATGAAGGGGCCCTGATACATAACTTCCAGGGTGGTAGAGGATGTTTAATATGCAGAGGAGGGGTGTATAGTGGAGTGGGCTTATTATTCATCATTTTCCGGTGGGAGGACAGCTTGCTTGACTGCAGATATCTCCAGTTCCCAGAAATAGATTTCTTAGATTTTAATGGAATTAAAAACTAGAGAATCCCACCTACCAAATGGTACTGGGGACTAGGGGATCAGAGTTCAGGTGGCAGAGCAATCTGCCAAAGAGAATATAAAACTACATACCAGGTGTGTGGAGCTGGAGCAGTAACCAGCTGCTGGAAGGCTGATATCTCTGGTTCTGGGAACAGTAAAGACAAGGTACTAGTGTCCATCAAAGAGGAAGGATCTCAGCTTTTAGAATATACCCTCAGAAAATCTCTAAGTCAGACAGAACCTGAAATATCGGACTGGGAAAAGCAATTAACAGGCTTGGATGGGGACCACTGCTTTGAAGTCAGATATCTCCGGTTCCCAAGGGCCAATTTTTAAAATTCTTATACCCATGGAAAGAGGGGACCCTCAGCTTTCAGCCTATGGCCCTTATACTCCTGGGGGGGTTTCTGGATACTCAGAAACCCCCCTGCGTGCGCTACTGGACCCCCCACTCACCTTGTCCGCTGTGTTTTGGGAACCAGGACCGTCCCAAGAGCCCGGTGCTGGTTTCTTGAATATATCGGGATACCTTATTTAATTTTTCTTCCCCTGGTATTCAAGAAACCAGGACTAGCTCAGAGATCCCGGGGCAGATCTTGCTCGTAACCCACGCCATTTTTTGTACATTATTTATTTATTTTTCTTTCTATTATAGACAAAGAAGATGACACTCCCCCAGGCTTTATTCCAAGCCATTATTTAAATTTGAAGACTTTTTTTATTCCCCTGAAGTCGCCTAAACACTTTCTCTGAGAATTTGAAATCTCTTATGCTGAATCTCCCATTATGAATCTCTGGCACAAATCTCTCCGGATTCGGTATGAAATCCCGACGGTGAAAATACCGACAGGGTCAAAATCCCGAATGGGTCAAAATCCAGACAAGGACAAAACCCCGACATTTAAAATCCCGACAAGGTCATAATACCGACATATAGAATGTACAGGTGAAACAGTCAACATGACTTTCGGTCGACAGGTCGCGAGGTCAACGTGGTTTTTTTCACAGTTTTTTTGATCTGAAAAGTCTACATGGACACAGTTGGAAGTGAACCCCAGCCCCTGGCATTGTTTGCTTCGCTCACAATGCTTCGGGCACGGTGCCTCGCTGCGCTCGGCACACCATTTTATTCTCCCACCATACCCTAGTGGATGGTAGGGCATGAAATACTGCCTGTCAGCACATGTCGGCTCAAAAAACAATGAAAAAACCCATGTCGACCTTGCGACCTGTCAACCGAAAGTCATGTTGACTGTTTCACCTGTACATTCTATATGTCAGTATTTTGAGCTTGTCAGGATTTTAAATGTCAGGATTTTGTCCTTGTCGGGATTTTAACCCCTTGAGTGGTAGGTTTTGCTGGGGCAGGACAAACCTACCAGAGCAGGTTTATCCTGCCCCAGCAAAACCCACCACAGTCGGAAGCCCCCCTCCCTCACATCTGCTCCGGCGTCAGTGCGCTGGAGTTTCCCTGCCGCCGCTGTTCCCGCTGCCTTAGCCGCCGGCCTGTCACATTCAGCAGTGACGTCGGCGGCAGGCTGGGGAATGTTCGCAGGGGCTCGGGAGGACACCTTCAGTAACCAGCTTGCATGAAAGGTGGTGCTGACCATGGACGGCTGGTGCCAAACACACATTTCCTGCCTCAGCCCCAGAGCAGCCCCTGCAAGAGATGGATTGGTAAGGGTTTACTGTGTGTGCGGCATAATGGGCATTACTATGTGTGACCTAATTTTACAGTGAAATATACTTTGATCTGTGACAGCTTTTAATCCACATACTCTCCACCCCACCCCCAGTCATTATCCGCTCCTACCTCCAATCTCTGTCTTTATCTTTACAGCTTCCTCTCTCCATATTCAGCAAGTTTGTAACAGATCATTTTGCTTTCACTTTCTGTTAAGGAGTCATTGGTCATTCCACATGGTATTTAACAAGTTATATATACAGTACTTACCGTGTGGATTTACTTTATTTTGAGGGCCGCCGCCACCAAGTACTGTATATTAAACAGCCCATCAGCTGTTTTACTGAGGGCACCGCCTAGTGGGACTTCAATAATTGAATTTTTGGAGTGCCACCCTCTGCATTTTGTATATATATATATATATATATATATATATATATATATATATATATATATATATATATATATATATATGTAAAATTGATATTGATTTGTTATAATTTTACAGTGTGAAATTGCTTTGTACTGCTCTGCTTCCAATGCCCCTGATGAAGTCAAGCTGTTGACGAAACGCGTTGGGCCTGTATCATCTATTGGAAGATTCCTGAATAAACTTTTATATGATTCTTCTCCAGACTACTATACTGTTTGTTCAACAAATCTGTTGTGTATGCAAATGAATTGGCGCACTCTGAAACTCCATTTTCTCTATCTCTAAACCTTTGGGTCCTGTCTAACAGGGGGCCCCTCAGAGGTGCTGCCTTCTCTTCGTGAGGCGCGGTTGGGTGTTATATATAGTCAGTCTTTCCCTGTTGGAGATTGAGCTCGTACTGAGAGGTTCTCACAGATAACACTATACAGGGAAGGAATTTTTTATTCCTAAAACCCAATTGGTATTTGCACACTTATGCGCATTAGCGCTTCACGTTTTAATCCAGTTCCATTGAGTCTAATTGAGAAGTGGTATAAAAGATCTGTGGAAGGAAGGGATTTCTCTCCCTCCTAATACCAATCGGAGACTTACAGTAATTCTTTCTGAGAAGAGTCTTGATTGTACCCCTGATGAAGTCACTATAGACGAACTGCGTTTGGACTTTTTCTTACTGTTTTGCATGTGACAAACATGAAGGATTAAAATAAACAAGTATTTGGATTACATTTTCTGGTCTACTTCACTGAACATTGGGATCACCATATATATGGACTTTATTTATCATTTCTAGGCGCCATACCACAATTGTGTATTCTATTTTCTATCTCAGAGGGCGCTGAGACAGGGAAACAACTTCAATTCACGTATATTATTTAATACATAAAATGAGTAAAAAATGTATAAGTACATACAAACACCATTCAAGGTGTGGCAGTATACACAAAATGTATTTTCCAAGTGATTACAATAATAACTCTGGTGGGTTGGTAGATTCGGTCTGAAGAGAAAACCCAACACGTTTCGTCATGACAATGACTTCATCAGGGGCAACAATATAACCGATACAACTGTGAATCAAAATGCAATGCAATAAGAAATGATTTTTAGCCAAAAAATCATCAGAAAGAGCACAAGAACAGGTTATGGAGAAGGAGGAGGAAAAAAGGAAAAAAATGGGCACATCTCCTTATGAATAGGCATGGGGGATAGAGGCACTCGCTCGGATTTCCACAAATAGATCAGAAACATGAGTTGTAAACCAACGTTTCAGAGTTTAATCCATTGTCAAGGTGAGAACACAGACATACTGAAAAACACTTACATAAATACCAGTGGACCGGAACCCGACCTCACGCTGTTCCACCCCTCGCTCACCTCTCACTACCCGGTACTTCCTGGTTAATCACGTAGTGCGGCCAGGGCATCTGACGTCACCCGCAAATCCATTGGAGGCGTCCGTTGCTTAGAGACAGCGGCGTTAGGAAGAAACCAGCGCTTGAGCGGTAGCGGAATAAAAACACCTGCAAAAAACTTTATAGTAATTACGTGGGGATAGAAGATAAGAGAGCAGAAGGGAGAAGCATGTCATGAAAGAACAGTGAGAAGACAAAGGGATGAAAATGGGCAAAAATAACAAAACATGCACATCACAAGATTTATATATCATAATTGAGACACAGAAACCACCTGCTTAAAGGAAATGTTAAATGTCAATTGTTCATTTAATCCTCTCAGACTAACTGTGTCCAGTTTAAATATCCACTGTGTCTCAATTTGTACGAGGCGTCTGCCCCTGTCACCACCACGCATATCATCGGGGACGTGATCGATAATGATGGAGCGCAAGTTTGCTAAACTATGTTTAGCAGCAACAAAATGTTGATCTACAGATTTGTTCAGGAGGGCTGCACGTATCGCAGTGCGATAAAGGGCAATACGCTCCTTGAAAGTTCTGATCGTTTTTCCCACATATCCTAAACCACAAGGGCATGTGATCAGGTACACAATGTAGGAGGTAGAACAAGTCACTATGGGGCAGATGTATAAAGCTTTAACAAGACATAAATCCAAGGGTGATAAGGAGAGATAAACGTCCAGCCAATCACCTGCTAACTGCCATGTTACAGGCTGTGTTTGAAAAAAGTCAGTAAGGAGCTGATTGGCTGGACGTTTATCTCTCCTTATCACCCTTGCATTTATCTCTTGCTAAGGCTTAATACATCTGCCCCTATGGGTGAAATGTAATAGGACGAGAGAATCAGAAAGTGAGAGATTTGGTAAGAAATGTCCAGTTTTTTTAAAGCGGCAATCATTTACACTGCAAAACCAGTTTCATTTTGCAGTGTAATTGCCGCTTTAAAAAACTGGAGATTTCTTACCAAATCTCTCACTTTCTGATTCTCTCATCCTATTACATTTCACCCTATGTGTTTAATCAGTATTTTGTGCCCGGTATGTGGATGGTTAAAAAACTTCCAAGATATTAACCCGCTGCATGTAGTGCATCCTGTACAACGATA
This sequence comes from Crinia signifera, assembly GCF_055691185.1. Classification (NCBI taxonomy): domain Eukaryota; kingdom Metazoa; phylum Chordata; class Amphibia; order Anura; family Myobatrachidae; genus Crinia; species Crinia signifera. The sequence continues at coordinate 314,644,565 of NC_139221.1, forward strand.
ACAGCCAGCCTGTCTTCGTTGGGTGCCCGGAGGAATTCTGCTGGATATGTCAGTCCGGACCACCCAGTCTCTACTATTTCTCCCTCTCGTAAAGCATGACATCAAACGGGTGTTTTTCAATGGTTTGAGCTCTTTATCTTGCTGTATCACTGGCCACAGAGATTTTGCCGTCCTGTGGATATGTTCATCAGCTGAATTGTAGGAACGCACCCATCCCATAGTATCTTTAGGGAAATCTTCACATCATCTTTTCTTTAGAGCTTCATCTCTCGAGATGCGATCAACTTTATCTCTGGCTGCCTTCAACGTTGTTGGTGAATAGCCTCTCACTAGAAATTTGCATTGCATTTTGTCCAGATCCGTTTTTAATAGCTTGCCTGAGCTCGTGATCCGCTTCACTCTCAAGAGTTGCGAGAAGGGGAGTCCTCTTTTAAGAGCTGGAGGGTGATGGCTTTGTGCCAAAAGTAGAGTGTTGCGGTCTGTATTTTTTGAATAGATGGCAGTGGACAGTTTGCCATCACATACTGAAATGCAGACATCTAGATAGTTGACAGAGCTTTGGCTCATGGTGTAAGTAAATTTTATGGGACAGTCCATCATGTTGATGTGATCGATAGCCGTCACAAAGTCACATTCAGTCACTGTTCAGAACAGGAGCACGTTGTCTATATAGCGCGTGAAGAATAGTAGTCGGTCTGCTATAGTGCTCTCAAAAAAGAGATGTTGCTCAATCGATGCCATGTATGCATTGGCACAACCAGAACATTGTTTAAAATACTGTTTATTAAACAGTATCTCTTTTTTGAGAGCACTATAGCAGACCGACTACTATTCTTCACGCGCTATATAGACGACGTGCTCCTGTTCTGGACAGGGACTGAATGTGACTTTGTGACGGCTATCGATCATATCAACATGATGGAATGTCCCATAAAATGTACTTATCCGAGCGAGTGCCTCTATCCCCCATGCCTATTTGTTTCTCTGAGTGCAGCACCCCGGTAATTATTTCTTCATTGGAGTGCCGTTCAATGTCATTGGAGTGATGCAATCTGAATTCTCTGGTGTGTAGAAGCACTGGGAGCTGTAACCACATGTGTGCCGAAGGCCTGGAGATCAGCTGAGAGAGAGCCGCGAGTTAGCTTACAGCTAAAAAGGCTGGTGCCCGTGACGGTCTAAGGCCCGGAGAACAGCTGAGGGAGAGCCCGAGAGGGAGCCGTGAGTTAACTGACAGCTAAGAGGCTGGTGCCCGTGACAGTGTATTTGCCAGCGTGGATTTATTGAATCATGTGGTTATCAGCCCACAGCTGATGATTTGTGTGGTACGCACAATTTTAATAGAGATTGTATTTTAAGGAATAACCTTTTATAAAATAAAAATGATAATGCACTATTAGCTGCTTATGCTTTTGTAGTGTTTTTGCTGTGGGTCCAGTGGAGTTTGGGACATAAAGGACATAAAGGAGGTAGCAGCGGTCTACAACAGAGACAAGTGCCTAAAAAGAACTGTGGACGCACCAAGTTTGGTGACTGATGAACTTTTGTAGCAGGTGTCAGCGCACCTAAATTGTTTATATATATATATATATATATATATATATATACACACATATATATATATATATAGTGGCTGTGATGGTTTTGCTGCGGCACAAACGGAGACGAAACAGTTATGCAAAAAAAGTTAATTTAATGTGTAACAACACATATCTCAGTGTCCGACGTTTCGGGGTCCCGTGTGCCCCGTTTTCAAGGAAAGAGAAATAGCCAAATCTATATGGACACCAGACATTTTAATTAAACAAATGTGTTCAACTTAAAAAGGACTGCTAGCAAAAATTCTTATCCTTAGATATTGGCTAATGGCCAATTTTGACTAAGCAATTTTGAGACAGATTTTGGCTAGATGCACTGGAGATTTTGACTGTAATTTTGTCTTATGTAATGATCTAGTCAAAATTGTCTTGCCTGCATAGTCAATCTATGCTAAGCAATCTATGCTAGACAATTTTGACTAAGCAGGAGAAAAATAGGGAGATTTGGGCTAACCTTTTAGGAAAAAGTCAAAATCTCCTGCCAAAATCTCACCGTGTGTAGTCACTCACTAGCAGCAGGAATACGCTATTGATGATAAGAAGACCCTGATATGATAAGATAAGACAGATAAGAAGACCCTGTGTGATCATGTGCTTCTGTCTCCCTCTCTCTTGTCAGCAAGGACTCTTGAGTAGCTACAGCAAATCACAGTGATTACAACAAATCACTGTCCTTGCAAAGAAAATCCTTAGTGGCAAAATCTTAAGAATTTGGGAGATAAGGAGTAAAACGCAGGGCAGCAGGAGATTAATGGCTGAAACTGGAGCCTCCTGCAGCTTACTAGTTACAGTATATATACAATTCGTAATATAATAACTGACTTACAGCATAAGGGCATTAAACCTCAATTCCCTCCCACTAGTGTCCGATGTTTTAACAGGGAAAAGTGATAAATCGATAAATGTTTATCATTTCTAGAAACGTCATAAAAGAAAAAAAAATATGCAAAATTAAGCTTTCTGCCCTCTTTATCCATGAATCGAGTCTTGTAAGAAGTCGAAATATCTACCATGTGATACAGTCGCATAACTGAAGCCATGTTCAGCCTAAGAAATGGGTGCGGAGAGGTTTCTAAAATAACATTTCAAATGTAGGTTTCTTAATTTCGGATTGCTGCTGTGTAACTCCCCTCTCCCTCTTTTGAACCCAGCACAAAGCATAATAAGGAGAATAAAGAGCCGGTAACTGCTCCCAACCCAACTCTGAAGAGCAGAGGAAGATCAAACGCTCAGTTCTGTCATCCTGACAAAAGGTCCCTCGGGGACATCTCCAACCATATTAAATCTATAATAAATGAAGGGAATCATTCACTCCCTTTATATATATAATAAGTGAGGAGAATTTCCAATTAATGTCTTTATTATTCGCAGGAGTCCCGGGCTCACAGTTTATCTCTGCTTCCGTTTTTCTCTCACAAATGTCTAGAAAATATAAATGCCGCCTAATAGCTGCTTTTAAATTACTTGTCTTTTTACAGTAATTTTTAACTACAGGTCAAATTGTACAATTAACCTAGTTATGTGACTGCAGATATTGCACGGTCAGTGCTGGGCTGCAGCATGAATGTCATTTATGAGCTTATTCAAGAACTGAGCATATTAATTCTTGTGTTTTACCCTTTGAGTGCCAACATATCTGGGAGAAATGTTCAAAATATCCGCAAAAAATTTCCAGCGTCGCTCACATTTGTTATATAAATTCATATAACAATTGTTGTATAACAAAAAGAAAAATATATTTCCTTTATAAGGTAACATGACAAGTCATTGTGATTAGGGATGCCAATCGATCCCGGGATTTAGGGCATTTTTGGCCGGGATTTGAATCCCGGGATCATGCGCCTTTGATCCCCTTCTCATGTGTCCCGCTGAGCGGCCGGGGAGGAGGCGGTTAACTTGAAGTCTGGGTAGACGCGGCGGCATTTTAACACTGTGTGGTTGCGCAGCATGACCTCTGACATCACGCTGCGCTGCCTGGCAACAAGGTTGTGTGGCTGCGCAGCCTGATGTGAGAGATCACATCAGGCTGCGCAGCCACACACTGATTCCCACGCACGGTGTCTGTCCGGACAACGAGTTACCCGCCTCCTCCCCGGCCCGCCGAGTGACAGTCACCTCGCCTCCTCCACCACGCCACCACTTCTGCCCGGACAGTGTCACCTCACCTCCTCCACCGCGTCACCACGTCTGCCCGGACAGTGTCACCTCGCCTCAAATGCCGCATGCCGCCAGCCCGCCGCACATTTCCTCTATGATTACAGGTAATTTATTATTTATTGGGCATATCAGGAGGCCGATCCCGGGATCCCGGGAATCCCGGGATTGGCCTCCATAATTGTGATGAATAGAAATGTTTGCTTGCCAATTTTCACACCAATTTTTACAAATTCACTTGGCACTCAAAGGGTTAAATGCACAGCTGCAATAGGCTAAGGGTGTAATTCAGAGTTGATCGCAGACGTGTGAATTTCCAAGACTTTCGATTATCAAATGGCTGCGCAGGCCAAGTAGCAATAAAATATAGCATGTAGATCGTATTGCAATCCCCTCGCATTTTGACTGACAGGAAATGGTTTTGCTGGTGGTAACTGGACGTTTTCTAGGAGTGTCCGGAAGAACGCAGGAGTGTCCAAGCGTCTTCGGGGAGTGTCTGTGATGTCAGCTTCGGCCTCGATTAGCCTGATTCTGTCGCAGCGTTGTGGAAGGGTCAGACTTAGGGGGTGATTCTGGTTGGCTGCGAAGATCGCAGAGAAAAAGCAAACCGATCGATACAAAGGTGTATGAACAAATGAAGAACGGGAACTGGATTATAAGGGTTAGAGCTGTAGCCGGGCATGTGAATGTGTTTTACATATGTAGGGCAGGGGTACTCCGAAAGGAGCTTGTCTCCGCCATTGTGTAAGAAAGTAGTGATCCCAGTAACAGGCACTTTACTTCTGTTTTGCTCCTCCCCAATGCTGCCGTGTATGTGTGGCTGCCATTGGGGCTAATTCAGCATGACCGCTAATTAGAGAAAACAAAGTGGTCTGTGTGATACCCGAGGGTGGCAGGTATGCGAAAGCAATGCTATGAAATTAAAATGTAACCATCATTCAATGCTGTGGGAGAGCGGCGACAGCGAGCAGGGCTTCCTGCTCGCTGTCACCGCTCGCCCTGTCAGTATTCAACGCAAACCCCCCCTCATACGCCAATTCCCCCTCGCTCCGTCTCCAGAAGCAGCGAGACTCATGGCTAAATACAGCGGGTTCCCTGCATTAGCCGTGGGTCTCGCTGTTTGGGGGAATCTTCGCCGTCCTATGACGGCGAGGATTCCCCTGGATCGTTGAATAGAGCGAGCGGTCGGCGAGGGGTTAAACAGCGAGGATCGCTGGTTTTCTGCGATCCTCGCTGTTTAACCCCCTCGCCAGCCGCGGTAAGCGGCATTGAATACTACCCATGGTCTTTTGAAGAACTCCACTCGCCGCCTAAAGGCCGGTGCAAACCGTGCGCTACCAGGGCAACCTATGCTCTGGTGCAACTCATGCTTGAGGCTCTCCTGTTATGATGTCACAGAATATGACATCAGCAGCAGTAAGCTGGGTGCCAGGCGATACAGCCGCCACAGGCAGCTAGATGCCCCTCCAGTCAAATCACAAGCTAGAGACAGGTACGGCCAGGTCAGATACTGCACAGTTTCCTTCTCCAAGCACCCTGGGGGTGACACTAGGGATGGCCATTGACCATCTACGATTAGAAATCATTGATGGTTTATGGCTGATGTCGAATACTCTTTCTCTGCCCAGCAACAACCCTGAAGCCCCGCCCCCACATTCTAAATTGGCCCAAGCAACCATCTATGGTTACTGCACCGATGGCCATACCTAGGTGACACAGTGGGAATAAGTCTTCCTTTTTTGCAGCTGGCACTTCTATATGCAACATCCACATCTCATATAGTGATACCCATGACCTTGATCAACCTCCGACCATCTGGAATGCTACAGTATATGCCTCCTATACGATATATTACCAAAGAGTTTCAGTACTGGCCCCAGACACTGTGAGTATTATATAACTCCTTCCCAGACCACCAGCTGCCACATCCCCATGGTTCCACTATGAAGGGCTTTGTGTACTGCAAACTATTCCAGACTGACTATGATTAAAGTGAATAAAACATACAAATCACCAGGGATTTGCTGACCCAGAAAATACGGATAAAAATTGCCCCTTGGCTTATCGTCTCCCGTATAGAACAGAGAACAGAGCAGCCCAGGCCATCAAACATATCAATGCCCCACAGTTCTCCAGCACGTAACAAGTTCCAAACTCAAAAAATATCGTTTTTTTTTTTTATCCAAGACATGAAGGAAATCACAACTGTCTAAATATCAGCTGTATATTGTCATTCACCCCATCATAATCCCAAAAATCGCGCATTAGTTATTACAATGTTTTTTTTCCCCGTCAATAACGAATTAGCTTCTGAGATAGGTCAAAAAGTGTAAGTAGCAAAGCAGGACATTCTCAGTTACATGATTTCAGTATCTCATTTTCATAATTGATGTACCATATGGTTTACTGAGACCTGATCACAGGGTTGCAAATTCGAGCCGGGCGATAAGCAAACGACTACATATGCGTCCTGCGACTTCTTTTGTCACTGGTCGTACGCAAGTTGATAGACAGGAAGCCGGCATTTTTTTGGGTGGTAACCGGACGTTTTCTGTGAGCGTCAGGAAAAATGCAGATGTACCCAGGGAAGTTGTGTGACGTCAGCTCTGGCCTGATCACTGTTTTTACGGCAGCCGCCAAGGAAGTCCTGGGCTACGCACCTGGGCTACACACACACACAGACTGCACACACTGGGAAATCATTGGACAGTGAGTAGCTTGCACAGGGCAGGATTTCACTCTGGCTGGGCAGTGTCAGTGGCGTCACTAGGCAGGTGCGGGGGGTGAGGGCCGCACTGGGTGTCACCAGTCTCTAGGGTGACACCACCTTCTGCAGGCAGCCAGTGCAGTGTTAGTGCAGAGCTCTGAGATATCATATGAGGATGTCGCCTGGGCTCCCTGGCTGTCAGTTATAATGACTGATGAGCAGGGAGGCTGGGCGGCTGGTGGTGTCTGTGCAGGGAGGCTGGGCTGCTGGCGGTGTCTGCGCAGGGAGGCTGGGTGGCTGGTGGTGTCTGCGCAGGGAGGCTGGGCGGCTGGCGGTGTCTGTGCAGGGAGGCTGGGCGGCTGGCGTTGTCTGCGCAGGGAGGCTGGGCGGCTGAGGGTGCCTCCCCCTCCTGCTGTGGGGATTGGCCACCCCAGGGGATGGAGGAGGGACCCAGCTTGGGCGCGCAGGCTGAGTGAGCCTGTCACTCAATAGGGGGGGGGGGGGCAGGGCGGCGGCGGGTTTGAGGATTCATCTTGGCGGGTATTGAATCTGCAGCCGGCACCATGTGAGTGGCGTCTCTTACTTCAAGCAAGTTGAGTTATGCTCCGTCCAGCCTCCTCTACCACCACCTCCTGTTCGAGTGACCTAAGTGAGTTAGGACTGGAGAAGTCCTAAGCAGCCTGCCTGCTTCTTCTGTGTGGAGAGTGACAACCAAGTCGGACACACGCTGGCCAAGAGACCGGTACTGGTTTCTAAAATACTGGGGGACCCTAACACTTTGTTCCCCCCCGTATTTGGGAAACCAGGACCAGCTGAAAGCTGTTGAAGGGGAAGTTGGTTTCTGGAACATCACGCTGTGTTTTTTATTTTTACTGTTACTAACGAACCGCACACTTCTGTTACTTAAAAATTGGGTACTTGTGAGTTATCCGGGCTGCCGATTTTTTCATCGCGCCCGAAAAATCGCAGGCATTGCGTCGATCGCGGCCATTATAAGGGGCCGCGACGCGACCGACGCGATGCCCGCGATTTCCCATAGACAGTAATGTTAAAAGACGCGATGGACCCGATTTCCCATAGACAGCAATGTTAAAATTATTACAGTAATGTTAAATGATGTGCAAAATAAAATGACAATGTGAAATGGGCCAATATGGCCATTTCACATTGGATATGTTTTAAAAAAATGTTTCATGGCCCCGTTAATGCCACCCCGCTATTGACGCCATCCCGAAGCGTGGCGAGCGCAGCGAGGGGCGGCGGTACGCGTCCTCCGACCTTTTCATACCCCTACTATCCACGTCGGCGTGGATTTGAGAATAGAAAGTGTGGCGAGCGCAGCGAGCCACCGAGCCCGAAGCATGGCGAGCGCAGCGAACCCCGCGAGGGGACGCGGACACCTGTGAAGCCCGCGAGGGGACGCGGATACCTGTGACGGTATCCGCGTCCCCTCGCGGGGCTCGCTGCGCTCGCCACGCTTCGGGCTCGGTGGCTCGCTGCGCTCGCCACACTTTCTATTCTCAACTCCACGCCGACGTGGATAGTAGGGGTATGAAAAGGTCGGAGGACGTGTACCGCCGCCCCTCGCGGGCTCGCTGCGCTCGCCACGCTTCGGGTTGGCGTCAATAGCGGGGTGGCGTTAACGGTGGTGGGGGGCCATGAAACATTTTTTTTAAACATATCCAATGTGAAATGGCCATATTGGCCCATTTCACATTGTCATTTTATTTTGCACATCATTTAACATTACTGTCATACATTTAACATGGGAAATCGGGTCCAGTAATTTAACCATTACTGTCTATGGGAAATCCCGGGCATCACGTCGGTCGCGTCGCGGCCCCTCATAACGGCCGCGACCGACGCGATGTCCGCGATTTGGGGGTAAATCGCGGGCATCGCGTCGGTCGGGTGTCCTTAAGTTAACTAAACTTAAGGACAAAATCGGTAGCCCGGATAATTCACATGTACCAAAAATTGCCATCACTAAAAAAAGTCGCAAGCCATCGCAAGTGATTTCTGCCTTGTTTTTAAAAAATGAACCCCTATTACATGTTCATACATAATCTGGAAGTTGGTGGAAGGTGAATTTCCTCCTTGAGATCTTCGGATTGACTTCAGTCTTTGACTTTTTTAACTTTTTACTTTTAATAACACTGTTATCTTCCCACAGAACGATGGCCTTACGGCGTGTATAGTTGTGACTGCCCCTCCTGGGATAGCCATTAATACCCTGTTATATATGCAAATGATGATGTGCCAGGATCATTTATCTATAGGGAAGTCTGCTGGGACAGAACAGAAGTAGTCAGGGAAGGATAACGTTTTGATTACGTCCAGATGTTTCATTCTAATTAAATATTTCAGGTGTAAGGAAATGATCTCGGTGTGACATTGCGTACTGTACTGTAGTTCAGCATTGTGCTGACACAATTACTGACTAAGGCGGGCTTGATTCGGCATTGATCACATATAATCGTTTGTCGCTTTCAACTTAGACTATGTTGACTACCACACCATGTTTACCTAATGCTGAGTACATTATGCACACCTCCGAACTGTCCCAATTTTCGTGGGACCGTCCCGTTTTCTTGAGACAGTCTTAAGTCCGACCGGGGCCAACAGTGTCCCATGGGGGGGGGGGGGGGGGTGGCAGTTGGAAGTCCCCCCTGCTGCCCAATGCTCTGGGGGTGTGGCTAGAAGCTCACAGAGCCACTGGCCATGCCCCCATAGTGGCAAAATGGGGGCCTTGTGGGAGTGAGGCCACACCCCCTGAATGGTAGGACACACCCAAAATTTCAGGCACGGTCATAATCGCGACAGCGGGATCCTGGCCGCCGGAATGGGGGAGCACAATGAGGGCCCTTGCAGGCTCGCCACAAGGTTCTATTCCCCCTCCATGGGGGTCGTGGACCCAAACAAAGGCAGAATAGACGACATGCGCCGGGATTCCGGCTGGCGGTAATGTCGACTGTCAGGATATTGGTGTCGGCCTCCTGACCATCAGGAAGCCGACTGTCGACATATTAATTATATCTCTATAGAATGTACTTGATAAATGGTAGCTTGACTAGTTGCTAGCGGCAACTTCTCCATTTGTCCACTCTTCTGTCACTAAGGAGATAGCCATTAAGGTCCCGTTTAAGGTCCATCGATTGTTTATGGCCGATGTAGAATAGTTATGCCATCGATGGGTGAGAATAACATGGTTTACCTCCATCGATGGCAAGCATAACCGATTAGTTTTGTTTTTCTCACTCAAGGAGCTGGGACATGGATACAACTTCACCCCTGGCACCCATGAAGCCCCGCCCACAGGATCTGATTGGCCCACAGGCCAATCAGTCAAAGAAAATTGATGACTATCGATAGATAAAACCATCTATTGTATAGTATACCACCATCGATGGCCAGTTGCACTATTGCCATTGATGGCAACTATAGAGAGAGCGGCCATTCTGTCCTGCAGACCACAAAGGAACGCGGGTCTCTGCTTGCTATCTGTAGACCACTTTGAATTCACTTTGAGGAATGAAAGTAAAAGGTCACAGTAATACACTCACACACAACACGTAGCAGGCCAGATGGCTTAATGTGCAGGGAACCTCAGCTTCTAGTTACATGGGCACCTGGACAGATTAATGCTGAGCTGACGTTTGGTCAGAGTAGGCAGAAAATTACAAACAAGAAACTTCAAAAGCCATAAACAGAAATGCCAATCATAATTAAGTGCACACACAGGGCAAGATTGCGCCTGCTCAGCTAACCCCTATGGCAGGGTGGGGGGGGGGGGGGGGGGGGGGGAGATTAAGTGAAAGTAGAAGCCTGACGTCTACCAGGTCCCAAGTTGGCAGTGGATGAACATAATGTAGAGGCTGACATGTCCACTGACCTGGAAATAATCACCAGATATGAAAATCAAAATCTATAAATACATTATGAAAGTCAATATGAGCAAACAACTCAGTAACTGTATCACATTAATAAAAGTACAGTACAAGAGTCACAGATCCGCACAAACCCTTTCTAGATATTGTATTACCAAATGCATACCTCCCAACCATCCTGATTTCAGTGGACCAGTTTCATTTTACCGGCACTCAGAGTGCAAACTAGGATTACACACATTTCTGGTGTAACTAATAAGGCTAAGGAGGTTATTCTGATCGGTGCGGCCAAACGTGCGTACGTTCGCAATTAACGTACGCTAGCCGCACGCGGCCGTTGGGGTTAAGTCCACCCACAACTCTGCCGCATACGTACGGGCATAAACAACGTAGAAGGGGAGTGGCGTACTAATGAGCGTACGCCAACGTACACGGACGGGCCAGCCCTTACACTCCGACAACGGGCGTACAACTGAGCGTACGCCGCCGTTTACGGACGTCTCTCGTCCGTCTTCCCACCGCCTTCTTGCGGAGATCTGAGCGTACGCCAGCTTGCACGGACGGGTCCCTATTGTTTTCAATAGAAAAGTCAGCTTATGTCACCGCTCGTGAGAGTGAGCGTACGTCCGTGTACGCTGACATACCCTTCATATATATGGACCTGCAAATGTTGCCTGTCAACTATAATTATGAAAATTAATTAATTGATTGAATTAATTAATGTGCAAAATAGTGGCCATGGGATTAAAACATTGCTGAAACATCCTTTGTAGGTGTTAGATGTGGTTTATGTTATTGTATCATAAATACAAAACCTATGTTTGTATTAGAGTGAACACGTCGACACATGTCGACTTGTGTCGATTGAGTGTGCTACTGTGTAAAGTCTATGAAAGCACGTAGTGAATGTGTATAACTGTTTAACAAATACCTACCTTAGCATATATAAGCAGGTCTTACAAAGATTCTTACCTTAAATTAAACAAACCTTTAAATGTCGAGAAGTATAGAAAGATAAGCTTCCAATGTGTTTGAGTGCTGTGTGTGGCTTGCAGGTAGTGAAATCATGGTTTGGACTTAATAGACTGCAGCATTGGTTATTACATTCAGGTGTATGTGTTTGGTAGTAATCCGCGTAAATTAGCTAACCCAGGCGCACGCTGGCATGCGGTATCTGTAGGGGTGGTTTGAGATGGCGGTTGGCGGCCGCCTGTTTTGTGTCCGAAATGAACGGTGCTTTAGTCGATCGTGCGGTAGTAGCACCGCTCATTTTTGGTGCACACCCCCGTGTACGCCCATATTTACGCCCATTTTCCCTCATTATTTCGGCCGCTCCCCTCATCACGCCCCTATGCCGCCCCCAATGCCCGTACACTCGCGTACAGGTTTTTTCGCACGTAGAGACCCGTCTGTAAGCGTTGTGGAGTGTTCGCGCCTGCGCATTAGCGAATGTACGCATGCGCAGATCATTAAAAACCCCGGGACGTGCGCGTACGGCCCGGCCGCTCCAACCAGAATAAGGCCCTAAATCCTTTAATTTCATCCAAGATTAGACTATTCTTTACTTTCTCAACAACACAGTAGAAAGGCAAGTGTTTCCCTCTATGACACAGCAAACACAAGTTATGTCAAAATACAGGGCTGTAAGGAAAGTAGTGCGGCCGGTTTGTCGCACAGGGTGGGATGCTGAGGGGCGGGGCAAAATCCACCCTGTTTACCCAAAAGCTACTGCCTGCTCTCCTCCATCTCCTGAGGGAGTGATCTCATGATGTCTCATTCAGTGCAAGGTAGCGGGGGAGCAGCCCTTGATGTTAAAGTCTCCATAGGCACCAGTGATGTTAGGGTCTCCTTCAGCAACACAGATCTTAGGGTCTCCATAGCCAGCAGAAATTATAAAGTCTCCATGGCCAACAGAGATGTTGGGATGATATGGAGGTATTCAGAGGTAGGGATTAGTAGTCTATGTTGTAAAGTGATCACTATTATGCTCTGGTGGTCACTAGAATGGTAACTGTATTGTAAAGTCTTCATTAAGATGCTCTCTGTATTGTAAGTATTTCTCTTTATTGTATACTAGTTAAAAGCCTGTCAAAATGATGACTTAGTCCCTCCTACTTCCAGTCTTCACAGCTCTCCAAGTGTGTTCATATCCAGGAAGTTTGAAACAGATCATTTTGGTTTCACTTTCTGTTAAGGAGTAAGTTGGTCCATTGAGTGGCTTCTAGTGATCAATGGCAATATTTCACCTCAAAAAAGTAAGGAGGATTTATCCATACCAGGGTCGGCTCTGCCATTAGGTGTTGGGATCTCGGGGGTTCCACCGTGTCAGCCTGTCACAAAATGCAGGATCTCTATGAGGAAGACATCCTTTTTGCACTTAGTGCAGGTGTTGGCTGTGGAACTTCTAAGATGCCAATGCCCCACTTTCACTTGAGGGGAAAGTGGGTAATGATGGTGGTCTGCGGTTGGAGGGGGGTCAGTAGAATTTTTGGCTAGGGGGCCGAGACTCCTTACATCAGCCCTTCCTGTAACTTTTTATCTTACTCTCCCTCTTAATGTTTTATTTTCTCCAACTAATTATAATTATTCAAACTTTAAAAAAATCTATTTATAAGTGTGCTGTGGGGCCCACTACTGCCTGGTCCACCCCTAGGTAACATACCCCTTTATGTGGATGTCACTGGTAAATGTAGTTCATACAGTGGGCGGGATGCTCTAAAACGGAAATGCGGCATACCCCCCATTTTCGGGGTTTTAATGCATTTTTGCATGCACTAAAGCCCCTCCTCCGGTACTCCGCTGCTGCGGGAATTTCCGCAGCATGGATTCCTCCCAGCATGTCCCCCGGCCTTCGCCGTCAGAAGGACTCTCGTGTCTCAGACCCGGAAGTCCAGGGACGGCGCCGCATCGAAAAGAGCTGTCTGTTGCGTTAATAATGGCATATGTTAGTGCACATGTGATTATTAACTATACAGTAGCCGGCGAATGCCAGCGGATGATAGAGCATTCCCCCCACAGTATGTCTAAATACTTAGTAAGTTTCTAACATGCATTCTAATGAATGAGGGCTGAATGTAAACAATCCCTATTCCCGCTGTATAAAAAATATAGGTACTTGTGTAGTTTCACGGCGCCAGCTACTTCCGGGTTCTAAGCTCGCCACAAACTATGTTAAAAAAAGTAACTTAACTCCATGCCAACATGGATAGTTCATACCCCCACTATCCATGTTGGCATGGAGATGATTTTAAATAGCGTGGCGAGCGTAGCGAGCCACCGAGCCCGCAGCGCGGGGCAGCGATGCGAGCGATACTGGCGCCGTGAAACTACAAAAGTACCAAAATATATTTTGATTTTTTTTAAATTTGATAAGCTGGACTTAAAAAAAGGGTTAAATTTAATCATTTTATGATATATATATATATTCCACTTTTGCTAATACTACATTTTGGGACTACTGTGGAATACTTACAGCCGCTTTATAATTTATCTAAGATCTCAGTTGGGATTTTAATGCAGAATGTAAAATATTTAACAGCAATCAACGGCTGTTCTCATCTTTTGATCCCTACTGACATGACGGGTGATCTTACGCTCTGAATACTGAACTAGAGAGAACCCTCTGCATATCTAAATTTTCTTAGAATGACCGTATGGGAATTACATACATGTGAGAATTGCGGTCACGCCAAGTTCATGTGACGGTGGATGGTTTTACATCTCTCTCTAAACAGTGGAAAATAAAAGCCGGAAATGGGACATCCTATTGTTACATTTCAGATGGTTTAATTATTATCTGTTGATTCTCCAAACGCTTTGATCTCGTATCCCTACTTAATCCACCTTTGCCTTGCTGGCTATGAAAGTAATTTATATAAAAGGTGCCTATTATTCTGCTTCTCCTCTAGGGTGTGCTGCGAAATGATGGACAGTGCCAGGCAGAGGCGTAGCTAGGGTGGAGCCGGCGGAGCACAAGCTCCAGGCGGCGAAATATCACCTGGCGCCGGAGCTCTGCCGCCGGCTCCCCTGCCCTGCTCGCCCGCTCCCTGCTGTGCCCGGCATCAGGCAGTGGGGCAGTGGCATAACTATTGGCATTACTATTGTCGTTTGGGGGAGCTAGCGCCAGCTAACGCCAGCGGGGTCTGCAGGGCGCACTACCAGTGCAGGAAACTGGGAAGCGCATCGGGGAAGTGACATGGAGAGCGCACGCACACTAGGAGCACAGATCTTGTGCAGGGAGACATCCACCACCCCCATCCATCCCCTCTGCTACAACCAGTGACGTCAGAGGCTCTGCCTCTTTGCCTACCAGAAACCCCTGCCTCCTGGAACTGACAAGCTCGGCTTGCCGAACGTGGTAATCCCCTGGAAGATGGCTCCTCTGTAGCTGGTTGTGATAAGGTAGGCCATCAGGGGAGCATACTGCGGCGGTGGGAGCGATGTTAGGGTGAGGCTGCACCCTGCCCTGTGCTGCTCAGTCTGCTGCCCCCCGTACCTGCAATGTGACACCTACTCGCGGAGCGCTGCCAGGGAGCAGGAGCTTCCGCTCAGTCGGCCCGTACAGGCGCTAGCTGCTGCAGCCCGCTCCTTGGCCGCTGTCACCACCTCTCATCCAGCTGTGTGCTGGCGGGAACACCGTCTTGCCGCACTCCGGACACCAGCCGTAATGCTGTTGTTATCAGTCCACCAGGGTGTGTTTTAAAATTAAATGGATCTTTCTTTATGTACTATAGTGTCAGGTGTGTGTAATATTAATATATATATATAAATGCACAGGTCCGTGATCAGATGCAATATACAGGACATGTGAGGCACACTATGTGCATTGGGTTAGGGAATAGGCCGTGCGCACTTACTGACCGTCACCTCAGCGAGCTCATCCTCTGGGTAATGTATACAGTAGGCATGTCCTCTATTTGTAGCAAAGGTCACCAAAGTTCCTTGGGGGGGGGGGGGGGCGCGTGAAACATGCCCTTGCTCCGGGCGCTGTGGAGCCTAGCTACACCACTGGTGCCAGGTGCTTACCATAGACGAGCGTTGGAGGGGTCTCCTATTGTCTATGGCAAAGCCTATACCAGCCACTGCATTGTCCACTATCCCATATCAAAGACAAACCTGTCGATCTGAAACAGTTTCCTAAAAAATATAAATATTACATTTATGCCAAGTCCAACCTAATAAAAACATTAGACAATCATAATAATGGATATTAAATAATAATAATAATTTTATTTATATAGCTTTTTCTTCAATAGGACTCAAGGCGCTTAACAGATAGAATGAATGTAATACAGTACAGAAATAATGAAGTACAGAAAAAGCTTTTCATAAACTACAATTAAAGGAATTACGGAATGCTTGAGAAAACAGGAAAGTCTGTTTTTTAGTCTTGAGTCTGTTTTTGAAGGATTCCAGATTCAAACTGTGAGAGAAAGTGAGTTCCATAGAGTTTTAGTTTAGGTTCCGGGCACAAAAAGATATGATGGAGGTCCCAGTAGCACATAAACAGTGTGGTAAATGTAAATAAGAAGGTATGAGGATGGCAGCCATGGTGTATCCCACTGGCCTAAGCAGAGTGTTACAGTGCACAGTGTGTGTGATGAAAATAGGTGTGGCCTTATGGAAAACAGACCAGCGGGGAGGAGTGGAAAGAGGTAAAAGGGGCAGCTTCTAATCAATGGCTGGTGCCGCAGGAGTCCATCTCCGGGGACATGCCGAATGTTTGCATTGGATATTAATGCCCCTTTATATTTTCAGCTCTGACTTGATTAGAAGCTGCTGCTGACTGCTCTTCTACACTGCCTCATACTGAGCTGCCCGGCACGCGGGAGTCCGAACATTCTGGGAGGACCTAGTGAGGCCCTGGGATGACCGCCCATGTGGCCCCTCCTTCAATCCGGCCCTGCCGAGGTCTAACGGGCAGTATCAAAGATGGTTGTGATATAAGACTCGCTGTGTCTTTGTAAACAGCAGGTGTGCTAAAACATGTACAAGTAACAGGAGGTGTCTGTAGTAGAAAAAAAAAAAACACTCTATGATTTTGTGATCTGCTGAAGCATCCAACAAGGGCTGCATAGTATGGTGGGGCTCGTATGAGGCATCTTCACTTTGCTCCACCCACACTCTTTACAGCCCCTCCCACAAGGACCTGATTGTCCAGGCACCAATAGCCCATCACATTGGGAGCCTGTCACACCAAGAGCTGGGGATCATGTACCGCATTAGATTCAACAGGGGCTGGGAGAGAGAGATAGGAGGAGCCACTCCTACAGTTACCAAACTCTGTGCCTGCCACAATGCCCACTGCAGCACTCAGTGAAGTGATAAAGTGGAAGGTGACAATGCACCAGCCAATCAGCTCCTAAAGTTCATTTTTCAAGCCCAGCCTCTAACTTGGCAGCTAGAAGCTGATTGGCTAGTGCATTATCACTTCTCCAGACTTAATACATCTGCCCCTGAGTATATTCTTTATGTCAAGCTTTCCCAAATAATTATATAGACAGGTGCCAAATGGCGATTGCGTACAGAGGTGAACATCGGTGATAAATCATACATTTATATATTACGTTTTTGAATTAAAATCTAAGACAAAGACCAAAAATATACACGTATAACCATATTTTAAAGATGATTTTGTTATAGAGAGACTATGATTTATGAAGACAGCAATTCAAGGGAATCTTGTCAAAACATATACTCCTGAGAGTTACGGGAAGAGCAATTGCTGAATCGGCGTATCCAGATAAAGCGATGTATATTATACACACATCATCTCAATAACAACAGCATCAAACGAGCCTTCAAGAAGCGGAACTTCATGTTCTGCAAATCATGTAACATTTCCCATAGCTTAAAAAATGGATTTATGTTCAAAACATAAACTAAAGAGATTTTCTTTTCAGTGTCGAACTAAAATCCGTTACCACATTGTCGTCCCTAATGGTTTTCTATAGATCAGGCCTGTTGAGCTGGTGGCCTGGGGGACTAAGCTGTTTTTAACTGATATGTGGCACATTTGTGTGCGACTGAGTCTGTATACTGTATGTAGTACGTACTGCAGCATAATGGAACCTCAGTGATTAACATCAACCACTGTAAGTCACAAGCAGATACTGTATGTATATGTTCAGCACTGGACAGCTCCCAGTAGGGATAGCCAACAACCATCGAGGGATCATAATCATGGATGGTTTATGGTCAATGTAGAATAGTTTTGCCAGATGGTTCTTCTCAATCGATGGCACAGTGTAACACCTGTGAAGCCACACCCTCATGTTCTGATTGGCCCATGGGCCCATCAGTCAAAGAAAATAGATGATCATTGATAGTTTAAAGCATTGATGGTCATCCGTTAGATATTATTCTGCCATTGATGACTGTTTGTACTGTGGCCATCGATGTCGACAATCAATGGTGGCCAAAACATTGACCATTTGCATGAATATTGGCATTGCCAATAAGAATCAGCCACTAAGGGGGATAAACCAATTGCCCAGCTAGTTGGTTCACATGAGGCTATCATAAAGGCAGCCTAATCCCAGCATCTACATGGATTTTGTTATCTCTGATAAGTACCTTGTTTCTCTCGAACCCTATGTATGTGTTTTTGCCCAAAAATTGGGTTTACTTCTGAATAGCCTAAAAGAAAAATACATTGGGCAAAAAATTGCTGTAAAAGCCTGTTTTTCTCCTGGAAAGTTTCCGTGGCTAATTGAATTCCCTCATTCACATCAGCGACTCCCCCTCCTAACAGCTGGGGAACACCTGCGTTTTCTAGGGCACTCCCAGGAAAACACTGCGTTACCGCCCCCAAAAGGCCACAGAGTGTCAATCAGCCTGCAAGCAGCCAGCAAAGGATAGCGTTCGCTGGCTGTTTTCGCTCCTACGGCTCATGCAGGCGAACCGTGGATGGCGCGCATATGTGGTCATTCATTAATCGCTCCAGCTGAAAATTCACAGCCCAGAAAATGGGTCTGAATTGGGCCCAACGCAGGACAAATTGGTTCTCAAAATGGGCAAAACCATGCTGCATTACAGGTGGGGCAGATGTAACATGTGCAGAGAGATTTGGGGGAGTTGTTTTGTTTCTATACTGGCTGCTTTATTCTTACACTGCAATTTAGATTTAAACACACCTCATCCAAATCTAAAGGTCCATACACACGGGGCAATTTTGCACAGCGTGTATGCAGACCGATGATGGGGAAAATCGCTTGGCTGAACATCGCCCAGTGCATACACACTGATCAATTTTTGCTAGTTTTAAGCGATTTTCCTGGGGGGGGGGGGGGGGGGGGGGGGGGGGTGTTGTGGATTTCCATACACACCATCACTCATCTGCTGGTGATACCAGGAGACGAGCAGCGGCCGCAGGTGATTGTGCGGGAGAGCGTATCAGAGCTCACCACCCCGTACACACTGGGCCACTTTTGAGTCAAAACTGAGCTTCTTTCAGCTCAAAGGACCCTATTCAGGTTCATTCGCAGGGGGCCAATGTTCGTTGTTTGCGAAAAATTAGCATATGGGAACATTAGGATATAGGATCGCCCAGCATTTTTTGGGGCGTTTCAATGAGAACATTGGACGTTCTCATGCTAATGGCCACGATGCTGCGGGTGCGAGGGGTGGGCAGCTGCCCGCCCACTTCCCTCAGAATTTGCGCGTGATCTGCGTGTATGTTCCACATCATTCGATGGTCAGCGACCATCGAACAATGTGGGTGTTCCATCCATTTGCATGCCGTGCGAACGTGCAAATGGTAGGACGGCGTACCACCACTCGCAAGGCGGGTTCTGGTTGACTCGCAAGGGTGCGAATTCACATCCGTTGCGAATCAACCGGAATAACCTCCAAAGTCGCCCAGTGTGTATGGGCCTTTACTCTCTCTGCACATGTTAAATCTGCCCCACCTGCAGCGCACATGGTTTTACCCATTTTGAGAACAAATTTGCACAGTGATCAGGTGGGAATTAATCCCCCAATAAAATTCTCATCCCACCTTCAGCACGGAACAGATCCGTCTTTAAGACCAAAATGACGCAACGCTGCAGTAACCTCTGTACCTCTGCGGTGTAGCCTCAGTGACCCTATAAGCTTTTTGCTTTTTGTATATAAAAAGGATTAACAATGTATATAACAGGATTAGCAATGTATAAATAGAGCCACAAAAGGCCATTTGTGCTTTGTAAAAGGAGTCGTACCATTCTACCTCTTGGCAGGATACCATGAATCACAGTATAGCCCAACAGGGAACTCGCTTTACAGACTTATTAATACAATCAGAGCACTAAAGTAATAATGTTACTGTGAGTTATTATTAACCGCTATAGATAAAGGTGGGATTGAATCACACAGAAATTAAATGCAGGGAACATTTTAATTCCCATGACAATGATGAAGCAATAATTAGCCCTATTAGTTGCAGGTAGCAATGACATTGTTGTTTGTGTATACAGTATATCCCTACCAATTACTATGCGGTATTCATGGCGTGTGTCGCTGGGATACATAACCTCCAGAAATTAGCTTCTGCTTCCACTAATTAATGGGAAAGTATTAGTAATGGAGCGGTAACACAACTTTGTCAACATGCTGATGGGTAAAACCGTCATGGGTAATTAGGAAAAATGGTATTATTCACTGGGGGGATCAGTGCTTGACATAAACATTAGACTACTGCAATCCTCAGGCTATATAATAAAACGCTAACGTTGCTCCTTACCTCTGTGGGGTGGGTTTGAAGTGTTTTGCGCACTGGAGGCCACTAGATGTCTTCTCACAGAGCGATTTAAGTGTTGCTCCGTTCAGACGTGTTCAGCCGCCGGGCCTGACATTAATGTTGTTCTGATGGGCTGGTAATGAGTTAGGGAGACAATGGGCTGTGGCAGCTATAAGGTAATCTGTACAATATAGCCACTGGTGATCCCTACCTATGCCATATGATAACAGTGTCTTTTTTAGGACATCAAGACAAAAATCTGTCATGGATAACAGACAAGGAACTCAAAAAAACAGACTCGCTGGTAATAGTTCTAGGTAGGGATGGCCATCGTTGCAATTGCCATCGATGGTTGCCATCGATGGCAATTCTGCAACTGGCCATCGATAGTGCTTAACTATGCAATGGATGACCATCGATATTTTTACATATTGATGGTCATCCATTGTGTTTAATTGATTGGCCTTTGGGCCAATCAAAACACAGGGGCGGGGCTTCACGGGTGTACGGGGGGGGGAGTTATGCTCCATGTCCCGACACTTTAAAGAGAAATAAAAAAGCAAAACATTGTTTTGCGGTTCCATTGATGGAGGGAAACCATCTAGTTCTCCCCCATCAATGGCAAAATTATTTGACATCGGCCATGAACCATCAATGATTTCGAATCATCGATGGTCGATGGCCATTCTTAGTGCTAGGTGACTTGAACTGCGCCAACTAGAGATACCAAAGTACAAGCAGCAAGTCAAATGTCACACCAGGTTGGGGTGAACACTAGACCACTGCTACATCGCTATCAAGTCCACCTACAGGTCTACCCCCTGCTGAGCCCTGGGAACATCTGATCATTGCATAATCCACCTTCTTCCAACATACATCCAGAAGCTGAGGATGGTGAAGCCAGTGGTCAGGTCTGCCAAAAGCTGGACAAGCAAGGCCAAACTGAAGCTCCAGGCCTGTTTCGACTGTAGGGACTGGAGTCTTTGAAACGTCATCTACTGACCTAGACGAACTGACTGATGTAGTGACATCCTACATCAGCTTCTGCGAGGACGTGTGTGTGCCGACCAAAACAACCCGCACCTTCAATAACAACAAGCCATAGTTCAGCAGTCAGCTCAGAAAGCTCCGTCGGGCCAAAGAGAAGGCCTACAGCAGTGGAGACAGGGCCCTATACAAACAGGCCAGGGTGGCAAAAAAAAAATTCTCCAACAAGTTGACTAACAAATACAAAAGAACAACAACCAGCGCTGATTATAAATGGTGACTCGTGAGAAGGCTTCCTCTTTATTTTCCACAAGTCCTACTAGAATCCCAGTGAGTATCACTATTGGACCACACTGACCTGAGTGTAGGTCCCTATGTACACATAGCGTTTTCTTTGTCCAAATATCCTTATTCACCAATCCACATGTCACAATTGCTTCCAAGAACTGACCTGGGAAATGGTCCCTATATTCACATAAAGGTATCTTTGGACAAAGTGTGTTCTCCAAATCACTCCAGAGTCAACCAGCAACGCACATCATAGGCATAAGGAGAAAAACTGACCTGTATATAGGTCCCTATGTTCACGTAGCGTGTTCTTTAGTCGCTCAATCCTTTTCTTTAGACCAAAGTATACGCAGTAACCGGATTTTCTCCAAGACAAATTTTAATTTCCAAGTGGATAAAAAACATACAATAAAATGTAGTAAAACAATGGGAGCTTTACACAGGTAGAGACCAATAACACTGTATTATTCCACCTCACCCGGAATGAGTCGGAACAATCTGTGATGCCCTGATGGTAGGGTAGATATCAGCCTTTCCTGTGTCCAGCGTCCCTGTACACCAAACCGTTTCTGACGTCACCGTCCTTCCTCAGGGTGTCATAAGTATCTGTAAATAAAGTTTTCTGGAGCATGGGCAAAGAGGCACAGTGTAGCATGATGGGAAGGGGTTAAAACAAAAGAGCTGTTGAAGCTGTTGGGCGGTTCCCTGGAGAGTCTGCTTAGGGAGAGATTGCAGGCAGAGCTGCGCATCAGGACCGAAGCAGAAGCGGTGCTGGAGTCAGAGAGAGCCTTACCTGCGGCAAGTGTTGCCAAGGAGTGTACAGAGGCGAGCCACAGCAGCCGCAGTCCGTCTGTGTGAGGTCCGGTGCTTCGGGCGAGGTGACGCTGCTGAAGTGGGAAGTAGCGTATGCCGGTGACGTGGGAAGGCCTGTGCTGGAGAGGCGGAGCTGGCAGCCAGAGTAAAAGCAAGGAGCTGGTGAGTGCACAAAACTCTGCATCCCACACGCCCAGACAGGGAGGAGCAATGACACAGAGTTTATGCAGTCTATCTGACACTGGATTCCACAGCCCAGTGCGCTCACCCAATAGTAATTTAAGCAATAGCCATAAACTGAGGGGAATCTCCTTTAACCTCCTAACTTTTGGCATTATTACACCAGAACAAGGGGAGATAAACCTGGCTTAGAAGCCTGGAGACGCTTCACGGACACAATCGTAACCAGGGAATTTCTGCATTGCTGAGCAGTATCATCGTTTGTGGCAAACAGAAGCAAGTAATGGCCAAACCCAGCTTATCCAGCCTGGGGATGCCTTTCGAGACCTCTAAAGTGATAATAAAAACAAATATAACAGCACAGGATAAGTGAGTTAAACCCGCTGGGACACCAGGGGACACTCTGAATTAGTGCTAGCAGCATATCAGGAGACCTTCAGGGATAGAGAAAAACTGCATCAGATTAGCAGCAATCAAGTTAATATTGTGTCTATCAGAGTGATAGCCAGTTAGAAAAACCGTTGGAGCAGCCATTTTAGCAGGAGTAAGAGTTACACAGAGGAGAATAAGGGCCATATGTATCAAGCTTCAAAAGTGATAAAACTGAGAGTGATAAACAGCCAGCCAATCAGCTCCTACCTGCCATGTTACAGGCAGGGTTTGAAAAATGACAGGTGGGAGATGATTGGCTGTTGGTTTATCACTCTCCACTTTATCACTTTCTGAAGCTTGATACATCTGGCCCTAAAACTGCACTCTCTCACTGTTAGTGGCACAAGAAAACTGCATCATTATAGTCTACACGGTGCGCATCTAAAGGGAGTAAAACTTGAGACTAGCGAGAACTCACCTGCAGTCGTATTCGAGACTTTTGGAAAGGAACTGCATCCTATTAGGACAGTGGCCACAGGGAGGGACTCTGTAATGTAAAGAAGCTCTTTAGTTGTTTAAGTTAAGTAGGAAATTATTGCGCAATAATATATTGATTACAGTCTAAAGTAACAGCTCTAAGATAAGTAAATTGTAGTAAGTTTGGATTCATGAATACTGCCAATTAGGGATGCCAATCCCGGGGCATTTTTTCAATCCCGGGATTCGGGATTGAAAAATGCTCAATCCCGGGATTCCCGGGATCCCGGGATTGGCTTCCCTAATAATAAAAAATACCCTGGCCGCCCAAGCGCTGGGCGGGTGGGTGGCAGGGACCGCTGGGTGGGAGGGCGGGTGGGTGGCAGGGAGCGCTGGGTGGGAGGGCGGGTGGGTGGCAGGGAGCGGAGGGTGGGTGGGTGGCAGGGAGAGCTGGGTGGGAGGGCGGGTGTGTGGCAGGGACCGCTAGGTGGGCGGGTGGGTGGCAGGTACCGCTGGGTGGGCGGGTGGGTGGCAGGGACCGCTGCCGCTGGGTCCCCGTGAGCGCTGGGTGGGTGAGCGGGCGGGTGGCCGGCCGTGAGTGCTGCCGGCCGTCAGCGCTGGGTGGGTGGGCGGGCAGGTGGCAGGGAGCGCTGGACGGGCGGGCGGGCAGCCGTGGACGTGCGGCTGTGCCCTGCGCAGCGTGACCTCGCAGCGTGACCTCGTCACGCTGCGCACTGCGGGGATTGGGAGAAGCCGGGCAGCGTCTGAGTGCTCAGACGCTGCCCGGCATTAAACTGCGCATGCGCAGTTTAATCCCGAAATCCCGGGATTGGAAATTCCAATCCCGGGATTGAAATCCCGGCGTTTTGGGGGCCAAATCCCGGGATCCCGCCGATCCCGATCCCGGGATTGGCCACCCTACTGCCAATAGTAAATGATAGAAGTATATGCATGAATTTATCTGATAGTTGGTATAGAATTTACAGTAATTTGATGCGTTTCATGTACCAAGGGAACTGAAGTTCGGAGGAGCAGCTGCACGTTCCGGTACAATAAAATGTTTGTAATGGTGAAATTGTTCATTTATATTCGGTAACTGATTGGTAATATATGAGCTATAATAAATTACGTTGAAGTCATTGTGTGCTGCTGTATTTAACCTGTAACCTAAACAAACAAAAGGAGGGATACTTATCCAAGTGACGGAAGGTCACATTTGGCGTCACACGAACAGGATAGGACAGAGAACAGAAAAATGGCATCCAAAGAACAAGATGAAGTGCTGGGGGACAGGGGGAATGGTGTGTCATCCAGCGTACAAACGGAGCCCATGAACACAGGCACGAATGCAATTACCCTTCCCTACTATTTTAGCGCTCCATGGCTTCCTATGTACTCCGGCGAAGAAAAGGATGGAGATGGAAGTGTATTCAAAGCCTTCAGGAAAAGGATTAGATCGACGTTTAAATTGTATCGGCCTGGAGGGGAACAGCAAATAGAGATACTGTTGGGTCAGCTGAAAGGTGCAGCTGCAAGAGAGGTGTCTTCTTGGCCTTTGAGTCAGAAACAAACAGCAGACCAGATCTTTCAGAAGTTGGCTACGACATTTGATACCAGCACTTTGCCGGAACGCAAAAGTCGGTTTTATAGTCGAAAGCAAAAGTTGGGGGAAACGCTAAGAGACTTTGCGTTGAGTCTACAAGAGGCGCTGCGAGATATTAATGGGGACAGTCATGTAGAGGGAAGAGAGGAGGACGATGAAAAATTGATTACCCAGTTCATTGAAGGAGCCAATAATGAAGGCATTAAAATACAGTTAAAAATGCTGAAATTGCAGAATGGGCCAAAAACTTTTGCGGAATTCAAGGAGACCGCTATTAAGGTGCTTGGAACCGGGAGGCCGAAGGAAGTGACTTTCTCTGAATGTACAAGTGGTCAAGAAGGTTTCGGTAGCGACAAGGAAAGATCACTAGTGGGAGAAGAGATGAAGATGAGGCCAGCAATTGCCCAAAGTGTGCAGACTCCTGTGGCTGACCTGAACTATACATTGAAGGGTCAGGTGGAAGATTTGGCTGTAAGCGTCAATCAAATAAAACGAGAGCTACAGAAGTTAGCCCAGCGAAACCTCTCACCCTCCGGTGAAGATGGCAGGCGAACCAATAATAGACAAGGACGAAACAATTGGCGGGAGAACGCGGCAGGAGGAGGACGTCGTGCAACCGATCGTTTCGATTCACAGGGGCGTCCTATATGCCGAAGATGCGGGCAGTGCGGACACATTGAGCGATTCTGTCAAAGCGAGGAGGCATTAAACCAGGGACCCCTTGAGGACAGAGACCGATCCTCGGGGGAATTGAGTATGCAAGGTCTGTCACCTGAAGAATGGTCCCTGCAGTATATTGGACATTGCCCTGTTATAGGCATCAAAATTGAGGGGCAAGAAGTGTCAGCCTTATTAGATACCGGTTCTCCTGTCACCACTATACAGCAGGGGTTATTCTATTGTCATTGGACATCAAAGAGAACACTATCTGCTCCTCCTGCATGGTTGAAATTGCTCGCATGTAACGGGCAGGACATTTCATGTGTAGGATATTGTGAAATGAATATGCAAATCGGACAAGCTGTGATGGCTGACCAAGGATGCTTGATCACCAACGTGAATTACCCGTTAGTTCCTGCAATCATAGTGGGCATGAATGTCCTAAGAAATTGCCCTGAAGAACTAATCTTGACACTGACACAAAAACCGTACAGCCAACCTCAGACTCTGAACCAAATAATGCAGCACACTATCTATGGCTGGAGCGGCCAGGTAGAGAAGAGAGTTCTGGCTACTAAGGTACAAGGAACTGTCACGTGGTTTAATGTCTGGAAGAGATATGGTTTCATCAACAGAAATGATACAAAAGATGATGTCTTTGTCCATCAGACGGCTATAAAGAGAAACAACCCCCAGAAGTTACTGCGCAGTGTTGGAGACGGCGAGGCGGTGGAATTTGATGTGGTGGAAGGAAAGAAGGGTGCCGAGGCAGCCAATGTGACTGGCCCTGACGGTGTACCGGTTAAAGGAAGCCGGTTTGCTCCCAACAGACGTCGGTTCCGCAGGCGGTCCTACCAGCCAAAAGTAGAGGATGCTGCGGAAGCTAGTGGAGAAGGCATCAGGATGGACCAAGCGAGAGAAGTGGAAAGAGTGGAAGAAGCGTTTCGACCACAGAGACCTGTCAAATGCGGAAGTCCACCCACATTCTTCCGCAGACGATATGTTGGTAGAAGAAGCAGAGTCGCGAAACAAGAACTTACCACTCTTCCTGAGAAAACAGAAGTTATACAGACCGATGGGGTGAACAAGCATGAGTATTGGCTTGAACTGGCCGAGAATGTAGTGAAAGAAAGGACAGAGACAGTCCACCACCGACCAGGGCTAAGTTATGGTCAAGCCACGAATGCTGCATCATTCCAAGTAGGAGACCGAGTTTGGAAGATGAACCGCCAACAGAGTCATGAGTTAGATCCTGTCTGGGAACCTGAACCTTATGTAATTGCCCACATCTCGGCTGCAGACACTGGGGTGTATGGGATACGAAGAGATGGAATTGACCACCAAGTTCTTCAGATGATAGTTAATACCCATGTTAAGTGTAATTGGTATTGATGTTTGTAACTTACGAAAGTAGAGATGGTTTTTAAATGCATGAGGACATGCTATTATTTAGAGGGGAAGAATGTGACATCCTATACCACTGTTATTGTACATATGTAAAAATGATTTGTGGTCAAACTTATATACCCTGTAGTTAGTTATTTAAGGTAGATAAATGGCAGCTGAGATGAACTCTTATTCATTTCCTTACAGATGAAATGCCTGTGTTTACTTGTGGGCCTACCTTCATAGAAGGTAAAAAGGACTGTATTAAAGATGCTAGTGCACCCAATAACAAACTATGTCTATTCAACATTGTTCTATGAACTTTGTGAAAGGACCAAGCCGAAGTCCCTGCTTGTCAGGGAGTCTGTAGGTGGACATAAGTTACACTGTAAATAAAGTTTTCTGGAGCATGGGCAAACAGGCACAGTGTAGCATGATGGGAAGGGGTTAAAACAAAAGAGCTGTTGAAGCTGTTGGGCGGTTCCCTGGAGAGTCTGCTTAGGGAGAGATTGCAGGCAGAGCTGCGCATCAGGACTGAAGCAGAAGCGGTGCTGGAGTCAGAGAGAGCCTTACCTGCGGAAAGTGTTGCCAAGGAGTGTACAGAGGCGATCCACAGCAGTCGCAGTCCGTCTGTGTGAGGTCCGGTGCTTCGGGCGAGGTGACGCTGCTGAAGTGGGAAGCAGCGTATGCCGGTGACGTGGGAAGGCCTGTGCTGGAGAGGCGGAGCTGGCAGCCAGAGTAAAAGCAAGGAGCTGGTGAGTGCACAAAACTCTGCATCCCACACGCCCAGACAGGGAGGAGCAATGACACTGGATTCCACAGCCCAGTGCGCTCACCCAATAGTAATTTAAGCAATAGCCATAAACTGAGGGGAATCTCCTTTAACCTCCTAACTTTTGGCATTATTACACCAGAACAAGGGGAGATAAACCCGGCTTAGAAGCCTGGAGACGCTTCACGGACACAATCTTAACCAGGGAATCTCTGCATTGCTGAGCAGTATCATCGTTTGTGGCAAACAGAAGCAAGTAATGGCCAAACCCAGCTTATCCAGCCTGGGGATGCCTTTCGAGACCTCTAAAGTGATAATAAAAACAAATATAACAGCACAGGATAAGTGAGTTAAACCCGGTGGGACACCAGGGGACACTCTGAATTAGTGCTAGCAGCATATCAGGAGACTTTCAGGGATAGAGAAAAACTGCATCAGATTAGCAGCAAGCAAGTTAATATTGTGTCTATCAGAGTGATAGCCAGTTAGAAAAACCGTTGGAGCAGCCATTTTAGCAGGAGTAAGAGTTACACAGAGGAGAATAAAACTGCACTCTCTCACTGTTAGTGGCACAAGAAAACTGCATCATTATAGTCTACACGGTGCGCATCTAAAAGGGAGTAAAACTTGAGACTAGCGAGAACTCACCTGCAGTCGTATTCGAGACTTTTGGAAAGGAACTGCATCCTATTAGGACAGTGGCCACAGGGAGGGACTCTGTAATGTAAAGAAGCTCTTTAGTTGTTTAAGTTAAGTAGGAAATTATTGCGCAATAATATATTGATTACAGTCTAAAGTAACAGCTCTAAGATAAGTAAATTGTAGTAAGTTTGGATTCATGAATACTGCCAATAGTAAATGATAGAAGTATATGCATGAATTTATCTGATAGTTGGTATAGAATTTACAGTAATTTGATGCGTTTCATGTACCAAGGGAACTGAAGTTCGGAGGAGCAGCTGCACGTTCCGGTATAATAAAATGTTTGTAATGGTGAAATTGTTCATTTATATTCGGTAACTGATTGGTAATATATGAGCTATAATAAATTACGTTGAAGTCATTGTGTGCTGCTGTATTTAACCTGTAACCTAAACAAACAAAAGGAGGGATACTTATCCAAGTGACGGAAGGTCACATAAAGAACACGCTACGTGAACATAGGGACCTATATACAGGTCAGTTTTTCTCCTTATGCCTATGATGTGCGTTGCTGGTTGACTCTGGAGTGATTTGGAGAACACACTTTGTCCAAAGATACCTTTATGTGAATATAGGGACCATTTCCCAGGTCAGTTCTTGGAAGCAATTGTGACATGTGGATTGGTGAATAAGGATATTTGGACAAAGAAAACGCTATGTGTACATAGGGACCTACACTCAGGTCAGTGTGGTCCAATAGTGATACTCACTGGGATTCTAGTAGGACTTGTGGAAAATAAAGAGGAAGCCTTCTCACGAGTCACCATTTATAATCAGCGACGGTTGTTGTTCTTTTGTATTTGTGATTACGTATGTTAAGGAGTGGTGCTCCCTGAACAGATAACCAGGCAGCGATTATAGAGAGCGCTGTGTAGCTGAAAAAGACCTTTTGTTTTAAGTTGACTAACAACCTTTCAGCCAAAGACCTCTCGTCAGTTTGGAGAAACCAGCAATAACCAGCTACAAGAAAACACATGCGCAGTGGCTGGGGACATGGCCGGCAACTTCCCCATCTTACCCATACAAGCGGGAGCCGGCAAATATACTTAATGGCGACAGTCCTTTCCAATTGGAAATTTATAAATGCCTAAAAGCACAGGAACTTTTCTTCATAAATACAGCTGCCAAGATCTGCTTTAGAGTCTAACAATAATACCTGGAGATACTTGAATATATTTTTAACAATTAATTAATAGGAGGCTCCCCACTTCAAAGGAGACTGTGTTACTAAATGGTGTGGGTAAGAGCCAATTAGAAAGTTGAAGGATTGTATAGTGTAAGTTATGCTCAATGCTGGCCATTATCAATTGTTTTTTTAATATTCATGCGTTATTGGTGTATAATTTTTTTAACGTATTAAATATTTGTTGGATCCACCCAGTGCGCTCTCTTATTTTTGTTTTTCTTCAATTGCATTTTTGATCATTCTTATGGGATCAGCACAATATTTAATTGGAGCTGTGGCTATTTAATATTAATTAATTATTATATGTATATATTTTTTTAATAAAAAACTTTTTTGCGCCCGATATACCTTGTGTATATATATTTTGAGTGTGAAACTCGCTGAAGCTATTCGCTCCCAGGGTTTGTATGTGCGTATGAAAAGCCTGCAAATTCGAGGAACAGTGCGTACTGCGGGAACCACGCCGTATGGCGCAGAAGGGAAAGCTGTATGAGGACGCATCTGTATAAAACGAGGCAGAACTCTGGGAGGCAATGGAGTCATCTGCCGCCGGGCTCCTGCTCTCAAGGGGGCACCTTTCCACCACTGCCAGTTTAAATCCATTAACTGAAAGCCATCAAAATCGCTTCTGTGGCTGGGTTCTGAAATATATGTGTGTTCTCCCTCTTTTTCTGTATATACATACAGAATATAATATATATTTCATAACAGACTCTATATATTTTGAATAACGTTGTGTGTGTGTGTGTGTGTGTGTGGGGGGGGGGCACTGGGGGGGGGGGGGGGGACCAATATTCATCTTGCCTCCGGGCAACTGGGACAAACTTACGCCACTGTGTATAAATAATTTATTTTCATATTGTCTGAACAACTGATGACTTTGCATCCATGGTTCTTGGCAATCCCTCCTTGATGGGTAAAACATTTCCCTAATTTATGACAGCAGCGTGGAACCAGGAGAGGTGCAATTAAATCATTATCCCTTTCTCCTGATTATGTCGACACGCTTGTCACTTTGATTGCCTATCAGCATACTGTGTTCCTGGGCGATTACTTCTCTCCTGCACAATATCCTCTTCTATCCGTCGTTCTTCCTCGTGAAGGATCAATGTTTGTCTCCCTCTATCTTTAGGAATCTGACCAGCGTCATCTTTAATATCATCCCTGTCTGTATGCTCACCGGACCTGAACACATAGACTTATTGCTGGCTGTGACGGAGCTTCGATCGCCATCATGATTCTGTATGCGTATAGCGTTATAAATGCCAATCATCTTTGCCGACAAAGTCAGTTGTTTTATCAAAGGGGAAAATAATTTTAGAAACGTTTTCCATCAGTTGGCATTGTCATTGGAGCGAAGTGACATCACTATAATTTATGATGTATCATAGCATAGGGGGTTATTCAGACTTGTTTGCACAGCTGTGAATTGGCAGGCCGTGCAATTATCGAATGACTGCGCACACGTATGGATTGCAGTACGCAGGCCATGCTGCGATTATTCCCAGCATCTTTTTTTATCGCTGGCTGTTCACAAGTTGATTGACAGGAAGCCGGCATTTGGTGGTGGTAACTGCCCATTTTCTCGGAGTAGTATGCTTCCCTGCAAATTACCATGGCCACCTGACCCTGGGCTAAAAAGGTTCAAGGGCCTATACTGAGAATCGGTGTAGTTGTGATCAAGGCTGTGTGGGTGTGGTCAGAGTCAGGTGGAGATGTCCAGTGCCACGTAGGTGTGATCAGTGCTATTTATGTAATTGTGCTTAGTCCTATGTGGGTGTGGCTAATTATATATGGGTGTGGTCAGAGTCAGGTGGCTATGTCCAGTGCCAGGTAGGTGTGATCATTGCTATTTATGTAATTGTGTTTAGTCCTATGTGGGTGTGGCTAATTATATTTGGGTGTGGTCAGAGTCAGGTGGATATGTCCAGTGCCAGGTAGGTGTGATCATTGCTATTTATGTAATTGTGTTTAGTCCTATGTGGGTGTGGCTAATTATATTTGGGTGTGGTCAGAGTCAGGTGGATATCTCCAGTGCCAGGTAGGTGTGATCAGTGCTATTTATGCAATTGTGTTTAGTCCTATGTGGGTGTGGCTAATTATATTTGGGTGTGGTCAGAGTCAGGTGGGTGTGTACATCCCTACACTAGCAGCCCCATCATTTTCCGGAATAAAATACTTCTGACTTCTGACAGACTGTTTGGACAGCTAGTTGTCATTGTGCTGCCATGATGATGAGCCTATTTTATGTAGAGACCTGGAGCTGCGGATTCACCTGCGCCATTTTCAATCTGGACCTCCATCTTAGAAGTGTGATTGACCAAAGACAGTCCTTAATAAATTTGTGAACGGCAGTTCTCAGGATCGGACAGTGGACCTTATTTCATTTATTGCAAATGCAACATCTTACTCAAATGGGCAAAACTATGTGCACTGCAGGTGGGGCAGATGTAACATGTGCAGAGAGAGTTCGATTTGGGTGGGGTGTGTTCCAACTGAAATCTAAATTGCAATGTAAAAATAAAGCAGCCAGCATTTTTCCTGCACAGAAACAAAATAACTTCCCCCAAATCTAACTCTCTCTGCACATGTTACATCTGCCCCACCTGCAGCGCACATAGGACCCGATTCAGACGTGCTCGCTTGGCTGGGAGTTTTCGGTGCCCAGCAAGCGGGTAAATGCCACCCCATAGAGCTCCCTCCCCTCGAGCCTTCACATGGTCGATTCAGAATGGGATGTGCATGCACACATCGTACCTCGCGGATGCGCAGCCTTTCGTTAATTTGCAGGGCTGCGTATGGCTCTGAATCGTGCCCAGGGTGTGTTAGTATACATACTGTAATACATAATAACCAGCAAAAGTGACATCAATTCTGAAACACCAAATTGAGGGGCTCATTCCATAAGCTCTGCAGTAAATAATATATATATTTTTTTTTTTATCAGTCTGCGCAGGCTCGCACATACTCTTAAAAGGGTGCCGGATGACTGCCCGACAGTTGGGATTCCGGCGGTCAGTACTCCGACATCGTAATACTGATAGTTTAAATGCCCAACAGTCGGGATCCTGACTGACAAGGGCTATTCTACCTTGTGGTGATCCACGGCCCCCATAGAGGGAGAATAGGACCTGTGGTGAGTGAAGTGGCTTCTTTGCGCTTGCCCCCCTGTAGGAGCACCGTCAATCGGGATTCCGATGTCAGGATACTGACAGCTGGTATCCCCATTTTCAGACCACCATACCACACCCCTCTTTAAAAGCATCACATTGCAAAAAAGGTACTTGTTTCCTAGCACGGCGCCTATCACATCGCATACCATAAGGCATATGATGGTATGCGATGCGATGCGATACAATGTTAGCCTATGTTATACAATTTTAAATTGTATACCATTGAATTGTATACCATTGAATTGTATGGCATATACAATGGTATACAATTCTTAATTGTATAAGCACCCTAATGGGTGTTTTCAATGTTAAATGTGCCCCCTAGAAGATAAATAATTGTATAATTGTATAAGGTTCTTACAATGTTAAAAGCACCCCCACGCCACCCGTACTATCAACACCAACCCGAAGCGTGGCGAGAGCAGCGAGCCAGCGAGGGGTGGCTGCACGCGTACTCTGACATTTTCATACCCCCACTATCCACGTCGGCGTAGAGTTGATTTTATATAGTGTGGCGAGCCCGAAGTGTGGCGAGCGGACGCGGAATACATGTAAAGTAATGCGCGTCCCCTCGCGGGCTCGGTGGCTCGTTGCGCTCTCCACACTGTATAACATCAACTCCACGCCGACGTGGATAGTGGGGGTATAAAAAGGTCGGAAGTACCGCAAAAAATGCGAGTACAGTCTAAGAGACAGTCACGCAGAAAGAGTGTTAACTCAATATTTGGAGGATGGTGATGGAGTGTTGTGAGGGTGTGGTCTGGATAACATAGGTGTGTTCGATCCATTTAGGGATGGGGGCACGGTGGTTGAATGACATCACATGTGCGAAATTCACTGGAAAAAATGGCCGCCTTCCAATTTAGTCCAGAGATCTGGGCTTGCATAGTATGGACTGAGCGCTTTAGTGCTCCGAACCTGCTACTCCTGGCAGAGAGGACAGTGCCTGGCCGGGGGAGGCTGCACACGGGGGGGGCCTCCGCCTCGGAAAAAACGCCCCTGGTCCGTTACGGCAAAATGGGCAAGATATTTGGATTGAATAATATTTTGCCAAAACTTTTCTTATCTCTATAGAGGGCAATATAGGTTTACATTCTGGCCTCAATCATTTTAACTTCTTATTGTATAGTGTGGCAATGAGTAATAAGTGTTCATTCTAGCACCCGCTATCTTTGTAAACCCATGCAGTTCCTCCTCCCTGCCTGGGGTGTCGCTGTCTGATGTAGTGCTTCTAGCACAGTGTGGTCTGTATATCAGCACTGATATGCGAACCAGACCTGTGCTAGAAACACCACAGCAGACAGCGACACCCCAGGCAGGGAAGAGGAACTGCATGGGTTTACAAAGATAGCGGGTGCTAGAATGAACACTTATTACTCATTGCCACACTATACAATAAGAAGTTAAAATGATTGAGGCCAAAATGTAAACCTATATTGCCCTCTATAGAGATAAGAAAAGTTTTGACAAAATATAATTCAATCCAATTTTCTTGCCAATTTGCCATTACGGACCAGGGGCGTTTTTTCGGAGGTGGAGGCCCCCCCCCCGTGTGCAGCCTCCCCTGGCCAGGCACTGTCCTCTCTGCCAGGAGTTTTTCAAAGATAGCGGGTGCTAGAATGAACACTAAGTAATGCTATTCTGGGGCAATTTTATTAAAATAGTCTTTTCGGGACATGGGCACTGAAAACACCCATTTTCACAGAAATAACCCTATGTTGGGGCTTAGTAAATAGACCCCTCTCTCTCGTATATTGTACTTGCTCTTTATAAACCTTATCATTTTTTTAAACCAGAATGCATGGAGGAAATGACAGCTGCATTATGGGTAATACAGCCCTTGGCAGGGGCGGATTGGGAAATAAAACCAGCCCGGGAAAAATCTTGAAGCAGCCCTAAGAGGGGGGGGGGGGGGGGAGTGTTGTTGCGCGCCAGAGGCGCGCCCGAATTTTTAGGGGGTGTGGCCTATCAATATGGGGGTGTGGCCTATTCCAACAAGGCCACGCCCAATTGTTGCCGCTGTGAGGGCATGGCTAGTGGCTCTCTTAGCTGCTGGCTATGTCCCCAGACCCTCAGGCTGCAGAATAGGCGCATGCGTACAGCGTTTATTCTACAGCCTGTGGGGCTGGGGAGATAGAGATGGGGGGGGGGGGGGGGGTGACAGGGGGTCTCCCAACACAGTAGAGTGGCAGGGTGGAAGAGGATACAGGGAGGGAGGGGGGGATGGAGGGTGCCGTAGAATGCTGGGAGGGGAGATGCAGAGTGGCTGAGAACGAAGGGAGTGAGGACTTACACAGGGTGGCACAGGACGCAGAGTGTGAGGGGGCATGGTGGCACAGGATGCAGGGTAGGAGGGGGGATGCAGAGTGGCAGGGGATGCAGGGAGGGGAGTCACAAAGTGGTGGAGGAGACAGTGATGCCCATTATAGATATGCCATACACCGTGATGCCCATTATACATATGCCACACATCCTGATGCCATTATACATATGCCGCACACCGTGATGCCCATTATACATATGCCGCACACCCTGATGCCCATTATAGATATGCCGCACACCCTGATGCCATTATACATATGCCGCACACCCTGATGCCATTATACATATGCCGCACACCGTGATGCCCATTATACATATGCCGCACACCGTGATGCCCATTATACATATGCCGCACACCGTGATGCCCATTATACATATGCCGCACACCGTGATGCCCATTATACATATGCCTCACACCGTGATGCCCATTATACATATGCCGCACACCCTGATGCCATTATACATATGCCGCACACCGTGATGCCCATTATACATATGCCACACACCGTGATGCCATTATACATATGCCTCACACCGTGATGCCCATTATACATATGCCACACACCGTGATGCCCATTATACATATGCCACACACCGTGATGCCCATTACACATATGCCTCACACCGTGATGCCCATTATACATATGCCGCACACCGTGATGCTCCATTATACATATGCCACACACCGTGATGCCATTATACATATGTCACACACCGTGATGCCTATTATACATATGCCGCACACCGTGATGCCCATTATACATATGCCACACACCGTGATGCTCCATTATACATATGCCCCACACCGTGATGCTCCATTATACATATGTCACACACCGTGATGCCCATTATACATATGCCGCACACCCTGATGCCATTATACATATGCCACACACCCTGATGCCATTATACATATGCCGCACACCCTGATGCCATTATACATATGCCGCACACCCTGATGCCATTATACATATGCCGCACACCCTGATGCCATTATACATATGTCGCACACCGTGATGCCCATTATACATATGCCGCACACCCTGATGCCATTATACATATGTCGCACACCGTGATGCCCATTATACATATGCCGCACACCCTGATGCCATTATACATATGCCGCACACCGTGATGCCCATTATACTTGTGCCGCACACCGTGATGCCCATTATACATATGCCACACACACACGTGATGCCCATTATACATATGCCTCACACCGTGATGTCCATTATACATATGCCACACACCGTGATACTCCATTATACATATGCCACACGCCGTGATGCCCATTATACATATGCCGCACGCTGTGATGCCCATTATACATATGCCACACCGTGATGCTCCATTATACATATGCCACACGCCGTGATGCCCATTATACATATGCCGCACACCCTGATGCCCATTATACATATGCCCCACACAGAGATGTCCATTATACATATGCCACACACCGTGATACTCCATTATACATATGCCACACACCATGATGGCCATTATACATATGCCACACGCCGTGATGCCCATTATACATATGCCGCACACTGTGATGCCCATTATACATATGCCACACCGTGATGCTCCATTATACATATGCCACACGCCGTGATGCCCATTATACATATGCCGCACACCCTGATGCCCATTATACATATGCCCACACCGTGATGTCCATTATACATATGCCCCACACCGTGATGTCCATTATACATATGCCGCACACCCTGATGCCATTATACATATGTCGCACACCGTGATGCCCATTATACATATGCCGCACACCCTGATGCCATTATACATATGTCGCACACCGTGATGCCCATTATACATATGCCGCACACCCTGATGCCATTATACATATGTCGCACACCGTGATGCCCATTATACATATGCCGCACACCCTGATGCCATTATACATATGCCGCACACCGTGATGCCCATTATTCTTGTGCCGCACACCGTGATGCCCATTATACATATGCCACACACACGTGATGCCCATTATACATATGCCTCACACCGTGATGTCCATTATACATATGCCGCAAACCGTGATGCCCATTATACATATGCCGCACACCGTGATGCCCATTATACATATGCCTCACACCGTGATGCCCATTATACATATGCCGCACACCCTGATGCCATTATACATATGCCGCACACCGTGATGCCCATTATACATATGCCGCACACCGTGATGCCATTATACATATGCCTCACACCGTGATGCCCATTACACATATGCCACACACCGTGATGCCCATTACACATATGCCTCACACCGTGATGCCCATTATACATATGCCGCACACCGTGATGCTCCATTATACATATGCCGCACACCGTGATGCCATTATACATATGTCGCACACCGTGATGCCCATTATACATATGCCGCACACCGTGATGCCCATTATACATATGCCG
The DNA here is from genome assembly GCF_055691185.1 of Crinia signifera. Classification (NCBI taxonomy): domain Eukaryota; kingdom Metazoa; phylum Chordata; class Amphibia; order Anura; family Myobatrachidae; genus Crinia; species Crinia signifera. The sequence continues at coordinate 314,681,989 of NC_139221.1, forward strand.
CACACCGTGATGCTCCATTATACATATGCCCCACACCGTGATGCTCCATTATACATATGTCCCACACCGTGATGCCCATTATACATATGCCGCACACCCTGATGCCATTATACATATGCCGCACACCCTGATGCCATTATACATATGCCGCACACCCTGATGCCATTATACATATGCCGCACACCCTGATGCCATTATACATATGTCGCACACCGTGATGCCCATTATACATATGCCGCACACCCTGATGCCATTATACATATGTCGCACACCGTGATGCCCATTATACATATGCCGCACACCCTGATGCCATTATACATATGCCGCACACCGTGATGCCCATTATACTTGTGCCGCACACCGTGATGCCCATTATACATATGCCACACACACACGTGATGCCCATTATACATATGCCTCACACCGTGATGTGCATTATACATATGCCACACACCGTGATACTCCATTATACATATGCCACACGCCGTGATGCCCATTATACATATGCCGCACACTGTGATGCCCATTATACATATGCCACACCGTGATGCTCCATTATACATATGCCACACGCCGTGATGCCCATTATACATATGCCGCACACCCTGATGCCCATTATACATATGCCCCACACAGAGATGTCCATTATACATATGCCACACACCGTGATGCTCCATTATACATATGCCACACACCATAATGGCCATTATACATATGCCACACGCTGTGATGCCCATTATACATATGCCGCACACTGTGATGCCCATTATACATATGCCACACCGTGATGCTCCATTATACATATGCCACACGCCGTGATGCCCATTATACATATGCCGCACACCCTGATGCCCATTATACATATGCCCACACCGTGATGTCCATTATACATATGCCCCACACCGTGATGTCCATTATACATATGCCGCACACCCTGATGCCATTATACATATGTCGCACACCGTGATGCCCATTATACATATGCCGCACACCCTGATGCCATTATACATATGTCGCACACCGTGATGCCCATTATACATATGCCGCACACCCTGATGCCATTATACATATGCCGCACACCGTGATGCCCATTATACTTGTGCCGCACACCGTGATGCCCATTATACATATGCCACACACACGTGATGCCCATTATACATATGCCTCACACCGTGATGTCCATTATACATATGCCACACACCGTGATACTCCATTATACATATGCCACACGCCGTGATGCCCATTATACATATGCCGCACACTGTGATGCCCATTATACATATGCCACACCGTGATGCTCCATTATACATATGCCACACGCCGTGATGCCCATTATACATATGCCGCACACCCTGATGCCCATTATACATATGCCCACACCGTGATGTCCATTATACATATGCCCCACACCGTGATGTCCATTATACATATGCCTCACAGTATGAACCTCTCTCTCACACTTTAGTTACCTTAAAATCAAGCTGGCTGGCACTTCATCTACTTCTTCCTTTCATTAGATGTGTGCTCCCGTGTAGCTCCGCCCCCTTCCACTCGTGTAGCCCCGCCCCTCAACTCCGTGTTGCTCCGCCCCCTTTCCAGTCCCTGCTGTCATGACTGATGACACATGAAAGTGGGTTGGAAGCCAGGGAGAGAGCTCTGTGCTGCCAGCGCTGCTGCCTCTAATGTAGTGTGACAGTGTACTGGCAGCCGGCAGCTACAGAGTCTGAGGACAGAAGCGGCCGGGGATGTACAGCAGGGAGAGAGCCTCCCTGCGCAACCATCCTCACAGTGAGTGCTTGCCACACACAGAACCGCGGGAGCAGCTGCGTGCGGTCGCACATGCGCACCAGCACTCCCGCGGCCATTTTTATTTCTGTAATAGCCGAGGCTGCCCGCAGCCATATTTGTTTGGGGCACAGTGCTGCGGCCACGGCCGCCCGTTAACCGCAGAGATGGCGGTCTGCGGCCCCACCAATGGGGTGAGCGGCCTTTTAGTGACTATTAGGGGCCGGCCCACCGGGAAATGGCCCGGTTTCCCGGTGGTCCAATCCGCCCCTGGCCCTTGGATTCTGAGCAGTAACACTTCTGCAGCCTGTAATATCACATTCAATATCCCGTTCCGTTGAATCTCTCTCGGACTTGCTATTTGCACCTGCTTTTCATCATAAAAGCCTCAGGATGTGAATGATGCCGCAGGGAAGCGGCAGTGAGATGGAGTGTCTGTATGCAACATCCCAGGGAAGCTGTAACAAAACATCTGTGCCTGGAACTGAGGCATCTCTGGGAAAATAGCAAAATGTACGAGCGTACGTATGTGTGTGCCTATACTGTATGTGTGTATACTGTGTTTATGTGTTTGCAAGTTTTATTAGACTAGAAAAACAGCTAAAAATTAATTAAAAGCATCTGGAGTGTGTCGATAGTCATAGTTTTGTATGGTAAGATCAGTACTATTTCAGCACTGTTGTTGTTCTTATATTGTGCTGTTGTCTTTGTGGTTATTAGTAGACAGACTACATAGTAAAACTTTACACTTTATTTTAAACCAGAAGACCCATGAAAAAAATGATATCTGGCAGGCGGTAATAATCATTCGAATAGGGATGACCATTGGTTACCCATTGATCGTTGTCATCAATGGTACTATTGAGGGGTAACTTCCATGGTGTGAAATCAACTGCAAGGAACCATCAATGGTTTAATCCATCAGTTCTCAAACTGCAGGTCCTGACCCCAAAGTGGGTCCTGACCTTCTCAGCATGGGGTCGCGACTCCATGTTGCTGACCATCAGGCTGATATCTTTTCTAATCTCAGTCAGTGATTCAAGGAGTCTGATAAATCTGTTGAATTGTCTGTTAATTTAGACTCCTCCCATCATTTAGTTCCCCCACAATGCTGCCATGTATGTGCTGTCTGCTGACTACACGTGTGATGTGATGGGTTATGGTATATTAGACTCCTCCCATCATGTTGTGCCTCTACAATGCTGCCATGTATGTGCTGTCTGCTGACTACACATGTGATGTGATGGGTTATGGTATATCAGACTCCTCCCATCACTCTGTGCCTCCACAATGCTGCCATGTATGTGCTGTCTGCTGACTACACGTGTGATGTGATGGGTTATGGTATATTAGACTCCTCCCATCACTCTGTGCCTCCACAATGCTGCCATGTATGTGCTGTCTGCTGACTACACGTGTGATATGATGGGTTATGGTATATCAGACTCCTCTCATCACTCTGTGCCTCCACAATGCTGCCATGTATGTGCTGTCTGCTGACTACACGTGTGATGTGATGGGTTATGGTATATCAGACTCCTCCCATCAGTCTGTGCCCCCACAATGCTGCCATGTATGTGCTGTCTGCTGACTACACGTGTGATGTGATGGGTTATGGTATATTAGACTCCTCCCATCATGTTGTGCCTCTACAATGCTGCCATGTATGTGCTGTCTGCTGACTACACATGTGATGTGATGGGTTATGGTATATCAGACTCCTCTCATCACACTGTGCCTCCACAATGCTGCCATGTATGTGCTGTCTGCTGACTACACGTGTGATGTGATGGGTTATGGTATATCAGACTCCTCCCATCACTCTGTGCCTCCACAATGCTGCCATGTATGTGCCGTCTGCTGACTACACATGTGATGTGATGGGTTATGGAATATTAGACTCCTCCCATCACTCTGTGCCTCCACAATGCTGCCATGTATGTGCTGTCTGCTGACTACACATGTGATGTGATGGGTTATGGTATATCAGACTCCTCCCATCATTCTGTGCCCCCACAATGCTGCCATGTATGTGCTGTCTGCTGACTACACGTGTGATGTGATGGGTTATGGTATATTAGACTCCTCCCATCACTCTGTGCCTCCACAGTGCTGCCATGTATGTGCTGTCTGCTGACTACACATGTGATGTGATGGGTTATGGTATATCAGACTCCTCCCATCATTCTGTGCCCCCACAATGCTGCCATGTATGTGCTGTCTGCTGACTACACGTGTGATGTGATGGGTTATGGTATATTAGACTCCTCCCATCACTCTGTGCCTCCACAATGCTGCCTACACGTATGATGTGATGACCTTCTGCTGTAATTTGCTGGGGTCCTGTCATTATATTTATTGTCTGATGGGGTCCCAGAGTATAATAGTTTGAGGACCCCTGGTTTAATCCATCCATCGATGGTCACGCCTGAACTACAACATAGAAGTTTGGGGCTCAATAAGAGCCAGGAATCTGAGCTTTGCAAGAGTGTTAGAGGTGAGCTAAGCTCTTATCTCGACACTTTTTATGCCCAAAAAAATGTAAATAAACCATCAATGGTGATAACGATCTGGTTCTGCCCATCAATGGCAAAATATTCAACATCCGTCATAGATCATCAATGGAAGATGTCCATCCCTACAATTTGGTATTCAACTTTTTTTTTCCCCTTGTGTTGTTTCTTCAGACTGTTATGTATAATTCTGTAGATTTTCCATAGTGCAATGTGATTACTATGGTAACCACAGTTACATGGCACATGATGTAATCAACACACCTTTTCTTTACACCGACATCCGCCCCCTCTTTTACTCCCTCTGTAATTATATGGCTTGCTGAGAGTGTACAAGCCTGTGTGTGAAGCAGACTGATTTTGTATCTGGTAATCCAGCTCTTTTGTGCAATGGAACCTTGTCCCCAATGGAATTCTTCCCTACGTGGAATTGTTACATTAACAAACCAGAATTGTATAATCAATCATTTGCTATCAAGAAAATAAACGCGAAACTAAATATTATTCTATATTAAGATAAATATAACGGTGGTTCTCCATTAAACATTTTTAATTTTACTTAAACAGATATGTTTATTTTGCTAATAATTGGTTACAGAAATGAATCATAAATATGAAGTGATTCTGTGCAATAATACTGATCTCTGCCTAGAAGAGGCAGCTGTGCTGTAACTATATAACTCTTATGTGAATACTGAAATAGAACTCTTATTCTTCTTTTATGGATCTCTTCCAGTATAAAAAGTAACATAGCGGAGAAAATATTTTCTGTGAATCCGCCGTGACACATCTATAATGCTGTCGCCAGTTGGAATGGACAGGAATAGAGATATGATTTCGGATTGGCAGGCAGCGAGGAGGTACAGCTCAATCACTGGTGATTAATGGATTCTGCATCTGAGCAGATGTACCAGCTGTGACCGGACCACTGTGAATTTTTGGTAAACAACTTTTACGCTCAGAAATACATTTTTTTATTCAAAAAACCTGGAATATACAGTACAGTTATTTTCTGTTTAAAATGTTTAAAATGAGTATAAATTGCAGTGTTGAAAATATGAAATATGAGTTACCTGTTGAGTAATGTCCGTTTTATAACAATGGGGGTTATTCTGGTTCATTCGCTCCGTCGTGTGTTCTCATGGGGGGGAGTGACGTTTTGTGATATTTCTGCGCATGCGACGGCGAACAGGGTGTTCGCTGGGCGCACGCACCGAAATGTGCGGGCGGGTGGCGTGGTGGGCGTTGGGTGGCGGACTGGGCTTTTTACATATGGGAACATCCAGTGTTTCGTGGGCGGTCCCATGAGACAGCTGGGCGTTCTCATGCAAATGCCCCGAAGATGCGGGTGCGGCAAATTTACAGCACCGGATGTCAGCTGTCCACGCCCACTTCCTCCCGAGCGTCCACACATATGTAAGTGACTTGAGAGTCACTTTTATATGCGTGCACCTTCGCCATCACTCGATGGTTGCCGACCATCAAATGATGTGGGTGGATCCCACTAGGCTTAGTGTAACATCCATTTGCAGGCCCTGCGAGGGAATCGCCCTTGTGAATTGGCCAGGACACCATTCGCAAGGCGGGGTTTGGTGGACTCGCAATGTCTGCGAATTCACAGCCTTGCAAATCAACTAGAATAACCCCCAATATCCATATATCACTGTACAAGGCCACTAACTAGAGTATGGGTTTGTAATAAGCGATGTACAAATTTACGGCCCAATTCAGACCTGCTCACTAAGTTGCGTATATATCCGCTGCATAGCGAGCAGGTTTACACCGAACCACCGAGCGCACGACCCCCCCCCCCCCCCCCCCCGTACGATGCTTGCTCACCATCGAATGATTTTTTCCTCTGTTCGCAGATAAAATTAAGCCTGGACTTATAAGATGCCCGGTCTTCTGCAGACCATCTGGCAGTCACCTTAATAACTTTACCACCCCCCCCCCCCCACAGTACATCGGGACGGGTGATAGCTACAGATGGAGCCTGTCTAATCTTTGCAGGGTCTGCCGATTGTACCGCCAGCATCTGGCTCCCGCCAGGGGCGCGCGTGAATGAGCTGCTTGTGCGCCCCATGGCAACGGAGCTTGCTTTGGGTCATCGCCACCTCCCCGCCGGTCCCCCTCGCCGCCCCGACCCCCCACCGAACTGGGCAGCATCTCCCTGAAGATCTCGCTGTGATAGAGGAGGCTCTGGAGAGCGCAGAGCAAGGATTAGAAGGGCTACATCTGTAACAAGCACAGAATAAATTAGGCCTTTATCTTATTCCTTGGCTGTCGCCAGCAAGCCCCCCCCCCCCTAATCAGCATATTGGTTAATCAGGCACTGAGGAGAAGGTATATACAGTATTTAGGACATAATGCTAATGCCCACGTTCACGGATGATAAACTATCCCCAAGAAGGTGTCTACCTCTGTGGTCTATAATACTGTGGCGTGGGGTGAGAGCATTTTGATATCAGTGTTAAGATGAAGAAATGTGGACCAGTGAGGGACAAATATGACAGAGTGACAGACGATCCTAACAAGCCAAATACACCCAGGAAGCGCCGAGCATAGCGGTTAGTCATTTACATTCCATGTTTACTATGGAGCTGTATGTAATTCAATGCCCTGTTGATTGAATGTGTAATTATGTCTCTATGAGGTTTAAAATTTATTTCGGATATAAGAACCTCTGATTAAAAGAGGACTTTGGCACAAACCCTATTCTGAGTTGCAAATTCCCCCGCTCGAATATGCATAGAAATGTTCTAGTAACCCAGCAGGCAAGGGACAAGATGTACTAAGCAGTGGTGTAACAATGGTGCTGCAGACCCCGCAGTGCTTGGGGGGAGCCATTGCCAATAGGGTCTGCAGGGAGCACCGACTGTCCACAGTGATTGGGCAGAAGCTCAATAAGAAAGTGTGCAGCGTGAGTAGCACTGGGAGCAGCGAGGCCGCGGCATATAGGAGTGGGAAACGCCAGTAGTAACTGTCCATCTCTCTCCATAGATCACTCGGGTACTATACAAGCCAGAAGCCAAGGGAGCGGAGGCTGCTGGAGAGCTGTGCAGAGTGTGAGAAGCGGCAGCAGAGGAATAGGTGTGTGCACACACACCCTAATGTCCACTAAGTAATGAATATCTACTAGCCGGCTGCCCGTGTTACCCTGCCACTGACTCTCACCCTCCTGGCTCCACCTCGCGTAACATGAGGCAAGGAAGTCACACCGCTCTCCTGCTCTTTCCTCCTATCACTATGCCGTGCCAATGACACTGGTGTCTGGGTGGAGGTGCAGCATCAGCAGAGTTCCTCTAAGAGGACATATTCAGTGCTTGCAGGTGGCAGCATTGTCAGTAAGTGACCTGATGCAACCTGCAGGGGAAATTGAGGGGCAATATAATTTGCGCACACACACACATTCTATCTATCTATCTATCTATCTATCTATCTATCTATATACAATTGTGCTCATACAGTAAGTTTGTTTTTTTACTCTTTTTAAATTATAATGACAACAGAAACTACCCAAATGACCATGATCAAAAGTTTACATACCCCAGTTCTTAATACCGTGTATTGCCCCCTTTAACATCAATGACAGCTTGAAGTCTTTTGTGGTAGTTGTGGATGAGGCTCTTTATTTTCTCAGGTGGTAAAGCTGCCCATTCTTCTTGGCAAAAGCCTCCAGTTCCTGTAAATTCTTGGGCTGTCCTGCATGAACTGCACGTGTGAGATCTCCCCAGAGTGGCTCAATGATACTGAGGTCAGGGGACTGAGATGGAAACTCCAGAACCTTCACTTAATTCTGCTGTAGCCAATGACAGGTCGACTTGGCCTTGTGTTTTTGATCATTGTCATGTTGAAACATCCAATGCGCAGCTACCAGGCTGATGAGTGCAAATTTCCCTCCAGTATTTTCTGATAACATGCTGCATTCATCTTGCCATCAATTTTGACCAAGTTTCCAGTGCCTTTGTAGCTCACACATCCCCAACACATCAGTGATCCACCTCGGTGTTTCACAGTAGGAATGGTGCACTGTACCTTTCATCATAGGCCTTGTTGACTCCTCTCCAAATGTAACGTTTATGGTTGTGGCTAAAAAGTTCAATTTTGGTCTCATCACTCCGAATGACTTTGTTCCAGAAGTTTTGAGGCTTGTCTCTGTGCTGTTTGGAGTATTGTAAGCAGGATGCTTTGTGGCATTTGCATAGTAATGGCTTTTTTCTGGCGACTCGACCATGCAGCCCATTTTTCTTCAAATGCCTCCTTATTGTGCATCTTGAAACAACCACACCACTTTTTTCAGAGAGTCCTGTATTTCACCTGAAGTTATTTGTGGATTTTTCTTTGCATCCCGAACAATTTTCCTGGCAGTTGTGGCTGAAGTCTTTGTTGGTCTACCTCACCGTGATTTAGTTTCCACAGAATCCCTCATTTTCCACTTCTTAATTAGAGTTTGAACACTGCTGATTGGCATTCTCAATTGCTTGGATATCTTTTTATATCCATTTCCTGTTTTATACAGTTCAGTTACCTTTTCCCGAAGATCCTTTGACAATTCTTTTGCTTTCCCAATGATTCAGAATCCAGACAAGTCAGTGCAGCACTGGATGAAAGATGCAAGGGTCTTTCAGGAGACCAGAAACTCACTGACCCTTTATAAACACACTGATTACAAGCAAACAGATCACAGGTGAGGATGGTTACCTTTAGTACCCATTCAAACCCGATTGTGTCAACTTGTGTGCATGTTATCAGGCCAAAATCTCCAGGTTATGTAAACTTCTGATCAGGGTCATTAGTTTCTGTTGTCATTATGATTTAAAAAGAGTAAACACAGTTGTTTGACAATAAATGGCGTCACCCAACCACTGACCATGAGTGAAAGAAAAGTATGTGAGTTATCATTCATATTCTCTGACAAATGGCCAAAAAATCAATAATTATGCTAGGGTATGTAAACTTATGACCACAACTGTATATATAAAACATGTATATATAAAATCCTATACATCTATACGATATGACCCATGTATGTACAGTATACAGTATATCAAGGTCATGGTTAAGCTTAATGTGGGAGATATTTGAATGTTTGACTTTAGTTATGATAAGATGATTAATGATGAAGACCGGACACACATTATCATGTGTAGGGGCCGGGGCATTTTGCCATGTGGCATAAGGTGTACGAGGCATTACAGTGTGTAGTGTAATGTGTAAAGAGCATTGGGTGCGGGGGCTGGTGGGAGCAAAATTTATAGTTACACCAGTGGTACTGAGCTTGAAAAGTGATAAAATGGAAAGTGATAAACCACCTGCCAATCAGCTTTTATCACTCTCTGTTTTATCACTTTTTAAAGTTTAGTACATCTCGCCCATGGGGGTCTGTGGATTGAAGATATATGTTTAAAAGGTGATTCTACTGTTTTTCCACTATGGGCCTAATTCAGACCAGCTCACTGACCATCAAACGATTTCTCTCCACTTCGGAAATAAAAGTCAGTAAAAACTGACTTTTATTTCACTAAAAAATGGCCGAAAAAGGGGGCGGGCACTGGCGTCATGTGATGTGAGCCGCCTGCCACTTGCTTGGCCTGCCTGCATTTCCAGGAGAACGCTCAGTGGTTTCACGGGGACACCAATAAGATGCTGGGATTTCCCCTCCTCTGGCCCGGTGTCCTCCACCGCCCGTCCTCTCTGTAGCAAACGGGTCTGCAAAGCCTGTTGCTCACGGGGGCTGCACGTGCAAATACACGCGCATGCACGAACCCCAAATTTGGCGAAGGGGCTAAATTCGGACCCGAACGAACAGGACTGAATCGGCCCCCTAGTTATACATACTCCTGAGGTCCAGTTTTACTGCTGAGAATTAGTTCCATAGTTCAGTTGGAGCCGCAACAGATACAAGAATTTACGAAAGCTTTTTTTGTTTCTGTATTACCATATATACTCAAGTATAAGCCTACTTTATCAGAACATTTTTTATGCTGAAAAAGCCCCCCTCGGCTTAAACTCGAGTGAGGGTCCCAATTGAGTCAATAAGTTTTCCCAGTTTTTTGTTGTAAAATTAGGTGCCTCGGCTTATACTCGGGTCGACTTATACTCGAGTATATACGGTACTAAGTATCATTTTAATATTTTATTTTCAGAATTGTATCTTACTCTATTTCATTATATCTGTTTATACCGATGACAATTTTCATCACATTACAATCTAATTAATAATATTTTCCTTTATGTCATTAAAAGGCTCACATGCTAGACAAGTGCGGTAATTGAACAAATGCTACATAAGGTAAATACAGGGAATTGTGTGCTTTACTGTACATTTAGCTGAGAGAAACTGAAGAGATTAGCAAATAGCTTGGATAGTAAATGTTAGTCTTGGCAGTATTGGAAAATCAGTAGCAAGTAGGAGTTATATAAATGGAAAGTTAAACAATTTGTAGACAGACCAGATGGTTTTGTGTTGGCTTCCTCTTTGGAACGTATTCATCATTACTAATTGGCTCATTATACATTCATAAAAGCTGGTTTCTGCATGTTTCTTTGAGATCATTCAGTATTACGGGACCGACTCACAAAATAGGCAGGGCAGTTCCTGATTGGCTGCCGACCTGCGAGGTCCGTTTGTCTCGTGACTGGTGCCAGTGCGGCCCTGCTGCTACTGCCTGTATATGCACAACATTAATGCAGAACTGAACGGTGCTCTGTATGTTCTGCTCAAGATCCGATCATTCTTTTACTGAGTGTATGTAACAGTGAGTACGGCTTTACTCACTGCTGATTAACACACACTACTGGTTAAGTACTGCGCTATTTGGTGATATTGAATACACTCATGTACTTTTTACTATTACTGTGTTGTTACCATTGCTAATAGTACACACATAATCAACAAATTATGGCTGAACATCTTCTCTGGGAAGTCTCTTCTGAGCCCTGCACACTAGTAATGACTTCAACCTTCCTCAGGGGTGGGGCAGCCTACCTCCAGGGGAGGTGTTTCCTGACCAGATCCCTCCCCTTAATGCAACATAAAACAACTGTATGGTGAATGAACTAATCTGCTAATGAACAATGTCACAGAAAAAAAATAACTTGCGCCTTGCCAGCTGCTTCCTTTGCTAGGAAACTCATCTTATTAATAGGGTGACATGACTGAGGAGGATTATCAATGGACTTTGCATGCTTAGAGCCCATAATAAACATGCGCAAGGACATGCCATGATGAATTCCTACTTTTTCTCTGCGCAAGCTGATCAACAGGAAGTAGGATTCTGGGGGTGGAAACTGACCTTTGGGAGAGCTAAGAAATATGCAGGTGTACCTAGGAAACCGCTGGGAGTGTCCGGGAAAATGTTTGCTGTACTTGAGCATTTTAGATAAGGATGTGTGATGTCAGCTCCAGGCCAGAAATTACTTTTTTCATCACAGCCGCCTAGTAAGTCTTCGGATCGCTAGCTCAGCCCTCATGGAGACGCATAGAGCCAACCACACTAACAGCTTCTATAGCACTGTGACAGCGGGGATGGAGGAAGTCGGCTCACCCCGCTGCCAGCGCAGGGTGAGCCTGCAGTGGAGGAGGGAGTCAGGGCTGGAACCTGGTGTAAAATGAATGTGTGTGTGTGTGTGTAATAAAATTGTACTGTTCTTAGTGTATGTGTTTTTTTTTAACATTCTTTTTCAGGTGGACTACAAGTCCCAGCAGGCCCATTAGGGGCAGCACGGATGGGGTAATGGTTAGCATTACTGCCTCACAGCGCTGAGGTCAGGGGTTCGATCCCCACCATGGCCCTAACTGTGTGGAGTTTGTATATTCTCCCCGTGTTTGCGTGGGTTTCCTCTGGGTACTCCTGTTTCCTCCCACAATCCAAAAATATACTGTTAGGCTAATTGGCTCCCAACAAATGAACCCTAGAATGTCTGTGTGTGCGTGTACATGTGGTAGGGAATATAGATTGTAAGCTCCACTGGGGCAGGAACTGAAGTGAATGTTCAAAAAATTATCTCTGTAAAGCGCTATGGAATATGTGTGCGCTATATAAGAAACTGTTAATAAATAATAAATTAATTAATTAATGCCCTGCATGCTGGGACTTGTGGTACTCCTCCAGGTATCCAGTCCAGGGCTGACCAGCCACGGTGAGCATGATACGGCTGGGGGACCTTATGTAAAAAGTGTCCCCCGGCTGTGGCATGACACTGCGGGCTGTTGGAGCCCGGTGCTGGTTCCAAAATACAGGGGACCCCCAGTTTTTTTTGTTACCCGTATTTTTGGAACCAGGACAGGGCTGGTTTCAGAAATACGGGAGACCCCCTACTCTTTTCGTCCCCCGTATTTTTGGAACCGGGTCCGGCTCAATGAGCCGGGGATGGTTATGCTCAGGAGGGGGGACCCCACGCCATTTATTTTTTTATTTTTTAAAACAAATTCACACATTTTTCTCAAATTCGCACATTTTCATGTTAAAAAATCTCACCATATTGCACTTTTTTTGCCACAAATTTGCATCTCATTAAATATGTAAATTTGCGGCAAAAATTTTTTGATTTTAAAAAGGGCAATTTCGGAAAATGCAATAAAATCACATCCTATTACATTTCGCCCCTGGACTTTATTTTGTTATATCGGTTTCAGTGCATGAAGTTTTTCGCAGTCTCAAGATAAATAAATGGCCCGGCAGAAATATTTGCTGCATTGCTTAAATCTTTCTGGAGCAGATAGAACTTATTTTGCAGGAAAGCAGATTAATCTCACCATGTCCTGTTGACTAAAGCTGCACTGTGCAGAGGCGGCCATTTCATTTACTTCTGTCTGAATAATTCGATGTGCTCTGCGGTGCGTGTCAAAATCAGATTATGCACAGTTTACTCTCAAATAATGACATACTGTATATACAGTGAAGAGTGTGTAACAGAAGTTACAGAGTGAACATGTTTCAAATGATTAAATTTGGGACCTACCGAACCAAAGGCGCGGTTGGTCCAAGAAGGGATGGAGCTACACGCCAGGTGGGTGTGGTTTTTGGCAGAGGGGTGTGGCCTTGTGTTGCATCATCCCCAGCTGGACAGTTCCTAGGCTCCATCCCTCCAATGATCACTGCACCCCCCTCAGCACCGATCTATGACTCCTCCCCACAGGATACTATGACCCACAGGAGAGATAGCGGGACAGTCCCCCGGCCTCCCCTGGACCCGCTGAAACATATTCCGGAGTTTGCAGGTCAGCTGGAGGGGGCGGGACTAAAATAAAGCAAATCGTGTAATTTTGCACCATTTTAGCCCCGTTCCCTCCTTGCGGAGCAGAGTTTGTGAGGCTTTGGGGTGGTGCTTTGTAACACCAGCCCCCAAAGTGAAGATTTGGGTTTCCACTTCGGGCTTCTCCTAGAGAATCAGTAAGTATGGGTAAATGGTTGGGTGGGAAGTTGTTGGAGATTAGAGTGCTCTTAAGCTGGTCTCCTGTGTCCACTAGACAGCACTGAGCATGCTCTAGTGCAGGCATGTCCAAACTGTGGCCCTCCAGCTGTTGTGAAACTACACTTCCCAGCATGCCTTGCCATAGTTTTAGCATTCCCTAATAGCAAAACTGTGGCAAGGCATGATGGGACTTGTAGTTTCACAACAGCTGGAGGGCCATAGTTTGGACATGCCTGCTCTAGTGAGTCATAGAAACATAGAATTTGATAAGAACCACCTGGCCCATCTAGTCTGCCCCTTTTTTAAACATCTTACCTCAAACCATATTTGATCGTTATTGCTTTGTAAGGATATCAGTATGCCTATCCCAAGCACATTCAGGGCCGCCACCCCCCCCACCTGCTCGTGCACACACACCCCCCCTCCGCACCCCTTCCCCGGAACTGACCTTTGCACTGCAGACATCTCAGCAACACAGTCACACAGGCACAGTGCAGCTTGCAGAGCGCCGAGCCCCTCTGTGTCCTAGGCTCGGCGCTCTGCAGGCTGCACTGTGTATCGTGCATGCCTGGCTGGGGGGCTGCCGGGTGGAGGCGGGGGTGGGTGGTGTCATTGTGGGCAGCTTCCCGGGCCCCTCAGCTGTACCCACAGCACCCCCCTGTCGGTGGCCCTGAGCACGTTTAAATTGTTCTACTGTATTTGACTCTACCACCTCTGATGGGAGGCTATTCCACTTATCCATTACCCTTTCTATGAAGTAATTCTTCCTCACATTTCCCCTGAATCTTCCTCCCTCTAGTGTCAGTGCATGTCCTCGTGTTCTGTTGCTCCTCTTCCTGTGAAGAATGTCTCCCACCTGTACCTTAGTAAAACCATTGATATATTTGAAAGTTTCTATCATGTCCCCCCTTTCCCTACTCTGCTCTAAAGTATACATATTAAGATCTTTTAGTCTTTCCTGGTACATTTTGTGATGTAGGCCATGCACCATTTTAGTTGCTCTTCTTTGTACAGTCTCTAATGTATTTATATCCTTCTGGAGATATGGCCTCCAGAACTGAACACGATACTCTAGGGGCGGGATGTACTAACGCTTACCGCTCCGTAGACATCCATGTTTCGCGTCCGCAATGGCTTTGTGTTATGTATTAATCAAGTTTCGTTGTGTTGTTGAAAAAAAAACTCCGCCGGCTTCTGTTCTCGCGGAGTTTCCGGCGCGGCAGATCCCCTCATTCATCTCTGTGTAGCTGAAGCGCCTGTGTGATGTACTAACACTCGCAGCGCTCAGCTTTGTGTGGAATTAATTCGCCTTGTATTTCAGGCGTTAATACACTGTTTTATCTCATGGGGGTTTTTTTTATGTCACAAATATATTAAACAAGAAGGTAATTTTTTTTTTTTTATTATTTGTCTGAGTTAATAGGGGCGTTGGTTGTCTTGTGGGCATCTCATTAGAATGCATTTTGCTGGATAGACGTGGCTTAGGGTAATGAGGGCAATGTGATGTTTGCATGGATTATTTGTTAGAGGTAATGCCAAATTGCAAAATGGGGTTTGGTTTGAAGCAGATTAAGGTGTCGTCATTGTTAAATTAGGGCAAGGGATGTTGTTAGGGTGAGGGGTGGTAGGGCTGAATTGATAGGCACGTGTGAGGGGTGGTAGGGCGGAGGTGATGGGCACAGTAGGTTTCTGAGGGGAGGTAGGGCGTTGGTGATGGGCACAGTAGGTTCTGAGGGGTGGTAGGGCTATGGTGATGGGCAGAGTAGGTGGCGCCTGGGAGTGAGAGAAACCCGCGCCGCACAGCACACACAGAAACAACTGACATGACAGGAGTAAACGTCATTGCGCATGCGCAAAAAAAAAAAAAAAATGCGTAACTATTCCGACGGATATCAGAGTTAACGCGGACATGAACATAGGAAAAAAAAATAGTACATAACGCGGAGATCTCCGCAAAAAGAGAGCGAAATCATCACGAAAAAAACAACTACACTTCACTACAGAAATGCGAGTAATAGTACATCCCGCCCTAGGTGAGGTCGTACCAATGACCTATACAGTGGTATTATTACTTCTTTCTTTCTACTGCTGATACCTCTCCCTATGCAACCAAGCATCTGACTGTTGGACTGCACGGCCGTGCAGTCTGTCACCCCCACAAGAGCGAGTTACTGCCAAGTACCCAGCGTATTACCTATATAGGAGCTGCAGCATAGTCTCTAGCACTGCCTTGGTGTATGTGTGCAGACCCTCCTGCTGCTGCAGAACCTCTTATATTCCAATGTTCTGATTACTCTGATTTCTGTGGAGGCGCATTTTCTACTTTGCTGGTTCTTTTCAGCGAGGTGGACACTGCGGGTGTGGCCATCAAAACGGCGGGGCTTGCTGCATTTGTGGCGAACCTCGCCATTCCGGGGAATCCTCACCGTCTGAGGATAGGATTTTCCCAGAACATTGTATACAGCAAGCAGCCGGCGAGGGGGTTTAACGGGGTGAGAATGGCTTGTTTTCATCGATCCTCACCGCACAAACCCCCTCGCTGACATTGAATATACCACCCTATATCTCTCATTCCATGAATAGATACATCTCTCCCTCCAGTGTGCAAAATGACAGAAGTTTGCTTGGTACTTTATTTATCCCCACTTTATCTCTCTCCAATGCTTGATAAATCTCCCTTGGCCTCTAAAGGCCCCCATACACTATGCGATTTTGGGACGATTTCATCCGATTTCGTCACTTTGGGTGGATAACCGGGTGAAATCAGCCCAAAATCGCGGGTGTGTGATATCTGATCCGATCCGATGCGCGGTCCTGTGCGCATCGGACCGGATCAGGGAGGTTGGACGGTCAGCATGTACGATCACGTCCGACCTCACATGCAGACAACCGGGGGAGCAGTGGGGCGGGCAGCGGGTCCCTGAGCTCTTGGCTGGCGGCGCCGGCGAGTGCTGACCTGTCCGGGGCAGTGTGATGATCACAGTCTCTCATTCAGCAGCGCTGCGGGACGGGAGTGGGACGCGCAGTGGCGGGTATTAGATTTTTAAGATACCTGTCAAATGACTGGCTGTTCTCTGATTGGCTGAGAGCTCTCAGAGCTCTCAGCCAATCAGAGAACGGCCAGTCATTTGACAGGTTTTTAAAAAATCTAATACCCGCCACTGCGCGTCCCGTCCCGTAGCGCTACTGAATGAGAGACTGTGATCATCACATCGCCGGCCAGGTCAGCACTCGCCGACGCCCCAGGTAAGCGCTCAGGGACCCGCTGCCTGTCACACTGCTCCACCCTGATGATGATGACGGCCGCCCCCCTGCACCTCACCGCCCGCCCCCTACTCCCCAACATGTGATAAATCGCAAGCGATTTATCACATGTCAAATTTGGCTCATCAAGTGCCAAATTGTATGTGAGCCTCCCGGGGAGCTCCCGGGCGGCTCACAGGAGAATTGGGTCCGACTTGTCCTAAGGACAAGTCGGCCTAATGTATGGGGGCCTTAACTCTGTTGTTCTTATCTTAAAGTTGATTTGAATCAGGGGTGGCCAAACCGGTCCTCGAGATCTACAAACAGGTCACATTTCCCAGACTCCCTAGCTGGTGCACCGATGTAGTCATTACTAACTGTCATATTCCCCATACTCCCTAGCTGGGGCACAGGTGTAGTCATTACTAACTGTCACATTTCCCAGACCACCTAGCTGGGGCACAGGTGTAGTCATTACTAACTGTCACATTTCCCAGACCACCTAGCTGGGGCACAGGTGTAGTCATTACTAACTGTCACATTTTCCAGATCACCTAGCTGGTGCACCGATGTAGTCATTACTAACTGTCACATTTTCCAGATCACCTAGCTGGTGCACCAATGTAGTCATTACTAACTGTCACATTCCCCAGACTCCCTAGCTGGTGCACAGCTGTAGTCATTACTAACTGTCACATTTTCAAACCTGTGCTGCATTCATTCCTACTATAGATCCACAGGTTGCCTGATACACATGAACTGTTGGTAGATCTTGAGGACAGGTTTGGCCTTGCCTGATTTAAATGATATTAGAGGGCCTCCAGCGGGTTTTTAATTGTGCTTGGCAGGAATTTGTACACAGCGCCGCTGTCACCTAACATCCAGTGATAGTTTATTGCAATTAAATCGATAGGTATGTTCCCTTTCCCCCGGCATAATTATCTGATGCAAACAGTAAGTATTACGGACACAGACACAAATAGCTCAAGGCGAAACGTCCATAAAGGTCACTGGTAGAGGCCGCCGAATGCTCAGCGGTTTTATGGATATAACAAGACACGAAGCAATCCGTCCGATGCACAATAAGTCTAGTTCACTTGTAATAACTCATCTCGGGAGCCCTGGGTGACGATTTATAATGAGGGTAATGAGACTTAAGACGGCTGGAATATGTTTCTGCCTTTACATGCGGGACGGGAAATTACTGTAAATACAAGGCAGATGCCAACGACTGTAGCTGAGGAATTGATCTGCAATGACTGGTTATATGCTGCATTAATGAGATGTGTTATTGTGCGCTCTGGTGTAAAGCGAGGCCTGAAACAAGACATCAGTTACAAATTGCATGTGTTAGAATTAGGTTACTGATGTGCAAAATCACCCGGCGTCATTTTTGCCAGTGCCCTGTGGCTTTCCTGCCTCAGTGGTTCTCGGATCTGCTTATGTTAATGAGATCGGAGTTTGTGCTCTGTAGTCGCTGAGTCTCAGGAGACGGGCTGTACTAATATTTGCACTTTCCATGTGTCGTGTGCCGTCTGCGTCATGATCCAGGAAAGTCCTTTTAGATACTGCTTATATTTGTATTTAATTATAGATACGCGTCATCCAATAAAATATTCCACTGAGTTGGATAATGCAGCAAAATAGCAGAATGACCGTCGGGCTTCAGTGTGGTGGTTGGAGAAGGGAGGCACTATGGTAATACAGCAGAGGGCAAACAAAGGGGGGGTTGCTGGTACCAAAATATGGGGGACCCCCTAGGGGACCCCCAGGTTTTTTGTCCCCTGTATTTTTGAAACCCGGTTCGGGATATGGTCTACAAGAATTAGGTCGAAAAGCATTTGGTCGACACCACTAGGTCGACACAAGCATTACATTGACATGGGGAAAGTCAACAGTCAAAAGGTAGACATGGGGTTTTTCACTTTTTGTTGAGCCGACGTGTGCCGACAGGCGATATTTCATGCCCTACCATCCACTAGGGCCTGGTGGGAGAATAAAATAGTGTGCCCGAAGCATGGCGAGGCACCGTACCCTAAGCATGGCGAGCGCAGCTAGTCATGTGAGGGGACGTGGTGCAACTTTTTAATGTCCATGTCGACATTTGGGTAAAAAAAAGTGAAAAACCCCATGTCGACCATTAGGTCCCCATGTCTACCTAATGCTTGTGTCAGCCTAACTCCCTGATGACCTTCAGTCATGTCGACCTTCATGCATGTCGACCTAATGTTTTTCAATCTAGTTGTTGTCTATCCAATGATCCATACCCACCCGGTCCAAGAGCCCGGGGATGGTTTCAGAAATACGGCGGACCCCTAAACATTTTGTCCCCCATATTTTTGGAACCAGGACCGGCTCAATGAGTCTGCACAGAAATAAAATAACTCCTCCTATTCTAAGTCTCTCTGCACATGTTACATCTGCCCCACCTGCAGTGCACATGGTTTTGTCCATCTGCAAAAGTTGCATCCTTACTATCCGGTCTGAATCAGAATCGAAAATCCTAGTACCCAACATTCCATCACAGCAGCGGCGTAGCTACGTTTTTGGGCGCCCCCCGCCGTTTTGGGCGCCCCTCCCCCCGCCGTTAAGGGGGGGGGGGGGCGCCGCCCATTCAAACCCCCCCAATCCCCCGCAGCCTTACCTTTCGCGCTGGTCCCGGCAGCTCCGTTCTTCTGCTGAGGACCACCACAAAATGGCCGCCCCCATACAGCAGACAGTTTCAGAGAACAGTGTGCTATATGGGGGCGGCCATTTTGTGGTGGTCCTCAGCAGGAGAACGGAGCCGCCGGGACCAGCGAAATAGGTAAGCCTGCAGGGGATTGGAGGGAGGTGTAACTATAGCACCGCAGCCCCCGGCGCCCCCATATGCACAGCGCCCCCCCCCCCCCCCCCCCCCCCGCGGTGGCGGGGGCTGCGGTGCTGTAGTTACGCCAGTGTTCCACCATTCAGGCCCAATGTGCTACCATCATAATATTTGTTGTACATTGTAAAAATCATCACTTATACGTGTATATTAATTAAATGACTCTGGGCCTAATTCAGAGCACATAGGGGTATAGGGGATATTCCCGCAGGGCCCGACTGTATGAGGCCAATTCCCTTTCCTCTGAATTCAGGTTCCAGACTCTTCACCCAAATTATACATTGTTGCTCTATTAGTGGAGTCAGTTACATGGTCTGTAATTGGTTGTCCAGGCCTCTGGGGGTTATTTTGGTTCACTCTTTCTGACAAATTTCTTCTTAGATGGACAAAATTATGTGCACTGCAGGGGGGCAGATGTAAAGTGTGCAGAGAGAATTCAATTTGGGTGAGTTATTTTGTTTCTGTGCAGGGTAAATACTGGCTGCTTTAGTTTTACACTGCAATATAGATCTCACTTTGAAGTAAAACGCCACCCAAATCTAATTCTCTCTGCACAAGTTACATCTGCCCCCCTGCAGTGCACATGGTTTTGTCCATCTAAGAAGGTACTTGTCAGAAAGAGTGAACCAAAATAACCCCCTCTGTGCCACCAGTCTGACCCCATGTGTGACTTACAGTGCTATACGTCAAAGTATGGACCATGCATTCCCCCCCGGTGGGCCATCCATGCCCTAGTCCAACACTGCTTACCAACAATCTGTCTGCCTGTCTGCAGTGTAAGGCATGACGAGGGACTTCTACCGGTGGCAACCGGCCATTGTAGGGCCGGGAAGCAACTGTTACGGGTGGGCAGTCCGGACAATGGAGGAATGTTCAGGGCATGAGGGGGGGGGGGGGGGCAGTGCCTACATTATGTGACACACCCCTAGTCTAGAGAATCGCAATTGCATTAGCATACAACTGAATGAATCAGACCGCTGGGGGTGACTGGAAGGTGGCTATAGAGATGCATGGAAATGGCCTGTTATGGGAATCAATGGGATACCCACAAGAGCTTAGGTCTCTACACCTGTCTTATGGGCGTGCAGCATACATGACACTGAAATGGTAGTGAATGCATAATCATTTATATTGGGAGACCATACTCTGACAGAGGATCTGCACCTACTGTAGTAACACAACGTTCTTTCCCTTTCCCCGGAAACTGCTGATGCTGCGTTCCTGCGCTCACATGTACCTGCCATGGGGTCTGTACAGTTTGTTTTTAGCTGCCCCAGGACGCATCCAATTTATCTTCTTGACATTATGAAATTATTGTATCATTTTATCTCTAAAAATATCTCCCCAGCCACAGGGGTACTGCCACTAAAGCTCAGCTAGTGTAATTGCTCAGCTGAAAGTTCCTGGTACAGATGTATCCTCATACGCTCTCGACTCGTCAGGTCTTAAGCAACTCGTCAGGTCTCAGGCAACTCATCAGGTCTCATGCAACTAGTCAGGTCTCAGACGGCTCATCCTGAACTGACTATATGGGCTTCAACTATACTGGCTGCCATTCATGATATTCAGGTTGGTTTGCAAAAGCAAACTCCTTCTTTAAAGGACAAAAACATTCTGCTCTGCAGGTGGGGCAGATGTAATATGTGCAGAGAGAGTTAGATTTGGGTGAGTTATTTTGTTTCTGTGCAGGGTAAATATTGGCTGCTTTATTTTTACACTGCAATTTAGATTTCAATCAGAACAACATCATTTTTACATCTGCAAACAACTTTTACTGTCACTGTTAATGCTTGTATTTGCACTGTCAGTTTTGAAAATGCCAAGCTGTACCTCTAATGTCTTCACCTCCCCTGCTCTTCCATTGATAGTAGGTGTCCCCCAAAAATTTTTTCTTGGCCCTCTTCTTCTCTATCTCTATATGTCCTCTCTGGGTGAGCTTATTTGCTCACTCAACTTCCACTATCACATCTATGCTGATAACACTGAAATCTACCGCTCCTTTCCTGATCTCTCTCCTCTATCCTCACTCATATCTCCAACTGTCTCTCTGCTGTCTACTCTTGGATGACCCAGCGCTTTATTAGACTTAAAATATCAAGGACTAAGCTGACCCCTTCCCACCCTCCTGCATAAAACCCGACCATCTCTCATCCTAACCTACTGTTTATGCCCACTTCTTTCCCTTCTGTGTCACCCCAGTCTGTCTAACCCACCCCTTTAGAATGTAAGCTCTCACGGGCAGGGCCCTCTCTCCTCATGTGCCTTTCTTAGAATATATAAACCTCTGCCACCCTGATGATTGCTTCAGTGTCCTGTCCCCTGATGCAACTATCCGTATTTAACCATGTACTTGTCCTAAACTGTCTAGTGCTGTAATTTATTTTATGTTTTGCTCATAACTATGCTCTGTAAAGCGCTGCGGAATCTGTGCG
Organism: Crinia signifera; assembly: GCF_055691185.1. Lineage (NCBI taxonomy): Eukaryota > Metazoa > Chordata > Amphibia > Anura > Myobatrachidae > Crinia > Crinia signifera. The sequence goes on from NC_139221.1 coordinate 314,704,245, forward strand.
CGCTATATAAGAAACTGTTAATAAATAAATAACACACAAATCTGTGTGCCTTTGCAGACCAACCTGAATTAGGCCCAAAGTGCAGACCGGGGTCAAGAGAAAGTCACAGACTAGACTGATAACTAAAATAGGAAGCTCAAAGATCAGGACAGGGACAGGCCAGGCCAGGAGCTAGGTGCAGCAGGGCCATATTTCCCACTGGGCTAGGTGGGCTGCTGCCAGGGGCCCCCACAAGCCGGCACCTCTCTCCCCGTCCTCCTGCTCTGGTGGTCACACCGATTGTCAAGTGTGACATCATTGTGCCTGATGTTATCAGTGAGGAGCACCGAGAGATGTGAGGTTGTGTGGGTAGGGGCCCCACTATACTTCTTTGCCCAGGGGCCAATATTGCTAATACTGTGGCCATAAGGTGCATACAGAGATTTATTTATTTATTTTATTTATTCACAGTTTCATCTATAGCGCAGCAGATTCAGTTGCACTTTACAATAGGAATCATTGATATAACAAACTGGGTAATAACAAACCGACATGGAGGTAGGAGGGCCCTGCTCGCAAGCTTACAGTCTACTGGGATAATAGGAGGGATACGTAAGGATAGGAGGTGTTATAGGGGTTCAAGGATGCAGAAGGGTTGGGCAAGTGATGAATACCTTTTACACCTTCGCAAAGTTTTTTTCCCTCGTGGACCGGGTCAGCGGCGGTGTAAAAGGGGTTAACCTGTGTCCCTTTACACGGGACTTCTACCAAGGTCCTGACCAGAGTAGAACACAGGCAGGACCTGGGTAGAGGGCAGTGTAAACAGGTACACCGGGTCATCTGACCCAGCTCCCATTTACAGTAATGGGGAAAGCCCAACCTCTGGACTGCAGCGTCCTGCGGTCAACATGGCGCACACAGCCTTCGCTGCTGTCTGCTGTACTCTGCAGAAAGCAGTGGAGGCAGGGAGGAGGTGAGTGCATGCCCGTGTGCGGCATCCATTCACCTCGTGGCTGGGGGGGGGTGCACGGGGGCTGGGGGCAGCCCAGCAGCTTACCTTGGTGCTGGGCTTGCCCCCAGCACAACGATCAGCGGTCCTGTCGGGGTGATCGGTGGTCCTGGCGCTTGGAGATGTTCTCATCTTCAAGCGCCAACCCCGTTTACACTGCAGGTTGGAGCCGCAGTGTAAACGGTGCAAATCCCGGTCCGACCTGGCTTGGAACCGTGTTCCAAACACCGGGTTGGATCTGGGATTTTGGTGTAAAAGGGGTAGAAATTGCCCAGGAAAATGGAGATAGACTAAAGGGGTGCCGGATGGGTTCCCGACAGTCGGGATGCCGCAGTCATTTACCCGACGTCGACATCCCGACTGTCAAAACGCCGGCAGCCGGGTGACCGACGGCCACCCGCTATTTTCCCTCGTGGGGGTCCACGACCTCCATAGAGGGAGAATAGAATAGGTGCCACCGTGCCCGCAAGGGGCTTTTTTGCACTCGCCATGCTGTCTGACTCCGGGCAGTCGGGATCCCAACGTCGGGATAATGACTGTCAGGATCCCGACTGTCGGAGTCCCATACCACACCCAGACTAAAGGTGCGTGAACACTGGGATTTCTAATGAAGGATATCACTCATTTTGGCCCTTCTGAGCAATATTGTTGATCGTATCACCCAATGGGATCGCTATGCCCAACATACGATGCCCCCTCCTCCGTCATCTGTCCATGTACAGCCGGGGCAGCTCATCGTTAAAGAGCCCCCCCCCCATCACTCCCCCCTGCTGGAATGCACTTGCCGATGCCGGCATCCGCCGAATCCTTGCGGCGGCCACAATCGGCCAGTGTGTACAAACTATTAGTCCTTGTACAGTTGCAGTATTCTGGCTAATTGTCCCCAGGGAACCTATTAAATAGATAGATGTCAATGCTGTGATTATTGGGGTCACAATGTGCTAGTATTAACTAACTGTAAGTTATGTTTTACTTTTCTGGTTCGACCTTAGGGCTTTTATCCTAATGACATTCTGCATTAGACGCCTGAAGATATCACTATTTCTATACCTGTTAATATTTACTCTGTGACAAATAGCTGCACGTGTAATAGCAGCAGCATGCAGCATCATTAAAATCCAATTAATAGAGAAAATGAGTTTTCTACGCTGTTTACATTTACTTGATGGATTGATCTTCTCACCAAACGTGTATAAGAATCTGTATAGATTTTTATACATAGATAATGAATGATATATATATATATATATATATATATATATATATATATATATATATATATATATATATATATATATATATATATATATATATATATATATATTCCATTACTGTTTACCAGAGGTGGGATTCAGCTGGTTCTCACCGGTTCTGCAGAACCGATACCTAATATACGATCAGTTCTGCAGAACCGTTTGCTAAGGAGCGCCGCAGATGCTCACAGGGTACTGTAAGCAGCTGTGACAGCCGGGCAGAGAGCTGCGTGCTGCCCGGCTGTATGCACAAAGCAGGTCCGCGGCTATTTTTAAATGCTACTGCTGAACCGCGAGCCAATTGGAGCTCGCGGTCCGGCAGCCAATAAGGAGCGGCAGTGGTGGCTCATTATTGGCTGCCGGGCCGTGAGCTCCTATTGGCTCGCGGTCCCGCAGGAGAATTCAAAATAGCCGTGGACCTGCTTTCAGTATACAGCCGGGCAGCACGCAGCTCTCTGCCCGGCTGTCACAGCACCTTGTGAGTGTCCGTGGCAGTAAGATGCGGCGGCATTTCACTCCCCCTTGACAACGATCAATTTACTCCCCCTTGGCAACCAGCATGTATTCCCCCTTGACAACGAGCAATTTACTCCCCCTCGACAACCAGTATGTATTTTCCCTTGGCAACGAGCATAAAGCCCACTTGGCATCCAGCATGAAGCCCCTGGCATCCAGCATGAAGCCCCTGGCATCAAGCAAAACCCCCCCCTAGCAATGAGCATGTAGGTAAGTGGCACTTATGTTTCAAATATGTAATGGGCATCATGGTGTGTGGTATAATGTGTAACTGGCATCACGGTGTGTAGCACAATGTGTAATGGGTATTACGGTGTGTGGCACAATGTGTAATGGGTATTACGGTGGGCCTTATGCAGGGGCTGGCTGGCAACTTTTAGCCTAGGGGGCAAGTCCAGAGCACTGGCCCATACCCCCCATCCTTCCGGAAGCCCGAATGCTTGTGAAAAATTAGGCGTGTGGCCTATCATAAGGGGGCGTGGCCTGTACCTTGATTGTATTGTGTACCTGCAGATTGCACATTGTGATGCTAATTACACATTATGCCGCACACCTTGATGCCCTTTGCACCCCCATACTGTGATGGCGATTACCCAATGCTCCCCACAGCCCTCCTGCTCCCCCGGGCCGCTTAGCCAGTCACTGGCTGCGGGCCGCACTGGTCACCATCCACCTCCTTCAGGCAGCCCTCCTGCGCTGGCCGCGGCTTCCAGAGCACGGCCGCGGCTACAGGAAGATGGCAGCTGGCCTCCTGCACTGAGGACATGTCCTCAGTGCAGGGGGCCGGCGGCCATTTTCTGCAGAAACTTAGGTGGCTCAGGCCTGGCTGCAGCAGGTGCGTCACGATGGATAAGAGTCAAGAGAAGTGTGGAGATGTAATATTTAAATATTTATATTATAAGCTCTCAATTTTTATTTAAAATGCCCGGAAAGTGGGTGACCACGCCCACTTTGCTTATGGCCACGCCCATTTCGCGTATGGTCACGCCCACTTTCTTTGTGTGTACCGATTTTGGCCCTTCAGATGTTGGAGGGTATGGAATTGCCCTGATACAGTCTAGATCAGGGGTAGCCAACTCCAGTCCTCGAGAACAGTTCATGTTTTCCAGACCACGTAGCAGGTGCACAGGTGCACTCATTACTCACTGACAAATTACAAAAGATCCACAGGTAGAGAGAATTACTTAACTTGTGATCAGGGGTGAGATTCTCTAAGGTAAAAATGCGGTAAAATTCCTGTTATCGGGGTTTTTACCGCATTTCGGGATGCTCTAAGCATCCCCGCCGGGTTACCGCGGCGGGGGGCATCGCCAGAAAAATCTGGTGATGGCCCATAGAAGCCAATGGGCTTCTAACGCGAACCCACCGCCCTGCACGGACCCCCGCCGCCCCGCATGGCCCCTCACCTGTGTTCGGGCAGCACAGAGCTGTGCTGCCCAGACCTGTGACCTCCTCCCTGCACTGATCCTCTTCGGGGTGCACGGAGGAGGAGAGCCCGGCACAGCAGCAGCAGCGCCGGGTGTGGGAGGGAGGGGGAGCCGCCGGGACCTGCTGGGACCCGGCGACTTTCACCGCAAAGGACAGCTCTTAACGCAGCTCTTGTCCTTTGCTATAATTATCGCATATGTTAGAACATATGCGATAGTTATGATTGCGATGGGCGGCGTAGGGGGGCGGAGCTGGGCGGCGAGTTTTAGAGAATCTCCCCCTCTGTGAGGAGACCTCGAAAATGTGAACTGTTGGTAGCTCTCGAGGACTGTATTTGGCTACCCCTGGTCTAGATCATGCCTGGCCAACCTGTGGCTTTCCAGCTGTTGTGAAACTACAAGCCCCAGCATGCCTTGCCACAGCTTTGCTATTAGGGAATAATAAAACTGTGGTAGGCATGCTGGGATATGTAGTTTTGTAACAACTGGAGAGCCACAAATTGGCCAGGCCCAGTCTTGATGTTTGGGCCCCTAAAGACTGGTGTTGTCTTTTTCTCTGAGTCAGAACCTTCACACCAGTACCCCAAATACTTTAGAGTCCCCTTTCTAAATTTTGCAAAGTTCTAGTTCCAGTACCCAACATTACATTAATCTCACCAAGTAAAGAAGGGTGTTTCATGGGTCTTCAACCTGTGGCCCTTCAGATGTTGTGCATTGCCACATTTTTTCCTATAAGAGCATGGCAAAACTGTCAGGGCATGCTGGGACATGTAGTTCCACAACATCTGGAGGGCCACAGGTTGAAGACCTGTGGTGTAGGTAGAAAGGTATCTAGTGTTTAGGTAGGGCAATCAATAGGTTGACACCAAAATGTTGACATGCAAAATGTCGACACCGACAAAATGTTGATTTTTTTTTTAAATAAAGTCTTTTTTGGTGTCAATGTCGACACCTGTTGCCACGAATCCCCAATTAGTGTAGCACATAGCATCACATGACTCGTTTTGTTCCCAATTGGGCTCCACGTGGATGATTAGGTTTGTCAAAGTCAAACATTTGGCAATGTCAACTGGCTCAGGGGCATTTTAAGAGAGGAGAGGACCCGCGTGCCGCCTTTACTGTGGGCCCCTTTCTTCACTGACAGCGAGTATTCTACAGCGCATGCGCAGATCTCCGGAAACATGGCGTTCGTGCCTTGTTCCTGAGGACATCTCCAGTGCGCATGCCCAGATCACTCGGAAACGGCTGTGGCGGCCATTATCCAGGTGATGTGTGTCTGCAGTGCAGAGATGCCGCCGTGGAACATAATCGAGCATGCGCAATTCCTAACATCGGGGAAAGGGACGAATTCAGACCAAAATGAACGTGTCTGAATCAGCCCGTAAATACACCACATTTCGTGAGCGTGGTGAATATTTTGACAGCCTCTGGATGTTTTTATTTTATTTGCAGTTTTACTAATTATTCTGCGTTAATTTGCCTGTCACAGCTATCTAAGAGTGTTCCTGCTTATTGATTTTTCTCTAAACTGCCAATTTATTCCTACATCCTGAACTCTCTGCCCAAATTAACAAGAGCCACTAATCTCCCCTCATTAGTGATGTTGAAACACATCAAAGAGACTTTTCCTAAGACACAATAGGATGTACAGCGAGGAAATGCCACATAAACAACATGCATGCTGATTTTTTAAGATACCATATTGATAGAAAAAAACATTTGGCTGTTATTTTTAAAGGGCAAACTATATTGGATAAAAATACGATTGTATAAGTTGTTTAAAAAAAATCTCATATTCCATTCCGCAATCTCCAATTCTTGACCTTTTTTTGTAGCAGTTTAATAAAAATGAGCCATTCCGGCATTTTCTGCATCCGCTGTTATTTGTTAATTCTGCGGGCACAGAAAGCAATAATACAGTATCTAAATGCCGCATACACCATATGACAATGCTTGACATATATTGAAATATAAATTATTATTGCTAATATATAAGTAACTATGTAGCTATGAACAGAAGTCAGCTGGGAGGTATAAAGCTGACAAGGAAAAGCACATTTATGGATTTATATTAAAATTCTCTTTTCTATTATATTTTTCATAAATCTGTTATGATGGCTGTCAATCCTGAAGAGCAAAAAAGAACAGTTACTTCTATATCCAGCGTTTTATTAAGAGGCAACAGGACATCATTTGGCTGGTGTCTATGGATGAAAGGCGCCAGAGAAACAGCAGAACATGGGCCAGCTATATCACAGATTCATCTGATACCCAGGGCCGGTGCAAACCCTGTGAACACCCCAGGCAACCAACTCCCGTAGACCACCCACCCCCCCCCCGCTCCCCTCTGGCGGGGGCAGAATTCAGAAGGCACTACCCGCAGATTACCGCGCTCCAAGGGGGGGTGGCTGTCCAGCATGAGGATTGCCGCTGACTAGCGCACGGGGGGGGGGGTGACGCAACCCACGGGCGTGCTCCAGAGGGGGTGCGGCGCTAGATTGCCGCTGATGAACAGCACGGGGGGATCACCGATGGGATCCAGGTGCGGGGAGATTATGGGGGACTGGGGGTCTCCCCCCGGGGGCACAGTGGGGGGCTCGGGCTGGGGGGCTCCCTGTAGAAGGTGGGCACAGCCTCCAGACGGCTCTACTCCCAGATATAACGGCTGCTGGGTAGCGGGACCCCCCTCTGGAAGTCAAAGTCCCACCTGCGGCTATACTCCTCCCGCATCTCCCGCAGCCGGCTGCGCAGCTCCTGGCTCAGCTCTGTGTGATCTACCGGCCCGAAGAGGTTCCTGCACACCGTGGGGCCCGGCTTGGAGGCCCACTCTGCCTGCTGCACATTGCACATGTCCGCTCCAGCCAGCTCTCCCGTCCCCGCTCCTGACTTTCACGTCCACGCTACCTAGTACTGCAGCGGCCACGACAGCTCCGGACAATCGCTATCTTCTACACACAGGGTAACAGTGTATCATCAGGTAGGGGGGGGGGGGGAGACAGAGGGTAACAGTGTAGCATGGGGTAGGGGGGAGCACAGGGTAACAGTGTAGCATGGGGTGGGGGACACCTGTGATTGGAGCTGTGGGCTGGGACCTCTTCTTGGATTGATACCGTACTTGGCTCTCCTCAGTGGTTCAGTACCGCCCTCCAGTGGCCGGCGCCCTAGGCAAATGCCTAAAGCTGCCTAGTGGTGGTACCCATAGGGGAGTGCAGGTAAATGTGTTACATAGTTGCCTACCCTCCTGCATTCTGCAGGAGACTTCCTGAACTATTAGCAATCTCCTTGACTCCTGGAAGAGTTCTAAAAATCTACCTGATAGCATCATAACCAGGCATGTCCAAACTATGGCCCTCCAGCTGTTGTGAAACCACAAGTCCCATCATGCCTTGCCACAGTCTTGCTATTAGTTAATGCTGAAACTATTGCAGGGCATGCTGGGATGTGTAGTTTCACAACAGCTGGAGGGCCATAGTTTGGATATGCCTGATCTAAACTAAATTATGCAGCTGTTACATTTTTTGGTGCTAAAAAGAATTCAGGGCTATATATACAGTACATTAATGTACTGTTATTATTGCTATTACTAACCTTTATTTATATGGTACCAAATTTAGACCGAGGCAGAGTACCGAGGGAAAATGGGTTTGGTATGGGGTCCAACAGTCTTTAGACTGATTTCAGAATCCTGGCTGCCAGTAATCCAACAGCTAGCCAATCACAAAGAAACCCCTTGCTGGCTCGCTGAGCTTGTCACACTGCGGGCTCGGTGGCTCGCCTCGCTCACCATTGGTTCTATTCTCCCTCTGTTGGGGTCATGGACTTTTTAGAAGTCAAGATTCCAACGTCGGTCTACTGACCATTGGAATCCCGACTGTTGGGAGGTCATTCTGCACAAGGGAAAATTACTAGATGGTACATGCTATAATATAGTAAACAAATGACACCACAAATAACGCAACAACTGATACCCAGGATAAGTGAAGGAGTGCAGGGAAAGTATTCAGTGCATGCCGAAATCTGTGCCCATTAGTGTGGGGGTAACTAACTGGTTTAGAACCACTGAAAGAGGTGGGTACAGTGAGTGGGGGGAAGGGCAGAGATCCCAAGAAGGAAGCATACAGTGTAGTTGGAGAGCAAGAAAGGGCATCTAGAGGGCAAGTGACAGATGGATGGTTGACAAGTAGGGGTGAGCCAAATATAGGAGATCTTAAAGCAATAAGCAGTTGTAAAAACATAGAAGATGAAAGCACAGAGCATGGGAGAAAAGTTGTATTTGGTTAACAGAGCAGAGTAAAATTAGGAGTCATTGGCCTGATTGAAGAGGGTGGGAGAAAGTATGTATTGGGATGAAGTTGGAGATGTCGGGAACAGTGGAGTTGGAATGGGCCTTGAACATGAGGGTGAGGAGTTTAAAGAGAATTCTGTAGGGGAAGGTAAGTGGAGGAGGAAGAACTGGAACAGTAAGAAAGATAAGATAAGTCTAGCTGCAGCATTAGAAATAGATTATAGAGAAGTAAGATGAAAGGGGAGAGGTCTGTAAGGTGAATGTTGCATTAGTTGAAAAGGGAAATGATAAGGGAGTGGACAATAGTTTTGGTGGCATACTGGCAGAGGACGATTCTGAAACTAGATATTAGGAAGCTGGATAGGACAGGATTGGGCACTAAATTGAATGTGGGAACAAAGGAGAGAGAAGAGCCAAGGATCACACTCAGGCAAGAGATTCGGGGTACAGAATAGCTAGTGGCATTGTTTTCAGTGACAGGGAGGTCAAAAAGAGTGGAGACTGTAAATGGCCATGTTGAAAAGCTATGAAGACATCCAGGAAGACATTGTATGGTAAGGAGGCAATTATACCCCCCAAAAAGGAGGGAAGGGGACACATTAGGAAATGAGAAGTATAGTTGAGTGTCATTGGCATATTGGTGATACTGGAGGACAAATGAACTGATGAATTCACCCAAGGAAGGGGTGTATAGAGAAAAGCACAGAAGGGAAAGGACAGAGACCTATAAGAAGGATTAATGGTGGGAGCAGGAACCAGAGATAGATACAGAGAAGAGGTTGGCAAGATATGAGTTGAACCATATGAGTAAAGTGTCAGAAATGTTAATTTCAAGATTTCAAGGGACAAACTTGAGTTTGTGGTTTTGGTTAAAGCGGTTATAGTGGAGTGGAGGGGGCTGATGCCAGATTGTTGAGGATCGAGAAGGGCATTGTCAAAGAGGTAGCTGGTGAGAAAGTTGTAGACAAGTCACTTGAGTCTTTTTGGAGGCAAAGGGAAAAGGAGAGATAGGGCAGTAGAGTGTGATATGGGGTCAACATTGTTTTTCAAGTATTGGTGAAAAGAGCATGCTCAAAGGAGGAATATAGATGGAGAGGAGAGGGAAGGATTGAGGAGGTTTACAATGTTGGGACAGACAAGGGGATAGTTGTTGCAAATAAGGCAAGAGGGTATAGGATGCAGGTGAAGGCTGTAGGAGGAGAGGATAATATGGATGTTGTTACCAGTAGTGGGGTGGAAGGAACACAATAGTACAGTAGGTGTCTGGAAAAAGAGATTATGGCATGGTAGACGTGGTATAGCAAAGGAGTGATGGGAGGAGAAGATTTAGTGTCCAATGGCGACAAAGTCACTGACAGTAAGGGAGGTTAGGGGGAGATTAAGAGGTTGGAGGTCTGTGAATAGATGAGTGTTGCTAAGAATTATTTAGCAAGGGATAGGGTAAAGCTGTAGGATGAAAGGATAGCAAGATTTCCTCCAGAAAAGAGATTTCCTCTGGTGGAATTAGATGGCACATGTACATTTTTGGAGAAATCGGGTGAATTTGGAGTACAAAGGATAGGATTTAAAGTAAAAGTGGACAGTGGAGGTGAGGACGGCCAAGTTAAGATCGGTGGTGAGGGTTTGGTTGTAGACGAGGCTGTCATGTGGTAGAGGTAGGTCATGTGGTTGAAGAAGGTAGCCATGGTGGATAAAAAAATGAGATCAGAAGCATTTAGAGCACAGTATGTCTAAAAAGGGTAGATTTAGGTGTGGGGAGGAGTGCAGGTTATGCGTGAAAAGAAAATGAAAAGAAATGGTGGTAAGAGAGTGGGAAGACAAAGGTGGAGAAGTCAGAGAAAGCCGATAGAAGGGAGTGGCCGAGATATTAGGTGGGGAAAGGTACTTATTATGAGAAGCCAAAGGAGGAAGATAGACCTCTAATGGATGTTCGGTCAGTGGGAAGTCACCTACGTAGTATGATGGACGGGATGTCTAAAGAGAGGTAATGGCGAAGCCAAGCACCAAACTTATCATGAAGCTAGAAAATGGAGCCTGTGGTGCTGTAGATAACTTAGACATGCTGATGAATGGGGTAGAAGAGAGTGGACTTTGAAGGCGGAGAATAAATGTGAGAGCTTAGGGGAGATGTCCACTACCAGCTCCATAAGGTGAGGTGAAGTCCATACCTAATAACCTAGATAGCCCATTCAAACTTTTGATTTGTAGTCCTTGGAATTCTCCGACAGCTTGAGGTGCAGCTGGAAATAAATCGGACATATGTTGCTGATGAAAATGCAGTGTGCCTGACCCCTTTTAAATGATTGCTTAGCATATACATAGTCATCACCATCAGGGAGCACTGTTATTTGCACTAAGGGGATATTCTGGTTGATTCACAAGGTTGCAAATTCGCAGCCTTGTGAGTCCACCAAACCCTGCCTTGTGAATGGTTGGCTGGTGCCACCATATAGGGGTTGCATAGGAACCAGAATAATCCCCTAGATGCAAAAGATACTCCTGGAAAACGGCATATTACAGTCACCTGTCCCCATCACGCGCTCACTAACAAGTGGGCATAGAAGATGGATTAGCGGTAAAGCTATTCTATAGACCCACCGGTACTTGTTTCCTAGCACGGCGCCCATCGCATACCATAAGGCATACGATGGTATGCGATGCAATGCAATGTTAGCCGATGTTATACAATTTTAAATTGTATACCATCGAATTGTATGCCATTGTATGGCATATACAATGGTACTGTATACAATTTTAAATTGTATAAGCACCCTAATGGGTGTTTTCAATGTTTAATGTGCCCCCGATAAGATAAATAATTGCATAAGCACCGTAATAGGTGCTTACAATGTTTAATGCACCCCCACGCCACCTGTACTATCAACGCCAACCCGAAGAGTGGCGAGCGGCGGAGGTACGCATCCTCCGACTTTTTCATACCCCCACTATCCACGTCGGCGTGGAGTCGATTTTATATAGCGTGGTGAGCACAGCGAGCCACCGAGCCCGAAGCATGGCGAGTGCAGCGTGCCCCGCGAGGGGACGCGGAATACATGTGAAGTAATGCACGTGCTCTCGCCACGCTTCGGGCTCGGTGGCTCGCTGTGCTCGACACACTATATAAAATCAACTCCACGCCGACGTGGATAGTGGGGGTATGAAAAGGTCGGAAGACGCGTACCGCCGCCCCTCGCACGCTCGCCACGCTTCGGGTTGGCGTTGATAGTGGCGGTGGCGTGGGGGTGCATTTAACATTGTAAGCACCTATTAAGGTGCTTATACAATTAAAAATCGTATAGGGTGAAGAGGGAAGATGCCCCAAATGCGACATGCGGTCAGCATCCTTGATTCATTGTTTTTGGGACTGTCATAAGATTAAGAAATACTGGAATAAGGTTTTTGAATTTATAAATCTAAGGCTGCACATCAAAATTCCACCCAATCCGGCAGCCTGCATGTGCGCCAATTTCACGGGGTGGGCAGACATGGCTCAGTACAGAGAAGTGATCCCACTACTCATAATTATGTTTACAATATCAAAAAAACTGATACTAAAGCACTGGACGACCAAGGCTAGTCCTAGGATGGGGGACCTCCATAGAATGATGATTCAACAGATGTATTATGACCGAAAACACATAATAGACTCACCCCACAATAGTACCTCCCGCTTTCAAAGAAAATGGGGAAGATATATTCTCACGCTAGACCCAGACACCCAATCAAAAATTTACAAGTATGCGGAGTTTCAGTTTTGGTCTATGGACAGAAAGACCACGGTAACAAATATGGATAAGAATGTCGCAATAAACAACCCCAATGACGGGGTATGATCAATCCAGCAAATCGGCAGATGATATCCCCACCCACTATCCACGACATCGATAGATATGGCTTTTTATAAGCCTTCCCACAATCCTGAAGCACTTGAAAGGGCCCCACCAGACCCAGGTTTAAGAAATTGTTGAAGAGGACCCGTAGCCAAATAATACTTCCCTCTCCACCTTCCCTTCCCCCCTCTCTCTTTCTTACTTACTTCAACTCTTTTTTTTCTGATTTTCTTATATAATGTAGATGTAGAAGTTGTTGATAATGTATGTAAACTCTGAGCACAAGTGGGACAACTCACCTATATATTAGGAGGAAACATTTTTCGTTGCCAAGGCTCATTGACCTACCCGGGTCAAATATCGGGACTGTAAGCTTGAGGAAAAAGCTCTTTATGCCAACAAACGGAACAAGATGACACCTGTGACCCGCGGTGGAGAATGTCCGTAACACTGGTCCGCTCATACGGCCTCCAGGTTTTGCTTCATATATAAAATTCAAATTGTCCCTCTTGAAACGTAAGAATCATCAGACATTGTATATTGTTCAATTCTTATTGTTTATTGATATGATCATTACTATTGCACATTTGTGAATGTGTACTTTTTGAAATAACAATAAAATGTTTATTAAAAAAAAAAAAAAAATCGTATAGGGTGACCATTTAACATTGAAAAAGCCCATTAGGGTGCTTATACAATTTAAAATCGCATCGCATTGCATTGTATGCCATTGTATGCCATATACAATGGTATACAATTTTAAATTGAATACAATGCCATACGACTGAATATCGTGGGCGCCGTGCTAGGAAAGAAGTACCGACCCACCTTAACTAAGGTCAACCCACATCTAATCTTATTTAAATCCTATAATTATGATACAGGACAATACACTGGTAGGAAACCACTTATCTGAGGTGTGCCTAATGATCCCATCTTATATTTTCCTCATTAGTCCCTTTAAATTCATTAGTAGCCGTGTAAAACATTTCCATACTGTAGCAGGCTTAGTTTGTGTTTTTAAACACCTCATTAAGCCCTGTTGGAGATGTCGTTGCGGTCCGCGGTCCAACAGTGCATCCTAATAATGCACATCACAGCGGCTGGAGAGAGCGCACGCTCCTAGCTCGCAGTGTGTAATATAAAGTCACAGACTGCTCATTAGGATTCCAAGGACGGAGCCTTCCCACAGAATCAGGAATATCAATGTATGTATGATAAGCTTAACATGGAATGTTCCATCTCATTTAGATGTGCGGAGGGTCACGCGCCAGCCCCTACTCTCGCCCAACTCCTCATTTTAATTCCTTAACTTGCTTGTGCGGCAAAGCTTCCTGTTCTCAGGGGGAAACTACATGGGTTCAGAATAAGCAAATCGCATCTATTAATATCGCTTTATCCCAATGCAGACAGCTGAAAAGAAAATCAGCGGATAGAACAACAAATGTATTCATGCTTACCCCGTCCTAAGGCTTTCTTATGCTGTTTCAGCTGCTAGGAGAATATTAATGCTGATATTACTAATATTTATTAGTAATAAAAATAATAGCAATAGTAATAACATTATGGCTTAAGATGGGAGTTCTATTGAGGATGGAATGTTGCAATGGGCAATCAATCAACCAATCAGACACTATCTGTTATCTTCTAGAACAGTGGTTCCCAACCTTTTTTCTTTCCTGTACCCCTTGTTTAGGCTTTTCATTGATAAGTACCCCCTCCTCTCATTTTGAAATATGGACAGTACTTAGCAGTATGCGGATCCTTATACATGTCCTTATATTAAGGAGGAGCGGAGGAGTAGTACACAGCCAGGAATCATGCCCTTCTGTGTCTAGACACTGGTTGTGTACTGTTTCCAGGATTCCCGCTAACACCGGTAGGATTAATGCTGCTGCTTCCTCCACCTCTGTCAGTGCTGGGCAGATGACTGCTGATGTCTGAGGGCAGCGCGGGAAGCTCCCAGTGGATTGCTGGTCAGGCATATGACACAACATGGTTTGTCTCCATGGCAATGAGTCTTCTTCAGCCATCAAAAGACCTTTTCATCGTCCACCATTACCAATATTATTTTCAAGTACCCCCAACTGGTCTGGAGAGTACCCCCAGGGGTACTAGTACCCCAGGTTGGGAACCACTGTTCTAGAAGGTGCTGAATACAGATGGAGCGACTGCCGTTACTGCGGGTCCTGGTGATTCTATCGCCAACTGCCAGGACCCAACATCAGATGGAAGGGGGTGCGCATGTACGAGACGCTAGCGTGCCTCGTTCCGTCTAAGCCCACCGCCGCCTCCTGTCTCTTCCCCGCCGCTCCCCCAGTCCTCCGCACCACCCCTCAGAGCCGGCCTTAGGCATAGGCCAACTAGGCAATTGCCTAGGGCATTTGGAATGCCTAGGGGCATCAGCAGCTTCTGCTGATTAAAATGATATGCAGCATGCCTATATTCTGTGTGTGAGTGAGGCTGTATCTGCATATGAAATAGTGTATTCATGGAAATCACTGTAACATAGCATTCCGTATGCAGGTACAGCCACAGTCGCACACAGAATATAGGTATGCTGCATATCATTTTAATCATCAGAAGCTCCTTGTGTGTGCTGGTCATAACAATGCAAATAAGACAAATTTTCATCAAAAAAGGCACACAACATTAGTAGAACTGGCCAGGAGCTGCATGGCCTATTGAGGCAAGATGTATGAGGAAACATCTGTATCCAAGCAGAGGTCACAGTGTTAGTGGATGTGCGAGTCCTGTCTGTGGGTGGGTTGGTTGTGCAATAGTGTTTGGCATACGTGTAAGGGGCATTATGTGTGTCATGTATAAATGAATTAATAATGTGTGACATATGTGTAAGGGGCATTATGTGTGTCATTATGTGTATGAAGGGCATTAATAAAGGTTGGCATAATGTGTAAGGGGCATTATGGTTATAAGGACATTAATAATGTGTGTCATGTGTAAGGGGCATTACTGTGTGGTATTATCAGGGGTGCAGAGAGAAAGGGGTAGGGGGTACAAATTACCCAGGCCAAAGTCTGATGGAAGGGCCCAGTGGGGGCCCCGGGCCCCGTCCCCATAAGTGACAGCAGCAGCTGCAGCTCTTCTCCTCTGCCCAGCACACACTGCTTTTTGCTGGGTTGCAGTGTGGCCATGGAGGTGCTTAAAATACAATATTTTCTCAGGATTTTTTTCTAAGGGTATAATGTGAACAATATGAGGAGTAATGTATATAAGGTAAAGTGGTACCACTGTGTGATGTAACGTGAATAAGGGGCACCATCGCATGATATAATGTGAATAAAGTTGCACTACTGTGTGGCATAATTTGAACTGGGGGTACTATTGTGTGGCCATGCCCCTTTCCAGCAAGAACACACCCCTGTTTAAAATATTGCGGGTAGGAGCACCAAAATTATGACTGCTATGATGAGGGTTGATCGTGCTGGGAAAGGGGAGCAGGGTCAGAGTCGGAACTAGTGGTGGTGCTAGGGGGCACCAGCCAAAATCTTGCCTAGGGCAATATTTAAGCTAGGGCCGGCTCTGCCACCCCTTTACCCTGCCCGTCTCCCTAAAGCAGAGACGGGCAGGGTTTCCACCATCCGCCGCCGAGAGAAGTTAACGTGACTGTGTGTGAGGCGCGCGCGCGTCCCCATTCGATGGAGCGCCTCTCCGCAAGCTCTCGCCAGCGGTGGAGATCCGAATGGGAGGCGCTCCATCTGTAGCTAAAAAGAAGGGGTTTATTTATTGAAACAGCTGAAGGATCAAAGGTTCCCCATCCCTGTTCTAGAAGGCGCCAAATTAATAAGAAGTAGAATCACGTTTGCTCCAGGAGGGGCAGGCAGGGGCTTGACGCAGCGGACCCCCCCCCACTCCCAGCATTGATGTGCCCACAAAAAATGGTGGGCATGCTCTTGGAAACATGACGTCAGCCGTCCCCCCCGAATTCGGTCATCTGTAGCCAGTCTACACTGTCTGACTTTGGATGGGGAATCTTCGGAAGGAAGATGCTGGGGCTTCAAAGGACAGGCACTAATAAATAGTCGCACATGAAACTGTTATTTTATTTTCTTTCCCTGGGATTGAAGTTATGAATAATCTCCAGCGTTGCGGCGCGTTGCAGAATACAAAGTGGGAATCATGTTTCTTAATTTGCCGGCGTTCAGTAGCTGTATAATCCTGACGTGTTTTCTCTCCAGATCATTATGCTGCTACGAGAGCGTTCCGAATAATGCAGCGCTGCAAAGGAGATAAATATGTGTAGAGCGCGCTGTAATCTGCGGCCCGGCTACAGTACGGGTGTCACTCAGGATGACAATACTGTTGTAGTCATTATTGTACTTTCTTTTTTAAAAGAAGATTTCAAATGAGCATGTTAAAGGTTATGGTGGGATAAATGTGTGAGAGAGATTAATCAGAGATTGGAGAGAGATAAGGTGGAGAGAGACAAAAGTACCAACCGTAAACCTGGAAGTCACTTATGGCAAAGGGCAGCTGTTATCGGGGAAGATGCCATTTGAATTACTAATTCGGGTTGGGATCTTTTGGTCTACAGCAAGTTGGTCGACAAGCATTAGGTCGACACTGTTAGGTCGACATGGGGAAAGGTCGACATGGTTCTAGAGCGACATGGGTCAAGGTTGACATGGGTTTAGGTCAACAGGTCAATAGGTCGACACAAGCATTTGGTCGACAGTGTCTAGGTTGACAGTCAAAAGGTCGACATGGGGTTTTTCACAGTTTTTTTACGAGAATGTCGACACAGTCAACACAGTTTCCAGTGCGACCTTTTGACCTAATGTTTGTGTCGACCTAATGACCTGTTAACCTAAACCCATGTCAACCTAGACCCATGTCGACCTAGAACCATGTCTACCTATCCCCATGTTGACCTAACGGTGTCGACCTAATGCTTGTTCGACCAACTTGCTGTAGACCCAATGACCGTATCCCACTAATTCAGGGTTGCTTACTTTTAAAGTCTCCTCTTCAGGAAAAGCCTGGAGAGGAGATTGTCAGCAGCACCGACGGGGGTGGGGCCTGATGTAGATGTTATCAAGCCCCACCCCCAGTACCCTACCCCCAGTACTGCAAATCCCACAATTTGCAGGTCTTCAAGGAGGGGACAGGGCTTAATGGCGCAATTTGCATCTTTAGCCACGCCCCACCCACAGAAAAAACCCACAACTCACAAAGTTAAGCACGCATGTAAGACATAGTTGCCGACTTTTAGGCTGCCCTCTCCGGGAAAGAGGGCAGCCAGTCAGCTCACTGAAGTAGGGGGGCTGGGTCACCACAGGGAGGGGAAAGGGCGGTTCGGGGGTGGAGCCACGTGCGGGCTGCGAAATCGGGGGCGTTGGTTATAGCAAACACGCCATTTTAGCCCCGCCCCC
Organism: Crinia signifera; assembly: GCF_055691185.1. NCBI lineage: Eukaryota > Metazoa > Chordata > Amphibia > Anura > Myobatrachidae > Crinia > Crinia signifera. The sequence goes on from NC_139221.1 coordinate 314,721,937, forward strand.
CCGCAGTGCAATGTTGGTATTTCAGTCATTGCACTGCGGGGGGCGGGGCTAAAATGACGCGATCGCGTCATTTGACCCGCGGACCCCCCTGCCGAGTGGGGGTTCGCGGTTGATGGGGGGATATGCGGGAGGGTTGCCCCCCTCTCCGGGGGGCCGGGAGGGGGACCCGATTTCCGGGACCCTCCCGGCCATTCCGGGAGGGTTGGCATCCCTGATGTAAGAACCACAAATTGGATTGTGCCACAAAATAGAATGAGTTTTATTAATGACAATGTGTACAGACTCAACCACGATTCATGGGCCCGATTCAGACTTGATCGCTGCTGAGCGAATAAGGAGCGGCCAACGATTGGGTAGACACCGCCATGCTACAGTGAAATCCCGCCTTCCGATTTCATGTGCACATTGCACAAATCGATGTGTAAGGCCAGCAAAGACTTCACAGCTGAGCAAAAACGTCCAAATCCCTTCGCCATCTCGACCATCGAATGATTTTTTCCACTTGGCACCAGTCAGCGCAGGCTAGGAGTAGCCATATGCATTGCGGCCCATAGGCATTATCAGTTCATCGATTATCGGCCGCTGTACAACTCCACAACAATGAAAACTGAATTGATGTTGCGGAGAACTACCAGTCTCTCTTTCATTTCTGTAGCAGAACTTTGAGCATATGCGCACGGCTGGCATCGCCAATGTCCCTTCAGAAACGTGTTGTCAGATGGCGCGCTCCTTTGAAAAGATGTGATATTTTTAAATTGAGAAACATCAGACTTTTTAATAGAGTAAAGGTTACTGAAGTCGCCTTTGTGGAATATAAAACACTTTGATCGTTTCCCTAACAGGAAGGCTGTACTCACAGCGTGTCTCCCGGGAACCACCTAACTCCTTGGGGATGAAAGGAAGGAAAGATCTAGAAAGAGCCAGAATTGAAACAAGTGCAATAATTGCGAATCATTTACGACTCCCCAAAAATGACAGACGCGCATAGCAATATGTTCCATTTCGGTGTGGTGTGCCCCAGTTCATACAGGTGATAGGACTAGGAAGTATCTGTACTGGGCGATTGATTGGTGGAGTTGGGCAGCGCCGTGATGTTCTTTCATAAGTTACAGCCCCTGTGGTCAATTTTCTGGTGGGACAGTCCAGCAGCAGAGAAACCAGAGGGTTTCACACATCCGATCATGGGGAGATGTATCGAAAGATTGGAGAGAGATATGGATGAGAAAGATAAAGTACCGGTCCCATCTGTTCCTAACTGAAAGGTGGCCATGTGAGGTAGGTGGAAAGCCACAGACCATAGCAACATGCTTTTATTTAAAATGGAACGGAACCAATTGTCGCCTCTCTCTGTGCTTGTTCTGCTCCCTCCAATAGCAGCGCAGTTATCATATGTCACAGGATACACACGAGTGCACCCTCAGAAGCGACAGTAACTGATGGCACACATATTCGCTGAGACACACACTGCCACCTATACCAGTGCTAGCTTTCTTACTGCGTGCACTCTTCCCTCAAACACATAGTTGCCTAACCTCCTGGAATGACCAAAATCAGGTGCCCCTCCTAGTCCCCCAGAAAGGTGGGAAAGCGCCTCACAATCCCTGCAGCCTCCCTGGTCCACGATGTAGTCCCGCCCCTTGCAGTGCAATGCCTGTAATACCGGCATTGTGCAGTGGAGGCGTGGCCACAATCACATGTTCCATACCTTCTGTACAGGCTCCTAATGTAAGTCCTGCTAGTGCTAGATAGAAAGCAGGGCCATGCTGCTCAACATCCCTCCCTCCCTGCTTGGTCCCGGGTGTGGTACAGGGGTCCGACAGTCGGGATCCCGACAGTCATTAGCCCGATGTCGGGATCCCGACTGGCCGGACCCAGACAGCATGGTGAGTGCACCTAAGCCCCTTGTGGGCTCGCTGCGCTTGCCATGCTGTGGGCATGGTGACTCACTACGCGAGCCACCTATTCTATTCTCCCTCTATGGGAGGCTGTCGGTGTTTTGGCAGTCGGGATCCCGACTGTCGGGACCCCATCCGGCACCCCTTGGTCCCGGCAGCTGGCAATATCACACCGTGTGTACACACCTTAAGACTGAGCTGATCATCTTCCCACCCTCCCGCATAACCTCACCTCCCACAAATTCATTGATTAAAAAAACACTCCTCTAGCCCCCCCCCCCCCGTACACTGGCTTTGCTTCCCCCCTCTCTTTTAAACCACACATTTAGCACTTCTCACAGACCTGTCGTTACCACCTCAAAAATATTTCCAGGATTAGGTCCTACCTCACCCAGGATGCTGCATCCACATACTAGTCATCTCCAGATTGGACTACTGACAAGCACCTCTCTCCACTCCAATCTATCCTCAATGCTGCTGCTCAGCCTATCTTTCTCTCCAAACATTCTATGTCCACCTCCCCTCTCTTACAAGCCTTACGCTAACTCCCCTTCCCCTTCAGAATATAATTCAAGCTCCTTACAGTCACTTACAAAGCCATCACCCATTCTACCCCCACCTACATATCTGACCTTATATCTCTGTACACTCCCACCTGCCCTCTCCGCTCCACAAATTCACACTGCCTCTGCTGCCGACGGGTTACTTCCTCCCATTCCTGCCTCCAAGATTTTGGCCATTGTGCTCCTTACCTCTGGAATTCTCTACCTCTATCAGACTCTCAACCTCGCTACAAAACTTTAAACCATCTCTCATCCTAACCTTCTGTTTATGCTGACTTCAATCTCTTCTGTGTCTTCGGGAAGGTGGGCAAGTCTCCCACATTCTAGCCACAGCCCCTACAGCCCCCCCCCCCTTCCCCTCGGTATAAATTTCCGAATTTTGCGGGTCCCCTGGGAGGGGGTGGGGCTAAATGACGCGAATCGCTTCACCCGGAGAGAAATTTTCAAAAGTCGGCAGCTATGAATTGAACCCTTTGAGAGCCAAGTTAATTTGTCAAATTAGGTATAAAAAATTGGCAAGCAAAATTTTTTTATTCATCATAATGACCTGTAATGTTTACCTTATACAGGAAATATAATCTTTATTTACACAATGTTTTTTTATTTATTTATTTATTAACAGTTTCTTATATAGCGCACACATATTCCGCAGTGCTTTACAGATTTAATTGTATTTATATAACAAATGTGAAGGAATTTTTTTTTTTTTTTGCGGATTTTTTTAATTATTTTTTACAAAAATTTTGACATTTCTTCTTCGTTTAGGAGATGTTTGGTCATTAGCTCCTGTCAGTGTCAAGTTCTCATGCAGCGGAGGGACTTGAGTGTAAAATCATGGGGCCATCTATTTAGCAACTGATGGTGATAAATGTATGTAAACCATATTATGGTTTATATATATATATATGGGGTATCCATGTTTATTCAGTTGCCCATAGTGGCACTGCAATAATCTCAAATCCTAATGCTTTGCAGTGGCTAGTTAAGTGCCCATTACATTTAAGCAGTGAAATAGTCAAAAGTAAAGTTATGTGATTTGTAACTACTGACTTGAGTAAGTCATATCCAGGGCAGCCGAGAGGAATGCCGGGTCCCGGTAAAATTTTGGGGGTGTGGCCTAAGTGTATGTGGTGTGGGCACCTCCCACACTTAGGCCACACCCCCAAAATGTTTAGAGGTGGGTAAAAGAAAACTCTAAAACCTGTAATCTCAGACGCAGCACACACCTACAGTATGTGCTGTGCTGACAGCAGGCTCAGCATGACCTCTCACGCTGTCAGTGAGACACTCATGCTGAGCCTGCTGTCAGAACAGCACATGCTGTAGAAGTGTGTGCTACTGGTGATACCCGGGAGGGACGGAGGGGGAAGGGAGGGGTCGAACCAGGGCCCCTGCGGGGCCCCTTCAGCAAGCCTGGGCCCGGGTAATTAGTACCTGCTCCCCCCCTCTCTCGGCTCCCCTGGTCATATCTATAGGATTCCCTTAGTAGCCACAAATTTATCCAGTTTTGATTTAAATGAATTAACAGTAGTTGCTGTAATCACCCCCACCGGCAATGAGTTCCAGAATGTTACTGCTCTGATAGTGAAGAATCCTCTTCTTAATTCAGTACTGAATCTCTTTTCCTTCCAGCCTCAGTACATGCCCGCGTGTCCTAAGTATAGGCCTGTTAGTGACCAATCACCTCCCAGTTCCATATGATTCCCAATCCTGTATTTGAACATACTAGTCATCACCTCTCAACCTCCGTTTCTCCAGTGAGAACATATTCAGCCTGGTTAACCTATCTTTGTATTCTAGTGATTCCAGACCTTTTACTAGCTTAGTCGCCCTTCTTAGTGGACCTGTTCCAATTCACTTATGTCCTTTATGCCCAGAACTGAACACAGTATTCCGTGGTCTCACCAATGCCTTGTAAAGAATAATTATCACATTTGCATCCCTTGAGTCAATTCCCCTTTTAATGCATGCCAATGTCCGGTTTGCTTTTGCTGCTGCACTTGAGCAGTGTGCACTATTAGCCAATTTTCATCTATGATGACCCCCAAGTCCTTCTCTGCAGCAGAATTCCCTTTAATAACTCCATTTAGCCTATAAGTAGCTTGTTCATTTTTGTTCCTATAATTAATTACATTACATTTATCAACGTTAACTGCATTTTCCACCTTTCTGCTCACCATTCCACTTTATTTAAGTCACGTTGTAGTATATCCAAATCCTCTCCTGAGTTAATTTCCTTACTCAATTTTGAGTTGTCCGCAAATATTGCAATTTTACTCACTATGTCACTTCCAATATCATTAATTAATATATTAAACAAGGTGGGTCCCAATATTGAACCTTTCCACAGTTTTTCACGGGTTGTACGCTCGCCAAACTATCTAAAATAAAGTAACTTAACCCCATGCCAACGTGGATAGTTCATACCCCCACTATCCACGTTGGCATGGAGTTGATTTTAGACAGCGCGGTGAGCGTAGTGAGCCACCGAGCCCGCAGCGTGGGCGAGCGAAGCGAGCCCCGCAAGGGGACTCAGACGCACGGCGCCATGCTGGCACTGGGAAACTACACAAGTACCCTTTCCACTTTCGACCTTACCCCAGCTGGAATGTATGCCATTTACCACCACTCTCTGTCCCCAATTGTGCAACCAGTTTTTAATCCAATTACAATTTTATCTCCTAACCCTAAATTACCTAGTTTTATTAATAACCTTTTATGAGGCACCGTTTTTAAAAGCTTTAGCGAAATCAAGAAGTTTTACATCAACAGATTTCCCTAAGTTCAGCCACCTACTGACTTCCTCATAGAGGCTAATTAAATTAGTCTGACATGATCTATTTTTGATGAACCCATGCTGGTATTTTATAGGAGGGGTGTTTGAGGTGTGGGGGGGCACCTTTGGAGCCTCTTACCTTTTTACTAGCCCTAATAACATCCGGAGCATCACACTCTGACAGCGGTGGCATTTTGAGATGTGTCTGACTATGATGCTCCATTACTTGAAGCATGTGTCCTTTACCAAGATGGTCGCCATTAGGTGTTTTGCACATGCGGGGCACCATCTTGCCACTGTGTTTATATATAGATGAGTCCCCCTAAACGTTGCCCTAATGTGTTGCCATGATGTGCATGCATCACGGCAGCGTCTACACGTGCCTGAATGTGAATAGTCACACCCACAGTCACATAATTGTACCCTAGCAGCTGGTTAATACAGAAGGGAGTGCTGGCAACCTCAGCAGCTGGTGCCCTCTGTAGCCACTGGGTATTTTCACAGGAGGTAGTGCCGGCTTCCCTGGTGGCTACTTTCTGCACTTGCTGGGCTATTAGTGGTAGGTGAGGGCTGCCCAATCACTGCTGGGTATAGTGATCAGAACAAATTGAAGGTGAAGCCATGGGTGCAGAGGAGTTGGGAGGTCCCTCTTAGATTGGCAGCATCAGGAAGATTATCTCTCAATAGCCTTTTGGTGGGCATTTCTAATGGTGTGGTCACATCTGATGCGGCCATGTCAGTTAAGTGGTTAAGTTTTGGTGAACTTCTCAATAAGAAACATTTGGCCTCGGGGTGCTATAAAAAATATGCTGATACTCTAGAACAAGACCCAATCAAGAAAATTTGTGAATCACCGCCACATAGTATATAAATTCTACAAATTCCCATACTTATATACAGTATAGCAAAGGTTCCCAAACTCTTTTAAATCTTTTAAGTATCAGTATTTTTTTCATGGCACCCCAAAGATAAGAGTTTATGGAGAAATTGTCATCCTTAGGGTCTGTTATGTGGTGGTGCACAGTTGTGCCTTCCTGTCAGTTATGTGGTGGTGCACAGTTGTGTTTACCTCTCAGTTATGTGGTGGTGCACTGTTGTGCTTACCTGTCAGTTACGTGGTGGTGCACAGGTGTGACTACCAGTCAGGTTATTTGGTGGTGCACAGTTTTGCCTACCTGTCAGTTATGTGGTGGTGCACAGTTGTGCCTACCTGTCAGTTATGTGGTGGTGTACAGTTGTGCCTACCTGTCAGTTATGTGGAGGTGCACAGTTGTGCCTACCTGTCAGTTATGTGATGGTGCACAGTTGTGCCTACCTGTCAGTTATGTGGTGGTGCACAGTTGTGCTTACCTGTCAGTTATATGGTGGTGCACAGTTGTGCTTCTGATTGTATACATGTTTATCATTGGCTGCCATCAACACTGGTTTTGCCTATCACTTTTACCATCAATAATTTGATTCAGTCCTGGACCACCAACCCAAAGCACCGCTACAAGAGACACACCCAGGGTGGCTAGGCACACAGCTCGGGAACCACTGCAGTATATACAGTACATACCCATTTAAATGACCTAAAAATGTTTCATATTACTGACTAAACAAAAGTTGAAACACTTGTGCTTTTCCTGACAAGTTATTGGTTAGAATTTACAATCTAAGACCTTTTGCAAAACTTTGCTGAGCAAGACTTAACGTAGACGAAATGTACTGTGCAAAAAAAACTGTAGAGATCTGACCTTCAATAAAAATGAGAGGGGAACAATTCATCTTCCGGGCGCCCCCATCTTGTATATATAAATATAGGCTTTAGCTAATGCCTGACTTTCATCATTAACCACACTATAAAAAATATGCTAACGCTTGTGATTATATAAGTTAACAAAGCAGCCAGGATGAGCAATACAAGGGTAATTAATCATAATAATTACTTTGAATACTTTAGAGGCCACCTCCACTGGGATGTGGAGCAGATATGATCAAGAAATGTCAACATGCGGAGTTTACAACTAGACTGCTGCATAGTAACTAAGGGACGGAATCTTCCAGAATGCACAACAGCCGAGGTGATATCACGGTGACATTGGAATTCTCAGATAACGGCACTGGAGGAGACAGATGTTTTCTTTGTCATAAAGGATGTGAACAAATTCAGCTCTCGGTGCAATAACTAGAACATAGATAAATATCTTCAAACCTCCGTGGTCATGACCTGTAACGCTAGGGGAAAAAAAGGTGCAAACATAAAATAAAGTAAAGGCGCAGCATTTGCATTTAAAAAGAACCTGTCATCAGGGCAATCAAGTACAAACTTAAAGAAAACTTAAAAGAAAACGTCTCTATTGCTCAATGATTGCCTCAGTGAGTGTCTAGCATGTTGTATGTCTTGCATGCTAAGGAGCCCAGTTAGTATGCAAATCACTCAGCTGGACAGAGCTTTGTCCATATAGTAGGACTCACCTTAATCTACAGCCTCTCTCCAAGAACTCTAGAACACTAAGTGGGTGTGAAAGTGCTGAGGTTGGTCACTAGGAGATCCACCCTTCACAATAGTTTAGTCTACGTCCCAAAACTAAGGGGCATGTTTTGTGAGCTCTGTGAAGTGATAAAGTGCCTGGTACTTTATCACCGGCCAATCAGCTCCTGACTGTTCATTTACAGGCTGGGTTTTCAAAGATGCAGTCAGGAGCTGATTGGCCAATGATAAAGTACCAGGCACTTCTCCTCCCTTATCACCGCCTCATACATCTACCCCAGAGAGAGGGGGACACACACACTGAAACCTACACACACACATAGATATATACATAGACATACACATACAAAGACCAAGACACTGGGGGAGATTCTCTAAACTAAAAATGCTGTAAAAACCCTGTTATCGGGTTTTTACCGTACTTTGGGATGCTCTAAACATCCCCCGCCGGGTTACCACAACGGGGGGGGGGGGGGGGGGGGGGCTTGGCTAGCTTGGCTAGTGTGGGCGGATACACTCTAGCCTTATTGTAGGCCCAGGTAGTAATGCGGTGAGGGTGTTGCCAACAAGGTAACAAGAAACTTGCTGGGGATTTCTGCTATCGGTGTATTCCCTTTGTCGGAGGGATTACAAAAGAATGGTGTGTGTGTGTAGTTTCCAATTGGGGCTCCCCCACCATACGCCAGCTCACAATGAACAATGTAGACTCTGGTCCTATGTAAGAGCCTACTGTGCATGTGTTAATATATACTGTAGGAAAATTGGGGCAGAAATGTATTTAGTAATGGCCTCAAGGTAAGTATGTTCAGTAGGTGCAGGGTGTGTGGTGTGGGAACAGTACTCTAGATGAGGCCGTACCAATGACTTATACATCAGCATTATTACTTCTTGTTTCCTTCTACCATTTCCTCTCCTTATGCAACCTATAATCTGACTGCCTTCCTCATTGCTTTGTTACATTGCTTCCCTTCCTTACATAGTGACACCTAGTTCTCTTTCCTCCTCAGTATTTTCTATTATAATGCCATTCATACTATGGGGTTAATCTGGCTGATTCGCTCCGATGCAAATTCGCATCCTTGCGAGTCAACCAAACCCGCCTTGTGAATGGTTGGCTGCCATCACCCATTCACGAGCATGACTCGCTCGCAGACCAGGGGAAACACCCACATCTTTCGATGGTCTCCGACCATCGAAAGATGTGGTGCGTGTGCGCATATGTAAGGTTGCTCTGAGCAAATTTACATTTGCGTGGATATTCAGGGGGAATGCCCAGCGTTCTAATGGGAACGCTGATGAAATGCTGGGCGTTCCCATATGCTAATGAGGTTGCCCAGTGCTCCACACCCCTCTCCACCCCCCGCCTACTGTCCTGGGTGTGTGCACCCGGTGAACAGTCTATTCGCCATGGGTGCATGCACCCTGCATATACACATGTGCAGAAATGCGCATGCACACAGCACGACCATCAGTCCCCATGCGAATACAGAGCAACAGCGAATAGACCTGAATAAGTGTTACCATTAATGTCCCTACTACTGATGTAAGGCTCAATGGTTGTAGTTGCTTTCCTCTTCCTTGCTTCCATTTTTGTGCAATGGGAAAACTTTCTCTCTTTCTCTCTTTCTCTCTTTTACAGTCCTCTGGAACTTCTACTTTAGTGACTTGAATAATTCTTTCAATGGGGTTAATTTTGTATAAAAGTTGTAAAGACTGTCTGTATAATCCACTATCACAATATAACTGGTTACTGTATTCATGGTGTACTTACCTTTTAAATACAGTTTTTGCACTCTTTACCAGGTAACTACAAGGTTCCAGCAAGAAATTTCAGCTTAACTCTGGAAAGTATGCAGAAAATGCCATTGTTAGAGATGATTATGTAACAATCCCAAATATGTGACTGTGTATTCAGTGTGCATGGGGAGATTTTGGGCAGGAAATCACCTAGAGACATTATTAACAGTGCACTGATGCTGTCATTTTGGATTAGGGTGTATAGCAGGTTCTCAAAGTGAAACCCTGTCTCTCAGTGACTTCAAAGCCCCTAATCTCCACATATACACAGCCACAAAAGTGACAGTTACATAATAATCCCTTACAACTATATTTTCAGAATGGAATCTATGAATTGCATACTTAACATTTCCTAAATGGACATTTTAAAAACCGGATAATGATTATTCTACAGATGTGTCCTCCTAATACACTGTTGCTGAAGCATAAAAAAATATCCCTTCACATTGGGCCAGGTCCAAGGCAACTTGGCTGTGCCAAACATTGATCTCACACCAAGGGGGCATGGTATATTATGTGCATGTACAGCTCCCCTTTGCAAAAGGTTTCGATGACTTGCATAGTTGCAAAGCTGTTTGCAAGTATCGGGGCGGGGGCGGACGGCGGCGAGAATGGGGGTCGCCCATGGGAACTCCCATCATTTTATGGGTGTCCCCATGAAAACACAGTGCGTTCCTATCGGTACACTGATGGGACAATGTTTGAGACATGTGAGGGGATGTGTCTTTGCTACACATCCACTTGCATCTAAATGAGGGGATTTGGCGGCAGCGGGGGGGGGGGCGGACATTCGGACAGGCGCCATCTCTGGTGCTCGGTAACCAATGACCAAGTTTCGTTGTGCATTATCTCTAACTCTGAAAGGGCCCACAGCAGTCCAGAAGAAACCAATGGACTCTACTGCCCCTGTCAGGGTGGACCAGCGACCAAACAAGTCAAAGAGGATGAGCGCGCCCAAAACCATAACATTAATCAACGTAACCAAATTAGCGCCCAAAGCGTCACCGGTGCACCTGCAAACTTGTGTAATTCACCGCTGGGACCACTGAATGGATGTCGGGGGACACCGTTGATGCCGGGGGACCATCGGAGCACCACCAGGGGATCAGGTGATTATGTTAAAAAAAAAAAGATTCCAAAAACCAGAAAAATGCTCGCATTTCGGATAAGGGATACTCAACCTGCAGTAATTCTAGTATGCCAAACTAAGGAACTTGAGCTTACAGTATGTTGCTGTACAATCTTGAACTTGCAATGTGCTGAACACACAATTGAGTGATAATCAGACAGACTCCGCTGGTGTAAATGAGCTGATGAAGAAAGTTCAAATTGTGTTTTAGTTTAATTGCTGGAAGAATATAAAATATATCTTTCCTACATGTGATATGCTGTCTGTTAGGGAAAACAACACCTTAAGTGTAGAAGTGTGACATCTACCTGGAATTCAATCCAGTTTCATCTTTCTAAAATGATAATTAATGCCATATGCAGTGGTACCTGACAGGTTGCTGATCTGTTATACAGTAATAGTACCTGCCGCTTATTGTACAGTGGCAGAAGCAGACATTTTTAGCATGCCCAGTGAGGGCGACGATGCCAGTGTGGTTATCTAGCGATGTAAGGGGAGCAGTTAAGAAACGTGGAGAAATATCAGGTTGATGACGTACGTACAGTGGAGGTTATTCTGATCGGAGCGGCCAAACGTGCGTACGTTCGCCAATAACGTACGCTAGCCGTACGCGGCCGTTAGGGTAAGGTCCACCCACAAATCAGCCGCTTACGTACGGGCAGAAATACCGTAGAAGGGGAGTGGCGTACAAATGAGCGTACGGCAACGTACGCGGACGGGCCAGCCCTTGCACACGACAACAGGCGTACAACTGAGCGTACGGCGCCGTGTACGGCCGTCTTTCCTCCGTCTCCCCACCGACTTCTTGCGGAGATCTGAGCGTACGCCAGTTTGCACGGACGGGTCCCTATTGTTTTCAATGGAAAACTCAGCTTATGTCACCGCTCGTGAGAGTGAGCGTACGTCCGTGCACGCTGGCATACCCTTCACATATATGGACCTGCAAATCTTGCCTCTCAACTACTAATCTGACAATTGATTAATTAATCTATTTGTTATTCAATTATTGTTTTCTATTAACTCAATTGTCTACCTTAATAAAGACCTAATAAAACTACATTTGAACCCACATTACATGTATATTTGTTATGTTCTAATGTGGCATTTTAATCACTATCTATGTGTCCCCATATTGCTGTTACTTTTAAATCAAGTTATGTTGATGTTTCTGTATATGTACTAAATTATGTACGTAATTACTTTATCCAAAATGTGTAACATGTATACCTACCCTGATGTTATGTGTGATGTTTTAATCGAACAACATTAAACATTCATGCATTTTCACTATGTGTTATTTTACTCAAAAACACACACATTCACACATCAATCATTACCCCTCACCTCAAATGACAAGTATAACTTACAGTACACATCTGTATGTACCTACCCTTACACGCCCTCTAACATATTTATTATTAAAAACACAGGCAATTTCGAACTGTAATCAAACTTTTATTGGATACAAAAATAAAAAGGGGGGGGGGGGATAAATAAAAAATTAAAGGCGGCCCACCAGAAGCCCAAAAAGGAGCTGCAGGTACACCATGGTGACCATTATTTCCCGCATTATTGCGGCCACCTCCTCCTGCTGCTGTTCAGTGTCTGTAATGAAGGGATAAAAAAAAAATTAATATACACAAATGTTTGTTGTATTTGTACATAATAAAAAGTTCAGAGTTATGTGTGAAGGCCACATACATTTAGAAACTACATTGAAGATGGGTCTGCTGTAAACACAGTACTAAAAAAAAATATGTTAACACACACATACTGTACATAGTAAATAACATTAATTCAATTACTCCTTCATCAATGAATGTATGCTGTATCCCAAATGGTACTTTGGTTTTGGGGGACTCTCCTCTAACCTCACAATTAGCCTGTGCTATTTAAGGGTTATGACATTGTTGTGGCTTAAGCACTCCTTACTATTTTAAATTTAGGACATTGCTGTACAAATTATAGGCCTACAGCTATGTTTGTAAAGCATGCATCCGCATGGCCTCACACACTATTACCAAAACAATCTCTACATTTAAGTTGCACCAGTGGCAGATTAAGCCTTTGGGGGGCCCGGGGTACTTTAGAGCGGGGGGCCCCCTTGCACTTGTCATTACTGGCCGCACACTGCATGGGCGAATATTATACTGTCCAAACATAGAGTAAAGGCAGAATAAACTTGGTCCATGGTTACCTGCAGGGGATATATATATATATATTTATATATATATATATATATATATATATATATATATGCACAAAACATTTAGCTTAAAAAAAAAAAAACATAACTTAAACATGTTATTTTTAAAAAATACATGACAACCACAGGGGGCCCCTAGCTAGAGGGGGGCCCAGGGGCACTGACCCCTTGCGCCTCCATTATAATCCGGCCCTGTGTTGCACATCATGCTGGGAACTGGAGTTACCCAACACCTGGAGCCACATAACTACCACACCACTAATGTCGGATATCTCATTGGATGTACTGTTATGTCAATTATTCAAGGGGTGAGGCATGGCCACACTCAAAAAAACCACCAAGGGGAGCCTTGTTCCTGGAGAAGGATAGGACACACCTCATGGTCGGCCTGCAGTGATATGTTGCAACTAATGTTGATGTTGGATACACATATGTGGTTGTTGTGATTGTTTATGTGTAGAAATGTGTAGGTCAACATTAGACACATTATTTACTTACGGCTACTTGAGCCATCCTGGTTGCCGTTGGTTGGCTGTGCAGTGGTTGGGGGGGTCAGGAGCAAGGTGGATGGTCCTGTAGTTTGGCCCGAGGTAGTGGGTGTGAGTGGGGAGTGGAGAGGTTTGGGGGTGGGTGGTGGAGAGGTGTAGGGGGGTAGGAAATGGGGTGGGGAGGGGGGGGTGGGGGTTGTGGAGGGGGTGGGGGTTGTGGAGGGGGTGGGGGTTGTGGAGGGGGAAGGGGATGGGGAAATGGTGGGGGTCCAAACTGCACCCATTGTCTCCAGTGTTGGGGAGGGGGTGTGGGTTGGGGAGGGGGTGTGGGTTGTGGAGGGGGTGGGGGTTGTGGAGGGGGTGTGGGTTGTGGAGGGGGTGGGGGTTGTGGAGGGGGTGGGGGTTGTGGAGGGGGAAGGGGATGGGGAAATTGTGTGGGTCCAAACTGCACCCTGGGTCTCCTCTTGTTCCTCCTCCTCCTCTTCTTCCTCCTCCTCTTCTTCCTCCTCCTCCTCTTCCTCATCCTCCTCTTCCTCCTCCTCTTTCTTCTCCTCCTCCTCCTCCTCCTCTTCCTCCTCCTCCTCTTCCTCTTCCTCTTCTTCCTCCTCCTCTTCCTCCTCCTCCTCGGCTGCCTGGTCCCGGGCTGCCTGCTCCCGGGCTTGAATGCGTGCCCTTGCCCGTGCTGAAATGTTCATGTTGATGGCATAGAAATCGAAGATTGGGTTTCATAAAAAAGGGTGAAAGAAAAATTCACATTAGTCATGCTCATAACCTTCAAAATTATCATTGCTGTGAAATTTCAGACATTTATCATGCAAACTATTTGATATCCTACACCCAAAAACTGAACAACTACTTAAACCCCCCCCTATACACCCCATATACACCCATATACCCCCCATATACACCCATATACACCCATATACACCCATATACACCCATATACACCCATATACACCCATATACCCCCCATATACACCCATTTACACCCATATACCCCCCATATACACCCATATACACCCATATACCCCCCATATACACCCATATACACCCATATACACCCATATACCCCCCATATACACCCATATACACCCATATACCCCCCATATACACCCATATACACCCATATACACCCATATACACCCATATACCCCCCATATACACCCATATACACCCATATACCCCCCCATATACACCCATATACACCCATATACACCCATATACACCCATATACCCCCCATATACACCCCCATACTCAGGAACATATTTATAAAAAGTACACAAAACATTGCTAAAAAACGCTGACATACTAGTAATCAAAACTTACATCGGGCAATATGGCGGCGAAGGCTGCTGAGTAAAACCGGCTGCCGCCGGCGCAGGTCTGACCAGCGCCGCTCAACCTGCCCCAGGCTTCTGCGGACGCCGGTCGTAGAGAAGATGAGGCGGCGGGCAGCAGTATACGCCCGCCGCTTGTCGCCATTACTGAGATAAGGGCCCCTGGGCCCCAGGTGACGGTCCATCACTTCCACCAGGGCCAAAAGCTCTGACGTGGAAAAGGGCCTAGCTCTTGGAAAAGTCATATTGGCAATGGCGCAGTTATTAATTGCAGGTACATATATCACTTTTGGTGCTTGCTGATTGGTCGTAAAAATTGTTTGTTTGGTATTAACTTTATTAATCCCTCTTACATTAACAAACTGGATGCGAATAGAAACTTACGCGGACCGTTCCGATATACACACACCACAACCAACAGCATGCATTCAATGAACAGAGAAGTACTGTATTGACAGTGTGCGGAAAATAATACACGCAACCCTCTACTTATAACTACGCTGCTTAAAGGGGGCACGATACACCGATATGCATGGAGAGGAGTACTGTATATACAGTAGGCGGAAAATAATACACGCAACCCTCTACTTATAACTACGCTGCCTAAAGGGCCACAATGCAACATGTTGCTGTATGACAATTTCATACACATTACATATGTAAGGAAAGCATTATAACGTGATGTTTTGAAATGTGACTCACAAAGCATACACGAACTCCTACAGATACCAGCTGACAACACTCATCATTGGAATGACAGGTGCACACATTTCACGATGTAGCCCACAATGCTCCACAACCTGTGTATATACATATACGGGTGATTGATCAGGTGCATTGAGACCTGCGTAATTTAAGCGGCAATTATCGGCGGGAAATATCGGCGTAAATTTGCATCTACCTTGCGGGGAAAAATATACGCCCCCTTGTTCGTGGCGGGAGATTCACATATAAATATTCAGTCAGATGCAGCCCACAATTGCTGCAAACATGTCTGACTCTGACGATTCAGCAGCAGAGGACGCTCTGCAGAGAGCACAAGCCGAATCCCTGCTTCAAGCATTACAGAAGAGGGAACAGGAGCGGAGAAGGAGGGCCCAAGAGAGGAGTCGCCTGCAAGATCAAGCGGGCCCCTCAGTAACAGGCCCTGGTGAACCTCCACCAGCTCCACAAGGGCCAAGCAACCAGCCAGAACAAGAGGTTGCATCTCTCCAAACAGGTGTGACCCAGCAGGTGCATGGTGAGAGAGCTGGGGCCACCAGAAAACGTGCTGCAACATCTAGGGTGATGACTGAGCAGGATACCACCACCAGAAGGCGAAACCCTGCATTTGTAGAGGCCGAAATGCGAATTCTCGTGCCCAGGGCACGCGAATGGATTGAATTGGCAACCAGGAGGCCGGGTGCCAGTGCAAGGAGAAACCTTTGGGACAAGATCACAGAGGAAGTGAACCAGGTGGCACCAGTGGTCAGAACTTGGGACGCGGTGAAGAAAAGGTTAGTGTGTTTGTCAGGGCAATTTTTCAGCAGTCTCCAGCAGGAACTGAGGCCCTTATTCTAGTTCACTCTTTCTGCCCAAATATTTCTTAGATGGACAAAACCATGTGCACTGCAGGTGAGGCAGGTGTTACTTGTGCAGAGATAATCCGATTTGGGTGGGGTTTTACACCTGCCTCACCTGCAGTGCACATGGTTTTGTCCATCAAAGAATGATTTGGCCACACATGGCAAAAAAACAGAAGATCACCCACACTAGGAAATGTCACGTAGCTAGGGGTACCACCTAGTCCCTTTAATTCCGGACACATATTAATTACACAGGTTCTGTGGCTGGCTGACTTCAAGACTCCACTTCACCTAATTTTAAACTGCCACAGAACCTGTGTAAGTAACATGTGTCCGGAACCCTACACGTAGCACAGTGGTGCACATATCTCATGGTGATATTTGTATTTTTAAACTTGTAGGTGGACTGACTTCAAAAGTGCCCTGAAGAGGAAGATGACTGACCGGTACAACCACAGCATGTCCACCGGGAGCGGTCCTATGCCTGACCATTTGGAGTTTACCCCCCTGGAGCTGGACTCCTGTGATGTCATCGATGTGGGGGAGATCAGGGGGATCTCCAATATGGACAGTGAGCTCCCGGCGGAGGTCTTTGCTGCTGCTTTTGATGGTAAGTCACAGTAATGCATTGTATTTAGAAAGATATTTTTTATTGCGTATGTGATGGTGACATTGTTTTCAATTCTTATCCTAGCAGAAGCAGAAAGTCAGGATGTACCGGCAGCATCTTCCTCTGCAGAGCCACAGGTGGAGCAGGTGGTCCAGCCTCCACCAAGACGTTGCCCCCAGCCCCAGCCACAGGAGACATTGAGTGAGAGCCTGTTGGTGACGCTGGACAGGATCGAGCAGCAAGGGGTGGATGCTGCGATCCGTCAGCAGCAGGTGGGGGATTTTGTGGCGGAGTGGAAGGCCACAAACCAGCTGCAGGTTGAGGCGTTGAACCGCATTAATGAAACTCTGGCGGCTGGCATGCTAAGCATTGGCCAACACCTCAGCCGCCAGAATGAACTTATTGCGGAGCAGCTGTCCACCGCCAGGTCCCTAAGGGACAATCCCCCATCTGCTGCCCCACCCCAAGCTGCTCCCCAACCTTCCACCTCGGCTGACCCTCCTGTGTCGACTAGGGGAAGACGCCGAAAGCCAGCTGAGCCAAAGGCCCCTGTCCCCAAGGCCCCATCTAAAAGGGGCAAAAAAGGGCCCAAATGAGACCTGGTTCACTTCCTCTGTGATTGGAGGCCATAGGTTTAAATTGCACTGGACATCCGCTTCCTGAGTTGCCCATCGATCCATTTGCGTGCCATGGGCATGAAAGTTCGTATTTTGACCTCTACAAATGCAGGATTTTTTTTTTTTGGTGGTGTGTATCTTGCTTAGTATTCACCCTGGTTGTTGCAGTACGTATTCTGGTGTCCCCATTTCTTTCACCATTGCATTTGCAGGGTAACACATGTTTGGAGGTATGCAACAGGGACGTGCAGTCAGGGGAGGCAGGGGAGGCAGTGCCTCCCCTGTCATTAATGATTAAAATGATACAAAGAAGATTCTTATGACACATATTCTGTGTCATAAGTATCTTCTTTATATTAATCTAAACATTATCAATGCCAAATAATGTTTAAAGTCATTTCGGAGGCATCGGAATCGATGCCTCCAGCTATCTAGTACAAAATGCTTGGAGCAGAGGGCGTGCAGGGGGCGAGCAAAAGAAGATGGCTGTAAAAGCCCATTAAAAAACCTATTGGAAGCGGCACCGTTACAGGTGCCGCGGTGACAGGGACGTGCTTTCAGCCACTATAACAGCACGTCCCTGTCACTGAAACTAATGCGATTGGGCACAGGCAGGACTGACAGGGCATCCGGCTGTCCAGTGACAGAACCCCAGCTCCTCTCAGACCCTCCACGATCACTGACAGCAGCACACTTATCCCCGTCCCTGCTGTCATTTTTTTTTTCTTACCGAATTGACGCTGCCCCGTGCAAGAAGTCCCAGCCATGGCCCGTGCAAGAAAAAAGCTGCCTGCGCCGGGTGCACGCGCTCCTGCACGCGAGTCACAGTGCAGGAGAACAGCAGTGGCGGACAGTAGTGAAACCCTGCACATGGAGCCCAGCACTATGGGCTCAGCAGAGCTCGGCAGCAGCAGTGACCCGGTCGGCGCACATGAGACAGCCAGGCTGCGCACACAAGATACCCATCCAGCGCTGCATCAGAGCCTCCTAACCCCCCAGGAGACCCGGCGCACATGAGACACAGCGCACACAAGATACCCATCCAGCGCTGCATCAGAGCCTCCTAACTCCCCAGGAGACCCGGCGCACATGATACACAGCGCACACAAGATACCCATCCAGCACCTGGAGCTGCACAGGAGTGGAGTGGAGACACGGCACTGGCTGCTGGTGAGTGGCCACTATCAGATATATACAGCGCAGTTTGTTCTGTTGTATAATAAAAGACAAATTGATGCCTCTCAAACCCCTTGCTCTTTACCCTTTCCCCTCAACCACCCCCTCTGCTACCCCTCTCGCGTCCTGGCTTTCTCAATCACCCTCTCTTACTCACCTCACTTCCTTCATTCTCTCAACGTGCGGGGAGGAAGATCACTGCGGAGGCTACTGAGGACTGGGAGTGAAGGAGCCCAGATTAGCAGTGCTTTGGGGGTCAAAGAAAGGAGTGACTGTCATTTGGTAGGGGTAATTGGAGGGGGTGAAATGAGCCTGGATGTGGAGGAGCGGTGCTATTGGGGGCTAGTGGGGTAATCGTTAAGCAGGTTGAAAAACAGTGTTGGGTGGGGGTTGAACATAGGAGTCTTATTGTGGGGTGTAACTTGTAAGGGGCATTTTTGGTGTTTTGGACATAAAATGGTGTCAGCGGCATAACTGGGTGTGGCACAATGTGTAATGGGCATTATGTTGTGTGGCGTCATATGTAATGGGCAAATTACGGTGTGTGGCGTCATGTGTAATGGGCATTACAGTGTGTGGTGTTGGCTGGGTGCCTCACCAGCCACTAACCTCACTGCACGTCACTGGTATGCAACCTCTTGTTCTGGCTGTTTTATTATTTGTGTGTCTATTTTATTTGTTTATTTTATTTGTCACATTAAAGTGTCAAGCTGTGATGCTGAACAGCAAATAAATTTATTTTCCAAATTAAAACAAAATTGTGGTATGTGTAATTTCATGTGTGAAACAAATACTAGATTTATGTGTACTTACTGACCAGGGTATTTTTGAACATTTGTGGAAGTGTGGTGGAAGTTTCCCATGTGTAACCCTCTCCATGGCCATTCCCATGTTCCTATCCAACTTTTCCCTGCTAATTAGTTTGTGTCAGCACATGTGCAGAGCAACTTAATAGGTGAGAAAGCAGTTTGTGTGCAGGTGAGGTAGCTCCTACAGTAGTAGGTAAAAGCAGGTCCAGAACAATGCTTTCCTCATGGAGTGGGTGAGGCAGACAAACAAGGGTGAAAAGGTAAATTTGTGTAGGAATGCATATGTGTCCTCCCTAAAAAAAGATGTGTGAATGGGCCAAACATGATAAATTAGCTTGTGAACAAACATGCATAACTTTTAAAATATATATGATTTGACAGTGTCATAAGCAGATGTAGGAATCCTTTGTTAGAGAGATGAGAGTGCAATAATGTGATTGGTGGCATCTTACATCCATTGTAGTGAAATCCAAATCATAGCAGATGAGATAGTGGTACAGGTCATAATTTTGGGCACTATACAAAGATTGTGTGGAAAATAGTGGTCATGGGCTTCAAACATTGCTGAAACATCCTTTGTAGGTGTTAGATGTGGTTTATGTTATTGTATCCTAAATACAAAACCTATGTTAGTATTAGAGTGAACACGTTGACACATGTCGACTTGTTTATATTGAGTGTGCTACTGCGTAAAGTCTATGAAAGCAGGTAGTGAATGTGTCTGTTTAGCAAATACCTACCTTAGCGTATAAAAGGATTCTTACCTTAAATTAAACAAACCTTTAAATGTGGAGAAGTATAGAAACATAAGCTTCCAATGTGTTTGCGTGCTGTGTGTGGCTTGCAGGCAGTGAAATCATGGTTTGGAGTTAATAGACTGCAGCATTGCTTATTACATTCAGGTGTATGTGTTTGAGTACTAATCAGCGTTAATTAGCCAACTCAGGCGCACGCTGGCAAGTGGTATCTGTAGGGGTGGTTTTAGCTGGCGGTTGGCGGCCGCCTGTTTGGTGTCCGAAACGAACGGTGCCTTAGTCGATCGTGCGGTAGTAGCACCGCTCATTTTGGGTGCACACCCCCGTGTACGCCCATATTTACGCCCATTTTCCCTCATTATTTCGGCCGCTCCCATCAACACGCCCCTATGCCGCCCCATTACCCGCACGCTCGCGTACAGGTTTTTTCGCACGTTGTGACACCGGCCGTAAGCGTTGTGGAGTGTTCGCGCCGGCGCATTAGCGTATCTGCACATGCGCAGATCGTAAAAAACCCCGGGACGTACGCGTACGGCCCGGCCGCTCCAACCAGAATAAGGCCCAGTATCAGCTGCTTTTGCTGCATTACAATGCTGGGGACTGGGCGATTCTAGAGGATTTTCTGAAATGAGCCTTAATCCCCAAATAAGTGCCTCTAATAGCTTCAGTCATCCTGCTGTCTGTCATATCTGCCGCTGCTGCCAAGAGTAACACCATCACCACTACTGTAGTTTGAGAATAAAGATTTAAATCTTGTTCGGACAATGATGATACTGTTAATATTTATTGTAACGTTTGATACAATTTGGGCACACCGTTCTCTGTCATGGTCGTTATTTTCTGCATCCATATACAAATGATGTGACCAGTGTCGGATTGGAACTTGAAGCGTCCACTGGGGAGTGCAGTGATAGGGGCCCATGGGGGGGTGTCCAGTCTCCAGTGGAGGTGTGGCCAGCTGTGACGGAGGTTTCACTGCAAAGGAGATGGCATTTTTTTTTGTCACCCCCTCAGGAGCCGGGTGCTGACCACAACCCTGTCTTCCCTCGTCCTCTTCCCTCACGGACTTTCCTTTCACCATCATCTCCTCACCACCGATGCAGCAGCACAACAGCAGCATCAAACCCTCCACCCCCCGCTGCTAATTTGGTTCTTACAGCTGCAGAAGCAATATTTATAAACCTTAAACCTCGTCCATTATTTCCCTATAGAGTGTAAGCTTACGAGCAGGGCCCTCCTACCTTTATGGGCAGTATTCAATGAGGCTGATTCGCCATGTTTTATGGCGATTTTGTGCTATTTTCGTGCTGTACGGCGATTTTTTGACTAAAACGGTGAATCACCCTATTCAATGACCAGATGGCGAATACATTTCAAGGTTTTTATAGCCATGATTCACCGAGTAACAATTGCTATCTTTTTATGGTGAAGTGGAATGTGAACTTTTAAAATAAAGTGTTTTGTTTTTTTACATTTGGTGTAAAAAAATCAGGAAATGCACGATCGGGTGTAGTGAATACCCGGTCCAATGTTGTCTATCCCGGGGGGCAGCCTGTGCTACCTGGCTCCCGGGGAGCCCACCGCCCCCCCACAAACATTCTGGGGCAGGCAGGGAGACTTCCATCTCCCTGCCTGCCGCCGTCCTCAGGCTCCCTGCGGCATCGCCGCAGGAGTTAAAATTCGCCGGTCAGGGGCAGTGAGCCCCTGACTCGTTGAATACTTGAGCCGGCAAGGCTCCGGAACGCGGCGGGCAGTGGCGAATGTGCAGCGAATCCTAAACAGGATTCGCTGCACATCATCCAAATTCTCATTGAATACTGCCCTATGTATGTCTGTTATTGCCCTGGTTTGTTCTTCAAAATAATAATAATAATAATAATAAATAATAAGAAAACGAAGAAGAAAAAGAACAACATACCTTGGTTGCTAGTGAATTGGGACCCATGGCTTGAAAAGGGGGCGGAGCCACATGTGATGGGCAAAGCATCACTGTACTCACATTCCCGCCCGTCACTGAGGGGGCGTGCCCAGCATCAAGGTGAGGCTCTCCCTGTACTGTAAATAGATGCTTCAACTTTGCTTATACGCTGCATAACAGAGTAGTGGCAAGCAGCAGTGTGTGTTCCCGCCAATATTTATTCACACAGCGAGCACATTAATGAGCAAGGCGGGATTACACTCTAGCAGGACAGCGTCTACCAGAACTAGGGCCACTGCGAATTAACTGCCGTGCAATCAGGTCTATTTGTAATGAAAGAAATAGCTTTGTTCAACTCTATTTAAAAAATAAATAAAAAAAAAAACAGCTGACGCTAAAGCCAAAAAAGATTAATGCTTCATTTCAGTTAAAAAAAAAATAAAAAAAAAATTATATATATATATTATAATTGAGAACGCAGATAAATTATTTTGAAGCAATAAATATGCAATTATAATGTGACACAAACTCCTGCAACCTTGAGGCTGATTTAGCTGTGAAGGCATTTCTGGAAATAGGGACAAGATTAGGTTTTAAACCCCCCTTTCAAAGCATTTCCACGTTGCTTTTAAATGAACTCCCCTGCACAACTGAGGCATGGTTATTATAACTAATTTAGCCATTTGCATGAAGCTTCAGGTCCCTTATCCAGAGCAGACACATTTCCTGGGATATTTGCTCGGGTGCAAAGAGATCCCGTTTCGCCGTCATGCTTGACAGGCTTATGAAGGCTGTGAGAAGCGGCCTGTTTCAGAAGATTTCTTTATGTGGCCTCTTTTTCCCCCCCAGAAACAGCCTAGCTCCTCTAGAATGTAATTATAACATCAAAATACAGCCAGAGTGAAAAATATGATTTACATCCTTTTGTGATGCTGTCAGAGAGAGAAAGTCAAAACATGACACGAGGTGAATACCCCCGAGAATAAGTTCCTTTATTATGAAAAATGAATAGCTTGATAAATCGGTCCAGCACCGTATAATCCCAAAAATTCTATTCTTCCACGGTTATTAGTCTTAGAGAGAGGAAAAAGTACTTAAAGTGGATAAATTCCAAAATTATCTTTACAAACTTTAATATGGAATAGAATTAAAGCTATGTATTTACATATACTAGTGTTCTTGTAGTGCAAATTAAATAGTTTTGTGACAATATATAAACTGGCTTTAGAACTTTAAGTAATCTTATAATCTATATGGTTCAAAGGTTAAAGGGTATATATGTGTATAAGGGGCATTACTGTCGACATTAACTACTATTGTGGGTATAAGCGACACTACCTACATTTATAAGGTATACTACTGTGTAGTGTAACATGAATAACATACATTATGTCACTACCGAGTGATGTAACGTGAATAAGGTGCACTACTAGGTTGCATAATATAAATCAGGGGCACTAACATTCGGTGTAATGTGAATATGATTGTGCTACTTTGTAGTGTAACATGAATAATGTACATTATGTCACTACTGAGTGACATAATGTGAATAAGTGGCACTACCTTGTGTCATAACGTGAATAAGGTGCATTACTAGGTTGCATAATATAAATCAGGGGCACTAACATTCCATATAATGTGAATATGATTGTGCTACTGTGTAGTGTAATTTGAATTGGAGATACTATTATGTGATCAGCTGCGTAACTATTAATAGTGCAGCTGCTATAGGGCACAATCTGTTTCCAGGGCCCGCAGCTCCCCCTGCACCCACTGAAGTCTAGCCTTAAAGCTCACCACTTATCCCTCACTATCAGAGAGAGTGGTCACTGGCATAGCTTCCTCCTTCAGGGCCCCACAAGGAAGGATATAACAGCGGCCGCTGGAAAGTTTTCCAGAGCCTAGCTCTTTTCCAAGATGCAATTTGCTGCTATTTATGGGGTGGAGCTTAATGATGTGAAGGCCCCACACCATCAGAAAACTGTGACTGACTGCTGTGCTTAGGCTGCTGTTATAAGGTAATGCTCTGCCTCTCTCTCTATCCGCCCCCCCCAGTTCTTCCTTTATGTCTCTCTACTCCTCCACATTCACTCACGCCATCTCTCTCTCTCCTCTTTCTTTCTCCCTCTCCGCTCTTCTTTTCTCTCTTTCCCTCTCTACCCCCTCCACTCTCACTTTCTCCAGCTCGCTCTCCCAGCGGTGTTTCTACTGTGGGTGCAAAGGGTCCCAGAGCACTTCCAAGGCCCAGCTCCACCCACTTAGATACCATCCATAGTAGGAGATTCGCCATTGCATATACCAATGTTAGTTGCACATGTTTATGAATAACTTGTGCGCGATTTGTTGGCCTGGCCAGATTTATTTTCTCCCCATTGGAACCCCTTAATGATTCTTTATCAAGGTGTATGCCTATACTACTGTGACTGACAAGTGTGACGAATGTCTATACAGGTTTCAGCCGGCGTGATGTATAAATATAACACGGCATACGGCTATAAATTGGATCATGCTATACCTTACAAATGATGAATTTATTACCGAGTGACAGGTATACGATACCAGAAAATTGTTTCATTTTCTGTCCCAAAGACTAAGAATAAATTATGTTGGAAATGTAAACACAAGCATGTACTGTAACCCCGTGTAGTCCTGCGTTCTACTATCTGGTTCTACAGAGACAATAAGGTCCTTAGTAAGACATGGCACCGGAATACGTACAGCAAATACAGATTTATTTATGTATTTAAATATTTGTTTCTTATACCGCGCAGATCTTCATTAAGGGGGTGATTCAGGTTTGATCGGTCCTCTGCGAAATTGCTGCAGGGACAGATGTTCCGGGGAAGCGCATGCGTATCTGGGCATGCCCACAAAAACGCTGGGTGTCCCCATGTGAACACAGGGCAAGTTGAAGCCTGCATGGGGCTGGCGCCACTTGACGTCAGCGCCCGGCCCGAATTCAGACATCTCTGAGCCAAATAAAAGTCAGCCTGTACTGAATTTGCGAACGGGGAAAAAAAATATTGAATGATTTTTCGTCCGTATGCCCGTATGCGAATGGACGTGTAAGCGTACACACCCATTGGTATGCCAGCGCGGGCATTTGGTTGGCATAGGGGGGCAGGCGTTCGCTCCACCAGCAGTGTTTACCCGCATGCTAGGCAGCAAAAGAACACTGTTTAGAGAGAGGATCTGAATCAGAGCCTACAGATGGAGCGCCTCTCGTTCAGTGCTGGGGATCGCCAGAATGTCCCCACTGGCGATTCCTGGCGGAGAGGCGTTCCATCTGATTGGGACGCGGGAGCATCTAACACGCACGTGCCTCCCAGTTTTTCGGCGGTGGGGGTCGGAAACCCTGCCCGTCTCCGTTTCAGGGAGACAGGCAGGGTAAGGGGGGGGGGGGGTGCAGGGAGGAAGTGGGGACCGGCGGGGACCGATGGGGAGCTCCGTCGGAAAGGGGAGCGTCTCGTGCACGCGCGTACCCTTCCGGTGGCTGGCGTTTAGCGCTCCGACCGCCAGACCCCCGCTAGACAAGACGGGCTCCAACTGTATGTGCAAAGGTAAATAAACCTTCAAAGAATGGTCTAACGCCAAAGATAAGGGAACCAGTAAACCATACCGGCGGTTAGCAATACCGACACTGGGATGCCGTGAAAAATATTAGCCAGTTAAGTGATGAAAAAGAAATTTCACAATCTGTAAACGTTTAGAAATAAGCATTGTCCAAGAAGAAAATCTTTTTGCTCAGAGAACTCTGATTCTTCACTAACAAGACTGATTGGATGCGTTTTTCGGCAGACACTTATAATGTGTGAGATACTGTAAGTAGATTTGTTTTGTCTGGAAATCAGTTTTCCAGTAGAACATCTTGTCTCCCAGCTTACTGCATCTTTACTCACCTCTGGCGCCAACGCGTTTCTTCCTTCATCATTTCTGCTATCTCCAAATTATCCCAAATGAATCCAAACAACTGCTGTCATTGTGCTTAGCCTATTACGTGTGACAAGACAGATGGGCTCTTCCTGCAAATACAGTTGGAAAGGATGTACTGGTGGGAATCACATATCGGCAGGTCTTACCGGGTCACTCAAGCCAACAGCAGAGGAAAACATTGAGACAAGAAAATGCCGGAGGTACAGTATGAAAGTTTCCTTTGTACGGCGACATGCGAGTGGGAGACTTGCCTGCCCTATTGGGGGACAAGTACATATTGTTCAAGGACAAGACACAGGGCCAGATGCCTTAAGCTTCAGAAGTATTAAAATGGAGAGTGATAAACAGCCAGCCAATCAGCTCCTACCTGCCATGTCACAGACTGTGTTTGAAAAATGTCAGGCAGCAGCTGATTGGTTGGCTGTTTATCACTGTCCATTTCATCACTTTTGAAGCTTAGTGCATCTGGCCTAACATATTCCAAGGGCAACAAAATAATATAACAAGAACAAAAGAGTTATCAGGGTACTTGTTTCCTAGAACGGCGCCCACGATATTGATCTTAGGCATCGCAAGCAAAAAAATTGCGACGGTTGCATCGCATGCGGCCAAAAAATCGCATGCGATGCAACCAACGTGATTACCGCGATTTTACATAGGGAACAATGTTAAATGGCCCAATTGACCTGATTTCAAATAGGGAACAATGATAAATGGCCCACAGACCCCAAATAGCCACCCTGAAGTGTGAAATGGCCCCCCCAATTGTTAACGCCACCCCACGATCAACGTCAACCCGAAGCGTGGCGAGCGCAGCGAGCCCGTGAGGGGTTGTGGTACGCGTCCTCCGACCTTTTCATAACCCCACTATCCACGTCGGCGTGGAGTTGAGAACAGAAAGTGTAGCAAGCGCAGCGAGCCATGGAGCCCGAAGCGTGGCGAGCGCAGCGAGCCCCGCGAGGGGCCGCGGATACCTTCACAGCTATACGCGTCCCCTCGCAGGCTTCACATTTAAGTAAATATGCGAGTCTGGGGGAGCGGTAACAAAAATAGTTTTTTTAAATACACTGGATACTGTATGGAATACGGTATTAATATTTACCATACAGATGGTCTGTAGTATAGACTGTTTCACACATTTAAATAACATAAGTGGTCAGAAAAAGGTTACACATATCTCTTATATATTTAGCCAGATCTGTCACTCAACCCTTGTGGAGAACGTTCCTGTGTAGAACAGTTTCATGTGTATGACGTTCCACCCCCTTGACATCACCTCCCCCCGCCCAGCCAGGGCTACAGTACACGCCCACCATCCACCATTACTCCACAGCCACCATCCACCATTACTCCTGCACATCCCTACCCTCTGCCAGAACCCCCGCGACCCCCCTCCCGCGATTTGCGGGACCCCCCCGCGACCCCCCCTCCCGCGACCCCCCCTCCCGCGAATCGCGGGACCCCCGCGAATCGCGGGACCCCCGCGACCCCCCCTCCCGCTAATCGCGGGACCCCCGCGACCCCCCCTCCCGCGAATCGCGGGACCCCGCGACCCCCCCCTCCCGCGAATCGCGGGACCCCCCCTCCCGGGAATCGCGGGACCCCCACGACCCCCCTCCCGCGATTTGCGGAACCCCCGTGGCCCCCCTCCCGCGATTCGCGGGACCCCCGCTTTCCCTCCTCCAGTGATTCGCGCAACCCCCTCTTGTGATTCGCGTGACCCCCGCGACCCCCGCGACCCCCCTCCCGCGGTTCACGGGACCCCCGCGACCACCCCCTCCCGCGATTCGCTGGACCTCTGCGACCACCCCCTCCCGCGAAACGCGGGACCCCCGCTACCCTCCCGCGAATCGCGGGACCCCAGCGACCCCTCCCTCCAGCGAGCCCCCGCCCGCGATTCGCAGGACCCCTGCATCCTCCCCTCCCGCGATTCGCGGGACACCCGCGACCCCCCCTCCCGCGAATCGCGGGACCCCCGCGACCCCCCCTCCCGCGATTTGCGGAACCCCCGTGACCCCCCTCCCGCGATTCGCGGGACCCCGCACCCCCCTCCCGCGATTCGCGGGACCCCCGCTTTCCCCCCTCCAGCGAGTTGCGGGACCCCCCCTCCCGCGATTCGCGCGACCCCCTCCTGCGATTCGCGGGACCCCCGCGACCCCCCTCCCGCGGTTCGCGGGACCCCCGCGACAACCCCCTCCCGCGATTCGCTGGACCTCCGCGACCACCCCCTCCCACGAAACGCGGGACCCCCGCTACCCTCCCACGATTCGCAGGACCCCTGCATCCTCCACTCCCGCGATTCGCGTGACCCCCGCGACCCCCCTCCCGCGAATCGCGGGACCCCCGCGCCCCCCCTCCCGCGAATCGCGGGACCCCCGCGACCCCCCCTCCCGCGATTTGCTGAACCCCCGTGACCCCCCCTCCCGCGATTCGCGCGACCCCCTCCTGCGATTCGCGGGACCCCCGCGACCCCCCTCCCGCGGTTCGCGGGACCCCCGCGACCACCCCCTCCCGCGATTCGCTGGACCTCCGCGACCACCCCCTCCCACGAAACACGGGACCCCCGCTACCCTCCCGCGAATCGCGGGACCCCAGCGACCCCTCCCTCCCGCGAGCCCCCTCCCGCGATTCGCAGGACCCCTGCATCCTCCCCTCCCGCGATTCGCGGGACCCCTGTGACCCCCCCCTCCTGCGATTCACGGCACCCCCCGCCTACTGCGATTTGCGACCCCCCCTCCCGCAATTCGCGCCGCCCCCTCCTGCGATTCACGGAACCCCCCGTTGCGCCCCCCTCCTGCGATTTGCGGGCCCCCTCGGCACTTCTCGCGATTTGCGACCGCCCCCTAATTCACACATTCGGGGACCCCACCTCCTGCGATTCATGCCCCCTCACGCAATTCACGGCACCCCCCACACCCCCCTTCCTGCGATTCGCAACCCCCCCTCCCGCGATTCACGAAACCCCCCGTAGCGCCCCCCTCCCGCGATTTGCGGGCCCCCTCGGCACCTCTCGCGATTTACGACCGCCCCGTAATTCACAAATTCGGGGACCCTCTCTCCCGCGATTCATGCCCCCCTCACGCAATTCACGGCACCCCCCTTCCTGCGATTCGGAACCCCCCACGACCCCCCCTCCCGCGATTCATGCCCCCTCCCTCGATTCACGGACCCCCGCACCACCCCCCTGCGCCCACCCTCCCTTGATTCACGCCCCCCTCATGCAATTCACGGCAACCACCCACACCCCCCCTCCTGCGATTCGCAGTCCCCCCACGACCCCCGCCTCCTGCGATTCATGACCCCTCCCGTGATTCACGGACCCCCGCACCACCCCCCCCTTGACTCACGGCACCCCACGCGCCCCTCCCGCAATTCACAGTCCTCCGCAACCCCCCCTCCCGCAATTCACTAACCCCGACAACCCCCCTCCCGCAATTTGCGGACCCCCTTCCCACGATTCAAGCCCCCCCGCGACCCCGCCCACGATTTGCGGACCCCCGCCCCCTCCCGCTAACCGCGGATCCCCACACACCACCCCCCCTCCCGCAATTTGCAGACCCCTCTGACCCCCTTCCGGCTATTCCACCCCCCAGCAGACCACCGCGGCCCCCGCTCCCGCATTTCACGTACCCCCGTGACAATGGGGGATCCTGAACCACCACAAGCAGGTACCGCCCCTAGGTGGGAAATCCGGCCCTGGCTGCCGCACTGCAGGTTTCCCCACTGCCCTCTGCACCAGCGCCACAACTTTTATCAATGTCTTGCCCACATACCACTATTATACAGCCTCCTGCTCTCATGCACGCTCACTCCCTCCCAGTGAGGGTTTATGGCCGATGTTGAATACTTTTGCCATCAATGTGGGAGGACACTGCCCTGCCTCCTGTTCTCCTGCCCCGTAACTTCCGCCAGTGGAGACCCGCTCACCCTGTGTTGCCCACATTCCCCTATCATGCTTTACCGCCCAGCCTCTCATGCACCCTAACTCCCACCCAGTCGGAGGAGACACTGACTCCTGTATTTCTGTGCTGCCACGCTGGACCCTCACCCACTGGCAGAAGCTGCACAGTGTCCACCACCCTCTTTAGTCCCCCGTATGCCCACACACCCCTATCACTACCCAGCTTCCTGCTCTCCTGAACCGTAACTTCCACCACTGGGTAATCGCTGACGCTGTGTTGCCCACATACCCCTATTATGCCTCATATCCCAGCCTCCTGCTCTCATGCACCCTAACTCCCACCCAGTAGGAGGAGACACTGACTCAGGGCCACCGTCCGGTACTCCTGTGCTGCCACGCTGGACCCTCACCCACTGCCAGAAGCTGCAATACAGGGCATCTTTCATACAATTCTAACCATATTTCTCACAATACAAATGTTCACAAATTAAGGGGCGTAGCCCCTTACGCCGGTGTGAAGAGCGCCCGTAGGGCGCGATGAATCACCTAGTAATAAATAAATACATAAACATAATAGAACCAATACTGAACTTTATAAGCTCACAATCTCCCACTTCATAGTAAGGCTCCTGTCTCTTCCCCCTGGCAGCTGCTCTCTGGTCCTTTCCGATGTTTGAGGGCTCCTCAGAGCCACACATACAGTAAATGTGGTAGAAGAAGCTGGTACACTGGGCATGTGCAGCAGCTCCGCTCAGTCCCTTACACTGCATGATGTGGTGGCAGCTCTATTGATCATATTATATACCAGTGCTATTGTCATAATTTAAGGCACATTCCAAGTGGAGGGGGGATTCCAGGCAACCAGAAACCTCCTCTGCCTTTGCCAATAAACTCGATCCCAATGCGCAACACAGCGGCATTGAAATCCAATAGAACAACAGACTGTGCAAGCAAGACTGTATAGTAAATGTCTGTACTATATAGTCTAAATCTAATGTGTACATGGCGCCGTGTGATTCAAACCCTATTTGATCCTTATCGAATCGGGATTGAATAGACAGCTCCCGTGGTATAATACATATTGTATACGGATCAATTCCAAGCAAGACTCTGGAGGTTATTGCAGTTCATTTGCAAAGCTGCGAAATTCGATTCAACCAAACACTGGCCACCGCCCGCACCAACAAGTTCGCCGCACCCGCTCGCACCAAGTGGCTGAACATGTGCAGAAAAGTTGCTCAACATTGTGCTGTCGCTCAACATTGCTCCCCTGCACGAACACGCGAATGATTCATCTCTCCAACATATATTTGTTGAAAAATGTGATCAGACGTAAAAACCCTGATAAGAACCGCAAGCAGGTGTGTTGCCCAAGAAGCACATTGTCATCCAGAACAAGCAGCCAGCATCCAGATGGTACACCGAAACTGTTTAATATAAGAACAGAATAGACCAAAATGTACAAGTCTTTCTGCAGCGCAAGTTTAAGTGGTGAGGATTTGTAGCAGAACAATTCATGCTGGGAAGGCTCATATCAACCGGCCACGGTCACTGGGGCTTATCCGTACAGGCATGGGAGGAATGTAAATACATCATTGCCGTTACATATTCCTCTAGGGGGTTTATGTCATCGGGAACTTTATAGATTTGTGTTGGACGTACTGGGGATCACATATAAATGACAGGGACCGTATGTTTCTGAACACTGGATGAATGTGAATTCTGTGCTCTGCGCCGGTTGCCAAGTTAGTAAGAAGACAGAACATTTAGCTGTCATTTACGTTCTCATTACAGTCTTCTCCTGTCTGATGGGCGCCTCCCTACAACAGATGGGGACTGGCGAGACAGTCCCTATCTATGACTTGTTGAAAATAAATTTGGATCTAGTTGGATCTAACTAACAAAGGGCCCTATTCAGACATGTCCGTTAGGCTGCGTATATTTACTGTCTAGCAAGCGGGTAAATGCTTCCCTGCCAAACGCACGCATTGTGGAGGCACAGAGTGATGAGAGGAGTCTAATATACCATAACCCATCACATCACACTTGTAGTCAGCAGACAGCACATACATGGCAGCATTGTGGAGGCACAGAGTGATGGGAGGAGTCTGATATACCATAACCCATCACATCACATGTGTAATCAGCAGACAGCACATGCATGGCAGCATTGTGGAGGCACAGAGTGATGGGAGGAGTCTGATATACCATAACCCATCACATCACACGTGTAGTCAGCAGACAGCACATACATGGCAGCATTGTGGAGGCACAGAGTGATGGGAGGAGTCTAATATACCATAACCCATCACATCACACGTGTAGTCAGCAGACAGCACATACATGGCAGCATTGTGGAGGCACAGAGTGATGGGAGGAGTCTGATATACCATAACCCATCACATCACATGTGTAGTCAGCAGACAGCACATACATGGCAGCATTGTGGAGGCACAGAGTGATGGGAGGAGTCTGATATACCATAACCCATCACATCACATGTGTAGTCAGCAGACAGCACATACATGGCAGCATTGTGGGGGCACAGAGTGATGGGAGGAGTCTGATATACCATAACCCATCACATCACACGTGTAGTCAGCAGACAGCACATACATGGCAGCATTGTGGAGGCACTTATTGATGGGTGGAGTCTACAATTGACAATTAAACAGATTTTCCAGACTCCTTGAATCACTGACTGAGATTAGAAAAGTCATCAGCCTGATGGTCAGCAACATGGAGTCGCGACCCCATGCTGAGAAGGTCGGGACCCACTTTGGGGTCAGGACACACAGTTTGAGAACCGCTGCTGTATAGAAAATATAATTCCATTTTCTTGTATGATTCCGGAAACATCAATCTGTTAGTTGTTTTTGAAATATATTGTAATGGCTGATGCTGAATAGATTTCAAAAGATTTGAGTCTTCAAACGAGATGATGTCTTAGTAGTCCTTGATCTCGAGGGGCCCATCTGCCAACCTGTCATAGTCTGACTTGAGAAACTTTTTATTTTTATTTTCAAAGTTGAGCTCAATCATTCCTTTCACAACGTTTTTGATCATTCTTGTGGCAGGGAATTACATAAACCATCAGCATCACATGCGCCACATATTTGTATTGTTGCATACCCTCCAACATGACCCATTCCATTAGGTACAAAATTCTCTGTTTCTGGACTTCCCTGCCAGTGGCAGTTGCAGATGTGAGGCTGCAGCACAGTCCAATATTCAAAGAGGGGAGCCACACCAACTGCCACCCCAAACATCACTGTCCTGGACTCACTGACAGTTGATGTGACCCCCCTCTTTGAATTTTGGACTGTGCAGGAGCCCCACCTCTATAATTGCCACTGGTAAGGAAGTCCAGGAACAGAGCATTTTGTACCTAATGGAATGGGTCATGTTGGAGGGTATGTTGTTGTACAATTGTATTATCGCTAGATACCACTGTATCAGTCATGTATCAAATCCTTATTTGGGTTACTTGATATTAATACATTTTTGACTCTAGATTCAGTTTGCTCTAGATTATTCCTCTTGCATACATTTCCCTACATATGTGTTTGACTATATAAAGGGCCTCATTTAGTTTGGCTCAAACATTGCAGCTTACCGAGTGCCCACCCCCTTCTGCTGCCGATTCTCCATGGTAACATGCAAGGTGATGTGCAGCAGGAGCCCATCCAGTATGCCTCGCGACCATCGATTGATTTCTCCTGCCTTCGCAAATAGAAGTCAGTGAAGAGTGACTTTTATCTGCGAGCCCTATGATGAAGACTGGGTGGGCAGTTGACATCCTGCGATGTCAGCTGCCCGCCCCGACCGGCATCGTCCCACCTGTGTGGCCATGGGTACACCCAGAATTTTCGTGGGGCCACCCATAAAACGCTGGACATTGCCATGGTCCATGGAACGATGCATTTAATACAGTGCTGTCTTGTACAACTCACAGCCCTCCTCCATTCTGATGAAGACGTGTGAAGTTTCTGATGAAGACGTGTGAACATGATGAAACGCGTTGAGCCATATCTCCATTTTGTTCCAGCTTGTACCATTGAGGGAGCAAACCAGACTTCCATCCACTTTTCTCTGGACCAGTTCAATCTTCATTTATTGGATCCTACAATCTCAGACTCCTTATTGCAGCGAAAAGCCAGGTATTCTTTTACCATCAAGTCTGCCTATATGCTTCTGCCTTCTGAGAGAATTTGGATCCTCTACTAGGTCCTCACCGGGACACTTCCAATATATTCTCCAGTTAGGAGATTTCACCATTTCATGCTCACCCAGTCTGGTAATTATGCAATATTTTGGTGCAGTGAAAATGTTACGATCTCTCTTCACGGAGTCATCACGCTAGCGGGAACTTATTCATATTTTAATAATTTTCACCTTTTTTACATATTTAATTTTTTTCTTTTAGAGAATTCTCT
Organism: Crinia signifera; assembly: GCF_055691185.1. Classification (NCBI taxonomy): domain Eukaryota; kingdom Metazoa; phylum Chordata; class Amphibia; order Anura; family Myobatrachidae; genus Crinia; species Crinia signifera. The sequence goes on from NC_139221.1 coordinate 314,756,322, forward strand.
AATTATTATCATTTGTTACATGTCAATATTATTTATTAAATGTGGATTCATTTTTTCTAAGTGTCAAATTATTCATTCAAACCCAAGCGCTGTATATACCTTTTTCCTATAGTTACATATTCAGGGAGCTTTACACCCTCCCTCAGGGCCGGACTGGCCATCTGGCACTTCTGGCAAATGCCAGAGGGGCCGATTGCCATATGGGCCAATTTCTTCTTGCAAGGTGGAGGCTCCGCTTCCCGATCGGCGCACAGAGAGAGCCGCTGGAACCGTGGTGGGTGCGTTGTCTCTCTCTGTGCGCTGCTGAGGTCCAGGAGTGGCATCATTCGCCACTATTCCCCATCTCTCCTGCAAGTCAGGAGAGGCAGCGCATGCATGTGTGCATGTGCCGGTGTCTGCACGTGCGCGACAAAGGTTGCGAGCGTGCACAAATGCCAGGGCCGATTCGGCGGCCCAGTCCGTCGCTGCCCTCCATATACAGCAGCTGTAGCTACAATCGTGGTACTTATTTCCTACAGCATCTTAGATGATGGATATCATTTTGCATTAAAGTTTAGGCAGGGCACCAATAGAGTGTTGCTCCTTATGAGCTATTGAGTAACTCACTTGCTAATACTGTCATCTAATGGGAATGCCGTCAGCAACAATACTTGTGCTGTGAGAGGACATCCAACATTACTCCCTATACACACCCATCTATGGAGGTCCAGGAAATACTGTGATGTTGCTATGCTGTAATTATACGTGATGGGCACATCCCTGCCACGGTCCGCATATAACTGCTGCTTTGTGAATGGATTTTGGGTACTTGTTTCCTAGCATGGCGCCCATCGCATCGCATACCATAAGGCATACGATGGTATGCGATGCGATGTTACGCGATGGCAGCCGATGTTATACAATTTTTAATTGTATACCATCGCATTGTATGCCATTGTATGGCATATACAATGGTATACGATTTAAAATTGTATAAGCACCCTAATGGGTGTTTTCGATGTTAAATGTGCCCCCTATAAGATAAATAATTATATAAGCACTGTAATGGGTGCTTACAATGTTAAAAGCACCCCCACGGCACCCGTACTATCAACGCCAACCCGAAGCGTTGGCGTTGATAGTGGGGGTGGTGTGGGGGTGCATTTAACATTGTAAGCACCCATTAGGGTGCTTATACAATTAAAAATCGTATAGGGGCTTATACAATTTAAAATCTCATCTCATCGCATCGCATCCCATATACCCACATGCGATGCGATGAGATGCCATACAACTTAATATCGTGCGCTCCGTGCTAGGAAACAAGTACCAGATTTTGTATAAACACCCATTCGCAGGTTAGCGTACGGGGCCAATATCATTGGTTTGTCGCCGACCATCAAATGATTTTTTAATCTTGTAGCATCCAGTGTGAGAGCATTTTTTTGTAGGTACTCCCAGTAAACGCTGGGTGTCCCCATGCAACAGCCCCCTGCACGCCTTGCCCCCCCCCCCCACACACACACACACACGTGGATGTCTCAGCGACTATGCAAGTCGTCAAAGGCGGCCGTACAGCAGCCTCATGCGCATATGCGACTATGCACAGAGGCTAATCATCGGTCCCCGATGCGAACGTTACGGGGACCGAACCGATGAGAATCAGGCCCTTAGTTTCAGTGGCCCTTTAATAAGAAATACTGTAAATAGGAGAATTCTACAGAGTAAATTGTGTTTCCTTATTCCTTTTTAGAATGGTTTCAACGGCAACTGTGTTCACTAGGTTCCTACGGACCTGCAAGAGCAGCACAGGAAAACCTTATGGTAAAGTCATCCATCACCGTTACCCAATGCTACAGAATGTCGGATGTAAAACCACCACAAGGCTTTGTACTGTAAGGAGCATTGATTATGTAATTAGAAATGTTTTACCTTGCAGTGTGAATAACATTGCTAGTGTTTTTAGGAAATGTACTATACAATCTCTAGACAACAATGACTTTGGCCCTTATTCTGATCGGTGCGGCCCGATCAGAATATGCGGCCGCAACCGTGCAGGCGAATCCCCGCCTTCCATACGGATCGCCACCTGCCGTCCGTATGCGGATATGTGGCGATCCGCATGAAATTGGACGGGGATACGCCTCCTCCGTCTTGGGAGCAGCCCCTGCATTCGATGGTCGCCGAACATCGAATGCAGGGCCGCACGCTCCACCAGGTCCCGCAACACAAGACCACACGGACACTTGTCCGTGTGAAATCATGTATGGGGGCGGGCAGCTGACATCCGGCGATGTCAGATGCCCGCCCCGTACCCACGCGTCACGGCCTCATTACCATGCATACGCCCCGCGTTTGCATGGGAACGCCCATGAAACGCGGGCGTATGCATAGGGTAATGAGGCTAAGTAGCCCCTCACGCCCCTCTACGCCCCCTGTGCGGCGTATAAAGAATCCGTGCGGCGAAATCGCCTGCACATGCGCAGAGTGACCTCTGCACATGCGCAGACGATCAACATCGGCGGTCCGTCCGCATGCGGGAATTTCCGCACCGATCAGAATAAGGGCCTTTGTTTTACGATAACCTTTACGGCTCATTCAGATAAAATAGTGCAGACAGCTTTGAAATGCGCCACCTTTAATCTGTTTAACTTTCTGAGCCCTAATTGCTATATAATGAATTGAAAAATCTTAAATGGATATTTCTGACACATCCAGGTAAATTACTAATCCCTGACCTCCCATCCATATTGTATTTACTTAGCCCAGCTGTTTTGTAACTTCAGCACAATTGCCTGAGACTCCTAGAGTCATGAGTGAGTTTCTCCCACCTATGACAGCCACTCACTGTTCCCTTAGTGTTTTATAAACACACCGGTACTTAGGATGCCGCTTGGTTTTAAACCTCAAGCAGTAGAAGCTTATGCAAATGGATGGATAAACACTAAAAATTGTCTGGAGTAAGGACTGAATAGAATACAAGTGAACAGCACTGAAAGGGAGACTCCCAGTGGAAGGCTACATGGAGACGCCCAGTGGAAGGCAACATGGAGACGCCCACTGGAAGGCATCCTAGGTTGTCACAGTGAAGCAAGGTATTTTTTAGCTTGCAGGTGGCAGAGTGAAGTGTTAACATATGCTGATAAAGGCAGCGTAATAGTCTCAAGTAACAAAAGGCCGGAGCAGGGTCCCAATCACCACTGGATTCTCCAAAGGCACAGACATGGCAGGGAACTTGCAGGAAATACACCAGGGTCCAGGAATCCAGAACGCAGACCTGCGACTTACATGGAGGTATAAGCTGTAACTGGCAGAGTGGTACAGGATTGACTGCCTTTTAACAAGAAATAGCACCAATCAGAGCAGGCAGTGTGGGAAGGTCCCTTTAAAGAATTAGTCCCTGAAGCAGTAGTGCAGCCAGAGCCGGACTGGCCATCTGGCTCTTCTGGCAAATGCCAGAAGGGCTGATGGCCTTGTGGGCCAATTTTGTGCAAAAATGTCACCGCAGCATTATGACGTCATCTGGCCGCTGCCTCCCTGTCAATCACTGTGCGCCTTGCCGCGTCATTTGCATATTGCATATCATGACGCGGCGGCCACACCTGAGCACACTGCGCTGCCTGCAGTACTGGCCGCTCATCACTGTGCGCCCGCATCCCCGCCCAGCATTAGTGTATTGTCCTCATGACAATGGCCGCTGTCTCCCTGTCCAGCATTAGCGTATTGTCGTCATGACACTGCAGCACTGCCATCCAGGGAAAGTCCTGAGGGGGGAGCTGAGGGGCAGTCACTGTCAGAGTGTCAGACTCATCAATCATGGTGGGCGGGAGAATCTGCAGCAAGCCACGATGGCGGGGTGGCGGTGCTATTAAAGAGGGCCAGACAGAGCCAATCACATGGGCCCTTATTCTGATCGGTGCGGATATTCCCGAATTCTTACGGTGCGGTCCGCATGCCACGGTGTGCTGCCGCGTGCGGCCATCGTCCGTAGAAACGCCCACGTGTCCTCCGCATTCGGACGGACTCACTCTTTAAGAACAGGGCGTGTTTACGGACGACATACAAACCATACGTGTGCGGGGGAAACACTCCGATTCTGCACGGTATTACAGAGTATGCACGGGAATCCCGCATCCAAACGGGTGGCAAGCGGTGCTTCCGCACGGAAGCGGTGTATTTACGCCAAACTACCAACTATTATGTCTATTCTGCAATACATCACATGACCCACTTATTCAATTACCTATCCTCATACAAAAATGCTTATTTGGAATTGGAATCAATTAGATGCCAATATATCCTTACAACCATGCCTAACACATGCATTGCACACATTAACCCTTACAGCAATTGAAGTGCAATGGTTTGTATTAGACCCTGTGTAAAATATTATAAACAATCTACACATATACTGTTTAACATGCAAATAAAACCAACAACTTTGAACTTGCATAAAACATTTATTGTCTTGGAAATTTAACAATTAAATAGAAAAGGATAAAATAAACAATTATAGCAGCAAATCTCGGAGGTCCTGTAGATCGGCTATTAGGAGCCGCAAATGGTGGCCCATCCGCAGGAGGGCCCCACGAACCCCCTCATCTGCCGGTGTTGTGGCATCTGTGGGCATGTCAAAGGGGAAAAAATTAGTCATGATATTCATGCATACATTTCACATACTGCTACATAAATTGCAGAAATGCTAGGTGACATGTGTATATATATATATATATATATATATATATATATATATATATATATGTAGAGAGATAGAGACACACATAGATAAATAGATATGACACATACATATATACATACATACATGCAAACTTATTTACTACATACTGTGTTTTTGTCCCTCTACCCTTTACTCTGCAGAAGACATAACAGTCATAGTGTTTCTTCTCATTCACAACCCACCCATGACTAACCAATGACAAGCATGTCATGGCCTCCGTCAATAAGAACTTGTCACAATCTCCTCAGTCTAAGTTCAGTGATGGTTCGTGGCATGGGAGTTATGCAAATGTCAGGAATGCACAGTACACATCCTCAAAATCATAATTCAGTCTAAACCAACCTACAATTCTGTGAGGGCAAAAAAACAATCTGAACTACAGGGGGTGTTTAGGTAGAGGAGGCTCCAGGGACACTGGCAACTTGTGACTCCATTCCAAGGTAGGCCGGGCCATACTCCATTTATAGCATACATCATATAGTTTATAAATAACATTCAACAAAAAGATAGATTACACTATATGATGGGTCAGAATCGACGCTTGCAGCAGGTGAATTTAATCCACAAATGATACACTCATCCCTTTACTCCAGGATCCTGTTTAACTACAACGGTTATGTGGCAGTCAAAATGGAGCTCCAAGCCATCCCACAAACCTGTGTAATTCAGAGGTGTCCTGGATGAAAGGGATGCCTTGGACACCCCATCTAACCCGTACCTGTATCTGTAGCTACCCACTTTGGGTTCTGTATTAATAGTATTGTAACAAAATTTATCATCACCAGTGCTACATAACAAATACCAGTACAACTACTTCATGTATGATGCATTATGTATACATACCGATCTGTTGGGCCTCCACCGCCTCACACGCCTCCTCCCCCTCGGATTCGGCCAACTCCGGGGCAACCGTGGCCTCCTCAGCCACCTCCTCCGCCACCTCCTCCGCCACCATCACCTCCTCCACCTCCTCCTCCGCCACCACCACCTCCTCCAGCACCACCACCTCCTCCACCTCCTCCTCCGCCACCACCACCTCCTCCACCTCCTCCTCCGCCAGCAACTCCTCTTCCACCTCCTCCACCACCACCTCCTCCACCACATACTCCTCCTCCACCATCTCCTCCACCTCCTCCACCATCTCCTCCACCACTTGCTCCTCCTCCTCCTCCACTTGCTCCTCCTCCACCATCGGCGGCACCTCCTCATCAGGCTCTTGCACCTCCTCCTCGGCCTGGGCTGCCTCGGCCTCTTCCCGTGCCTGTCGTGCTCGGGCTCGTGCTGTGTGGTAGAAACCAAAATCATGGTCAAAGTAGGGTCATTGGGGCACATGTATTAATCCATAACAAGACATACATGGAAGGGTGATAATGTTGGCAAACGATGTTTGAAAGTAGCTCCTTACTGTTAATGGACTCCAAAATGTGACATTTAAGTTATTATGTGATTGTTAGTAATTTGTTCAATCATTACAACCCTGGCATTTATCAATGTTTAACACATATTAGATCTGGCACATTGTATGCATCAGAATCATGAATGCTATGTCATTACATATAAAAGGCACATGACTGCATGTTAACCAGGAAGAAGCACACATAACAGTCTATGGACTTTTAAACCCATGGACACCCACTTATCATGAGACAATTGTTATTGTTTATATATGCTATGATGTCAGTGCGAAATTTCCTAGCTAAAATACTCACAATCAGCTATCTCCCTCCTAATCTGTTGGAGAAGCTGGGGCTGGCGCCTGCGGAGGTCTGACCAGCGCCTCTCTAGCTGGCCGATGGTCCTCCGCACCCGAGTGCGGGCGAAAATCCGGCGCTCTGCCGCAGCATAGGCCCGCCGCTTCTGGCCATTTGTTATAAACGGCCCTGCACGGCCCAGCCTTGTCTCCATGACGGAGACCAGAGCCCTCAGTTCCGCAGGTGAAAACGGCTCTGCCCTGCGTGTCTCCGCCATGTTAACAATGGCATCAATCAACCAATCATGTGGTGGCATTGGTTTATCACAGTTATTTGTGTTAATAACTTTATTGTTCATCTTTACATGAACAGCGTCTCTGCGCCAACACAAATGGTGACAACTTCGCATGCATTCAAAACGGTAGTGCTGATGTATGGCAATGAACAAATCTGATATATATAAAACACAGTGTGTATGCACTTAGCAAATCCAATAACGCCTCGCTCCGCCAAGCAACGCGTGCTATAGCTTAGCAACGCCTAGCTGTACTTAGCATTACTTACTCTATGCATCTATGTGTATGCGTACATTTATGTTTAAAAGACACATACACATACTTGCAGGTATCCTGAGTCCAGCATTATACACCAGCGCTGGCTGCCTGCCTGCCTGCCTGCCTGGCTGCCTGCCTGCCTGCCTGCCTGCCTGGCTGCCTGGCTGCCTGCCTGCCTGGCTGCTCCTTGAAATTTTTAAACATGTTAATAAATTCCAATATCATATATATATATATATATATATATATATATCTGCAAACAAATCATACATCAACACAGAAAAAAGTCCCCACCACATTAGAGAATAAATCAATGTACTCACCAGACATCAGGGATAGTATCAACTACAATAATGAAGATATAACAAACACATAAGATCCCTTGCACAAGGTATAATAATGAGCACCTATATTGTACTTCCACCAAAACTAAGCACATATGATAAATATCTACTATTTCTTTGCCATTAGGAGGGCAGGCTGGCTAATTGTCGTTTTGTAACACTGACAACTAACACACTGTACTTATTTGAAGGGGTGATTTTTACAACAATTGGTGTGTTCTGGTCAACTATATAAAATGTACCTGAAGAATCTTTGCGCCACAGAGTCCCGCAGCTGGTATCCCCTCCGGCATTCAGGGGCGCGGGATGGGCGCATGGGCGGATCTTGCGGCTCAGATGGAACCTCCCACTCATCAAAGGGTATCTCACGCCGCACAGCAATGTTATGGAAAAATACACACAGGCCCACGATCCTCGACACCATTTCAGGCGCATACTGTAAGTCAACACCAGTGCGGTGGAGCACTCTAAATCGACCCTTTAAAAGGCCAATTGAGCGCTCCACCACTTGCCTGGTGGCAACATGCGCCTGATTGAATGCCTCCTGTGGGCCCGGTGGTGGGGAGCTGTACGGCGTAAGTAGCCAGGGCGTACATGGGTAACCGGAGTCACCCAGAACCCACGCATCACGGCCTTCCAGCTCTTGTAGTCTTTGCCAAATCCCGGTTTGTCGGATGACATGAGAGTCATGGGCACTTCCGGGAAACTTCGAGTTGAAGGCGAGAATTTCCATGGATGGGCCACATACCACCATCACGTTCAGTGAGTGGAACAATTTGCGGTTCCTATATATCTTCTCACTTCGAGATGGAGGCACAAATGGTACATGGGTGCCATCCACAGCCCCTATCACATTAGGGAAGCCAGCAATTTGATGGAAGGCCTGCTGGCTTCTGCGCAGGGTCTCAGTGGCAAATGTCATGGCCATGAAGTGCCCCTTGCGCCTAAACATGGCCGACGTCACACGCCTCAGGATTCGGCAGAAGGCCGGCTGAGATATTCCAGCAAGTACTGCCACTACTTGTTGGAATGATCCTGAGGCGCAGAAATGCAACACCGCCAGCAGCTGTGTGTGAGGCGGAATTGCTGTCGTGATCCCGTGAAGAGGTTCCAGATCACTCTCAATTAACGAGAGCAGATCCAGAATGACATGTGGCGGTAACCGGTACCTAGTAAGTACCTCATCATCGGGCATACCAAACAGAGTCACCCGTGTGCGATAGATTCTAGCACGTCCTGGCCTCCTTGGGCGACGAGTGGGGAGAGCCGCAAGTGCCCTTAGCCTCCTTTCCATGAATGCCATCATTGCTTCAGCAACCTATAAAGAAATGAACATAAATAATGATGCACCTATGCACATAATGGCCATATCCGACAACAAATAGATTTGTAGGCTTCAATACGTACAATAGATGGCCGCCCCGTCAAATAGCGAAGATCCATTTGACTCTATAATGATGTAACAATAATATGAACTCAATACACACCGTCCTAAACACACAGATGCTTACAACATCGAACTACTAAACACTACTTGAGTATCAAAGGTGTCTGCATTTGTTGCTGACATCATGTACTCTGACACATTTCACCTATTGCTGGGACATGTTGTCCTGCAATAGATGGACACACACAGGTTTAAGACCTGTGAGTGAAATAGTGAACATGTGACATGTTGCAATAATGCTACAAACACTTTGCTGGCCCAACAATGTGTAGTCAGTGAGGCAATGGTGCATACATTCATACACTTACATTGTTAATGGATATCATATCTACAAGGACCATGGAAGAGCTTACCTTAGACCCTGACAAGTACAGATCTGGAGACAAATGATTCTAGCAGCAATTCACTATTTATAGGCCTCTCACATGTGTTGTCTATAACAGTAGTGATGAGTATTGCATGACTTGTGGCCTGGATTTTCTAAGGGATTGGGCTACTTTTAGATTGCAATCAAACTCAACAATACCACAGTAGTCATGAACCAAATGTCATGTCATGCTACCAAATAGCATGTATATTGTGCGATAGTCACAGGTGTATCAGAAGATTCTATGCAATGTTAGAATTGGTGACCAATATTTCATGTACAAGTTTCGCCAGGTTTTACACAATGGCATTTCCGCAACGTATGCGGCGCGAAAAAACAGCGCCGTACGCAGGCGGCCGTTACGCTCGCGCACGGAACGCAGCTGCCGCTGATGTACGCCAAACAGGATACACAAACAGTATATAAAGGTGTATTAGAATGTGACAAAGTTGCTGCTAACATGTCTGGATCCCAATCAGAGGTGGACCAAGAGTTGCAGCTACTTTTTGACAGAATGGACTCCAGCACCTCCTATGTGCCACTGCACAGGCAGCCAGTGGGAAATGCTGAGGCTGCTGGCCCTTCTCCAGCAGGGCAACCTGCACCTGGCCCTTCTCCAGCAGGGCAACCTGCACCTGGCCCTTCTACAGCAGGGCAACCTGCAGCTGCCTCATATGCAGCCTCAGCAGAATCATTTGGAACACAACCGGGGACTTCACAAGATACTACCATGGCCAGCACTTCAAGTACAGCGCCACGTGCCAGTGGGCGTGGGCATGGACGTGGCAAGGGGAAAAAGAGGCCAACAGAGGAACCAAGTTCCCGAAATAAGGCATATGAAGCACAGGAGCTTGCCATCCTGGTTCCGCGAGCACGTGATTGGATTGAGTGTCCACCGGAGAGGCTGACACACACACGCAGATGGAAGATTTGGGAAGACATAACGGCAGAGATTAATGAAGTGGCGCCACAAGTTCGTGAGGCGGAGCATGTCAAGAAGAGGCAAGTTGTTTTGTGATACATGTGCCCAGTAATAGACAAGTAATGTTTGAATTCATGCTCAGATGGATTTGGCAAATGGCCGGTGAGGTTGGTACGATACACAGACATGATTGCCATGTTATTTAGTTGAGAGTTAGAGTAGGGTGAGTGTGAATGTGTATTGTAACGGTTGATATCATACTGTAGGTGAATGTAATGTCATGTTTTTGACATGAAGCACATGTCGTCATATGTAGCACAGAGCAATGGCTGCAACATCAAACATCTGGAGTGACATGTATTAATATGTCAACTTACATTGCAGGTGGCACGACTTCAAAACCAACCTGAAGAGGAAGATGACCAAGCGGTGGGAACACAGCCAGAGATCTGGGGCCGGGCCCATGCCATCAGGCCTAGAGTTCACCCCCCTGGAGTTGATGGCCGAGAGCTGTGTAGCAGTTGAGGAGGTCAGGGGGGTGAGCACGATGGATAGCGAGGCCCCAGCTGAAGTGTTTGCGTCTTTTCTGGAAGGTAAATATTTGTCATGCCATAAGCTTGTGCAAGTAATTATCTTAGAATGTGTCCTAATTGTGTTTATCATTTTCAACAGACACCCCACTGCTTGGTGAAGAGTCTTCTCAGGAGGTGGAGGAGTCCGTGCCACCTGGCCCCAGTGGTAGGCGTGTGCAGCAGCAGCCATCGGGCCAAGCCGATTATGCCAGCTTGTCCCAGATGCTTGGGGACATTAACCAGCAGGGAGAGTTGGCATCAGAACAGATGCGTAGGACCGAGGAGATCATGGCGAGCTTGGTCAGCACCCAGCAGTCCATCGCTGGGAGCATGCAGTCCATGGCTGAGGCGCATCAGGCCATGGCTGCAAGTGCTCAGGTGCTGGCCGAGCAAGCCACGCGTCAAAATGATCTCCTCCTCCACCATAATGAGCTTATGGTGGAGCTAGTTAACAGCAATAGGGTCCTAATGTCATCTGTTTCTGGTGCATTACCACCTGCAACACTCCCTGCTGGCAGGAGGGGTAGACCATCCACCCCCTCACCAGCATCTGCTCCACCTGCCCAGCATCTGGCCGTGGCCGAAGAGCTGCTGCACAGGCCAAGGAGCCTACCAAGGGCAAACGTGCTCGCAAATGAACTTGTGGCTGCATTAATCTCCACCGTTATGTGGTCCCAACTCTTTCATTGTGCTGTGTGTGTCAGCTTCTTGTGTCCAATCACGTGCTGAGGGTAACCAGATGAGCCCTTGCTTCATATGTCATTTTTGGTTCCCCTGTTGCCCTCTTTTGCCTGCCATTACTGTCAGCTGTACTTGAAGTGATGTTGCTAAGTCCCTTTGTGTTCCAAATGATTCTGCTGTGGCAATGAATGTGTGCAATTATATTTATTTTGGATTATAAGTTATTTTGGTACATTCCTGCCATGGTTTTTGGTATTATTATTTTTTTTTTTTTTAATTGCTTCACAGTTTCATTGTCTGTGAAATGTATTTAAATAAATGTCTTTACTTTACCAAAATTGTGTGGTTTAATTAGTACATGTAGAATACAAATGTGTATTGATAGGATGATCAGTGATGTCCATTCTTAGCAGTTTAAAAGTGTGGGACAAGTACAGCATATGTGTGTGTTTAGTAAAGGTTCCTTGAAGCAGCAATGGTTTCAATTAAAGCACTGACAAGCGTCCTATTAGTGAGTAATGAGTAAAGGAGTCGATTGTATTGGGTTCAGGTGTTAATGCTTGTAGTCATTAGGCGTTCCGTTCGCCTACCGCAAGACCGAGTGGTTTCCGCAAAGCAATACTTGACTTATGGACACCGCACATTTCTATCGGTTTTGGTCGCGTGCATTCGGAGTGCTATCCGAATGCACGCCCCCCAACATAAGTGTACTCCCCCGTGTCCGCCCATGTTTCCTCCCAGTTTTTCCCACTTTGAAACTACGCCCATGTCTCATTCCGCATGACGCCCATAATACGCCCATATTTCCAGACTGATTGCGGTGCACAGTTTTGTACGGGATTTGCCCGATCAGGTACGGAGTCAATGCGTGGCACATGCGTGTTGCGTTCTCCACGCATGCGCAGACGCCGTAAAGACGCTATCCGAAAGTATGCGGAAAAGTACGCATCAATCAGAATAAGGGCCTTGGTGACTGTAGTCAGATCCGCCCTGCAGTGCCAGCGCCGCCCACAGTGCAAACCAAGACTAGTAAGTGTCCTGCTTGTTTTTTGTACATGACTGACTACTAGTCCTTATTCCTACCACTACCCTACCCTCTGAACCTCTGACTTATGTCTACTAGTACTGTTTGTGGCTGCTGCAACCCGCACTGGACATGGCCCATAATAATGTGTAATGGGCATAAAGATTGTGTCATATTCTTTAATGGGCGTTACGGGGTGTGTGTGTCATAATGTGTAGTGGGCATAATGGTGTGTTCCATAATGTGTAATGGGCATTATGATGTGTTCCATAATGGGTAATACCTCCTTTTTCTGATGCCCCGCCCCCTTTTCATGGGGCCACTCCCCCTTTTCACAGCGCAGCAAGGGTCCCCCCTCCTGCAGGTGGGCCTATGTGCTCAAAATGCCAGGGCCGATTTCTGGTCCCAGTCCGGCCCTGAGTGCAGCACATAGCTAACAGCTTCTTGGCTGCTAAGTAATGGGCCCCATACATCAGCAATCACAATTTATGGATTTCAAGATCCAGGGAATTTTTGGCCAGATAAATGGATTTTACAATCTATCTGACTTTGCCCACACATTACAGATTTATTTCAGTGATCGGCAGATTTTTCCATCTAAAGATTGCATCTTCATATCTGGAAATTGCCCCAATCGATTGTCATTTCAGCTGTTCATAATGTAAATAGATGAAGAAGACGAATTGGGAACGCCCACATATATAAAAAAGATCTGCAGATAATACCAGATTATTACGCATGTTTAAAAACCTGATTAAGCAATCGATTGGTGATTTTGATTGGGATTGCCAAAAGGGGGAGCCCACACATCTAAAATTAATTGTTCTCCATATCTGAAAATTGTCACAATTAATTGCTGATGTATGGGGCCCTTAACACTGAGACTATTGGGCCCTGTGCCCAGATGATGCGGTGTCCTGGTTGCCTAGCAACCTCTGGGACCCATTGGGGTCCCGAAAATTAGATCTCTACCACCTCCGAGAGATAGCAATACTTGAATTTACAGTACACAATAAAAATACTGTACCTTGGCTTGTAACTTAGTATTGAGGTTCACAGTTCACAGACACACTTATGTGGAATTAGAGTCTAATATGTGATGCGTGCACTTTGTGAACATAAATTTCTGGCCCAGAAGAATTTCAAGCATAATACTGCCCACAAAAAAATCTCACAGAACCTGTGCCCAATTCTGGATTACCACAATGTATGTGGTACTTTCAGCTAGAAATGAGAATATAAAATGGTTCGGTTGTCTCTGGTGGCTCCTAGTCATCTCCCGTTCAGCTGTCCACTAGGGAGGTGGCTGCTGGGAGGAGAGGTGTCTGATGGGAGATGTAGTTTTTATTGCTGCTGCCTTCAGACAAACAACGACGGGGAGCGGATGTCTCACAGACATGCTCACACACACTCACACAGCGCTTCAGGAGAAGACACCAGTTTGGAAGGTGAATGGGGTAGGCACCACAGTTTTCCACAGTTGAGCGCACAATTGAATACGCTCCTTTGTGCATTTAAAGAAATCACTGTTATTTCTTTGTTTGCTCGTGATGGAAACTTTCTGTTCCATCACTATCTGCAAAGTCATATATTATTTTTAGTGTCGGTAGGGAACCACAGATAAAATTGCAAATGATGGAAACTATTACTAAAAGATTTGTGGCCTTTTAAAAAGAAAAAGAAAGAAAAGCACGGTACTCTTTACCTAGAACGGCGCCCATCGCGACCATCGAATGCACTAAAAAACGGGTGCGATGCGATGCCCGCGATGGCCGCGATTTCCCATAGGGACCAATGTTAAAAGTCAGATTGGACGCGATTTTAGTGTTCAATGCCTCAATGCCCGCGATTTTTACATAGGAAACAATGTTAAATGGGCCACAGAGCCCAAATAGTCACCGTGAAGTCTGAAATGGCCCCCACAATTGTTAACGCCACCTTACGATCAACGTCAACCTGAAGCGTGGCGAGCGCAGCGGTACGCGTCCTCCGACCTTTTCATACCCCCACTATCCACGTCGGCGTGGAGTTGAGAATAGAACAGAATAGACGTGGATAGTGGGGATATGAAAAGGTCGGAGGACGCGTACCGCCGCCCCTCGCGGGCTCGCTGCGCTCGCCACGCTTCGGGTTGACGTTGATCGTGGGGTGGCGTTAACAATTGTGGGGGCCATTTCACAGTTCAAGGGCACTATTAGGGCTCTGTGGCCCATTTAACATTGTTTTCTATGGCCAAATCGCGGGCATTGAGGCATTTAACAGTAAAATCGCGTCCAATCACAGTTTTAACATTGATCCCTATGGGAAAATCGCGGGCATCGCGGGCATCGCGTCGCACCCGTTTTTTATGTACCCGCGATGCCCGCGATTTTTTACCCCCGATTAGCATCGCGGGCGCCGTTCTAGGTAAGGAGTACAAAAAGCACCTCTCCTACAGATTTCCTTCCTTAGGTCAAGGGCATAATACATTGCAATACATGAGAACAGTCACATCTTGACTTTGTATCGTTACATAGAAAAATAACTTAAATATGTATTTGTGGAGTTTCCAGCGGCCCACTAGCATAGTAATGGCTGATTGGCTACAGTTGCAGAGCAATGTTCCCAATGATACACATTGTAGCTACAATACAGTACATTGGAATGTTATGGGGGTGAAATGTAATAGGATGAGAGATTCAGAAAGTGAGAGATTTGGTAAGAAACCTCCAGTTTTTTTTAAAGCGGCAATCACTTACACTGCAAAACCAGTTTGATCCTGCAGTGTAAATGATTGCCGCTTTAAAAAATACTGGAGATTTCTTACCAAATCTCTCACGTTCTGAATCTGTCATCCTATTACATTTCACCCATTATGTACCTGGTGGTCCCCCCTCTTCATTACACCCATCAATAAGCTGTACCGCACTGTCTCAAAGGGGTTATTCAAGTTCACTCGTAAAGGCACAATCACTCTCTAATGGACAAAACCATATCCACTGCAGGTGGGGCTCATGTAATATGCGCAGAGACAGTTAGATTTGGGAGGGGTTTGTACTTCAAACTGATATCTATATTGCAGTGTAAAAATAATGCAGCCAGTATTTACCCTGCACAGAAACATAAAAAAAACAAATGTAACTCTCTCTGCACCTGTTACACCAGCCCCACCTGCAGTGCACATGGTTTTGTCCATTAGAGAGTGATTGTGCCTTTGCGAGTGAACTAGAATAACCCCCTTAGTGTAAAAAAATTCAAGCTACAAATAGAAGTTGCCCATAGCAATCAATAATCTTCTAACTATAATTTATCAATCTATAAATTGACAGGTAGAAGTTGATTGGTTGCTATGGGCAACTACTCTACTTTCTCTCTCTCGAAGGTTCTGTTCATGTTGATCATAGATAGCTTAACCTTTTCATTTGGAATACTGTTGCAAGCAGGGTCAGACCCAGGACAGACCTCTTTTCCATCAAGGAGCCAATCCACCTTATTCACACTGTCAACATTCTAAGCACCCCCCTTTTCGCCAGCGAACCGGCAATATTGCCGGTTTGCTGATGCGATCTGAACAGACCGCACATGTAGGGCAGGGTTGCCGACCCTCCCGGAATTCCCAGGAGTCTCCCAAAAATCGGGTCCCCTCCCGGACCCCCGGAAGGGTGGGCAACCCTCCCGGAATCTGGGGAACCCCCCTGAGCCCCCCGAATCGCGGCATGTAAATGCCGCAGTCCGCGGGTCTCAGAGGAGGGGGCGGAGCTAAAATGGCACAATTGCGTCATTTTAGCCCCACCCCCTCAATGGAGATCAGTCATTTCTCCTATTTCCTGTAATGGGGGCGGGGCTTAATGACATCACAGTCAAGCCCCACCCCCCATCGGGAAAGGAAAGTCTCCTCTCCGGGCTTCTCCCGGAGAGGAGCATTTAAAAATCAGCAACCCTGATGTAGGGTCGCACGGGGACTGAACCGTTTCAAAGTCCCCACATATTACTGTAACTTTAGGGCCCCCGTACACTATGCGTTGTGGGCCCAATTTCACCCGATTCTGATGGATCAGGCTTAGAAATCGGGTGAAATCGGACAAAATTGCATGTGTGTGACTTCCGATCGGAGCCGGTGATCATACGTGCTGCACGTAAGATCTCCCTGTTGGACCCCCTCCCAGAGGCAGGGAAAGCATATTGCATGTGATCCTGCCGCCCATGGGGGATTGGATGCAACGTCTCTGAGGAGAGAAGTCACATAGTGTAAGGGCACAAGTAATATATTCACCTTATTGCCTTTGGCTAAGATCAGGTGTGTGCTATGTGGCTTAAAGTTGGCCCTAGTAGGCAATGAATCCTTGGCCATCAGGCGAGCAGCCTGAACCCAAGCTTCGATGTACCCAGTGCCGTCTGAGCTTTCGATTAAAGGACACTATTTCTGTACTGGTAAGGCACTTTTAACCAATAAACTTAGTTTTCAGACCACACTCTGGTTTCCTTTGCTTTAGTCTTCTGACCAGGCCAGCGCTATTTCCCTGGATGAAATGTTGGGTCTACTTATTTTCTGTACTTTTTTCAGCTTTCTCCGTTTGTTTCTTTGTGTCTCCTGTTTGTGCGGGTTTGAGTAAGACTCTAATGGGCCACCCTCTACCCAAGTCTCCTGAGGTGCTCCCTACTCTCCAAGTACTAGAACTAAAGAATCCGTTCCCAAGGGGGAAGGTTTAGTCATTCTTGAGGAAAAAAGGGTGATCCCGGGTCCTGTGGCAGAATACAGCCTTGCGACAAGGGGTTAAAGTGAGGGGGAACTCGGCAGGACTGAGTTCCACCACCTGTAATGGAAGGGGAACTGAGTTCCACCTGAACCACAGCCCTGGACAGTAGTTCCAACAGAAAAGCCGGTTCCAATTTCTTGCACGGCGTATGTGATGTCATGCTGTCACCACTGCTCAGGTGAATATCAGAGGAAAGGTAGCTGCTGGACAGAAAGGGACAGATATGTGTCTTATGTCAGATATATGAAATGGGCACTTACTGTGGAATTTTTTTGCTAGGGGTACTACTGCTGTGGGCATTATGTGTATAATCAATACTACTATAGGCATTATGTGCAATGGAAAAATCTAAGATACAGCGCTGGATTTTTTTCCTGAAAATAATTTATTCCAAAAATGTATATCAGAATTTTTAATGAATAAAAATATAACACAATGTACATATCATATGAGAATTTTCATGGAATAAAATAGTGTAAAAAAATAATTATAAAAAATGATGATGGATGTGAAAAATCCAGCTAGCATTCAATTATATTATGGAGGATCAATTTTGTGTCCAAATCAACACCAATAAATTATATTAACCAGACGGGTTAGATATCCTTTGTTAAGGAAGACTTGCACAAAGTCCCGGTGATTTCCCAGTAATGGATTCCAATCGTCACTCAATGGTGAGACAATGCAGTTCTTATGGTATGCCAATACCTAGCTTGGTTGCTGCAGAGTAAACTCAATATTGGTTTCCAAGGTGGCGGTGTAAACTGGTCCGGATGGAGTCTGGTATAATGATTCCAAGAATTTGGCTGGAGAAGGTGTGAAATGGAATATCTAAGTGCAAGCTGGAACAGAAATGCTGTGGCTCAACGCGTTTCGGCGTGTTCACACGCCTTCATCAGGAGCTGAAGTGTCATGTGCAAGGGATACTACTGTGTGCATACATGTTAAAGAGACACGTGTCATAACATGAATAAGGAGCACTACTTTGTGCTGTAACATGAATCAGGGTCACTACATGTGGTGTAATGTGAATATGATTGTGATACTGTGTTGCATAATTTAAATTGGGAGTACTATTTTGAGATCACTGTCCCTTTATAAAGTATCAGAGGTATGGCCTAAAGTTTATAGATTGCATGGGGTGCCAAAAACCGTGGCAGTACCCGGGTCTCCACCTAATTGGGGGGGGGGGGGGGTCCGTGGCAGGGTAAATGAGTTCCACCACCTCTCTGGGACCATTTTAAGCCCTGCTTGCGACCCTTACCCCCTAAGAGGCCTATTGGTTATGTGGTCTAGGTCTTCAAGGGGACCCTCCAAGCTTTGGTAAAGGAGGATCTGAAGAGTCCCTCTTCCCATCATTGGGTCTTCTGTCTCCAAGAGAATGGGGAGAAACTGGTTCAGGTTGATAAGTCCACAGTCAATAGGTCGATCACTATTGGTCAACAGGCAAAACATGGACATGCCATAGGTCAACATTAGGTCACCATCCTAATGCATAACTCAAAACTGTCCCTTTTTTGGGGTGGTCCTGCATCCCACCTGGGGCCGGCAGTCTCCCGTGGTGGCGGGGCAGTTGCCTAGCAGAGCAGCAGTGAATAGACAGCACAGCGTCTATGCACTGGAGGCAGAGGGGGGGGGGGGGCATGGCCAGCAGCTAACACGGCGATGGCTATGCCCCCCACAGCATCAAAATGGGGGGTGTCTTATTAGCATGAAGTCACACCCCTTTTCTCCCAAGCCACACCCATTTCCGGGCCCGTGCGTGGGAGTCCCGACAGGTGATTTATGAATGTTGGGAGGTATGCCAGTGGTCAACACATGACCTATTGCTTTTGTCGATCTTTTATTAATGTCGACCTAGTGTTGAACACTTTGTTCTGTCGACAGTTTTTGCCGACAGTTTTTGCTCTGCACAGTGTGAATTGGAACGTGCACCTCGGGGCTTCTATGTAAAATAAAATAAAAAAACAGAAATCATCTTCGGCTTTCAAATTGGATTAAATAAATAACTAATTAAAAGCATTTGCACTTCTCTGTACAACAGATGCACTCGCAGGATTTCTCCCAGCTGTTCTGCAGTTAACTCCAAGCAGGTGCAGTCAATAGAATTTTAACATGCGCAATTAATTCCACGTTCATTTATAACACTTTGCTTTTATCCCTCGTAACAAACGCTGCAAATGATTTGTCACTTTACTTTCATTATCAGCTGATTTCTACGTTTTAATAAAATTTGCAGAGGTTGGTTTCAGCTGTTTTTTTTTTTTTTTTTCATTTTTTTTTTTTGGGTTTTTAAATTTAATTTAAATTGTTAACTGGAAATCATAGCCTTGTCGCCACACCATCTCTATTTATAGAAGGGACGGGCATTAACATTTCGGCTCGGCAGCAGCAATCTTATTAACTGTCTAATATAAAAATGTTAAAATGTCATTAAAAAGTTTCAATTCTCTCATAACTCTCCTAAATGGTGCAAATTTTAAGCATTGCTATAGAGCTCCGAAATTACATTTTCAAAGAACACTGTGCGCCACGTCTTAAATTACCTAATTACCATATGTATTGCCCAATTCTCTGTTCTAATCCCTTATGACTTTGTCAGATGTGTTTATGTTCATCTTCCCTCACACTGATGCAAGAATACGCACGGTGCATTCATTTAGGGAGGAGGGGGGGGGGGGGGGTAGGCATGTTAAAACATGAACTGTGTGACTAATACACTTGTAGATACAGTTTGTTTCTTGCACAAACATCATAGCTGGAAATCACTGACCCGGAGGACTCCCCATTAGATTTAACTGGATCATTGTTTTTGGAGCAGTATTTTTTCTACAGGTTGAGTGCTTGGGACCAGACACAGTGGCGTAAGTTTGCCCCAGTTGCCTGGAGGCAAGATAAATATTGGTGCCACCCCACACACACACACGCATACACCCAAACCCACACACAGTACCTTGTATAAATATATGTACAGTATGCATGTGTTTGTGTGTGTGTGTGTGTGTGTATATATCAGAGGTGACGGCTTTTGTAATCTCCTCTCCAGGAGAAGCCTGGAGAGGAGACTTTCAGCAAGACGTTGGGGGGCGGGGCTTGAGCATGATGCCATTAAGCCCCGCCCCCAGGATGGAAAAGAACCCGACATGACGATCTCCGTGGACTCGATTATGCCACTTTAGCCCTGCCCCCTCCCCAAAGATCGGCACTTCGGGAAATTTAAAACACAGTGGTCAGGAGGCAGGAAGCCGCGATCAGGGGGCGGTCCAGGGGTCCCCCAGAATCCGGGAGGGTTGCCCACCTTTCCGGCGGTCCGGGAGGGTTGACCCGATTTTCGGCACCCTCCCGGCCATTCCAGGAGGGTAGGCAACCCTGGTATATATGTTATGTATATTATGTTTAAAATAAAAGGACTGTTATACCTATGATCCGGCTAAGAGGGGGAGTCAACCACAGAAGCGATACTGACGGCTTCCAATGAACTGATTCAAACTTGCACGGGAGGAGAGGTGCCCCCTGGAACCAGGAGCCAGGCCGCAGTTGAGTCCAATGCCTCCCAGAGTTCCCCCTTTGGGACCAGAGGTATTTTGGATATGTGATTTTTCCATGTTTTGGTATATTTGCATACCATAATGCATACATGCCCAGTCTACAGGAAACGATGGGAGGCTGGTGTCCCTCCTGGTCTCCCAGAATGGTAGGTAAGTCCCCCATTTTCCTTGGAGGCCCCCCACACCCCCCCACTCTGGCCGTCCACAACAGAGTACAAGTGGGCTAAATCAGGTGAATGTGATACACAATGCAAGGTTATTGGCACTGTCTTATGGGGAGCTGGGGCCACGATGATGCAATTGTGGAGTAACATCCTTGGCCAACCCACCTTCCAGCTTGGCCACGCCCCCTAACTCCCTGCCTCGCTTCCAAGTCAGCAAAGTAGGGGAGTATGCCATAATGATATATTATATCTTGGGGATGCTATGCAAGTCTAAACACAGAATGTATGCTTGTTTCATATACAACTTCTACACACATCCTATATTATAATGTGAGTGGGGGGTGTCATTTACAAACAAGTTAATGTAGTAATATTTAGAGACAAAGGGGGATGTGGGAGGGGATCACTGTGTCATAGAGGGGAATGTGGGAGAAGGATAAAACTGAGTCACAGAAAGAGCCAGCCCTAACCAATTTGATACCCTAGCCCTCACCCATACCAGTCCTTAACCAGAAAGCTATAAGCAGATATTTTGGTGCCCTGTGCCAAATTGGCACCCCCACCCTGCTATATTTTAAATAGGCACATCTGAGGCCAACGGAGTGTGGTCTTGCTGGGAAGGGACATAATCACACAATAGTGCCCCTACTCACAATGCACCATACAATAGTCCCCTTATTCATGTTCCATCCTACAGTAGTGTCCGGTATCACTTTACATTTTACACGTTACGTCTCACAATACTGCCCCCCCCCCCCCCCCACCCGGAACACACAGATCCTCACCTAGAATCCCGTTCCTCCACCCCCGGCCAAACAGGTCAGATTAGGAGCACTGCAAACTGACGCTGGCTGTCCTGGTACCACCGCTGCTGGCTGTCCTGGTACCACCACTGCTGGCTGTCAAGCTGAACCAGCCCTGGGGTATAAATGTAGAATTCTCTCCTGTCAATGGCAATCCCTGCTGTTAATTAGATAGCTGAATATCCTGATTAACCCACCTCTCCCTTTGCCAGCTGATATAGGAACCGACTCTGGTTGACTCATTAAGCTGCGGGGATCGCAGCTTACCGAGTGACATCATATGACGTCGGCCGCCCGCCTCATCACACTTTGTCCTGCCTGCGTACCCATGGGAATGCCCAATGTCTTCATGGGGGCACCCATGAAAGGATGGGCGTTGCAATGGGCAACACCCGACCCTGCCGCCATCCACCACCAGCCCACCCTGCTCCCTGCGAACGGCTCGGCGAAGCCATTCGCAAAGAGGACGTGCATAAAAGACCACGCGCATGCGCAGTCTACCAACCATCGGAAAATGTGAATAGACGCTGTTCCCTTGGGTGACAAGGGGGACTCACAACTGCCCTCCCTCGCCACGGGACACTGCAAATTTGTGTATCTTATGCTCTGCACCAGCACCCTTGTTCAGGGCCATCTTAACAACCTTGTAGGCCCTGGACAAAGCACTGTAGACCCTGGGGCGGGATACATACAGATGACCAGCAGTCAGGAAGTCCGCAATCAATATCCCAATGCCAGCAATGTACCCTCTTCCCTCGCTCACCTCTAATCCCACCTTCTTGCAGTCTAACCTGCCCTTCCCCGCAGCCTCTGCCACCGCCCTCCCCCCGCAATACTCTTTGTCGGGGCCTAAACCCAACCTCCCCCCAGCCGCGCCGCCTGACCCTAACCCTCCTTCTTGTGACAGTCGTCCACCCCAAAGCAGGCATTGCCACGCCTGCATTCATAGGGGAATGCCCAGCATTTTTATGGGGGTGACCATAAAACGCTTGGCATTCCCCTGCTAACGCACCTTGTTGTCAACCCAGCCCTCCCTTACTAGAGTGAACAGCTTGGCGAGTTTGAAACATGCCGAAGCCTCTTGCTCCTGGAGCTTTTACTTGGGCATACACAAACCCTGAACATCGGGGACAAATTCGGACCCACCAAATGAATGAGTCTGAATCGGACCCTTACTCTTGCGTGCGCCAACTTTTATACCATTTTCAGCAAATCTGGTCATAAAGGGGAACATTAAAGCAGTCATGAAAAATGCAATTAGGTTACTGAAACCATATACCGTCATAAAACCAGAAATGTAATATTTGAAGCTTTGAAAAAAAATATCCGTCATCTTCTGCTGAAGACATAAATCTGTAGAGCGATCTCCAAGATTCATTTAAAAAAAAGCCAATATTGCGCATCTGAACATGTGGACCACAATTACTAACCGCTGCAATACTACCTCGTCAGCCGTTTCCGAAGGAGAAGGGATTAAATAACCATTACAGAAAATAAATCAATTAATATCGTAGGTACTTGTCAATAACATCAAGCCAAGTTATAGAGTTCTTTAAAAACATAAATAGATAAGGCAATATCTGAATTCTGTACTTGCTGAGTAAGTGGACTGGATTTTTCTTCTTCTGAATTTCAGGAGGGGACATCGCTGGGGTGATGCTTTTTAAAAACAAATATATAAGCGTTTTTTTTTTTTATAATCAGCTTTGACGTACGATTCATAACATGTTATGGAAAAATATTGACGAGTGTGCTGTACTGGAATTGGCGTAACTGGCAGGGTGTTTATCTATAATTAAGTCTGCTGTGAAACATTTATCAATGTGTAGCATCAATATGGAACACGCGTATATTTACAGGCAACATCTGCAGCTGTAAACTGTAATTTTAATAAAGTCGAAATTGCGAACGCAAAATGTAATTTAAGGAAGGGGAACCCGTATCTGTGCTGTCACCCTTTCACCCTCGTTTATTAAACGTTCTGAAGCTTAACGTCTTGCAGGCCAACTGTATTTTTTAATTACTGACGTGACGCTGCTTGTATTTGTATGCTCTGTAATTTATAGATACTGTACAGCTGATGGGTGGAACAACCCGAACTGTTTTTGTTTTGGCTGGTTAGCCGGTAGGTCTATCCACACAAAACATGGTTTATTTTATAGACACAAATCACTGTCATATTCTTACATGCATCAATGGGATTGTATTACAGTTTGCTGTCTTATTAGTCGCAGGCTAGCACAAGAAAACTAAGGTGGTGGTTTAGGGGCAGACTAGATGGGCCAAATGGTTCTTATCTGCCGTCAAATTCTATGTTCTAGGTTTCTATGGTGATTCAGACTTGTTCACTAGGCTGGTTATGGTCGCAGACTAACGAAAAAGTAATGGCCACTCGTCAGTCTGGACTGACTTTTCTAGAACACGCTGTTAGGTCTTTGGGAGGAGAAGGTGATGACTAAAACTCCTCACAACACCCCCCCCTGCATCCCACCACCCACCTTCTGCTGCCCACAGGTTGGTTGACCAATGCTTGGTTTAGTAAAAAGTCAAGGTCCATCTCACCCCTTCCTGTCACGGATGTTTAGTCATGTAGGATGAGGATGTGCTAAGGTTGGATTGGGATCCTCTGTGTATGGCTGTTCTCAGGGTCTCCTGCACAGGATCCCATGGTCTCCAAAGCACGATACATCTCATGCCAGGATCCAGTAGATTTAGCCTCTGGGTGAAAGTAGGGACTGGAGGTAGATATGACGAAGAGTAAGGTGGATCCCTATGTGCTATATGGATGGTCAGGCATTGGATCTATGCTAAATTGGAGTGGGGTGTATTACATGGTGGGGGTCAGCCAGCCAAACTCTCACTATCACTTTTTGTTGCTTGATACACCTGGCCCCTTATATGGGGGGGAGGGTGTACATTATAGGAGTATGTATATTATATGGAGGTTGTCGCTATATTACATATTGGTGGTGTGTCTGTATATTACTGTATATGGACTCCAAGGCTGTATATTATACAGGGGTGTCTTTGTGTTAAGTGATGGTGTTTCTGTATATTATATGGGTGTATCTTTGAATGATAATTAGGGTTGGACTATTTCTCATATGATAGGTAGCTGGTACCCTCTAATATGCAGGTTATGGGATCATTGTGTAAGGTAAATAAGGAACAAAGGGGTGGTGTGTGTGTGTGTGTTGACCAGGGCTTAAAGTGGTCATGAAGAGGTGGTGGAACTTTCTTTCCCTGCCAATAACCCCCCCCATAAAGAAATGCGTGCCAAGGGGCACTGCAAAAATATGGGGTGTGGTATACCCCCATTCAGATTATAGCGCAGAACAATTCTATTCACATTAAACAACACACATAGTGGCTCTTATACACGTTACACCTCACATAGTGACCCATATTCACGCAGTGGCCCACACAACTGGCAGCCCACACAGCCATGTACCTGAGATGAAGGCCAGATTTCCCCAGCAGCCGTATGGTGGTCAGATCCACGTGAGGAACCTGGGACAAACAGTCACGGAGCAGGCTGGTAGGAGGTTTTCTGATGCAGATATGGAGGGTGGGAATAATGGTGCAAAGCAGGGAGAGAGTTGTTTTGCGGATCTGGGAGGGATGGTGGAAGTTGTGTGGAGCAGGGAGGGTAGGAGTAGTGGTGCAGAGCACGGAGGGAGGGTGGAAATTGGGGTGCGGAGCAGGGAGGGATGGTGGGAGTAGCAGTGCGGAGTAGGAAGGGAGTAGTGGTGCGGAGCAGAGAGGGAGGGTTGGAGAGGGAGTAGTGCTGGCAAGATGTGCCATATAATGCAGTGCAGAGTACCACTTCATTGTACCCCCACCCATCGACTGAATAGCCGCACTCAGTGGTCACTTCTCTAGCGACTGGACACCTGAGTGGCAGAGGTGGGGTGCCTGAGCGGTTGGGCTCCTGGTGCCTGAGCCGTTTAGCTCCAGGCACTTGGGTGGCGGCAAGGTTGGGCATCTGAGTGGCAGGGGACCAGGTGGCTGAGTTGCAGGGTGGGGGTCAGGCTTTCGGCTCCTCAGATCATCAAGGACTGTCCCCTTTGAACCCCCCTGTCGCCGGGCCTGATGTCAGAAACTATGATGCACACATACATATACACACAGCACATACATACATAGGCGAATCTAGAAATATGGTAATGGTCCCAGATCGTAATACAGAAGCAAGTTGAGCCTTTGCACGGCGAAGCCATGCGTCAAAAAATGGGCATGGTCTCACAAAAAGGGGGCGTCATATTACACATTAGACCACACACCATAATGCCCATTTTTTTTTAGCAAACTCCGTAATACCCATTACAAATAAATCCACACACTCTGCCAGCGGCGTAACTATAGCTCCGCAGCCCCCGCCACCGCGGGGGGGGGCGCTGTGCATGTGGGGGCGCCGGGGGCTGCGGTGCTATAGTTACACCCCCCAATCCCCCGCAGACTTACCTATCTCGCTGGTCCCGGCGGCTCCGTTCTTCTGCTGAGGACCACCACAAAATGGCCGCCCCCATATCAGGGCCGGTGCAAGGCACCGGAGCGCCCCAGGCGAGTCGGGCTGGGGGCGCCCCGGTGCCGGGGGGGGGGGGGGGGGGTAGGGGTTAGGGGGGGTAGAGTAGGGGTACGGGTACCTGTCGTTCGGCGCTCTCTCTAATCAAATCTGGAGGCGGAGGCAGCGGGGGTCCCTGCAGTCTATTAAAAATCACGAGCGCTATCCGCCGGGCTATGCGGAAGTGCTTCTAGTGTGAAAACTCTGGCAGCACGCTGATTGGCTGAGATCAGCGTGCGCCGTGCTGCCAGAGTTTTCACACTAGAAGCGCTTCCGCATAGCCCGGCGGATAGCGCTCGTGATTTTTAATAGACTGCAGGGACCCACGCTGCCTCCGCCGCCAGATTTAAATAGACAGGTACAGGTACCCGGGCGGCATTTTCCGCCCTCCAGTGGCCGGCGCCCTAGGCAAATGCCTAGGTTTGCCTAGTGGTGGCGCCGGCCCTGCCCCATATAGCACACAGTTCTCTGAAACTGTCTGCTGTATGGGGGCGGCCATTTTGTGCACTCCGCCTTCTCCCCATTGACCTGAGGGAGTGGGATTTGTAATATGCCTGGCTTCTCTCTTCTGTCAGGGGGGTTTCTGTGTGCGCTACTGATTTCAGCTACAGCAAGCAGATACGGATCAGCCAAATAATCAGGAGACCCCCCCTGATGACCAGGCCCCAGTCACCGCTAGCTCATGACTGTACTGCCTGAAATAAATAGCTGATTGTACCTCTTTCTGCTGCAAACAATCCATACAGTCCATCGATTTCTGTAACATCAATGGGATTATTGGCATGTTATATTCTCCAGTGCCGACTGAATGACTTGGCTAAGTGATTTATGCAGCAGTTGATTCATTGATTGCTACTTAATCACCGGAATCGTGAAACCCCAGCTTGAATGTTGCCGGTGAGTACTGGGTTAGGGAGCGCGCACGTCGGCTGTAACCTGCTCCATAATTCTGAAGTCTGAGGGAAACCACAGCAGGTCCCTTCTGACCACTTACATAAACCAGAAACAGTATTTTATCTAAGGCTATATAACATTCAGTATGCAGTTATTCCGGTTATGACATGTTTATCAGTTATTGCCACTGAAAATATTTCTAGTAATGTAACGAGAGATTGGAAGCGGTGGATGTGATCGCCGACCATCAAAAGATTTTTGCTCACCTTAGGTAATAGAAGTTAGTCTGAACTGATTTTTATTTTGGCCGGAGATGGCCGATAAGGGGTCGAACACTAATGTCATGTGACATCGTCCACCGGCTCCGTGCAGGCATCGACCCTCTTGCGTTCCTCTGCACCGGTTCCATGTTCGCCCCCTTCCCTCCCCTGCCCCGTACCAACACCTCGGGGTGTGTGATACTCACCGGAGGCACATGGGCATCCACAGACCCAAACGATCGGAAACGGGGCGGAATTCTTCCCCAATCTATTATTTTTTTATTTATTTAAAGTTTCTTATATAGCGCAGCATATTCCGTTGCGCTTTACTATTGAGCCTGAATCAGGCGGCCGGTCCTTTGAGGACTTCAAACTGCTCTTCTGTACCTTAGGGAGTCTTCGTTACTCACTGGAGCAGACAGAGTTAAGGAACACGGTCACCAGTCACAGGTTTATTTAAGAACAACACTGTCATTAATATAATTACCAAAATTAGGAAACATATGACATGATTTCCTTCATTTTTATCACAAACGTCATGAACACTTCCGCCGCTACATTCGGCAGCTTGAGGCAGCTAAAAATATGTTGATGTAGGACTGGCTGTTACCTGACGACCTCAATTGAGACTTTATGTGCGTACGACGCACTTTATTATTATACAGGATTTTTTGTGAATTTTTAAAAAAACGACAGAAAGTCCACAGACAATTTTTGTAAAAAGTTTTGGTTCAAAATCATCGTTGTGTTTTGGTTCTAGTTAGAGATGTCCGGTCAGTTCTCCAGAAATCGGAATCCACCTGAAGTTTCATGTCGACCTTTTGACTAATGACCTTCCTATTGTTGACCTAATGCTTGTGTTGACCTTCCAGTCCTGTGACCTCAGCCATGTCCTACTTTATGTGTCAATCTAAGCCATGTCGACCCAATATAGGTTGACCTACAGTAATGACCCATTGCAGTAAAATACACGTTGCTCCAAATGCCTCTTCAAGCCGACTAATGTACAGATGGAGCACCTGTCAGCCAGCCTGAACTATCGGCAGATTGATTTGAGTGCGACAGAGTGCGGCGAAACGCGTTCCCAAGGATACCTCCGACACCCGCCTGAGAACCTCCACGCCGCCAGAGCCAGATCTCCTTGTAAACCTCTCCCTGACTACAGCACACAGACACCCGGCGGACGCTGTGGCAGAGCGCCGCACGGAGTGTGGAGAGAACCTTCTATCTTGCACGGGAGACGGCTCACATAGAGCAACCCAAAATCAAAATCGGAAGGTCCTCAGTACAAATAAGGACTTTTCTCCTAATTAAGGAACTACCAAGTTGGTCCTGCTTAAAAACCAAGACCCACCTCTATTAATTTAAGGCTATTTGCATTAACAGATTACACTGGGCCCAATGTGTGACAGTCACTGATTGTGTTTTTTATTTTTTTTTTAGTTATTCATTTCAGCTTATGTTGATTTTTATGCATTGTTGTATTTGTGTTTTAATAAATTGTCAGTCCTTGTTCACCTTTGAGCGTCCCACGTTCTTTTGTTCAGCCTGAACTATCGGCAGATCCCCTGAGCTGGCGCAGGCTGGTGACAAGAGCTCCATCTGACAGGGACGCGCGAGTGTCTCAAACGTGAGCGTATCGGGAGTGGATTCCCTGCCCGTCTCCCCATTCACGGAGATGGGCAGGGTGAGTAGGGGGTGCGGGCAGTTACAGGGAGACCGGTGAAGGGCAGCAGGTCCACCCACAGGGGGGTGCCAGGGGTACAGCTGCAGGGGCCCAGGCAGCTGCCCACAGTGGCATGCGGCTCCCCCCACACCCGCACAGTATCCCCCACCCGGCGGCCAGGCGCGCACAATACACAGTGCAGCCTGCAGAGCACCGAGCCTAGGATACAGAGGGGCTCGGTGCTCTGCAGGCTGCACTGTGCAGTGAGTCCCGGAGGGAGAAGATGCTGCACCGCCGCCACCGGGAGAAGATGCTGCACCGCCGCCACCGCTGGTAAGTAATAGCAATGGGGGGGCTGGGTGCCGGCACGCGCGTGGGGTGGTGCCGGCGCGCGCGAGGGGGGTTGCCGCTGGGGGCCCGGGCTGAAGGTCAGTCCCAGGCCCCAACATTACTAGTGGCGGCCCTGAAGGGCAGCGGCGGGTTCTGTCAAAACGGGGCGCAAAAGCATCTCATGCGCGCACACCCCTTTCTGGTGGCTGGTGGCGGCCGGCGAATGGCGATAGATAGGCAATATGAGCTGCTCCATCTGTACACTGTAGACTTGCAGCCCCCTCCACAACCCCACCCATTCTCCTTAGAAATCCCAGCTTTGTACAGTTTACCTTATCCTCCGTCTCCAAACATTTTCTTTGTCTGACTTTGGAAATTCTGACTGTCCAATTAGGCCCTGAGAAAAACAACGAGAGACAGTATAAGTATGTCTGAATACTGTAATTAGAAAAGCAGCTAACTTAACCATAACCAATACATGAAAAAAAAAAAAAAAACATTAACCCTTTGAGTGCAAACATCTCTGAGAGATGTTCAAAATATCCACTAAAAATGCCGGCGTCGCTCACATTTGTTATATAAATTAAAACTAAAAATTCTGCGTAAAAAAAATATTATATTTCCTATATTAGGTAACCGTTACGGGTCATCGTGATAAATAAAATGGTTTTCACAATTTTTTACAGTTTTTAAATTTTTAATTTGGCACTCAAAGGGTTAAACAAATTTTAAGATCACTCAAATCTGGATTTTCAGAGTGTTTACAATGAAGCTGTAGATTGTATCATACAGTATGACATCATGTTAGAATATCATCTTCCCTGACTTTTAGCAGGATCACTTGCCCAATAATCCTCAGCGACACTGGACGTACGATACCCAACTGCCAACATCATGCCAGAAACTGCCACAACAGAACAATGGTGTCCTTGAACTGTGAGAAGAAGCCATGGAGACAGACAGATGATCCAATACTTTTATTGAGTTGTACAGTTACAGACAATGGGGCAGATGTATTAAGCCTATTAAGGAGAGATAAACGTCCAGCCAATCACCTGCTAACTCAGTAGCGCACGCAGGGGGGCTTTCCGAGTACCCAGAAACCCCCCCAGGAATCTAAGGGCCATTGTCTGAAAGCAGAGGGTCCCCTCTTTCCAAGAGTACAAGAATTTTTTAAATCGGACCTTGGGAACTGGAGATATCTGACTTCAAAGCAGTGGTCCCCATCCAAGCCTGTTAATTGCTGTTCCCAGTCAGATATTTCAGGTTCTGTCTGACGTAGAGTTTTTCTGAGGATATATTCCAAAATCTGTGACTCTCCTCCTTTGAAGGACACTAGAAGCTTGTCTCTACTTTTCCCAGAACCAGAGATATCAGCCTTCAAGCAGCTGGTTACTGCTCCAGCTCCACACACCTGGTATGTAGTTTTATATACTCCTTAGCAGATTGCTCTGCCTCCTGAACTCTGATCCCCTCGTCCCCAGAACCATTTGGTAGGTGGGATCCTCTAGTTTTTAATTCCATTAAAATCTAAGAAATCTATTTCCGGGAACTGGAGATATCTGCAGTCAAGCAAGTTGTCCTCCCACCAGAAAATTATGAATAATAAGCCCACTCCACTATACACCCCTCATCTGCGTATTAAACATTCTCTATCACCCTGGAAGTTATGTATCAGGGCCCCTTCATTCAGCCCAATGCCCCCTTCTCCCACCATCTGTGCAGTAAAGGGGTAATTAGTGGAAATTACTGATCCAGGCCCTACATGCTGAGCGGTTGATATTATACCCCCTACCACCCGCGGGACATCAAAACATATACTGGGTCACCTAAGTGTCCATCTCCGTACTTTGCTCCGCACTTCTGGAAACCCTCTTCTGAAAATCCTGCATTTGCCCCTGTAACTGCCATGTTACAGGCTGTGTTTGAAAAAAGTCAGCAAGGAGCTGATTGGCTGGACGTTTATCTCTCTTTATCACCCAGGCATTTATCTCTTGTTAAGGCTTAATACATCTACCCCACTATTTCATATTGGTCAACATGATAGTTTCAAGGAAGGTCATGGTAAATGCTTTACCGGTGGTGGTAGAAAATTGACATTGACAAAATTGTGACAGTAAAATAAATCAAACCCCCCCCCCCCCCCACAACCCTGCCTTACCACACTATTTGGTCAGAGGGCCTGGAGCTGCAGCTCCATCAGGCCCTGACCACAGTGCTGTTTTCCCAGAGACCTGCGCATGCACAGCAGTCTGACACAGCTCTGGGGTACCCTTGTGACCCTAATGCCCAGAGTCTACAGGGCTGGTGGCTAGAGAGGTGAGTACCCAAACCTCCTCCTCCTTTAAACATCCCTGGAAGGAACAGCACAAGAATATGTGATTCAAGGCCACCAGCCAACTGGTAGTGGGAAATGGTATCATCAAAGGGAAATACAATACAATACAAAATGTATTTTGTTAGTTTTCCTGTCAGACTTGGCAGGTGGTTACTGTGATCTTACGGTGAATGCTCACTAGTGCCATCTATTGGCTAAACTCAGCAAGTGTACATTTCATCCTCCTGCAACACAGGCAACATGGTCTGCTACCAACATAGTTTATGGCCGTGATAGAAAGTGCTCTGGGCATTGAAAACATAAAAATACAATAAATATCCCCAATTTTAAATGAACAGTTATTTGTAAATACTCATAATAAATGGGGTAAGACAGCACCAGGTAGAACTGTGATCATTGTATTTCCAGTCTATGTTGGCTAATTCCATCCACAAATTATGGCATTTTCCCAAAAACTGAGACTGTCCCACATCGCACCCAGGCCCGGCAGTGTTCTGCTGTGTGTGTGTGTAGGAGGGGACAGTTGCATATCCACACAGCATCTATTCGAAGACACTGAGGGACAGGGGGCATGGTCAGCATCTCACAGAGCACTGGCCATGCCTCCACAGTGGGGGAACCTGGGCGTGACCTCACAGGAGTATTCCGTCATTCTGCCTGGACAGGAGTCCACGTCCCCAAAATTGTCACACTGCCACCAATGGCGATGTTGGGCAGTATGTGTTTAGGGCAGTTTGTTTCTTCAAATTTGAATTCAGAAAATTACTTTAATAGAAATCATAGTCTTGACCAATAAATTAAAATGAAAATACATTTTGGTAGATGTGCCACAGAAGTTAGGTAGAAAAAGATAGACATGAGGTTTTATTTGTGTCTATGTCAACTTACGTCAACATGGACACCGTCTCAGTATACCGCTCTTCTCGCCATGCTTCAGGCATACTCTCCCTCTAAGTCCACGCAAATAGTTTGAAAGTATGAAAAAAAAACACCTGTTCTTGAAAAAAAAACATGAAAAATTCAGGTGTCAACCTATGACCTGTTGACCAATAGCGAGTGTCGACCTAATTAATGTTGACCCATCGGCCGCATACCATATAGTGGTCAGGAGCACAGACAGGTCGGCCTGGACCTGGGAAAATGAAGGGGGCATGGCCAATGGGCAGAGCCTCTGGGAGGGGGCGTGGTTACGCTCACGTAAAAAAAAAAAAAACACCAGAGAGAGGACAGGCTGCCGCTGCAGCTGTCTGTCTCCCCAGCTCAGCACACGGCACCCCCTGCGATGGGGGAGGGGTGAGCGGAACCCAGGCCCCTCCAGCAGACCCAGGCCTGGGTAAAAAGTACCTGCTTTCCCTTCTCGAC
The DNA here is from genome assembly GCF_055691185.1 of Crinia signifera. NCBI lineage: Eukaryota > Metazoa > Chordata > Amphibia > Anura > Myobatrachidae > Crinia > Crinia signifera. The sequence goes on from NC_139221.1 coordinate 314,789,306, forward strand.
TCCACTGATAGTGGTAGCAGAAGTGCTTGCACCTTTAAGGCTGCAATTCCAAAATCTGAACTGAAGAAATGTGGTGATATACTCTATTGTACTCTGTTATTCGTTGATTCTTAAATTGTTTATTCGGGAAGTATTGGAATTCTAATGTGCATTCTCCAAGCCTTACATATCCCCGTCTATTTAAATGTAATCAGCTTGTTAGATCTATTTGATTCCTCTAATTCGGAACAGAGGCTCTCAAGATTGATGTAAATCAAAAGTGTTCTGCAATCAAAATAAGCCCTTCCGACACTTCATACATCACTGGGGATATTCTCATCAGCGGTGGGAGCTGGAGATTAAAATACAACAATAAAAATGATACCGTACATTAAAAACACGTCGCTCTTTTGTTTTTTAACATGCAATATTAATCTGCATTCTCCATTCCTCCCTTTTTATGCGACTTTATATATCCCCGCAGTGACAATAACGTATTCCAGCACCTCTGTAATTGGGAGCGCAGAACTTTTTTTTATTTTTTTTCGTCTTAATTTTGGAGACGAGAAAAAAAAAAAAACCCACTGTGGCGAATGTAAATGTAACAAAGTAATTAAATCGGGAATAAATCAGAACAAGTAGTTAGGCAAGGAAATGTTTTAATTAAAAGAACAATATTTTTATGTAGATCTTTTATTTAAGGGTTAAATTAGCAAATTAAACTCTATATACAGCTTCTGTATATTCTATATATACTTTTTAGCAGACTGCATATACAGTAGCAGTATATACCTGTAATGAATTTCAGCCCCCTGCCAGGGTCACTACAGTAAAATCCGGAAGCTGGTTACACACTGGATGACATTTTAATAGATTTAGCAGTTTCAGACGGGAAAGAACAAAACATATCTAAATGTTGTATAGTGTGTTTGCACAATGATGTGCGGTCCCGCAAATTATCTGTACATGCAGGGCCGGCCCTAGGCATAGGCATGCTAGGCAATTGCCTAGGGCGGCAGCCTATGCCTAGGGGCAGCAGCTTTGTTGGGTGACGGACGGTGTTCTGAAGACGTTTTTACATACTATTCTCCGCCCGCCTATGGAAGAGCAGCACCTCTGAGGGATCCCCTGTTAGGTGGGACCCAAAGTTTTTAGAGATGAAAGAAAAGGATTTCAGAGTGTGCTAAGAGTAAATACACGGGTGTAAAAAATTATACTTTTTAATAAAAAAAATTGCCCTATGGGCATAATAATAATAATATACGTACAGAATAAAAATTTCAATACAGCATTGAATGAAAAATCTTTCAGAAGCTTAATATTTGTAGACTTCAAATGAGTATATCGAGCCCCTGGGCAAAATTATTTATTAAAAAGCATCATTTTTTACACCCGTGTATTTACTCTTAGCGCACTCTGAAACCATGTTCTTTCATATAAATATATATTCTCACTAGCACCTTGACAAAGGGGTTGACACCCCGAAACGTTGGTCGTTTCTTTGGACACAATACAGCACGTTTTATATCGTCCTCTGAGTGCCATCCTAATTCCATTCTGTATCTACCACACTGTGGAGGGGCACCGGGGCAGCTGACCAACAGGAGGAGTGCTGGGCTGAAAACGACATATATATATATATATATATATATATATATATATATATATATATATATACACATATATATAATATATATATACACATACATACACATGCATAATGCAATCTGCAAGCGCTGCAGAAATCATCCGATGGTTGGCACCATCGGATGATTTTGCGCAAGGCTGCGAATGGATGTTTATACTAAACATCAATTTGTATGTGTGCTGGGAAATCAGCGTGGGGGGGCGCCAACAGAAATTTTGCCTAGGGCATCAGATTGGATAAGGCCGGCTCTGTGTACATGCAGGATGATGGAGGATATTGCTAGCGAGTCATGTCGCGGAATGCAGTTTGGTACCCACCTGGTACTGCTGTGTAGATGTTGCTGGGTACACACATCATCAGTTCTGTACCTAGCTTTAGTCTTCTCTGTAACACAAAGGTAACACCATGGAGTTTCAGCTGAAAATAGAATTTTAGTCTGCTGAGGTATATATAAACTGGCTTTATATACACACATACACACACACACACACACACATGTTTCTCAGATTTCAATTTTATCCACAACCCCTGAAGAAGTGATGATTACAATGAAACGCATTCAGTGGTGTTTATTTCTGGACTGAGATCTGATACCTATGTTTGAGCTTAAAAGCCTCTGATAGGGTAAAGTGGATATGACAAAAATGAAGATTGCAAATATACATGTTGTGACAAGGAATCACTTACACTGGAGAAGAGCAAGTCTTGGTCTTTATTTTGTAGCAGGTAAATAAACAGCAAACCAGTTAAACAGCATAGGCAAGCATGGTTATATATATGGAATTATGGAGTTTTAGCTTTCATAAACCAGAAAGTGTCTGCTGAGTTCTATACTGCCGCAGATGGTGCGCGTCTGTCCCTAAATATATTGCACAGAGAACTCTGCACAGAGTAATGTGAGGGAGTCTGCGCAGTTTTGAGGTGTCGCCTTCATTCAGACTTCCGAGTTACGGGTCCCATTCCTGAAGGGAATGTTGCTAGTGTACAGAAAGCCTCCGATGTTACCTTAGGATCATTATTCCCGTTAATGTTCTTGTGATCTGCTGCAAATTCTGTGAATAAGAAGAAAGAACGCTGAAGAAAGTAAACAAACTGAAACGGAAGAAATAAAACTCAGTAATAGCCCTGAGCGTCAGGAACGGCACAGAAACACAGAAACAATGTCTTAATTCCAATTAACTTAATGAACCAACCAGCAAATTGCTTTGTATGCAGGAATATTTGTCCCTGGTGGAAGCGCAGGCAGTCATTTGAAGTGGTATTGATTGGGATTCAGCTGGTTAAGCAGTCACAGATCACTTAGCTGCCCCAGTTTGCATAAATCAGGTTAGATAGAAGAAAGGTTTATTTTTCATCTAAATAGAACGCTTGGAAAGTTTCCTATATCTCAGCAACTGGTGTCAGGGGAGAAGTCATAGAGCGTATTGGTTATGTCCTCTTCTAGTCTGTGGACCCGAGCACTTTCACCTGTATCCCCTCACCCTGAGCTCCATTCATCAATCCCTAAAATGATGTAGTGTTAATTAAATGTAGAACTCGCACTGAGTTACACCTAATTAACAGAGTCATTCATCATGGCTCATGTACATACTGTAAAAACTGTAATTTCTGCAGGGATAGAGATGTATCCAACCCTGGGGGGGTATTCAGGCCCGTTCGGTGTGGGACGAATTTGCTACTCCGGTCCTGGGCGTACCCAGTCACATGACATCAATGGAGTGCGAAAACTATTTTAACAATTGTTTTTAAAGGGGGTATAGCCATTCCTCCCCAGATTTGGCCACGCCTCCTCAGTACCCAGACCCATGGGTGCTTTCGGCGTACCTGGGTTCCTTCCCATTTCACGTGCATCTCCACTTGTAACAGACATCAAACATAGGAAGGGTGTGGGGATGTCACATTAGTCGACATGGTCATAATGTTGACACAATCATTAGGTCGCCATGCTTCGGGCACGGTGCCAAACGTCTATTATATTCTCACTCTATGCCCACTTGGATAGTAAAGTATGAAAAACCAACAATCATGTTGACCTTTTCCATGTCGATCTAATGCTTGTGTCGACCTAAAGACTGTCGACCTAATGCTTGTAGACCTAGTGACTGCATTCCCACCACAACTGCAGAGTATGCAGGGATGGACTGTATTGTAGATATGCCGACGGCTGCGCTGCTGGGTCTTCACTGTCTTTGTCCAGGCCGGTACCTACCCGGTACCTGTACAATGCATCTGACAGGCACAGGGGCCTGGCTTCTATAGGCTGCATTGGCTGCAGCCCATAGCCAGCTCTCTGCCTATTGCAGCACAGTCTTGCAGTCTCTCCCAATGGGACTTCATGCCATATGGGTGACTGACAGGTAGTACTTCCAATAGGAAGTCACTGAAAATCACAGAGAGCCAGTGCGGTCACAGCGTGCATCTGGCTTCACTGACACTGAGTAGGGTGCTGGATTTTACTGGACGACTGCAGTCCAGTAGCTCATAGGTAAAATCTGCCACTGGATATCACTAAAACATGGACTGTTAGTTTGTCTTAAGGACCGAGGTTGGGAATGCCTGACCTAACAATGGTGTAGCTAGGTGCCATGGTGCCCAGAGCAAGGGCATGTTTAGCACCCCCCCCCCCCTTTTTGTAGCAGGTGGGGCCCTTCAGCATGAAAAAGGGGGCGTGGTCTAATAGAAAGGAGGCATGGCATCACATATTTTACCACACACCTTAATACCCATTAGACATAAAGCTACATGCCATAATGCCAATTACACATAGGGCCACACATGATTCCCATTACATACTATATAACAAACCGTAATGCCTATTACATATTTGACATATAAGTGCCACTTACCTTCATGCTCATTGCTAGGGGCTACATGCTCAATGCCAAGGGGGCTTCATGCTCGATGCCAAGGGGGACTGAAATTGCTCATTGCCAAGGGGGTCTAAAATAGCTCATTGCCAAGGTGGACTGAAATTGCTTGTTGCCAAGGGGGGCTGAAATTGCTCATTGCCAAGGGGGACTGAAATTGCTCATTGTCAAGGGGGACTAAAATAGCTCATTGCCAAGGTGGACTGAAATTGCTTGTTGCCAAGGGGGACTGAAATTGCTCGTTGCCTAGGGGAGGGTGAATTGCTGCCACGGGCCGCTCCAACAGCTGGGCAGAGAGAGTGGAGCGAGGCCCGGATGTACAGTTAAAAAAGGTCTGTCTGCTGCTATTTTCAAGTCTCCCGCTGGACTGCGAGCCAATAGGAGCTTGCGGTCCAGCAGCCACCAATGCCGCTCCTGATTGGCTGCTGGACCGCAAGCTCTTATGGGCTCGCAGTCCAGCGGGAGAATTGAAAATAGTGGTGTACAGACCGGCTTTGTCTCCTGACTCCTGTGCCGTCCGGTCGTGGCTCACACAGCCGATATTGTGAGCCACGGCTGGGCAGCGCCGGTGTCAGGACACAGAAGACAGCGGGCAGAAGGCACACAGGGCAGAGTTTGCGGTGTGCGGGCGCACTGTGAACTTTTGGAGACCAGAGCTTGTGCTCAGCCGACCCTGCCCTCGCTACACCCATGGACCTACAGTGTACAGGGTTGGCCAAACCGGTTCTTGAGCACTCCCAACGGTGCGCGTTTTCTGAATCCCCATAGCTGGTGCACAGCTGTAGTCATTACAGGTTGGGGGTAATTTTGTATGTTTTACCATTTTGTGACCACAATCAGTGAAATGTTGTACTTTCCTGGGATCATTTCTATTTTCCTGCTTGGGGCGAGGTGGCTCGCTACGCACAGAATAGACGTGCCCAGATCTACATCACACGGAAGCAGAGATGGTAGCCAATTCCTCTTTTAGAATAAAAATTGAATTCTGGTACTTATGTAGTATCTGGGCGTCCGATTTTTTGATTGTATGCCTTAAGTTAAGGCATACAATCAGATGCGATGCGATATCGCATCGCATTGCATGCGACCATCGGATGCGATGCGATGCGATGACCCGATTTTTCCATAGGAATCAATGTTAAAATGGACTGAGTCCATTTTAACATGGAATTCAATGGGAAAAAGGGGTCCTTTTCATACCCCTACTATCCAAGTGGGCATGGAGTTGGATATAAACCTGTGGCGAGCGTAGCGAGCCACCGAGCCCGAAGCGTGGCGAGCGAAGCGAGCCTGCGAGGGGACGGTATTCTGTGTCCGCTCACGGGGCTCGCTACGCTCGCCACGCTTCGGGCTCGGTGGCTCGCTACGCTCGCCACAGGTTTATATCCAACTCCATGCCCACTTGGATAGTGGGGAAAGGAAAAGGACCCCTTTTTCCCATTGAATTCCATGTTAAAATGGACTCAGTCCATTTTAACATTGATTCCTATGGAAAAATCGGGTCATCGCATCGCATCCGATGGTCGCATGCAATGCAATGCGATGTGCCCGATCCGACCCGATTTCTAAATCGGGTGCCCAGATACTACATAAGTACCTGAATTCTTCTTTAAAGACAACTTCATTAAACTTGTTCTTGTGCGAACAAATATCATCAATAATATTAATAAAATAAAAAAGTATAATGGAAACATTGAAAGCAATAAAAGTTATTTGTAAAAATATCAAAGACTTCTTTGTAAATATGTATCAATATGTATGAAGCAAAGTCCGGGCAGACTTTCATGCGATCAGTCACTTTGATTTTTCTTACAGCGGCCTCTAATCTCCATGGACTTTGATAAATAGGTCTGGCGGTTTTCCAGTACAATTTCTGGGCATAGGTCACCTGTTTATTGCATCTGACATTTGTGCAGATGTAAAACTTTTAGTGCCAATTATATTATGGCTGTTTCAAAAGGTAGAGGAGGGTTTAAATGATCAACAAAAACACACCAGGACGGAAGACGGAAGTTTTTTGATACCACTCGGGAACACTGGAAACAATAGACGATTGTATAATGCAACAGAAGACAATACTGTATTTACAATGATGTAAGACTTTTGGGCACAGGCAGACTCATTGGGGGGGGGGATTTATTAAGGATTTACAATGCGATCTTCAAGCAGTATTAGCACCAAGAACAGCATTGCAATACTGGATTCTTACGGCGGCATGTATCACACTATACACCCATTGAGATAGGTAACTGTCGTTAGGTCGACACTAGTAAGGTCGAGGTCGACAACTGAAGGCTCACAGGTCTTAGGTCAACATAGACAAAAGGTCAACATGCCTAAGGTCAACAGGGTCAAAGGTTGACACAAGCATTAGGTCAACAGTCAAAATGTCGACATGAGTTTTTCACCTTTTTTTTTAGCCGACATGTGCCGACAGGCAGTATTTCATACCCTACAATACACTAGGGTGTGGGTGGAGAATATAATAGTGTGCCAAGTGTAATGAGGCACCGTGCCCGAAGCATGGCAAGCGCAGTGACCCATGTGAGGGGATATGGTGCACCGGTATGGTGTCCATGATGACTATGTCGACATTTGGGACAAAAAACGTGAAAAACCCATGTCAACCTTTTGACTGTCAACCTTCACAATGTCGACCTAATGCGTGTGTCGACCGTTTGACCCTGTTGACCTTAGTTATGTCGTTATTTGGTCTTTGTAGACCTGCTGTAAGGCCTGTCGACCTTCAGTGGTTTACCTAATGTACAGTATGTCGACCTTAATTTGGTCGACCAGTGATGATTCATACCCGTGGGGACAGGGTCTGCGATGTGCTGTGAGAGCTGACAGGGCTTCTGCTGGCTTCACATGCACAGCGACCATTGCCGACAAGGGAAACCACCGCCATCTAATTACACCATATGTAGCCCATAGGCTGCAGCGGACCAATTTCCGGAATGCTACACATTGCAAACGTTAGTAAATCTAGCAGCAATAAGACCTAAGGGGCTGCAGCTGCCAGCATTGTAATTATACTAAATATTAGTGATTTCCAGTGGCGGCTCCAGGGCCGGGGCTTAGGCACAGTTAAAAATTCAAATAGGAGAAAAATACCAACTGCCTACTGAATCAGGTTGGAATGGCAGTTGGTGGCAGTGGGTGTGCCTCCCCTATTTGAATTTTAAACTGTGATGCAGCCCTGTCTCTGGAACCCCCACTTCCATTTACCCCCCCCCCCCCTTCCAAAAACAGGTATTTTTAAATATTTATTGACAAATGGGCCCCTTAGAACCCAAACCGTTTTGCACAGGCAAGGAGGGCAAATTTAAAATTTGCAAACCGAATTAGAGTCGGAAGGGGGGGGGGGGGGGGGTTGTTTTTGACATTGCTGGGCCCCATAGTAAATTTTGATGAAGGCCTGATGAAGCCACTGTACTTAGCTGAGGTCACCTGTCTGTTCTAAGCGTGCTGGTGCTTGTCAGGAGCTACAGTGTACAGTATATTCAGTGTGAATCATAATTAATGAGTTCATCGTAGTTATTTCAAGGTATTTGTTGAAAGCAGACACAGAGTAAACACAGCAGTAACCTTGTGTCATTACTGAGGAAGAACGCAGATGACTGTGTGTTTACAAAGTGACTTCTTGTTTTGTTACGTTCTATTTCCGTAACCGCTTTTATTTCCAATAAAAGTCTGTAATGAACACCACGCACTGCGCGGGGATATAAGTCACGCCGCCTTCTTTCGCTGGGTTTCTGGTGCCAGTAAATAGCCCTAATGTAATCCCATTACGGCTCTGCCACCGAAAAAAAAAATAATCTAGAAAGATGTATTTGCTCTGGAGAGAACACTCAGGTTGTTATTTATTAACATAGGTGCAAACATAGAGCAGGCTGTAGAATGGCAATTATGTCGCTGTGATTGGTCCAGGCCAAAACCAGCCTCGTTCGCTCCTTGGATTACAGCAACACATAGGAACAGAAGCACAAAACACTGTTGTTGTTTTTTTAAAGGGAACGTAAACCCTAAAAAAATACACATTTTAATTTGCCAGTAATTGACTGTGGCCATACTTCCAATTTTTGGGGTTGGTCCCGCATCCCCTCCGGGGCCAGCCGTGTCCTGCAGGGGGGGAGGGGGGGAGGGGGACTCCCCATTGCTTGCGCACAATGTTTATTCACTGCAGAGAGTGGATGGGTGCATGGCCAGCAGCTCGCACAGTGTTGGCCATGACCCCAGCAGTGGTGAAAACAGGGTGTGGCCTCGCGGGAGCACCCTTGCCGGGAAGCCATGCCCACAATCTTAGTTGACCATCGCTGTATCGCAAAGTAACACAGCAAATGTTTGCACCTTGCTCCTACAGCTAGCATATACCCTGTCCCTAAGGGACCTTCACCATAAGAGCATTGATATGAGGAAGCTCCTATGAAAATTTGACTGGCCAGGCAGTGGCGTAACTATAAATTTTGCTCCCCCCTGCCAAAAATGTTGTGCCCCTCCCCCCCCCCGGCTCTTCTCCAGCGTGTTTCCGCAGCGTGTGACGTGATGATGTCACCCGCATAACGGAGAAGCTGAAGCAGGAGAGAGGCAGAGAGACCAGAATACACTTCTGCTTCCCCTGGCCAGTAACCCAGCGATGGTTGGGGGTGTGTCTGCAATTTATCAGAGGGGCCCAGGGCCAGCGCCACCACTAGGCAAATCTAGGCATTTGCCTAGGGCGCCAGCCACTGGAGGGCGGCACTTCGCCCCTCGCCTCTCGCATGGAGGCTGCAGGGGTGTCCGTGCCGGGTACCTGCGGCACTGTGTGATCTGGCGGCGGGGTCCCTGCAGTGATGCGTGCTATCCGGCAGCCAGGCGGTGGCGCGGGAAGCTCTGCTGGGTTTGAAAACATTCCGCATGCTGATTGGCTGAGATTCAGCCAATCAGCGTGCGGCGAGTTTTCAAACCCATCAGCGCTTCCCGTGCCGCCGCCTGGCTGCCGGATTGCGCGCATCACTGCAGGGACCCCGCCGCCAGATCACACAGTGCCGCAGGTACCCCCCCCCTGTAGGCACCGGGGCGCCCCACCCCCCCTCGCCTTGCACCGGCCCTGGAGGGGCCCCCACAATTTTAAAACATGGCCTGTATGGGGTCCTGAGGACCGAGTTTGAGAACAACTGCAGTAGCCAATCGGATCAAACAAACAGATCATCAGAATGCTTACAATGAACTTGTCAAATTGTTCTCGGCATAGTCAATCAGATTATCAAAATGATCATGACACAGCCAATCAGAATGTTCCCAGCTGTGACAGATCATGCATGAGGCAGTAAACATAGTGATTTGAGGCTCTTGTCAGATTGATTACAGTACAACTAGTCCTAAATACAGTACATACCTCCCAACTTTAGAATTGCTGAGGTCTAGGGATGACCATCGATGTACAGTAAAATAGTTTTGCTATCGATGTGGAGAACCAGATGGTTTCCCTCCATCGATGTCAAAGCATAACCGAATAGTTTTCTTTTTCTTAGCCAAGGGACCGGGACACGAAGCATAGCTCCGCCCCCTACTCATGTAATGCGCCGACACCAGGATCTGATTGGCCCACAGGCTAGTCAGTCAAATAAAAGGGATGGCCATTGATCGTTAAAACCATCGATGGTCATATATCACATAGTATGTTAACATCGATGGTCATTTGCACTATCACCATCGACGGCAACCATAACTGGCAATGGCCATTCCTAATGCAGTCAGAATGCCTCCGAAATTTGCGGAGAAAATGGGGCATGGCCTCATGGGAAAAAAGCGTAGGCCATGCCCCCGTTTTCTATGCTGTGGGGGGATGGCCCCTCTGACTCTGGCGTCTATTCCCAGATGTTACATCTGCCCCCCCCCCCCCATGTGGTTTTGTCCATTTGAGAAGGAATTTGCCTGTACAAGTGAACCAGAATAAGCACCATTGTTTCCCACCACTTTACGGTGGTTCCCATAAATCTTATATTTTCTCATCTTTCGGCATCTAAGAAAAACACGCTGTAGGCTCTTACAGCAAAATCACTCTTTTATTGAGACTGAACATGTAGACCAAAGAAATGTACAGTAGTAGCATATAAAATATTTATACACAAAACGTACAAATTTGCAGACATCTTCTTTCTCTCCAGAAAATATGAGCTAAGAATGGAAGTTAATGTTCAAAATTGATTGAAACTAGTTTTATGGGCAAAACATAAGCGTGGATGGAATTGTTGGCTGTCTCGGGAGTTCTGAAAGTTCCAAACATGGCTTCTGTGTGCGCAGAGACAACATCTAGAACCAAGAGAAACATCACGAAGGGAAGGAGAAAATCTTGGTCGTAATGATGATGATGACACAACAGCACAAAGTAAATTAACATGTTTTATTGCTAAGATTCTAATTATAAAATGATAAGCCTCCAATAATCATCCATCCAGGCTATCAAACTGGTCTTGTAACCTCTGGTGTGCACAAAATATGACCAACGCGTTTCATCTCTGAAGAAGACTTCATCAAGGGGATAACAATGTTGAGCCAAATGCCTTCGGGCTCAGCCGAGTACAACCTCTGAACCCTTCATTTCTTTGGTTCCTCCCCCAAATCACCATGAGCGACCAAAGTCTTTCAGTTCTCTGTACCGGATCTTATTTCCCACCGTCAGTTTTACCAGTTCATCCCCTGGATTATCTACCCTTCGTCGCAGTACTCATTATCATTTTTCATCTTCTTCTTCCAAGTCTTCGTTTCTTCCAATTATTGGGACCGGCTCAAAGACGTATTTGTGATCGTTCCACAAACTTTTATTTATTACTCCTAAAGGCTTTATTTGGGAACTCTTTAAGATATTTATCCCCTATGTATAAGCCTTTTATTAAACCATTTCGATTTAACTCTTTCAACCTCTGGGTCTGCGGTAACTTCTAAGAAACGCACAAGCCCATCTAAACCATCACCTGTGACAGCCTCATGGACAGGGCCCTAACCCCTTATTCTCTCCTCCGAGCTACCCCATCTCCGCATTTTTCACTGGTGACTAAGATCCTCTATGTCTACCACTTGTGGATACAGACTAATTGTACTTTGCAGCTTTGCAGATATTTGCAGCAATAAGAAATTAGGTTTCGCCCAAATAGATTCAAAATCACATCTAGGGAGAGGGGTTCATAGTCATGCCTGTTTTTTTGGCAAAGCGTGTGTGGGCGGGCCATTACTGGCACAGTGTAGTCCATAGGCTACAGCGGCTAACGCCATCTGACAGCCCCAATGACGTAAGTGCGTCCCAGTTGCCCAGAGTCAACTGGGAATCAGCCACAGAAGCGATATAAATGGCTTTCAATTAACTGATTCCAACTCACAGGTGCCCCCTTGGGAGCAGGAGCCCGGCGGCAGATGACTCCATTGCCTCCCAGTCCCAGAGTTACGCCTCTGCACAGCCCCCTACTGATATCTATGGGGGCTTCTGTTACAGTAGAGACCGTGGTATTATGAGAGATTTCTCCTTAAGTCTCTTTATGTTTAATTCGGGGGACAGCCCACAAATATAATCTAATAAATAGGCCCCTGGGTTATGCTGCGACTAGACCCCTCATTAACAAATTTGCTAATTCTTATTATAATTACAACCGCCAGGTAACGAGCTATTTGTCGAACTCGATGGTGTCTTTTTAAGAGACACCATCAATTCATTCTTTCCTCCTTCAGCTCTGCCCTTGCTCTGGCCAAGGAATCCTACTTTAAGTCCCTCATCCTTTCCCAATCATCCAATCCCCGCAGGCTCTTCGCCACCTTCAACTCGTTGCTCTCCCCCCCCCCCTCCTCCAGCTCTTCCGTCCTCCATCGTAGCCGCTGATTTTGCTACCTACTTTTCAACCAAAATCTCCTCTCTCAGGACTGCCATCACTGCTGCCATGACCTCACCCTCTCCCTCCTCCCCTCCTACATCTCCACTCCCCTCCTTCCAACCCCTGTCCTCATTTTACCCCACCACTGCTGCTGAAGTCCACTCTATCCTTCAATCCGCTTCTCCCTCCACCTGCCCGCTCGATCCTATCCCCTCCAATATTATCCGTCATCTCAGTCTGTCAGTCTGCTCTCACCTGGCTCACCTCTTTAATCTTTCCCTATCCTCTGGGATCTTCCCTTCCTCCTTCAAACACGCTCTTGTCTCCCCAATTCTCAAAAAAAACAATCTGGACCCCAACTCTCCATCCAACTACAGGCCCATCTCCCTCCTCCCTTTTGCCTCCAAGCTCCTAGAACGTCTGACCTATAATCGTCTCCTAAGCCACCTTACTGCTAACTCCATTCTAGACCCCCTCCAATCCGGGTTCTGCCCTTTACATTCCACTGAAACTTCCCTGAACAAAGTCACTAACGATTTACTATCGGCTAAATTCAAAGGCCTCTTCTCTATCCTCATCCAGCTTGATCTGTCGGCTGCCTTTGACACTGTTGACCACCCTCTCCTGCTCAACACCCTCCGTTCCTTTGGCATCACTGGCACTGTCTTCTCCTGGTTCACCTCATACCTCTCCGATCGCTCCTTCTCCGTCTCCACTCCGAGCTCCTCCTCTCCTACTACCCCGCAGCCAGTCGGTGTTCCCCAAGGGTCAGTCCTTGGCCCTCTCCTCTTCTCCCTCTACACCACCTCTCTGGGCACCCTCATCAGCTCCTATGGTTTTCATTACCACCTTTATGCTGATGATACCCTAATCTATCTCCTCCACCTATTTTTAGTATGTTAACTCTTATGAGTAGGGCCCTCCTTCCTCACGTACTCACCCTACCTCTTTACCTCACCTGTGCTCCTGTCCTGTTCTTCCTCTACTTCATCTTCAGTCTCCTCGACAATTTTGACACCTACTTCTGAACTGATGCTGATTTTATTTCTACCAGCTATACCCCTATTCATACTGTATTTTTCAAAACACCCTGTACGTTACCTTGTCATTTGTTTTTTGTTTGATTTGTACGGCGCTGCGGACACTTTGCGGCGCCTTATAAATAAACGTACTACTACTAGGTGTCAATTCAAATATTAACGTCAGTTTGCTAAGCGGAAGATACTGTTATTACTGCGCAGCCAGTGTTGCGGATTTTAGAGTGTTTAGAAGACTTGACAGCTATCACTAGGTTACTGTACATCAGCATCATAAATGTTACAGGATCATAAAACTCCCGGAGACAAGTCTTCTTCAATAATTCATCACAACTTCTCCGTTTGTCAACATCCCGACAGAATGCTGTAAACATGAAAAATGATTATAATAAACCTGGGTGAAAAACAACTCTGTTCATTTATCTGAGTTGCAGGAACAAAGAATTAATGTGATTAGTACTTTCCAGCAATAAACATTTGCTACTCTTGACAAAAGCGCTGCTCGGGTTACAGTACGCCGTGGTCGGCAGAACTGCGGCAGGCAGCAAAATAAACAGCAACTGGGATTTCTGTGTATTGGATTTTAGGCTTATTCAGACAGTATAATTAGAGGTATGCGGATTGGCTTAACGTCTTATCGTGTAATCCATAGCGTAACCAGATAATCAGGTTTCTTAACCCTTACCTTAATTAGCCAGACCGAGACATGCTTTATTGATATCGATGGCCTTGCACTGACAAACGGAACTGAAAAAAAAGCAACAAATAACTGGACAGGGACATCTGGAAAACATGGCATGCTAATGATAAACATCACATTAAAAATCTGTACTATGTTTGATACAGATGTGCGGTTCCGTTCTCCAGAAATACAAATCCACAAACATTTTGTGGATCCAAACGGAATCAATACTCGGTCTAGATCCACCGAGAAAATGTGATCCGAACTGAGGGCCTGATTCACTAATGAGGGCCGGATCAGGGGAACGTTCAGCATTTTAGATTCATCCCCCTGGGAACGTGGGCGGGCCGATGCCTGCCTAGGGGATGGCGGCTGACATCACAGGACGTCAGCGCCCGCCCCCTCTTCAGTGGACCCTGACAGAAATAAAAGTCAGTTGTAAATAGGGTGACCAACTCATCCCTTTAATCCGGGACACATATTAATTACACAGGTTCTGTGGCGGGCTTTCACCTGGTTTTAAACTGCCACACCTCAAGACTCCATTTCACCTGGTTTTAAACTGCCACAGAAACTGTGTAATTAATATGTATCCCGGATTAAAGGGATGAGTTGGTCACCAACGAGAAATACGACGGGCGTTCGGCCGGGCGGCGTAACAGGACAAATGACTGCTGCTTAGTGATCCTTACTGAATCAGGCCCTGAGCCCATCCATTGTTTCGAGTTCCGGGGCGGACAGAGATGCGGCCATGTTGATAGCCTTTTGTCCGTCTATGACTTTATGCATATCCTATATAATTAAAGGCTAGCACTGCTCCTCACCTCTAGGGGGGGATTCAAGAGTCACAGCACAACCCTATCACAGGTGCTGCTCCTTCAAATGTTGTTATTACCTATATCACTGGTATTAGCAGCATACAGTACTTTGCCTCTGCTGAAGCTGCTTGATGTAGACTAATGTGCCCGGCGATTGGTACAATCTATCTAGGATATATAACGTAGCCAATCATACAGAGGCATTAGGGGCCTAATTCAGACTTAGTTGCTGATGTCCTAAAATTGCATTCAAATGTGATCACAGTTTAAGATCCAATGTGTATGTGTGTGTGTGTGTGTGTGGGGGGGGGGCACCGATGGGGGCAGCAACATGGGGGGTTTGGACGCTGCTTTTTCTGGGCGTGGCCTGTACGCAAGCCTGTCCAGGCCTCAGGGGAGGACCGTGGCGGCCATTATTCTGCCTTCTTCATGGCTAAGCTGAAATGCCGGTCATGTGCATTTTAGAGATGTTGGGCAGGACCCAGTATGCGGGGAAGCCTTGCCTAGCACCGGAGGTTGAAGTTTTGCTAAATTTTGTAAAACTGCACCAGTGTCTGAATAACCCCCTAGATCTGGCATCGGCGGCTGAGACATTATTGCCATGGGATACGGTCACATTAGGTTGGTCCTATATGGTCGACTTGCATTGAGTTGAACGCTGAAGGTCGACAGGCCTCCACTGAAGGACGACAGGCCTTAGGTTGACATCTGAAATAGGTCAACATGGGTAAGGTCGACAGAGTAGGAAGGTTGACACAAGCATTAGGACAACAATGGGAAGGTGGACAGTCAAAAGGTCGACATGAGTTTTTCGTGGGTTTTTTTTTGAGCTGACATGTGCCGACAGGCAGTATTTCATGGTGGGAGAATATAATAGTGTGCCGAGTGCATCGAGCCATACACGGTGTGCATGTCGACTGTGTCAACATCCGGGATAACAACATGAAAAACTTATGTTGACCTTTTGGCTGTTGACCTTCCCATTATCAACTTGCGTGTGTTGAACTTCTGACCCTGTTGCCCTTACCCATGTCGACCTATTTCAGGTGTCGAGATAAGGCCTGTTGACCTTCAGTGGTCGACGCAATGCCCCCTACCCATTGCCATTGTTATTGGGAAGCCCTCCACCCTATTGAGCAGTGAGAAGTGAACATTAAACACAGACTTTGGGGCCTATTTATCAGGCCACCCATCATTCCACATCACTGTATATAGATATATATTATTTTGGGGCACATTTCAAAATAGGTGTGAAAATTGCCAAGCAAACATTGTTATTTTTTATTTGAATTTATATAACAAATGTGAGCGATGCTGGATTTATTAGAGAGTATTTTGAACATCTCTCAAGGCCCCCACACACGGGGCCTTATTTTGGTTCATTCTTTCTGACAAAATCCTTCTTAGATGGACAAAACCATGTGCACTGCAGGTGGGGCAGATGTTACTTGTGCAGAGAGAATTAGATTTAGGTGGGGTTTTACTTCAAAGTGAGATCTATATTGCCGTGTAAAAATAAAGCAGCCAGTATTTACCCTGCACAGAAACAAAATAACTCACCCAAATCTAATTCTCTCTGCACATGTTACATCTGCCCCCCTGCAGTGTGCCTGGTTTTGTCCAACTAAGAAGGAATTTGTCAGAAAGAATGAACTAGAATAACCCCCAATGTGCAGCTGTCTGTTAATTAGAGGCATGATGAAGTTACTTGTAGGGATGGCAATTGACGATCGAGGAATAGCAACGATCATTGCTTTGCCGCTGCTGGACAATGGTTCTGCCATTGATGATGAAGATCCAATGTTTCTCCACCATCAATGGCAGAAATGCACAATGTTTCACCGGTACTTCTGTAGTTTCACGGCGCCAGCCTGGCGCCGTGCTACTTCCGGGTTCTACGCTCGCCACGAAATATGTAAAAAAAAGTAACTTAACTCCATGCCAACATGGATAGTTCATACCCCCACTATCCATGTTGGCATGGAGTTGATTTTAAATAGCGTGGCGAGCGTAGTGAGCCACCGAGCCCGCAAGGGGACTCAGACGCACGGCGCCATACTGGTGCCGTGAAACTACAGAAGTACCGTTTCACCCAGCGCAGATGTGCAGCACTTTACTCCCTCTCACCTTCGCTCCTTCCCTGATTGGCTCACCACTTTGTCAAACTTAGATCATTCCCATCTTCCCACGTCCTGCAACAGGGAAAGCAATCAATGTTAATCACCATCGAGTTTATCAACTTTATTTTGCTTCTTTTTTTTAAAAGCTTGTAAAAATAACCTTACATGACACTCAGGGAGACAAGACGATTACCGCACTGGAAATCTTTGCTCCTTGTGTCCCTGATTTGTACTGTATGCAGCCCGGGCTAGCGGAAAGTCACGTCACCACCACATTGTCCGCTGGGTGGACTGATAAGGACAGATGCAGGAGATGGTGACAGGCCTCGTGAGATAGGTAAACATCCACACAGGTGCTACAGGTACCTATTCTTTCAATGAAACCTCTTTTCCATAATCCATGTTTTATTTTAGTGGGAAAATACAAAAACATAATAAAGTATTTTAACTTTTTTTTTTTTAAGTGACGGCTGTATGGAATAGAGAGGATGCTGACTTTGTACAGTCTGCATTCCAGCCATGGGAGGAATACAATAATGTGCTTGAGTTAAATGGTTCAGATAGATGACACTGATTGGTTGCTTTGGTATTTCTATAAGAAAATACTGTATTATCCACCAATGCTATACTCAGGATGGATAAGTACTGTATCTTGTGGTCATAGATGTCTCACAGAGGTTATTCCTCTGCCTTTTTAAGTAGCAATGTTCTCTTTATCTTGTCTTTCATGTCACTATATAGAGTAACTGTATGTTATTTCTACCAATATTACCCTACCAAAATTGCCCAGAGGCTCCCAAAAATTAGGCAGTGCTCCCTGCCTTGGAAAGCCACAGCCAACCCCCAAACCCCCCTCCCCCCTCCATAACCCACCTGGCCACCCACAATAAAAGTGGGCAGCCTTAGGGGGACCCAATTTGTGCCAAATCCAGTCTCCAGCCCCCAAGATAAACAAAAAAAAACCATCCACGATTCAGGCGTCCAATGAGAATCCATGTGTACACTTGTGGACCCATCAGCCAGTCAGAAAGGGCCATGTAATAGCGCTCTCCTGATTGGTTTAGCACCATTGAGCCATCGCTCAAGAAGCCACAAAAATCCACATTGATGTCTATGGTGGGGAACCGGCAGTTTGCGATAGACCACAATTGAGGGCAACCACAAGATTCACCAATTAACCATGCGGTCTACTGCAAACTGGCCGGTTCCCACCTGTAGACTTCAATGGTGATTTTTCCCATACAAGTGTATGGGCACTGCTTGAGTGACAGCTCAGTGGCACTAAGCCAATAAGGAGAGTGCGAACACGTGGCACTCCCTGATTGGCTGGCGGGTCCCCAAGTGAAAGATATCTGGTTTGAATAGCCCCAGGTGTGTCAGGGCTCGGGTCTCTGGTGTTCCTGGCTGTGGCAGCAGTGGGCCAGTGGTGGATGCTGGGAAATGGAACACGGCAGTGCCATAGGAGTATCATTGGGCACAGCTAGGTGGAGGAAGTTGACGAGACTCTGGTCAGAGGCGCGGAGTCTAACATCACTGACGTTTTTCCCCAGGGACCCCCGCAAGGAGGTTTAGACTGCATTCGGTGGCGAGGTCGCGGCCCTCTGACCTGAGTTCCCCACAGCTAACTGGCCAGTCACAGGAGATGGACAGTGACTAGTGGCAGTGAGCTTGGAACTTGGATCTGCGCTGGCCTGGGAGGCCGGAGGGATGACAGTGGCTTGGGAGCCAATGGGTAGTGGGCGTCCTAGGAGCTGACATGGGGGGTTGACAGCCTGGGAGCCGGCAAGGAGCATTGATGGCCTGGAAGCCGGAGGGAGTGTTGACAACCTGGGAGTCATCACGGTACTGTAGACGGCCTGGGAGCTGGAGGGAAGTCGACGACCTGGGAGCCAGAGGGACTTTGATGACCTAGGAGTCGACAGGAGCTTGTTGACAAGCTGGGAGTCGATGCAGGAGATGACGGCCTAGGAGTCAACACGGCTGTTGACGACCTGGGAGTTGACACAGGAGTTGACGGCTTGGGAACCGACATTGGGAATACAGGAACTACAGAGTTGACACCTGTGTCGACTTGGGAGTTGCAGATGGTATGGCCCTTTAAGGGCAGTAGCAAACTCTGCTGAGGAATGCTGTAGTGCTCTAGCCTCTTCCATTGGGAGCTGGAGATGGTAGACAGCGAGGAAGGTAACCCGGCAGGTGAGGAGAGCCAGGGAGCTTTGATATCAGCAGCAGATTGCACAGGGTTTTGCACAGGGAATCCACAGAGACTCTGAACAGGATCCAGGATCCTTGGAATACTGAGGACTGGATATACACAGGAATCAGATAAGTTGTTCAAGGCAGGGGTAATGGGCCAGAGCCCTCAGCTATATCCCCCCTGCTGGCCTGTGATTGGCTGCAAGCCAGAGCAGCAATTAAGTCCAGGAAGTGCCTGTGCACACCTTTGGTCACATGGGTCAGTGCACAGGTCAAAGTATCAAGGTCACATGTGGCATCATTGGACAACAGAGTCATGTGATTGCAGGTGTGTCATGGTGGTGCCCATGTGGCGTGGGTCTGGCCCGGGACCAGCGTTGGATGCTGGCAATAGTTCAGGGTAATGGCACTCAGATCCTGCCAAGGAGAGTACCCGGGGACGGCACAAGACAGGGGCCTGCGCCACAAGACACACCAGCGAGCGGGTAAGGAATGCGGGCGCGTGTGCGGCTCCTGACAAGGTGTTAAAGACCATTGAGAACTTACTGCAGACAATTATCAAACTTATAAAGCTGTCCGTCTATGGGGTCGATCCTATTACACCTTAAGGGTGCTGATGCGCCCGGTGTTTGCGAATTGTCACGACATCGGGCGCACTTTACAGCGAACCGAATTCACTGAAAATTTTCAGCTAATTCGGCCCTGCGAAGGGTGCAAGTTAGGGTTAATTTGGGTTCAGTTTTCAGCGTTAAAACTGCATCCGAATGGGGTTAATAGGATTGACCCCTATGTATGTATCTATCATTTTTACTGGTTGTACCATCCACTGTGTTCTTTTTTTTTGCATCTGTGCTGCCGCTGTCATCATTAGTATCTGGGATTGTAGCGGCACCATGCCTGGTGCAAAAGATCCATCTAAAACAGGTGTCCTGATCACCTAAAAGAAGCATGGAAGTCAGCCCTTAACGATACTGGTAAAAAAAATTATATTAATAATTAAAATTGTGCGTGTTTGTGTGTTAACACAAAAGTAAAGTAACAGTAGTCTACAATAGATGTTGGGACAGCTTTCCTTTCTGGGCTTGTAAATCAATGTTCCAACAATTAGTGCCCAGAACAATAACGAGCAGACACTTGGGTTGTCCGCTTAAAAAATACATTGAAAACAAGTGAAATAGAATATTTAATGGGTGGCTTGTCTTCTACCCAGTGGCGTAGCTACAGGGGTCGCAGCGGTCGCACCTGCGACCGGGCCCCTGAGCCAGGGGGGCCCAGCCCCCGCCACTGTCCGGCCGTCCTGGATGAGGGTAGTGAACAGTAGCACCCGTTCCCAGTGGTGCTTTGCGGGCCCGGCCAGCGTGCGTCGCGCTGACGTCACGCGGCTCTGGCACGTACCCTCCCGTACTCCTCTGTTGGCGTATGGTCTGCTGAGGCGCCATGGATTAGGAGGACCTCCCACACTCCTCCGCGGGCGCATACTCTGCAGAGTATACAAAGCGCCGTGGAGCAGATGGACTGTGGAGCACCTGCGGCGGCTGGCGGGAGTCTGGACACAGTGAGAGGGGAGCAGTGAGCAGAACACAGAGTGAGTGGGCAATTGCATACATATAAATGTTGGAGGCTTCACCTTAAACTATCATTTTATCTTGCCTGCACCTTTGTGAAGGATAACACATTAGTTACAGACAGTGTTATGGGGATCTCACATGGAACTTGGAAGAGACTAGTTAGTGGTAACAATGCATGCACTGGACATTCTAATGGGAGTAATTGCTTGTTGCCACTATCATTGCATGCAGTGCTGCGATGTCACTGCAGACTGTCCTTCCCCACTAGGATTGCATTTTGAAAAGATTGAAAGCCAGGAAACTGCTAACCTGGGCCTCTCCAGTTTTATCATCTTTGTTCTTTTAATATTTTATTTAAATAAACTACTATCCTATGTTTAAATGTTAGTTCTATTATTAACATAATATACTTGATGTATTAAAATATAAACAGACCGATATTTTAATTTTGTTGTATGTAGGGGGGCCCCAAGCTGACCTTTCGCACCAGGGCCCATGAACCCTTAGCTACGCCCCTGCTTCTACCTGTGCAAGTACAACGCAGCTGAGACTAGGACTCACCTTCTGCAGAGGGGAAAGGTTTGTTTGACTTCGGTGCCAACTCATACAGACACCAGTCAGCTGAGAACAGGATGTTAGTCATTCCGTTTGCAGTAGCAGAAAAATATGACCTTACAAATGTTTTTGCAACAAGACTCCTCGCTGACGCCTCGTCGGGCTGTGACTACTACACCCCTGGTCGCTGCAGATGCTCACGTGCTCCCATCATCTCGATAAACTTACCGCAGGGAATATACCGTACTCACTGACCTCTGCTTGTAAAATGAATTACTCAGCGAGTCCATACCGAGCTCTCTACATACTGTATATCGCCCTAATACATAGGAACACGTGCACTTTGATCCATTTTTCACCTTACATTAAGGGCAACATATCTTATAGTAACATAGAATTTGATGGCAGATAAGAACCACTTGGTCCATCTAGTCTGCCCTAATTACATGCAGGGCCGCCGATAGGGGGGTGCCCTGGGTACAGCTGTCCTGGGTCCCCTACCTCTGGAGGGGCCCGGGCAGCTGCCCACAGCCCCCCTACCCCCGCACCCAGCAGCCAGCCCTACCTCCCCCCCGCGCACCCGCACCCAGCGTCCCTCACCTGGCGGCCAGGCAAGCACAATAACACAGTGCAGCCTGCAGAGCGCCGAGCCTAGGACACAGAGGAGCTCGGCGCTCTGCAAGCTGCACTGTGCAGTGTGAGCTCGGAGTCGGACCATGGAGACTGAAGGAGCGAGGAGGACGCGGCTGCAACATGATGGTAAGCAATGGGGAGGCATGGTGCTGGCAAGCGGGGGTGGGCTGGCAGGTGGGTTTGGGCGTGCGGACACGCCCGGGGGTCAGAGGTATGGCGCTGTGCCGCTGGGGGCCCGGACTGTAGATCAGTCCCTAGCCCCAGCATTTCTAGTGGCGGCCCTGATTACATGTACACACTTAAAGCCCATACACACTGGGCGACTTTGAGCTGAAAGCCACTCAAAACAGCAAGTTTGAGCGGCTTTCAGCTCAAAGCCGCCCAGTGTGTATGGCCCGGCAATGAGCGCTGCTGCGCGCTCCCGCATCATCGTCGGAAAAGCCGCTCAAGCTGCTGGTATTACAGCAGTCATCGCTGTCCATACACGTTGGGCATAATCGCCCAGTAGCTATGGACCTTTACACACTAGGGTTCATTTTGTAGAGTCTATTAACCTACAGTACAGTATATTTTGGGATTATGGGAGAAAGCCGGAGTACCCAGAGGAAACCCACTCAAGTACAGGGAAAATGTACAAGCACCACATATTTAGGGCTGTGGTGGGAATCAAACCCATGACCGCTGGCTATAGTAGCAAGTATAAATATATATAGGGCCTCATTCAGGTTTGCTTGGCGAGCTGCAAACATTGCAGCTTACCGAACACCTGAGACGCCATCCTGCCGAATACCCTGCGAGTGATCCAGAATCGACCCATAGTACACACAGCACAATAGTGTACGTATTTATAGCATCGTCCTCTAATCTCAGGAAAGAGAAGGAGCGAAGGTTGAAGGCGCTATCTTTATACAGTCAGGTATGTAAGGGATTCGTAATCGTGTGGCTGTTGTGGAAAATATTGCATCTTGAACAGCAGCAACAACAATACAGATAACACAAAGCTACTGTATGTTGAAGGACAACCGTAGTAAACACACTCTTAAACATTATCCTCTGTAGAAATGTATCTATCCAGACAATCTGAATGCAACAGATTTCTTAAAATCATTGAGGAGAACGGCCCCGAGTACACATAACACAAGACATGTCCGTCCCTAAAAGTAAAGCGGTACTGTAACATCAGAGGAATCTGATGAGAACAAACGGAGGTGGCGAAACGCGTTAAGTGTGAAAAACTGATTGGCTGGACCAACGAGATGTAGAGAAAAGTCTGTATTTCCAATGAACTGGACTCCTGAAAGGACTGTAGTATTGGAATAAACCCGCATTTGCGTGGAAACCTAAAG
Source organism: Crinia signifera (assembly GCF_055691185.1). NCBI lineage: Eukaryota > Metazoa > Chordata > Amphibia > Anura > Myobatrachidae > Crinia > Crinia signifera. The sequence continues at coordinate 314,812,599 of NC_139221.1, forward strand.
CGGTGGGATCCGGTATTGAAATACATTATTTATATCTTCATTTTACGATTACCTCCAAAGTTGCTAGCTGAAAAAGCAACTGACTAAGTTACAAAAGGGAATTCGGTTCTCTTTATTAACAAGGACTAATGCTTCACAACATACTTAGCATTGTCTCCTTTCAACTATGTATGTTATACACACAGTCTCTGGAGCTAATTTTATACATTTTGAGAAGACGGGCGGCAACATGACGCGTTTCGTCATAAATATTACCATTATCAAACCTTGATAAAAGCGATATTTATGGTAAAACGCGTCTGTAGAAAGTTCCTGGCTACTATGTGTTCTTGTCATATTGGATAACCAAGGACTCTGAAGAGTGGCCATATACCCACTGCTCAGGTGATACGCTTTGTACCAGGGATGAAAGTATGCCAGAACGGGGCAGAAGTACATTCCATCAGTTGTAATTGGAGGTGGATCTGCCTCCACCCACTTCACCTAGCGACAACAAAGTACGGACCATTTTATGTCTTGCTTTGTACCATCATCCAGATGTTGCGTTGTATATCATTACTAGTAAAAGCCCATCAAAATGTACTTTCACTTTGAACTGTGACAGTTTTTACTTTCACCTTGAGCTGTGACCATTTTTACTTTCACTTTGAGCTGTGACCATTTTTACTTTCACTTTGAGCTGTGACAGTTTTTAGCCCACAAACTCTCCACCCCACCCCAGACCCTATCTGTTCGTACCTCCAATCTCTGTCTTCCCAGCTCCCTCTCTCCATATCCAGAAAGTTTGAAAGAGATCAGTGTCCCTGCCAAAAATTGCTTTCTCTTTCTGCTATGACATTTTTTAGCATACAAAGCAGTAATTTGGTCCATCAAGTGGACTCTAGTGGTCACTGGTGGTACTTTGCCTCATAGAGGTGAGGAGTAGTTAGCCTTATATTTATAGATCAGCCTGTTGATGTTTTCATTAAATTGTTTTACTCCACTGAGACGGCTTTTTGTTCATGCATGCCTCCACCACAATCTGGGCGGAGAGGAAAAGGATGGCCCCTCAGGGAGAAACGATTCATATCAGTATCACAAAGAAACTGCTAGGCAAATGTTCTCATTGTTATCTGTGTGAGTACGGTATGACCATTCTTCTGAGAAACCACCGGACTATGATGACCTATTCTAGTTATTTCTCCACGTGGGGACATACTGACAAGCTAAAGAAACTACCATTGTTTATTGTGAGTGGGGTACACAACCTATTTTATGGTCCCTATAGTGATTTTGTACACAGAGGCTAACGTTCATTCTAGACACATACTACACTTTTTGTTGTATGATCTTTGATGAGAATATTATTTATAACTAAGGCGAAACCTTGGATATAAGTATCACTGCAGAAGTGATTGAACTCTACACAATGGACTTTGGAGGTCACTGTCATAGGCAAATGCAGGGGGGGGTTGCCAGCTGCCTAGAATCCCCCATTTTTTGGGGTGGGTCTCTGACGTCATCGCTGACCACTTCCAGCCTGGTTCTTTAGCAGATTAGCCCGGGGTGTGTGGGTACAGCACTGTGGGCAGTCCGACTCCGCAGTATTCGGGAAGTGCTGCTGAGAGGACCTGCGGTGGCAGAATTTTAAAAATACACTCAAAAGATAGGCCGGCTGCTGATTGGCTGAAAGTGCTCTCTCTCTCTCAGCCTATCAGAGGTGAGGCAGCAAGGACACTGAACACACACCCTGGGCACTCAGCACAGCCCAGGCCTTGCCGCTGCCCCCCTCTTCACGTAGGTGTGTGCCAGCGGTTGTTGACTGATGGCACACACCTACTAATCGGACCCAACACATCGTGAGTGCTAAAAAGCTATCGTGCCGCTGACGGGTCTGATCCGACAGATTGAACCTGCAGCAGGGCTGTCCAAAACATCCGAACTGGCACGATTTCTCAACCCAAACCATTGACCCAAATCAGATAAGTGTATGGGCACCTTTAGACTGGCGCAGATGAAAAAGAAAAAAAAAAACAGATTATAGAGCGTTCCCACACACTGTGCAATATCCGATCTTAGGCTATGATAGGGCTGACCAATCAGATAAGTGAAACAAAATGGCTGTTTTTGGATTGGTTTATCTGAGTTTGGTCAAAAGGCTCCATGTCTACACATTATGCCATAATACTGCAACCGTTATTCACAAATCGGCCCAAAAATTGTACAGTGTGTGGGCACCTTAACACCTTCCCATAAACTGTATTACATGCAGGGCTTAAAGTGGTCTTGGAGAGGTGGTGGAACTCATTTTCCCTTGAGTAACCGGATGGGTGGACCACAGGTGGAGGAGAACCATCGAGTCATCAGGTCCTTAAGAGGAGGAGGTGTCTCCAGCTCATTAGTAACACTGTGCCACGTGCATCATCTATTGACGTGGTGGAGGGGCATGCTTTTCTTATGGACTTATGGAGTCATGGGGGGAGGTGGAACTAGTTCCACCTACAATTACAGGTGGTGTAACTCAGTTCCACCCTGCTTCCCCTCACTTTAACCCCTGATTACATGGGTATAACTAAAGCTCATGGTGGTATGAAATCACTTCTTATATGTTAGACTGTCTCTTGTGTATCACTCACTGCACTTTGAATGCTGCACTACACCTGCCTAAATATTTAAATTGCGTCTCCAGGAAAAGCCAGTGCATGGGGCAGAACCAGACACAACTCCACGCTCCACCCCCAAAATACTGTAATTTGTGGGTCAGTGAGGAGGGGGTGGGGCTGAACGATGTTAAGTCTATCATTAAGCCACACCCCCTCTATTAGGCACCACCATTTCCTGTATGATCTCCTCATCCTGACCTCTACACCAGGAAGCAATTGGAATATGGGACATCTCGTCACTCTTCTGTAGGTGCTGGGACTGGGGGGGGAATCAGTAGTCTTCCCAGCACTTGCGGGACAGTAGGCAAGTATGTATTGTACGCACCTGGTACGTATACTCAGCACCTGTTCATCGCCATTCTGCTAAGCCACGACAAGCAGCCGTAAATCGCATATATCCAATTGGCGGTCTGTCCCATCTATGCCATGACACTTGGGAAGTGTGTGCTGGGTAACCAGATGGTGACAGGGTGACAGGGACACCCATCCCGCATTTGTCTTCTGTAAGGAATGCAGTTTGCGAAGAAAAGCACAACATTTGCAGAGAGAATACTAGAGCTTAACCCTTTCCGTGCCAACATCTCTTTGAGAGATGTTCAAGATATACATTAAAAATCCCAGCGCAGCTCACATTTGTTATCTAAAAAAATGTTGTGTAAAAAAAAGATTATATTTCCTATATAAGGTAACCATTACAGGTCATTATGGGGAATAGAAATGTTTGCGTGACAATTTTCACACCTATTTTGACAAATTCACTTGGCGCTCAAAGGGTTAAATTACAATTAGTTACATGAAATACACAAATGTTTTTCCCGCTGAACAATTACAGATGGAGAAATGCTTTTAGCATACTGTAGGTCATTACCCCTTACATAATAAGTAACTGTTTCTTTCATTAAAGGTCCATATCTCTCAGTGACTTATTGTGAGGGCAAAGCACTTATCAAATGAAAATATATATATATATATATATATATATATATATAGATATATATATAGATATATACAGTATATTTCAAAAACAAAAACAAAAGTGGATAGTACAGTTTTTAGTCCCATTAATAGATAACTGTACATGATCGTTCAATGCTTTTACACCAGTACAAGTCCGATTTTTAGTGACTCGCTGCAACAATAACTGTGATTTTATTGCTACATGGTAGAGGCAGAGCACTCCTTGGGTGTGATATGGGGCTCCGACAGTGGGGATCCTGAAAGTCAGAATTCCGGCTGCCAGTGCTCCGACAGGGGGGGCGAGTGCAAAGAAGCCCCCTGTGGGCCCAGTGGTTCGCTACGCTTGCCACAGGTTCTATTGAACCCCCACAAGGGAGAATAGCCCCTGTAGGAGCACCAGCAATCAGGATCCTGACGTTGGGATACTAACTGTTGGGATCCCCACTGTCGGAGCGTCATCCGACACCCCTCCTTATGGCTCAGTGGTAGGGGTGTGGTACGGGACTCCGACAGTCGGGATCCCGACAGTCATTATCCCGATGTCAGGATCCCGACTGCTTGGAGTCAGACAGCATGGCGAGCGCAGAAAAGCCCCTTGCGGGCTCGCTGCGCTCGCCATGCTGCGGGCACGTGCGAGCCACCTATTCTATTCTCCCTCTATGGGGGTCATGGACCCCCACAAGGGAAATAGCGGGTGGCCGTCGGGCACCCGGCTGTCTACGTTTTGACAGTCGGGATCCTGACGACGGGTAAACGACTGTCAGGATCCCGACGTCGGGTAAACGACTGTTGGGATCCCGACTGTCGGGATCCCGTTCGGCACCCCAGTGGTAGGCCCTTGCTCTTGTTTCTAAGTATTGAGTTGAGATTTCAGTTCTACTGTTATATACGAGGATGGTTCAGTCAGTAATGTAATAAGATTCTCTCGTGTGTATTTTTCTCTATTTCATACAGATTTGCTGCCAGACCAGAGCAGGCTGACCGCTGCTTCCTCTCACAGCCGTTACACTGCACCCCGTATACATCATACTGTCCCAGTATCAGGTATAAGATGCTGACGGCAACATGGTCAGACACTGAGGTTCGTAGTGCAGTGGTTCCCATACTGTGTGCCTTGGCACCCTGGGGTGCCTTGGAGGACTTGCAGGGGTGCCGTGGATTGGTGGTCCATGACCCATTGAAATTATTTTAAATTATTTAATAGGTAAATTGTGTGAATCCTGTCTCCCATCACATAACGGACATTAAGGAATAGATATAAACACAACTTACTTATGTTATTATTTATTTCTGATTTACTCAATTAGAACCATTTACCATCTGCCTCCCCAATTATCCTCTGTTCCACTCTTTGTCTCCCTATTAACCACTGCCTCCCCATCACCTTCTGACTTGCCAGGTACCCTCTCCCACTCACTGCAACCTACTGCCTTTCCATGTCACCCTCTATCTCGGCTCATATGTTTTTTCCTTTCCCTACCCACCTTAGTCTCTTAGGGCAACCCACTGCCTCTACTATTAAATCCTCTGCCTCCAATTGACTCCCCAGTCGCCCACTTGCCTCGCCATGACACTTTCCACCTCTTATTGTCATGCTCTGCCTCCTGGATCACCCTTTGCCTCTTCCTGCCACCAACTGCTGCCTTCTACCACCCTTTGCCTCCCCCTGCCACCCACTGATTTGCCCTTCCACCCTCTACTTCTCCCCATCACACACACTACCTCTCCTCATGGGGGTATATTCAATGCCACCTGGTGAGCTGGTGAGCTGAGACGGCGAGCAGTGCTGATTGCTCACCGTCACAGCTGGTGGGTCAGTTTTCAACTGACCCCCCTGCACCCACCGCTCCCACCTCGCTGGGTTTTTACAGCGAGTGGGAAACAGAGTGTGCGGACGCCAAAACGGTGAGGCTCGCGGCTAAATGCCTCAGGCTCCCTGCATTACACGCAAATCTTGCCATTCGGGGGAGTCCTCGCAGTCCTCTGTTGGCCAGCGAGGATACCATCCATGCAGAGGCGTAACTAGATATTCGTAGGCCCCATAGCAAAAGTTTGTAAGGGCCCCCTATTTAGCAACTGATGGTGATAAATGTATGCAAAACATATTAGTTTGACAGCAAAGATGGGCCCCCTTCAGCTCTGGGCCCCATAGCAGCTGCACCCCCTGCTCCTATGGTAGTTACGCCCCTGCATCCATGGAATGAAGGAGGGGGGAGTCCATTGCATATTTTTGCAACCTCTATGCATTTGGATTGGTTTACATGTGACTGTCCTAAAATGTTTTATCTTCCAACTGTCAGTCCAGCTCCAACAATAACAATAATACATAATGTGCATTACCTACTGTATACTGTATACATGCTTCTTTCCATTTGTGAGGAACTTGTGAAGTAATTATGAAATATTTGGGAGACTGGGGAAACATTACTGTAAGTGAAAATTAAAATCACCATCGAAGACGATGCAATTTCTCAAGAAGTCGACTGTTGTAATGTAATTCACAACCTGTGATATTATGTGTGAGGTGTGCTACGGCGGTGCAGGTAAAAGGCACTTATCCTGAGTTCTATTGTGTCTGTTCAGTTATTAGGCTGTTACATTAGTGCGCGTTCTATACAGACAAATATAGCTCCTGTCTCAAAAGCGCAGGGGTAGTGCAGTAACCCTTTCAGTGCCAACATTTCTGTGACAGATGTTCAAAATATCCGCTATAAACCCCAGCGTCGCTCACATTTGTTATTTCAAGTAAAAATTGTTGTGTGTAAAAACATTATATTTCCTATATAAGGTAACATTACAGGTCATTATGCTGAATACAAAGGTTTGCTTGGCACCTATTTTAAAAAATTCACTTGGCACTCAAAGGGCATACTTGCCAACTTTTTGAAACTCCTCTCCGGGAGAAGCCCGGAGAGGAGTGAAAGCAGGGCTGGACGAGGCTTAATTTTGGGGGCGGAGTGAGACTAACATCACCAAGCCCCGCCCCCACAACCGGCAGCCGCATTAATTATCGGGTCCGTGGATGGGGGGGAGGGGTTAAAATGATGCGAAATGTCGCAATTCGCTTCATTTTAGCCCCGCCCCCTCCCCGCGGACCCGCAAAATTCGGACATTTTTACAGTGGGGAAGGGGGGACCACCTTCCCAAGGGGCCGGGAGGGGGAACTGATTTGCGGGACTCTGCCGGCCATTCCGGTAGGGTAGGCAAGTATGTCAAAGGGTTAACCATTATATTCTATGGTATAGCATTCCTGGTTGCTATAATTGTAGAGGTGGTCACCTGATACAGTGTCCTCGACATTGTCATATAAAAGATTGATACAAAAAAAACAACAACATTAAAAGGTCTAAAATAAATGTACTACTCTCTTTGATGCTGTCTTAAATCCACAATAAAATAACGACAGTACATGGAGGGTAGGGGATACTAGTACATTTTAATATAGTAAAGAAGAAGAGAGTGTAATTATTTTGTACCATTCTTCTACCCAGATCATTCTGCATTAACCTCTTTAATACATTTCTTGGACTCTTACTTGCACTCGTCTGGATTCGCTGCCACGAGCTCCTTCCCAGATTTTTATGTCTATATATAAAGAGCACATTTTGAAATGTTCGAAAATCATTTCCGCTCCAAATTGTTAGCATACTCTCGACGGGTCCCCGGTCCCCTGGTGAATTTCTAAAGAAGGATTTTAATCAATTTACAGACATCAAAGAGAATCATTATAAGTGAGCACCATATAAAATATAGCCCCCATTCCTTAAACATAAAATAAATACCTACTTTTGATTTAATTAAACCTAAGTTTGGGCGCTAGATAACGTGCTCAGTACTTTTTGAGGCATCTATGAAGTCAAGATGGAACTGATTATAAACTTTTGTCTTACTGTATTAAAAAAAAGAGAACTACCAAGGTACAGGGGGTGCAGCATCTATGGGGCCCTGAGCTGAGGGGGGCCACCTTCCCAGTCATAGTTACAAGTGTTATATACAGGAGTATAACTACCATAGGTGCAGGGAGTGCAGCTGCTATGGGGCCTGGAGCTGAGAGGGGCCACCTTCCCTGTCACAGTTACATGTGTTATATACAGGGTATAACTACCATAGGTGCAGGGGGTGCAGCTGCTATGGGGCCCAGAGCTGAGAGGGGCCACCTTCCCTGTCACAGTTACATGTGTTATATACAGGGGTGTAACTAGTATAGGTGCAGGGGGTGCAGCTGCTATGGGGCCCAGAGCTGAGAGGGGCCACCTTCCCTGTCACAGTTACATGTGTTATATACAGGGTGTAACTACCATAGGTGCAGGGAGTGTAGCTGCTATGGGGCACAAAGCTTAGAGGGGCCACCTTCCCTGTCATAGTTACAAGTGTTATATACAGGAGTATAACTACCATAGGTGCAGGGAGTGCAGCTGCTATGGGGCCAGTGCTGAGAGGGGCCACCTTCCCTGTCACAGTTACATGTGTTATATACAGGGGTGTAGCTACCATAGGTGCAGGGAGGGCAGCTGCTATGGGACCCTGAGCTGAGAGGGGCCACCTTCCCTGTCACAGTTACATGTGTTATATACAGGGGTGTAGCTACCATAGGTGCAGGGAGTGCAGCTGCTATGGGGCCCAGAGCTGAGAGGGGACACCTTCCCTGTCACAGTTACATGTGTATATACAGGGATGTAGCTACCATAGGTGCAGGGAGGGCAGCTGCTATGGGACCCAGAGCTGAGAGGGGCCACCTTCCCTGTCACAGTTACATGTGTTATATAGAGTGTAGTTACCATAGATGCAAGGGTGCAGCTGCTATGGGGCCCAGAGCTGAGAGGGGCCACCTTCCCTGTCACAGTTACATGTTTTATATTCAGGGGTGTAGCTACCATAGGTGCAGGGAGTGCAGCTGCTATGGGGCCCAAAGCTGAGAGGGGCCACCTTCCCTGTCACAGTTACATGTGTTATATACAGGGTGTAACTACCATAGGTGCAGGGAGTGCAGCTGCTATGGGGCCAGTGCTGAGAGGGGCCACCTTCCCTGTCACAGTTACATGTGTTATATACAGGGGTGAAGCTACCATAGGTGCAGGGAGTGCAGCTGCTATGGGGCCCAAAGCTGAGAGGGGCCACCTTCCCTGTCACAGTTACATGTGTTATATACAGGGTGTAACTACCATAGGTGCAGGGAGTGCAGCTGCTATGGGGCCCAAAGCTGAGAGGGGCCACCTTCCCTGTCACAGTTACATGTGTTATATACAGGGGTGTAGCTACCATAGGTGCAGGGAGTGCAGCTGCTATGGGGCCCAAAGCTGAGAGGCGCCACCTTCCCTGTCACAGTTACATGTGTTATATACATTTTCACTATTGGGTGGTACATTAAGGGGGGTACTCAATGTTGGTCATGCTCCCGCAACCATCTCCCGACAGGCGAGATGGCTGCGGGGCCCTATTCAATGCTGTCTTCCCCAACAGCATTGAACAGGGGTTCTCGGCAGAATGAGCCCGAGATCACAAGCTGTCGGGCTCATTCTGCCGAGAAAAGCTGGAAATAGGCGAGCTCCCGGCCGATGCTCGTCTATTTCCGCACCCTCAACTCGCGGCCACGCCCCTTTCTCCCCACTCGGCGGCCGGGACATTGAATCCCGATCTAAACTTTTCTATGGGGCCTACAAATACTGTATCTAGTTATACCACTGCTCTAACTTTTCAGGTTTTAAGGATATCTGTACAGTCGAGATGTTCAAACCGATTGATGTACTAAATTACTAACCTAACCTGTGTTTAAGCATATCCTTAAAACCTGAACTGATTGGGTGCCTTAAAGATCGAATTTGGAAACTGCTGCTCTAATTGAACCAGTGATTTGTACATTTGTGGACAAATTCCAGCCACAGTTTCACCCCATACAACTTTTAGCTTCTCAATAAGAAAATCCTTGATCACCAGCAGCAAATTTTCATATTCCCAACTGAGAGCTCCCTGCCCCTGTTGTGTTACCCCCCCTACAAGCTCTCCTAGTTTGAACTGCTGGTTTATTCTGTATTTTAAATAACTCTGAAATAGAAAAAGACTAATGGACTCTAAAGATCATTTCAAGTCCCTTGAGTTCTCGCACGAGTACCTGCATCTACTTGTTAATTTCATATAAAATCACTGTAAATAAAGGTCTTTAAAATATTTTGAACTTTAAGGGCACTTTAGAACGCACATCTAAAAAATGTTCCACAATAATAGACGGGCAAAAGTAATAATTTTCATGCATTAACTCCAATGTTATAATTTGCATAAAACCTATTTCCCTATCTAGGCAAATCAGGTGCTGTATCTGTTCCCGATTGCCATCATGCGCTGACGGTTTGTGGGTTGAATAGGTTGTGGAAAGACAGACAGAGATTAATACACTCTCGTGCCCCAACGCATTTCCATAGCTCTGTACACACTTTGCAGTAAGTGGCTCCTGGATGAACCGGAGAACGCATTGCGTAAATGCTTGAAACACTCTACAGATCCTGTATTAACCTGTGGAACATGAGACGTTAACTAAGCACTTGGTACAAAGCGCCTGATTCAGTCCAATTCGAGGGGTTGTGTTCGCTTATACATCCCCTAGCATGTGGCCGAACGGGCTGAACCACAGAGCAGGTCTGAATCGGCTCCAATGTTGTGCAGAGAGAATTCGATTTGGGTGGGGTTTTACTTCAAAGTGAGATCTATAAAGCAGCCAGTATTTACTCTGCACAGAAACAAAATAACTCACCCAAATCTAACTCTCTCTGCACATGTTACATCTGCCCCACCTGCAGTGCACATGGTTTTGTCCATTGGAGAAGGAATTTGCCTTTGCGAGTGAACCAGAATAAGGGCCTCAGTGAAGAGAGAAAAAGTACCAACCAGCTCGTAACTGTCATTTATTTCAAACACGTCCTGTAAGGTGGCAGTTAGGAGCTGATTGGGTGGTACTTTATCTCTCTTCACTTTTTTTCTCACTGAGGGGCAGATTTATTAAGCTCAGTGATGTGATAAATTGTCTGGTTTTTATCACCGGCCAATCAACTCTTAACTGTGAAGTAACAGGCTAGGTTTGAAAAATGACAGGTAGGAGCTGATTGGCCGGTGATAAAAACCAGACACTTTATCGATTCACCGAGCTTAATAAATCTACCCCTGAGGCTTAGTAAATAATACCGTTTCCAAGTGGGGCACTGCGGATGCGATGATGCAATTCAATGGGAATGACATCGTCAAACCACCAATCTGCCCACTTGGGATGTGGGCGCCATCCGGAGACTGGCAAACTGCCACTTTGGGAGTCCAGAAGAGACCCTCAACATTCGAGGCTCTTCCGGGAGAGCTGGCAATCATGCTCCTGTAACTTCTGCCATTTGCTTATCTTGGTATGGTCCAAATACTTATAATTATTTCAGCATCTGCTGCCCACACATAGCGCTTGAGCAAGAAGGTATCTGACGCAGGGCTAGAGATGACAGTTGGCATTTATCTGGAAGTTCAGCAGCCAATGCCACCAACAAGGGGAGTTATGAGGGACCTGTAAGCATAGACTGGACCAGGCCCCGGCCAACCTGACTCTCCAGCAGGCCACCGGGCTGAGTAATTATTTAGTTTAGGTGCATTCCATTCATTGACGGGTAGCTGGCTTCAACACCACTGTCTCCACCCAAATGGGTGTGGTATATTTCCCCGACAGTCGGGATTCCGACAGTCATTAGTCAGACGTCGGAATCCCGACTGCACAGCGTGGTGAGCGCAATGAAGCCCCTTGCGGGCTCGCTGCGCTCGCCACGCTGCGGGCACGGTGGCAAGCTGCGCTTGCCACCTATTTTATTCTCCCTCTATGGGGGTCGTGGACCCCCACGAGGGAGAAGTCGGGATTCCGACGTCGAAGGAATGACTGTCGGAATCCCGACTGTCGGGGAGCCCTCCCGCACCCCACCCAAACGTGTGGGTAATCTAGTTTGAGTGGGTGTCTGTAAACTGGTATGGGTTATAGGATCAACATACATCAGGTTGACCACGAAAAAACGACATGAAAATGGTCGACATAACTAAGGTTGACAGGGCCGGAAGGTTGACACAATCATTAGGTCGACAGTGGGAAGGTTGATGGTCAAAAAGGTAGACGTGAGTTTTTTTAATTTTACATACAGGTATCTGTACTGGGTGGAGTATGGAACATGGCACAATACAGGCTTAATAAACAAGGAACTCAGAGGTAAGTAAATATTCAAGCAAACAAAATCCCGGTGATAGATTACACAGACTTACTGTATGCTGCAAGGGGAAAGTACTCTGTATGTCAACATGTGCACACAGAGGCGTAACTCTGGGAGGCAATGGAGTCATCTGACGCCGGGCTCCTGCTCCCAAGGGGGCACCTCTTATGCCCTGCAAGTTTGAATTAGTTAATTGAAAGCTGTTGATATCACTTCTGTGTCTGACTCCCCCTCCAAACATCATTTTTGCAAGTGTCACACCCTGTATTAGACCCGTCACCTGTCTTACTGGTGACAGACACCGTAATGATTGAGGTGTTTGGGGGGCACCAATATTTATCTTGCCTCCGGGCAACTGGGACAAATTTAAGGCCCCCCATACACTATGCGATTTTGGGACGATTTCATCCGATTTCGGCACATTGGGCCGATAACCGGGTAAAATCGTCCCAAAATTACAGATGTGTGACATCTGATCTGATCCGATGCGTGGTCCCGTGCGCATCGGATCGGATCAGGGAGGTCGAACAGTCAGCACATAAGATCACGTCCGACCTCCAGACTGACCGGGGAGCAGCAGCGCTCATAAGGGGGGCAGCGGCTCCTCACGCTTTAACTAGCTGGCGGCGCCAGCAGCGGCGAGTGCTGACCTGGCCGCGCGGTGTAATCACAGACATCAGCAGCGGGGACGGGCAGTAAAGCAGTGGCGGACTGGCGGGTATTAGATTTTTAAAATACCTGTCAAATGACTGGCCGTTCTCTGATTGGCTGAGAGCTCCTACGACCTTTTCATACCCCCACTATCCACGTCGGCGTGGAGTTGAGAACAGAAAGTGTGGCGAGCGCAGCGAGCCACCGAGCCCGAAGCGTGGCGAGCGCGAGGGGACACGGATACCTTCACAGGTATACGCGTCCCCTCGCGGGGCTCGCCACACTTTCTATTCTCAACTGCACGCCGACGTGGATAGTGGGGGTATGAAAAGGTCGTAGGATGCGTACCGCCGCCGCTCGCCACGCTTCGGGTTTGCGTTAGTGGGGGTGGTACAGCCTCAAAAATGACATTTGGGGGCCATTGAACATGTTTGATACTAATTTCAATGCATTTGGATGCTTTTCTTTTAAAAAACTCATGCGATCGTATGCGATTTTGTAAAAAAAAATGGTAAAAAACTGCAAAAATCGCATCCAATCGCATGCCACTATATATGTCATGCGGGTTGGGATCATTTGGTGTATTGCATTATGGTAGAAAGTCATTAGGTCGAATCCATTAGGTCGACATGCTAAAAGGTCGACATGATTCTAGGTCGACATGGGAAAAGGTCGACATGATTCTAGGTCGAAAGGTCATTAGTTCGACAGGTCATTAGTTCGACAAGGTCATTAGTTCGACATTGTCTATGTCGACATTCACAAGGTCGACATGGGGTTTTTCACTGTTTTTTTACCTGAATGTCAACACAGTCGACATGGACACAGTTTAAAGTGCACTGCATCCCCTCGCATCGCTCGCTGCGCTCGGTATGCGTCGGGCACGGTGCCTCGCTACGCTCGGCACACTATTTTATTCTCCCACCACGCCCTAGTGGATGGTAGGGCATGAAATACCGCCTGTCGGCACATGTTGGCTCAAAAAACAGTGAAAAATTCCATGTCGACCTTGTGAATGTCGACATAGACAATGTCGAACTAATGACCTTGTCGAACTAATGACCTGTCGAACTAATGACCTTTCGAACTAGAATCATGTCGACCTTTTCCCATGTCGACCTAGAGTCATGTCGACTTTTTAGCATGTCGACCTAATGGATTCGACCTAATGACTTTCTACCATAATGCAGTAGACCAAATGACCGCATCCCTGTCATGCGATGGGAGCCGTGATACTCCACAAGTACCAATATTTTTTTTTTCATCAACATTTCCAAGTTGACCTTGGATCTAGGTCGACATGGTTCTAGGTCAACATGACAGTAGGTCGACACTAGCATTAGGTCGACAGTCAAAAGGTCGACATGGGGTTTTTCACTGTTTTTTGAGCCGACGTGTATTTCATGCCCTACCATCCACTAGGGCATGGTGGGAGAATAAAATAGTGTGCCTGAAGCATTGCGAGGGGATGCGGTGCACTGCAAACTGTGTCAATGTCGACTGTGTCGACATTCGGGTAAAAAAAAACAGTGAAAAACCCCAATGTCGACATTTCAACTGTTGACCTAGCCCCTGTCGACCTAACGCTTGTGTCAACCTAATGTCATGTCGACCTAGATCCATGTCGACATTGACCCATGTCGACCTAGTGGTACTGAGCAATGCTTGTCGACCTAGTGATGGTCGACTAAACGATCCCAACCCGGTTCTGAGTGGGGCGTATCTATGTATGGGTTCACATGATAGGTTTTTGCAAAAGCGCACGTGCAAATGCCAACTTCTGCACCTTTGCATAGGGATGTGCTATTCTGAGCAACTTCCCATCAGAAACAGAACGCTCATCTTAGTAAATGTACTCCAAATGGGCCCTATACACGGGGCCCATTAGAAAATGTCTGATAACGCATGTACATCGCTGTGGGTGTAGACCACACACTGATTTGAAATACGCGGTCCTGCCGCTGGCGAATAATAACCTGCAGGCTGGTTATTAATTGGTCAGAACCAGTGTTCTCACCGGAGGACACTGACCCTGACACCATACCCTCCAACATTTCATGGACAGAAATCGGTACACAATTGGAAAGGGGGCGTAGCTGTGGGCAAATGGGCGTGGTCAATGATAAGGGGGCGTGGTTACGCTCCCTTTCCAAATGTGTATTGGCCATTTTTTTCATTATATATATGTATGTACTATATCAGCCGGGCACTCCGTGGGTTCCTGAAGCAGCTGCCGAGGGACCCTCCAGGCACAATAGACTGTGATACGTGAACAAACAGAGGCACTCCAGCGGTCCCCTCACCACCCCGCTGAATATGCTGCTGAGATGTCCCCCTGACCTCCCGGCTGAATAAGGTGCTCAGCGCTCCCCCTCACCTACCATGTGAATAAGGTGATCAGCGCTCCCCCTCACCTCCCACCTCAGAGACGCTGCTGCCCCGCCGCGTCCGCCAAGAATTTCAAAACCTGTGTAAGGCAGCATTCGGGAGCAGGGCCGTGGGCTGCGTGATGTCAATGCGCGACGCACGCTGTCCCAGGCCGCAATGCACCTCCGGGAACGGGTGCACTTGGCTAGATCTTAACCTGCGCAGTGCCTGATCCGACCAGCATCACTGGAGTGAGAGGAGCGGCTGGGAAATGTGAAAAAAACGGTACATTCGGTACATTTGTATTTAGCCGGTACAGACCATAAAAAAACGGTACTGTACCGGCTAAATCGGTACAGTTGGAGGGTATGCCTGACACCTCACTCAGCACACATCACTCTGCAGCGCTGTGTGCTGAGCAAGACTGAGCGTTCTGGGGGAAGTAGCTTTCCTCTGAATTCTCGTCGTCCAGTGTGTATAGCCCTGGGTTGCCGACTTTTCAGCTGCCCTCTCTGCCCCCTTCATGCAAAAGGAGGCGGGACTAACCAAATAAGCATGCAAGTGGTACTCACTGCTGCTCCTCCTCCAGCCGCTCACGCGGCTGCTCCCGGTCTTCTCTCCGTGCTGCCAGCCCCACAAAGCCCCGTGGGGGCCATCATTTAATAGGACAGCGACGTCATGTCGCAGGGTACATCATGACGTCACGCTGGTAGCTAGCACCGGCCCCCGGGACTTTGGGACTCGGGCAGTTCAATTTTTCAGCAAGAAGGCTGAACAACCGGGAGGATGCTGGGACTTTCCAGGGGACCGGGAGAAAGATTAAAAAAGAGAGGCTCCCCCAAAATGTGGGAGCATAGGTAACCCTGGTATAGTCCTTTAGTATCTTTCGCCATTAAATACTGCTTGCAAATGCGCAGTCTGATGATCATATATGCACATTTAGGATCCTGGTTCTAAACCAGTTACCTCCCCTCCTGCATTCTGCAGGAGACTCCCTGACATAGCAGCAATCTCCCTCTCTCCCTTATTAGTCTAGCAATCTCCCTCATGCCACCTAGCCCACATTACACTGTTACATCATAGTTACCTCCCCTCCTGCATTCTGCTGGAGACTCCCTGACATAGCAGCAATCTCCCCCTCTCCCTCATTAGACTAGCAATCTCCCGCATGTCACCTAGCCCACATGACACTGTTACATCATAGTTGCCTACCCTCCTGCATTCTGCAGGAGACTCCCTGACCAGCGGCGTAACTATAGCACCGCAGCCCCCGCCACCGCGGGGGGGGGGGGGGGGCGTTGTGCATGTGGGGGCGCCGGGGGCTGCGGTGCTATAGTTAAACCCCCCCTCAATCCCCCGCAGACTTACCTATCGCGCTGGTCTTAGCGGCTCCATTCTTCTGCTGAGGACCACCACAAAATGGCCGCCCCCATATAGCACACTGTTCTCTGAAACTGTCTGCTGTATGGGGGCGGCCATTTTCTGGTGGTCCTCAGCAGAAGAACGGAGCCGTCGGGACCAGCGCGATAGGTAAGGCTGTGGGGATTGAGGGGGGGTTTGCATGGGCGGCGGGGTAGGGGTGCTCGGCGGGGCGGCGACGGGGGGGCGCCCCCCCTAACGGCGGGGGGGCACCCAAAACGTAGCTATGCCACTGTCCATGACATAGCAGCAATCTCCCTCTCTCCCTCATTAGTCTAGCAATCTCCCTCATGTAACCTACCCCACATTACACTGTTACTTTTTTGGGGAAAAAAAGGAATGAGAGACACATTTACATAGACTCATCAGCACAATTTCCCAGCACGTTACCAGGTATAGTAGCTCTTACTAACTGCTCTGGGGCTCATCTACATTTGGATATAAGTAATATTACAAGATTCCTCTCAGATGTAGCAGTACACACCCACGCTTCTAGGTGCCACGTTCACAATCTCTTTTCACAATGTCTCCATATATGGAACCAGACACGCCCTTTTTGGTGGAGCATGACACGCCCCCTCAATGGGGCGCTGTACAAAATTCTGCTACCAACTATAATCTCCCTGAAACTAGTTTTGAAAAGTAGTCAAGTATGTTCTAAACCCAGAAGTAAACTGACAGCACTGACCATCATGTGACTTCTTTCTCAGTGCAGATACGTGCTCTTATTGAAGCCCATGAGCCTGCAGGCCTTTCTTTCTACATTCCCCAATGAATAATTTCATATTGCTGTCATATTAAGGGATAAGAAATTTTACTTCCCAAGACACAGAGCAAAAGAAACATGCCGTTATATGTTATCCTCCAGTACTGATATACCCCAGGGAAGCCTGGAGCGAGCCATCTGTCAGGAGGAAAGAATAGTCAGATCTTCTTTAGCCATCCACTTGTGTGGGCAAACATTGCTCAATAAAGTTACACTATTCAAAAAAAATTTAAACTTATTCTAGTTCACTCTTTCTGACAAAATCCTTCTTATATGGACAAACCCATGTGCACTGCAGGGGGGCAGATGTAAAATGTGCAGAGATAATTAGATTTGGGGGAGTTATTTTGTTTCTGTGCAGGATAAATACTGACTGCTTTATTTTTACACTGCAATATAGATCTCACTTAACGTAAAACCCCACCCAAATCTAATTCTCTCTGCACATGTTACATCTGCCCCACCTGCAGTGCACATGGTTTTGTCCCTCTAAGAAGGATTTTGTCAGAAAGAGTGAACTAGAATAAGGCCCACGGTTACTTGCATTTTTTTTTGCTTTACTAAACCTAAATATGGCCCTATGGGGGTTATTCAGACTTGATCGCTGGGCTGCGATTTCACAGGCCAGGCATTTATTATGTGTTGGGATCGTGGTGCGTATGCGCAAGGCCAACCAGCAAAATAATACACAACAATCCCCAGGCTGGCACGCACTGTGTCATTCGCTGATTTAGTAAAATGCAAACATACTGTAGCTCGGTATCTTTTTCAGATTGGCGAAGACTGAAGTTTTACTTTTCATTTTGCAGCATGGTCATATATTAGGATTTACTTTTTAGGAACATTTATATGAAGTGATGTCCTTTTAGTAGATGTGCGTGTGAATGAGCCGGCTAACACAGGGGTAGATGTATGAGACAGTGATAAGGGAGCAGAAGTGTCCCATGGCCACCAATCAGCACTGAAGTAACATCTGTAATTTACAGAATATAAAATTATACAGAGCAGCTGATTGGTTGCCATGGGACGCTTCTCCTCCCTTATCACTGCTTCATACACCTACCCATCATTGTCATGTCATCTAACGTACCCATACAAACAATGGAAACACTCCCATGCATGCAGCAATAGCGAATGCGAGCCCATACATACAATGTAGTGGACGTGAGCCCATCCGCAGGGCGCGACGGTCGCCAGCCCATCCCGCAGGGCGCGACGGTCGCCAGCCCATCCGCAGGGCGCGACGGTCGCCAGCCCATCCGCAGGGCGCGACGGACGCCAGCCCATCCACAGGGCGTGACGGTCGCCAGACCATCCGCAGAGCGCGACGGTCGCCAGACCATCCGCAGAGCGCAACTGACGGCAGCCCATCCTAGGTTAAAAGAGAAAGTTTTGCCATCAATGAGGAGAACTAGATGGTCTCCCTACATCGATGGCAAGCATAAACAAACAGTTTATTTTTCCCCCAAGGGGCCGGGACACTGAGCATAACCCCGCCCCTAATACCCATGAAGCCCCACGCCCACGTTTTAATTAGCCCACAGGCCAAATAAAATGGATAACCATCAATAGGTTAAAATCATCGATGGTCATCCATTGCATAGTATGCCACTATCGATGGCCAGTAGCACTACTGCCATTGATGGCAACCATCGATGGCCATCCCTACCCCATCCACACAGCCCGATAGTCACCAGCCCATTCGTACACTGCACTTTTTCCGCTCGGGTTTCAGTATGGACATTACTGTATTTCAGTTATACAGCCAGTTCTTTCAGAGCCAACTTTGAAGACTCTAATTAATTGCAAGTGTTATTACTTATACATACAGTATACCTGGATTTTTCAGTTATGAGGGAGACTAGAGACACCGGAGCCTATCCATTTTACTAATCATGCTCAGAACGCCAAGCCAAATTAGCTCTTAAAATGTAATGGATATATCATGCAAATATTTCTCAATGAAGTGTAATTGGGCCGGGCTGGCTGGGCAGATAACATATACCATATACAAATCAGCTTGGTACAGTGAGCCATGCGGAATCTCTATAAAATAAATAGCATCATATTATTGTTACTATTGGTGGGCATACTGTATGTACAGCTCACACTGCTGGGAACCCTCATCCACCAGGGCGGCCCTATTATTAGACACACCCAGAGCAGTGGCTTCACATGTCAGGACAGATGCGAGCCCCCTCCACTGCCGCCACAAATCCCGGACCCAGCCGCCAGTCCCCGGCACGGGGCCAGCGCACGCGCAGTAGTATCTCAGGGATGGGGAACCTTCGGCCCTACAGCTGCTGTTGAACTACACATCCCAGCATGCCCTGCAACAGTTTTAGTATGGCCAAACAGCAAAACTGTAGCAGGGCATGCTGGGATGTGAAGTTCAACAACAGCTGGGGGGCCGAAGGTTCCACTTCCCTGCTGTATGGGTTGCTTTTGCAGCAGCCTCCGGTTGCAGATTCAGGGTCCCGCTCATGCGCAATATCATCCTCGTACTGCGCAGAACCCGGTTTTATGAGCTGCCGCTCAGCAACCCATGTAGAGGCGTCCTAGTGGGAGGGAACACCTCCCAACGGGACTGCCTTGGGTGACTGGCAGGTCGGACTTCCAATAGGAAGTCACCGTGAAGCCAGAGCAGTCTCACAGACTTACGTAGAAATTCGGGACAAAAAAAACCTTGACTGTCGACTTTCCCATTGTCGACCTATTTCATATGTCCACCTTTAGTGGTCGACCTTCGTACAGTCGATCCTCGGTCCCATTCCCGTATTTGGAGATCCATGACTGGGATTTCCTCGTCATGATGTCGGAGTACTGATCTAATTATAGCCTAGTAATCACTTGTGTTTCTTTATTAAAGACATGTCCCCCTTGGAGAATCTGCAGAAAAGGGTCTTAATATGTTTTAGTGTTTTTCCTTTTGGAGTTAGAATTTTACTTTTGCACCTTTAATGAATATATATATATATATATATATGTACTGAACTCTTCGTACTCATTATAATGTTACAGAAGTGTGAGGTATTGGAAAAGAAAGGACTATGACTTGGATATACAGATTCGGTATGAAATCCCGACGGTCAAAATCCCGACAGAGTCAAAATCCTGAATGGTTCAAAATACCGACAAGGACAAAATCCCGACATTTAAAATCCCGACAAGGTCAAAATACCGACATATAGAATGTACAGGTGAAAAAGTCAACATGACTTTCGGTCGACAGGTTGACATGGGTTTTTCACTGTTTTTTTAGCCATATGTCGACATGGACACAGTTGGAAGTGAACCGCAGCCCCTCGCTTTGCTCGCGATGCTTAGGGCACGGTGCCTCGCTGCGCTCGGCACACTATTTTATTCTCCAACCACGCCCTAGTGGATGGTAGGGCATGAAATACCGCCTGTCGGGTCAAAAAACAGTGAAAAAAACCCATGTCGACCTGTCGTCATGTTGACTTTTTCACCTGTACATTCTATACAGTATGTCGGTATTTTGACCTCAGGATTTTAAATGTCGGGATTTTGTCCTTGTCAGGATTTTGACCCAATCAGGATTTCGACCCCGTCGGCATTTTGACTGCATCCCGCATATACACCTGTAGAGTCCTCTAATAAATAATCTTACCTGACCATCATTTCCACAGGCATAATTTCCACTTAGATTCCAAGAGGGCCCAGAGATTCAGACCACCACAGAGACCAGACCAGGGTGTCAGAGCACCATGAAAGAAGGGGTGGGGGGGGGTGGGATGGAAATCTACCTGGTATGGGGGTGGAGACACATGGTGGCTGATATGGGGGGGAACCTTATGTAGCCATAGTTATCAATGGGACAGATGTATTAAGCCTGGTGAAATGATAAAGTGGAAGATGATAAACAAACCAGCCAATCACCTCCTAACTTTCACTTTTTTTAAACACAGCTGATTGGTTGGCGCATTATCACCTTTCACTTCACTAAGCTTTATGCATCTGTCCCATTGCACCTTATAACCAATGCAGGAAAATGCCACTGATTATTCAGTTTGAATGTATATATATATCTGATTTACACCCCCCCCCCCCCCTCCAAAAAAATAAATGTAACAGCTGCATAATATGCGTAAGGGGCAATCAAGGAGATTTTTAGACTCTTCAGGGAGTCAGGGAGATTGCATTCATTTCAGTAAGACTCCTGTAGGATGCTGGAGGATAGATGACTATGCACCGAAGCGTATTCCAGATCCCGTTACTGTCCTAGCAATTATTCCCTGGCAAAGAAAAAATATGTATATATACTGTAATAAAGAAATAATCAGTCACTGCTTCATTTGTCCTAAACATTTATATAGTAAGAACAAGAAAACAGCCATAGAACTTCCAAATGTATTTGACTATATAGGTTTTACCTTATTCGCTACAATGCCCCCTCGCTGGCCGCTCATCCTATTCAACGTTCCGGGGGAATTCTCGCCATCATAGGACGGCGAGGATTCCACCAAACAGCGAGACCCGCGGCTAATGCAGTGCACCCGCTGTATTTAGCTGTGAGTCTTGCTGCTTCTGCCGCCGCATACACCGATCCCGCATCGCTCAAAAAACGGAGCGAGGGGGAATTGGCGTATGAGGGGGGTGAGTTGAATACTGACGGGGCGAGTGGTGACAGCGAGCAGGAAGCTCTGCTCGCTGTCACCACTCGCCCACAGCATTGAATAGACCCCTTTATCTTTGGTATTTCAGCTTTGCCATTTTATAACCACACCAGATATTCCGATCCTATGACATATTGTATAGCAGATTCCCAAATACCATTACAGTTCAGGTTTATGGATATCCAGACTTGTGCACAGGTGAATTCATTGTACCTTAGACAGTTTGATTTAACCATTTGAGCTCCAGCATGTAATATTTGAATTGTATTAATATATTGTTGCTTTGTAGAATAACAACCAGACAACACTGCAAACGATGCCGTATTGCCAACAATTTCCCCTGACCTCCCGGACAAATGATAAACTGTAATGCGTCTGTACAGATCCATCATAGCCAACATTTACATATTGCCTCCATGGTCATTTCAGGCGCATCTGGCCTGTGGGTTGGGATCATTTGGTCTACAGCATGATGGCCGACATGGGAAAAGGTCGACAAGATTCTAGGTGGAAAGGTCATTAGTTCGACATTGTCTATGTCGACAGTCAAAAGGTCGACATGGGGTTTGTCACAGGTTTTTGACCCTAATGTCAACACAGGCGACATGGACAGTTTAAAGTGCACTGCATCACTCGCTATGCTTCGGGCACGGTGCCTCACTACGCTCGGCACACTATTTTATTTCTGCCACCACACCCTAGTGGATGGTAGGGCATGAAATACCGGCTGTCGGCACATGTCGGCTCAAAAAACAGTGAAAAACCCCATGTCGACCTTTTGACTGTCGACCTAGACAATGTCGAACTAATGACCTTTTAACCTAGAATCATGTCGACCTTTTTCTATGTTGACCTAGACCCATATCGACCTAATGGTGTTGATCTAATGACTGTCGACCCTCATGCTGTAGACCACATGACTGTATCCTCTTGCCTTTTACCGCCTCAAGTGGGCAGGGATGCATGGCAGACACTGCGGTGAATCTGCCATAGGATGGAATGGTTGGGCAGTTGGTAAAACAAAACACTGGGGACAACTTCAAAGGGCACAACATTTCAGCAACAGGCATTTAATCCTGGGGACATGTCCTCTGAAATAAAGGACAGATATAATTATAGTTACATGCAGAGGCGTAACTACGTATTTTGCGCCCCCCCCCCCGCCGCAAATTTTTGGGCGCCCCCACTCCCCCTCCCCTCCCCCCGCTGCTGTCTCTGCCGGTACCTGCCTGCCGTGCCCAGTGCCGTCACGCTCCCGTCTCTCCCAGCGCTGGCTAGTGGCTCCTGCTGCTATAATGAAAAGTCTCTTAGAAAATGGCTGCCCCTATACTGCAGACAGAAAACTGTCTGCAGTACGGGGGCAGCCATTTTCTAAGTTTCCGTTTTCATTATAGCAGCAGGAGCCACTAGCCAGCGCTGGGAGAGACGGGAGTCGGGACCGTGACGGCACTGGGCACGGCCGGCAGGTACCGGCAGAGACAGCAGTGGGTAACTATAGCCCAGCAGACCCCCGGCGCCCAAACGTTCTCTGCGCCTCCCCGCCACCGCGGGGGCTGCGGAGCTATAGTTACGCCACTGGTTACATGCATTCAGCACCCTTATCGCCCACATCAGGCATGTCCAAACTATGGCCCTCAAACTGCTGTGAAACTACAAGCCCCAGCATGCTTTGCCACAGTTTTGCTATTAGGGAATGCTAAAACTTTGGGAAGGCATGCTGGGATGTGTAGTTTCACAAAACCTGGAGGACCACAGCTTAGGTATGACTGGCCTACATACCGGACATTACAATTTTATGGGGAATTAGCGTCCCCATAAAAAGGTTGGTCATTCCCTGGAGAATGCAGATGTGGCGAGACGTCTGCGCTGCCCCCAATTCAGCGATCTGCGGGCATCTGAAAAGTACGGACTTACTTTCAGAGCGAAGGCTGAAGAAATAATTCGATGGTCAGTGACCATCGAATCGTTTCTCCTTCTTTCGGCCACGTATGTTCACGATGGAATTTGGGCACCAAGGTTCGGTCGGGTGGCATTTACGTTCACTAGGCTGCAATTTCACACAACCCAGAGAATAAGTCTGAAATCAGGCCCCTTGTACAGTATTTTGTTTTATGCAGTTTCTGTTTTGCCCACTATGTGGCGCTGTGGAGTCCTGTGGTGCCTTACAAAATCATCAACCTAAACAATAATAATAATAATAATAATAATGAAAAAAGGAGACACATGGAACTGAACACCTGCTTCTGAGCCATCCACATGGGACACTAAAGCGGAGAACACTGAAGTACTACAACGTCCATCATGCCATGTACATTGAGTCTGATTATTCCTGATGTATCAAACACAGAGAGACAACACATTGGTTTACTTTATAAATTGCAAAATTTAATGTTTTTCGCAGCTTTCAAAAATAGTTGTAAGAAAATATTTAGATTTAAATAGAGAAAAAAACAGTAGGATTGCTAGAAAATCTCAGTACGAATATCCACACAGACGATCCACAGCTTTGTGTTTCTTGCAGAACTACATTCCAAAAAAATATGGAGCTACACAACATTTGCATTGTACAGCAACAACCAATGATCACCTGCCTGCTTGGTGCCAAGTAAGAATGAAAGCAAGGGTCTGATTGGTCCACCAAGAAAGACCAATGTGGCTGAATGAATCCTGGTGGGTGCAATAATAATAACAGAAGGTGATCGACCGTCTAACGAGAGGCCTATGTTTTTCAAAGCAGTTAGAACGTCTCAGTTTCACATTTTGGGGGGAGAGGTTTCAAAGCTTGGAGGGGGAAATAAACAAAAGGCTGGGACAGTGATAAAGCAGAGAGATAAATCACAAATCAGCGCCTGTTTGGAAAATGAATGAGCTGAGGAGTTACAGCAGTAGTTCGTACTTTATCACTATCCAAAGCTCAGGACAACTCTCCCAGAGAGAGATAAAGTGGAGAAAGTTAATGTACCACTCTTAACTGGCTGTTTTTTTTATTTTTTAAAGAAGGAAGCTGATCTGTAGGTACTTTACGTCTCCCCACTGTATCTCTTGCCAAGCGGTGACAAATATTTGTATACTAAACCATTACAAGAAAATGTACTCCAACAATAGTGCATCATGAATATCATCGGACATGGGCGGTGGGATGGAATACAGTCCAAGCTCATCAGAAGTGCGGGGTGACGGCTGACTGCAGTTTTTTTTTTTTTTTTTAAAGCGGCAACAATTTACAAGGCAACAATCATACTGCATAAAGGGTTTCCACTTTAAAAACAACATCCTCCTGTAAAATTATATAGTTCGCACTAGAACAAGCATGGGCTAAGCCTGTGGAATGGATGACATCACTGCGGTATGTGGACCTGGGATCCAGCCCACCACTTCCACTGTGGATAGTGACATCACCAAAATAATTTATTCCCCATTCTGAAGACAATCCATCCACACAAATATCTGACAGCCTTATGTTACAGTACTGGTCACATTTCAGGCGCTGGGTCATCTGTAATAGGTTGAAATAGATTTGCCGTATGTCGCCGTATTTTTAAAGCGGTAATCATTTACAAAGCAAAATCAGATTGGTTTGCCGCTTTAAAATGCAGCCATCCTTGGCTGACCCCCCTCTCACCACCACCACCACCACCACCACCACCACCACATTTCCTGCAAAAGGACGACAGGGTTGGAAGGTCGACAATGGCTAGGTCGACATGAGTTTTTCCCCTTTTTTGTCTCGAATGTTGACATAGTCGACATGGACACCAGCAAAGTGTGCCGCCACCAAGCTCGCCATGCTTTGGGCACGGTCTCTCGCTGCGCTCGGCACACTATTCTATTCTCCCCCCACATCTAAGTGCAGGGCTGTGCAATTGCAGCCCTCCAGATGTTGAGGAACTACACATCCCAGGATGCTTTGCATTAGTTTTGCTATGTGGCCATGCTGAAACTGATGCAAGGCATGCTGGGATGTGTAGTTCCTCAACATCTGGAGGGCCGCAATTGCCCAGCCCTGCCCCCTAGTGGATGGTAGGGCATGAAATACCGCCTCTCCAAAAAAAAAATTGGCATTGTCAATTTAATGCACGTCTCGATGTTCCAACCCGTCTCCTATTTCCTGTGTCAATCCAAGCCATGTCGACCCAATGACCGTATAGCAAAACCGGACCTTATTACCTATACCCCAGTGTCATACAAAACAAAGAGATTGCGTCGCTATTTAGATTTCTCAGTAAATCAAAGTGATCGCATATGAGCATACCCAAAACATGTATAAATAATATTAAATCAGCTTTGCAAGATGTGCAGTCCGTTTCGCCACCGGTCAGCAAACCAGGACATAGAAATCAGTAGTTGCCACGCCACAATGTAATCCCACCCTCTCAACAGATAAAGTGTGCAGTACAGACATTGGTCAACTAAAACGCCTATCATCCCGCTAAGGGTGGTTCCACCAGGCTAAAAGGGTTAAAATAAAAAGAATGGTTTCCTAGGAGAAGGATGGGGCTTGCGAGCCGACAGCAGCTGCGGCACCTCACACCTCCTCTCTCTGTGCAGGTAGCACGTTCCTAGAAGAATCACGGCACGTCCTGTTTACAAACCTGCCGTAGACTTTGTATTCCCGACACATACCGAGGACGGCTAAATGCGCTTTTACACTTTTTCTAATAACGTATTGTCTTGCACGTCCCCTGCGGCAAACTTTTTCAAAGTAATATCTTGAATTTCTCAAGCTTCTTCCTTGCTCCCGAGTCACGTCGATAGACAGATTTGCATATTCATGTTGCACTGGGATACAGCAAGTTGATCGCTGCATACAATGAAATGAAAATAGCACAACTGCTGTGTCCTGGGGCAAAACAGAACTAGAAGGACTCGGTTTAGAAGCACATGACTGAAAGGAAGCAGGAAGGACAGGAGAGAGGCAGAAAGAGACGTCAATGGGTTCAAAAAGTTGCAGGAGGGCGTGTACAAGTCAAATTATAATTGCCGAATGACCAATTAAAAGAACATAGCCAATTTCTGAAGAGACATTTGCAGCCACTGTCTAAGCAGGGGTAGCCAACTCCCGTCCTCGAGAGCTACAACAGTTAGGGCTGTTTCACACAGTACGGTTCCTGCCGCACGGTGAAATCCCGTACGGTCAGGGAGCCGCGCCGCACTCAGAATTTTATAATGGCAGGGATGGCCACAGCCCGGCAGCCGTCCCTTCCAGTGGGGGGATCCGGCTGCAGCCGTGCGGCCGGGCCGTGGCCGTCCCGTGTGAATGGACACAATAGTGTCCATTCACAACTGCTGAGTGCGGCACGGCTCCCTGGCCGTACGGGATTTCACCGTGCGGCAGGAACCGTACTGTGTGAAACAGCCCTTAATGGTTACCAGATCTCCTCACAGAATCACAAGTGAAGTAATTAGCTCCACCTGTGGATCTTTTTAAATGTATCAGTGAGTAATGAGTGCACCTGTGCAGCAGGGAGGTTTTAAAAAAAAAAAAATGCGAACTGTTGGTAGCTCTCGAGGACTGGAGTTGGCTACACTGGTCCAAAGTGCCAGATAAGTATAGCCACCATCCATTCAGCCCCTTGCCAAATGGAATCTATACAGTAGATCTAACCCTCCAAATCCTGTAGGTTTGAAACAACTGTGGTCCCGGTGGCATAACCAGAAAGGTAACAGTGGTCAACCACAATGTCTATGGCAGGGGTTCTCAAACTCTGTACACCACAGGTCACTTGGCAGGTGCACAGGTGTATTTGAAAATATCCACAGGTGTGTGTGTGTGTGTGTGTGTGGGGGGGGGGGGGGGGGGGGGGTCACAAATCTCATCACAGCAGGTGTGGGAGTTTAAGGATCCACCTGCTCTTAACCACAGACCTTCCCAGGTGTCTTCTAACATTGTGTAACAAGACGGGATATTAAGGAGTAAGCAGTGTACACTGAACAGGTAATCATGGAGTGGGAGAGGTTAGGACAAAGGGTTATCACTGGGTACAGCACAGCCTGGTGTGTGTACAGTAAAAACATGCCAGTTGCCCACGGCAAGATGTAACCAGTAAGTTACGGTCATTCTTATTTGGGCCTCTGGCATCTTGTAAACATTTTCTCCTGTACCAGTGATGGCTAACCTTGACACTCCAGCTGTTGTTGAACTACACATCCCAGCATGCCCTGCAACAGTATTAGCATGGCCAAATAGTAAAACTAGCAGGGCATGCTGGGATGTGTAGTTCAACAACAGCTGGAGTGTCAAGGTTAGCCATCACTGTCCTATACGGGCAACAACAGACCGCTGTCTTTGGATTCAGAATCTAAACTTTATTTTTGGTGTAAATGTGTAAATAATGGCGCTTTACTAATGACTCCTCACCTATAGATGTAGTTGTGGGGGTTATTTCCCCCCCCCCCCCCCCCCAATACACATTATGGGCTCCTCACTAAGGGCCAGATATATCAAGCTTCAAAAACTGATAAAAGCAGTAACAAACAACCAGCCAATCAGCTCCTACCTGTCATTTTTCAAATCAAGTCTGTGACATGAAAGGTAAGAGCTGACTGGCTGGCTGTTTATCACTCTCCATTTTATCACTTTTTGAAGCTTGCTACATTGAGAGACATGGGAGAGAGATGCAATTCCAACCAGCTTCTGTCATAGGACAATTGGAAGTGAATTCCTACATTACCTCTCCAATAATTGATAGTTTGTGGCTACTGGTCGAGCCGGCGAATGGTAAATATAAAAATAGGACCACAGGAAACAGCCCTTTTGCTACATAAAGACATTTCCTCGCCGGCCCCACATACACTGCTGGCAGCGAGAAACACCAATGCTTTGATACAAAGTCTCAGTTAGACCATAGGCAACCTGTAATAGAGTCAACAAGATCTGCACTACCCCCTGCACCTGTGTCAGGGAAACCCCAAGACACCTCAGCCAGCTGCTCCTGCAGAGAACTTTAACACCTTACACACAGATCTCTGCAGCCGCACTTTCCTTTACGGTGACAACAGATCTCGGATGACAAAACGGTTCCCCGCCGCCCCGATCTCCCTCTACGCGCAGCAGTCCACATGCTAAAATTAAAGTGTACAAATCATTTTTATGAGCACAAAATGTGACCGTTATGCAAAACATGGACCGGGAAGGAGACATAGATCACGGGAATAAGAAAGCTTCACGCCTGCATTCAGCTGTACACCTTGATTTGGCCGAGAATAATAATCAAAAATACATATCTAGTAGAATATAGATGTCATTGTAAATTGTATGCAGTAAAGAAAAATATGAATTAATCTTATATCAGCGAATGATTTGAGAGAGTGAGAATAATAATATAGGGGGGGGGGGGGGGGGGGGGTTTGGAGAAATAGTGTATATATTATACACACACACACACACACCAAGAAAGTGATCGGAATGATTGTTGCACCAAGAACGTGATCAGATAGCGTACTGTAACCCATTGATTCGCTCCGCACGTGTGATCCAGTCTCTGCAGTAGACCTCATAGAGGAGAGCTGGTGGAAAGGGTTAAGTCCAGGCAGCACTAATCAGCTTTCCTACCACAATGCCTTTTGAATAAAACTGCGCTGAAACAACCCAAAGGGCTTATCGCAGCTCAATTTCTCAGCCTTCGGTTCCAATCCATCAGTTGCCATTGTGCTCAGTCCTGACCTCTTCCTCAGCATGGAGATGGTTGGACAGCTCCTGGAGCACAGCTGCCCTGCCAATCTGATCGTTCCTCCTCCTCTCCATGATCAAGTCCTCCAGACTCTGGAACTCCAGAGTGTGGCTCTTCTTCTCAGAGAGCTGGATCCTCAGCCGGTAGGGCTGCTTGCCTATCCTGATCTCTCCGCCTATCTTGAACTCCCTCTTGCCATACCTGCACCAGGCTGCGAAACACTCAGAATTCCTCCAGCTCAGCTCCTGGTCTTTGGCCCCTACCTGCTCCATGGCGTTTTGCACCACCATCTCAGGGCTCAGGGGCTTGTACTTGTACTGGTTGTTGACTATCCTGCCCCTTCTGCCCTGGCTGGCGTCTGTCATGAAGCTGTTGGTGATCTCCAACCTGTACAGGTGGACCACCTGGAAGTCACCCACATACACCACCCAGTGGGGGTACTGGTTCTTGGCTACAAACTCCACCAGGTCCCCAGGCTTGCACTTGTTCAACAGGTTCTCTGGAGAGTAGGTGCTCAGCTGCTCCCCAGCACCAAAGCCCTTCTCGTAGATGCACTCATCTCTGTAGTACACCAAGCACTCCACCTCATTGCAGTGGTCGTACTGAAGGTCCTCCTGCAGAGGGCCCTGCTTATCTGGGTCATGGCCGGTGTCCTCCAGGTCATCATCATCAGCTGAGAAGATGTAGGAGACCCCTATCCTAGGTCCTTCATCCTTATCCACACCTGTAGGGTCAGCGGTGGGGACTTCTCTGTAACTTAGGTGGGTCAGCTTCTCCACCTGGTTCCCCATCTCCCTGCAAGAGAAGACAAAACCCATTAGGAGATCAGCTTCCACCTGTTGCTCCACCAGGCATCAGCTCCCATCAGGCAGCAGCTAACAGGGGTAGGGAATTAAGTAAGTAGGTAGGGTGCTCCTGCCGAGGAACTTGGCGGTGTGCAGAAGGCACCCACCCCACCCTAGGGTGAGGAAAGGCTGCTTTCATTTCTAAGCACACACACATGGCTGCCTGGTGATTAACTTGTTCCTGGCCATGAGGCAGCTATTGAATAACACAGGATAAGAAAGAAAGAGAATTGCAATGAATGAGGTGGGAGAAGTTTCCCGCAGACGCAGCCGGAGCGCAGGTGTTGCGCTTAGGCGCAGGACGCACTTACCCTCCACTCAGCCCTCCACTCCTGGAGGCACAGGGGTTCCACCGCTACTAGCTGAGTCCTGGAAGGGGAAGGCACCAGGGACGGAGCATGGTGTAGTTCTGCTGCCCCTGGCGGTGCCTCTGTGCTGGGCTGTGCCGGAGAGAGACCGCCGCACCTCGGGCTGAGCCACCCAGCTCTGCTCCTTCAGCCCCGACTGCCGGAGCCCTAATGCACACAGTGTTGTCTGCCACAGCTTCCTGCACCACGCTGCCGCCCCCTCCCTCCCTGTGCACTCCTCCTCCCCGCCGCCAGTGTCCCCTCCCAGGGTGTGCGCAGCCGGGACACCGTCATCTCGCAAGTTCAGCTTCGCAGCCGTGTTCTGTCCGGTTTACA
The DNA here is from genome assembly GCF_055691185.1 of Crinia signifera. NCBI lineage: Eukaryota > Metazoa > Chordata > Amphibia > Anura > Myobatrachidae > Crinia > Crinia signifera. The sequence goes on from NC_139221.1 coordinate 314,843,455, forward strand.
AGGTTCCTGCAGGTGTAACAGCAGGGAAGGGTCAGGTGCAGCAGCAGCAGAGAAAGGGTCAGGTGCAGCAGCAGAGAAAGGGTCAGGTGCAGCAGCAGAGAAAGGGTCAGGTGCAGCAGAGAAAGGGTCAGGTGCAGCAGTAGGAGCAGAGAAAGGGTCAGGTGCAGCAGCAGAGAAAGGGTCAAGTGCAGCAGCAGAGAAAGGGTCAGGTGCAGCAGCAGGGAAGGGTCAGGTGCAGCAGCAGAGAAAGGGTCAGGTGCAGCAGGGAAGGGTCAGGTGCAGCAGTAGGAGCAGAGAAAGGGTCAGGTGCAGCAGTAGGAGCAGAGAAAGGGTCAGGTGCAGCAGTAGGAGCAGAGAAAGGGTCAGGTGCAGCAGTAGCAACAGAGAAAGGGTCAGGTGCAGCAGTAGCAACAGAGAAAGGGTCAGGTGCAGCAGTAGCAACAGAGAAAGGGTCAGGTGCAGCAGTAGGAGCAGAGAAAGGGTCAGGTGCAGCAGTAGCAACAGAGAAAGGGTCAGGTGCAGCAGTAGGAGCAGAGAAAGGGTCAGGTGCAGCAGTAGGAGCAGAGAAAGGGTCAGGTGCAGCAGTAGCAGCAGAGAAAGGGTCAGGTGCAGCAGTAGCAGCAGAGAAAGAGTCAGGTGCAGCAGAGAAAGGGTCAGGTGCAGCAGTAGGAGCAGAGAAAGGGTCAGGTGCAGCAGTAGAAGCAGAGAAAGGGTCAAGTGCAGCAGTAGCAGCAGAGAAAGGGTCAGGTGGAGCAGAGAAAGGGTCAGGTGCAGCAGTAGGAGCAGAGAAAGGGTCAGGTGCAGCAGAGAAAGGGTCAGGTGCAGGCCGTGCAGCAGTAGCAGCAGAGAAAGGGTCAGATGCAGCACACAGACATGGTTTCATACCTCCCAACATGATCCTCTCCAGGAGGGACACATTGCTCCTCTCCTGAACCTTACTCTTAATGTATCATTGTCATCACCCGTGGTGACACCTTTTCTTATCAATTAACCTGTTCACCACAGGTGATGGCAATCCTACATTACCAGGGAAACCCAGGAGCAGAGCATTGTGTCCCTCCTGGAGAGGGTCATGTTGGGAGGTATGTGGTTTAGATGTATCATTGGAGATAGTATAGCATTGAGACGTTTAGGTACAGTAGCAGAGAAGGTTTAGCAGGTGCAGGAGCACAACAGTCCCAGACAGGTGTAAAGTCTGACTCAACGTGTGTATACATGAGCCAAGCCCTGTCATGTCTGTGTGTCATATACATCAGTACTTTGTATTGGGAAAGGCATGTGGGAACAGGCTGCTGCAGAGTTCACGTGTGAGTTATCCATACTTGCCTCCCTGACCCTCTCCATGAGGGACACGATGCTCTGCTCCTGGGTTTCCCTGGTAATGTAGGATTGCCATTACCTGTAGGGAGCTAGGTAACTGATAAGAAAGGTGTTTCACCACAGGTGCTGGCAATCATACATTACCAGGGAAGTGCAGGCGCAGAGCATTTCTCCCTCATGGAGACGGTCAGGTAGGCACATATGATGTAACTGCTTATGATGAAGACAGTGCTTATACTGTTCTAGTCATTATCTGCTGGGGGAGGGGAGGTAGTTTATGGAGCCCATAAAGCCTGTGTATATATCAGACCCTGCTGATAACTGGCACACACACCCTCTCCTAACTTCCCTCTAGTCTTTGCTACTGCAGTAGTTACCTGTAGGAATATGCTCCGGTGCAGGGTTCCACCTGCACCTGCGCGGAAGGGTTTGTGCCCCCGCCGATTGGCGCCGCCCCCTGCAGCCGGAGCCAGTATACTCGTGCGGTCACTTGCCCTGCTGCTGGTGGGCACCTGCCTCTTTACCTGGGGTGGCCCAGCGCCATTCCACGAAGCTGGAGGCAGGTCCTCAGAGGACAGCGGGCGTGGAGGCATCTTCACCGCTGCTCCACGCGTACAATGGTGGCGGGCCTGTATCCTCCAGGATTCAGGCCCCGCCAATCACGGTGCGGCAACTTGAATTTGGCTCCCGCTCTGGCGGCCAATCAGTGGTGGCGAGCCAATCCCTGCTCACCACGTCATAGCCCTGCTCACTGGCACTGGTTAGAACTGCCCAGCGCCGGAAGATTCGCTATCCGCCATCCCCCGCAAGCCACCGTAAGGGGACACGCGCGTGCATCTTGTCGACTTACAACGGGGCTCCCGCCGCCTCGTCGCACCCCCCCCCCAACCCTGTCCGTCTCCCTGAAGCGGAGACGGACAGGGTTCCCGTCCCCCCGCCGACGGGATACTGAGACGCGCGTGTGTGTGAGACGCACACGTGTCTCAGTCAGATGGGGTGCCTCTCCGCCAGATTCTGGCGCAGCGCCAGCAATAATAAGAGGCACTCCATCTGTACAAGGCGCCGGGGACCGTTGGAGAGGACGCTGGAAGCCTTGGCGCAGGGGGTTGCAACACAAAAGAGCTTGCCCTAGCCCCGCAAAGACAGGGCCGAACACGTGGCTGGACCATGGCTTGATCCAGCAGCCGCATGTGGCCCCCCCTAGACCACCAGGTAATCAGACAGTAGGCCTGTGGACCAAATTCAGGCACCAGGCTTGTGTTTCTGTTGTGTTGGGCATTAGGCCCATATAGTCGGGCAGTAGGCCCGTGGGGTTCCGGGCATTTCTGGCAACAAGCATGTAACCCCTGGCAATGAGCATGAATCCCCTGGCAATGAGCATATAACGCGTGGTAATGAGCATTTAGGTAAAAAATATTGTAATAAATATAGGGCAGGGGGGGCACCAGAATTTATTTTGGCTGGGGGGGGTGCACAATTTCTAGTTACGCCACTGGCCTCGGGATGCGGTCATTTGGTCTACAGCATGATGGTAGACAGTCATTAGGTCGACACCATTAGGTCAACGTGGGTCTAGGTCGACATAGGAAAAGGTCAACATGGTTCTAGGTGGACAGGTCATTTGTTCGACAGGTCGTTAGTCCGACAGGTCATTCGTTCAACAGTGTATAGGTCGACAGTGAAAAGGTCGACATGGGGTTTTTCACTGTTTTTTGAGCTGCCATGTGCCGACAGCCGGTATTTCATGCCCTACCATCCTCTAGGGCAGTGGTAGCCAACCCTAGCCCTCGAGAGCTACCAACAGTTCACATTTTCCAGACAACCTAGCTGCTGCACAGCTGCACTCATTAATCACTGACACATTTTAAAAGATGCACAGATGGAGCTAATTAGCTCACTTGTGATTCTGTGAGGAGACCTGCAAAACATGCACTGTTGGTAGCTCTCGAGGACTAGGGTTGGCTACCCCAGCTCTAGGGCATGGAGGGTGAATAAAATAGTGTGCCCGACGCATCGCGAGCGCAGCGAGCGATGCAAGGGGATGCGGTGCACTTTAAACTGTGTCCATGTTGACTGTTGACATTCAGGTAAAAAAAACAGTGAAAAACCCCATGTCGACCTAGACATTGTCGAACTAATGACCTGTTGAACTAATGACCTTTCGACCTAGAACCATGTCGACCTTTTCCCATGTCGATCTACACCCATGTCGACATTTTCCCATGTCGACCTAATGGTGTCGACCTAATGACCGTCAACCATCATGCTGTAGACCAAATGATCCCAACCCACTGGCCTCATCCCTCCTCCACAATAGTGGCAAAGTGCCACTATTGTGGCACTTTGCCACAAATCAATCACCGTCAGTCTGATGCCATATTGCGGCCGCTGTTGCGGACCCGTACTGCACTTGTGTGGAACAGGAGCGGCGCGTGTGCAAAGAACCAGTCATCCGTACTTTGCACAATGAACCAGTAATACAACAAGACCTGAGTCCGGCTCCAGATCAAAGGGTGTATCTAACCAATGGTTAGATAATCATAGGAGTTCTATTTGCTTTGTCTGTGACTGCTGTCATTTATACCGCTTTCAGACCGCACTCTAGACCCGGGTTATTGCCGTGTTCTTGCGGCCCCAACACGGGTCAAGGTGCGGTCTGAAAATGCCACCACGGGTCGAGCAACACGGGTTTTCAACCCTGGTAATGACCAGGGTTGAACACGGCTATGACCCGTGTCAAGTGCAGTGTGAACGGGTGCCTGGGTCGAGCGACCCGTGTCCCGTTCACAGTATGGAGGAGGCAGCACTGTCAGCTCCAAGTACTGCATCCTCCAGAGCCCCCGATGATGCGCCGCCGCCCAGCTCCGCCCCTGTGATGTCACCGACTCGGCAATATGCTGTGTCGGTGTCGGAACTTTCAGACCGCATTGCCGTGTTGCTCTGGGGATGGGACCCGTGTCCTAATCCCGTGTGCGACACGGCATTTGCGGTCTGAAAGTAGTATTACACATATAACCAGAATAATAGCCTCCGTTATCTTGTAAACTACTTTTACCTTACTGTGCACCTTGACATAGTTTTCCGTGAGAGTAATTTAATGTGTTGTTGTGCGGAGACGGAGCTGTGCTGGAGAAACAACAACCGTAGGATCATGTGAAAGCACATTCCTGTGCGGAAGATGTGCGCAGCTCTGTACAACAAGGATAGAACTAGTGGTGTGAATGAGAAAACTTCAGGTAACTTATTATTTCCAGCCAGACCCTGAAAATAAATATCCCTGATTACTGCAATATGCTGGAAGAAGGAACCTTTATTCGCATAAATATATTATTACTGAGTCGGCAGGGCAGGGGTTCCAGTGCCAGTGGTCACAAGACCCATTCGCAGCCCAACAGGACAGGGTAGGGTACCAGTCCCAGCGGTCCCATGACTTCCTGCTTTTACCCCATCAGCTGCTATACTGCAAATGCGCAAGCAGAACCACCAGAAAGGGATCCTTAAGATCCAACTCCGCCCCCTAAAAATAAATATATGAAATAGACTATTGCCATCTGATGACATTAGCAGCCGGGACCAATCTCTAGAGCTTGGTAAATCAAGGGGTTGTGGTCGGCAGGTCGACAATAAAAAGGTCAACGGTGAATAGATTGATCACTATTGGTAGGCAGTCCATAGGTCGACACATGAAAAAGGTCGACATAACTTATGTTGACATGGTTAATAGGTTGAAACATGCAATAGGTCGACATGGGATAGGTTGACATTAAAAAAAAGGTCAAATTAGTTTTTCACATTTTTTTTCCAGAACAGGTGGTTTTTCATGCTTTACTATCCAAGAGGACATAGGATGAGATGTATTAAAATACATTGCCGCCCTCCGCCGCGATGCCAGCGCATATGTACTAACATATGCGGCTGGCATCGCGGTGCGGTAACGGAGACCCCGCCGCAGACCACAGTACAGGTATCGTGGGGGGTCTCCGTCACCTCCCAGCCGGCTTCTGCTGCCTACACGCCGGGGACAGCTAAGCAGGCTGTCCCCGGCGCCTCCTCCTCCTCCCTGCAGCCGGAAGGACGTCCGGCTGTGTTGATAGGGGGAGGAAGGGCTTACCTTCCGGGGTCCAGGAGGACCTGCAAGAAGGTAAGCCCAAGGTAGGGGGGAAAGGGGGGGTCGGCAGGGTTGCGGCGGGCGGCAAAAAGAAGCCCATAGGCTTCTATAGGGTATCGCCACCCAAAGGTGGTGATACCCTGCCCTGCGAGGGGGTTTTACCGCATTTTCCCTTTAGTACATCCCGCCCATAAAGCTAGGTTATAACATCCATGCAGCCATAAGAAGACAGCCTGCACTAGTCACATTGGGGTTTATTCTAGTTCATTCTTTCTGACAAAATCCTTCTTAGATAGACAAAACCATGTGCACTGCAGGGGGGCAGATGTAACATGTGCAGAGAGAATTAGATTTGGGTGAGTTATTTTGTTTCTGTGCAGGAAAAATACTGACTGCATGATTTTACACTGCAATATAGATCTCACTTTGAAGAAATCTAATTCTCTCTGCACAAGTTACATCTGCCCCACCTGCAGTGCACATGGTTTTGTCCATCTAAGAAGGATTTTGTCAGAAAGAATGAACTAGAATAACCCCCATTGTCACAGGGAAATCTGCGGCCATAGGAAGACAGCCTGCACTAGTCACATTGTCACAGGGAAATCTGCGGCCATAGGAAGACAGCCTGCACCGGTCACATTGTCACAGGAAAATCTGTGGCCATAGGAAGACAGCCTGCACCGGTCACATTGTCACAGGGAAATCTGCGGCCATAGGAAGACAGCCTGCACCGGTCACATTGTCACAGGGAAATCTGCGGCCATAGGAAGACAGCCTGCACCGGTCACATTGTCACAGGGAAATCTGCGGCCATAGGAAGACAGCCTGCACCGGTCACATTGTCACAGGGAAATCTGCGGCCATAGGAAGACAGCCTGCACCGGTCACATTGTCACAGGGAAATCTGCGGCCATAGGAAGACAGCCTGCACCGGTCACATTGTCACAGGGAAATCTGCGGCCATAGGAAGACAGCCTGCACCGGTTACATTGTCACAGGGAAATCTGCGGCCATAGGAAGACAGCCTGCACCGGTCACATTGTCACAGGGAAATCTGCGGCCATAGGAAGACAGCCTGCACCAGTCACATTGTCACAGGGAAATCTGCGGCCATAGGAAGACAGCCTGCACCGGTCACATTGTCACAGGGAAATCTGCGGCCATAGGAAGACAGCCTGCACCGGTCACATTGTCACAGGGAAATCTGCGGCCATAGGAAGACAGCCTGCACCAGTCACATTGTCACAGGGAAATCTGTTTGCAGGATCTGTATCAATTATTGTATACAAATACAATATACTGTATTAATGTAGTTCATAGGATTTAGATCATACAAAGCAGCTGGGCCTTGTAGTTCTCCATGCATCAGCGTACCCAAGCTGTGTACGCTGTATGAGATTGGGACTGGGACCAGTAGCGCCGCATATAAAAGCTGATTAACTATTCATTATGGCAGCGCTCACTGTGCAGATGTGTTGGGAAGAGTCCTGTGCTCTCTCCACAGGGGCTGGAGATTCCGTACTATAGTGTACTCAGCTGGTCATACTATGCCCCAGTGTTAGCTGCAGCGCACCCCACACAGCCTTTGTACCCCTGTTACCTTGGGCCCTGTAGAATGACGGTACAGTATGTTGCAGATTCACGATGCACCTTATCATCATGCGACATGGTCACCGGTTTATTTTATAAACAACTCAAAACAAATATATCAATTGGCTTTTTTGGGGTATAGCACTTTACACCTAATGCAACTGTAACCAATCAATGCAACTCTATTAGCCTATTATTGTGTTTAACCAGGGTCATCTTAATGTGTGGACATACTGGGCAGCTGCCCAGGGGCGCACAATTCTAGGGTATGAGGGCCCTGCTCGTAAGCTTACAATCTATTGGAAAATAGGCATTGATAATAAAAAAGGAAAGATGTTCTTTATTGCAGCGGTTCTCAAACTGTGGGTCCCGACCTTCTCAGCATGGGATTGTGACTTCATGTTGCGGACCATTAGGCTTGATTACTTTTCTAAGGTTCAAGGAGTCTGAAAAATCTGTTGGATTGTCATGTCATGTTGTGCCTCCACAATGCTGCCATGTATGTGCTGTCTGCTGGCTGCACACGTGATGTGATGGGTTCCCAGGACAAAATAGTTTGAGGACCCCTGGCTTATTACATAAAGTCCACCAGAATGCAGCGGTTCCTGGTGTGCTGTATGATGCGGTGACCCAGCAGTTTGGCCAGTGGTCAGGAGGATGGAAAATGTGAAGAAAAGAGTGAAAGAGTAAAAGTATTTTGGAGGTTACTGGTATTCTGGTTGATTCGCAAGGCTGTCCCCAAGAAGCCGCCTGCCCAATCTTGGTCTGCCGGCGCCCCCTTGCATGCCACGTTCGTTTGCATGGGCTGTGAATGGAAGTTTAACATAAACATCCATTCGCAGGCTATGTGGAAACGGACTCTCAGGTCCCTTAGATTTGCGTGCACACTCGAAAGGAAGCTGCACGCCCCATGGGCGCGACTACCCAGCTCTGCCCCATGCCCCCCGTCCGCAGTTTTGGGTGCCGCACACACCCTGCATCTGCACATGCACAGAAATGCATCTGCGCAGACGAACAACATCGGCCCCCTGTGCAAACGCACAGGGGATGCGAATCAAGAAGAATAACCCCCTTTGTATTGAACACGGTAGAATACAGGTAACCAGTGAAGTGACTGACCGTAGCTTTGCAGACGATGAACGTCTGGGTAGGAAGATCAGCCCCGCAGCTGCATTCATTGTGGACTGTAGTGGTGAGAGTCTGTATTGGGGAAGGAGACTATTGCAATAATCAATGTGTGAGATGCTGCTGAATCAGTCATTGCGCACACGGTCCTTTCATTCACAATGTAAGATCTGCAGCCACTGTGCTTCTCATTCATTAGACCTATGTAATACAATTCTATCAAAGTCCCATCAAGTGGCCATAAGAAGTATTGCATGGAATCTCACAAGTACACTGTGGGAAACACTAGACCTGAGTGGAGGTGTTTCTGAAAGAGGCAGCGCTTGCATCATCTGAAACGCAAACGCTTACCACATCCATCTCCAATATGCACCATAGTTATCACCACAAGAACCATACCAGCTGCATCCTATAGTACACAAAGAGTTAATGACATTCACCAGTATATATGTAGAATTGAGCAGATCTGGGGTCGGAGATACCAAGCAACTGTGGTACATAACGCCCAAACATAGAAACTCTATGCGGATCAGCCGGAGGGGGGTGAGCGGGTCCCCGCAGCTCTCCCCCTCCTGCTGTGCCCGGCAGCCTCCTGCTCAGACGACTGCAGGGACTGTTGTGATCATCCTGCACACTGGTGCAGATTCTGTTGCACTTTACAATAGTAGACAGTGATAGAACATTCTGGGTAACAACAGACAGACTTGGAGGTAGGAGGGCCCTGCTGCAAGCTTACAGTCTATAGCTTGGGTAGCCAACCAGGGCCGGTGCTAGGGTGTCCGGCGCCCTCCTGCAAACCATACATTTTGCGCCCTTTCACATTGCCATTGTAACAAGCTGCAGCCCGATTGTGGGAGCGCATGCAACATGCGAGGATCTCGGGTGCATGTCCATGTATGCATACACCATCTCAGTGCTGTGTCCGCAAAATGTTGCAGGCACTAAAAGTGCCCATACATGCTGCGAGAATCGCATACGTTATGAGCTAGATGCCATCGCACGGCATAGATGCAATGTGTGTGCGATGCGATCCAAAAGCAGTACAAAAAGTATATGCTGCACATACTTTTTGTACTGTGCGATGCGATGCCCGCAGGAGCGCACATTGCATCGCACACTGCTATTGCAGTGTGTATGGCCACCTTTAGGCACATAACCCAGCCCATTATTTAAAAAGTGTCTAAATAAATATTTAAAAAATCTACAATTATTAAAAAATTTGTTATAAACGTGTATAATAAAAGACTCACTGTTCTTTTGCTGTTTAACTCTTGTGCAGTCCCTCCTCTTCTATATACGTAGGCAGGATGCTGAGGACGCCATTACACCCCTCTCCTGACTGAGGGGGAAAGGAGGGAAGAGAAGGAGGAGATGGAAGAAGAGGGGAGGAGATAGAGGGGCCGGAGTGTTGAGGACTGGCAGTGGCCCTCAGGCCCACGGGTGGCGTGTAGGGGGCAGTGACAGTGAGGGTTGAGGCAGCTTTAGCAGAGCAGGGAGGGAGACAGCGCCTTTTCAGCATGGTGCCTCCCTGCTTTGCAGGAGCTGCTGAGTGGGTAGCGCCGGCCCTGTAGCCAACCCTAGTCCTCGAGAGCTACCAACAGTGCATGTTTTGCAGGTCTCCTCACAGAATCACAAGTGAGCTAATTAGCTCCATCTGTGGATCTTTTAAAATGTATCAGTGATTAATTAGTGCAGCTGTGCAGCAGCTAGGTTGTCTGGAAAATGTGAACTGTTGGTAGCTCTCGAGGGCTAGGGTTGGCTACCACTGGTCTATAGGGATATAGGAGGGAAACACAAGGACAGGCACCAGTAATAGCATAGCAGTTCCACCAAGTTACAGGCCCAGAATGGAAGCTATAAGATACATTAGTGCCTCTGAGGGCATACTTACCTACCCTCCCAAAAATCGGGTCCCCCTCCCGACCACTGGAAGTGTGGGCAAGCCTCCCCCATTAGCAGCCCCGCACCCCCTCCCTTTGATGGTCAAATACAGGCATTCATAGCAATTTTGGGCAGGGATAAAATGAAACAAAATGCGTCACTTAGTACCATCCCCTCACCGAAGAGCCATGAATCATGGCATTCACAGGGCTAGAGCAGGGCATAAGGGGGGCAGGGCTTAATGCTGAAAAGCTCCGCCTCCGGAAAAGCTGCAGACAGTCTCCCCTGAGACCCTAACGGTAAGAAAGTATGTCTGAGGGTTATGTGTGCGGTACCTAAATATGATTGCCTGAAGAGGTGAATTTTCAGGGAACGCTTGAAAGTTTGGAGGCTAGTACTGAGTTTTATTGTGCGTGGAAGGGCATTCCATAGGGTGGGAGCAGCCCGATGAAAGTCCTGTAATAGTGAATGGGAGCTGGTGATCCGTGCCGAAGAGAGATGCAGATCTTGTGCAGAGTGGAGTGGTCCAGTTGGGAGATACTGTATGTAGAGATAAGTAAAGAGATATACATTGGAGTAGTATGGTTAATAGCTTTATATGTGAGTAGAAGTGTTTTATATTGAATACGGTACAATACAGGCAACCAATGGAGGGACTGGCAAAGGGTGCCGGACGGCGCCCCGACAGTCGGGATCCCGACAGGCATTTACGCGACTTCAGGATCCCGACTTTCAAAACACCAAGAGCCGGGTTCCCGACGGCCACCTGCTATTTTCCCTTGTGGGGGTCCACGACCCCCATAGAGGGAGAATAGAATAGGTGGCTCGCGTAGCGAGCCACTGTGCCCGCAGCGTGGCGAGCCTGCAAGGGGCTTAGTTGCGCTCAGGGGTCCGGCCAGTCGGGATCCCGATGTCGGACTAATGACTGTTGGGATCCCGACTGTCGGACCCCTGTACCACACCGCTGGCAGAGCAGATCAGCAGACGATGGGCGTCTTGCTTGCAAGATCAGCCTAGCAGCAGCATTTTGAATGGATCTCAGTGGCGAGAGTCTGTTCTTGGGAAGACTAGTTAGGAGACTATTGCATAAACATTTTGCATGAAGAGGAAGAAGAGTCAGAGAAGCAAACACTGAAAGAGCGATCAGATAGGTAAGATGAGCACCAGGAAAGGGCTGTATCATTCTGACCTAAAGAGTGCAGTGCTTGTATGAGAAGAGTGTGATCAACAGTGTCAAAAGCAGTGAAAGATCTAGAAGAAGGAGGGTCCGAAGGAGCCAGGCACCTATCCTAAAGCTTTAGAGGGTAGGCTCCTCCCCTACTGCATCCCGGACTCTCCAGTTCGTGTTAGGTGCCCACTGGAGTGGGTGCTATTCTAAAGGGCTGTGGGAGCAGCCGAAGAATTAGAGTAGTTAGGGTATTTTATTATTTTATTAACTTTTTACTCTAGCTAGGTAGGCTCAGTGTGAGGATTCTCATTAGTGAATCCTCACACTGCTAGCGCAGCAGGAGCTGACAGAAGCGCGTCCTGTCAGCTCACTGTGCACAGGGGAGACGCTGTCTGGCCTCCCTGTGCAGCGCTTACAGCTTCTTTTAAGAAGCTGCCTGGGCTCCGGAGCGCTCTGAAACCGGCTTCACGCTAGGTGGGGATCATGGGAGACAGGCGCTCCGTGATGGCGGCGGCCATTTTCTGCGGAGCTTACACACTGAGCTCCTGTTATGAGAGGACAGCAGTGTGTTACAGGCATGTTCCAAGTGGTCCCCAGCCGAGGGAAAGATACTGGAACTAGGAGATCCTACTAAGGGAGCGGCTGTCTGGGGGTGGTTGGCGCCAAAAGTCACGGACCCCGCAGCAGCAGGGACTTGGTCTCTTCCCTCACTCTGTTTTGGCGCCATTCGGAACGCTTGCAGCGGAGCTGAGCTGGCTGACAGATCCTGACAGAGTGTTTGGATTTCCTGGGCATCGTTTCCCCGCAATTGAAACCGACAGACAGATAAGTGGCTGGGTGCATTGGCTCTGTATAAGCGCTGTTGTACATTGTATGCACTGTGTGGTTACTTTTACATCATGTCTGAGCAACAAGCTGTGGTTTTGGGGGAGGAAGCCCTTAATACTTTGAGCGCTTGTAATGTCTGTACACAAAAATTTGTACCTGAGCAGATGGCCGAGGGGGGTTTGTGTATTACTTGCGCTGCTGTGAGACCCATGGGGAGTGAACCCCAGAGGGTAGAGCAAATTGAACCCGCGTGGGCGAGTGCCCTGGGCAGGTCTGTTAACGCTTAAGTGCAATTGCTGGACAGACAGGGTGATGCCTTGGTAGAATCTCAGAGACCTATGTCATCATCTCAGCAGTCCTCTGGCTCCTTGCCTCTTACCCAGGCAGATCCTGCTTTCATACAGGTGATGCAGGATACTGCAAAGGGGATCAACAGGTTTAGTGACTTACTAGACAAGATTGATGTTGATGCTGTAGGGACCCCTAAAAGGTCTTACTCTGTGCCTTTATTGGTAGATGAAGAGGAGGGAGCATATACAGACATTCCCTGGGAGCAGGGTGATGATTTTGAAGATTCCTCAGCCGCAGGGGTGGAGGATTTGATTACTGCTGTTAAACAGGCTTTAAAACTTTCTATGGAGGATAAAACTCCTGCTAAAGGTGTATTTAAACGACAGCGTAAGGAAGCTATTACTTTTCCTTCAGATGAAGGTTTACAAGAATTGCTGGAAGGGGCTTGGAAAACGCCCGATAAAAGGCTGCAGATGCCAAAGAGATTCTTAAGTCTGTACCCCATGCCGGAGTCTCATGCGGAGCTCTGGGAAAAAGTGCCAGTAGTTGATGCTTCTGTGGCACGTCTGTCAAAAGCTACTGTATTACCAGTACAAGGGGGAGCAGCTTTTAAGGATTCTGTGGACAAAAAGCTGGAGGGTAACCTCAAAGCTATATTTGAAGGGGTGGGATACACTCTACGTCCCCTTATTGCTTCAGCCTGGGTCTCTAAGGCCATGATTGAGTGGGCCAATGATTTGTGCACCATTTAACATGCTGACCCTTGTGTGTTGTTGCTGGCGGAGAAGCTTAAAGCAGCTGCAGAGTATGTGCTGGAGGCTGAAGAGGAAGCTCTCAAAATGGCTACCAGAGTTTCCACAGTGTCTATCAATGCCAGGAGAGTACTCTGGCTTAAGGCTTGGGAAGCAGATAATGAGTCTAAAAAGGCCTTAGAAACATTAGCTTTTAAAGGAAAGCTGTTATTTGGCTCTGAATTAGAAGAGATTATTAAGCAGGCCACGGGTGGCAAGAGTACCTTCCTGCCTGCCCCCGCAGCCAAGCAGACATCAAGATTTTCTGCTTTTAGACCGTCCTTTCGGCCCTCCCCTAGAGGTGGTGCTTCCTTTCGAGGACAGTCATTTAGGGGAAAGTTTCAGTCCTCCAGGGGTAAGGCCCCGAAGTCAAAGTTTGGTTCCTTTCACAAGAAACCTAACACCAAGGGAGAGGACAAACCCTCCGCATGACTGTCAGGGGATTTGCCCGGCAGTGGTAAAGGTGGGGGGACGTCTTTCACAGTTCAGGGACGCATGGGCATTACTAGACCAGGATTCCTGGGTATAAGACATTATAGCCCAGGGTTACAGAATTCCCTTCAAAGGTCTTCCTCCGAGAAGATTCATTCCCACTTCACTACCAAAGGAGGCTCGACTCCGTACAGCTCTCTTGGGAGCGGCTCACTCTCTGTTAGAGAAGGGGGTGGTAATCCCGGTTCCCAGGGCAGAGTGGAAGAGAGGATTTTATTCCACTCTGTTTCTGGTACCCAAACCAGACGGGTCTTTCAGACCAATCCTGAATTTAAAGTCACTGAATGTCCATTTGTGGGTAGACCATTTCAAAATGGAGTCTCTACGGTCAGTGCTGCTAAGCCTGGACCAGGGGGAATTTTTGGCGTCCATGGATGTCCAGGACGCGTACCTTCATGTCCTTATACATCCAGAACATCAGGCTCTGTTGAGGTTTGCGATAGGAGACCTCCATTTACAATTCCAGGCGTTGCCCTTTGGCCTGGCCACAGCACCAAGGGTTTTCACCAAAATAATGTCTGTAATGGCGGCTGTGCTTCGGCTGAGGGGAATCACAGTGATACCATATTTGGACGACCTGCTGTTCAAAGCAGAGTCAGCAGACATGTTGCAGAGTCACTTGGCAGAAGCCATCAGTTTTTTGCAGGCTCACGGCTGGCTTTTAAACTTACAAAAGTCTCAGTTGGTGCCGTCACAGAGACTCCAATTCTTGGGAGTCATTCTGGATACCCATTTACATCGGGTATTCCTACCAGAGGCAAAGGCCAGGGATCTGGTCGCCTTAGTCCAGGAGATTCTCAGCTCTCGGAGCACATCAGTGTGGAGGTGCCTCAAGCTGCTGGGGAAGATGGTGGCGTCTTTCGAGACGTTGCAGTTTGCCAGGTTCCACTCTCGGGTGTTCCAGTGGAACATTTTGACGGCTTGGTCAGGAAACACGCAGACCATGAAGTCAGAACAGATAGTGCTGTCTTCGGAAACTCGAGTCTCCCTGAGATGGTGGACAGACGTGGATTCCCTTCAGTGGGGTCGGTCCCTGCAGTCCTGGAGCTGGCTGGTAGTCACTACCGACGCCAGTCTCAGGGGCTGGGGAGCAGTAGTCTTGGACTTGCGTCTGCAGGGCTTGTGGACTCCAGAGGAGTCTGCATTACCGATCAACATCTTGGAACTGAGAGCGGTCTGGAAGGTGATTTCTCTGGCGGGAGACAGGTTACAGAGGCTCCCTTTAAGGATTCAGACTGACAACGCCACAGCTGTGGCGTATCTGAATCACCAGGGAGGCACACCCAGCAAACTGGCCATGTGAGAGGTGTCCAGAATCCTCTTGTGGGCGGAACAGAATGTTCCAGCATTATCAGCGATATTCATACCAGGAGTGGAGAATATAGAGGTCGACTTCCTGAGCAGGGAGGAGTTGACGGAAGGGGAATGGAGCCTGAACCCTCAAGTATTTCACCAGATTGCCTTGAGGTGGGGAACCCCGGACGTGGACCTGATGGCATCCAGGTTCAACCATCAGGTGCCCAGGTTTTATGCCAGGAGAAGAGATCCTCTGGCAGAAGCAGTGGATGCCATGACTATTCCCCTGGGAGGGGAATCTTCTTTATGTTTTTTCGCCAGTTCCAATGCTGGCGAGAGTGTTAAAAAGGATACAGGCCGCTTCCGGTTCCGGCTCCGGCATGTGAGCAAGCACTGAGGGAGAGCTCCGCTACTGCAAAGCCCAGCATCGCAATAACAAGGCACACAAAGCCTCCAAACTGCTCCGCTTCACCCCCCCACTCACCCGGCCACAGAACCGCCGCATGGATAGCTTCCTAACGGCGTCCATGGCCCGCAATAGATCTAAAAAGACACGCCAGGAAGAATCCAAGATGGCGACCGGCCCCGGAGCTCAGGACTCACCCTCACTCTCTGACACACTATCCCAGTCTGGATCCCCAGTCCTGCGGGCACCAAATCCACAGCAGGTCAGTGCTGTTCACTCAGCCACAGTAACAACATACACCCCGCAACACAGCGTCCCACTCCTATCCCAACCTCCTCACACACGGGAGAAGCAGGACCCGACATTTCCCCCAGACAGACCTGTCACTCATGGGGAATTAGTACTCGCCATAAGAGAAGCTATTGGTCCAATCCTGGCTACACATACAGCCAGTATCACAGCCCAAATCGCTAACCTGTCACAGAGACTCCAAGAATCCGAACACAAGACGGGCTCTCTATTTGCAGATGTCTCCCAAATACAGACCGTGCAGCTCAAGCAAGAAAAAGAGCAATACCATATATGGAACAAACTCGATGATCTAGAAAATAGATCCCGGAGGAACAACCTCAGGATAATAGGGCTACCTGAATCACTTAAAGGTACAGACCTCCTAGGGTTCCTCAAAACAACCTTGCCAGCTCTGCTCCAAATAACACCAGCCTTCTCCGACATGGTCATAGAACGAGCTCACAGGATAGGCCCTGCAAGACCCCCTTCAAACCCACGTCCCCGAGTCACCATTTTAAGAGTACTAAACTACTTACATAAGGAAGCAATCTGGCTGGCGTCCAGACGTCACCGCAACCTAACCTGGGAAGGGCACAAATTATATATATTCCAGGACTATTCAGCCGAGCTTACCAAGGCGAGAAAAGCGTTCTCCCCTATATGCTCTCAACTGGTACAGCAAGGAAGAAAATTCGCTCTCCTATACCCAGCACGCTTGCGACTCTACGAGGGAGACACATTTAAGGACTTTAATAATCCTGAGGATGCCGTGGGCTACTTGAATGAGGCTGCTGAAGCGGACACCAGGAGATCACCTACTTCTCCCAGACACTCGCACTTCGTCGAAGACCCATAACTACCAGTCCTAGCCAAGCTGCACTCCGCTCCCCAACCACTGACCCCATGTAGAAATGTCACCCGACCGTGGATTGACTAATGGAATGGCTTTACCACCCACAAGCAGATCAAGTGGAGCACCAAGTTTTACATTACAGCTCTTCAGCTAAAGATGTACCTCAAAATCTGCTATACCTTTTCATCGCCTAATGCTCTGCCCCCCCCCCCTCTTTTCACCCCCCCCCCACCTACACCTCTCATAGATATACACTACACCTTCTTCCTGGCACGCCATCTGGGACATATACAGCATTAAATCCGATGCAGTGTCTGCCACCAACTTTCCAATGCTGGCAGGAAGTATAGGCGGATGCCTCTCCCTGGATCACTCCTCTCCATGTATTACCTCATGGACCAAAGACCCCCCCTGAAGCCCTATCGACTGTTGCGATGGACGATGTTCTTCCAGTTGGTGAGATCAACCACCGAATTTGTTGTTCTTGTTATTTATAATTTCATTGCGCTACTCTCTTTATTTGTTTTAACTGTCTTATGTCTCCTTTCCTATGTCCCTCCCATCCCCTTGGTATTATTATGCAAAATGTTATGGTGTATCTTAAGCAAAATTAGTGTTGTTTCGGCTGGGCATCTCACCCTGCTGAATAAAGTGGGGTTAGATCTCACAGTTAAAACCAAGTTAATGCCTACTCATGAGTGAGCTTAATTTTGGATCGTGGAATGTGGGAGGCATAAATTCACCACAAAAAAGGAAGAAAATCTTACTGTACTTAAGAAAAATGGGTATTGATGTCGCATTTATTCAAGAGACACATCTAACACAGTCCGAGACTACGAAACTAGGGGCCCTCCAATGGAGAGTGCTGGCTTCAGCACCTTTCTCCTCCAAAAAGAGAGGGGTCGCTATATTAACTCGAAACTCACTTGTGGTGGATCTGATCTCTTCTATAGCAGACCCAGAAGGCAGATATATTCTGGCAGAAGTGAAGATAGCATCCCGTCACTATGTCCTGTGCAATGTCTATGCCCCAAATGTATATACTAGAGCTTTCTTCCAATCACTGATAGCTTTACTACACCCATTCACCCACTGACCCCTGATAGTGGTGGAGATTTCAACCTGGTTACTTCCAATTTACTAGACAGACAAACCCAAACTAGAAAGAGAAAAGCACTCCCATCACTGGGAATCCCCACCTTTCTAAGGAGACTTCAAATGATTGATGTATGGCGCAGCCTCAATCCGACAGACAAGAGCTATACCTGCATATCGGCAGCGCATAATACAATGTCTAGAATCGATTATATGTTTATATCTCAAACCTTGTTACCCAAAATAACCAAAGTTGGAATTGAGCCAATCTCAATGTCTGACCATGCATTGGTACGATTTGCAGTAAGGACAGACTTAGATATGGGACCCTTTATATCGTGGTAATATCCACATACCTTGGCAAATTCAATACCTTTTCGTAAAAGTGTAGAAGTGATGTGGCTAGACTATACCTCAAATAATCAGGCCGTTTTGGGGGAAAACCCTTTACTATATTGGCAAGCATCCAAGTCAGTGATTAGAGGCCAAATCATTTCATACGTAGCCAATCACAAAAAAGCTCTCACCAAAGACTACATTCAGGCCCAAAACACACTGAACGATACTTTCCATACCTACACGCATCATCCCTCCCCACCTACCAAACAAGCATACCTTCAGGCCAAAGTTATATTTGACGATATCTTTACCAAAATGGAGACTAATTACTCTTTTAAAAAAGATTACAGATTTTTTAGATTTGGCAATAAGGCAGGGAAACTTCTTACTAACTTATTGAAAGGCCAATCCCCCCCAATGATAGTTCACCCACTGAAATTACCTGACGGATCACTCACCACATCTAGTAAACAGATAGCAGACGTCATGAGATCGTTTTATGGCGACTTATACCAAGCGACTACAGAAGACATGACTGCCTCCTCTCAATTCTGGGAAAATCTAACTTTACCCGCAGTAAATGAATCATTCTATGACGCCCTAACAGCACAAATCACAGATGAAGAAGTGCAGGCAGTAATATCCACCCTCAAAACAGGCAAAGCCCCAGGCCCTGATGGGTTCTCCACAGAATTTTACAAACTTATGAAGACGCAGATCACCCCTACTCTGACCTTAGTATTCAACTATATATTAAACCACAACTTCACTCCAAAATATTTCAATTCCGCTATAATTAAAGTCCTGCCCAAGAAAGGAAGAGATCTCAGTAACCCAGCCTCGTACAGGCCCATTTCCCTACTCAATGTAGACTATAAGATTCTTACGAAAATCCTCGCCAACAGACTCAAAAATATCCTACCACACATAATACACGAAGACCAGACAGGTTTCATTATGGGAAGAAACCCAGTAATAAACATTAGAAGAGTACTTTCAGCTATACATTATTCCTCCACACATCCGCCCAACACCTCCTCTGCCATCTTAACACTTGACGCCGAAAAAGCTTTTGACATGGTGTCATGGACACATTTGTTTGACACCATGTCAAAATTCCACTTCCCCCCTAAATTTATCTCATTTATCCACACCTTATACAAATTCTCCTCCTCACAAATCTCCTGTAACGGCTACATCTCAGACCCATTTGACATACAAAGAGGCACACGTCAGGGATGCCCCCTTTCTCCCCTACTTTTTGCCATTGCATTGGAACCCCTGGCAGTTGCCTTGAGACAATCCGTCTCCATTCAGGGTATGCAAATTGGGCCTCTGGACTTACGCATAGCACTTTTCGCAGATGATATGCTGCTCTTCATGAATGACCCGAAACACTCTCTCCCAGAAATCCTTACCCTAATATCTCAATTTGGTGCCTTCTCAGGCTACAAAGTTAACGTAGATAAGTCAGAGCTCATGCCAATAGCAGATGACAATTCCCACACCTCCACTAACCCTACCGGACACCCGATCAAAATAGTTAAGACTAGTTTCAAATACCTAGGAATTCACATCCCGGCAACATTGCAAACACTATACAAAATCAATTACACTCCGCTGATCTCAGCAGTAATCAAATTATTAGAAAGCTGGTCGCTGTTGCCTCTGTCCCTTCTGGGTAGAGCGGCAGTGATCAAAACCATCATTTTTCCCAAAATATTCTATACAATGCAAATGATCCCCCTCCGCATCTCAACTAAAGATATCAAATTACTTAACACTGCCATTTCCAAATTCCTGTGGAAAGCAGGAAAACCTAGGATTACCCGCCAGAAATTACATCACCCCAAGGCTGAAGGTGGGCTGGGCCTACCCGACTTCCAAGCATACACATATGCCACTCTGTTCAGGTTTGTCCTAGACTGGCTAAAAAACACAAACACCTATACCGTCACAGCACTAGACGATGCATTAAATCACCCATACGCCACGAAAGCTCTCCTCCACACTCCAAAGGCTCAGATTCCAGGAGAGATTCTCAACAACCCTCTATTCCACGACACCTACCTAACATGGCTAGGTATTAACAAGACCTTTCACCGTCACCCAGGACATAGTAAAAATATCCCACTATGGGGAAACCCGACATTTCTCCCAGGCATAGAAAACCAGATCTATGTCCAACTCAGACAAAAAGGTATAAGAGACACATCAGACGTGTTCGACCCAGGTGGTAATCTACTCACATTTACGGAACTCAAAGACAAATTTGACCTTTCAAACCGTCACCTTTTCGCATACTTCCAGATCAGGCATTACATAAATTCTATACCAGCTTCTGGTATAACCTACCCCCGACAGGACCATATATTGAAAATTCTAGGCAGGACAGAAGGGATACTCTACAAAACTAGAGATCTCTATTATGCTATTTTATCTACTACCTCCCAAAAGATATGGTCCAACACACTCAAGACCTGGAGTAAAGATCTCACATTAACACTCTCACAAGAGCAGCTCACCTCGAAATTACCAACCATAATGAAAAATTTAAATTCCTCTTATCTCCAGGAAGTACACTTTAAATTTATTCACCGAGCATATCTCTCCCAGGCCCAACGTAAACATTTTATCCCCGATGAAAAAGGTCTATGCCCTAAATGCAAAACTTCCATCTCCCCATACATACATCAGTGGTGGGAATGCAGTAAAATAAAGAAATTCTGGTTTAAAGTGGTCAACTTTATAAACACTACCTTTCAGACTAGATACACCTTAGACCCTTTGGCACTCCTCTTGGCTAACTTTGGAGGATGGATGAGTGGTAACCAAGACAAAGACCTAATCCCGTTACTTACCCTGATAGTCACGATAGCCAAAAAGATAATCTTAAAACACTGGACTGTCTCATCCACTCCCCAGATAAGCGAAGTGCAAAACATGGTACTGAAGTTCTTATTTTATGATAGGCAATCCACCTTACCCGACATTGAAATAGGAGCCTCAAGGTTCTACAAGAAATGGGGACGATATATAGATACACTAGACCAGACCTTAAGAGGTCAAGTTATGAAAGTATTCGAGCATACGGAATGGAACCGGAAACGGTCATTAACAAATGCTTAAACATGGTTGAGAGATACCTGAACTGCCTCCAAACAATAACAGGCCGGAAATCATTCAACACACCACAAATCTTCATGTCACCATTCAAAATACCACCCCCCCTCCTCCCTACTAATGTACTATCCCCCCCCCCCCCATGTCTAATCCATGTTGTTTTGAATGTTATGATGTTTTTGATTGGATGCTATGAGCCATTGAGACCCTCCCAGTGGGACCCAAGGGGCCTCGAGAATCCTCAAGGTTGAAACTCTTTGTACAAAGTCTGTAATATTAACAAATCCACACGAAACAAGTTCTTTGATTACGCACAGACCAACAAATAATATTTACACCAAGTGGATTTATTTACCATAATTCATGGAACTTTCACAATCATAGAAAAAGTTTACAATACATAAGATGTTGAAAAATACACGTTAGTATTTACATTGTTTTATCACTACTGGAGGTCCTACTGTTGGCTACTAATGTATACCATATGTCAATTAGCAACCATATGTCCAATGTTATTCTCATGACAACTGTTTACAAATGCCAAACGTTATTGACATGTTTATTCAACTGCTAAAAATCAATAAACAGATGTTACAAAAAAAAAAAAAAAAAAAGGATACAGGCCCAGACAAGCCCAGTGATTTTAGTGGCCCCAGATTGGCCAAGGAGGTCCTGGTACTCGAGGCTTCAGAGATTGTCTGTGGACTCGTGGCGTCTACCTCTGAGGTCAGACCTTCTAAGACAGGGACCGTTCAACCATCAGGATTCAGCTCGATTAATTTTGATGGCCTGGCTGTTGAAACCGCCATTTTAAGGAATAAAGGGTTCTCAGAGGCGGTGGTTAACACCATGATAAAAGCCAGAAAGTCAGTGTCTTCGGCAAATTATTATAGGGTCTGGAAAACCTATATTCGATGGTGTGAGAGGCAGAAGTCACACACATCACGATTTAAATTGACAAAAATGTTGGAATTTTTGCAGGATGGTTTTTCCTCTGGGTTAAGCCTTCAGTCATTAAAAGTGCAGATCTCGGCCTGGTCCATTCACTTTCAGAAAAGGATTGCATTATTGCCGGAAGTACAGACCTTCCTACAGGGGGTGTCTCGGTTGAAACCTCCCTACAAACAACCAGTAGCACCATGGGACTTATCTCTGGTTTTGGAATGCCTTCAGAAGGCACCTTTTGAACCATTAAGGTCGGCTGACCTTAAGTTCCTTACATGGAAACTGGTATTTTTGTTGGCAGTGGCATCAGCAAAAAGGGTGTCAGAGTTGGGAGCATTGTCATGCAAGTCCCCTTTCCTGATATTTCACGATGATAGGGCAGTCCTTCGGACGGTACCCCAGTTTTTACCAAAAGTAGTCTCTGCTTTTCATCTAAATCAGGAGATAGTTCTGCCTGTGTTCCAACCCCCAGAGGGTTCAAGAAAAAGGGACAAATTGAGGAATTTGAATGTTGTGCGTGCCTTGCGCGTTTATGTGGACAGAGTTAAGAGTGTCAGAAAGACTGATACCTTGTTAGTGTTGTATGACATACACAAAATTGGTTGGCCTGCTTCTAAGCTGACCATTGCTAGGTGGTTGCGCTCTGTTATAGCGTTTGCATATACTAAAGTTGGTAGGCCTGTACCGGCCAGAATTAATGCGCATACCACCAGGTCAGTCGCCACCTCTTGGGCGGTTCGACATGGGGCAACAGCTGAGCAGGTTTGCAGGGCTGCCACTTGGTCATCTGTTCATACATTTGCCAAATTCTATAGGTTCCATGAGTTCGCGTCGGAGGACGCATCATTCGGGCGAGCAGTGATGAGAGCTGCAGACCTAAGCGTACCCACCCAAAGGACCGGCTCTGTAACGTCCCAGTGTTGAGCTGTGTCACCAGGACCATTGAAAGAGAAAAAGGGATTTTTGTAAGAACTTACTGTTCGAATCCCTTTCTCTGATATGGTCCTGGTGACACAGCGATCCCTCCCTTACGCTCAGTAGGTATGCCAGGTTCATGATGTTTCATGTTATATGGTTAAAAGTTATGTTAAAAAATGTGTATAAATCCTTACAGGCTGTGAGTTTGGGGATGAGCCAAAAGCACAGTCAGCAGGAACCCCAGCGCTCTCAATCAAATTTTTAGTGGAATCAACATGTAAGTGGTAGCTGCTGCAGTACACACCTGTGGGAATTGCCTATACCCACAGAACTTGATACTAGAAGCAGTGCCAGATTAAGCCTTCGGGGGGCCCGGGGTACTTTAGACAGGGGGGCCCCCTTGCACTTGTCATTACTGGCCGCAAACTGCATGGGAGAATATTACACTGTCAAAACACAGAGTAAAGGCAGAATAAACTTGGTCAATGGGTAACTGCAGGGGATATATATATATATATATATATATACACACACACACATACATACAGTATACATACATACTTACCACATGAAAAGCCTGTGTTTGTCCCTCTGCACCTTACTCTGTAGGAGACCTCACAGTCCTAGTGCAGCCTCTGATTAAA
Organism: Crinia signifera; assembly: GCF_055691185.1. Lineage (NCBI taxonomy): Eukaryota > Metazoa > Chordata > Amphibia > Anura > Myobatrachidae > Crinia > Crinia signifera. The sequence goes on from NC_139221.1 coordinate 314,866,959, forward strand.
AACCCTCCCATGACTAAGCTGCTGCTGCTGTTCTCTATGAGCCTGAGAAGCATGTAATGAGCTCCACCATTTAGAGCTCAGCACAAACCTCTCAGCCTCTGCCCTCTGGAGCAAAGTGTCATGGGACTTAGTCAACTCCCAGTAATGCACAGCACACTTGTGCAATCAGTGTGCCTTGGCTCCTGATGCTCAGCACCATTAATCATTGTCACATTGGCAGATAGGTGAAGCTGCAGCATTACCCCACTCCAATGCACAAAACCTTTAGCTAAAAAAAAAAAAAATATTAAAAAAAAAAATACATGCCAACACAGGGGGCCCCTAGCTTGAGGGGGGCCCAGGGGCACTGACCCCTTGTGCCTCCATTATAATCCGGCCCTGACTAGAAGAGAAAAAGGGGAAAGTGGTGTGCTCTGCGCTGCTAACCACAAATAAATAAATAAATAAAGGGGAATAAATTCCACAGATAAATGGAGTCAATACAGACCAATGTGCAAAGATGAAGCGGACACACTGCTTTAAAAAGGTATAAATTTTATATAATTAAATATGTTAGATAAAAAACAAACAATTAATACAAATAAGCATAAAAAATAAAAATACAAAATATGAAAAATAAAAAACACAATAAGTATGTTAAAAAATGTGCATATAATATGTGCATGCGTTTGTACTGAGTTAATGTATTCCAGTGGCTTTGAAAGATTGAACTGAAGAGTCCGGGATGCAGTAGGGGAGGAGCCTACCCTCTAAAGCTTTAGGATAGGTGCCTGGCTCCTTCGGACCCTCCTACATCCAGTGTTGAGCTGTGTCACCAGGACCATATCAGAGAAAGGGATTCGAACGGTAAATTCTTACAAAAATCCCTTTTTCAGAGCCATTCTCACAGCATAGAAAATGACTCTGAAACGTGTAGGACTCGTCTTTTTAAAAGTGTTGAAATACCGGTTATCTTTAACTGGTAAATCAACTCTGGCACTTTCCCACTGCAGCCTTAAACGTTTTGAAGTGGGAAAAAAACGGCAATATACCGTTAAACAAGTGCGGTGTGAAAGGGGTATAAGACTATGGCCCTTATTCAGATCGGTGCGGATATTCCCGCATTCTTACGGAGCGGTCCGCACGCCACGGTGTTTTGCCGCGTGCGGCCATCGTCCGTAGAAACGCCCACGTGTCCTCCGCATTCGGACGGACTCACTCTTTAAGAACAGGGCGTGTTTACGGACGACATACAAACCATGCGTGTGCGGGAGAAACACTCCGATTCTGCACGGTATTACAGAGTATTACAGAGTATGCTCGGAAATACCGCATCCGACCGGGAGCCAAGCGGTGCTACCGCCCGTAAGCGGAGTATTTACGCCAAACAACCCACTATTAAGTATCTTCTGCAAGACATCACATGACCCACTTATTCAATTACCTATCCTCATAAAAAACTGCTTATTTGGAATTGGAATCAATTAGATGCCAATATATCCTTACAAGCATGCCTAACACATGCATTGCACACATTAACCCTTACAGCAATTTAAGTGCAATGGTTTGTATTAGACCCTGTGTAAAAGATTATAAACAATCTACACATATACTGTTTAATGTGCAAAGAAAACCAACAACTGTGAACTTGCATAAACAATTTATTAGAAAACACAATGAACATATAAATAAAAAAATTTCAAATAATAAATTAAATCAGCAGATCTCTGAGGTCCTGCAGGTCGGCTAGCAGGAGCCTCAAGTGGTGCTCCGCCCGCAGGAGGGCCCCACGCACCCCCTCATCTGCCGGTGTGGTGTCATCTGTGGGCATGTCAAAGGGGCAAAAATTAGTCATGTTATTCATGCATACATTTCACATACTGCGACATAAATTCCACAAATGCTAGGTGACATGTGTGTGTATATATATATATATATATATATATATATATATATATATATATATATATCTATCTATGTAGAGAGATAGAGACACACATAGATAAATAGATATGACACATACATATATACATACATGCAAACTTATTTACTACATACTGTCTTTTTTTCCCTCTACCCTTTACTCTGCAGAAGACATAACAGTCATAGTGTTTCTTCTCAGTCACAACCCACCCATGACTAACCAATGACAAGCATGTCATGGCCTCCGTCAATAAGAACTTGTCACAATCTGCTCAGTCTAAGTTCAGTGATGGTTCGTGGCATGGGAGTTATGCAAATGTCAGGAATGCACAGTACACATCCTCAAAATCATAATTCTGTCTAAACCAACCTACAATTCTGTGACGGCAAAAAAACAATCTGAACTACAGGGGGTGTTTAGGTAGAGGAGGCTCCTGGGACACTGGCAACTTCTGACTCCATTCCAAGGTAGGCCGGCCCATACTCCATTTATAGCATACATCCTAGAGTTTATAAATAACATTCACCAACAATATAGATTCCACTATTTGATGGGTCATAATCTACGATTGCAGCAGGTGAATTTAATCCACAAATGATCCACTCATCCCTTTACTCCAGGATCCTGTTTAACTACAACGGTTATGTGGCAGTCAAAATGGAGCTCCAACCCATCCCACAAACCTGTGTAATTGAGAGGTGTCCTGGATGAAAGGGATGCCTTGGACACCCCATCTAACCCGTACCTGTATCTGTAGCTACCCACTTTGGGGTCTATATGAATAGTATTGGAACACAATTTTTAATCACCAGTGCTACATAACAAATACCAGTACAACTACTTCATGAATGATGCATTATGTAAACATACCGATCTGCTGGGACTCCGGGGCTTGGCACGCCTCCTCCCCCTCTGAATCTGACTCCTCTGGGGCAACCGTGGCCTCCTCAGCCCCCTCCTCCGCCAGCTCCTCTGCCACCATCACCACGTCCACCTCCTCCGCCACAAGCACCTCCTCCTCCACCTCCTCCTCCTCCTCCTCCACCTCCTCCTCCTCCACCTCCTCCTCCACCACCACCACCTCCTCCTCCACCTCCTCCTCCGCCACCAACACCTCCTCCTCTTCCACCTCCTCCACCACCACCTCCTCAGGCACCTCCTCCTCCTCCACCACCTCCTCCACCATCTCCTCCACCATCTCCTCCTCCTCGACTTCCTCCTCCTCCACCCTTGCCGCCACCTCCTCCTCTGGGTGTTGGGCCTCCTCCTGGGCCAGGGCTGCCTCGGCCTCTTCACGGGCCTGTCGGCCTCGGGCTCGTGCTGTGTGGTAGAAAAAAAAATCATGGTCAATGTCGGGTCATTGGGGCACATGTATTAATCCATAACAAGACATACATGGAAGGGTGATAATGATGGCAAACGATGCAGGCAAGTAGCTCCTTACTGTTAATGGACTCAAAAATGTGACATTTAAATTATTATGTGATTGTTAGTAATTTGTTCAAACATTACAACCCTGGCATTTATCAATGTGTAACACATTTTAGATCTGGCACATTGTATGCATCAGAATCCTCAATGCTATGTCATTACATATAAAAGCCACATGACTGCATGTTAACCAGGAAGAAGCACACATAACAGTCTATGGACTTTTAAACCCATGGACACCCACTTATCATGAGACACATGTTATTGTTTATATATGCTATGTTGTAAGTGCGAAATTTCATAGCTAAAATACTCACATTCAGCAATTTCGCCCCTGATTTGCTGCAATAGCTGGGGCTGGCGCCTGCGGAGGTCCGACCACCGCCTCTCGAGCTGCCCGAGGGACCTCCGCACCCGAGTGCGGGCGTAAATACGGCGCCCTGCCGCAGCATATGCCCTCCGCTTATGGCGGTTAGTTATAAAGGGCCCCGCACGGCCCAGCCTTGTCTCCATGACGGAGACCAGAACCCTCAGCTCCGCATGTGTAAAGGGGTCTGCCCTTCGTGTCTCCGCCATGTTAACAATGGCATCTATCAACCAATCAGGTGGTGGCATTGGTTGATCACAGTTATTTGTGTTAATAACTTTATTGTTCATCTTTACATGAACAGCGTCTCTGCGCCAACACAAATGGTGACAAATTCGCATGCCTTAAAAACAGTAGTGCTGATGTATGGCAATGAACAAATCTGATATATATAAAACACAGTGTGTATGCACTTAGCAAAACCAATGACGCCTGGCTCCGCCAAGCAACGCGTGCTATAGCTTAGCAACGCATAGCTGTAGTTAGCATTACTTACTCTATGCATCTATGTGTATGCGTACATTTATGTGTCAAAGACACATACACATACTTGCAGGTATCCTGAGACCAGCATTATACACCAGCCCTGCCTGCCTGCCTGCCTGCTCCTTGAAATGTTGAAACATGTGAATAAATTCAAATATCATATATATATATATATATATATATATCTGCAAACAAATCATACATCAACACAGGAAAAAATCCCCAACACATTAGAGAATAAATCAATGTACTCACCAGTCATCAGGGATAGTATCAACTACAATAATGAAGATATAACAAACACATAAGATCCCTTGTACAAGGTATAATAATTAGCACCTATATTGAACTTCCCCCAAAACTAAGCACATATGATAAATATCTCCTATTTCTTTGCCATTAGGAGGGCAGGCTGGCTAATTTTAGTTTTGTAACACTGACAACTAACACACTGTACTTATTTGAAGGGCTGATTTTGACTACAATTGGTGTGTTCTGTCAACTCGATAACATGTACCTGAAGTATCTTTGCGCCACAGAGTCCCGCAGCTGGTATCCCCTCCGGCATTCAGGGGCGCGGGATGGGCGCATGGGCGGATCTTGCGGCTCAGATGGTACCTCCCACTCATCAAAGGGTATCTCACGCCGCACAGCAATGTTGTGGAAAAATATACACAGGCCCACGATCCTCGACACCATTTAAGGCGCATATTGTAAGTCACCACCAGTGCGGTGGAGCACTCTAAATCGACCTTTTAAAAGGCCAATTGAGCGCTCCACCACTTGCCTGGTGGCAACATGCGCCCGATTGAATGCCTCCTGTGGGCCCGGTGCTGGGTAGCTGTACGGCGTAAGTAGCCAGGGCGTACATGGGTAACCGGAGTCACCCAGAACCCACGCATCACGGCCTTCCAGCTCTTGTAGTCTTTGCCATATCCCGGTTTGTCGGATGACATGAGAGTCATGGGCACTTCCGGGAAACTTCGAGTTGAAGGCGAGAATTTCCATGGATGGGCCACATACCACCATCACGTTCAGTGAGTGGAACAATTTGCGGTTCCTATATATCTTCTCACTTCGAGATGGAGGCACAAATGGTACATGGGTGCCATCCACAGCCCCTATCACATTAGGGAAGCCAGCAATTTGATGGAAGGCCTGCTGGCTTCTGCGCAGGGTCTCGGTGGCAAATGTCATGGCCATGAAGTGCCCCTTGCGCCTGAACATGGCCGACGTCACACGCCTCAGGATTCGGCAGAAGGCCGGCTGAGATATTCCAGCAAGTACTGCCACTACTTGTTGGAATGATCCTGAGGCGCAGAAATGCAACACCGCCAGCAGCTGTGTGTGAGGCGGAATTGCTGTCGTGATCCCGTGTAGAGGTTCCAGATCGCTCTGAATTAAGGTGAGCAGATCCAGAATGACATGTGGCGGTAACCGGTACCTAGTAAGTACCTCATCATCGGGCATAGCAAACAGAGTCACCCGTGTGCGATAGATTCTAGCACGTCCTGGCCTCCTTGGCCGACGAGTGGGGAGAGCCGCAAGTGCCCTTAGCCTCCTCTCCATGTAGCGCATCATTGCTTCAGCAACCTATAAAGAAATGAACATAAATACTGATGCACCTATGCACATAATGGCCATATCCCACTACAAATAGATTTGTAGCCTTCAATACGTACAATAGATGGCCGCCCCGTGAAATCCCTCAGATCCATTTGACTCTATAATGATGACACAATAATATGAACTCAATACACACCGTCCCAAACACTCAGATAAAGGTGTCAGCATTTTTTGCCGACATCATGTACTATGAGACATTTCATCTATTGCTGGGACATGTTGTCCTGCAATAGATGAACCCACACAGGTTTAAGACCTGTGAGTGAAATAGTGAACATGTGACATGTTGCAATAATGCTACACGCACTTTGCTGACCCAACAATCTGTAGTCAGTGAGGCAATGGTGCATACATTCATACACTTACATTGTTAATGGATATCATATCTACAAGGAGCATGGAAGAGCTTACCTTAGACCCTGACAAGTCCAGATCTGGAGACAAATGATTCTAGCAGCAAGTCACTATTTATAGGCCTCTCACATGTGTGGTCTATAATAGTAGAGATGAGTATTGCATGACTTGTGGGCTGGATTATCTAAGGGATTGGGCTACTTTTAGCTTGCAATCCAACGCCACAATACCACAGTAGTCATGACTCAAATGTCATGTCATGCTAGCAAATAGCATGTGTATTGTGCAATAGTCACAGGTGTATCAGAAGATTCTATGCAATGTTAGCATTGGTGCCCAGTATTTCATGTAGAACTTTCGCCAGGTTTTACACAATGGAATTTCCGCCACCGTATGCGGCGCGAAAAAACAGCGACGTACGCTCACGCACGGAACGCAGCTGCCGCTGATGTCCGCCAAACAGGATACACAAACAGTATATAAAGGTGTATTAGAAGGTGACCATGTTGTTGCTAACATGTCTGGATCACAACCAGAGGTGGACCCAGATCTGCAGCAACTATTTGACCAGATGGACTCCAGCACCACCTATGTGCCACTGCACATGCGGGCAGTGGGTAATGAGGAGGCTGCTGGCCCTTCTACAGCAGGGCAACCTGCACCTGACCATTCTACAGCAGGGCAACCTACACCTGGCCCTTCTGCAGCAGGCCAACCTGCAGCTGGCTCATATGCACCATCAGCAGAATTGATTGGAACACAACCGGGGACTTCACAAGGTAGTACCATGGCCAGCACTTCAAGTGCAGCGACACGTGACAGGGGGCGTGGCCAAGGACGTGGCAAGGGGAGAGCCAGGGCAACAGAGGAGCCACCCCAAAAAAATAAGGCATATGAAGCACAGGAGCTTGCCATCCTGGTTCCCCGAGCACGTGATTGGATTGAGTGTCCATCGGAGAAGCTGACACACACACGCAGATGGAAGATTTGGGAACAGATAACGGCAGAGATTAATGAAGTAGCGCCACAAGTTCGTGAGACGGACCATGTGAAGAAGAGGCAAGTTGTTTTGTGATACATGTGCCCAGTAATAGCCAAGTAATGATTGAATTGATGCTTAGATGGATTTTGCAAATGGCCCCTGAGGTTGTTACGATACACATACATTATTGCCATGTTATTTCGGTGAGAGTTAGAGTAGGGTGATTGTGAATGTGTATTGTAACGGTGGATATCATAGTTGCATGTAATATTATCTTTCGGACATTAATCACATGTCGTAATATGTAGCACAGAGCAATGGCTGCAACAGCTAACATCTGGAGTGACATGTATTAATATGTCAACTTACATTGCAGGTGGCAGGACTTCAAAACCAACCTGAAGAGGAAGATGACCAAGCGGTGGGAACACAGCCAGACATCTGGGGCCGGGCCCATGCCATCAGGGCTAGAGCTCACCCCCCTGGAGTTGATGGCCGAGAGCTGTATATCAGTTGAGGAGATCAGGGGGGTGAGCACGATGGATAGCGAGGCCCCAGCTGAAGTGTTTGCGTCTTTTCTGGAAGGTAAATATTGGTCATGCCATAAACTTGTGCAAGTAATTATCTTAGAATGTCTCCTAATTGTGTTTATCTTTTTCCACAGACACCCCACCGCTTGGTGACGACTCTGCTCAGGAGGTGGAGGAGTCCGTGCCACCTGGCCCCAGTGGTAGGCCTGTGCAGCAGCAGCCGCCATCGGCCCAAGCCGATTTGGCCGCCTTGGCCCAGATGCTTGGGGACATCAACCAGCAGGGAGACTTGGCATCAGAACGGATGCATAGGACCGAGGAGATCCTGGCGAGCTTGGTCAGCACCCAGCAGGCCATCGCTGCGAGCATGCAGGCCATGGCTGAGTCACATCAGGCCATGGCTGCAAGTGCTCAGGTGCTGGCCGAGCAAGCCACCCGCCAAAATGATCTCCTCCTCCACCATAATGAGCTTATGGTGGAGCTGGTTACCAGCAACAGGGTCCTAATGTCATCCGTTTCTGGTGCATTACCACCGGCAACACTCCCTGCTGGCAGGAGGGGTAGACCAGCCAACCCCTCAACATCATCTGCTCCACCTGCCCCAGCATCTGGCCGTCCCCGAAGAGCTGCTGCACAGGCCAAGGAGCCTACCAAGGCCAAACGTGGTCGCAAATGAACTTGTGGCTGCATTAATCTCCACCGTTATGTGGTCCCAAATCTTCCATTGTGCTGTGTGTGTCAGCTTCTTGTGTCCAATCACGTGCTGAGGGTAACCAGATGAGCCCTTGCTTCATATGTCCTTTTTGGTTCCCCTGTTGCCCTCTTTTGCCTGCCATTAGTGTCAGCTGTACTTGAAGTGATGGCCATGGTACTATCTTGTGAAGTCCCCGGTTGTGTTCCAAATGATTCTGCTGATGGTGCATATGAGCCAGCTGCAGGTTGGCCTGCTGCAGAAGGGCCAGGTGTAGGTTGCCCTGCTGTAGAATGGTCAGGTGCAGGTTGCCCTGCTGTAGAAGGGCCAGCAGCATCCTCATTTCCCACTGGCTGCATGTGCAGTGGCTCATAGGAGGTGCTGGAGTCCATCTGTGTGCAATTATATTTGTTTTGTATTATTATTTATTTTGCTACATTCCTGCCATGTTGTTTCTTTTTTGTATTTTGTATTTTTTGGTCATTGCATCACAGTGGCATTGACTGTGACATGTATACAAATAAATTTGTTTACTTTACCCAAAAATGTGTGGTTTCATGAGTACATGTCGAATACACATGTGTATTGATAGTATTAATATTCAGTCATGTCCATTGTTAGCAGTTTTTAAGTGTGGGACAAGTACAGCATATGTGGGGGATTACTAAGGTTTCCTTGAAGCAGCAATGGTTTCAATTAAAGCACTGACAAGCGGCCTATTAGTGAGTAATGAGTAAAGGAGTCGATTCTATTGGGTTCAGGTGTTAATGCTTGTAGTCATTAGGCGTACGTTCGCCTACCGCATGAACGAGTGGTGTCCGCAAAGCAATAGTACACTTGTGGACACCGCACATTTCTGCCCTTTTTGATCGCGTGCATTCGGAGTGCTATCCGAATGTACGCCCCCCAACATAAGTGTACTCCCCCGTATCCGCCCATGTTTCCGCCCCGTTTTGCCCACTTTGAAACTACGCCCATGTGTCATTCCGCATGACGCCCATAATACGCCCATATTTCCCGACTGATTGCGGGGAACAGTTTTGGACGGGATTTGGCCGAACTGGTACGGAGTCAAGGCGTGGCACATGCGCGTGGCGTTCTCCACGCATGCGCAGACGACGAAAAGACGCGATCCGAAAGTATGCGGTAAAGTCCGCGTCAATCAGAATAAGGGCCTATAAGGGGCATACCTATTTCATGTTTGAGGGAGATGGTAGCTCCTACACTATATGGCTTTTTTTCAAGCTGAGAGGGAGATGTACTAAAGCCTTGGGAGTGATAACACACACACACCCCACGCTGTGTTTTTAATTTTTTTTATTTCACAGGAAGATCTCACGTTTCCTTTACTAAAACTCACAAATGATTTCTGGCTTATCCTAAAAAAAACGCACCATATGACATTTGGCCCCAAATGTTCCAGCGGTGTAAAAGGCCGACCTTGTTCAACAGTTTGGCATGACAATGGTCGACACAGAAATGGTAGAAACTATTTTTTTTTTTCAGTTTAATTTAGGTCAAATTTAGTATCTTTGTTCATATGTGCCCACCATTGATAAAAACATCTACCTTCACTGGCACACTACAGGCAAAGTTGCTATTCCTAATCGTAGTCCACGTGGATAGTAAAGTTAGAAAATGTTCATATAATGTTGAAAAAAATAAATTAATATATGTCACGTGACCCTTATGTTGACCATATTAGAGATGGCCAAAACAGGTCACTAAGAAGAGCTGTGACCAATCAGCGAAAAGATCCGGATCTTTTAGACGGATCATAGACTCGCTTTCAAAAATAGGTTAATTTAATAATAACGAAGCATAATTTGTTTTACAATCATTTATTGGCATTTTTTTTTTTTTTACTTTTTTTTTTTAAACAGCTCAACAAATAAGAACATACATAACCAAGTAAAAACACTGATCGATGGCTGGGTGCAGAATCGCCATCGATGGCAACCATCGATGGTGTCTGCACCGATGGCCATCCCTAGCAGCAGCAGCCTTGTTATTCTTTCTTTCACTTGCAGTCGCAGCACCATATGGTCTCCAAAGTTAGTACATCTCAGCTGCCACAGGTGGCAGTGCTGAGCTCAGGCAAATGCATTGTAATGAAAAACGAAACTGAAAGTAAAAGAATGACGGATCACCTTTTTGGGCTCGGCGGCTCACTCACTCTTTTATGGGATCCGTCCAAAAGATCTGCTTCGTTCGCGAATGACCCATCTCTAGACCATATGGTCCTAACCTATTGTCTGCCCCCAATGACACTTTACGGTGCAACTCAGTGTCATGAGAGTGGGTGTGTCCTCGTGCAAGGGACATTGCCTCATAGCCCGGACCCCCATTATTCGCCATTCTGGGGTCTGGATGCGCGGGCTAGCCTCAGGGAGCGCTGTGGCTGCAGATAGGAGCCAGGTCTTTTGGTGTCACCCCTCGGCGTGTGAGGCCTGCACCCCTCCCTTGTGACACCACTGCTGTTGGCCTAGACACTGTCTATCATCCAGATAGACAGATTGTCCATTTAATACCATATATCCTGAGTGGGTGCAACTTAGTCAGTCTTTCCTTACTAACTCCGCAGTTTCCATGTAAGAGAATCAGTGCGTACCTGAAAGCTGTCCTGTCTCCTGGAGAGTAGATACATCTGCATGTTTCCCAAAATTCCCATTGGTTATAAGCAGACTCTATTCTCTGTTGGCTATATACAGGGCTGATGGATTTGTAAATGCCTTTTGTACAGTGATAATCAAAGTGAACCCAGAGGGGGGAGGAGTTTTCTGTGCACAGAGAGGGTGTAGATAGAGGATGTGGTCAGGAGGCGGGACAAGTGAGACCGGGCATCTAGAGTCAGACAGGCACGGGTCACCTGCTACAGGTCAAACGCCTGGTGTGCCGAGCGGATGAACACACGATTATGGCATCTTTATTTACGACACAACCAAGATATTATTGGATGACGCTTTATTCGTTCCTTTATACTTTGGGTGGGACGCTCTAAACCAAAAATCAGGGTTTTTACCACATTTTCGGATTCCCCTCCGTCAGAGCCAATACCCTATAGAAGGCTATGGGCTATTCTTCACAGAGCTGTTAGAGAGATCCGTCACGGATCTCTCCCAGCATGCCCAGCGGCCAGCGCCATCACTATGCACATGTGCAGAGGGACCCCCAGGTCTCAGACCCAGAAGACCAGGGACGGCGCCGCATCGCAATGGACAGATCTTATTGCAAGAGCTATCCTTTGCATTACTAATCACATATGTTAGTGCCTGTGCGATTAGTATGGGTGCGGTAGCCGGCGGATGTTAGAGCACCCCGCCCTTTAATTGCTCTACGGCCCTCATTCTGTTTGACTCGCAAATCTGCTGATTTAGTTTTGCATAAACATCCATTCGCAACCTCGTGTGCGGGACAGAAATCATATCATGGTCGGCGAATGATTTCCTAAGCGCTTGCAAATTTAAGTCATTCTCTGTTGACTCAGATTTGAGGCGCCCTGGTATGGAAACCGGGTGGGCAGCTAAAATCTGGTGAGGTCAGCTGCCCGCCCCCAGCACCCGCGTCACGCACGAATCACTACAGGAACACGTTTTCATGGGAATGACCCCCCCACAGTGGCGTAGCTACATTTTGGGCGCCCCCCCCCCCGCCATTAGGGGGGGGGGGCGCCCTGCCCCGCTAAGCACCCCTACCCCCCCCCTGCCCCGCCGCCCCGCCGCCGCCCATGCAAACCCCCCCTCAATCCCCCACAGCCTTACCTATTGCGCTGGTCCCGGCGGCTCCGTTCTTCTGCTGAGGACCACCAGAAAATGGCCGCCCCCATACAGCAGACAGTTTCAGAGAACTGTGTGCTCTATGGGGGCGGCCATTTTCTGGTGGTCCTCAGCAGAAGAACGGAGCCGCCGGGACCAGCGCGATAGGTAAGTCTGCGGGGGATTGGGGGGGTTAACTATAGCACCGCAGCCCCCGGCGCCCCCACATGCACAGCGCCCCCCGCGGTGGCGGGGGCTGCGGTGCTATAGTTACGCCGCTGCCCCCCCACCTGCATTGCTCCATGCAAACTGGCCTGCGACTATACAAGTTGGCGCGTCCATTCGCGAACGGAGCATCCACATGTGGATAAATGCTTATGCACATGCGCAGTAGCAGACTATTGCTCCCCCCGTGTGAGCGCGCGGAGAAGCGAGAGGATCAGAATGAACTCATAATTGCGCACATTAAACTCCTTCATAAGGATAGGTCTCCTAGCTTAAATAATACACGGGTAACCTTAGATCAGCTCAGAGCCGCTGTGGCCTATTAAATTCAACGTACAAAGGATGTGGTTAACCCAATGTCACGTTAGATATTGCATATTTAATTTGTTATATTATATGCATACTCGGCACAGTATCACGGATAACATTATATTATTATAGGCGCATTATCTGCAGTCCTAGCATTTTTCTTGCCTAATAAATAACGACATTCCACAAATGTTTGTGCTCGGTCGTACCCATAGCTAGATTGGTAAAAAGTATCAAAAACAAAGATAAAACTCCAGAGCGCATCAGATCAGAGTTAAGCAATGGGTAGGATAATTCCTGCTCGTTGCAGGGTTGCTCTAAACAGCAGATTCTCAATGCCGCTCTTTAAAGTAAAGATAGCATTATGATCATAAAGATTGTTATATTATTTTTATACTGTATATTTGCTTATTTGTGTCAACAGATCCTAAAGATCACTGGGGGCCAGATTCTCTAAGCTTTAAAAGTGATAAAATGGAGAGTGATAAACAGCCAGCCAATCAGCTCCTGTCTGACATTTTTCAAACACTGTCTGTGACATGGCAGGTAGGAGCTGATTGGCTGGCTGTTTATCACTCTCCATTTTATCACTTTTGAAGCTTAGAGAATCTGGCCCTTTGTATTTATCATGAATAACTACCGCATCGTTGTAACACCCTGTGAAACAAAAGGTAAGAGATCTCTACTTGACCCAAAAGGCCATGTTTATAATTCTTTTTCGCCAACAGGATTATAAACTTAGCGGAGAACCATCACCGGTCCGCATGGAGATCCCCGAAGATGCTGGGTGTTGTAGTGCTGTCTTGTGGCTGATTTTAGTTTTGTTTAACATGTATATTTTAGATAAGAGGTACAAAGGTTAGGGACATGGGTCTAGGCTACACCTACATCAAACAAGAGGATCAGTGACTCAGATGTGACATATACCCACATATATGTGCAGATAATGACGCAGTGACTTATAACAGAGTATATTACATTGGGGGAAATTTGCTAAGATGTGTATTCTATTTCACTTAGGCTGTTGCTATGGGCAAATACTTTTCTGCATATTTGAACCCAAAGCGATGCTTATGTATTACCCTAATATGACGTTTCCCCCATTAAAAAAACTATTTTTATCTGCTATTTCCCTGAACAGGTCGGATAGCTCTCCACCACCGGCAGGAATCACTGCCGACGAGACAACAGATCTTCCTGTCAGGTAGTAGTAATTGACAGGGGAAGATGTATCAAATCTTGTGGATCTATATATACAGTAAGGACTATAAGTTGCCCGTACAGATGGAGCCACTTTCGTTAAATAGATAGAATCGCCAAGCGCCGCCCCCGCCAGTCACCGGAGTCACGCACCCCATTCTGTTGGAAGCGGAGACGGGAAGGGAAGCACTCGGTCCCCAGTGCTTTGCTGATGGGACACGTGAATGAGTTAGCCGCTTGTGCGTCACCGTCCACCGGCCACATCCCCCCAGCCTCCGCCAGCGCTATGGATATGTACTGCTGGCAGAGGCTGGCTCCAACTGTAGCAACCACCAGCTTCTATCATTTTTAAGGCTGTGATAGAAAAATGACAGAAGTTGTTTGGTTGCTATGAGCCTACTCTACTTTATCTCTTTCCAAGCAGAGTTGGCTCTAGCATTAGGCAGCTGTCTAGGGGGCTCCAGAATCTGGGGGGCATTTTTAAGAGAGCAGATGGCCTGTGTGCAGCCTGCTCCGGACAGGTTCCCTCCGCTCTTCCGGGAATATCAGGATTTGAGCACTAGAGCGCTCAGGCCCTACTGCACATGCGCGTATGCCCGGAAAAACGGTGCAGCGGCCATTTTTTCAGTAAATTTCCGCACCAGCAGCAGTGTGGAGTCTGAGCACTAGAGCACTCATACTCCATTGTGCATTCCGCAGATCTCCAGAAAAATGGCATGGCGGCCATTTTTCTGGCGATTTCTGCAGCTCAGCTGCCTCCATCGATGCACTCCAGAGCTAAGTATTTTTAAAAATTGGGTGCGCAGCGTGTGTGGTGTTGGCCCCCCTGGGACGCAGGGGCCCATGTGCACTCTGCACACTGCCCTCATTTTAAAAATGCTGCCATTCCATAGTTGGCGCCACGCTCCTAGTATCCTGGCGTGATCTTGGCCACTCTAGCTAGCTGGTAACACAAAAAGCATTTCCATTACCACTTGTCGCACAGCAATTATATAAATCAAAGACTTGGTGACCAAATAAATGTTTATATTTTTTTCTTGTGTGTGTGTTATTTTTTTGTGTGTGTGTGTGTGGTTCTTTTTTATTTTTATTTTTTACATTCCTGCGGTGACTGGCTTGATAGCTGCAATTAAAACAAGATGAAGAATGAAGTAACAAAACATTAATTCTCTGCAGAAATAGATTTCAAATAAATGAATTTAAGAAATGAATTATTGAAGAGACTTGCATTATTAATCACATTATGTTTCCCACTTAGAATGCAGACGACAGTTAAATTCCATTTAAAAGAGTTTGCTTGCTCATTTTTTGTAAGAAGAAGGGTACATTAATGTGGCGGTTTCACCTGTGCCTGTGGTGGCACAGAGAGGGCTGATGCCCTGTGGGCGGGGCTGGCTCCCGTGATCTCTATTTGCTTGCAGCGGGCAGTGACTGTACCTGCAGCGCCCACTACTGCTGTTCGGGAAATTGACACCTGAGCCCAGCAGTCAGATGAGCACCCAACATACAGCTTCAGATGGAGCAGTGGTACAGCGACCTGTGGCAGTGAGTTCTCTCTGGGAGGAGGGGTAGTGTGGACGGAGCAGGAGCTGTGTCACCAAAAGAGTCAGGGGGCTGACACTTGGCTGACACGCACTAGATCAACATGGACAAAAAGTTGTCACAAGCAATATGTCTATATGGAAATGGTCGACATGAGTTTTCGTGGTTTCTATTGGTGTCTATGTCCACATCTGTTGACATGGACCCCCAGTTTGTCAGTGTTGACCTAGTGCATATCGACCTGTTGACCCTGTCATCCTTTTTGCTTTCGTCTAATAGTGGTCGGCCAATGACTGTTGACCTAACAACCTTAACTATAGACCATCTAGAGATTACCTCTGTGCCAATTACAGCGGGACAGTCCAGCTACTTGTCCCACTGTAAGTCCCATGGAGTGGCGCATGGGGGGGGGGGGAGCCGGCGATCACTGCTGCACTGCCCTGCCGAGAAACCAGTGATCACTGAATAGATTATGTGCGCAGAGCTGAAAGAGAGCCGGAGGGATAAAGCCGCCACTGAAATAAAGTAAGTGGAAGTTTCGGCAATTGGCCCCGCCCCTTCCTCTGGTCCCGCTATTCAAATTCTAAACCTTAGGAGGTATGCCTACAGTGCTAATGATTAATATTGAAATGTGTATCTGTAATTTGCATGCGATGCGATGGTACTTGTTCATTTTCACTGCACTCCTCTTGGGGCTTGCCTCACTTTGGGCTAATTTTCCGCGATTGCATGCGATGCGATCTCTACGCCGGCGTACGTAGTCAAATTGGGCGCCGTGATAATACACAAGTACCCTATCTATCTATATAAAATATATATTGTGGGGCTTATTCTGGTTGACCCACAACCGCTCCCCCCCTACCCCCCTCGCATGGCAACTTCCAATCGCGCATGCAAATGGTTGTCATTGTCAGATTAATTTTGGATCTGTAACATCTGAAGCGGTCTCATTGGATTGTACAGATGCAGCACCTGTCATTCTTGCAGGGGCTGGTGGTAGATTCACCTGCCCCCGCCGGTCCCCACCGCCCGATTCCACCTCCCCGCTCCCCCCTAACCCTGCACATTTCCCTGAAGCAGAAACGGGCAGGGTTTGCATCCCCCGACGACAGTAAACTGGGACTGCGCGTCTCAGTCAGATGGAGTGCCAGTTTGCCAAAGGGGGCGGTCTGGTGAGCCCCAGCGCTGAATGAAGGGCACTCCATCTGTATATGCAAAAAAAAACAAATGCCAATGGCCCTTATTCACATTGACACGTTCGCATACGAATTCGCATGTATCACCCAACTGCTCCCATTGCGCATGTGCAGTGTACGCAATGCGCATGTGCAAACTGCGAAATTCCTATTCGCAAGCAATCTTCCAAGCGGTCTCTGTTGTCCGAGCGAAGGATTACCCAGTAGGCGTGATGTGGGCGTTTGCATGGGCGCGTCCAGTATAATGAGCAAAACTGGGCGTACACGTGGGCGTTCACTTCGAGTGGTGGGTTTGCTTTCGCATGACTGCAACAGGGATTGTTCCCACACAAACTATAAAACTTTCGCAAGCTCAAAGCAGGTTTTCAGTTTCGCACACCATACTTCTTGTGAACTGCTCATTCGTACGCTTAAAACACAGTAGCGAAATGGGGAAATCAATAGCACCTGAACACCATTGTGACCAATTATTGGTTGATTGTGACAATCATTTAACTCTGCTCAACTTCAGTTTGCATCACAAAACCAAACAAGTGTTAGCAGACACATTTAAATTATTATGGTAAGGTGAATTGTAGGCCACAAATGCAAATGCACTTAACACATTTATTAATTGCCCTTATATAACATACCTTTATGTACATTTTCACTCTGCCATGTGTAGCATGTTTGCACTGTCAACATTAGTCGACATGTGTCAACTCACATATGCAACATATATATTAGGGACAAGAGCATGTTCGCACACACACTGTGGTGCGTGTGCGTGTGAAAATGTGTTGGCGTGTGCAAGCAGTTTTAATTGCACGCAATGAAAGGCCACACCCTTTTTAGTATGGGTGCGAACGCATGAGTTCGCAAGCCCTATAGGCGTGACTCTGCAAGATGCGTACGTGCTGTAATAAAGTGTAACACTGCGTGCGTGTGTGCATGCGAACGAATGAACCTGAATAAGGGCCAATGTGTAGATTGTCTAAGTTTTTTAAGGATTTCAAAACCACAAGGGGGCGGGTGCTGCCACGCGTACCGTCACTCATACTGATGTTCAGGGAAATGTGTGTAAAGGTTTCTTTACAGACATCCAAGGTTCACAACATGTAAAACCCAGATGTTTTTTGGAGTGGATGTGTACCATACTCACTTCATAAGGTAACTGGAACATGCATATAAAAGGGTATCTTTGGTTAACGATAAATGACCTCCGAAATGACGTTCATATCAATCGGTCATAAAAACAAAAGGGAGAATCCTCCGCTGACGTCAGCTGCCTGCACCCGCGTCACCGTTGTACGTCCATGGGAACGCCCGGCGTTTTCATGGGAACGGGGAGCGCGACCATGGCCCGCCGCCCCACACGCCACACCTACACTGCTGCGTGCAAGCTGCTGGTCAATAATCAAGTCGCCGCGGCCGCTCGCACAATGCGGCTGCACATGTGCAGAAATCTTTATGTGCATTCGCAGTCGCAAAACATCGCTCCCCTGTGAGAACACCCAGAATAAGGACCTGTATCTGTTCTGGGTCTGTATCGATTCGAATAACGAAATGCCAGCAGTCAAAATGGAGTGGATTAAACATCCCCCATAAGTGTGTCACACTGGAGCATGTGACTTAGGGCCAATAGGGGCATAGACTGGGCAAAGGGGCTGATTTTATTAGGGCAGGAAGAGGAGGGATCTACCTCTTCTCCCTGCAGAAATTGAAGTGAGTAGACGTGCTGTTCCCATCCAGACCAGTGTCCCATCCCCAGACCTTGTGCGATAGAGTCATACCTCATAGTCATACCTCGCTGTTGTTGCGGCCCCCATAGCTGTGACATTGCTTATACTGCCGCCATGGCTCCCCCATCCAGACCGCGGCGATCCGCCCGCGCGCCCGCGCGCTTTCTGGACGGTGACGGAAGCGGCGCCGCGGGTCCCTCTGATGTGGTCCCCCCTCCTGATGAACTGCAGCCGCCGCCTGTGCGGCGTAGGACCCGTGGTGCGGCGCCCGCCGAGTCAGGCCTAGTGCCGGCGGCGGCGCGGCCTGCATTACGGGCGGCTGCCGGGCGCGCGGCTGTGACGTCACGCGGCGGGGCCTCGTCGGTGCGGGGCGCACGCGGTGGCCGCGCTCCGGCTACAGCCCCAGAGGTCGGTCAGGACAGCGCGCTGCTGCTGCAGACGGGGCGGGCAGGCTCACTCGCCGCGGGGCTCCCGCATATAGGGCGCGGGGGCCTCCGCCACAGGTGCGAGAGCCGGAGCCCCGCAGATGTTCGGGAAGGAGTGGGGGGTCCCGGCAGGAGCCCGCAGGCGCAGCACAGTGGGGTCCCGAGCACACGGCTAGCAGAGCGGCTGGGGTTCCCAGAAGGGGGCAGAGGGTGTCTGCCCCGCCGGCCCCTATGCAGGACGATGACCCTAGTGGGGATTGGGACATGGAGCATGAGGATCAGGAGGATGAGGCTTGGGCGGATTTAGTGAGGAGGACTGTGGGCAGGGGCGGGGGGCCCTCCAGGCGCAGTGGTAGGTCGGGGCCTAATTCTGGCCGTGGCCCTGTGGCCCGGGCTCCCGCTCCGGCCTTTGATCCTTCATTTCTTTCCACCGCCCTCTCCTCTGTGGCCAGTGCCCTAGCGCCCTTGGCTGATAGCATACCCCAAGAGGACAAGGATCATGCCCCTAGGGGAGGTAGGTCCTCCAGGGCCCAAAGGGGACCCATACCTGGTTGCTCCAGGTTCATGCGGGCTTTCCGCGACATGGGTTCTGCGGTGGCCGAGATGGAGGAGGGTACCAATCCCCCTATAGTGTCCAGACGCAGGGGTGGGTCCCGAGGGCTCCCCCGGAGGTCCACTAGGACAAGGATTCCCCTGGGTGGTGATTGGGCCGATCCACTGGATGAGGAGGTCGAAGCTGATGTCGCGGACGTCGATTTGGATGATGGCGATGATGATGATGATACTTGGGCGGCGCAGCCTGAGAGGCCAGGTGAGGACTCTTTGGAGTATGATGATGGGACTGACGGGGGTTCCTCATCTGGGGGTTCCCATGGAACCCACTCTTCTACTTCCTCTTCTGCGGGCGGGTCGGACATTGGCAGTGCGGCAAAGGCCCGCAAACGCGCGGCTAAGTATGCTAAGAAGGAGGCAGGGAGACGCGCTAGTCAGGTCAAGAGGCGGAAGGTTGCGGCCTTGTCCCGCAGGGAGAGGAAGAGGCGTAATTTGCCTGGTGTAGTCCATTGTGACTACACCGCTGTGTTGCGGGGGTTGCGCGAGAGTTGCAGGCAGAAGATAGTGAAGGGCGATTATGTTGATGTGTTCAGCCTGACTGAGGACACCAAGAAGGCCTTTAAGGCCGCCAAGGAGAAGGGTGGCATGGGATCGGAGGCATACCGGTCTTATGACAACTGGCTGGCAGGTTTCTGCGTATTCGCAGCCTGCTACTTGGAGGACAGGCCGGATGAACACATCAATGTAATACGTTATATACATATGATTCACGAGATGCAACGGAAATACGGTGGCACTGCTTGGCGCACCTACGACGACCAGTTCCGACGCAAGCAGGATTGTTTGCACATACTAGATCTGGGATGTAAGGACGTGGAAGTCTGGATGGAGGTGGCTCGCGTGCATTTGGACACAGTTGAGTCCGCTGCGACCTCTTCCCCTTCCACATCAGCTCCCCCGCCTCAGCAGCGACCGGCAGTGGAGAGCTCGGCCGCTCGCCGGTTCACTGGCGCGGGGAAGGCGGGCCCAATGGGAGCCGCTAAAGGCAAGTGTTTTGCTTTTAATAACGCGGTGTGTCAGTTGGGCACACGTTGCCGCTACAAGCATGTTTGCATTAATTGTTCGGGGAACCACCCGGCAGCAAACTGCTTTCGGGGAGCCCGTCCCTCTAGAGGGGTGGGTGCCGGCTCTGCCCCCAAGCCAGCTGGGCCTGGGGGTTCTCGCTAGGGCGGCTACGCCAGTACGGGTTGAGGCTATGGAAGAGTGGCTCCTGGCGTACCCGGACTGGGAAGCGGCGGCCTTCTTGAGAGAAGGCTTTAGTGTTGGATTTCGCCTTCCCGTGAAGGGGGAGGTGCGGGGTGAAACGTTTAGGAATTTACAATCTGCGCGCTCTCTCCCTTCCGTGCTGTTAGAAAAGGTGACTAAGGAGGTTCAGCTGGGACGCATGGTGGGCCCCTTCCCCAGGCCCCCGATAGAGGGCCTTGTCATTTCACCGGTGGGGGTTGTCCCTAAAAAAGCTCCAGGGAAGTTCAGGCTCATACAGCATCTATCTTGGCCAGCGGGGTTCTCAGTTAACGATGCTATTCCTGCCGAGTGTTGTTCAGTGACGTACCAGTCCTTTGATGACGCTTTGGCCATGGTAAGGTCGTTTGGACGGGGGGCACTCATGGCTAAGGTGGATGTGGAGTCTGCTTTCAGGTTGCTCCCGCTGCACCCCAATGCTTTTCGGTACATGGGCTTCCGCATAGGAGATGAGTATTTCATCGACAAATGTTTGCCGATGGGGTGTTCGGTATCCTGTGCGTTTTTTGAACGGTTCAGTACCTTCCTGCATTGGTGTGTGGAACAGTCTTCGGGGGAGAGCGGGATCGCTCATTACCTCGATGATTTTTTATGTGTCGGACCGGCTGGTTCCGACCGCTGCTCCCAGCTGTTGTCGCCCCTACAGTCCCTTTTCCGGCAGTTCGGTGTCCCTATTGCGGACGATAAAACTGAGGGCCCCGTGACCTGTTTGTCGTTCTTGGGAATTCAGATCGACACAGTGCAGGGTCTCTGTAGCTTGCCCCCTGATAAGGTCACTAAACTGTGCGAGGCCATAGGACAGTGTAGGGACAGAGGCAAAGTCACACTACGCCAGGCTCAATCGGTGCTAGGTCAGCTTAACTTCGCTTGCAAGGTGATCCCCATGGGGCGATTATTTTGCAGGAAGTTTGAATGGGTCACTGCGGGGGTCCGCAGACCGCATCACCTACTTCGCCTCTCGGCCGAGATTAAGCGTGACTTGGAGGTGTGGTCCTCCTTTTTGGAGGAGTTCAATGGGGTGCGGATCTGGTTGGCCCCCACGGTGGCCAATACCGAGCTGCAGCTCTTCACGGACGCCTCAGGGTCCTTGGGTTTCGGCTGCTTTCTGGCTGGTCACTGGTGCGCCGAGAGATGGCCCGGTGAGTGGTTCGAAAGGGGTCTTACTAGGGACCTTCTGTTGCTAGAGCTCTTCCCCATCATGGTTCCTATGGAAATTTGGGGCTCCCACTTGGCTAATAGAAGCCTGTTGTTTTGGTGCGACAACTTTAGCGCGGTGCACGCCATTAATCACCAGAAGGCGAAGTCACTCCTAGTGCTGCGCCTGCTTGCGCAGCTCTCTCTACAGTGTCTGCGCCATAACATCCTTTTTAGAGCGCGTCACGTCCCGGGAGTCGAGAATGAGATTGCGGATGCTCTCTCCCGCTTCCAGTGGCAGCGATTTAGGGAATTAGCTCCACAAGCTGACTTGGTGGGGGTGCCCTGCCCCTCTTATGTTTGGCAGGTGATCGGGCCGGATTGGAGGGGTTAGCCGAATCCTCGTTGGCCCCTGCTACGCTTAGGAATTATCGGGCGGCTTGGAAGAATGGGACTCTTTCGCGGGCGGGGCGTCTCAGTCAGGTAGGCGGGGGCAGCGACTCTTGTTGTCCTTTCTGTGGTCACCGTATTGCACGGGAAAATCCAGGGCAGTGGCAGCGCGCTATCTGACGGGGATTGCTTTCTTTGCGAGGCTAAAGGGTCTTCCTGATTTTACTAAGTCCTTCCTCGTGGTCAAGGCGATGAAGGGTTGGTCACGGATGGTTCCCATTAGGCCAGACTCCCGTAGACCCATTGATGCGTCTCTCCTTCCAGCATTAGTAGGCGAAATAGGATATTCCGCGGATTCCGTTTTTGAAACCTTGTTATTTAGTTTAGCTTTTTCCATGGCCTTTCATGGTGCGTTTAGAATTTCAGAGCTAGTTGCTCCGGCTAGGTCTCGCCCAGCTATTTTGCTAGTGTCAGACATTCGGTTAGACAGTAGGGCCCTATGGTTTAGGATTAGGAGATCTAAAACTGACCAGTCAGCCAGGGGTAGGTGGGTTTCTCTGACGCCGGTACTTCCGGCATCCGTTTGTCCAGTTGCCTTAGCATCTCTGTACGCGGAAGTCAGGCCATCTGTGGATGGGTCCTGGCTATTGCATTATAATGGGTCACCTCTGACGGTGTATCAATTTCGTTGGATGCTGGGGCGCTGCCTGGTGAGACTGGGTCTGTCCCCTAAGGACTTTGGTACCCACTCTTTTCGAATTGGCGCCGCTACCTCGGCCGCAGCGGCTGGCTGGCCAGTTGCTGATATCAAGTCCCTAGGCAGATGGCGCTCCGCGAGCTATAGGAGATATATTAGACCTCACCTCCTGCCCTGAAGGTTTGCCTGTCCCTGTGTGTCCTTGTGTCTGCCTGCGGAATTGATTGGTCATTTGTTTCCCCAACCCTGTGTCCTCCCTACTCGAGGTGTAGCTACGCTCTGCTGTTGGGCCAGCGTCCGGAGTTTTCTCGCTTTTTGCCTGACCTGACGGACTGAATTCGGTTCACCAATTTGATTATAGTCTAATTAATAGTCCCTCAGCAGGTCCAGTCGTTTTTTCTCCGGCCGAGTACACCCGTCATTCCTTTACCTTTCCATGCCTTACCCTCCCTTGTTTGTCTCTTACCTTTTGTGTCCCGGTATGGCTCCAATTGTGATTGGAGCATGTCTATTGGCACCTTAAATTACTGTGCCTGATTCAAATGCAGATCAAATTCCTTTTTTCTTTTTTGGCAGATCCTCCTAGTAGTAATGTACTCTCATTCAGAACCCAATCTAATTACACCTTTTTGTTTACGTTTCTCTCCCTAGGTCTGGGATTCGATAGGCTCAAAATCTGGGTAGTCGGCCATTCTTTTATCTTTTGGGCAGCCAGGTCAGTTTCCGCAGGCGAGGGTCCGGTTTTTACTTGCTCCCAATTAGTCAGATGGTTAGGTGTTAGGGGCATGCTCTGGAGAGACCTGCGGGCGTTCCTTATGGGGAACGTTCGTCGCTACGGGTTGCCAGCAGTTTTGGTAATCCATTTAGGTGGCAACGACCTCGGGAGGTTGTCCCAGTTAGAGCTGCGGAGCCTGATCTTAGAAGATCTCGCTGCTATCAAATCAGCATGGCCGTCTTGCACCATTGTGTGGTCTTACGTCATAACACGAATTAACTGGAGAGGGGCTAGGGATCCCAGGGCGATCGATGAAGCAAGGAAGAAACTTAATGCAGCTGTTGCCCGATGGGTGCTGGCCAACGGGGGGGCGGTGGTCACCCATGCTGGGATTAGATTTGGCGGGCAGCATCTCTATAGACCTGATGGGGTTCATTTAGCAAGTGAGGGTCTTTTTATATTTCTGGAGGGTCTGCTTGGGGTTATCAATTCATTAGTGTAGCTGGTGGCGGGGCGGGGGGATTTCTATTAGAAATCCCTCGCTCTGGCGGGAAAGAACGGCAGAGTTATTCAATTAGTTAATACTTAGCGTAAGGTTGCCATTTTTTATTGGACTATTTTTGCGGTGCTCTCACCTCTCATTGGCTTAGGTCTTTGCTGTATCACCCGTGTCGGGGACAGCGACCTACCTGGCTTGGTGGGTTGTCAATGGGGTGGTGTAGTTGGATACCGTTTGTTTATTTAGGACGATTACGTCAGATTTTTGGGGGTGGAGTTTATGTAGTTAGCCGTTCTTTCTTGGCCACCATTAATTAAGATTACTTCAAAATTAAAATAATCAATCTAGTTTAAAAGTTCCTATAAATAAAATCAGTTAACAATTTCTGCCAATCTATGCCTCTGAGTCTTCATTTCAGGTTATTAGTTAAGTTAGAAATGTATAAGGTTTTTCATGCTAAGGTACACATATGAGGTGGGATGTTTAGAATAACGAAATGCCAGCAGTCAAAATGGAGTGGATTAAACATCCCCCATAAGTGTGTCACACTGGAGCATGTGACTTAGGGCCAATAGGGGCATAGACTGGGCAAAGGGGCTGATTTTATTAGGGCAGGAAGAGGAGGGATCTACCTCTTCTCCCTGCAGAAATTCCCGCCCTCCCTCCCTCTTTTTGGAATTCTGGTAGGGGGTGTGGGTTAATCGCGTTAGCTGATAGGCGGGAAAGAACGGCAGAGTTATTCAATTAGTTAATACTTAGCGTAAGGTTGCCATTTTTTATTGGACTATTTTTGCGGTGCTCTCACCTCTCATTGGCTTAGGTCTTTGCTGTATCACCCGTGTCGGGGACAGCGACCTACCTGGCTTGGTGGGTTGTCAATGGGGTGGTGTAGTTGGATACCGTTTGTTTATTTAGGACGATTACGTCAGATTTTTGGGGGTGGAGTTTATGTAGTTAGCCGTTCTTTCTTGGCCACCATTAATTAAGATTACTTCAAAATTAAAATAATCAATCTAGTTTAAAAGTTCCTATAAATAAAATCAGTTAACAATTTCTGCCAATCTATGCCTCCGAGTCTTCATTTCAGGTTATTAGTTAAGTTAGAAATGTATAAGGTTTTTCATGCTAAGGTACACATATGAGGTGGGATGTTTATTCTACCACTCTCTGCTTCTGCTTATTAAAAATCGCAATCTATATAATCAGCCTAAAGTATCTTATCGTATCTATAGTAGTGTCACCACTTTAGCCTTATACAGAACTATTTTTCAGATATATTTGCAGAATATTCCACAGGTAAGAATACCGCACATTTTACTGCTGCACAGTATATTCCCATTCTCTATATATAATACATGCAGGCTGTAATATAGTGCTTATAATGATATTGTTAAATCTGGGGTTTGACAGCTGTTATCAGGTCAGCTTTCAGCAAGCTCTGTTCCACCTGCTGTAAATTGGATATGAAGACAGCAGACAATGAGACCGTATCAGCCTATGACAAAATAGAATAAGATAAATCTGTATATTATTTTTGCACTGTCTGCTAGACAGTCTGACACTATGGTTCCCGAAGCTGCAGGGGGGCCTTGGAGCTGTCTGGGTCCGTTTTTATACAGCCTTCTGTACCTACATCCAGCAATGAAGGTTTTACAGAACATTTCTCAAAGTATGAATTATCTGCATAAAAACAAAGGACGTAAATGACTGATTCCAAATATGACTTTGGCTTTGTTTGATTGGGAGAAAAAGAAATCCACAATATATAATGAAATGTGAACTGCTCAATTGCCAACTGACAGTGGACAATGGCTTATATACGGAGGGAGAATATTCTAGAATGATTGCAAAGTGAACACCTAGAACAGGGGTGGGCAAATAGATTACAAACAATTTATGGTTTCCAGGTCACCTTTGGACAGGGCCGCCACTAGGAATCGCGGAGCCCGAATACCCAGTACCATTACGGCCATCGCCCCCCCCCCCCCACCCCGTACCATTACGCCCCCCAAGTACCATTATTACAACCGTAGTACACATATGAGGCACACCAGAAAGTCTGAGTACGATTGATACCATGTTTTTCTTCTAAATCTAGTCCACAAGTGTTTCAAGATGGAATTGTCTTTTGATTTGCCCACCAACCCATATTTTGATATTAAAAAGCATAGGGTACTTGTTTCCTAGCACGGCCACAATCTTCTTGGTCGTGTGCCTTAACTTTAAGGCACACGATGCCCACGATGGACCCGATTTTCTTTCAAATCAGGTCCATTTTACCGGCAAATGGAAAATCGGGTCCATCGCGTCGGTCGTGTGCCTTTAATAAGGCACACGACGCGACCGACGCGATGGACCCGATTCTCCATAGGCTTCAATGTTAAAAATATTTTAACATTGAAGCCTATGGAGAAATCGCGTCCATCGGGTCCATCGCGTCGGTCGCGTCGTGTGCCTTAACATGGCACACGACGCGACCGACGCGATGGACCCGATTTCTCCATAGGCTTCAATGTTAAAATATTTTTAACATTAAAATCGCGTCGGTCGTGTCGGTCTTGTGCCATTATAATGGCACAAGATAAGATGGACTTGATTAAGTCCATCTTCACATAGTAATCAATGGGAAAGGGGCCAATATGGGCCATTTCTCATTGTATATGGCCCCGTCATGCCCCCACATTGTAAACGCCACCCCACTATTGACGCCAACCCGAAGCGTGGCGAGCGCAGCGAGCCCGCGAGGGGCGGCGGTGCGCGTCCTCCGACCTTTTCATACCCCTACTATCCACGTCGGCGTGGAGTTGAGAATAGAATAGTGTGGCGAGCGCAGCGAGCCACCGAGCCCGAAGCGTGGCGAGCGCAGCGAGCCCCGCGAGGGGACGTGGATACCTTCACAGGTATCCGCGTCCCCTCGCGGGCTTCACAGGTATCCGCGTCCCCTCGCGGGGCTCGCTGCGCTCGCCACGCTTCGGGCTCGGTGGCTCGCTGCGCTCGCCACACTATTCTATTCTCAACTCCACGCCGACGTGGATAGTAGGGGTATGAAAAGGTCGGAGGACGCGCACCGCCGCCCCTCGCGGGCTCGCTGCGCTCGCCACGCTTCGGGTTAGCGTCAATCGTGGGGTGGCGTTACCAATGAAGGGCCATTTCAACCATCAGGGGTGCTGAAATTGGGGTCTGGGGGCTATTTTACATTGAATCCTATGTAAAATCGGGTCCCAGGGACCATTTTACATTGGATCCAATGTAAAAATAGGATCGCATCGGTCGCATCGCATGCGACCAAATCGCATGCGATGCGACCGACGCGATTTTTCCAACACGACCATCCCGATGCTAATCGGTGTGGCCGTGCTAGGAAACAAGTACCAAGCATAGTTTAACAAACCAAGCACTTCATTGACAGGTACTGCCATTTTGTGGCTGAAGTGCTAGATTTGCTTAGATCCGCACATACTCCAATCGTAATTGAGAAGGTTGCTGATGAGCGTGTAGATTGCATATGTTGGTTCAAACTGCTTGTAGCTAATACTTCACTGCATGTTATTACTTTTCAGAATTTTTTCAGATTTTGATAAATAACATGCATGAACTTGCTTCAAATGATGGAGGAGGTTCCTAGATGGTTACAGTCCCTACCTCTACTAACTTTGGCCTCACAAATGGTACAGATGACTTAAAAAGGTTTTGATAGGATTTGGGTAAGTAATAATTCCACACACAAGGGTGACTTTTTTTAGTGTTCCTCCCAGGCATGACAATGGGCTTCTTTTTATCATGGGTAAGAACTGCTACCATTGGTGGCTGACTTACATTGACACAAACAACATCCCAATCCTCATTAGCATCAGATAGTATACAAGTATCCCTCTCATCCTGTTGCTCTTCTTCCATTCTAGAATCTTCAATTTATATGTCATTATTTCTTGCCCTGCTCATCCCCCAAATTCCCAGAGAGTGCAGTTACTGTGGGAGGAAGCTTCTCCACGAGGACAGCAAGAGAAATGTCAGGCGCACACAATTTAACACACAAGTTACACACTTTTTTTTCACACTGTGCTCGAATACACAACACCGTTCCACACAGAGACCACAGTCCCACACAGTGTCGGAACATATGAGTGGTTGGCCCAGGTGCAAAACTACATTTTTGGGCCCTCCTCTTCAACTCCAACTGAAGTTCACAATATGCCACACAGCAGTGGGCAGCAGCAGCGGGCCCCTTAGTCCTCAGGGGCCCTGGTGCAATGCACCTGCTGCACCAATGGTAGTTCCGCCTCTAGTCCCACACTCTTTCCCTCAGGTGAATGTGCAGTTTTTGCTTGTGCTTCAGAGCCCACAGTCCCAGCAACAATGTATTGATGAAAATGGGGGTTGGGCCTATTAACCATGCCCATTCTGTGAAGCCATGCCCCTTCCAATAAACCACACCCCGATTCTCTCTGTGACCCAAACCGGGTGACCCACAGGTAATGGACACTACTGCTAGAACAATATAAAAAAAAAAAAAAAAAAAAAACACTTTCATTTGTGGTTTCACATCCCCAAAATATCCTCAATTCATTCCAATATCTTTGCCAACTAAGCAAATATTTTGTTTCTTGTGTGGCTGTAGGTAAATCAATATAATAATATAGCATTTTACCAAAAAGTTTTCTCTGATTGAACATTATACTGTATACTGTATGCCAAATGTTTTCTTTTTTTTAATTTTTATTACAGAACGGAAGCAATTTCTGGTTATATTGTCTCAGCAACAAATTGAATTTCTAAAAATATATATATATGTTAATAACTTAATATATTGTGGAGCTAAGATTAGCACCCCAATCTTCCTGTGACATTTGGAATCCTCTGTGCATTGTATCTGACCATGTATTACACACACACAAGAAATATATTGTTACCGATCTTGTTTTCAGGGACAGAATATACTGTATATGTACAGGGTTTATATTTTCAATGTAGAATAATGTATTATTTATTATTGCAGTAATGAATGTATGAGTTTTATTACTTCTTTTTCTGCCAGGTATATTAGAGTTTAGCATATGCCGCAGTTGTGCTCGATTCCCTGCGTCAATGAAGGTCAACATCTGAAATAGATCAGCGATGAACAGTGGTCTCTTCTTTTCATGTAAAGGGCCAATGTATTTTTTTTGGTTACCTGTGGGGACCAATGTGATTGTTTTTTATATGGGGCCAATAAGCTTACAGCACATGAATATATATTTAATTTAAAAAATATATATATTTTTTTTTACACAGAGCAGCCAGCAGGGGGCCGGAGCCGAGCCGCTCATTAGATATTCATATATTCACTTCACCCGATCATTACATATTCATGATCGGGTGTAGTGAATATACGCGGTCCCCTGCTGGCACCCCCGGGGGGCAGCCTGTGCTGCCTGGCCCCCGGGGAGCCCACCTCCCCCCACAAACGTTCTGGGGCAGGCAGGGAGACTTCCATCTCCCTCCCTGCCACCGTCCTCAGGCTCCCTGCAGCGTCCGCCGCAGGATCTCAAATTCGCCAATCAGGGGCAGTGAGCCCCTGACTCGTTGAATACCGGAGCCGGCGAGGCTCCGGAACGCGGCGACCAGTGGCGAATGTGCAGCGAATCCTAAACAGGATTCGCTGCACGTCGCCGGTATTCACATTGAATACTGCCCTATATGTGGCTACAAAATTCTCCCACCACCCTTAGTGGGTAAGAGGGTATGAAATACCGCCTGTTGGCACAAGTTGGCAGAAAAAATTTGAAAAACTCATGTCGATCCTTTGACTGTCGACCTTCCTGTTGTTGACCTAATGCTTATGTCGACCTTCCAACCCTGTCCACCTTAGCCATGTCAACATATTTCAGGTGTCGACCTACAGTGGTCGATCCAATGTATGTCCACCTTAATTGAGTCGACCTAGGGATATGCCCCTGCATGAGTTTTACCTTAATTTTTCATGTTCTAGGTGAACTAGGTGAGAATAATTGACAGTAAAAGAGGTAATTCAGACCTGACGGCTGCTGGGTGAAGTTGCAGAGCCCTGTGATCAGACAGCCGCCGCCCAGACAGAGTGAAATCCCGCCCTGTGCAAGTCTGTGAATGCCTGCACCAGGCCGGAGAAGGGGAACGCACAGGGTATTATGGGCGTCTCGCTAGATAGCAAAAATACGCATGACTAGTGAGCAGGCCTGAACGAGGCCCAAGGTTCAGCTAGTGGGCAAGCATTGTATGTGGTTGGTGCCAGGGCTTAAAGTGGTCATGTAGAAGTGGTGAAACTCATTTCCTCTTCCCCTTCCCTCTACTACGTATACATTTATGTCCTTCTTCCTATACTTTATAAAGGAACAATGTTCTCACAAGGAAACGGCATGGCCACGCAATAGTACCTCCCATTGTAATTATGCCAGAAAGTAGCACAATCTTATTCACATTACACCGCATGTAATGCCGGATTCATATTGCACCACATAGTAGTGATCCTTACTCGTGTTACGACAAATAGTAGTGCCCCTTATTCAGTAAACGTCAGTCAGTAGTGGCCCTTATTCATGTTATGTCATCAGTAGCAGTAGCGCACGCAGGGGGGGGGGGGGTTTCTGGGTACCCTAAACCCCCCCAGGAGTCTAAGCCTAGGCTGAAAGCTGAGTGTCCACTCTTTCCATGGGTAGAAGAATTTTTATAAAATCGGCCCTTGGAAACTGGAGATATCTGACTTCAAACAGTGGTCCCCATCCAAGCCTGTTAATTGCTCTTCCCAGTCAGATATTTCAGGTTCTGTCTGACTCAGAGTTTCTCTGAGGGTATATTCCAAAAGCTGAGACTCACCCCCATTGGTGGACACTAGTAGCTGGTCTCTAATGTTCCCAGAACCAGAGATATCAGCTTTCCAGCAGCTGGTTACTGCTCCAGCTCCACACACCTGGTATGTAGTTTTATATACTCGTTGGCAGATTGCTCTGCCTCCTGAACTCTGATCCCCTAGTCCCCAATACCATTTGGTAGGTGGGATTCTCTAGTTTTTAATTCCATTAAAATCTAATAAATCTATTTCCGGGAACTGGAGATATCTGCAGTCAAGCAAGCTGTCCTCCCACCAGAAAATTATGAATAATAAGCCCACTCCACTATACACCCCTCCTCTGCATATTAAACATCCTCTACCACCCTGGAAGTTATGTATCAGGGCCCCTTCATTCAGCCCAGTGCCCCCTTCTCCCACCCCATCTCCCACCATCTGTGCAGTAAAGGGGTAATTAATGGAAATTAGTGATCCAGGCCCTACATGCTGAGCGGTTAATATAATACCCCCTATCACCCGCAGGACATCAAAGCTTCCCCCACCCCTACCACTGGAGGATCGGTAGTGGCCCCAATACATTGCTATGCCCAGGGGTCTACACTGTATGTATATGTGTGTGTATATATATATATTTTTATTATTATTATTATTATTATTATTATTATTTATATACATTTGGTCTTTCTATAATACTTTAACTGACCCGGCATATACTGGGTCACCTAAGTGTCCATTTCTGTGCTTTGCTCCGCCCCTCTGGAAACCCCCTTCTGAAAATCCTGCGTTTGCCACTGAGTAGTGCACCTTATTCATGTTATGATTCACAGTAGTGGCCCTTATTCATGTTATGTCATCAGTAGTGCACCTTATTCATGTTATGATTCACAGTAGTGTCCCTTATATGTTATGGCACACAATAGTGTCCCTTATACACCATGCCCACAGTAGTAGTGTCCCTTACACATAAACATGCAGATTATACACACAATGCCCACAGTAGTGCCCCTTATACACATAATGGCCACAGTAGTAGTGCCCCTTATCCTAATGCCTACAACATCTATTGATGTGGGTGGTGGGGCGAGCGTTTCTGCTGGAATTACTGTGTAGGACCTTGGTAGAGATGCAGCACGGCCGTACCACTAGTTCTACCCAGCCCCCCACCTCACAACACACACCAACTGTAACCCCTGTTTGGTACAAATCAAGTAGCATACAGAGAAAATTATAAGAAAAACTAAATAAAAGCCACATCGAGCTTACGTAGCCCTGAACTGTGCGGCCCAGGGCAGGTGCCCAGTTTAGCTGTTTGGTAAATGCAGCTAATGACCTTGACCTTGACTCCATGAATGACAACTGAATGACTACCATTGTCTACACAATGCTTATGAATATACCATGCATTCTAAATTCCCTCCTTCTCCACAGCCTAATCCTAACTCCTACAACGGCTGCCTAACCCTAAATTCCTTACAGTGCCGAAACTTACCGCCCCCTCCTTTCCCAGCCTGACTGTAACCCACCCGGGCATACTTATGTTTGTGATGTCGGCTGTTGGAATTCCGGCGTATTCCGTATTGTCATCCATGTCAAAGGTTTGGAGCTGGTGTTCTGATGGCAGATACTCTGGGTTTGTACTGTCTCCAGGGTTCCCCCTAACGCCTGTAGGATTAATGCTGCTGCTTCCTCTACCCGTGTCAGCGTGGGGCAGACGATCACTGATGTCTGAGGGCAGCGCGGGTAGCTCCCGGTGGATTGCTGTTCGGGCAAAAGCATGAGAATACACTTAAAATGCTGCAAACGGAACCATCGAGAGACTTGTTCCTCTTCTTCTACCATTACCAATAATAAATTCAAGTACCTCCAACTGGTATGCAGTGTACCCCCAGGGGTTGGAAACCACTGCCCTAGATGATATTTTTAACAATTTGGCCATTTGCAACGGTTCGGAATGGCAAACCATTGAAATCATTCAGTGTGTATGCGCTATATCGCTGACGATGCACATGTCACCATTGCCTGCACATGCATGTCAACGGAGGACATCGCTAGCGAGGGCCATGCTGGAGAGTAAATCATTACCAGTGCCGGCATTCCGGCGCTGCCAACAACGGCAAGTTTCTATGCACTTGCCAATGCCAGGCGCCGGTGGACGCGATGGTATCCTCATCACCTAGTGCCTAGAACCCAGAAGTGATTACACCTTCAGTGTTACACCGCCTTTCTATAAGCCTTCAGCCTCTCAGATCTTGCCGATGCACGGGTGAACACCCTAGAAGGGCTTGTAATGGCATCTTTCTAAAGCCACAGACGTGCGTACGGCAAAAGGAAAATACACAGAAGTGGCTGCAGGTGTAGAATCAGCCAGATGGTGAGACTGCGCATAGTCTTCCATAGTAACACATTGTAGTTGTGAGATCACCGGCTGATTTTCCGAGTCAGTGATTGGCGCCAAAAATACTGATGTCATTTCTTGATGGGGACATCAGATGTCCGGGTCATGGTAGGTGGCAAGGAGGCTTGATCCAACAACACGTAAAGGTCACGCTGAAATACAAAAGGATATTATGAACAAAGCTCATCTGACAACAGCGGCGCAGTCTACATTATCTTTCCTCCTGCTGCTTTCATGTGTTTATAGCATTACTTTGCCTAAACTCAATATCGCTTCAAAGGATTTTCCAACCCCTGACAGAGGTTTTATTTACTGGTTTGCACATGCTCTTCAGCAGCTCTTTCTAAATACGCTGGTGCCGTTCCCCAGGAGGCTCGGCCAGAGCCTTGTGCTGTCACAGAGCCTGATTCTGAGATGGATGCGATGATGTTGTATGCAATGGAGCGATGTTTCGCCACTGTGCAAGCATATACACTGCCATGTCGGTGTTGCGATGACAGTTGCAGTAAAGATTTCATTATACAGTGGGTGGCAGGCAGGGATCATTTGTGGGCGGTAACAGGGGAGTGGCCACTCATACGCAGGGTGTGTCATGACTGTGTGGGGGGCGGGTCACAGTTTATCCTGTCCTATTGTAGCATACTGTGTTCTGACACAACCCTGTCACTATTTCCATCTGTCTTGGTGTGTCATCTTTTTAACTTCCTACTGTGGGTTTCAACCAGAGATGGATTGGCCCACCGGGAAAACGGGCCATTTTTCGGTGGGCCGGTCCAGATTCCCCACTGGCAGGGCCGCCGACCGTGCCTCCGGGGCTGGCGTCATCCTAGGTGCAAGCGGCCGCAGCCTGGTCACAGACGGCAGCATTGCCCAAAACAAATATGGCCGCTGCATATATGCATATATTATATGCACGTATGCGGTGGCCATATTTGTTTTGGGCTATGTTGCACTGTTTGCTGTGACCAGGCTGCGGCCGCTGATGCAGATGACGTCACCACCGAGTGTACCGAAGCGTGGCAGTGCGGAGGATGAAGTATGTAGTTCCCCACCCCCTGTAGGGGAGCATGCAGAAGACTTGTCCACCTTCCTGGGGGTGTTGGGAGGGGAACCGACTTTTGGGAGCCTCCCGGCCATTCCAGGGGGTAGGCATGTACGGTGAGAATATCTAAAAAAAATTCTACAAATCCCATTATTTGAATATTAAAATTGAATACAAACATGAATAATGATCACACTTATTGCAGTAGAAGAGATCAACATCTAATTAATGGTTAGCTGCTGTGGGCAGGTGTGTGTGTAACAAGAGGCGTGGTCTGTGATAATGAGCTACTTCCTGTGCAGGTCACATGGCCAGCACATCACTGTTCGATGTTTAATGATGTACCCAGCACTATTACAGAGAGTAACAGTACATGATCGCCTGGTCGGCTTCATCGGCTAATCATTCGCTCAGATCTTTTATTCTTAGTCAGCTCCTCACAGCTTTTATATCACTTCTCATGTTACAGTGTAACAGGAAGACTGATAATTCAGGGTTACCGACTTTCTTATTCTCCTCTCCGGGAGAAGCCCGGAGAGGAGAGATTCAGTAGCCGCTCAGGGGGTGGGGCTTAAGCGTGACATCACTAAGCCCCGCCCCATGCTGTTAAACCAGCGAATTCAAGGATCTCCGTGGAGGGGGCGGGGCTAAAATGATGCGATTGTGTCATTTTAGCTCCGCCTCCTCCTCTGAGACCCGAGGATTGCGGCATTTTAATGCCGCGATCCGGGGGTCAGTGGGGGTCCCCCCTGAATCCGGGAGGGTTGCCCACCCTTCCGGGGGGCCGGGAGGGGGCCCCGATTTTCGGGAGACTCCCGGAAATTCCGGGAGGGTCGGCAACCCTGTGATAATTAGATGGAAGGAAAAAAACTATCGCTATCGGTGTTACGGTGCATACACTCTATGCCAGTGTTTTTCAACCACTGTGCCGTGGCACACTAGTGTGCCTTGAGCTGTTCTCAAGTGTGCCTCCAGATCTAGAGATGCCCAAACTAGTTTACATCCACCACCAGTTCAAGTGTTATTTACTGGTCTCTTCTTTTCATTTAAAGGGCCAATGTATTTTATTTGTTTTACCTGTGGGGACCAGTGTGATTGTTTTTTATATGGGGGGCAATAGGTTTGTTTTTTTCCTGTGGGGCCAATGTGTTTTGCCCTGTGGGGATCTCATGGTGTGCCTTGGCAATTTTCAAATCTTATTTAGTGTGCCGCAAGGTAAAAAGGTTGAAAATCACTGCTCTATGCAATATTCGTTCATGATATTATCGTGCATATCGTCTAGTGTGTTAATGATGCACAATCAAGCGGATCATTAATGACTCCCCCCGTCATCAGATAATGCAGTCAAAGCTGCCTATGTCATCAACGACTGTGTGTTCAGTGGGGACCAGGTGCATTCACTGAACGATATTGATCAGTGTGTATGCCTTTGATCATTAATCATATCATTCGCTGAACGAATCGTATAGTCTGTACTCACCAGTAGCGTTACATTTAAATGGTGCAAATTTGTACCTTGATCCACCAATGTTGTTTTTGGCTGCATGGAGGGAGAATACTGCCAGCGTCTGCATACTGTATTGCGTCATTTGTGTCACAGCGCAATCAAGTTTTTACTGTTTATTGCTGTGCGCGTGACACAATGATTCAAGAGACAGGTTCACTTCGGCAATATTTAAACCATGCCCTCTCTCCACTGTGGAGAGAGGCACTGCGGGAGATCAGCTGTATCTGGGGGTGGTCATCGATTTACCTGTCCTGCTGTCGGAGCTGC
The DNA here is from genome assembly GCF_055691185.1 of Crinia signifera. Classification (NCBI taxonomy): domain Eukaryota; kingdom Metazoa; phylum Chordata; class Amphibia; order Anura; family Myobatrachidae; genus Crinia; species Crinia signifera. The sequence goes on from NC_139221.1 coordinate 314,903,004, forward strand.
CGTAGTAACCTGCCGGCGGTCAAAATCCCGACATGGTCAAAATCCCGAATAGGTCAAAATACCGACAAGGACAAAATCCCGACAAGGTCAAAATACCGACATATAGAATGTACAGGTGAAAAAGTCAACATAACTTTCGGTCGACAGGTCGCGAGGTCGACATGGGTTTTTTCACTGTTTTTTGAGCCGACATGTGCCAACAGGCGGTATTTCATGCCCTACCATCAACTAGGGCGTGGTGGGAGAATAAAATAGTGTGTCGAGTGCAGCGAGGCACCGTGCCCGAATCGAAGCAAGTGATGCGAGGGGCTGCGGTTCACTTCCAACTGTGTCCATGTCGACTGTGTCCACATTTGGGTCAAAAAACAGTGAAAAAACCCATGTCGACCTCGCGACCTGTCGACCGAAAGTCATGTTGACTTTTTTACCTGTACATTCTATATGTCGGTATTTTGACCTTCTCTGGATTTTAAATGACGGGATTTTGTCCTTGTCAGTATTTTGACCTATTCGGGATTTTGACCATGTCGGGATTTTGACCGCCGGGATTTCATACCGAATCCATCTACTGTACTACACTACTGCCTCCTCACAAGGTCATCCATGAGGAAGTGCAAGATTAGGTGATCTACGGTACTTGTTCTGGCGCGTTTCGCTTCTATGTGGGAGCTTTATCAAAGAGAAGTATAATTTATCAGAAGTATAATTACTTAAATTAGAGGCTGCACTCTGCTGGAGATTCTGCACTTAGCATTAGTGCATATTCGCTTACCCTTCTGGAAGCTGCGGGAGGCTTACAATTTTTGGAGTGATCCCCCACAGCCCCAGAAAAGTAGATGGCTCTCCCACATCCTGCTCGCTTCCTAGTGAAGCACATAGGATTTATGTTACTCACTGGCGATTGCGGATGCTGTGGGATGGGACTAAATGACTGGATTGCGTCATTTAGCCGCATCCCGTTGCCATGGATCCTTGAATCACAAATTTTACCACCTGTTGAGGGCGGGGCCTAATGAAGAGATGACTTGGCCCCACCCAATTAACTGCCCCACAGTCTCCTCTATTGGCTTCTCCGGAGCTGATACGAGTTTCAATGGTAAGACTGATTGTTGTCTCTTAAGATGTGCAAAGTGTGCGCCCTTGCACGTGCAGAAACACACTTGGACACCAGGGGAGGGGCTTGTACCAGCATTGACAAAAAAGTTGCAGAAACATAGACTATGGATAGCTCCTTAGGGTCTGTTGACCTACAGCATACCCTCCAACATCTGGAGGGCAGAAATCAGTACACCTTCGGGAAGGGGGTGTGGCCATGGGTTAAAGTGGGCATGGTCACATCTCAAGTGGGCGTGGTCACACACCCTTTCCCTTAAAAAATGGTGCTGTGCTGCAATTTCGGTACAGTTGGAGAGTATGCTACAGTGCCCAGGGCACCATCAGTTTTGAACAAGGACGTGGGCTTTCTACAAGTGCGGTGCTTTGGTCTGTCTGAGGTCACCCCAGGCATCAGTGGGATAAGTTCATCCCAGTTGCTCGGAGGCAAGATAAATATTGGTCGTCCACCCACCTTATATAATAAATATAGAATATATTTACGAACAATCCGTACTTTTTTTTAATAATGGGTTAGAGTCTCTTGGTGGGTCAAGGAGAGGCAGACACCTTACTGATAGATAGATTTGCTTTGACTATTTATACAGTAATTGTTCAAAATCATTACTATTAGGCAGAGCTTTGTAGTGCAGTAACTTTATATACAGTGGCTAGAATTGAGTGAATAAAAAGTTCTATTTCCCTGCTGGGAGGGGAGTCAGCCACAAAAACTGTATCAACAGCTTTCAAATAACTGATTCAAACTGGCAAAGGGAGGAGAGGTGCCCCCTTGGGAGCAGAAGCCCAGCTGCAGGTGACTCCATTGCCTCCCAGAATTACGCCTCTGCCTGGCACACAAAGGGTGTCTAATGCTTCTTGGTGTTAGGTGACGGGTGAGCTTGAGATAAGGTCTGATACTGGCAGATGGCTTATCTTGCATTTCAGTAAGACAACAGCCGTACACAACAGCAAAGAAAGAGATCGCTTTTACGGCACCTCGCCACCTCCGCCGCGCCGCCTCATTCCCTTTCTCTTCTCACAATGAGCCCTTTCACAGGCTGCTTCTGTAGCTTTAGAGCCGTTTAGTAAGAAGACCGAACCTCGTTGCTAAGATTAGGCTTTCTTGGGTTTGGCAGTGGAAAATGTTTGTATTGTTTTTTTTTTTAATGACGTTTAGGCTGCAGCGCGCGGCGGGGATAAAATCCTTAAGCTTGTAGTGTTAATCTCTGGTGGACAAGAGTAACATTATTGAATATGTTATATTTAGAAGCATTCATATGATGCATATCTAATTATATATGGAATGTAAGATATATGGCTACAATATAACATTCTAATTTATTGTGGTAATGTAGGGGTGCTGTATATCACGGTCTAATTCTCTACCGATTCATTTCTGTTATGAAGGGCAAAAAAACGTTATTTCTGCCTTATTCATTAGACTATGGGGCCGGTTTATCAACAAGTTTTAGCTATTTAAAACTCGTTACATGTGACAAATGTAATGCTCCGGCCACTCGGGTACTAACTGTCATGTGTTTGGAAAATGACAGGAGCTGATTGGCTGGAGCAATCATTTATCATTCGCAATGAGTTTTAAATAGCTAACACTCATTGATAAATGGGGCCAACATTTCTATTTAACTTCTTACATATAGAACGCTGTGTGTGAACTTATGCAGGGCAAAGAAGAAATCTACACAGGGAGGCAAATAAAACGGGATAGGGTCATTAGGTCACCACCAAGTAGGTCGAAAAGCATTAGGTGGACACCATTAGGTCGACATGCAGGAAGGTCCCGGCGGCTCGCACTCCGTCGGGTGTCCGTACACTGCTGCGAGACGTCGCAGGCAGTGTATGGGCACCTTATGTCTCCTGTCATGTAGAAGCCCAGAGAGGAGACCCTGCAGGGCACTTCAGGGGGTGGAGAAAAATGGTCCTATCATTAGGCCCCGCCCATAACATAGAGAAACACCTGTGATTTGTGGCCTGTGGAGGCGTAGCTAAATTAAATGGTCCAATTACTTCGCCCTGCCCCATTCCCACTGGGGACCTCTAGGCTGATCCAGTCAGTGTTTGGGTGGAGGCACTGACAAACTGTACAGTGGAAATTTACTAAGATGGGAGTTCTATGGACAACCAATCAGATACCATCTATTATCTTCTAGCAGATGCGAAATAAATAAATAGATTCTGATTGGTTGCCCATAGCAACATCCCATGTGACATAGAATTCCCATCTTAGTAAATTTCCCCCACAGTGCAGTCACACTAATGGGTGTAATAATAAGAATTATCATTTATAATCTACTTCTCCCTGTCACCCACTGCCATGGGGTTGGGATCATTTGGTCTACAGCATGACGGTCGACAGTCATTAGGTCAACACCATTAGGTTGACATGGGAAAAGGTCGACATGAGTCTAGATTGACATGGGAAAATGTCGACATGGTTCTAGGTTGAAAGGTCATTAATTCAACAGGTCATTAGTTCGACAATGTCTAGGTCGACTGTTTTATTCTCTCACCATGCCCTAGTTCAGGGCTGGGCAACAATGGCCCTCCAGATGTCAATGACTACACATCCCAGGATGCTTTGCATTAGTTTTGCTATGTGGCCATGCTGAAACTGATGCAAGGCATGCTGGGATGTGTAGTTCATCCACATCTGGAGGGCCGGTGTTGCCCAGCCCTGCCCTAGTGGATGGTAGGGCATGAAATACCGCCTGTCGGAACATCTAGGCTCAAAAAACAGTGAAAACCCCCATGTCGACCTTTTAACAGTCGACCTAGACACTGTCGAAATAATGACCTGTCGAACTAACGACCTGTCGAACTAATGACCTTTCGACCTTGAACCATGTCGACCTTTTCCTATGTAGACCTAGACCCATGTCGACCTTTTCTCATGTCGACCTAATGGTGTTGACCTAATAACTGTCTACCATCATGCTGTATACCCTGCCATGTTGGATATTTTGAACTTGGTTGGGGTGGAGGAGCGGGGCCCAAATTATATTAGTTCCTCCACTGGCCTGCACACCCTAAAAGGGGGCGGGGCGTATGCAAATGATGGCGTGGCTTATGCTAATTAGCCACGACCTCATTTTCATACGAGAATAGACGCTGTGCGCATGCGCACAGCGTCTATTCTACTAGATTGGGGGTCTCCCAACTGTCACCCCCCCGCAGCGGGACAATGCCTGCCGCGGGTGGGACAGCGGGACAGGACCCGAAAATCGGGACTGTCCCTCTAAAATCATGACAGTTGGGAGGTATGTGCACACTGCTGTTCACTAAGCACAGTTACTCTATTACCATATTTGTCATTTATCCACAAGACACCCTCCTCTCTCAAGCACTGAAATCGTGATTTATCTACAGTATTTACTTGGAGCTATTTCTAACCATCCCTTTATAGTTATGTTACTTCCAAGAACCAAACTGCGCCCTTTATCCTGATGTTTACAAATTGTATAACGAGCGCTTAGAACGCAGTTTGTCTCCAGTCAGTGTTTGGCTAATGGGCCTGTCCACGTCTGCCGCAGGAAGCACCTTGGAAACGTCTCTGTTCTCAACTAAAAGGAGTTTATCAGTGAATGAAATAACACAGTCACTTATCAGAAACCGCTTCCAAAGGAAAAGAGGAAAGCTTCCAGACACAACATTAACATACTACTGAAAGATGGTGCTTTTATGTGACCTCTTGGGAGCTATGAATCAGCAAACAAAAAACACTGGGAACATTTGTCACTTTGTTTTTCATCATTTGTGTTACGCTTTTTCTTGTGGAAAGAACTTATAGCCAAGGATAATATGGTCGAGTATCCTCTCTAACTCCTGGGAAGGTGTTCTCGTGAATGAAGGATATTTCTAGGCCAATGTTAGAGAGGAGCAAATCTTAAAAAAGTAATTGTACAGTAGATTTCTTTCCCAATGTGCAGTTCTAAAAAGATAGAGGTTTGTGTGCACCTGAGTATCTCAGTGAGTATCTTGGTACTATAGTAATGGTCCTCCATAGTGGACCCACAATGTCCTGCTAGATAGGAAATTTGGTGGAGTCTACGTAATCATTTTTTCTGTTGCTACTGCTGAAGAGACAGCGGGTGGCGCTGTAGCTTAAGTTGTCAGGTAGTAGACTTTTTTCTTGTGATAGTATACTGTCTTCTGTCAAACTCTTTTTTTTTTTTTTCATTTTGGGCACAAGACTGGGACATTGGCCCTTATTCTGATTGAGTCGGATGGCTCAAAGTGCGGACAGACGGCCGATGGTTGGTGTTTGCGCATGTGCGGAGGCATATCTGCGCATGTGCGACCACCTCACATGTACGAACATGGCGTGAGTTCCGTGCAGAAAATGATCGTACGGAAACATCCGAGCAGGGGGTGGAGAGGGGCGTGATGGGCTGTTTGGGCTCATTACCATATGTGTACGCCCCGCGTTTCATGAGCGTTCCCATAAAAATGCTGGGCGTACGTATGGTAATCCGGCCGTGACGCACATGTGGGGGCGGACATATGACATAGCCGGATGCCAGCTGCCCGCCCATATCCCTGCTTTTGCCATACGGAAAAATGTCCGAGTGGTCTGGAGCACTCAGTGCTGTCTGACCGCTCGGCCCATCATTCGATGGTCGGTGACCATCGGAGGATGGGGGAGGTTCTAACAGATGGTCCGTTCGGTCTGCTTTTTACCGCACTCGGACGGTGTGAGCTAACAGAACATTCGGTTCCTGTCTGAAATACGCATCCTTATTCAACTAGAATAAGTGCCATTGTGCAGGAATGGTCAGTGGTGTTAATTTGTTCCACTTGAAGAAAGAAAATATATTGCACTCTTTGTAAAATATATTGCACTCTTGTAGCATTTTGTAGGGATATCAGTGTCCCTGCAAAAATTACTTTCAATTTCTGTTATGACATCTTTTAGGTGTAATTTTGTCCATCGAGTGGCCTCTAGTGGTCACTGGTGGTACTTCACCTCTGAAGTTGAGCAGTGTACACATCTGCACGCAGCGGATTAAGGAGGCAGGGGAGCATTCATTCGCCAGGGCAGCATTCATCTGCTGGCTAGGCTCTGAATATTCGCAGCGTAGCGAGCACCCCTGAATCAGCCCAAAATGTATAATACTAATAAATTCCAAAAGTAGTCTTTTGTTCAAACTTTATAATGGAAAGAATATGTCAGTTGCTGGAAAAGTTGTAAACTATGATAATTATAGTTGAACATTTTTGTTTTGTGAGATGGAAATAATACTTTCGATAAAACGTATTACTTTAAAACTGCGCCTCTAAAGGACATTTAATTCAGCCTCAGTGCTTCTTCAGTTCTCAAAGTATTTTCCAAAAAGCATAGAGCATCTGCTGATGGCGGAACACTGAGACGGAGACATATAAGGAGTGCGGTTGGTCTGTGACTTCTAATTATGAAGCGAGGAGATGCTACAAGTAGACATGAAAGGATGTTTAAGGTGAAACAATGAACAAATTGTACTTTGAAACTTGTATCGCCGATGCTGAAGTGCTGCATCCGCGTCGACTTGGGAATTCTGAAAAGTGCATTTTCCACTGTTTCAAAGGTTACGTGTTGCCTTTTAGTCTGTTTCAAGTAAGAAACCTAATGAGGAAGCTGACTCTCTAAGCATGCGTATCATATTAGATATTGCCATTCTGTATGTTGTCTGCAGCACAAAGTGTTTGCGCTAGGAATTTGTATTTATACGTCTTCACTGTTGTAACCATACTGAAACATAAAAGGACAATTATAATATTTAGATTTATTCACCAACAAAAAGGGAAAAGCAGGGCCGGATTAAGGTCTGAGGGGGCCCTGGACTACAAAAGGTCCAGGCACCTCCATCCCCCCTGACGGAGGCAGATCCCCCCCCCCCCCCAGATGGAGGCAGGTTCCTTCCCCCCCCTCCCCCGGACGGAGACAGGTTCCACCCACCCCCCCGGGGACAGGTTCCACAACATTCCCAGTGGCACCTGGGCAATGCGGGGATCCGGGAAGCATACTCCATGCAGCGCTGGGGAGGCAGCGGGTCCCTGCGGTGGATGGGAAGTCAGCAGCGGGGTCCTGGCGGCGGAGGACTTCCCATCCGCCTCAGAGACCCCGCCGCTGACTTCACATCCCCCACACGGAACCCCTGCCCGCCCTATGCTACCCGACCCCACTGCCTGCCACCTACCCACCCGCCACCAGCAGCAGTGGGGTGGCGGATGTGGGAGCCCCGAATGTGTGGGGGCCCCGTGGTGACCACCCTTCACGCCCCGTGGGTAATCCACCACTGGGGAAACATAACAGAGTAATATTATGGCAGTGAGGTCAAATTCACCGCAAATCACCACTGACTATACCCCCTGAAAAACCGACTGAATACCCAGGAGATTGGCAGCTTAACCCTTTTTGAGTGCCAACATCTCTTTGAGAGATGTTTAAAATATCCGTAAAAAATGCCAGCGCCGCCCACATTTGTTATATAAATTCAAATATAAAATGTTGTGTGAAAAAAACATAAACATTACATTTCCTATATAAGGTAACATTACAGGTCATTATGATGAATAAAAAGGTTTGCTTGGCAATTTGTACACCTATTTTGATGAATTCGCTTGACATTTAAAGGGTTAAATGCAAATTTTCGGTGATGTGTTTGGGTTTGAAAGCTCAACCATGTACGTTACGCCACCTGGATGACAAGTTTTCTATTCAGAATATGTATTGAAGTGCCAGTAATGAATGATTAAGGGGCCATTACAATGTGTGTATATATTTATGGGAGCACAATTATTTATTTTTAAATGTTGTTGGTGCAATTTGTTGGTTGGTTGTTGGCGCAATTTAATACTAAATAATACATTTGTAACATCTGTGCTAAATAATATTTAATAAAAATAAGGCAGAAGTTAATTCATTTATAGGGCAATAATAAATAAGTTTTATATTAGGTCCATATTAATTAATGATGGAAGTATGTGCACGCTGACAGTGAAGAGAATTGTGATTATAGTTGGTTGTATTTAAAAAAAACAGTTTTCTGGCAATTTAATGTAATACAGTACATGCAAGTCAAAACAGTGGTGCTAATTATATATATAGGTACTTGTTCCTAGCACGGCGCCCACTACGTTAATTGCGTAGAGGGCTATTCTGCGTAAAAAATTTGCATCGCATCGCATGTGATGCAATGCGATGCGATTTTTGTTTAGTTAATTTATTCACTGCTTTCATGTCCCCAGACCATCGCACCGCACTTTCTGAAAAATCGCATGCAATTACATGCGATGCGATGTGATGCGATTTCTAAGTTAATTTATTCACTGCTGTTACGTCCCCAGGGCCATTTCATCGCATGGCATCGCACATCACGCAAAATCGCATGCGATCGCATGAGATTTTTTTGATTGCATGCGATTTTCTCAGGTGCTATGCCATGACATTAGGTATATGATAATATGATTGTATGTCCCAAAAATAAGTTTAACGCACCCCCCCCCACACACTATCCACGCCACTCCGAAGCGTGGTGAGCGCAGCGAGCCCCGCGAGGGGCGGTGCAACGCGTCCTCCGACTTTTTCATTACTATCCACTATCCACATCGGCGTGGATTTGATTTTAAATAGTGTGGCGAGCGCAGCGAGCCACCGAGCCCGAAGCGTGGCAAGCGCAGTGAGCCCCGCAAGGGGATGCAGAATACATGTAAAGTAATATGCATCCCCTCGCGGGTATCGCTGCGCTTCGGGCTCACCACACACCATAGAGTCAACTCCACGACGACATGGAAAGTGGGGTAATGAAAAAGTCGGAGGACGCGTTCCGCCGCCCCTCGCGGGGCTCGCTGCACTCGCCATGCTTCAGGGTGGCATGGATAGTGGGGGGGTGCGCTAAACCTATTTTTGGAACATACAATCATATTATTGTATACCTAATGGCCATGCAATATAGTGGGGTTAAATGCCCATAGAAAAAACCGCATCGCATTGCAACGGCCCATGCGATGCGATGCTATTTCCCTATGGTGCCATACGTAGGAAATCTGGGCGCCGTGCTAGGAAACAAGTACCTACAGTATATATACTGTAAAGTATATACTGTATATATGTTTTTTTTTTTTTAAACATAGAAAAGCGTATTACATATTACAGGCCAAATAAACATAACCACATAAACTTGATAGTGGATGTTAAACATGCTGACTAATCCAGGTTCCAAAAATAGTAAATTCTCAGAAAATAATGTGTACCCATATTGTAGGTAATAGATGTTGCGCTTTCAATTTAATTTCACAGAGGTTTTTCCCAAAACAGTTTCAATCCTGCAAAGTAAAAAAATCTGCGGAAACTCTGAATTCACATAAATTTTGATGCTTTGCATAGTGTTGATTAAATATGAATAAACTGATTCGGTACACTGTACTATTGATATCTTATGCTAGGAATCAAGTAGCCATGATTTACTTACAATAGCTATGGAAAAGGGTAACCGTGTGGCACGGGGTCTGACAGTCGGGATTCCGATGGTCAACTTTGTAATCCCGACTACCAGTACTTCGACAGTGGGGTGAGCGCAAATCAGACCTTTGCAGGCTTGCTTCGCTCCCCACGCTGCAGGCTCGGTGGCTCGCTGCACCTGACACAGGTTCTATTTACACTCTATGGGGACCCACAAGACCGAGATTGTAAGTTGGGATCCCGACTTTCAGGCTTTTAACAGTTGGGGTTCCAACGTTGGTGGAGTGACCGTCGGGATCCCAACTGCCAGGAGGTCATCCGGCAGAAGGCACCCAAGGATAGAGTCATAAAAAAACGAATATTATGGAATAGGGATGCTATCGGCAGTGGCGGCTCCAGAGGTGCGGCTGCAGTACAGTTCTGAATTGAAATATAGTCCATTTGGAATGGCAGTTGGTTGCAGTGGGTGTGACTCCCCTATTTGAATTTTGAACTGTGCTGCAACCCCACCTCTGGGGCTGCCACTGGCCATTGGTGTGTTCAAAATTGGTGGTTACTGTCAATGCCTAATTTTTCCCAGCATATAATTTCCATAATTATAATTTTAACCATGCCCATAACATTAATATAGTCTGAGATAAATAATCTTTTATCCCATAAACCAGGAAATATTGCATATCAAGTTACACATTCCAGCACACATGCCATGTTTAGTCTCTAAATGTGTGGAATTATATTGGCTGTCAGATGACAGTTATTAGAATTTCATATCAAGTTGCACTCACATTTTACACAAGTTATGAGTTCACATTAGAGTAATCATAAGATGACCAGCAGAAGAGGTGTGACCATTAACTTTCAAAAGGAATACCTGAACCATACAGGATACAGCAAACAAAGGGGTGTGTCTATAGGCTATTGATACAAGGTGAATGAATGGATTCTCCCCTCCCCCGAGAGTTCTCTTGGAAAGAAAGAGAAAACCACACAGGTAGTTGCTGTTCGAACTCGACGCAGAGAGGATGGGTCTGGCCTCGCCGGGAGGTTCCTTCCATTACATGTGGATTTGGACGTGATAAGTAAATATGTATCATCAAACTGAATTGTGCGCCAGGACTAGGATATGATTAATGGACTGGATGTTTAGGAGAAATATGATGCAGAGAGCTACGTGTGAGATATAGGAAAGATGTATTCTAGCTTCAATAATACATAGCCAGGAATGTTGTATTTCATTGTATGAGTAGTATGATGTGTTTCAAATAACTGTAAGCGAAGGAGGAGTATGAGATTTACAACCCTGTATCATGAAAGATTGTTAGGCCATAAAGTGTAGGCCTATCGGCTGTGTGCCATGTGCTCAGCCATGTGCTATCATCATGGATTGTATTGTGTTTCACAATAGCTACATATAGCAGCGGTTGGTAGAATATGGATAAACATATAATGTTATGATGTCCGCCTGGACACGGGGTGGAAAACAGGAGACAGGAGTCAGGCATGAGCCCGCAGCCGGGACCGCCGGTCAAGACGGCCACAGCGAACCCTACTCTGACTCTGTTGAGTCCCCCGGGCAGATGACAGACCCCTGCAGGAACTAGGCTTCGCCTGTGGCCGCCGCGTTCGAAGGAGCCGGTTATGCCAGCTCCGACCCCGATGCAGCTAGGTCTTAAGATAGGACAAGGGGTGAGCAATCGTCAGGGGGTAGCTCAAAAGGATATTCTAGCTACTGGGCCTGGCTGGAAAAGCACCCCTGACTACCGGCACCTGGCCAAATACGGGAATGTGACCCAGTCACAGGCACAAGAGACAGATGGGGAATCACCAAACAAGGGATAGCAACGGACACGAATCCCCAAAGCAAAATCAGGACGAAACCAGGGGGGCCCTACCTAAAACGGAACTAAAGATGGCAGGGAATGGAAAGGAAATGCAACAGGCTGGTAACCACCAGCGAAGGAGGCCAGTAAAGCCCACGGCGGGGCCGAGACCGGAACTCCAAAAATAAAACAATGGGCTGGTCAGCTAAACAAACTAAAGTACTCTGGCAACTGCCAAAAAGAGCAAAAGGGAAGAAAAGAACCGGGCTCCACAGGAGCACTTACGAAAGCCAAGGCTGGGGGGAACAGGACGGAGCAGGAACTCAGACCGGCAGGAGCTTCAGGAGAAACTATAACCGGCGCCATGTTGATTGAGATCATCCCTTAAAAGGGTTAGATCAACCAATCCACGGCCGCCGTTAGCCCAGCCCCCAGCCAGGATTGCGTTCAGGTGGCTGAACGCTTGCTGCCTGTCTCGGCGTCCCCTGTTGCCCAGCAACCGCTAGTCGGCTGCAGGGGATCGCCGAGAACTGTGTGACGCGCTCCCCCGCCGGGCGGAAGTGACGTTCCGCCGTCGGGCGGAAGCGCAATGCGGGCGCTCGGCTGAGCCGGGCGGAAGTGCCTGGTGCACCTTCCGTGCTCCGTCCCCCGGGCGCCGGGCGTCCTGAGTCCTGACACCGTCCCTCAGCCGCCGGGCATCCTGAGCCCTGACAGTACCCCCCCCTTGAGGAGGGATCAACGCATCCCTACCACCGGGTTTATCCGGAAACTCCCTAAAGAAAATTCTTTTGAGATGGGGAGCATGCAGGTCTTTATCAAGAACCCAGGATCTCTCCTCCGGGCCAAACCCCTTCCAATGTACTAAGAATCGCAGAGAACCTCTGGAACGCTTGGAGTCTAATATTTTCTCCACCCGGAACTCCTGTTGCCCTTGCACCACCACTGGAGAAGACCCAGAGTTTATCCTTCGCGGAAACTTGTGTGAAAAGAACACCGGTTTCAGCAGGGAGGCATGAAAGGTATTGGTGATCTTAAGGGATTTAGGTAACCCGAGACGAAAGGCCACCGAATTAACCCTTTTGAGGATCCGAAAGGGACCAATGTATCTAGGCCCTGGGTTGGTGAAGATTAATATTGCGGGTGGATAACCACACCCAATCACCCACTCTAAATCGACAAGGCCGTCTGTATCTGTCTGCGAACTTCTTTTCTTTCGCAGCCGCCTCCCTGAGTGCCTTGTGCGTTTTTTTCCAAATGACCTTCAGGCCGGAAACTAAATGCGAAGGGGGCATGGAAGTTCCTGGTTCAAAGGAGTTGGCCCGAGGATGGAACCCATACACAATAAAAAAGGGTGAAGATTTAGTAGCAGAATGACAGGCGTTATTATATGCGAATTCCGCAAATGGGAGGAAGTTGACCCAATCATTCTGTAATTTGGACACAAAACAGCGAAGATATTGCTTGAGTGACTGATTGAGTCTCTCGGTTTGTCCATTTGCCTGCGGGTGAAAAGCAGAGGTCAAACTGGTCTTGATTTTGAGAGCTGTACAGAACAGTCTCCAAAACTGTGCCACAAACTGTGGACCGCGATCCGATACCATGTCCATGGGCAATCCATGGAGTCTAAAAATGTGCTGCAAAAATAGCCCCACCAATTCTTTGGCCGAAGGCAACTGTTTGAGAGCCACAAAATGTGCCATCTTAGAAAATCGATCCACCACGACCCAGATGACTTGACACTGTGAGGAGACAGGAAGGCCCACAATAAAATCCATAGCCAAGTATGTCCAAGGCCTAGATGGAATGGATAAGGGTACCAGTTCCCCTAATGGCCGGGATCGAGGTACTTTGTGTTGGGCACAAATTGGACAAGACAGCACAAATTCCCTGGCGTCCTTAGCCATCTCCGGCCACCAAACCACACGGGACAGAAGATCCAAGGTCTTAGAAATCCCTGGATGACCTGCAATCTTTGATTCATGCAGTTCTGAAAGAACTCTGCGACGTAAGGTCTTGGGGACAAACAATCGACCAGAAGGAGTTTGGACAGGGGCCTGGCTCTGAGCTAAATGAATCAAACCCTCCAAGGTCTGACTAACGCCCGCATAAATACAAGATGTTGGAATAATAGCGATCTTGTTGGCCTTGTTCTCCTGGTGAGGCAAAAAACATCGAGAGAGGGCATCTGCTCTGATGTTTCTTGACCCTGGTCTATATGAGATGATAAAATTGAATCGCATAAAGAACAAGGCCCAGCGAGCCTGTCGAGCGTTGAGTCTTTTGGCCGTTTCAATATATTGTAAGTTCTTATGATCCGTAAGAACTAAAATTTGGTGAACCGCCCCTTCCAACCAGTGTCGCCACTCATCAAAGGCCCATTTTATGGCCAGTAATTTCCGGTTCCCAACGTCGTAGTTAGCCTCTGCTACGGAGAACTTCCTGGACATATATGCACAGGGGTGAAGAAGCAATGACTCGGGATCTTTCTGGGACAGGACTGCTCCGGCCCCTACCTCGGAGGCATCCACCTCTACTACGAAGGGGAGATCCGGATCTGGATGCCTCAACACTGGCGCTGAGATAAAGGCCTGTTTGAGAGCCTGAAAGGCCTGCTCCACTTGTGGGGACCACTTAGATGGATCGGCCTCTTTCTTGGTTAATGCAACCAGGGGCGCCACTATAGACGAAAAAGAGTGGATAAAACGTCTATAATAGTTAGCAAAACCAAGAAACCGTTGGACTGCCTTCAAGTTGTTGGGACGAGACCAATCCATGACAGCCTGCAACTTCTTGGGATCCATCTGAAATCCTTCAGAAGAAATAATGTAACCCAGAAAGGACACCTGGGACACCTCAAACTCGCATTTTTCCAGTTTTGCAAACAACTGGTTATCTCTCAGTTTCTGCAGCACTTGTCTCACTTGAGCCCTATGCGAGTTTAAGTCCCGTGAGAAGATCAAAATATCGTCTAAATAAACGACTACAAAACGACCCAAAAATTCCCGGAGGACGTCATTAATGAGATCTTGGAAGACGGCTGGGGCGTTGGAAAGACCAAACGGCATAACCAAGTACTCGTAGTGGCCTGATTGGGTACTAAAAGCCGTCTTCCATTCATCGCCTTCCTTAATGCGAATGAGATTGTACGCACCTCTGAGATCAATCTTGGTAAAGATGGTGGCTGTCCTCAATTGATCAAATATCACAGAGATAAGGGGAAGAGGATACGTATTTTTTATCGTGATCTTGTTAAGAGCACGGAAGTCGATACACGGCCTGAGAGAACCATCTTTTTTCTCCACGAAAAAGAAACCAGCACTCAGGGGAGATTTGGAAGGTCGAATGAAGCCTTTTTTTAGGCTCTCCTGGACGTATTCCTCCATGGCCTTGGTTTCCGGGATGGACAAGGCATACAACCTCCCTTTGGGCAGGGGAGCCTTGGGAATTAAATTGATGGAACAATCATAGGGACGATGTGGGGGTAGAATGTCCGCTTTCCCTTTAGAGAACACGTCAGCAAAGTCTGCGTAGGGAGAAGGAAGATTGGAAAGGGACATTGCGGCCAGAACTAAGGGAATGTGGACACACTGCTTAGAGCAGTATTTACTCCAACGAGCAATCTCCCCAGTCTCCCAATCAATGACGGGGTTGTGTCTTACCAACCAAGGATGACCCAACACAATAGGTACCCCCGGACACGAGGTCAACAAAAACGTAATTTCCTCGGTATGGCACAACCCTACGGAAAACCGCACTAACGGGGTCTGAAAAGAAATGACTCCATTAGACAGTACATTCCCGTCCAACCCTCGGAGAGTGATAAGGCCATTAAGCTTGAGAAAAGGAATGGCCAGACTATGGGCTAAAGAAATGTCTAAAAAATTTCCTGCCGCACCACTATCGATAAAGGCGGAGCCGGAAAAATCCTTTCCTTGAAAAGAAACACAACAGGGGACAAATAACGAATCTTGAGAGGAGAAAAGCTGAAGGCCTAAGTGAACCCTCTCTACGTTCACTTGGCCTGAGCTTTTACTGGTCTAACGGGACAATTGCGGAGAAGATGTCCTTTGCCTCCACAATATAAGCAAAGTCCGGTACTGAACCGGCGGGCTCTTTCCTCAGAGGAAATGCGAGTTGCCCCTATTTGCATAGGTTCTTCGTTATCCTCGGGGATCAAGGGAACAAACGGCAGTGGACGTACTTGTGCCCCTCGCTCAGACCTTCGTTCGCGGAGGCGGCGGTCAATTCGAATAGCCAACTCCATAAGTTTATCCAGGGAGGTGGGTACCGGGTATTGGATGAGGCTATCTTTAATGGCATCGGAAAGCCCACAACGGAATTGACTCCGTAAAGCCGAGTCATTCCAGCCGCAGTCATTAGACCAACGGCGGAATTCTGTACAGTAAGCCTCCGCTGGGTCCCTTCCCTGTTTAAGGGCCCGGAGATGGGTTTCAGCAGAAGCTTCTCTGTCAGGATCATCGTAGAGAAGGCCCAGGGATGTAAAGAAACTTTCTACAGTTGCCAAGACTGGACTGTCGGCCGGGAGACCAAAAGCCCAGGTCTGAGGATCCCCTTGCAGGAGTGACATAACTAAGCCCACTCGCTGAGATTCTGAGCCAGAAGACCGAGGCCTGAGACGGAAATACAACTTACAACTCTCACGGAAGTTGAAAAAGGCCCTACGATCCCCTGCAAAACGATCAGGCAAATTAACTTTTGGTTCCTGCACCCCTGGATCTGGAGATCGAATTCTCTGCTCTTGCGAATTAACTTTCAAAGATAAATCTCGCACCATCTGAGTCAACCCCTGGAGCTGATCTGAAAATGTTTGAGGAGTGGGATTCATCTCTAACTCGGACCGATTGGTTGCTATATAAAAGGAAGTTTATATAACCTGTATGGCCGGTTATAATGTTATGATGTCCGCCTGGACACGGGGTGGAAAACAGGAGACAGGAGTCAGGCGTGAGCCCGCAGCCGGGACCGCCGGTCAAGACGGCCACAGCGAACCCTACTCTGACTCTGTTGAGTCCCCCGGGCAGATGACAGACCCCTGCAGGAACTAGGCTTCGCCTGTGGCCGCCGCGTTCGAAGGAGCCGGTTATGCCAGCTCCGACCCCGATGCAGCTAGGTCTTAAGATAGGACAAGGGGTGAGCAATCGTCAGGGGGTAGCTCAAAAGGATATTCTAGCTACTGGGCCTGGCTGGAAAAGCACCCCTGACTACCGGCACCTGGCCAAATACGGGAATGTGACCCAGTCACAGGCACAAGAGACAGATGGGGAATCACCAAACAAGGGATAGCAACGGACACGAATCCCCAAAGCAAAATCAGGACGAAACCAGGGGGGCCCTACCTAAAACGGAACTAAAGATGGCAGGGAATGGAAAGGAAATGCAACAGGCTGGTAACCACCAGCGAAGGAGGCCAGTAAAGCCCACGGCGGGGCCGAGACCGGAACTCCAAAAATAAAACAATGGGCTGGTCAGCCAAACAAACTAAAGTACTCTGGCAACTGCCAAAAAGAGCAAAAGGGAAGAAAAGAACCGGGCTCCACAGGAGCACTTACGAAAGCCAAGGCTGGGGGGAACAGGACGGAGCAGGAACTCAGACCGGCAGGAGCTTCAGGAGAAACTATAACCGGCGCCATGTTGATTGAGATCATCCCTTAAAAGGGTTAGATCAACCAATCCACGGCCGCCGTTAGCCCAGCCCCCAGCCAGGATTGCGTTCAGGTGGCTGAACGCTTGCTGCCTGTCTCGGCGTCCCCTGTTGCCCAGCAACCGCTAGTCGGCTGCAGGGGATCGCCGAGAACTGTGTGACGCGCTCCCCCGCCGGGCGGAAGTGACGTTCCGCCGTCGGGCGGAAGCGCAATGCGGGCGCTCGGCTGAGCCGGGCGGAAGTGCCTGGTGCACCTTCCGTGCTCCGTCCCCCGGCCGCCGGGCGTCCTGAGTCCTGACACCGTCCCTCAGCCGCCGGGCATCCTGAGCCCTGACATATAGATTGGTATTTGAAAGGATAAGCTGTAGTGATTTAACAGATTTGAGCATGGTGGATGAAGGAGGCCTGGAATCAATTGTAAACATGTGCTCAGGATCCGGGCTACAGTATAACCTTTGTGTAGGTAAACGGTTAACAGTGATATTTATACTAGCCCATGTGTGTCCTAGTGTGGTTGTAGAAGAGTTTTATAGTATATTGTATGGACTCTTTGTATTCAAAAGTGTGTGTTTGCTCAAAGGGACGCATGTATTTGAAAGCATGTGTTTGGCTGTGCGTGAACATGTATGGATTCCAGCATTTGTGCTTAATTAAGTGTGTGAATGCTTTGTGTAATATCCAGTGAGAATATCTAGATAAACTGGCGGATAAAACCAACTTATATGTAATATGAAAATTGTGTATGCTGCAGGTTTAGTGTGTTTGATGAATGTGCAAGTTATATTTTAGAGGTAATTTGGAGTAAATGTTGTGGATAGAAATTATGAATGTACAGTCAGTTTATGTTTGATTGCCATGCGGCAGTTTGAGTCCTTAGATTGTTAAGGTTCCTTTGTGTGCCATGTGGCGGAATCTAAAATGGTGGACACAAAGACTTGGTTAATCATAAAATGGCGGAATGCCATGCGGCAGACCAACATGTGCTCTGGCCAAAATGGCCGACAATCAGGTTCGTTCATGCTACTGTATAGCCACGCCTCCCGCACTGTATTCACATACACATATATAACACTGAGGTTAGCTTTATTTAAGGATGCTGGTGTGATAATCGTTATTAATTATAATACCTGTATTGTTATATTTTGTAATCCATGATACAGTTTCATCTGCTTACATTTATAAATAATATTCATTGATTATAATTCTGGACATTCGCTTATTGGTTACGTGCGACATGAATAAATTAGATAGACTTTGCATATATAAATAAATGGACTTCCTTAGATGCGTGCTCGTCATGGGATATTATATTCTTAAAGATATGCAATATTATGCAGATTTGAGCCAATCAGCAAGGGAGGGATCACATATAGAATAGAAATAATTATTTTAAATTTTTCGCTTTTGTTTTGGGTTTTTCTAGTGCTGATGGTCCGGGCCTGCATATGCATATTCTGTAAGATACTAATTTGAACTTTGGGACAAAAGGAAAAACATTTATTTATATTTAAATACCAAGATGCGATTCTATAAGCATATATGTTATAATAATTGGTTTTATCTCATGCGATGTTATCTCCTTTTTGATGTTTATCTTTTAAATAATAGTCAGATATGATTGGCAAGGGCTGATTCAGGTTGAATTGTTTTAGTAAAATTTGAATTGTTTTATAAGCAGTGCAAATTTTAAATAAAATGCCCATTTTTATAATTGCCGCAGAAGCGGATTATAAAGTATATATGCATAGTCATAAACTGCAAGTATTTTTGCAGCCAGTTATTCAACCTGAAGGAGCTATTGATAATTGTGTAAACTGCTTGTTTGTATTGCAAAGATCTCTGGGTTAAATGCTTGTTCTAGGAAAGGAATTATTTTTTTTCTAGGTATATTTTCCAGCATACAATAATGGCATAACTAAGCACAGTGGTAAGTACTGTGGATACTCAATGCATAGATTGTTTAGTGATAAAGTAGCGAGAGATAAAATACCAGTCAATAGAAAAATCAAGTAAATGTACAAATTCCAAGCAGTATGAAATTTGAATGTTACTCTAAAGTATTAAACCTGAAACTGAAACTAATTGTTACCAAATATGATATATAACATTTTTCTTTTTTTTTTATTCCAGGCTAAAAGACAGATTTCCCCTAAACATGTAACAACACAGCAAAGAAAGATTCTTAACTTTAAAAGTAACAGCCAGAGGGTATTTAGATGTAAATTAAGGTGTTGAGACAATAGACTTACAACCATAGCCAAAGGGAGAATTTGAATAGGAATGGTTCATTTATACTCTCCCAGCAGCGACTGTAGTTTTGATAGTTCACAATAGACACAAAATATTTCTTTTTTTTTCTGTTGTGATCTTTATCCCAAATGCATAAGTGCATGAAAAACTGGAAAGAGGTATTGTATTGTGTGGAGTTTGTACATGTTAAGAGTAAAATTGCATTTGTTTTTCCCCTGTGAATGTGAGATTTTTACAGTATTGTAAGAGGTGTCAAATTCATAGTGCCATATCCTTGCTAACCACAAATGTTATAGAAAGAGTGTACTGTTGGGATTTCTTGAATAATTAAGTTACTGTGGGACACAATGCCAAGTGGCATTGTGTGAACCCACATAAGTATGCAAAAGAAGGCGGGACTCGGACACATGGGTGTCAATGTCTGCCGCTCATTGAGACACTGTTCGCGTGATGGACACATGTGCTGGCACGTGTGATTGCCTACGTAAGCTGTACAGGTAAATGCCCAACATGGGTAGTGATAACTAATTGAGTGATAATTACAATTCATATATATTGAATAAGACTCCTGTTGAGTTACAAACAGGATTCTTTTATTATTGTTCAAAATTCAAGAAATTCAAATAGTATTGATTAAATTCCCATTGATAGTCAAGGGAACACTCGTGTGACATCCAGTAGAAAAGCTACCAACCTAGGAAGATTTTCTGTACAGAAATATTTCAAGTTTAAGCATAAGACCAAGGTGTAACTAGCGCCCAGTGTGAAACAAAACTGAGGCGAACGGGTGTGTGACGGCACGACTCATGCGCAGTGTAGTCCAGTGTAGGACAGTCCAGGTAGGACAGGGTGCACGTGACGACGTGCCCATAGGAACTGCCCCTCCCGTGGAACTACCTATTTTGATCCACTAGGAGGGTACAAGAAGCTGAATCGGAACCCAGTGATCCGATTAGCTGATTTAGAAAAAACAGTTTTTGGGGGTACAGGAAAACAAGTTTGTTGTGCCCTGGAAAAATTAGGCCGCACCTTGCATGTTGGCTAGTAGTTCGCTACTAGTTGAAAGACTTGGTGATTGAGTATTATTGCCTCGTACCCTTCGCGCCTCACTTGATTGTGGGAACGTTCTAGGTCGCTGAGAAGTGAGTGTTTGGGAAGCTCTCAACTTAAACAACCCACCGGTGTCTACTAGCTGTGAACGTTTATTCCTATAATTATGGGTAATAACGGGTCACGCAGTGATAACGTGAAAGTTAGGGAGGAAGCTAGTCGACCGGAAGGGTCGACAGCCTTCATTATGTGCAGTGAGCACGGTGAACGAGCAGTTGTTTACCAAAAGAAATGGAAAAGAATACACAAGGCAGCAAGTTAGAATTTCCCAGTGTTGATAGCTTCGAACCGGATGAATTACACAATAAGAATTGAAAATATGTCTGCTCTCATCAACGCGAGGTAAGAAAAGGCATAGTGATTGTTTAAAACTGTGGTATAGGAAAATGGCAATAGGAAAAGTGATTGTACAGGTGCAATTAGACTGTTAAAGTGGAATAGCAATACCCCCCCATTCGTATATAATGGGACCAGTTATTCTAAAGTGTCTGATGAAATTGTGAAACTGACTAACCTATACCCTGTGTCAACTCCTTGTTAAGGATTAGTAAGTGTTGACGTAATATTCCAGACCGCTGTCAACTCCGAGACGAGAGAAGTCAAATGTAAGGCGGAGTCAAACAGCCAGAGAGGATGCTGTTTTTCCCAAGTGGTAAGAGACGGTACAGTTGACGCCAAATTGACACAGCTGGAGAAGTAGGTATACTGGTTTCACACTGACTCAGGTAATAAGTATTAAGGTAACAAGATAAATTGAGAATACCAAATTGTATTTGAAATTAATTACATCCCCAGGTTAATAACTGCTGTAGGTATAGAGAAGCAGAGATGTCGCACAAATGAAGAACGGTAGTTAACAAGACTCCTAAAACTTTCTTTCTCCCCTTTTTAACAAGTAGATTAAAGATTTAAACGTAGAACATAAAATTACAGCGAACACATGAAGGTTTAGACTATGGTAAGATATACAAGTATAGAACACGAGGAAAGGTAGAGAACAAGATAACATGTTCTATTCAAAGGAGTACTGCATATGATCCGCCCTCGGTACCAGGGATGACGTATTGGGAAATTTGTTTTTGAAACATGCTTGTTCATCACATGACATATAGTTCCCATGACACATATGTATGTAAACACATAGATATAGGGAAGTGGTTAAAAGTTAATAGCCACCTAGTGGTGACTTGTATGTGATGTAATTGTCAGTCCAGGTTATTAGGAATCCAGTAAGGAGAAATGGAAGGTAGTCTATATGTTCTCTCTTTTGTTTGTTTGATTGTTATTGTTTGTTTTGATGGTTCTCAGAATCAGACATATGTCATGTAAGGTGTCTAAAGATTTGTTTTTCTTTTGTTGTTTAGTTAAGCCGGAAAGAGCTGTGTTTGGACCCGGTCAAATGTGACGCATTGGATTTGGAAACCCCTGTTGCTCCGAATTGCATGGAGAGCGTATGGACCTAACATTGAAAAAGTTTCATCCCCTAGACAACGAGATATACTACAGTGTTTTTAATGAGATTAAAAAATCTCAAGAATATTGATAGTGTTAGGTCCAGATGTCAAGTAACTGATAGTCCCTAGTGATTGGACAAGGAAAATGAGAGATTGAATATTGAAACGGAAGCTGAAAATCTCAGACTTCCTCTAGTCACATTTTTCCGAAGAAGAACGCAGATTATTTGGCTCAGACAACTGTATTTGTAAAATATGGAGTGGTATAGAGGTTAAATTGAAAGAGGTTTGGTAGTACAGGGTAGAAATATCCTTAAATAAATTAGAGCGCCACCTAGTGTCGAGACAGTAAGGCGAGGTTAAACTATAGCACTACAAGTGGATCGGATGGAATACAAGACGCCAATAATTGGTAGGGAAAAAGGTGGAAATAAAAAAATATTGATACTTCTTTTTCCTACAGATGCAATGGATAAGAAAAGACAAGCCCAGCTGTAGACAGATGATGGTCCTCGAGATGACGACTTGGATACCAACAGATGACTGGACAGGAACCCAGCTAGAAAGCCCCAAGAGCCGACGAAATACACAAGCCGACCAAGAGAATGATGACCCCTAGACGACCCCACGTCGTGATGCGCAGAAGACCCACTAGAGACTTTTTAGCCCTTAGTTTTAATGTCAAGAGACACTAGGAATGACCCAAAAGTGCGTAGACGGTTTTTGTCCTGGGAGGTCTATCCAGGTTTTTAATCCACTAACTGCACTAGGAGAAATGACTGTTCTCCACTATTTCAGGAAATCTTCATAATACTCTGTTAAATTGTTTTTTTTATGTTGTTCATCAATGTTTTCCCAGCATCCTTTGCAGAACATATGAAGGTTGTTCACCCCTGTACACCCTGCGGTAGGTAACACAACACCTATGCAGGAACACTACACCCACATAGACACCTACACATACATTCCCCAAATGTATCATTCAGTCGTGTGTGTCAGGGCTGTGGCCCTGCAACTATTGTGAGGTCATGGTCTGGACATGCCGGCGTTAAGTAAATGCACTCCCCCATTTATTATTAATCTAGGATTAAGCCATTGCGCAAAAATGATACATCCCCTTCTTTCTACATATACACATATGCTCCACACTTCAAAATTCTTTTTTTTATCAATGAAAAATATTTTTATGAAAAATATTGAAATTTTATGAATTATGAAAATTAATGCGGAAATTATGCATTATTAATTTTAATGTGACAGTTTTATATACTGTCAAAGGGACGACTGTCAATGCCTAATTTTTCCCAGCATATAATTTCCATAATTATAATTTTAACCATGCCCATAACATTAATATAGTCTGAGATAAATAATCTTTTATCCCATAAACCAGGAAATATTGCATATCAAGTTACACATTCCAGCACACATGCCATGTTTAGTCTCTAAATGTGTGGAATTATATTGGCTGTCAGATGACAGTTATTAGAATTTCATATCAAGTTGCACTCACATTTTACACAAGTTATGAGTTCACATTAGAGTAATCATAAGATGACCAGCAGAAGAGGTGTGACCATTAACTTTCAAAAGGAATACCTGAACCATACAGGATACAGCAAACAAAGGGGTGTGTCTATAGGCTATTGATACAAGGTGAATGAATGGATTCTCCCCTCCCCCGAGAGTTCTCTTGGGAAGAAAGAGAAAACCACACAGGTAGTTGCTGTTCGAACTCGACGCAGAGAGGATGGGTCTGGCCTCGCCGGGAGGTTCCTTCCATTACATGTGGATTTGGACGTGATAAATAAATATGTATCATCAAACTGAATTGTGCGCCAGGACTAGGATATGATTAATGGACTGGATGTTTAGGAGAAATATGATGCAGAGAGCTACGTGTGAGATATAGGAAAGATGTATTCTAGCTTCAATAATACATAGCCAGGAATGTTGTATTTCATTGTATGAGTAGTATGATGTTTCAAATAACTGTAAGCGAAGGAGGAGTATGAGATTTACAACCCTGTATCATGAAAGATTGTTAGGCCATAAAGTGTAGGCCTATCGGCTGTGTGCCATGTGCTCAGCCATGTGCTATCATCATGGATTGTATTGTGTTTCACAATAGCTACATATAGCAGCGGTTGGTAGAATATGGATAAACATATAGATTGGTATTTGAAAGGATAAGCTGTAGTGATTTAACAGATTTGAGCATGGTGGATGAAGGAGGCCTGGAATCAATTGTAAACATGTGCTCAGGATCCGGGCTACAGTATAACCTTTGTGTAGGTAAACGGTTAACAGTGATATTTATACTAGCCCATGTGTGTCCTAGTGTGGTTGTAGAAGAGTTTTATAGTATATTGTATGGACTCTTTGTATTCAAAAGTGTGTGTTTGCTCAAAGGGACGCATGTATTTGAAAGCATGTGTTTGGCTGTGCGTGAACATGTATGGATTCCAGCATTTGTGCTTAATTAAGTGTGTGAATGCTTTGTGTAATATCCAGTGAGAATATCTAGATAAACTGGCGGATAAAACCAACTTATATGTAATATGAAAATTGTGTATGCTGCAGGTTTAGTGTGTTTGATGAATGTGCAAGTTATATTTTAGAGGTAATTTGGAGTAAATGTTGTGGATAGAAATTATGAATGTACAGTCAGTTTATGTTTGATTGCCATGCGGCAGTTTGAGTCCTTAGATTGTTAAGGTTCCTTTGTGTGCCATGTGGCGGAATCTAAAATGGTGGACACAAAGACTTGGTTAATCATAAAATGGCGGATTGCCATGCGGCAGACCAACATGTGCTCTGGCCAAAATGGCCGACAATCAGGTTCGTTCATGCTACTGTATAGCCACGCCTCCCGCACTGTATTCACATACACATATATAACACTGAGGTTAGCTTTATTTAAGGATGCTGGTGTGATAATCGTTATTAATTATAATACCTGTATTGTTATATTTTGTAATCCATGATACAGTTTCATCTGCTTACATTTATAAATAATATTCATTGATTATAATTCTGGACATTCGCTTATTGGTTACGTGCGACATGAATAAATTAGATAGACTTTGCATATATAAATAAATGGACTTCCTTAGTTACCATCAATGGTGAAGTTTCCAGTGGTCATTGATGGTGACAAACTATAATATGGTTACACAATGGATGGTTTCACCCACCGAAGGTCATTCCAGTTCTTTCATTGATTGGAGGTTTGTCAAGGGGCGGAGTTAAGCTCTGTGTCTCTGCACTCAAAGAAAATATCTTATTGTTTTATACCATCGATTTCATACGACTGATGTCATTATATATATATATATATATATATATATATATATATATATATAAGTGCAGATACAGTGGCACTCGGGTACGCAACAATAATGACGATAGACACAAGTGGTCTTAACGACGTTTCATTTCACATAACGGAAATTTCATCAGGTTACAAACAAATGTACAAACAGGTGCTCACCTTATACCCCTCCGGTGGTCGCAGGACAGCGTCATTCGGGGGCGTCGTCCCGTTTGTCCGGTAACGTGCGTCGCCAGTATGACGTCACCGCGTTCTCTGCACGCAGCGGGGTTGGTCACATGACCCCGCCAGGTCCCCAGTCATTGCTGATGACGTCACCGCGCTTGTTCACGTACTCTGGAAATGATTGGGTCTTGCGCCCGATGAGCTGTTTACCTGTAACCATGGAGACCAAAATACATACATAAACTGAAAACACAATACATACAGACAGGAATACAATGGTACAGGTTGCTATAATTAATGAAGAACATATACTCAATAATTTCATAATAAGCAACGTACGTGAAGGAAAATAAGCTGTCAGCGTATCATCACATTAGACCCCATGGTATGTTATTATACTGATATGTTACTGGATAAGCACTGTACTAATGATCAAACAGCATATACATATTCCAAATATAATACTATGATGACACTATGCTATTCATAAATGCCCACTGGCAATCAAAGGCTCTAAGGTCATGGACCATTAAAATAGCTTATGGTAATATTCATTATAGAAAACATGATAATGGAACCATATCATTTAACCCCTTAGGATGGAGCACGTTCAGTCGATGGATCCAGCGTGCTTCACATCTCAAAAGGGCCGCACCTCTATCTCCACCTCGAATTAATCGCTCGATGTGGTCGATCATGCGATACCTAAGGCTAGTTAGGTTATGTCTAGCCTGGACAAAATGACGGGCAACAGGTTGCTCACTGTTGCCCGAATTGAGAGCAGCCTTAATGGCTGAGCGATGCCCAGCCATGCGCTCCTTGAATTTTCTTGTGGTCTTACCTATGTAGGTAAGACCACAAGGACAAATAATTTGGTACACCACATGACTGCTCTCACAAGTCAAGTGGTGTCTAATCTGATAGACATTCCCGTCATGCGGGTGATGAAATTTATCCCCGGTAATGAGGAATTTACATGTGGTGCATGAGCATTTAAAAAAACCCCATCGTTTTTGCAGAAAGTTTTTTGATGGAGGTATTCCTTTCCCGGCAATGGCCCTTATTCTGATTGACGCGGACTTTACCGCATTCTTACGGATCGCGTCTTTTCGGCGTCTGCGCATGCGTGGAGAACGCAACGCGCATGTGCCACGCCTAGACTCCGTACCAGTTCGGCCAAATCCCGTCCAAAACTGTTCCCCGCAATCAGTCGGGAAATATGGGCGTATTATGGGCGTCATGCGGAATGACACATGGGCGTAGTTTCAAAGTGGGCAAAACGGGGCGGAAACATGGGCGGACACGGGGGAGTACACTTATGTTGGGGGGCGTACATTCGGATACCACTCCGAATGCACACGATGAAAAAGGGCAGAAATGTGCGGTGTCCACAAGTGTACTATTGCTTTGCGGACACCACTCGTTCATGCGGTAGGCGAACGTACGCCTAATGACTGCAAGCTTTAACACCTGAACCCAATAGAATCTACTCCTTTACTCATTACTCACTAATAGGCCGCTTGTCAGTGCTTTAATTGAAACCATTGCACTTCAATTGCTGTAAGGGTTAATGTGTGCAATGCATGTGTTAGGCATGCTTGTAAGGATATATTGGCATCTAATTGATTCCAATTCCAAATAAGCTGTTTTTTATGAGGATAGGTAATTGAATAAGTGGGTCATGTGATGTATTGCAGAAGATACTTCATAGTGGGTTGTTTGGCGTAAATACTCCGCTTACGGGCGGTAGCACTGCTTGGCTCCCGTTCGGATGCGGTATTTCCGAGCATACTCTTGTAATACTCTGTAATACCGTGCAGAATCGGAGTGTTTCTCCCGCACACGCATGGTTTGTATGTCGTCCGTAAACACGCCCTGTTCTTAAAGAGTGAGTCCGTCCGAATGCGGAGGACACGTGGGCGTTTCTACGGACGATGGCCGCATGCGGCAAAACACCGTGGCGTGCGGACCGCTCCGTAAGAATGCGGGAATATCCGCACCGATCAGAATAAGGGCAAATGTCCGATTTGACTAACATGTCCTTCAAATTCTTTGGTCTAGAAAAACACGGCATCAGTCTAGTCTGTTCAAGACCTAAAGATGGATCCGATTGAATGATCCGCCAGTTAGCTTTAGCTGCTTTATTGATTTTCTCAGTATGCACGTTATACTGACAGACCCATGGAATAATTTGCATCTTTGAATTTTCTTTTTTGTTACTCGTAAAGAGTTGTTCACGAGTTTTAGACAATGCTTTGTTCTTAGTGTTCAATAAGTCACGCCAGTAATAACCCCGTTCAATAAATCGGGAGATCAAATCATTGATTTGCTGAATGGCCGTGACAATATTGGTGTTAATACAGATTATCCTTAGCATCTGAGAGTAAGGCAAGCTGGATTTGAATTTGGTGGGGTGGAAGCTCCGATTATGTAAGAAGGTATTGCGGTCGGTGTCCTTAGAGAACACGGTGGTCTCAATACCTTCAGCACCTAATGCTATCCGTACGTCCAGAAAATCGATGTACTGTTGATGCATCTGGAACGTAAATTTAACTGGGCTGGTGCTATTGTTGTGGGACTCCATGATGGTTTCGAAATGTTCCCTGGTGCCACTCCAGAAGATCAACAGGTCGTCAATATAACGGGTGAAAAAAATTATATTACTGGAGATGTTGCTGTCAGAAAAGAAAAGCTCCTCCTCTACCCCAAACATAAAAATATTTGCATAGGTCGGTGCTACTGATGACCCCATAGCACAGCCTCTTGATTGGAGGTAGAACTCATCATCGAAAAGCAATTTTTTTTTTTGTCAAAATCAATTCTAATAGATGCAGGAAGATATTGATGGATTCTGATGAAAAGCTGCTGGATGAGGTTAGTAGTCGATGCACTGCAGCTAAGCCCTCTACATGTGGTATTATAGTGTAGAGGCTTGAAACATCGGCAGTGATAAGCCAGAGGTTGTTCGGGAGATTGGTAAGCTTCTTTAATTTTTGTAATAGTGAAGAAGTGTCCAGTAAAAAATTTGGGTGGGATTGGATGAGCGGTTGTAGTACAGAGTCCAGAAACACAGAGGATGGTTGAAACAAGGATCCACGGGCTGATATTATAGGCCTACCTGGAGGTGGTAGACCCTTATGGACCTTTGGAAGGGTATAAATCAATGGTACCAGAGGAAACTGGGGAATTAGGACATCATAAATGTCATCACTAATGACAGATGCATCTCTAGCAAGGATCAGGGTGTCTTTCAATTCTTTAGAAAATATCGGTGTTGGGTCACCTTTTAATTTCATATAGACACCTGGTTCTGCGAGTTGCTTCTGGATTTCTTGTCTATAGTCTGTGATGTTTTGCAACACAATAGCTCCTCCTTTATCCGCGGGGCGGATAATTAGGGAGGTGTTCTTGCGGAGACCAGTCAGAGCCTTACGTTCTGACAAAGATAAATTGTGGTGATGTCTTACTCCTGATTCTTGAATCTCTCTTGATTCTTTATCGATCAACCTCATATAAGTCTTAATGCTTGCATTATTTGATAGGGGATCGAACTGAGATGGAGATTTAAATTGTTTCAGTTTCTCCGGTAACTGTGGTTTGGGTACGGTCATTTCGACTTTATTATTAAAATACTCTTTGAGCTTCAGTTTCCTTTGTAACTGGTTTTTCTCCACTTGCCAGCGCAGGTCATCAAATTCATGTGTCGGTATAAACGACAGACCTTTAGATAATAGAGATTTCTCTGGTGCTGACAATTCGTGACTAGACAAGTGGAAAATTAATTCTTCTTGTTTGAGATTGGCGGATTTTTTGTATTGGCTCTGACGCTTCCACTGGCCTCCCCTTCTGGTTGATCGTTTTTTGGAGGACCGCGGGTACGGGTTATCATACTAAGGGGTGCTGATGGACCCCTACGGCGTCTTCTTCTCTTGTCGCCTTCACTTGCAGAACTGTTATCCCCAGCAGATGTATCAGTGTCGATCGCTGTTCTGGGATATCTCTGGCGGCGAAAGAGAGGGCGTCTGTTCTCATTTTCTGTGGCATGATTGCCGGAGAGCCATCTGTAGACCTGATGGTTATCGTAGTCCTTATTGACTTTAATCAATTTTTCTTTTTTAAATTTTATAAGGTCTCTTTTGTAGATGGTAATTTGATTACTTAGCTTCTCCAGCCAATCAGTGTTGGAATCAGACGTCAGGATGGGTATATTGATTTTTTCAAATGCATTGATCTTTGCTTTAGTGCTAGTTACCTCCTTGTTGGAAAAGTCGATGACTAATAACATCAGATCAGAAGAGCATTTATTCAATATAGATACCCATTTACAACAAAAACTCGGGTCAAATTGGCCAATCGTGGGACAGTTACGGATACGGAAGCCGCGTGGTATCTTCCTTGATTTAAAATAATCACTGAGCGTGATAGCATGCAATTCAAAGTCAATTTCCCGTTTTTTTAATCTTATCAGGTCATTGTATATCGATTCCGGTGAATGTGCCTCCTCCATATCAACAAATTGACCCTTACGCAGGATGCCCTCTGTCTCGGATTCCGAGTAACTGAAGAATTCCTGTACAGGGACCAGGAGTGGATTAAACAGTTCATGGTCGGCTGGTTGTGAAGCCGTCATAATCCCACTTCAATCCACAGTCATTCACTGTAATCCTGTCTGTAGAAATCACCCGTGTGTAACACACCGCACAGTGATGA
This sequence comes from Crinia signifera, assembly GCF_055691185.1. Classification (NCBI taxonomy): domain Eukaryota; kingdom Metazoa; phylum Chordata; class Amphibia; order Anura; family Myobatrachidae; genus Crinia; species Crinia signifera. Next base: position 314,933,056 of record NC_139221.1, read on the forward strand.
GGATGAGTGAGGAAAGGGCAGGAAGAGGTATAAGCCTGGGCAATCCACTGGAAATCAGGTGGTAGAAGATGCAGGTGCCTTGCTCCGGTCCAGTCCCACGGGCTGTTCCAATAATACTCACAGTAGAGCTGGCACTCTTCAAACAAAAGATAACTTGACCCCGGTGCCTACAGATCACAGCAGCGCATCACAGAAGATACAGTGGCAATCGGGTACGCAACAATAATGACGATAGACACAAGTGGTCTTAACGACGTTTCATTTCACATAACGGAAATTTCATCAGGTTACAAACAAATGTACAAACAGCTGCTCACCTTATACCCCTCCGCTGGTCGCAGGACAGCGTCATTCGGGGGCGTCGTCCCGTTTGTCCGGTAACGTGCGTCGCCAGTATGACGTCACCGCGTTCTCTGCACGCAGCGGGGTTGGTCACATGACCCCGCCAGGTCCCCAGTCATTGCTGATGACGTCACCGCGCTTGTTCACGTACTCTGGAAATGATTGGGTCTTGCGCCCGATGAGCTGTTTACCTGTAACCAGTGGATTGCCCAGGCTTATACCTCTTCCTGCCCTTTCCTCACTCATCCTCATCACTGTGCGGTGTGTTACACACGGGTGATTTCTACAGACAGGATTACAGTGAATGACTGTGGATTGAAGTGGGATTATGACGGCTTCACAACCAGCCGACCATGAACTGTTTAAACCACTCCTGGTCCCTGTACAGGAATTCTTCAGTTACTCGGAATCCGAGACAGAGGGCATCCTGCGTAAGGGTCAATTTGTTGATATGGAGGAGGCACATTCACCGGAATCGATATACAATGACCTGATAAGATTGAAAAAACGGGAAATTGACTTTGAATTGCATGCCATCATGCTCAGTGATTATTTTAAATTAAGGAAGATACCACGCGGCTTCCGTATCCGTAACTGTCCCACGATTGGCCGATTTGACCCGAGTTTTTGTTGTAAATGGGTATCTATATTGAATAAATGCTCTTCTGATCTGATGTTATTAGTCATCGACTTTTCCAACAAGGAGGTAACTAGCACTAAAGCAAAGATCGATGCATTTGAAAAAATCAATATACCCATCCTGACGTCTGATTCCAACACTGATTGGCTGGAGAAGCTAAGTAATCAAATTACCATCTAAAAAAGAGACCTTATAAAATTTAAAAAAGAAAAATTGATTAAAGTCAATAAGGACTACGATAACCATCAGGTCTACAGATGGCTCTCCGGCAATCATGCCACAGAAAATGAGAACAGACGCCCTCTCTTTCGCCGCCAGAGATATCCCAGAACAGCGATCGACACTGATACATCTGCTGGGGATAACAGTTCTGCAAGTGACGGTGACAAGAGAAGAAGACGCCGTAGGGGTCCATCAGCATCCCTTAGTATGATAACCCGTACCCGCGGTCCTCCAAAAAACGATCAACCAGAAGGGGAGGCCAGTGGAAGCGTCAGAGCCAACACAAAAAAAACGCCAATCTCAAACAAGAAGAATTAATTTTCAACTTGTCTAGTCACGAATTGTCAGCACCAGAGAAATCTCTATTATCTAAAGGTCTGTCGTTTATACCGACACATGAATTTGATGACCTGCGCTGGCAAGTGGAGAAAAACCAGTTACAAAGGAAACTGAAGCTCAAAGAGTATTTTAATAATAAAGTCGAAATGACCGTACCCAAACCACAGTTACCGGAGAAACTGAAACAATTTAAATCTCCATCTCAGTTCGATCCCCTATCAAATAATGCAAGCATTAAGACTTATATGAGGTTGATCGATAAAGAATCAAGAGAGATTCAAGAATCAGGAGTAAGACATCACCACAATTTATCTTTGTCAGAACGTAAGGCTCTGACTGGTCTCCAGAAGAACACCTCCCTAATTATCCGCCCCGCGGATAAGGGAGGAGCTATTGTGTTGCAAAACATCACAGACTATAGACAAGAAATCCAGAAGCAACTCGCAGAACCAGGTGTATATATGAAATTAAAAGGTGACCCAACACCGATATTTTCTAAAGAATTGAAAGACACCCTGATCCTTGCTAGAGATGCATCTGCATTTAGTGATGAAATTTATGATGTCCTGATTCCCCAGTTTCCTCTGGTACCATTGATTTATACCCTTCCAAAGGTCCATAAGGGTCTACCACCTCCAGGTAGGCCTATAATATCAGCCCGTGGATCCTTGTTTCAACCATCCTCTGTGTTTCTGGACTCTGTACTACAACCGCTCATCCAATCCCACCCGAATTTTTTACTGGACACTACTTCACTATTACAAAAATTAAAGAAGCTTACCAATCTCCCGAACAACCTTTGGCTTATCACTGCCGATGTTTCAAGCCTCTACACTATAATACCACATGTAGAGGGCTTAGCTGCAGTGCATCGACTACTAACCTCATCCAGCAGCTTTTCATCAGAATCCATCAATATCCTCCTGCATCTATTAGAATTAATTTTGACAATTTTTTTTTTCTTTTCAATGATGAGTTCTACCTCCAATCAAGAGGCTGTGCTATGGGGTCATCAGTAGCACCGACCTATGCAAATATTTTTATGTTTGGGGTAGAGGAGGAGCTTTTCTTTTCTGACAGCAACATCTCCAGTAATATAATTTTTTTCACCCGTTATATTGACGACCTGTTTATCTTCTGGAGTGGCACCAGGGAACATTTCGAAACCATCATGGAGTCCCACAACAATAGCACCAGCCCAGTTAAATTTACGTTCCAGATGCATCAACAGTACATCGATTTTCTGGACGTACGGATAGCATTAGGTGCTGAAGGTATTGAGACCACCGTGTTCTCTAAGGACACCGACCGCAATACCTTCTTACATAATCGGAGCTTCCACCCCACCAAATTCAAATCCAGCTTGCCTTACTCTCAGATGCTAAGGATAATCCGTATTAACACCAATATTGTCACGGCCATTCAGCAAATCGATGATTTGATCTCCCGATTTATTGAACGGGTTATTACTGGCGTGACTTATTGAACACTAAGAACAAAGCATTGTCTAAAACGCGTGAACAACTCTTTACGAGTAACAAAAAAGAAAATTCAAAGATGCAAATTATTCCATGGGTCTGTCAGTATAACGTGCATACTGAGAAAATCAATAAAGCAGCTAAAGCTAACTGGCGGATCATTCAATCGGATCCATCTTTAGGTCTTGAACAGACTAGACTGATGCCGTGTTTTTCTAGACCAAAGAATTTGAAGGACATGTTAGTCAAATCGGACATTGCCGGGAAAGGAATACCTCCATCAAAAAACTTTCTGCAAAAACGATGGGGTTGTTTTAAATGCTCATGCACCACATGTAAATTCCTCATTACCGGGGATAAATTTCATCACCCGCATGACGGGAATGTCTATCAGATTAGACACCACTTGACTTGTGAGAGCAGTCATGTGGTGTACCAAATTATTTGTCCTTGTGGTCTTACCTACATAGGTAAGACCACAAGAAAATTCAAGGAGCGCATGGCTGGGCATCGCTCAGCCATTAAGGCTGCTCTCAATTCGGGCAACAGTGAGCAACCTGTTGCCCGTCATTTTGTCCAGGCTAGACATAACCTAACTAGCCTTAGGTATCGCATGATCGACCACATTGAGCGATTAATTCGAGGTGGAGATAGAGGTGCGGCCCTTTTGAGATGTGAAGCACGCTGGATCCATCGACTGAACGTGCTCCATCCTAAGGGGTTAAATGATATGGTTCCATTATCATGTTTTCTATAATGAATATTACCATAAGCTATTTTAATGGTCCATGACCTTAGAGCCTTTGATTGCCAGTGGGCATTTATGAATAGCATAGTGTCATCATAGTATTATATTTGGAATATTTATATGCTGTTTGATCATTAGTACAGTACTTATCCAGTAACATATCAGTATCATTACATACCATGGGGTCTAATGTGATGATACGCTGACAGCTTATTTTCCTTCACGTACGTTGCTTATTATGAAATTATTGAGTATATGTTCTTCATTAATTATAGCAACCTGTACCATTGTATTCCTGTCTGTATGTATTGTGTTTTCAGTTTATGTATGTATTTTTGTCTCCATGGTTACAGTTAAACAGCTCATCGGGCGCAAGACCCAATCATTTCCAGAGTACGTGAACAAGCGCGGTGACATCATCAGCAATGACTGGGGACCTAGCGGGGTCATGTGACCAACCCCGCTGCGTGCAGAGAACGCGGTGACGTCATACTGGCGACGCACGTTACAAGACAAACGGGACGACGCCCCCGAATGACGCTGTCCTGCGACCACCGGAGGGGTATAAGGTGAGCACCTGTTTGTACATTTGTTTGTAACCTGATGAAATTTCCGTTATGTGAAATGAAACATCGTTAAGACCACTTGTGTCTATCGTCATTATTGTTGCGTACCCGAGTGCCACTGTATCTGCACTTTATCCATGATCTCAGCGCTGCTGTGATCTGTAGGCACCGGGGCCAAGTTATCTTTTGTTTGAAGAGTGCCAGCTCTACTGTGAGTATATATATATATATATATATACATATATATACACATACATACACACACACACACACACTATTTCTAACTCTTGACAGTCTGCTGCTACGTATTTCTCTAGTGCTTCTCTAATAAATGATAATGATGTACACGTACGTATAACCGATGCCCTGTGCATCTAGAGCAGTCATCTGTTCTTATATTCGGCTCCGAAAACCAGTTGTGATCTGTAAATAATGTTCTCTCTCTGCTGTAATCTGCTTTCTATAAATTGCCTGCAGGTAAGGGATTGACTAATGAGTCTGCTTTACCTGATCTGCCGGTTCCGTCACTGACATTATTTATCACAGTTTTGTTTCCCAGTAGAACATTTGTTCCATGGTTGATCAGCTTTTCTCTGACACAGCAGGAAGATACATTGGTGGAATCACATTGCCTTGAAGTGCTCCCGAAGTATTTCATAAGAGGACAGTCTGTTTTAGATGACGGTGTCAAAGGGGATCTTTTAACTTAGTTTAGGGAGGGACTAAATGGTCACTGTTAGTTTTATATATAAACCTTTAAATTGTGTTTTATTATTACTATTATTAATATTATTATTATCCTTGCTTTGTGAGGCATTCTAGTGCTCCTTAGTGCCAGACAGTGCGGAACACAAGATGTCCTGTCGCAGTCGTCATTATATGTTGCGCTACTCAGGCATTTGCTCTGTACTCGTACTTCTCACTTCACTCGAGTAGGTTTTGACTCTCAAAGGTTCCAAAACATGGAACGTGGGTTACAGCATGATCTTCTCAGGTGTTACAATAATACACCTGTGACTGTTTCATGTCCCCTATCAATTCTTACAGTGAGATTTCACCTTGCAGTCAGTGCTAGGTGATTGTTCTGGTCATCTGCTCTGAATACAATCATTTGACAATAAAATTGGCCTCTGACCTCTTACCAATTCCTCACATAGGGCCTTATTCTGGTTGGTGCGGCCGGGCCGTACGCGTACGTTCCGGGGTTTTTCATGATCTGCGCATGCGTACAATCGCCAATGCGCAGGCGCGAACACTCCACAACGCTTACGGACGGGTCTCTCCGTGCGAAAAAACCTGTACGCGAGAGTACGGGCATTGGGGGCGGCATAGGGGCGTGTTGAGGGGAGCGGCCGAAATAATGAGGGAAAATGGGCGAAAATATGGGCGTACACGGGGGTGTGCACCAAAAATGAACGGTGCTACTACCGCACGATCGGCTAAAGCACCGTTCATTTCGGACACAAAACAGGCGGCCGCCAACCGCAACCTCAGACCACCCCTACAGATACCGCATGCCAGCGTGCGCCTAGGTTTGCTAATTTACGCTGATTACTACTCAAACACATACACCTGAATGTAATAAGCAATGCTGCAGTCTATTAAGTCAAAACCATGATTTCACTACCTGCAAGCCACACACAGCACTCAAACACATTGGAAGCTTATCTTTCTATACTTCTCTACATTTAAAGGTTTGTTTAATTTAAGGTAAGAATCTTTTTAAGACCTGCTTATATATGCTAAGGTAGGTATTTGTTAAACAGTTATACACATTCACTACGTGCTTTCATAGACTTTACACAGTAGCACACTCAATCTACACAAGTCGACATGTGTCAACGTGTTCACTCTAATACAAACATAGGTTTTGTATTTATGATACAATAACATAAACCACATCTAACACCTACAAAGGATGTTTCAGCAATGTTTTAAGCCCATGCCCACTATTTTGCACACAATCTTCAATTGAGTTAATAGAAAACAATAATTGAATAACAATTAGAATAATTAATTAATTGTCAGAATTGTAGTTGAAAGGCAAGATTTGCAGGTCCATATATGTGAAGGGTATGCCAGCGTGCACGGACGTACGCTCACTCTCACGAGCGGTGACATAAGCTGAGTTTTCTATTGAAAACAATAGGGACCCGTCCGTGCAAGCTGGCGTACGCTCAGATAGCCGCAAGAAGTCGGTGGGAAGACGGACGAGAGACGTCCGTAAACGGTTGCGTACGCTCTGTTGTACGCCAGTTGTCGGGTGTAAGGGCTGGTCCGTCCGTGTACGTTGGCGTACGCTCAATTGTACGCCACTCCCCTTCGACGTTGTTTCTGGCCGTACGTATGCGGCTGATTTGTGGGTGGACTTAACCCCAACGGCCGCGTACGGATAGCGTATGTTAATAGTGAACGTACGCACGTTTGGCCGCTCCGATCAGAGGAGGTTATTCTGATCGGAGCGGCCAAACGTGCGTACGTTCACTATTAACGTACGCTATCCGTACGCGGCCGTTGGGGTTAAGTCCACCCACAAATCAGCCGCATACGTACGGCCAGAAACAACGTCGAAGGGGAGTGGCGTACAATTGAGCGTAAGCCAACGTACACGGACGGACCAGCCCTTACACCCGACAACTGGCGTACAACAGAGCGTACGCAACCGTTTACGGACGTCTCTCGTCCGTCTTCCCACCGACTTCTTGCGGCTATCTGAGCGTACGCCAGCTTGCACGGACGGGTCCCTATTGTTTTCAATAGAAAACTCAGCTTATGTCACCGCTCGTGAGAGTGAGCTTACGTCCGTGCACGCTGGCATACCCTTCACATATATGGACCTGCAAATCTTGCCTTTCAACTACAATTCTGACAATTAATTAATTATTCTAATTGTTATTCAATTATTGTTTTCTATTAACTCAATTGAAGATTGTGTGCAAAATAGTGGGCATGTCCTTAAAACATTGCTGAAACATCCTTTGTAGGTGTTAGATGTGGTTTATGTTATTGTATCATAAATACAAAACCTATGTTTGTATTAGAGTGAACACGTTGACACATGTCGACTTGTGTAGATTGAGTGTGCTACTGTGTAAAGTCTATGAAAGCACGTAGTGAATGTGTATAACTGTTTAACAAATACCTACCTTAGCATATATAAGCAGGTCTTAAAAAGATTCTTACCTTAAATTAAACAAACCTTTAAATGTATAGAAGTATAGAAAGATAAGCTTCCAATGTGTTTGAGTGCTGTGTGTGGCTTGCAGGTAGTGAAATCATGGTTTGGACTTAATAGACTGCAGCATTGCTTATTACATTCAGGTGTATGTGTTTGAGTAGTAATCAGCGTAAATTAGCAAACCCAGGCGCACGCTGGCATGCGGTATCTGTAGGGGTGGTCTGAGGTGGCGGTTGGCGGCCGCCTGTTTTGTGTCCGAAATGAACGGTGCTTTAGCCGATCGTGCGGTAGTAGCACCGTTCATTTTTGGTGCACACCCCCGTGTACGCCCATATTTACGCCCATTTTCCCTCATTATTTCGGCCGCTCCCCTCAACACGCCCCTATGCCGCCCCCAATGCCCGTACTCTCGCGTACAGGTTTTTTCGCACGGAGAGACCCGTCCGTAAGCGTTGTGGAGTGTTCGTGCCTGCGCATTGGCGATTGTACGCATGCGCAGATCATGAAAAACCCCGGAACGTACGCGTACGGCCCGGCCGCACCAACCAGAATAAGTGCCAGAATAAGCTCCATAGTTACTCATCTTTGTGATATCACTGTGATCCAACCTGATCTGCTTTTCTGACCTTGCTTTACACATCTCCTCGCCTATAACACTGTGTACTAAATAATGGCCCGGCTTTTGGATTATGGGGTGCAGGGTTTATATATTCTCCCCGTAGTTGCGTGGGTTTCCTCCGGGTACTCCGGTTTCCTCCCACAATCCAAAAATATACTGGTAGGTTAATTGGCTCCCAACAAAATTAACCCTAGAATATCTGTGTGTGTCTGTGTGCGTGTACATGTGGTAGGGAGTATAGATTGTAAGTTTCACTGGGGCAGGGACTGATGTGAATGTTCAAATATTCTCTGTACAGCGCTTCAGAATATGTGTGCGCTATATAAGAAACTGTTAATAAATAAACAAATAAATATTTACTAAGCCTTGGATGGAGTTTAATGAGAATGAGCTAAAGTACCAGCCAATCAGCTCCTAACTGTCACATCACAGGCTGTTTGGGAAAATTACAGTTAGAAGCTGATTGGTTGGTACTGTGGGGCAGATATATTAGGTGAAGAGATAAATCGGAGATGAAGTAGAAGGTTATAATGCACCAGCCAATCAGCTAAGTTTGAAAAATGGCAGTTAGGGTTTGATTAGCCACGCCCCCCATATGTCAATTTGTTACTGCCACGCTCAATGCTGACTCATACATTAAGTCCCACCTTCCCTCACCCCTTTTTCCATGTCACACCTGCTCGCACTCCCCCCTGCTGCGTTGAGCTGGCTGCCCTCTCCTGGAGGGGGAGAAAGTTGTCAACTCTGTGCTAGATCCAAGCCAAACTGATACTATTGAATCTATCCAAAATTAACAAAGTTTGGCCCCTTTAAGGGAAACCTATGCTAACATTGACAGCCATGTACCAAGTATAGGGTCTTGCAGTGCAGTACAGAACGCAAAAACAGCTTATAAATAGCATCAGGAACAGCGCTGAAGAAACAAAAACTTCTAATCAGTAAAAATGTTTGTGCTGGGTATTATAAAGTGTTACATGTACCTTGAGAACCGTAAACTTACCCATCGCGGAACCCAAGTCACTGACCCTGACTGACGCTGACCCTTTAAAATATCAAAATAATTGTAGCTGATCTGCAGTGCCAAATCTGAGTCACATTAGATAGGCAATTTACATGAAAATGGGTTTTCATTATGATGAACTGTGATTAATGTTACAGCCTTTAATTCTCGTTGATTTAAAAATTGGCGAGATATCTTCTTTAGAGATTCAATTTATCTTAACAAAATGAACAACGTTCTCATTTGCATTTCAAATAGTTTTGATTTGTTGAGTAATGCGCAGTTGTGCTGTATATTATTATCATTTAATAGGGGAAAAAACAAAGTAACTGTCCTTTTTTACACGTTACATAATGTTATCTAATGACTCGCGAGTCTGCAAGTTCCACATAATTAAGCACTTTAAATTAAGTAGCAGAGCATTTTAAGAGACTTAAGAAATTAAATGTCCACAACTTTTTTTCCCTTAAAGTGGTAAGTGCTGAAGCTAGCTGTGATGGACTGCAATATATGCACCAGCAAATCACATTGTAAACCTCCCAAGAAAGAATATTCTTTGTACATACTGTACTGTAATGTACAGTAATTCTACAAAACCGTATACGTGGTAGAGATGTTTGCTGTTGCAGTTCTGCTATTAATCTTTATATTGGTAAATTCTGAAGTTAGAATATTAACCCTCTAAACCAGGGGTAACTAATGTGTGGCCTTCCACCTCCGGGAGCGGGCAGCCACGTTGGAACAATGGTGTGAAGTGCAGGGGCGTGGTTAAGTAAAGGAGGCTGTGCCAGGTGTGGTAGCCTGATCGTATCATCAAGGTAACAGCTGTAGATGTCAAGTGGTTGACAGTCTGTAGGCGGAAACAACAGCTGTTTCACAAATGTCGCCTGCCTCCATTTTGTTGGAGTGCCAAGGCCAGGCCCTGCATGATCTCATCAATCACTCGGCCTGCCAATGGTGTCACATGTGATCCGATCCTGCATCCTTGAATCCAATGCTGCTACACAAGATGGGGACCAACTGCCAGCACATAGCCAACAGTTCAAGGCTTCAATGGGGGCCAACTGCCAGCACACAGCCAACAGTTCAAGGTTTCAATGGGGGCCAACTGCCAGCACACAGCCAACAGTTCAAGGCTTCAATGGGGGCCAACTGCCAGCACATAGCCAACAATTCAAGTCTTCAATGGGGGCCAACTGCCAGCATACAGCCAACAGTTCAAGGCTTCAATGGGGGCCAACTGCCAACACATAGCCAACAATTCAAGGTTTCAATGGGGGCCAACTGCCAGCACATAGCCAACAATTCAAGGCTTCAATGGGGGCCAACTGCCAGCACATAGCCAACAATGCAAGGGTTCAATGGGGTTCAACTGCCAACACATAGTCAACAATTCAAGGGGGGGAGAAAATATGCCTCCCAACCATGGAATCATTATTATAAACCAGGAGCACCTCAGCTACACCCCTAGTTCTTACAGTATAGCACAAGCTAAAAGACTATAAAATGGGTGCACATTCGTAACTTTTGCTCACACTGTAAATGTTTTCTGACACAATCCGACGATCATATACAATAAGTTCTCGGAAAATCATTTCTGCCTGAATCTTATTTATTTCATTAAGGAAATTTGTTTCCGAGATATCTGCTTTTTGGTTTAGCAGTTACTCTACATTGTTACCTAAATCCTACAATGCCGAATTAATCTACATTATTACCGTTTTTGCACCGGCGTTATGATCCAATTCCCATACATAGAAATGAGATTTCTGCCTACAGCTTTCAATGCGTTAAAATGGTATTGAGCAGATGAAGGAAAATGTTGTATAAACTGGACTGTGACTTAATATTCAGTAATGTGGTGTCTAGAAGCAATTACGGAAGCAAAGCTGAAGATGAAAGAAAACTTTGTGGGAACAAAACACGGTAAGGTTATTAAAATCCCCTCATTGCCTATCCATAGTAATGACAAACATTCTGTAGTATAATATGAAGTGATGCTGATAACAATGAAGGGTATCAGTTCTCTCTGGTCTCAGCTCTGTCCATGCGAATTAATGGCTTATTATTGATTTATCCCACATAATGGCTTTGTTACCTCTGTATAGGCAATGCGCACACCATAAATACACCACAATCCCATGTCACAGGCTACTGTATCATCCGAGTAGAACTACCCTATTATGTTTTAATGAATATTGATCAACGGACAATAACACGATTTACGATATTCTAATTATTTATTATATTGCATTTTTCAGATGTCTATTTTCTTGGGGCAAGAAATACACATTGCATCCACCCAGGGGTTCCCAAAATTTTTTATGTCTCTGCCAGGGGAGACGTCTGCTCCAACCTAATACCCCATTCATACCGCCAACCCTCAAAAATGCCAGGTAATTTTGCCAGGTGCAGTCTGACCCGAATTCACACCAGAAGCAAATTACTAGTACCCCTTTCACACCAGAAAATGCAGGGACCCACCCGGGAATATGGCCCAGAAATCATGCCAGGCCATTCCCGGGTTGGCCCCTTTCACATCAGAAAAGTCCCTGCATTTTCTGGTGTGTGAAGGGGGTGGGAAGGAGGCGGGGAGGAGGCCGGCAGGAGGTGGGGAGGAGGTGGGCAGTCGGCGGGATGGCGGTGGATACACCCCGGTTGCTGGTCCTCCGTGCAGGCCAGGGATCCACATGGGAGGCGGGCGCAAATGACGGGACAGCTGGCGGATGAAAATGACGCAGCTCTCCGGTGCCCTCACTGCCGCCGAAGAGCTGCGTCATCTTTGTCCGCCGCCTGTGTGGACCGGCAAACCGGGTAAGTATCCCCTACCCCATTCACACCGGCCAGGTCCCCGGGTTAAACCCGGGAACAACCCTGCTCCATAGCAGGGTTGAAATCCCGGCAATTTTTGCTGGGATTTTGACCTGGGAAATTATGCTGGTGTGAATGGGGTATAGGTTGAAGCTTTTAAACCCGTGAATTTACTAAAAAAAACAACTGATTTTTCTTCAGTGTGAAAGGGTTAACCCGGGTCTAAAATCCCAGGTCACCAACCCTGGTCAAGAGCAGGGTCAGCGACCTGGAATTTAAGCCCCGGGTTGACCCTTTCACACCTGGGTTTTTCAGCATATTCACGGGTTAAAAAGATTTAACCCGTAAATTGCTTCTGATGTGAATGGGATATTACACTGGCATCTCTGGATGCCACTCCTCGGACCTAAGACATATACCTCACTGAGCTCGCCATGCTTTGGGCACGGTGTCTGTCTGAGCTCACCTTGCTTCACGGCAAACTAATATATTCCCCCACCACGTCCACTGGGATGGTAAAGTATGAAGACGGTTTCAAAGAAAGAAAATCACGAAGAACTCATGTCAACTTTTTGACAATGTCTACATTTTAAATGTCAATATTTACTCTATCTGCATTTTGACTGTATAATGAATGTCGGTAGTTTGAATGTGGTGGTATTTTGACCGTCGGCATTTACTGAAGACAATCTGATCTAACCTAATCCAATGCTGGGGTGCATGAGCCTTTAACTTTTCTGTGCCACAAGGAACCCCTGCCCAAAACAAACCGCGCTGTAAGCTGAGCAATCGATTTACTGGAAATGACAAAATAAGAATTCCAAATGAATCCCTCTCTGCACCGAAGCCATTTACAGGTCTTGCAATTACACACAGACAATGTTCACATCGCAGGTACAGAATATTTATCATTTGTTTCAGACACAATTTCCTCGCTGTCTATCGATCTTTTGGGGCTAAGACGCTGGGAGACAGAAGTTGCAAGAAGCGGATTCTGGGACATAAGTAAGGGTCCCCAGCAAATGTAATGGGTGTGGATCGTATTATCGACCACACTTAGGTCAAAAGTCATTAGGTCGACACCGTTGGGTCGACAGGCAGCACGGTCGACAGGGTTCTAGGTCAACATGGATGAAGGTCGACAGGTGTCTAGGTCGACATGGGACAAGGTCGACATGGGACAAGGTCGACATGGGTTTAGGTTGACAAATGCATTGGGTCGACATGGATTAGGTCGACAGGTCGACATGGTTTTTTCCACTGTTTTTGGCCCGAGTGTTGACACAGTAGACATGGACACAGTTGGAAGTCAACCGCAGCCCCTCTATTTTATTTTATTCTCCCACCACGCCCTAGTGGATGGTAGGGCATGAAATACCGCCTGTTGGCACATGTCGGCTCAAAAAACTGTGAAAAAACCCATGTCGACCTCGCTACCTGTCGACCTAGCCCATGCCGACCTAACGCATTTGTCGACCTAAAACCATGTCGACCTTGTCCCATGTCGACCTAGACACCTGTCGACCTTCATCCATGTTGACCTAGTTGCCTGTCGACCCAACGGTGTCGACCTAATGACTGTCGACCTAAGTGTGGTCGATAATATGACCGTATCCCAATGTAATACAACAATACTGTCATTATTACTCAGTTAGTGCAATTAGCCATTCCGCCCTAATGATCATTTCCAGCACACTAGTGATAATGCTTATGCCATGAAAGTAAGTTTTCTTATGATTTAGGGATTTACGGCCTATCTCACCTTTCATTTCCAGATTAACACTGCGAATCAGGTATTACGTGGATGCTATTTCTATAGGACTTCATCCACATAGTTCCCTCTGCTATATAATCACCCAGACACGGCAGGACACAGGATGGGCATAAGTGCGATGTGTAAATGAAACTACTGTCAATTAATGGATTTTAAAAGTCTCTTCTTCCCATACAGGTAGTTGCCTACTTTCTGGCTGTCCTATCTGGGAGAGGGCAGCCAGTTCAGTGAGGCAGGGGGGGCGGGGCCGCTGATGGGATGGGGGCGGGGCAGCCGGCGGATCATCAGGTGTGGGGGCATAGCCAGCGCAATCACATCCTCATGGCCACATCCACCGCGGTGGCATTTCACAACAGGGGGTGGGGTTACAATGACCCGATTTGCATCATTTGCTCCCATTGACCCCCTCCATGAGGGGCCGCGAGGGGGATCCGATTTCCGGGAGACTCCCGCCCATTCCAGGAGGGTAGGCCATCCTGCCTTTTCAAGACGCGCTTATCTTCACTTTCATTTTCACTTTCACTCTAGAAGGAAACCAAGGGGCCTATTCAGGCAGGTTTGCTCGCACGGGTCTGAATTCGGCCCATGCGCATAGACCTGCTCATGCCTGCTCTGACCGGCCGGTTGACGTCACATGACGTTGGCGCCTGCCCCCAATTCGTCGGAAAGTGTCCTTCTGAAAAGTAAGTATAGACTTAGTCCTTTTCAGACCAAAGGGTGGAAAAACATTCGATGGGGCGCAACCATCGAAGGATTTCACCTCCGTGCGTCCGCATGTGAACGGATGGGTAAGCATCCGCTGGCATGAGATTCGCTCAGCATGGGGGCATGCGTATGGCATTTACCGAATGTACGCAGTTTAGCGAGCTTGCCGGAATTAGGCCCATGTAATATGTAAATGTGTCGGTTCAAGATGAAATGTCATAAAGCGGCTCATTCCAAGCAACACACACGTACCGTCATTTACAGACAGCGGGCGTAGATTACCCATGTACTACACACTGTCCAATGAGGGACTTGACCCTTTTCAAGTCTATGGGCCCCCATACACTATCCGATTTTGGGACGATTTCATCCGATTTCTGCACTTTGTGCCGATAACCGGGTGAAATCGGCCCAAAATCGCGGGTGTGTGATATCTGATCCGATCATATGTCCCGTGCGCATCGGAACGGATCAGGGAGGTCGGACGGTCAGTACATACGATCACGTCCGACCTCCCTGTATGCATATGCCTGCCCACCTGACAGGCATATGCATGCAGACACAGGGGGAGCAGTGGAGTGGGCAGCGGGTTCCTGAGCGCCGGGGAGTGCTGACCTGGCCGGGCGGTGATGTTCATATATATCAGCAGCGCTGCGGGAGTCGGGAGGGGACGTGGTGCCGGGTGCGGCGAGTGCTGCTGGCTGACTTGGCCGGGCATGTGATAACAAATAGCAGCAGCGGGGACGGGACGTGCAGTGGCGGCTATTAGATTTTTAAAATACCTGTCAAATGACCGGCCATTCTCTGATTGGAGAGCTCTCAGCCAATCAGAGAACGGACGGTCATTTGACAGGTATTATAAAAATCTAATAGCCACCACTGCGCGTCCCGTCCCCCTGATGAGAGCACCGCTGCCCCCTGCCCCTCACCATCCGCCCCCTGCGCCCCGACATGTGATAAATCGCAAGCGATTTATCACATGTCAAATTTGGCTCATCAAGTGCCAAATTGTGTGTGAGCCTCCCGGGGAGCTCCCGGGCGGCTCACAGGAGAATTGGGTCCGACTTGTCTTAAGGACAAGTCGGCCTAATGTATTGGGGCCTTATCACCCTTATTTACCATTATTGTATCTATTTGATAATATTTATTGCCAACATATTTCATGGCGCTTTATAATTGAGAACATTCATTTATTATTTCCTCCACCACGTGTGATACTAATAATTTATTAACGTAGCTCGTATTAAAGTAACGAGGCTAACCAGCTAATGATTGTCGGGTTAAACTGGCAGATCAGATTTAGGCTTTTGATCCCATGAAAAATGGTAAATACAGAAGTTGAGAACATATACACACAAATCAATAAATAACATTGCACAATATATAAAATAAGGTAAAGTAAAAATGCAGGAAAACCTTCCAAAACTGTTGCTCGGAGGTTTGGATGTGATATGCTTTGAATCAGGCCCTTCCCTACTGCAACATTCTGTGAATTATGGCTTCAAACAGAGGGGTTGGGATCATTTGGTCTATTGCATTATGGTAGAAAGTCATTAGGTCGAATCCATTAGGTCGACATGCTAAAAGGTCGACATGATTCTAGGTCGACATGGGAAAAGGTCGACATGATTCTAGGTCGAAAGGTCATTAGTTCGACAGGTCATTAGTTCGACAAGGTCATTAGTTCGACATTGTCTATGTCGACATTCACAAGGTCGACATGGGGTTTTTCACTGTTTTTTTACCTGAATGTCAACACAGTCGACATGGACACAGTTTAACGTACACTGCATCCCCTCGCATTGCTCGCTGCGCTCGCTATGCGTCGGGCACGGTGCCTCGCTACGCTCGGCACACTATTTTATTCTCCCACCACGCCCTAGTGGATGGTAGGGCATGAAATACCGCCTGTCGGCACATGTTGGCTCAAAAAACAGTGTAAAACTCCATGTCGACCTTGTGAATGTCGACATAGACAATGTCGAACTAATGACCTTGTCGAACTAATGACCTGTCGAACTAATGACCTTTCGACCTAGAATCATGTCGACCTTTTCCCATGTCGACCTAGAATCATGTCGACCTTTTAGCATGTCGACCTAATGGATTCGACCTAATGACTTTCTACCATAATGCAGTAGACCAAATGACCGCATCCCAAACAGAGAGGGTGTGCAGCTCAACCAAGTGGACCTTATTTCACACACCTGCTCAGGAGTGTGATCCCATATGTGAATTTCCACACAAGAAAGTGAAGTAACACGTGGTCATATTGGACTTACCATCCTATTGGATCCATTTTAGGACCCTGATAACACGTATCATAGCAACGGAGCTCACCGCCATACAAAGGAAGTTACGGTACCGTAGGACTGGCCCCCAATACCCCTTCCCTCTCAGGCATTATATCTAGCAGCATTTGTTTTTTTATGATTACAATTATTTATTTATTTTAATTGTTGTCATTTATTATTAAATGTGTTTTTATTAATGATCGTCATTGGCACCTCAATATTCTGTTAATTATCAGCGTATAACTAGACAGCGCGGTGTACACCTTTCTCTCCTTGTTTTTACGTCCATATGTGAAGCTAGACACGCCCTTTGGGCAGTGTGACACGCCCCCTCCACGGCATCCAATTGTAATCTCTGTGATTCAAGTTTTCAAAAGTAGGCAAGTATGGGGTGCCCGCAAGAACCATAAGCACAGTGTTGACTTCATAGCTTTGGCATAATGATGTCATGTTATTTATGGCAGTTAAAAACATATTGCTTAAAAAAGATAAAACTGACAATGTATCAACTTGCGAGCTTTAGACCATTTAACCAAAAGTCTCAATCAGTATTGAAATGATAAAACATAATAATGCATGCAGTCTCTTATCTAACACTGTCTAATAACAGTTGTTATGGCTGCCGTTAAGCCCGGAGTGCAGGTACAGGAAAACAGGGAATGGAGGGTCAGGCGTGAGCCCGCAGCCGGGACCGCCGGTCAGGACGGCCACAGCGAAACCTACGCTGACTCTGTTGAGAACCCCGGGCAGATGACAAATCCCTGCGGGAACTAGGCTTCACCTGTGGCCGCCGCGTCCGAAGGAGCGAGTTATGCCCGCTCCAACCCCGATGCAGCTAGGTCTATGTGAGGACAAGGGATAGGGGATCGCCAGGGGTAACTCAAAAGGATATTCTGACTACAGGGCCTAACTGGGAATAACCCCTGTCTGCCGGCACCTGGCCAAAACCGGGAGCGCGACCCAGTCGCAAACACCTGGGACCAAGAAATGGGGAATCACCACAACACTGAGGGACACCAAGGTACGAATCCCCAAAACACACACACTGAGGAAAAAATACATCGGTCCCTGCCTATGAAAAAAGACTAAAAGGAGGGAGGTGAACGAGAGAGAAAAAAGGGAGCAAGGTACAGGCAATGGAAACGACTGAAGCCCACGGCGGGGCAAGTCCAGCGTTCCAAAGGGAACTGCACAAGTGACAGTAAGAGATGGCACAAAAGCAGGAACTCGGCAGTCCCAAAAGAAAGACACCAGGCTCCACTGGAGCACTTACATGAGACTGCGAGCACCAACACCAGGCAGATAGAGGTCCCAAAAAGCTGGCTGGAGAAGGGAAGCCACGAACAGGGCTGACCAAGGATACCAGGAACAGGTCCAAGGAGCTAGGGCAGCTGACAGGGCTCCAGGCCGGGAACACGCTGAAGTGAACGCTATAACCGGCGTCTGTGCTCAGCAGACGCCGGCTACTTATTCAAATTACGCGCCGCCTGGATGACGTCAGGCGTGCGCGCGCGTTGCGGCCGGGCGGAAGTCGGGGACGTTGCCTAGCAACGCCTTCACCATTCGCCGTCCGTCCGGGCACTGGGAGCACCGGACGGCGGGTGCAACAGTACCCCCCCTTGAGGAAGGGTTAACAACCCTTTACCACCGGGTTTACTAGGAAATTCTCTAAAGAAAATCCTTTTGAGGTTGGGCGCGTGAAGATCTTTGTCAGGAACCTATGACCTCTCTTCAGGACCAAACCCTCTCCAGTGAACCAAAAACTGCAAAGAACCTCTCATGAACTTGGAGTCCAGAATCTTTTCCACCGGGAACTCCTGTTGTCCCCGTACCATTACTGAGGAAGATCCCGTGTCCCTTCTGCGAGGGAACTTTTGAGAAAAGAAAACTGGTTTAAGCAGGGAGGCGTGAAAGGTATTGGCAATCCTGAGGGATTTGGGTAAGAACA
This sequence comes from Crinia signifera, assembly GCF_055691185.1. NCBI lineage: Eukaryota > Metazoa > Chordata > Amphibia > Anura > Myobatrachidae > Crinia > Crinia signifera. The sequence continues at coordinate 314,951,720 of NC_139221.1, forward strand.
GGTGAAACGCGACTGGATTTATCTTCTTAATGATCCGAAAAGGACCAATGAACCGCGGACCCAACCTTGCTGACGGTTGGTGAAGCTTGATGTTGCGGGTCGACAACCAGACCCAATCCCCGACTTTGAAGTGACAGGAACGTCTGACTTTGTCCGCCGACACCTTCTCCCTAAGTGCAGCCTCCTTAAGAGCAACGTGAACACTCCTCCAAATGACTCTGAGTCGAGAAGCTGAAGGGGAGATGGAGCTGGAGGCTTCGGGACCCAAGGAGTTTGCTCGGGGATGAAATCCGTATACAGCGAAGAACGGGGAAGTCCTGGAAGCTGAATGATGTGCATTATTATATGCGAATTCGGCAAGCGGTAGGAAACTTGCCCAATCATTCTGCCATTTGGACACAAAGCATCTCAAATATTGTTTGAGTGACTGGTTTAATCGCTCTGTTTGTCCATTGGACTGAGGGTGAAAGGCCGAGGTTAGGCTGGTCTTTACTTTTAAAGCAGCACAGAAGAGTCTCCAAAACTGTGCTACAAATTGTGGACCGCGATCAGAAACAATATCTGACGGTAGCCCATGCAATCTGAAAATATGTTGCAGAAACAGAATTACCAACTCCTTGGCCGATGGTAATTGCCTCAAGGCTACAAAGTGCGCCATCTTAGAAAACCTGTCTATAACGACCCACACTACTTGGCAGTGGGCGGACACTGGTAACCCGACAATAAAATCCATCGCCAAATGCGACCAGGGTCTGACAGGGATGGACAAAGGAATCAGTTCCCCCATGGGCCGAGACCTCGGAACTTTATGCCGGGCACAGTCCGGACAAGACAAAACAAATTCTCTGGTATCTCGTGCCATGCCAGGCCACCAAACAGTACGAGAGAGAAGTTTCCCGGTTTTGAAGACTCCCGGATGACCGGCCAGTTTAGAATCATGGAACTCCAAAAGAACCCTTCGTCTAAGAGATGGGGGAACAAATAACTTGTTGACGGGGGTCTGGGCTGGTGCCTGACTTTGAGCCTGACGTAAGAGGGCCTCCAGACTCTGCTGGGCTCCGACCAAAATACAAGATGTTGGCACAATCGAACTCTTACTGGTCTTGTCGTCATGCCGAGGCAAAAAACACAGAGACAGGGCATCAGCTCGAATGTTTTTTGAGCCTGGTCTATAAGAGATGACAAAGTTAAAGCGCATAAAAAATAATGCCCAACGGGCCTGTCGGGCATTAAGCCTTTTCGCAGTCTCAATATATTGCAGGTTTTTGTGATCTGTGAGGACAAGGATCTGATGCACTGCTCCTTCCAACCAGTGGCGCCACTCATCAAAGGCCCACTTGATGGCCAGCAATTCTCTATTACCAACGTCATAGTTGGCCTCTGCTTGTGAGAATTTCTGAGACATATAGGCACAGGGATGTAAATCCAGTGACTCTGGATCCCTTTGGGATAACACTGCTCCTGCCCCTACTTCGGAAGCATCAACTTCCACAACAAAGGGAAGGTCTGGATCCGGATGTCTCAGAACAGGAGCCGAGACAAATGCCTGTTTTAAGAATTCAAAGGACCGCTCCACCTGCGGAGACCACTGAGATGGATCCGCACCTTTCTTGGTTAACGCCACCAATGGTGCGGCAATAGAGGAAAAAGAATGGATAAAGCGTCTATAGTAATTGGCGAAGCCAAGAAAACGCTGGACAGCCTTCAAACTGGTAGGAAGGGCCCAGTCCACCACCGCTTGAAGCTTCTTGGGGTCCATTTGAAACCCATGAGAGGAAATAATGTAGCCCAAAAAAGAAACCTGTGTGACCTCGAACTCACACTTCTCTAATTTGGCAAATAATTGATTTTCTCTCAATCTTTGCAAGACCTGTCGAACCTGAGTTCTATGTGTATTCACGTCTTGTGAAAAAATCAAAATGTCGTCCAGGTACACGACTACGAACTGGCCTAAAAAATCACGAAGGACATCATTGATAAAGTCCTGGAAAACGGCAGGGGCATTAGAGAGACCAAAGGGCATAACCAAGTACTCATAATGTCCCGTCTGAGTACTAAAAGCCGTTTTCCACTCATGGCCTTCCTTGATCCTGATGAGATTGTAGGCGCCTCTTAAATCAATTTTGGAAAATATTGTTGCAGACCGCAACTGATCAAAATGCACCGTGATCAAAGGAAGGGGATAGGTATTTTTCACCGTGATTTTATTTAAGGACCGAAAATCAATACAAGGCCTTAAGGAACCATCCTTCTTGGCCACAAAAAAAAAACCCGCACTAAGAGGGGACTTTGACGGGCGGATGAACCCCTTTTTGAGACTCTCCTGTACATATTCATCCATTGCCTTCGTCTCTTGGATGGATAAGTCATACAATCTGCCCTTGGGCAGGGGAGCGTTGGGGATAATCTGAATGGCACAATCGTATGGGCGATGGGGCGGAAGGCTGTCTGCTTTCCCTTTAGAAAACACATCCGCAAAGTCCTGGTAAGGGGGAGGTATCCCACAGAGGGAGACAGACGCCACCAAGACCGAGGTATTGAGACAATGCTGTGTACAGTAAGAGCTCCAACGGGCAATCTGCGCCGCGCTCCAGTCGATACTGGGATTATGTTTAACTAACCAAGGATATCCCAAAACTATGGGAACGAGAGGACAAGACGTCAGAAAAAATGAAAGTTGCTCCTTATGAAATAAACCTACAGTCATAAGGACTGGGGGAGTCTGAAAAGAAATAGCCCCATTGGACAAGATATTACCATCCAAACCCCGAAGCATGACAAGGCCCCGGAGTTTCAATTGAGGAATACCCAGTCTCTGGGCCAAACTGATATCCAGGAAGTTTCCGGCCGTTCCACTGTCAATAAATGCCATGCCGGAAAATTCATTATCTTGAAAGGAAATACTACAAGGAACTAATACCGAATCACGAGAGGAAAACAATTGTAGGCCTAAGTGAACCCTCTCTTCGTTCACTTGGCCAAGGCTTTTACTGGCCTATTGGGACAGTTCTTAAGGATGTGTCCCTTGTTACCACAGTATAAACAGAGGCCAGAACTAAACCTACGAGTTCTCTCCTCCGGAGAGATACGGGTTGCCCCAATCTGCATGGGTTCGTCAATCTCGTCTGGACCCAGAGGAACATAAGGAAGAGCCCGGGCTTGAACGCCCTGTTCTGACCTTCGCTCCCGGAGAAGACGGTCAATCTTGATGGCTAGTTCCATAAGTTTATCAAGGGAACTAGGAACAGGGTACTGGATTAGACTATCTTTGATGATGTCAGATAGACTACACCGAAATTGACTACGTAAGGCAGAATCATTCCACCCACAATCATTCGACCATCGGCGGAACTCAGTACAGTATACCTCTGCAGGATCTTTCCCTTGTTTAAGGGCTCGAAGATGAGTCTCCGCAGAGGCCTCTCGATCGGGGTCATCATACAAAAGCCCTAATGAGCTAAAAAAGCTGTCAACCGAGGACAGAACCAGACTATCAGAGGGAAGGCCAAATGCCCACGTCTGGGGGTCCCCTTGTAATAAAGACATGATTAGGCCTACCCGTTGAGACTCTGAACCGGAAGACCGGGGCAGAAGTCGGAAATACAATTTACAACTTTCCCTAAAGTTGAAAAAAGCCCTTCGATCTCCAGCAAATCGATCAGGCAAGTTTACCTTGGGCTCTACCACAACAGGATCAGCAGGACGCACCCTCTGTTCTTGGGATGCCACTTTCAAGGACAGATCTCGGACCATTTGGGTTAAACCCTGGAGCTGATCTGAAAAAGACTGGGAAGTGGGATTCATAATACAAAAAAAACCCACGGCAATTCTTAAACAAAAAGTTGGTTATATAAAGACCTCCTTATATGACCTGTTGGGCCGGTTATAATGTTATGGCTGCCGTTAAGCCCGGAGTGCAGGTACAGGAAAACAGGGAATGGAGGGTCAGGCGTGAGCCCGCAGCCGGGACCGCCGGTTAGGACGGCCACAGCGAAACCTACGCTGACTCTGTTGAGAACCCCGGGCAGATGACAAATCCCTGCGGGAACTAGGCTTCACCTGAGGCCGCCGCGTCCGAATGAGCGAGTTATGCCCGCTCCAACCCCGATGCAGCTAGGTCTATGTGAGGACAAGGGATAGGGGATCGCCAGGGGTAACTCAAAAGGATATTCTGACTACAGGGCCTAACTGGGAATAACCCCTGTCTGCCGGCACCTGGCCAAAACCGGGAGCGCGACCCAGTCGCAAACACCTGGGACCAAGAAATGGGGAATCACCACAACACTAAGGGACACCAAGGTACGAATCCCCAAAACACACACACTGAGGAAAAAATACAACGGTCCCTGCCTATGAAAAAAGACTAAAAGGAGGGAGGTGAACGAGAGAGAAAAAAGGGAGCAAGGTACAGGCAATGGAAACGACTGAAGCCCACGGCGGGGCAAGTCCAGCGTTCCTAAGGGAACTGCACAAGTGACAGTAAGAGATGGCACAAAAGCAGGAACTCTGCAGTCCCAAAAGAAAGACACCAGGCTCCACTGGAGCACTTACATGAGACTGCGAGCACCAACACCAGGCAGATAGAGGTCCCAAAAAGCTGGCTGGAGAAGGGAAGCCACGAACAGGGCTGACCAAGAATTCCAGGAACAGGTCCAAGGAGCTAGGGCAGCTGACAGGGCTCCAGGCCGGGAACACGCTGAAGTGAACGCTATAACCGGCGTCTGTGCTCAGCAGACGCCGGCTACTTATTCAAATTACGCGCCGCCTGGATGACGTCAGGCGTGCGCGCGCGTTACAGCCGGGCGATGTTGCCTAGCAACGCCCCGACTCTCTGCCTCAGAAGGAGGCTTGGAACGCGGCTGACGCGCGTCAGCCGCGCTGCTGCTGCATCCGCCATTCGCCGCGTTGCGGCCGGGCGGAAGTCGGGGACGTTGCCTAGCAATGCCCCGACGCTTTGCCTCAGAAGGAGGCTTGGGACGCGGCTGACTCGCGTCAGCCGCGCTGCTGCAGCCTTCACCATTCGCCGTCCGTCCGGGCACTGGGAGCACCGGACGGCGGCGTGCAACAACAGTCTTATGTAAATACAGTAACCCAATGCGCTTCATGTATTCTAGTAAAGTCCATTTAAGTTTTTCTGCTTGTCAAAGCAAGGACAAAAATTGCAGTCTCTGTCATCAAAGCACTTGCAGTAGCAAACAGCCGCAGCAGCTGACCTGCTTCTGTTTACAGGAACACACTTACCGCAGTCCACCAAATCTAAGCGGTTGGAATTGAACTTGTATTGGTTGGTTTCTGTTTGCACAACGCTGTAGAGATAAAAAAAAAATCAAACAAATGCAAATGTTTCCATGTTCGAGTTCGCTGTTTCCACAGTCAACTATTAATTAATGTATATTGTACAGCACTAAAAACACAGAACACTGTTAAGGCCCTTGGCCCAGAGGGAAAAATACATACTGTAGGGAAAAATCGTTAAATCCATAGGTGGTTCCCTTCCTAAAAGATCAGTTTTACAATTTTGTTGAGAAATGGTTCTTTCACCCAGAGACTACTAGATCAATGATAACAGTAACTAATCTCCAAGCCTGGCAAAGACCCTACAGAGTGCTCTAAATACAGTTCTATTGTAGATTAACACACGCCCAAAGCTCGTGAGCAACATTCTAGCAAACGTTAATCAAAGTCAGTTCCACCACCAAATTACTACACGCTACTAAACCTCTTTACATTAGTCCCTCTGCCACTGTCCCCTGAGCATCAATGTCTACAATTCTCAATATACATTCTCTCTCTTCTTGACTTTTATGCAACCACTCACCTCCCTCCAGGATCTCTCCAAATTTGCATTGGGATATAAAATTAATCATGCTCTTCCACCTCCGAAACTATTGAATATTGACTCTCATTGGAATACTGATTCTCTAAAATTTTAGATAAAAATTAGAGTAAAAAATTACTCAAGACGCTTGTTGAAAAAATTATAAATATATAAATACATTGAAAAAAATACATTTATTGGTATTAAATTCGGTACTCTTTACCTAGAACGGCGCCCATCGCATGTACATCGCATGCCATTATAATGGCATGCGATGCGACCGATGCGATGCCCGCGATTTCACATAGAAATGCATGTTAAAATGTAAATCGTGTCGGTCGCATCGCAAGCGATGTGACTGACGCGATTACCGCGATTTTACATAGGGAACAATGTTGAATGGCCCACAGAGCCCAAATAGCCACCCTCAAGTGTGAAATGGCCCCCCCAATTGTTAACGCTACCCAACGATCAACGTCAACCCGAAGCGTGGCGAGCGCAGCGAGCCCGCGAGGGGCGGCGGTACGCGTCCTTCGACCTTTTCATACCCCCACTATCCACGTCGGCGTGGAGTTGAGAATAGAAAGTGTGGCGAGCGTAGCGAGCTACCGAGCCCGAAGCGTGGCGAGCGTAGCGCGCCCCGCGAGGGGACGCGGATACCTGTGGAGTCCGCGAGGGGACGCGGATACCTGTGAAGGTATCCGCGGCCCCGCGCGGGGCTCGCTGCGCTCGCCACGCTTCGGGCTCGGTGGCTTGCTGCGCTCACCACACTTTCTATTCTCGGCGGTACGCGTCCTTCGACCTTTTCATACCCCCACTATCCACGTCGGCGTGGAGTTGAGAATAGAAAGTGTGGCGAGCGTAGCGAGCTACCGAGCCCGAAGCGTGGCGAGCGTAGCGCGCCCCGCGAGGGGACGCGGATACCTGTGGAGTCCGCGAGGGGACGCGGATACCTGTGAAGGTGTCCGCGTCCCCGCGCGGGGCTCGCTGCGCTCGCCGCGCTTCGGGCTCGGTGGCTCGCTGCGCTCACCACACTTTCTATTCTCAACTCCACGCCGACGTGGATATTGGGGGTATGAAAAGGTCGGAGTTGACGTTGATCGTGGGGTGGCGTTAACAATTGGGGGGGCCATTTCACACTTGAGGGTGGCTATTTGGGCTCTGTGGGCCATTTAACATTGTTGCCTATGTAAAATCGGGTCAATTGGGCCATTTAACATTGTTCCCTATGTAAAATCGAGGTAATCGCGATCCAAACCTTGGGCGCCGTTCTAGGTAAAGAGTACCTTAAATTCAATATACAGTAGATGTGGGCTTCTGGCGTTTTGGTGTCTCCATGCCCATTGATTTTAAGTCTGTCTTGTACCCCTAGGCTAGGGGAACAAAGCAGAGCAAACTTAAGGCCGCCATACACTATGCGATTTGGCCACGATTTCACCCGATCCAGATGGATCAGGCAGTGAAATCGGACCAAATCGCAGGTTTTGATACCCGGTCCGACCCGATGCGCGGTCCCGTGCGCATCGGGTCAGAGTCGGGACGTCGAACCGGCTGCACATAAGATAAATCTTATGTGCAGCCGTGGGGACTCTGAGGACGCCGGCGAGGGAGGGGGGCGGCAGGGGAAGCCGGAGCAGGGAGCTGTCATGCTCCGTCCGGGTAGGGGACACGCCGCTAGTAGTGCGGACGCTGCGGGGGACACAGGCGGCAGTGACATAGAGCCGGGCGGGGGGAGCCGGGAGCTGTCAGCACTGAAAAAAAAAAAGCCCATACAATGAATGGGCAGCCTGTGATTGGCTGAGCGCTCTCTCAGCCTGTCAGCAATTGGCTGAGAGAGCGCTCAGCCAATCACAGGCTGCCCATTCATTGTATGGGCTTTTTTTTTTTTCAGTACTCCTGAAATGCTCTATGTTACTGCCGCCTGTGTCACCCGCAGCGCTGCACTGCTAGCAGCGTGCGTCCGTCCCCCCAGCCGCCTTGCAGCACCCACCACCCGCCACCTCGAGGTCCCCGGCCCCTCTGCTCGCTCCACATTGCAGCTCCCCGGGAGTTGCAAATGATACATCGCATGCGATGTATCATTTGCAAAACTTGGCACATCAAGTGCCAAATCGTGTGTCCCCCTCCCGGGGAGCTGCAGGGGGAAATCAGGTCCGACTTGTCCTTAGGACAAGTCGGACTAATGCATACCTCCCAACTTTTGAAGTTGGGAGGTCGGGACGTTCCCGAAAAGGGGGCGTGACCTCGAGAAAAGGGGGCGTGGCCTCACGGGGTGACGCGAAATCCGGCCATGCCCCCGTTTTCGCCGCTCGTCATAATATAACTTCAGCCTCGTCGCTTCTTAGGAGGCACTGGCAATCCCCCCCCCCCCCCCACACACACCATAGGAAGAGGACGTCACTGTGACCGCCCAGCAGCTTGCGCACATACGCTGGAGGCACAGTGACATCCTAGAGAGCGTGGGGGCGTGGTTTATATCTCCCAACCGTCTCGGGAAGCCGGGAATGCGGTAAGCAGTACCGGGACGACGGGACATCGGCCGTAAATCGTGAATGTCCCGCCGAATCCGGGACGGTTGGGAGGTATGCTAATGTATGGGGGCCTTAAAGTATAAAGATATTAACTGGAAGCACCGCGCTGTTTCTTTGCACTTGTACTATGTATTAATGCATATGCACCAATATGTATATAATATTTGTTTAATAAACAAAAGACAATACGAAAAGAGATATGCATTAATTAAAATAGCGGATGGCCACCAGTTAACTAATAACAATAGCAATAATCACACATATATTTCCATCGTATTATATAATATGCCTAGTACTTTATCAGCGGCCAATCAGCTCCTGACTGTTAAGTTACAGGCTGGGTTTAAAAAGGGAAAGTTAGGAGCTGATTGGCTGGTGATAAAGTACCAGGGCCCTTATTCTGATCGGTGCGGATATTCCCGCATTCTTACGGAGCGGTCCGCACGCCACGGTGTTCTGCCGCGTGCGGCCATCGTCCGTAGAAACGCCCACGGGTCCTCCGCATTCGGACGGACTCACTCTTTAAGAACAGGGCGTGTTTACGGACGACATACAAACCATGCGTGTGCGGGAGAAACACTCCGATTCTGCACGGTATTACAGAGTATTACAGAGTATGCTCGGGAATACCGCATCCGAACGGGAGCCAAGCGGTGCTACCGCCCGTAAGCGGAGTATTTACGCCAAACAACCCACTATTATGTATCTTCTGCAATACATCACATGACCCACTTATTCAATTACCTATCCTCATAAAAAACTGCTTATTTGGAATTGGAATCAATTAGATGCCAATATATCCTTACAAGCATGCCTAACACATGCATTGCACACATTAACCCTTACAGCAATTGAAGCTGCAATGGTTTCAATTAAAGCACTGACAAGCGTCCTATTAGTGATTAATGAGTAAAGGAGTCGATTTTATTGGGTTCAGGTGTTAATGCTTGTAGTCATTAGGCGTACGTTCGCCTACCGCATGAACGAGTGGTGTCCGCAAAGCAATAGTGGCCTTTTGGACACCGCACATTTCTTCCCTTTTTGTTCGCGTGCATTCGGAGTGCTATCCGAATGTACGCCCCCCAACATAAGTGTACTCCCCCGTGTCCGCCCATGTTTCCGCCCCGTTTTGCCCACTTTGAAACTACGCCCATGTGTCATTCCGCATGACGCCCATAATACGCCCATATTTCCCGAATGATTGCGGGGACCAGTTTTGTACGGGATTTGCCCGAACAGGTACGGAGTCAAGGCGTGGCACATGCGCGTAGCGTTCTCCACGCATGCGCAGACGCCGTAAAGACGCGATCCGAAAGTATGCGGAAAAGTACGCATCAATCAGAATAAGGGCCCAGGTACTTTGGGGTAGATATATGAAGCAGTGATAAAGGAGAAGTGATAAAGTGCCTGGTAATTTATCACTGGCCAATCGACTTCTAACTGTCCCTTTTTAAACCTAGCCTGTAACTTAACAGTCAGGAGCTGATTGGTCAGTGATAAGGAAGCAGGCAGTTTCTCACTTCTCCTCCCTTATCACTGCCTCATACATCTACCCCACAGTTACTACCAACTGAATGTAGAATTGCATATTCTAATTGTGCCTTTAGCCCCATAACTGTCTACTATGCCACAGCACAAACTGACACTGACAGGTCATGACAAATTGCTCTTCCAGTCAGTTAAACTCTTCTAACGATAATAAGTGTCATTTGCATTGTCATATAATAAGCCTGCCTTATTCCAGTCGGTAAAATCCGCACACGCCAGCCTTGAAGAGCACATTGTTATTCTGCCTGGCACCAGTGTGAGATGCATAAATTCATTACATTACTGAAATCTGTGCTGATACTAACGCAGAATTCTAAAGCCATCGATCTGCCCAGCGGGTGGAATATCAGCCGCTCCCGGGGAAATTATGATAAATAAAAAGAAAGTCTGTTTTGGACTTGAGACTCTTAAGAGCTGTAAGCAGGACGCAGTCACGTGTTCCAGAGATGAAAGCACCAGTTCTGCTAAGTAATATTTATAGTTAAACATATGTATCAGGCAGCAAGAACATTAATCATAAGGAGTGAAATAAGTTTCTCTGAAACTATTCCTCTCCCCAGAGTAGTGCAAGTCATTCTCCCCAATTATACACCACTGTGCCCCTGAATGCACCTGCTTCACTGAGAGATTGTGATGAGGAAACATCGCTCACGGGGCTGGAGGATTGTTCGGGGCTGCACTTCAGAATTAAAGGACATGCTGATGTTTTTGAATCCTGACTCCAATCTTTAAGAGATGAATACAGGTCGGGTCACCCTTCTCCAAAAAGCGAAATATTCCGAAAACCGTGGTTTTTCAGAATATTGCAGTCCCCCCCTACCCCTTTTTTCATACATACCTCGTCCCCCCATGTTCACGGCGGCCTCTGGGATCCTCTTCAGTGGCATCTCTGGTCCCAGGGGTGCATTGAGTCCTTATGCTATATACGGCCAATTATTGTGCCGAAAATACGCCTGGAAAATACTCCTCATATTCTAGGCGTATTTGGCTGAAGCCATCACCGATCAGTCAGATCCATCAAATCAATCAGATCCATCAGATCAGTCAGATCCGTCATATCGCCAGATCCGGCAGATCCGGCAGATCCGTCATATCGTCAGATCCGTCAGAACAGTCAGATCAATCAGATCTGTCAGATCAATCAGATCTGTTAGATCAGTCAAATCCTTCAGATCCGTCAGATCAGTCAGATCCATCAGATCAGTCACATCCATTCAGGCTTCTCAGTAAAAAATAAATAAATGCATTTAAAAAAAAAAACAGCGAGCGCTCCACTCGCCTGGTTATAACCAGCTCTGGGCTCATTGAGCCTGGCCCTGGTCGTATAATACAGGGAAGGGGGGGGGGGGAGTTAGGGTCCCCTATATACAGGGCTATTTTTCAGCAGGCTCCAGCAGGAACTGAGGCCCTTATTCTAGTTCACTCTTTCTGACAAAATATTTCTTAGATGGACAAAACCATGTGCAACCGCAGGTGAGGCAGGTGTAAAACCCCACCCAAATCTAATTATCTCTGCACAAGTAACACCTGCCTCACCTACAGTGAACATGGTTTTGTCCATCTAAGAAATATTTTGGCAGAAAGAGTGAACTAGAATAAGGGCCTCAGTTCCTGCTGGAGCCTGCTGAAAAATAGCCCTGCCTATATAACTATAACCAGCACCAGGCTCATGGGCCGATTCTGGTTCCCAAAATATGGGGGACAAAATGAGGAGGGGTATTTTATAAACCAGCACTGGGCCCAAACAGACTGCTTGTTTCATACTGTCCCTAATCATTTATGCAAAAATTATACTTTATTTTATATCACTTTTTATGGAGAAGGGCCCCCACAAGTTTGTTGTCCAGGGCCCCGACAAACCTTAATCCGGCTATGATTGTTACTATCCCTATTTTTTACACTATTGTATATGTCAAACATATATATTTATGGCTGCTTTTTATTTATATCAAGGCCGATAAGATAGCGTCCAGGACGGTCTGGTGTTTTATCGCTGTAGTTGTAATCAGCAAAGATAATTCACCTATACAAATGTTTAAAAATGTTTAGACATGAGTTTTAATCTCATGTCATTTAATTGCGCAGTATTTGCTTTAAATCACCTACATGAAAACATTGCGCGGCTGAGATGGGACGCGGGCTTGTTCAGATGCATCCCCCGTAATGCTACCAGACGTGTACAGACAAATAGATCGATACGGAGGGGGAAGAGGACTGTACCAAATTGTAGCAGAAAATGAATCTGCAAAACATTGCAAAGGCATGCAGAGAAATAGTAATTATATCTCTCAGAGATACGGACGGAGCATAAACCTCCATTATTACCGGGATAGCGCCGTACTAATGCCCAAATATCTCTCGGAGAGCACCAGCTGCTCTAGCGAGGAACCAGGTGTGAAGCCGAAATCCTCTCCTCCCAAACCCAATTCCAGAATCACGATCTACAACTGTGTAACAGCGAGCTGCAATTCTGTGCTATGGCAAATTGATTTCCAAATGTTACTCCAGGGTAAAATAATATCTGTCCGAATATATATATATATATATATATATATATATATATATATATATATATATATATACATACATACACACATACACACTGGACAGCACGTTATATATATATATATATATATAGAAGGCGAATGGTGCGGCACTCCAACCAATAGATTCAATCACTCTGTAGTCAGAAGTTACATCAACGTTTCAAATGCTTTATTTGTCGTCAGGATACAAAACAGTACAAACAGAGACCTTAATATACCATCCCCCCTGTGCAGACATTGGTGGGAGGGTGTGGATTCAAGTAATCCCACCCCCTTTCCACCTGTATGACATCAAACACATCATACATGAATATAAAATGACATTACATACAAAACACACATAACCAAAAGACAAGGAACTTTAGGTTTAGAATATAGCAATAATAAACAAAAATAATGATACAATAGTGTAATTATCTGAATACATTTACAGGAAATAACTCATTAAGCCCCCGTGGTGCGATAGTATCAAGCTGATGAATCCACCATGCTTCTTTCCTTAGCAATGCACGCGATCTATCACCACCTCGTCTGGAGGGGGGTATGCAATCAATGCAGCAATATCTGAGACTAGATAGAGGGTGTGTGCGTTCAACAAAGTGACGCGCAACCGGTTGGTCGGAGGACCCTGTTAATAAGGCATTTCTAATAGAACTTCTATGCATAGATAATCTTTCTTTAACCTTCCGTTCAGTTTTACCTATATAGTATAAACTACATGGGCAAATTATAAGATATATCACAAATGAAGAATTACACGTGAACTGGTAGCGTATATTGTATACTTTACCAGAATGGGGATGTTTAAAAGTATCACCAGGAATTAAGAACTGGCATGTCACACAAGTGCATCTGATGTTGCCTAAACGGGGAGTACCCAACCAAGTATTGGACCTGGTAACCACATTAGTGCTAATATCAGTTTTAACAAGTAATTGTTTCAAATTACGACCTCTTCTAAAACAGGGCATAATACGTTGGTTCTTAAAGGGGAGGTTCTTGTCTGAAGTGAGAATATGCCAATTCCTTTTCACAGTAGACACAATTTCGTGAGAAGCAGTGTTATATTGTGTTACCATCGGCAAAACATTAACAGGCATTTTATCACGATCACAAGCACCATGCTGCGGACAAAGTAGATCTTCTCTCTTCAATTGTAAAACTTTAGCCTTACAGGCCAATAGCTCAGTCCTCATATAACCCCTCCTGCACAATTTATCAATGAAGTCATTTAACTGTTGATTGCAAACAGTATCGTTATTATTGATACGTCTATAGCGGATCATTTGGGAGTAAGGAAGGCTCCTTATTAACTTAGGTGGATGACAACTTTGAGGCTGCAGCATGGTATTGCGATCTGTTTCTTTAATAAAAACACTTGTAATGATCTGATCGTCGAGTCGATCGTGATAAAATGCCTGTTAATGTTTTGCCGATGGTAACACAATATAACACTGCTTCTCACGAAATTGTGTCTACTGTGAAAAGGAATTGGCATATTCTCACTTCAGACAAGAACCTCCCCTTTAAGAACCAACGTATTATGCCCTGTTTTAGAAGAGGTCGTAATTTGAAACAATTACTTGTTAAAACTGATATTAGCACTAATGTGGTTACCAGGTCCAATACTTGGTTGGGTACTCCCCGTTTAGGCAACATCAGATGCACTTGTGTGACATGCCAGTTCTTAATTCCTGGTGATACTTTTAAACATCCCCATTCTGGTAAAGTATACAATATACACTACCAGTTCACGTGTAATTCTTCATTTGTGATATATCTTATAATTTGCCCATGTAGTTTATACTATATAGGTAAAACTGAACGGAAGGTTAAAGAAAGATTATCTATGCATAGAAGTTCTATTAGAAATGCCTTATTAACAGGGTCCTCCGACCAACCGGTTGCGCGTCACTTTGTTGAACGCACACACCCTCTATCTAGTCTCAGATATTGCTGCATTGATTGCATACCCCCCTCCAGACGAGGTGGTGATAGATCGCGTGCATTGCTAAGGAAAGAAGCATGGTGGATTCATCAGCTTGATACTATCGCACCACGGGGGCTTAATGAGTTATTTCCTGTAAATGTATTCAGATAATTACACTATTGTATCATTATTTTTGTTTATTATTGCTATATTCTAAACCTAAAGTTCCTTGTCTTTTGGTTATGTGTGTTTTGTATGTAATGTCATTTTATATTCATGTATGATGTGTTTGATGTCATACAGGTGGAAAGGGGGTGGGATTACTTGAATCCACACCCTCCCACCAATGTCTGCACAGGGGGGATGGTATATTAAGGTCTCTGTTTGTACTGTTTTGTATCCTGACGACAAATAAAGCATTTGAAACGTTGATGTAACTTCTGACTACAGAGTGATTGAATCTATTGGTTGGAGTGCCGCACCATTCGCCTTCTATTTTGCTGCCTGCTGCTGTGAAGGCACCCACCGAGTACTACTAGCTGTTGGGAGTGCCGGACCCCGAATACCCTATATATATATATATATATATATATATATATATATATATATATAAAAACAAATACATATATAACAATTTCACCCGTCTCTATTCGTGTTAGTGGCTCTAGAACATGATTGACCAAAAAGCACGAGGAACTTCTGTGGTTTCTGTGGTGACGTTTTAATGCTTCTCATTTTTCTGTTATAAAGTTGTTTCTTGTAAACCAGATACATGAAACCCTTCTGTGTATCAGAGGAGAGAGCTTACTGCATTATTTATAGCATGAGGTCCTCGGGCTTCTCAGACCTAAGCTTCTATTACTAATAACAGCCCGGTTTGGGTGCTGTCCAAGCCTTACCCAACCGAAGCCGTTGATCCATATCTTGCACTGATGAGCCCCTGCTTGTCTAAAAAAAAGTGCAATTAAGGCTGTAAAAGGTCTAGTTGGGTGCAGATCACAAGTCCTTTTAGAGATGCAGTGGTGCAAAAAGAGAGTGGTGGGGGTTACACTCGGGTGTCACCTTTGGAGAGGAAATTATGGTTCCGCATCTTTAGCTGTTATAATGGCTGGGACAGTACTGGCAACAGACATTTTGTGCCAAATACACTCATGTCTGACACGACCCAATAATAAAATGATCTTCTAGTATAAAAAAAGGCGCTGATGGTAAAAACTGTCATTCATTTCTTATAGTTTTTATTTCTGCTTACTAATATTTCTATCTATCTATCTATCTATCTATCTATCTATCTATCTATCTATCTATCTATCTATCACCTATGAGGTGAAGTACCACCAGTGACCACTAGAGGCCACTTGACAGACCAAATTACTCCTTAACAGAAAGTGAAACCAAAATGATCTCTTTCAAGCTTGCTGGATGTGGAGAGAGGGAGCTGTGAAGACAGAGATTGGAGCGGAGGTAGGAGCAGATAGGACTAAGCCGTCATTTTTACGGCCTTTAAACTAGTCTGTAATAATTGGTTTACATTCGGCTTGTCTAATCTCCTGGTAATGCCGAGTGGCTCCAAGAAATTGAGTGGAAGAGGGGGAAAAGTCCCCGTCCTGCCACCACCATGTTAAGGGGACAAGTGTGTAAATATTGCACACTTGCACAACCAATCAGATTTGAGCTCTTTTAAAAGAAAGTGCTACATAAATGGCAGCTAGGATCTGATTGGAGCAACAAAAAAAAATGTATCACGTTTTTTTCTGGTCTTAGATTTCAAGGGGGGTGCTGGTGGCGGCAGGTGCTGGTTGGTGGGGGGTATGTAATTGGGGGGTAGGCGGGGTGTATGTGATGCGCGGGGGGCAGGGCGGTCGGCCGCTGATTTAATGCCGGGGGGAGCTGGGCGTCGGTGGTGCTTCTAATGCGAGTTGGGGGGGCTCACCTACTCCAGTCCTTTCTGCTGCCTCTCCAGGGGAACGGGAGCTGGGAGCCCGCTGCCACCACACATGAAGGTCCCATTAAGGTCCATGGGAGGTGCTGTGCGCTATCGCACATGCGCAGCAGCCCTCCCGTGGCCATTTTGGATGTGGGCAAAGTTTTGGGCTGGCCCGGTTTCTCGGTGGGCCAATCCGCCCCTGAAAATCTCTGATCTTTGAGGGGACACCCATATATTCGGGATCGGCCTAGGCCCCTCAAAACAGGCAGGCGGTCCCCAAAACCTAATGCCGTATTGACATAATGACCAATACAACGGTCAGAAATCAGACCTGATCTCACAGCAGGGGATTATTGATAGACTGTGCATGTGTAGTACACATGCGCGAGGCTGTCCTGTGATAAAATCCGGCTACTTTTTATGATCGCTGGCCGTTTGCAAGGCGGTGGACAGAAAGCCGGTATCTGGGCATGTTAAACACAGATGGAGCCTTCTTCAACCAGCCTTCTCTGGAGAGCCATGACTCACCAAGGCCTATTGTTCTCAGCTGCAATACAATACATAGAACAATACAGCAGGGGATTAGCAGAGGATTAAGTCCTACAGCTCTGGCTCACTTAATCCTTTTAAAGGGCTAGATGAGGTTGGCTCTATCTGTAGCCAATCTTCATAATGTTGGCCATATTCCTGATCCGACATATGTTTAGAAGCCAATTTTTGTCTTTGGCACATATGCAGTATGCTAAAATCAGCAAGATTATTGCACACTGAGTCTTGGAGGGGGCTCAGAATCAGGGTTACCTACTTTTAAAGTCGCCTCTCTGGGAGAAGCCCTGAGAGGAGACCGTCAAAAGCACTTAAAGGGGCGGGGCTTGATGTAGACGCAATTTGCATCTTTAGCCCCCCCCCCCAAAAAGCAGCGAATCATGGGAAGTTACCGCTTACCGTAAATGCAGGGGGGACGCCAGTATCCGGGAGGGTTGCCCACCTTTCTGGAGGGCCGGGAGGGGGACCCAATTTTGGGAGCCTCCCAGCCATTCCAGTAGGGTAGGCAACCCTGCTCAGAATAAGACCCTAGATTTGATCAATTGCCAATGTGCGTCAATGTAACACAGTCAGGAGTTGTATCCTGGCTCGCCCAGAGCACAGTATTTGTAGACAGCCACTGCTGGTAATTGTCAGGCTGAGCAAGTCATGTTCATTTGTCCCCAGTGAAGCGGTGTCTTTTTCTGTAATCAATACCATCTAAGAGATAAAGGACGAGCCAGCCAGGGGAGAGCACGAGACAACGTGTGCGTGTGTGACTGACTGATTATGAGAACCACACAGCTTTAAGCCCAGCAGCATTTAGTAACATCGCCGACGAGAATAACGATTATATTTCATTGACTACATTTTCTGCTAACAAGACAGATGTCGCAGGTGATAAACTAAAACACGTTTGTACAGCAATAATTTCTGAATTCTAGGAGATCATAAAAAGGTGTTTTTTTTAATTAGTTGCCAATCAGTCTATTCATTTTTTTTTGTAATAAATTGCATGCTAGACAGAAAAGGGTTAACTCATTTGCATATCAGTCTCTGGGCGGGATGCTATATAGCAGAAATGCGGTAAAAACCCCGTTTTCGGGGTTTCTACCGCATTTCTATATGCTATATGCCCCCTCCGCAGTGTCAGCGCTGCGGAGGGAATCGCCAGCTAAAGCTGGCGAATCCCTGCAGAAGCCTATGGGCTTCTTACCGCAGCGCTGTTTGAGGGATCCGTCACGGATCCCTCCCAGCGTGCCCTGCGGCCGGCGCCGGGGTCTGCGCATGCGCAGATGGACTCCCGGGTCACAGACCCGGAAGTCCAGCGCCGGCACCGCATCGCAAGGGACAGCGCTTACCGCAAGAGCTGTCCCTTGCATGAATAACGGCATATGTTATAGCATATGCCGTTATTAATAATGCGGTAGCCGGCGAAGGGGGCCGCGGATGTTACAACATCCCGCCCAATGGGTGAAATGTAATAGGATGAGATAATCAGAAAGTGAGAGATTTGGTAAGTAATCTCAGTTTTTTTTTTAAAGCGGCAATCATTTACACTACAAACCCAGTTTGATTTTGCAGTGTAAATGATTGCCGCGTTCTTACCAAATCTCTCACTTTCTGATTCTCTCGCCCTATTACATGGGTGGCCAAACCGGTCCTCGAGATCTACCAACGGTCCACGTTTTCCAGGTTACCTAGCTGGTGCACAGCTGCAGTCATTACTAACTGTCACATTTTAAAACCTGCTGCATTCATTCCTACTATAGATCCACATGTTGCCCTCAAAAATATGCACCGTTGGTAGATCTTGAGGACAGGTTTGGCCACCCCCGTTTTAGAACATCTGCTTTTAATTTAAGAACCATCATTTTACTAAGCTATCACTACCAAACATGACCATAAGAACGCCACCAAAAAGGAGCGTGACTTATGTAAATGAGGGTGTGGCACATGCAAATGAGGACCGAGACCCCATTTCCGGCCACTGCGCCTCTGAATAGCATGTTCACAGCGTCTATTCGATCAGATTCTACCCCCTCCCCCGGCATGCTGCCCAGGTAGGGCAGCATGCCGGGGGAGGAGAGGAGGGGGGGTTTCATAACAAAAGCGGTCGTAGACCCCCGGCGCCCACACTTAGCGCCTTCCCAGTTACGCCACTGTTGATTTTATGCAAATTTTTGTGAATAAGCTAGCTCCCAGTGCAATTCTAAGCAGAGCTATGCTACCACGACTAATGGTCGTACCCTGGAAAGGTGCAAACAGCCCCCGCAGAGCATTTAAGATGGAAAATACTACCACAAGTACCGTCATTCTCCAACTTAGCAGCGCGCTGAATAGAATAGCGCCGGGAACTCCCTCCCGGTGCTATTCACATCGTCTTGAATATAATCTACGCTATTGTTGGATGGGTTGCTGGTTTTTAGGTGTGCTCACCTTACCGGGGCCAGTTTCATGACCCTTCCGGGTGGGTAGTCAATGTTGAACGTTGTGAGTGGATACCTTTGGGATTTTAGTCTTTTTGGTTAGATGTTTTTGTAGAGTGATATGAGAAGCATAATGACGGAATAGGAATGGAGAGGGTTAAACATATATGGCTGTGGATGGCCTTGTGGGTATTAAATTACATGTTAACCAATAGGGACATAGAGATGGAAAGGGTAGGTTTTGTTCATAAGGAATAGCTGGGGGTAAGGTTCTTATTCCTTTGTCTTCCCACCCTTTTTGTTGGATGGGGTAATTTTTGCATTAGCTGTTTGGCAGGAAAGAACAGCAGACACATGTTATAGGTCATTTATAAATGTTTATGGATTGATTCATTGTGGTTTGGTGCGCTCACTTTTGTTGACTGTGTATATCTACTACTGGACCACCGAAACGGGGGCTCCGACAGCACTCGGACGGGTGGGTAGTCAGGATAGAAGGTTGAGTGGATATAATTTGTTTGGTTAGCTTGTTTGGTATGAATGATGTAGTTCTGTAGATGGGGGGTAGGAGTTTAGCCATTCTTTCTTTGCCACCATTATTTAATCCCTTTATTTACAGATTCAGAGTTTATTGAAATGAATCAGCTTGTCAGACACCGTCGCCCGGGTGCCAGGGATTCCGGGCGAACGGTGGTGCGGGGGCAGCGTAGCAGCAGCAGCAGGAGCAGCCGCCGTCCGGATACTGGGGATTCCGGACGAGCGGCGGGGGGCGTGTACAATTGCGGGCCGGGGGACGTCATTAGACAACGTCCCAGGCCGCAATCTGACGCCGGGCGTCGGGGCGTTGCTAGGCGCCAGCCTCAACGAAGGGGCACCAAATTCAAATAAAAAGCCGGCGTCTGCTGCTAACAGACGCCGGTTATAGCTTTTTTCTAGCTGTTCCTGGTCCCCGGTGCCTTCAGCTCCTGGAAGCCTTTTTGCAGAGGCTCTTCCTCGTGCCTGTTGCCCCTTCTTGTGCTTGGGGTCAGATTCAGCTCCTGGTCTGTTCCTCTGGATCCAGCATTGTCCAGCTGCCTTCTTCCAGTCCCTTCCTACCACCCAGGTCACGTAAGTGCTCCAGTGGAGCCTGGATATTTTCCCTTCATTTACCAACAGTCAGCTGGCCTAAGTCTCTCTCGGTTTGGCTACCTGCCTGTTAACGTTTATTTTGAGGGTACTGGTCCGCCCCGCCGTGGGTCCTGCCAGTCACCCTTCCTGGGGGTTATCAGGTCCTGTTTTCCGTTTCATTAACCCCTTATTAGTCTTCCAGGTAGGAAGAGTAGTCAGTATCTATCTGTTTTGGGGATTCGCTTTCTGTCCCTGTGGTCATTTCCGTGGAGACTCCCCCTCATTCTCTTTTGTGCGTGCGACTGGGTCGCAATCCCGTCCTTGGCCAGGTGCCGGCAGGTAGGGGTTATTTACAGCTTAGGCCCATTAGCTAGTTATTCCTTTTGAGTCAACCTCTGACGATTGCAAGCTCTTTGTCTCCTCATAGACCTAGCTGCATCGGGGTTGGAGCGGGCGTAACTCGCTCCTTCGGACGCGGCGGCGACAGGTGAAGACTAGCATCTGCAGGGGCTTGCCATCTGTCCGAGGTGCTCAACAGAGAGAGTGTAGGGTTCGCTGTGGCCGTTCTAAACAGCGGTCACGGCCACGGGCTCACGCCTGACCTCCCACTCCCGTTTCCTTGGTGCAGTAGCGCTCAAATTCCCAGTTAATCATAACATTATAACCGGCCCAAAAACAGGTTGTATAACAGGTTTTGTATAACCATTTATTTGTTGGTGTGGTTTGGTCTCATTTATTATGAATCCTAGTACTCAAACATTTGCTGACCAGCTTCAAGGGGTAACGCAAATGGTTAGAGAGCTGTCATTAAAGGTAGCTTCTCAGGAACAACGTTTGCGTCCGACAGAACCAGAGGTTCCTGAACCCCGAGTTAATCTTCCAGACCGTTTTTCTGGTGATAGAAAGGCTTTCTTTAATTTTCGTGAAAGTTGCAAGTTATATTTTCGGTTGCGACCTCGGTCCTCTGGGTCTGAATCCCAGCGTGTGGGCCTGGTAGTATCTTTACTACAGGGGGACCCCCAAACTTGGGCCTTCGGGCTTCCTGCGGATAGTCTTGCCCTGACTTCAGTTGATAATTTTTTTTCTTCTTTGGGGTTGTTATATGATGACCCTGACAGGGAGGCTTCTGCGGAGACTCACCTCCGGGCCCTTAGACAAGGGAAGGACCCGGCTGAGGTTTATTGTACGGAGTTCCGCCGGTGGGCAAATGACTGCGGTTGGAATGACCCTGCCTTACGGAGTCAGTTCCGCTGCGGGTTATCTGATGCCATAAAAGACAGCCTTATTCAGTATCCGACCCCTAAATCGTTGGATAAACTGATGGAATTGGCAATCAGAATTGACCGCCGCCTCCGTGAAAGAAGATCTGAGTGGGGTGTTTCTACACGACCACTTCCATTTGTTCCGCTAGTTTCGGAAGATAGCGAGGAGCCTATGCAACTTGGGGCTACTCGCATCTCACCTGAAGAAAGAGCCCGCCGGTTCAGTTCCGGTCTGTGTCTATATTGTGGTAACAAGGGACACATTCTCAAGAATTGTCCTAACAGGCCAGTAAAAGCCTTGGCCAAGTGAACGAAGAGAGGGTTCACTTTGGCCTACAGCTTTTTTCCTCTCACGATTCGCTACTAGTTCCTTGCTGTATTTCATTTTGTGATAATAAATTTTCTGGTACCGCATTTATTGATAGTGGGGCGGCCGGAAACTTTCTTGATATCACCCTTGCCAAATGATTGGGAATTCCCCATCTCAAACTCAATGGGTTGGTTACCTTACGAGGTTTGGATGGGAATGTTTTGTCCAATGGGTCAATAGCGTTTCAGACCCCTTTTATTTCTCTGTCTATTGGTTTGTTCCATAACGAAGAAATTTCGTTTCTTCTTACATCTTGTCCAGTCGTTCCCATCGTGTTAGGGCATCCTTGGTTGGTAAAACACAATCCCACCATCGATTGGTCCGCGGGTGAAATCGCTCGTTGGAGTCCCAGCTGTTCCAAGCTATGTTTTAACACTCCAGTCTTATTGGCTTCTATTTCCCTCTCGGGGCTTCCGTCCCCTTACCACGACTTTGCGGATGTATTTTCAAAGGGAAAAGCAGATTGTCTTCCACCCCATCGCCCTTACGACTGCGCCATTAATTTAATTCCCAACGCTCCCTTGCCCAAGGGAAGATTATATGCTTTGTCCATCCCTGAGACGAAGGCGATGGATGAATATGTTCAGGAGAGCCTGAAGAAAGGGTTCATTCGACCATCCAAATCTCCGCTCAGTGCTGTTTTTTTCTTTGTTGCTAAAAAGGATGGTACCCTAAGGCCCTGTATTGATTTTCGTGCCCTAAACAAAATCACTATGAAGAATACTTACCCGCTTCCTTTGATTGCTGTACTTTTTGACCAGTTACGTTCGGCGACCATTTTTTCCAAGATTGATCTCCGGGGTGCCTACAATCTTGTTAGAATTAGGGAAGGCGATGAGTGGAAGACGGCATTCAGTACTCAGACCGGGCACTATGAGTACTTGGTTATGCCCTTTGGTCTTTCCAACGCCCCCGCTGTCTTTCAAGATTTCATAAATGACGTCCTTCGTGAATTTTTGGGTAAATTCGTAGTCGTTTATTTAGACGACATTTTGATTTTTTCCCAAGATCTGGATTCCCATAGAACTCAGGTTAGGCTGGTCCTACAGAAGTTACGTGAGAACCAGTTATTCGCCAAACTGGAGAAGTGCGAGTTTGAAGTTACACAAGTTTCTTTTTTAGGATACATTATTTGTTCTCAAGGGTTCCAGATGGACCCTAAGAAACTTCAGGCCATTGTGGATTGGGCTCGTCCCACCAACTTGAAGGCAATCCAACGGTTTCTTGGTTTTGCGAATTACTATAGGCGATTCATACATTCTTTTTCTTCCATCGTGGCGCCCTTGGTGGCGCTAACCAAGAAAGGGGCCGACCCTACCTATTGGTCTCGGCAGGCTGAACAAGCCTTCAAAATTCTGAAACAAGCCTTTATCTTGGCTCCGGTTTTAAAACATCCGGATCCGAGACTCCCCTTTATTGTGGAAGTTGATGCCTCCGAGGTTGGGGCAGGAGCTGTACTTTCTCAACGAGAATCTAACTCGCTCAGTCCACATCCATGTGCCTATATGTCTAAAAAATTTTCCACGGCCGAGGCCAACTATGATGTTGGTAACCGGGAGTTGCTCGCCATCAAATGGGCCTTTTATGAGTGGCGGCACTGGTTGGAGGGGGCTGTTCACCAGATTCTGGTTCTGACTGATCATAAAAATCTTCAGTATATCGAATCTGCTAGAAGGCTGAATGCCCGACAGGCTCGTTGGGCCCTCTTCTTTACCCGCTTAACTTCATCATATCTTATAGGTCTGGCTCAAAAAACATCAGAGCAGACGCCCTGTCACGGTCTTTTCTCCCCCAACACGAGACTAAGATTGACAAGGGGCCCATCCTGCCCACCTCTTGTATTCATGCGGGAGTCAGTCAGACTCTGGAGAGTCTTATTCACCAGGCACAAGGGCAAGCTCCGGCTCAGGCACCAGCGGATAAATTATTTGTTCCTCCGTCCCTTAGACGCAGAGTTCTTTCTGAGTATCATGATACCAAGATAGCTGGCCATCCAGGAATTCTTAAAACGACGTCTCTGCTGTCTAGGGTATTCTGGTGGCCAGGCATGTCACGAGATACCAGGGAATTGTGCTGTCCTGTCCGGATTGCGCCCGGCATAAGGTTCCTCGTTCTCGGCCGATGGGAGAATTGGTTCCTTTGTCCATCCCTGTTAGACCTTGGTCTCATTTAGCCATGGATTTTATTGTGGGGTTACCTGTTTCGGCTCAGTGTCAGGTAATCTGGGTCGTCATTGACAGGTTTTCAAAAATGGCACATTTTGTGGCCTTAAAGCAGTTACCTTCGGCCAAGGAGTTGGTAACTTTGTTCTTGAAACATATTTTTCGGTTACACGGGTTACCCACTGACATCGTGTCCGATCGTGGTCCACAGTTTGTGGCACGGTTTTGGAGATTGTTTTGCTCTGCTTTAAAAGTCAAAACCAGCTTGACTTCTGCCTTTCATCCCCAGTCCAATGGGCAGACCGAGCGATTAAACCAATCTCTCAAACAATATTTGAGATGCTTCGTGTCCAAATTGCAGGACAATTGGGTGAGCTTTCTTCCCTTGGCTGAGTTCGCCTACAACAATGCTCATCATTCGGCTTCTAAAACCTCACCCTTCTTTGCTGTGTATGGGTTTCACCCACGAGTCAATGCCTTGGGACCGGATGCCCCCAGATCAGTTTCTTCTTCAGTCTCTCAACTTAGAGTTATTTGGAAGAAAGTTCACGCAGCTCTTAAAGGGGCATCATTGAGAGAGAAGGTATCAGCAGACAAATCCAGACGCCCTTGTCGGTTGAAGGTCGGTGACTGGGTGTGGCTTTCCACCCGAAATATTAAACTTCATCAACCATCCGCAAGGTTAGGGCCACGTTACATCGGTCCCTTCCGGATTGTCAAGAGGGTGAATCCGGTAGCGTTCCGTCTTTCTCTACCTAAGTCCCTCAGGATTGCGAACACCTTCCATGCCTCGCTGCTCAAACCCGTATTTTTTTCTCGGAGATTTCCTCGTAGAATCAACACTGGGTCCACTCCAGTAATGGTTCAAGGACAACAAGAGTTTCGAGTGGAGAAGATACTCGACTCCAAATTTTTGAGAGGTTCCTTACAGTTTTTGGTACATTGGAGGGGGTTTGGTCCCGAGGAGAGATCCTGGATTCCGTATAGAGATCTGCATGCGCCCAATCTCAAGAATTTTCTTTCAAGAATTTCCATATAAACCCGGTGGTAGGGGTTTGTTAACCCCTCCTCAAGGGGGGGTACTGTCAGACACCGTCGCCCGGGTGCCAGGGATTCCGGGCGAACGGTGGTGCGGGGGCAGCGTAGCAGCAGCAGCAGGAGCAGCCGCCGTCTGGATACTGGGGATTCCGGACGAGCGGCGGGGGGCGTGTACAATTGCGGGCCGGGGGACGTCATTAGACAACGTCCCAGGCCGCAATCTGACGCCGGGCGTCGGGGCGTTGCTAGGCAACGCACCCGGACTTCCGCCCGGCGCCTGGCGACGTCAGATGCCAGCCTCAACGAAGGGGCACCAAATTCAAATAAAAAGCCGGCGTCTGCTGCTAACAGACGCCGGTTATAGCTTTTTTCTAGCTGTTCCTGGTCCCCGGTGCCTTCAGCTCCTGGAAGCCTTTTTGCAGAGGCTCTTCCTCGTGCCTGTTGCCCCTTCTTGTGCTTGGGGTCAGATTCAGCTCCTGGTCTGTTCCTCTGGATCCAGCATTGTCCAGCTGCCTTCTTCCAGTCCCTTCCTACCACCCAGGTCACGTAAGTGCTCCAGTGGAGCCTGGATATTTTCCCTTCATTTACCAACAGTCAGCTGGCCTAAGTCTCTCTCGGTTTGGCTACCTGCCTGTTAATGTTTATTTTGAGGGTACTGGTCCGCCCCGCCGTGGGTCCTGCCAGTCACCCTTCCTGGGGGTTATCAGGTCCTGTTTTCCGTTTCATTAACCCCTTATTAGTCTTCCAGGTAGGAAGAGTAGTCAGTATCTATCTGTTTTGGGGATTCGCTTTCTGTCCCTGTGGTCATTTCCGTGGAGACTCCCCCTCATTCTCTTTTGTGCGTGCGACTGGGTCGCAATCCCGTCCTTGGCCAGGTGCCGGCAGGTAGGGGTTATTTACGGCTTAGGCCCATTAGCTAGTTATTCCTTTTGAGTCAACCTCTGACGATTGCAAGCTCTTTGTCTCCTCATAGACCTAGCTGCATCGGGGTTGGAGCGGGCGTAACTCGCTCCTTCGGACGCGGCGGCGACAGGTGAAGACTAGCATCTGCAGGGGCTTGCCATCTGTCCGAGGTGCTCAACAGAGAGAGTGTAGGGTTCGCTGTGGCCGTTCTAAACAGCGGTCACGGCCACGGGCTCACACCTGACCTCCCACTCCCGTTTCCTTGGTGCAGTAGCGCACAAATTCCCAGTTAATCATAACACAGCTAACATTCTCTGCCAAACTTACGGTAAGTCTCCCTGTCTTCATCTTAAGTAAGGTCATAGCGTTTATGTATTAATTCATGCACATGGTCATTCATTAGGATGTTTATTGTATTTTTGGTTTTGGGCTGATTTTTGGGCTGATTTTTGTTGTTCTTTTAGTGACACTGTAGTTTAATTTTATTTTTTGAAGTTATTAAAGTACATACTGTAGCTCATTTTAATAACAATTTCTGCCAAATTCATGTCTTCATTTTATTATGGTATAGGTTATCATTGGGAGTTTTAATAGATTGTTATCAATATTTATCGATTTTGTTGTTTAATCGCTTTTTAACTGAACTAAAAACCTAACCTGAACCAAAAAATGTCAGGGTTGTTTTGACCAAAAACAAAACATGATGATGAATTAGAATTAAAATCTGAAACGCGGGGGACGCGCACATCTAGTTTTGCATTTCAGTGTAGCGTAATGTCTCCATGAATCCTGTCCAGTTTGCTCACACAATGCAGCTAGAATTACCTTAGCACAGACTTACTGTACCGTACACAGACCACTGTAGTAATCTCTCTTTAGCTCCCTAACTTCTAAATGCTTTTCATGCATTTATAGAAAACGTAGCAAGACTTCATTTGTGAGGGGATACTGGGGAAATCAGCATTCTCCTGCAGCTCCGGAGAACATTACGGCAGAGAAGGAATTCTCCTTCTCCGCCATCATTTCCCATGGTCATTTCCACAATCAGTTCCTGGTCATGTGTGACCTGTATAGTGCAATGGGTAATTTCTCCACTTCATTGGTGTCAGTGTATGGGGGTGTGGATGCCTGCGGGCTGGAACTGGACAGCAGAATAACATTACTTGCTAGCGAACCTCAAACCAACAGAACTTCAAACAAAAACATTGATTTATTTATTATTTATTTACAGTCTCTTATATAGCGCAGCATATTCCATTGTGCTTAACAATTGGAAACAACAGTGATTAAACAAACTGGGTAGATACAAACCGACATGGATGTAGGAGGGCCCTGCTCGCAAGCTTACAATCTATAGGGATAATAGGAGGGATACATAAGGATACAATTCCATAGCATGGCAGTCCCACCAGATTACAGGACAGTCCTAATGGGATGCAATTAGATATGAATGCTACTGGAGGTTGTGTGGGGGGTTCCTGAATATGATAGGCTGCCTGAAGAGGTGAGTTTTTAGGGAACGCTTGAAAGTTTGGAGGCTAGAGGAGAATCTTAGTGTCCGTGGAAGGGCATTCCCTAGGGTGGGTGCTGCCCGACAAAAATCCTGCAAGTGTAAGTGGGAGCGAGTAATGAGTGTGGATGAGAGACGCAGATCTTGTGCAGAGCGGAGAGGTCGGGTGGGGATATATTTTGAGATAAGTGAAGAGATATAAGTTGGTGTAGTCAGAGTAATGGCTTTGTATGTAAGGAGAAGTGTTTTATATTGAATGTACAATATACGAGGGGACGCGGAATACATGTCCGCTTTGGGCTCGGTGGCTCGCTGCGCTCGCCACACTAAATCAAATCAACTCCACGCCGACGTGGATAGTGGGGGTATGAAAAGGTCGGAGGATGCGTACCGCCGCCCCTCGCAGGCTCGCTGCGCTCGCCACGCGTTGGGTTGGCGTTGATCGTGGCATGGCGTTAACAATGGGGGGGGGGGGGCATTTGACATAGTAATTACCCATCAGGGTGGGTATACAATTAAAAACCAGGTCTGGGGGGGCATTTAACATTGTAATCAGCCATCAGGGTGGCTGTACAATTAAAAATCGGGTCGATTTGGTCACATCGCACCGCATGCGATTTGGTCGCATACGATGCGATCAACCCGATTTTTCCGACGCAATGACATACAATAGAAATCGATGGCGCCATGCTAGGAAACAAGTACCAAAATGCTCAATCCCAGGATTGTCACCGACCATCGAATCATTTTCTCCCCTTCGAAAACAAAAGTCAGCGAACACTGATTTTTGTTTCAGACAAAGATGGCCGAAAAGTGGGCGGGGGCTGACCTCATTTGACATCTGCCGCCCACCCCCAAGAAGGCATCGACCCGCCTGCATTCCCAGGGGAAACGCCAAAAGTTTTCATGGGGGCACCCATAAAACGCTAAGTGTTCCCCCTGCTCCAGCCACCTGTCTGCCCCGCCTGCCCCCTCTGGAATGAGCCGCTCAGCGAGTGTGACGAAGCCGCAGGCTCCCTGTGTTTGCACATGCGCATACACAAACCCCAAAAATCATGGAAGGGGACGAATTCGGGGACTGACTCGGCCCCTTAGTAAATATCAGTTTTCTATCAAATTCAGTCACCTTTCAGCCAATCAAATTTCTTCTATTCAAAAGTGAGCAGACCTTTGCTGAGTGCCCTCATCTAGTCCCTGTTGCTAAGCAACATGTCTTATTCCTCTTAAGGAACTTCATGAATTGCTTTATTTACCTCTACTTACTGTAGCAATAAAGTTTTCACGCCTCTGTTTGAACAATGTGTTCTGTCCCCCTCATATAACATTGCTCCTCTGTATGGATTTTCGCAGTCCCTCTCTGGCCTTTATGTGTAATTACTTTCACCTAAACCTGACTTTTTGAGGAGATGTCCTCTCTTTTATTATTGCCTTTAATGGCTTTATTCTCCCTTTATTGCGTTTTCCCACCTCTCGGTCTGACAATACCATGGCTCCTATTAATTCAGCCCTCGGTTCAGTCCTCGAATGGCCAAATGCGCTGGCCCGGCGGGACCATTCTGTTGCTAGGTTACAGGCTCAGATCCTCATAGAATTTCAATACATTGACAAACCGGAATCTGAAGTTTGAAGAAGACACAAAAGTTTTCTAGAAATCAAACAAAACGCGGTTCTCAATACAATACAGTGATTAAGGATTTCCATACTTGAGCATATAGGGTTTTAATTAAATTGACTGATGTATTAATTAAGCGGACATACTGTAGCATGGAGTTCCTGAAAACCTGGACTGCGGATGCAGGTGGTGAGTGATCAAAGCTAGGGGGTGAAAAAGAGGGGAGAGATAATTAGCTCCTTTAAAATGACAGTTGGAAGCTGATTGGGTAGTACTTTATCTCTCTCTCTGAACTTTGCTAAATATTCTCCTGAGGCTTCTCCTGAGTTTGGGACATAGGTGCCGATTCTGTAGGTGCTCAAGGGCCCGGGCACCCACGGGCCCGAGTCCCGCTGCTGGGCCGCCATATTAACTTGCGAATTTGCGGCTGTAGCACCCACATTGCCGGACCCGCGACCTGGGAAACAGTATGCCGGGAAGTGTACCTGCACTGTGGGGGCATTTATCTACCTGCACTGTGGGGGAAATGTATGTACCTGCACTGTGGGGGCATTTATGTACCTGCACTGTGGGGGCATTTATGTACCTGCACTGTGGGGGCATTTATGTACCTGCACTGTGGGGGCATTTATGTACCTGCACTGTGGGGGCATTTATGTACCTGCACTGTGGGGGCATTTATGTACCTGCACTGTGGGGGCATTTATGTACCTGCACTGTGGGGGCATTTATGTACCTGCACTGTGGGGGCATTTATGTACCTGCACTGTGGGGGAAATGTATGTACTTGCACTGTGGGGGCATTTATGTACCTGCACTGTGGGGGCATTTATGTACCTGCACTGTGGGGGCATTTATGTACCTGCACTGTGGGGGCATTTATGTACCTGCACTGTGGGGGCATTTATGTACCTGCACTGTGGGGGCATTTATGTACCTGCCCTGTGGGGGCATTTATGTACCTGCACTGTGGGGGCATTTATGTACCTGCACTGTGGGGGCATTTATGTACCTGCACTGTGGGGGCATTTATGTACCTGCACTGTAGGGGGAATTTATGTACCTGCACTGTGGGGGCATTTATGTACCTGCACTGTGGGGGCATTTATGTACCTGCACTGTGGGGGCATTTATGTATGTGGAACTCTGTTGCTGTAATTTAAATATTAGAGACAACTGTGCTCCATAAATATAGATTGGTGTTATTTTATGGCCACACCCCTTCCCCATGAAGCCACTCCTGTATATTTTTGGCTTGATCACCCACCAGCAAAAACATAAATCGGTACCTACAGTATGGTTTGGGAACCATTCTAATAAAATCTAGCTTTTCTGGTAGGGCCAGATGTACTAAGCTTGAAAAGTAATACAATGGAGATGGATAAAGTTAAACCTCCCACCTTATGCAATCCCAAAAATTTTGGGGGGGGGGGGGGGGGGGGGCTGCTGGTGGCGGGGCAGCCCGGGGGAAAGGTGCTGGGGGGGGGGGGGGATGCTATATATTTGTTATTGTTTCAGATGCACAGTTACTTATGTTTACTTGCGTTACTACTCAGAATATTAGGATCTTTATTAGGAGGCTCTGTAGAAATGGGAACTGGGCCCCAGAACGCCAAACCCATACCCAGCGTCTATTCCTGCAACCAGAGGGGCTGGCCCTTGCCCACACAGCTGTAAAAATGGGGTTGTGGCCTCGCGGTAGCAATGCAAGTATAGGCCACACCCCTTTC
The DNA here is from genome assembly GCF_055691185.1 of Crinia signifera. NCBI lineage: Eukaryota > Metazoa > Chordata > Amphibia > Anura > Myobatrachidae > Crinia > Crinia signifera. The sequence continues at coordinate 314,982,668 of NC_139221.1, forward strand.
CGTTAGGCCACACCCCCAACATGTTGGTGCACTGCCCCTATTCACATCACTCAACAGTTGGGAGGTATGCAGACCGGACTCTATTCCGGAGCTTGTAATGTCCGGTTACGGGGGTGTCCAGTCTGGGGGGTTCCTGTGATTGCTTTCACTGGGGTCAGATCACAGCCTCCTTGTATGGTCCAGACCATTCCAGTTTTTATTACACCCTCGTACCCGGCTTTATTCTCTCCCTCCTCCTCTCCCTGGTGACAGGTGTCACAGCAGCCCCACCGGACTGGACACCCCTGGCAATGCAACCCCCAGACACTACAAGCTCCAGAATGACAGATATTGATGAATGGAGACTGTCCGGCCCGGTGTTCTGGGGTGTTGTCCGGTTCTGTTTTTTACCCATACCCCTTTATTAGTGTACAAATGAAGTGCATGTGCTAGAGCTCCCCATTCACGGCAATGGACGGGTCATCTCGGTGCACCGGCACTACAGATGTATGTGGCTCCATCTGTACAACTGTTGCATGTTTGAAAAAGACCTTTAGAAAATAAACATAAGTGACTCACTGATGCCAAAATATAGTTCTTAATTATTTATTCTGGCACACACCAAAAAAAAAAAAAAATCTACTAACAAACATTACTAGGCCTAAAGTTGTTAGTAAGATAAAATTATTGAAAACAGCCATTGTGTGCGATAGCGTCATTAATTGATTGTCTACTGCCATCATGTGTGACATTTTGGGAATGACAGCTTCGAGACTACATACAGGTAAAATTACTCAGAAGCCTGTTTCAAGGGGGGGGGATACAGTAGCTCCTGATTGGCTAACATTCTCCTTACATTCATTATATGGTTCGGGATCTTCGGGGGAAAATGACAGCAATTCGAAGTTGTGAATTATTATTATTATTATTATTATTATTAATAAATATATATATATAAATACAGATAATTCTTGTAACAATTGAAATGTGCATGCTTGTCTTTCTTCAGCACTCACAGTACAAGAGCCTCTGGAAACAGAATCAGACAGTGACTTGTCTGCACAGATGTGAAGCTTAGCCATTATGAAGATAATAAGATTCCTCTCTCTAGGCACTGGCAGAGCTGCTGCAGCAGGAGAGAGTACCCGCTATTCGCTGGTCTTTGAAAAGGGGGTGGGGCCAAATGACAGAGGGGTGGGGCTTAAAAACTGGACCACTTTGGCAAGAGGTTTTTTTTTATTTGTCAGTCAGGCTGGAGGCCGCTGCTGGCACCGTCCCTGACATGGCGCCTCTCTCTCAAATTTGGAGGGGCTGGCTGGCCCCATCCCGACCGACGCACCTAGTGCCAGTACATATCGGTGCCAGTACATATCGGGGTGTTCAGTGACCCTACAAAAGAGACACACACACAGACCTCTGCTGACGCACAGCTCTCCAGCAGCCTCTGTTAACCGGGACTTCACTTGGCTTCCTGCTTGTATAGTGTCCGGGATCTATGGAGAGACTAATACCCCGTTCTCACTGCAGCCAAATTCCCGGGTCTAGCATGTCGACCCGGGAATTTGCCTTTTAACACAGGATTTTTGGCAGTGTGAACAGGTCGCATACCCGGATCTCATACACAGGTAAAACCCTTTTTTTTACCCGTGTCTGAGATCCGAGTATGCAGACATGGGTTGACCCGTTCACACTGCCGAAAAACCTGCGTTAAAAGGCAAACTCCTGGGTAGAACTTCTTCACCCGGGAATTTGCCTTGCAATGAGAACGGGGGTCCAGCGCGGCAGTCCCTGGCATTTCAATGCCGGGGAAAAGCTGTGTATTTCTCACTCGCAGTGAGAACACGGCATGAGAGACAGCCAGTTACTACTGCCGGTTCCCGCACCTGTATGCCGCAGCAGCATAGTTGCCAAGTCAACTTGAAACAAGCAGATTTGGGCTTGTTTTTTTTTCGTGAGTTGCTTATTTTTTTGATGGTTGCTTGTTGCTTGTTTTTGGGCTTATAATTTTTTTTAGTAGCTTGTTTTGGGCTTGTTTTATTTTGGGTTTGGTGTTGTTTTTCTCTGTAATTCAGTTGTTCAGCACAAAGATAAGGGACAAACACAGGGTTTATAGAAATGGTAATGACTCCCATTATCTATGTTGCTGCTTGTGTGTATTCAGTAGAGCTAATCTGATACAATGATGCTTGTAGTGAGATTGTTCTATCTTTTCTTAAGATGTCCACATGGTACAATTTAACGGGGGCGATGTGCGCTCCTGCGCACATTGCACAGCACGAAAAGTATGTGCTCACTAGATTGCATTGCATCGCATTCAAAACGCATGCGATCTAGTACAAAACGTACATCGCCTGTCGCACCGTGTATGGTAAATATTTCTCAGAGCGTACAAAGGACAATGTTCACTTGAGATTTTTCTTTAGAGGAAAAATGAAAGTAAAATATCTCATATTGGGGCAGTTGTATGAAGGCGCGCTATGGGGAAGAAGGGGGAATCAGTGCATGTTATGTGCACTTATACCGCTTCTCCCCCATGTAAGAAGGAGCTGGTGTGCACAGGCCGATATGCAAGGTAAATGTATGAACGGTCCGCAGAGCTGACTGTTCCGCCCCTAGCTGCTATCCGCTTCAACAGCTGCAGGGTGACGAAGCCCTATACACAAATCAGCGACATCACTGTCCCTGCTGCTGGCTTCGGGCTGCGCTGGGGATCTCACGTGAGTAGCGAGATCTCGCGCATGCCTAGTACAGCTGGCCATGGGGAAGGAGACAGCGCGTCAGTGTTAACTGATGCGCTGTCTCCTCAAGGGGACATCGCCAGAGGGGGGAGTTTGTGCTCGCCCGCTTCGGCAGACAAGATGTTAATACATCTTGTCGATGTCCCTTCCTGCTTGGCCTCATTAACCCCTTCCCGACGAGGCCTTTTTTGTTATTTTTTTTTTTTTTCCTCCTCGCGTTCAAATAAGCGTAACTTTTTTAATTTTCCGGCTATATAGACACATGAGGGCTTTTTTTTTGCGGGACAAGTTGTACTTTTTAATGGTATCATTTACTATACCGTATAATATTCTGGGGAATCAGGAAATAATTCAATGTGGGGTAAAAAAGAAAAAAAACGCAATTCCACAATTTTGCGCTGGTTACGGTTTTTTTGGAGTTCATAGTTCGTTTAAAATGATGGGTTATCTTTATTCTATGGGTCGTTACGATTCCGGTGATACCAAACTTATATAGTTTTCGTTATGTTTTACCACTAAAAAAAAAAATAGAAAATTTTACGTTTTTTCTAATTTGCGTCGCGTCGCCATGTTCTGCGGCTTATAACTTTTTTATTTTTCCACCTACGGACCTGGGTGAGGGCTCATTTTTTGCGGGCTGAAGTGTACTTTTTTATTAATACCATTATGGGATATGGGCGACTTTCTGATCTCTTTTAGTTATTTTTTTTTGGGTAGGCGATGCGACCAAAAAACGTAGTTTTGGCGTTGGGAATTATTTTCCGTTTACGCCTTTAACCGTGCGGGATAACTAATGTTATATTTATATAGATCGGACTTTTAGGAACGCGGCGATACCAAATATGTTTATTTTTTTTATTTTTTATTTATTTTTATTTGTGAAATGGGGAAAGGGGGGTGATTTGAACTTTTAATATTTTTTTTTTTTTTTGTAACTTTTTTTTTTTTTTTTGTACCTTTACTACAAGGCCCCCTAGTGTACTTGACCACTAGGGGGCGCGATCGCCTGTACTAGGTTCAGCCATAGAGCTCTATGGCTGAACATAGTGATTTTCAGCACTTTCTATTACATCCTGCCTCAGGCAGGATGTAATAGGAATGCTGACACGGCCAGCACAGGGGTCTACATTAGACCCCTGGCTACCATGGCAACCGATCGGCACCCTCCGATCTCGCCGCGGGGGGCCCCGATCGGCGCCGGAGGGGGGCGCCCCCCCTCCGATCAGCTATTTAAGCACTGCGGGCGCTTTGCCCGCGGTGCTTAAAGGGTTAAACGACCACGAGCGGCGAACTCGCCGCTCGTGGCCGTGAGAGCAGGTACCTGGCTGTAATATACAGCCATTACCTGCTCTCTTTCAAGCCAGCTCACTCCGTGAGCTGGCTTGATTCCCCCGCAACCGACATATGACGTAAATGTACGTCATATGTCGGGAAGGGGTTAATGAGGCCAAGCAGGAAGTATTATAGTATTCTTTAAAAGCCAGCTTTGTGCTGATAAATTATAATTGTAAAGAAATTACATGTAGATTGTATAAATAATACGTCAAATATCTATCTATAATCAACTGTATGTTGGGCTTGTTTTTGGGCTTTTTAGGATTATGTTGGGCTTGTTTTGGGCTTGTTTTTTGGTCATCAGTTGCTTGTTTTACGTTTCAGAGTTGGCAACACTGCGCAGCAGCCTCCCTGCTCCCACACCTACTTATGCGTGAGTTACGCTGCACACTTTCTTATTGAGCTCCTGCCCAATCTCTATGGATAGTCGGCACTCCCTGCAGACCGCGTCGGCAATGGCTCCCCCAAGCCGCTGCGGGGTCTGCTGCCCCATTGTTACTCCACTACATCAGTGGCAATGCCAACAACTTTTTGATTGAAAAAGCAGGTCTTTATTGTACATAAAGAATGCAAAAAACAGACGATAACAAATATCACACATATACCGTGTCGCAGCACAGCCAAAACACAGTACACATGCATACAGTATAGTACATATTATAAAATACAGTACAAGATAAACTCACACTATAGACTATACTATGCACTATGCATTCTAACGGTAACATTTATACAACAGTATACAAGACTATGGGTGTGGAGGGTAGGGGGTGAGGGAGGAGGAATCACATGCCCGAAGCTTTATTGACCAGACAGACACATATAAGGGGAGGGCAATAAATAGAAATACATCAACAAAACAACAGACATTGTGAAGTGAGGGGGATGGGGCCACGATCCCAAAGTCTTATAAAGCAGTCCAAACAAGGGGAAAGGACCAGAAGAAAAGGGGTTTTAGTCCTCATCTTCCTCAGGGCTATCCCGAATGGAATAGTCTCTGAGCAGGCTGTGAACCAGCCTGCGGCAGTCCTGAACGGACATTCTCTCCCTCCGCAATATGAGACGATTCCTGGCAAACCACAAAGCGTCCTTAACACAGTTTATAAGGCGCCAGGCTTCCTGGGTCGCCCCATACGTGTGGGTGCCTGGGAATAGTCCATACAATACCGAAAGGTATGAAAGACAGTTCCTGGGCACGGAGTCCTTGAATTCAGTCTCTAGGGCATCCAACAACAACTGTGCGTAGGTGCAGTCCCAGAAGATGTGCATGGAGGTTTCTTCATGCACAAAGCACCAGGGACAATGTCTATACCTACACAAGTTTCGGGAGTGCATGAATGACCGGTGAGGCAAGCCGCCCTGAATGGCCATCCATGACATGTCTTTGTGTCTATTTGTGAGCCTTTTGGAGGCCACATACTCCCAGACAAACTTGGCAGTTGCTGAAGGGAGCCCTGAAATCGGTTCCATGACGTCTTTGGCTCTGATGAGCTTGTGGACCGTTTTAGGTTTCCACAAGTCGGGTTTCAATCCCTCCAGTTGGTGCTCCCTCACAAACTTGGACACATCCAGGTAGAACCATGGAGTAGTCCAGTTGTAAGGGATGGAGCTGTCCCACTTGTCCCATTTAAGGGTCCTCCACATTGGTAGGAGGAAGAAGCGGGACATGGAGTTCCCCGCAGAGCCGGCGCAATTGTCAATCAAAGTTCTGCGGATACAGTTACATGCAAAGAAGGCTCTCAGCATAGTTGGAATGTCTGGAATGCCTTTGCCACCTTTGAGGGGATCCTTGTACATAACAATCCGCTTGACTCTGTCCATTTTGGAGCCCCAGATGAAGTGGAAAACAGCCCGTGTGATGGCCTTGCAGATCGTGGCCAGAGGTGGCCAGGCTTGGGCAGTATACTGAAGAACAGGAAGAATCTCATTCCTCAGCACAAGTGTTTTCCCTTCGATGGTAAGGTCTCTGAGACTCCACAATCCAAGTTTTTGACGCATTGTCGCAAGTCTTTCATCCCAGCACTTCAGGGCCGCTCCATCTCCTCCGAACCAGACACCAAGGATCTTGATGAGGTCTGGCTTTACCGTGAATGGAAATGGAGTGGAGGACGACAGGTGCCACTTTCCGAAGAGCATAGCCTCTGACTTCCCAAGGTTGACCCTTGCTCCCGAAGCACGGCCGAAGTCCTCGCAGGTCTGGACGAGAGCCGTCACCGATCTCTGGTCTGCGCAGAACACAGTGACGTCATCCATGTACAGCGAACACTTGGCCTCTGGGTGGTCTGGACCCGGTGCGGTGATCCCTCTGATCTCTTGATTTTGCCTGATGGATACAGCGAAGAGCTCTATAACACAAACAAAAAGAAGAGGTGAAAGAGGGCAGCCTTGTCTGACCCCAGACATAACAGAGAAGGGGTCAGTCTTCCAGCCGTTCACCAACACCGAGCTGTAAATGTCAAGGTACATCAGGTTAACATAAGAACAGAATAGCTCACCAAGACCAAATTTACGCAGTACCTTGCCCATCAGCTCATGGGAGACACGGTCAAAGGCCTTTTCCTGATCAAGACTGATCAGGGCTGTGCACACATTACGGTCTTTCACGTAATGGACAGTGTCTCTGAGGAGGGCAAGGCTGTCTGCGATTCTGCGGCCGGGAATGGCGCAGGTTTGGTCCGGATGAACGATCTGCCCAATGACAGCCTTCAGCCGGTTGGCCAGTACCTTGGCGAGGATTTTGTAGTCCACGTTCAGAAGAGAGATGGGACGCCAATTTTTCAGGTCACATCTCTCCCCCTTACGCTTATACAAGATCGTGATCATTCCTTCCCTCAGCGAAGGAGGCATTTTGCCCTCCACCACCATCTCCTCGTACAGCTCGAGCAGGTCCGGGCCAATGAGATCCCACAGCGCAACATAGAGCTCTGCTGGGAGACCATCACTGCCCGGGGTCCTGCCCTGCCTAAAGGATTTAGCGGCAGAGAGCACCTCCTCCAACGCCAGGGGAGCGTCCATGGCTGATTTACCTGCAGGATCAATAGTGTTAGTGATACCTGACAGGAACTTATCCGCCTCATCTGTGTCTGTAGTCTTAGGGGAGTAGAGGTCGCTGTAGTAGTCGCGAACAACCTTCATCACGCCCTCCTTCCCCTGTCTGGGGATGCCATTCTCATCACGCAGTTCTATCAGGGGCGTATGGCCAGAGTGGAGTTTCCTGAAAAAGAAAGAAGAACACGTCTCACCCTTCTCCAGATTCTCCACCTTGGAACGGAAGACGATGCGTCTGGACTCCTCCTCAAAGTGCCTTTTCAGGCTCTTTTTGGTCTCGTCCAGGTCGTCCTTCACGTCCCAGCCGCACCGCTGGAGGTCCACCAGGGACTGGAGCTCACGCTGCAGTTTTCTGAGGTTCCTCTTACGGTCGCATGCCTGGATACGCCCTTTAGCCTGAAAGAAACTGCGGATGTTAGATTTGGCATATTCCCACCAATCAGACATACAGTCAAAATAACATTTGTCATTCTTCCATGTGATGTAGGCATCCTTAAGCTCAGCCAGTACTTCCTCCTTTTCCAGTAAGGCACAGTTCAACTTCCAGGAGCCTGGGCCAGATGGAAAACCATGGCCCAGAATTCCTTGGAAGTGAATGGCCCTGTGGTCAGAGAAGAAGCAGGGAACCATAGAATGCCTAACCTGCTGCACTGCCCGGGATGTGAACACAAAGTCAATGCGGGAACGCACGGAGCCATCGGGGCGGCTCCACGTGAAATTCACGGAGCCAGCCCCCATGGAGCCCACAGCGTCCCGCAGTGATGCTTCGGCCACCATTTCCCTGAGCAGGTTGGACGTGATGTCCAGCTTCGCAGAGTTGCAGGTGCTTCGACCATCCCCTTCAATCGGGCAGTTGAAGTCCCCGGCCATCACTACAGCCCTGGTGGTGGCGAGCTGGGTCCGCAGGGTCTGGAATAATTCCAAACGCTCATTCTTGATAGGTGAAGCGTACACGCAGATAAGCCTGATAGGCTCACCTGCCCAGGAGCCGTCTACGACAATGAGTCTGCCGCAGACAAGCTCCTGAACAGAATCTAGCGTGAAGAGGCTCCCCCTGATCAGAATGGCTACCCCTGCAGACTTACACTCACCTCCACCGGACCAGTAGGATGGACCATGGGACCACTGCCGGGCCAGATGCCTATAGGACCTGGAGAAAGGGAGAGAGCATTCCTGCAACATATACACATCACATTTCTGAATGTCAAGGAAGGAAAAAATAGATTGACGTCTGTTCTTATCCTTAATGCTCCTTACATTAATGGTAAAAAGATTAAAAGCTACCATTTGTTAAGAGAAAAAGGCAGGGTCATTGTACGTTTACATTACCACTCCCATCGGGAGGCGTTTCATCAGGATCTGCAGCCGGGTCTCCCTGTTGGGGTGTCTGGATGCAGTCAAGTATTTCATCGATCTCACACAGGCTGTTGAGCTCAGGTACTCCGCTCTCCTCCAAGACCTCTACATAGGCCTCCATCTCCTCCTCGAGGGTGAGGGAGCCCTGGACTGGCTCGACCGATTCCACTGCTGCTTTCTTGGAAGATTCTGGGTCGGCAGCTGGGCTGTCCAACTCCTTCCTCTTCCTTCTTGGCTGTACATTTCCTGCAGGGGCAAGGGGTGGAAACTCTTCCTCGGAGAGGAGAGGGACAGGGGGAGGGGTAGGGGGGGTGGTGGGAGGAAGGGTGGGTTGGATCACAAGTCGGGAGGGTGAGGGAGGGGGGGTGGTGCGAACAGCCGGGGTGGGGGTTGCTGTCGCAGAGGGAGGGAGGGGAGGAGGTTTAGGAATGGTGGGGGGAGGGGAAGGTTTCTTACCGCCTTGTTTCTGCTGGATCTGCTTCTTCTGTGCAGGCTTGGGTGGTACCTTGACAGGGGCGACCACACCCGATACTGCTGCGGCGTAGGATCTCACTCTGTCGGGACAGTCCCGGTAGACGTGTTCCGTGTTGCCGCAATGCCAACAACTGATAACAGTGACCGTATCTGTAATGACACTCTGCAGTATGGTGTCGAAAGTGCTTTCTGGCACTCAAAAAGTTAAGGCCCATACACACTAGGAGATTTTAATTTCAAAAGCCAAAATCTCCGAAAGATATATCTGAGACTGTCACCAAGTTAGTGCGTGCACACTGAGCTATTTTTTCAAAGAGCAATAGTTATTCAGGAGGCGAAAGACTTTGCTGAAAATCTTTTCTATAAAAAGCTATTTACATAATGGGCGGGCTTTACATAATGGATGAGTTTGATTCCCAAGGGTTGGAGCAGCGGCCATTTTATTCAGTACATTTCTGTTCTTGGGGTCTGGTTCAGATCATGAATGCTGGGCTGCATATATTCGGAGCCCAGCAATCAGGTAAATGCCATGCTACCCCACCCGGGTGAAATCCCGCCCATCTGAACGGCTGCGATTTTATTTGCAGCTGTGCATATACTGTAGGTAGAAATCATTCAGCATCGAACAATTTTCCTCCTGATCGCACAGGGAAGAAATGTAAATGTTATTGGCACCACTGGCCACCAATGTATAGGAATAAGCCGGCCAAATATACATTACTTGTTTTTATATATGGGCAGCACTGATGGTGTAATGGTTAGCATTACTGCCTCACAGCACTGAGGTCATGGGTTCTATTCCCACCATGGCTCTAACTGTGCGGAGTTTGTATATTCTCCCCGTGCTTGCGTGGGTTTCCTCCGGGTACTCCGGTTTTCTCCCACAATCCAAAAATATACTGGTAGGTTAATTGACTCCCAACAAAAATTAACCCTAGAATGTCTGTGTGTGCGTGTACATGTGGTAGGGAATATAGATTGTAAGCTCCACTGGGGCAGGGACTGATGTGAATGTTCCAATATTCTGTAAAGCGCTGCGGAATATGTGTGCGCTATATGAGAAACTGTTAAAAAATAGTAAATAAATATATACATTGGTGGGCAGTGTTGGCAGTGATTCCAATGTATCTGTTATCCGCCATAACATAATATACATTGGTGGGCAGTGGGCAGTGGTGGTGGTAACGTATACATTGCTGGCCTGCACCAGTATATACATATATGTATACGTTACCGCCTATTATTAGAATACATTGGTGGGCAGCGATGCTTGAATAAATATACTTTGGTGGCAGTGGCCTGTGCCAGCAATGTATATACTGGGGTCAGTCAGTTAATTAATTAATTAATGGCAGTGGCTACACACTTTGACTGCCCACGGGTGGGCAAGAGGGCAGGACGTACGGACAGGTTAACCGGTGTGTGCAGCCTCTTCTTCTCCCTGCTCGTGCAGTGTCACAAAATGGAGCAGGGGGAGGTCAGCCAGGCTGTCTCATACTTGCCAACTTTGAAATTTGACTCAAAGACCCGCCCCCAACCCATGCAAACACTGCGATTCGCGGGTCTGCTAGTAGGGGGCTAGGCTAAAATGATGCAAAATGGTGCGATTTGCATCATTTTAGTCCCACCCCCTCCCACGGACCCGCGAATTTCTGCATTTATTTCCAGCGGCTCCAGGGGGAGCAGGGCTTGCCCACCTTTCCGGGGGGCCGGGAGGGGGTCCCGATTTTCGGGAGCCTCCCGGCCATTCCGGGAGGGAAGGCAAGCATGGGCTGTCTCGTGCCTGGCATTATGTACACTGCAGGTTGGAAGGGCAGGGGAGCAGGCGGACCAGGTGGGGCGGTCAGCCGGGCTGAAAGTGTAAAATCTTTCAGCCCGGCAGCCGTGCGTACACACTGAGCGATGATGGCTGGGAAACCAGCCAATAATGCTGGACATGCTGGTAAAACCAGCCTACGGGGGACCTCTTTAGCGATGATGCGGGAGCACGCATCATCACTAATCTGCCATCGGTGGCGCATACACACTAGGCGATTTTTAGCTGAAAGTCACCGAAAACAGCCTATAACAAGCTGCAGTTATTCCTTTAAAATGGTTCACACAACAAATCTATTTAACAAAAATGTAATCTCCTCGTAGCTGAACCTTCTCTTCAAATATCTATATATACTAGCAAAATGATTATATTAAGGGCAGGAAATAAAGATAGCAAATTCCTTCTCCCTGGAACACACAGTAGTCAGCCGTGTGAAAGGGTAGGAGTTTCTGTTTGATACTTAAATCGTACAGGACCCAGATAGGAAGTCCCATTTCTTTCTCTGGAAACAATGATTCTAGGGCAGGGCTAAGGCTAATATTAACTTGTTTGCTTCGGTTAAACAGTATTGATTTCCTGTCATGTCCTACAACATTACTAGTGCTGTGGGATCTACAGACAGGTAGGCTAAAGGTGGAAGAGATAGGATCATTATTCACATTGTATTCTCTGTGTGAGGTTATCGCTGGAACCACAGCACAGAGAATATTGTTAGTAATATTGTTAGTAATATGCCGTACTAAGGCATACCTCCCAACTGTCACGATTACAGCGGGACAGTCCCGATTTTCGGGTCCTGTCCCGCTGTCCCACCCGCGTCAGGCATTGTCTCGCTGCGGGGGGTGGCAGTTGGGAGACCCCCCAATCTAATAGAATAGACGCTGTGCGCATGCGCACAGCGTCTATTCTCGTATGAAAATGAGGTCACGGCTAATTAGCATAAGCCATGCCCTCATTTGCATACGCCCCACCCCCTTTCCGGACACTCGCGCGGCTATTTCATCAGCACAGAAGTTGGGAGGTATGCTAAGGGGGTGCGGGTGGCGGGTTTCTAAAATACAGCACAGTTCTGTAAAAGGGGAATACACATAGGGTGACGTGCAATACATACAGGGCCGGTGCAAGGCACTGGAGCGCCGCAGGCGGGGGGGGAGGGTGTGTGTCCCGGCGCTTACCCGCTCCATGTGTGTGTGTGTGTGTGGGGGGGGGGGTGATGCGGCCGTGGGGGGGGGGTGTGTGATGCGGCCATCGCTCACCGCATCGCTCTGGGGGTGAGGGGGGGGGAACCTCCTGCTCCTTTTTTTCGCCCTCCAGTGGCCCTGAATACATACCTCACAACTGTCCTGCTTTCTGAGGTAAAGTCGCGTTTTTGGGGACATTCCCGCGTCCAGCCCAGGGCCGGCAGTGTCCCACGGCGGGGGGGAGGGTCCTTTGTCAGCGGTTTAGCAGCGGTGCATAGACGGGGGTGGGGGCATGGCTAGAAGCCCACATGCCATGCACCCTCAGTGGCAAAAAGAGGACGTGGCCTTGCGGAATGACGCGATTGAAGGCCGTGCCATATTCCCGAAGGCCACACCCCCAAATTATGGGCTCACGCCAAAGGTGCGTGCATATGTCCGTCTTTCACTGTTGAGAAAGTTGGGAGCTTGTTGTAATAGGATGAGATTTTCTAACTTTTTAGATATTTGGTCAAAAAATGTCCGAATTCACCTGTTTTGTCCAAATTACACGTCATAGGGTTCACACCTTTTGCCAGGGATTTTGCACACTTTGGCCTGTCGGATAATTTGCATACTTCAAATCGCATCCAGATGTTTTCTCATTATAAAGCAGGCATGCCCAAAGTCAGGCCCGGGGGCCAATTGCGGCCCGTGCTGTCATTTCAAGCGGCCCGCAGCCTCAAGCTGGAAGCGGGCAGAGCATCAGATGTGGGAAGCACAGTACAGGACACTAAAGGTAGGGCCCCGGCGAATGCGCCTTTACCTTGCTGTCTGCTGCAGTGAGGAGGTGCCAGCCGCCACAATCAGATGTGTTTGGCGTCCTACCCCTGCTGCTGCAATCGTATATCACCCTACTCCACAATCACAGTGACAGCAGTGTTTGGGGAGGGGGGCAGCAAGGGGGAAGCTTGCTCCCGTAACATGCAGAGCGGAGGAGGGTGGCAGCAGGAGCCCAAGCATCTCCTGTTCTTGCAGTGCCTGCTTTGCCTCTCCTTCCTCAGGCTCACACAAGGGGTTGGGAAACATACAGAGAAGGGAGGGGGCAGAGTGGGGAACATACAGCGAAGGGGGGTCAGGCTGGGGGACATACAGTGAATGGAGGCAGTGATGGCAATTCAGAGAAGGGGGAGCAGGGGCAGGCTGGGGGACATACAGTGAATTGAGGCAGAGTGGGGTACATAGTGAATGGGGGTCATACAGTGAATGGGAGTCATACAGTGAAGGAGGGTCAGGCTTGGGGACATACAATGAATGGAGGCACTGATGGACGTTAAGAGAAGGGGGGCAGGCTGTGGGACAGATTGAATGGGTGCAGAGTGGGGAACATACAGTGAATGGGGGACATACAGTGAAGGAGGGGCAGGCTGGGGGACATACAGTGAATGGGGCAGGCTGGGGGAAATACAGTGAAGGGGCAGGCTGATGTGATTAATGATTAAAAAAATGTCAGGCCGAATGGTCGGCCCCCCATATTTTCACCTCACCAAATCTGGCCCTCGTCGCAAAAAGTTTGGACACCCCTGTTATAAAGTAAACAATTAGTTTGCAAATGCAATAGGATGCAATTTGTGGTAAACGTTACCAAAATTCGCAAACACAATGCACCAGGTTCAGACTGGCAAATTTGACAGAACCATGCCCAGCAGCCGCTTGTCAGTAGTGAATGAACGCAGTGGCAGAGATCACAGCACTGGACCATGTATGTACAGTATGTGTGAATGATATTATCTCTTATATATTTAGCCAGATCTGTCACTCAACCCCTGTGGAGAACGTTCCTGTGTAGAACAGTTTCACTTTCATGTGTCTGACGTTCCACCCCCTTGACATCACCTCCCCCCGCCCAGCCAGGGCTACAGTACACGCCCACCATCCACCATTACTCCACAGCCACCATCCACCATTACTCCTGCACATCCCTACCCTCTGCCAGGACCCCCGCGACCCCCCCCTCCCGCGATTCGCGGGACCCCCCGCGACCCCCCCCTCCCGCGATTTGCGGGGCCCCCCCGCGACCCCCCCTCCCGCGATTCGCGGGACCCCCCGCGACCCCCCCTCCCGCGAATCGCGGGACCCCAGCGCCCCCCCTCCCGCGAATCGCGGGACCCCCCTCCCGCGATTCGCGGGACCCCCGCGACCCCCCCTCCCGCGATTTGCGGGACCCCCGCGACCCCCCCTCCCACGATTTGCGGAACCCCCGTGACCCCCCCTCCCGCGATTCGCGGGACCCCCGCGACCCCCCTTCCCACGATTTGCGGAACCCCCGTGACCCCCCTCCCGCGATTCGCGGGACCCCCCGCGACCCCCCCTCCCGCGAATCGCGGGACCCCAGCGCCCCCCCCCTCCTGCGAATCGCGGGACCCCCGCTTTCCACCCTCCCGCGAGTCGCGGGACCCCCGCGACCCCCCCTCCCGTGATTCGCGGGACCCCCGCGAACCCCCCCCCCCCGCGATTCGCGGGACCCCCGCGACCCCCCTCCCCCGATTCGCGGGACCCCCGCGACCACCCCGGTATCCGGACTATTGTTAGACAGCACTTGCATCGACAGCCATTACATCGACACCATTAGTTCGACAGCTCAATAGGTCGACATGGTTATAGGTCGACATACCATTAGGTCGACATGTCATTATGTCGACAGCTCATTAGGTCGACAGCTCATTAGGTCGACAGCTCATTAGGTCGACATGTTTTTAGGTCGACACTGCCATTAGGTCGACAGTGTCTATGTCGACAGTCAAAAGGTCGACATGGGTTTTTTCACTGTTTATCGAGCCGACATGTGCCGACAGGCGGTATTTCATGCCCTACTATCCACTAGGGCGTGGTCGGAGAATAAAATAGTGTGCCCGAAGCATAGCGAGCGGCTGCGGTACACTTCAAACTGTGTCCATGTCGGCTGTGTCGACATTTCGGCCAAAAAAACAGTGAAAAAACCCATGTCGACCTTTTGACTGTCGACATAGACTCTGTCGACCTAATGGCAGTGTCGACCTAAAAACATGTCAACCTAATGAGCTGTCGACCTAAGGAGCTGTCGACATAATGACATGTCGACCTAATGGTATGTCGACCTAAAACCATGTCGACCTATTGAGCTGTCGAACTAATGGTGTCGATGTAATGGATGTCGATGTAAGTGCTGTCTAATATCCGTCCCAGACCCGACCACCCCCTCCCGCGATTCGCTGGACCTCCGCGACCACCCCCTCCCGCGAAATGCGGGACCCCCGCGACCCTCCCGCAAATCGCGGGACCCCAGCGACCCCTCCCTCCCGCGAGCCCCCTCCCGCGATTCGCAGGACCACTGCAACCTCCCCTCCCGCGATTCGCGGGACCCCTGCGACCCCCCTCCCGGCATTAAAAGGGCCCCCCGCAACCCTTCCTCCCGCGATTCACGCCCCCCCCCCTACTGTGATTTGCGACCCCCCTCCCGCAATTCGCGCCGCCCCCTCCCGCGATTCACGGAACCCCCCGTAGCGCCCCCCTCCCGCGATTTGCGGGCCCCCTCGGCACTTCTCGCGATTTGCGACCGCCCCCTAATTCACACATTCGGGGACCCCACCTCCCGCGATTAATGCCCCCCTCACGCAATTCACGGCACCCCCCACACCCCCCTTCCTGCGATTCGCAACCCCCCACGACCCCCCTCCCGCGATTCACGAAACCCCCCGTAGCGCCCCCCTCCCGCGATTTGCGGGCCCCCTCGGCACCTCTCGCGATTTGCGACCGCCCCGTAATTCACACATTCGGGGACCCCCCCTCCCGCGATTCATGCCCCCCTCACGCAATTCACGGCACCCCCCATACCCCCCTTCCTGCGATTCGGAACCCCCCACGACCCCCCCTCCCGCGATTCATGCCCCCTCCCGCGATTCACGGACCCCCGCACCACCCCCCTGCGCCCACCCTCCCTTGATTCACGCCCCCCTCATGCAATTCACGGCAACCCCACACTCCACCCCTCCTGCGATTCGCAGCCTCCTCATGACCCCCCCCCCTCCTGCGATTCATGACCCCTCCCGTGATTCACGGACCCCCGCACAACCCCCCCTTGACTCACGGCACCCCACGCGCCCCTCCCGCAATTCACGGACCTCCGCAACCCCCCTCCCGCAATTCACTAACCCCGACAACCCCCCTCCCGCAATTTGCGGACCCCCCTTCCCACGATTCAAGCCCCCCCGCGCCCCCGCCCACGATTTGCGGACCCCCGCCCCCTCCCGCTAACCGCGGATCCCCACACACCACCCCCCCTCCCGCAATTTGCAGACCCCCCAGACCCCCTTCCGTCAATTCCACCCCCCAGCGGACCACCGCGGCCCCCGCTCCCGCATTTCACGTACCCCCGTGACAATGGGGGATCCTGTACCACCACAAGCAGGTACCGCCCCTAGGTGGGAAATCCGGCCCTGGCTGCCGCACTGCAGGTTTCCCCACTGCCCTCTGCACCAGCGCCACAACTTTTATCAATGTCTTGCCCACATACCACTATTATACAGCCTCCTGCTCTCATGCACGCTAACTCCCTCCCAGTGTGAGGAGACGCTCACCCACTGCCGGGAGCTGCATACTGTCCCCCACCCTCCTCCAGTTCTAGGGATGCCCATCGACCATCAATGATTTTCAAATAATCGATGGTTTATGGCCGATGTTGAATACTTTTGCCATCAATGTGGGAGGACACTGCCCTGCCTCCTGTTCTCCTGCCCCGTAACTTCCGCCAGTGGAGACCCGCTCACCCTGTGTTGCCCACATTCCCCTATCATGCTTTACCGCCCAGCCTCCTGCTCTCATGCACCCTAACTCCCACCCAGTCGGAGGAGACACTGACTCCTGTATTTCTGTGCTGCCACGCTGGACCCTCACCCACTGGCAGAAGCTGCACAGTGTCCACCACCCTCTTTAGTCCCCCGTATGCCCACACACCCCTATCACTACCCAGCTTCCTGCTCTCCTGAACCGTAACTTCCACCACTGGGTAATCGCTGACGCTGTGTTGCCCACATAACCCTATCATGCCTCATATCCCAGCCTCCTGCTCTCATGCACCCTAACTCCCACCCAGTAGGAGGAGACACTGACTCAGGGCCACCGTCCGGTACTCCTGTGCTGCCACGCTGGACCCTCACCCACTGCCAGAAGCTGCAATACAGGGCATCTTTCATACAATTCTAACCATATTTCTCACAATACAAATGTTCACAAATTAAGGGGCGTAGCCCCTTACGCCGGTGTGAAGAGCGCCCGTAGGGTGCGATGAATCACCTAGTAGGTGTATAAAAGGGGTGTTCAATAAACTTTTACATTGTGTGTGTCTCCTTATTTAGACATTCTTTTTACAGGTGAACTACGATACCCAGCGGGCATATTAATTCCCTGCATGCTTGGTCTTGTAGTTCTTTATGTTTCTGTATATTTTTTTACACCCATCAGCCCGGTGTCCACTGCCCTGGGACACCGAGAACAGCACCGGACTTCAGCCCTGGATGAGGGTCCTCCCTTTAATGGGCGGGTTCTGACTCTCCCACAGACCCCGTCCAGGGATGCTCATGCTATGGCGGGGGAACCTTAAATAAAAAGTTTTTTGTCCCCTGTATTTTTGGAACCAGGACCGGTCCAAGAGCCCGATGCTGGTTTCAGAAATGAGGGGGAGCCCGTACGCTTTTTGTCACCCATATTTTTGGAACCAGAACCGACTCAATGACTCTGGGTCTGGTTTGGCTTAAGAAAGGGGAACCCACAATGTTTTTTTGTTTTTATGACCAACAACCGCACACTAACATGTGTAAAAAAAAAACACACGTAAAAAAAGCACATTTCTGTTACCATAATTCGCATGTTTCCGTAACCAAAAATCACCATAAATCGCCTTAAACCCTGCATTCCATTACATTTGCGAACTCTGCAAAAATGTGGCGATTTTTTAAACCAGCGATATGGTGCAATTTCGGAACCTTACAAAAACCGCATCCTATTACATGTCACCCAATGAGACTAAACAATAAGTCCATGTGGTCTTTCCCAGTTTACATTGTCCTTTTACATGACAAAAACCTTACTGAAAATAGGAAACCGTTTGTACTGTATCAGTAATACAATGCCATATGTTGAAAATAAGATTTAACCTGCAACTGTGTGGAATTTGGCAGAGTATCCACATAACTTTCACACAGATTATACAATAAACTTATATAAAACTACAAGGCAAGAATATCAATCGGAGGAAGGCGAAACGGACGTCGGTGGAACATCTTGTAAACTTGCTGTTTCAAAAAATGTTTCAAAAAATGTAGATTTTTCAATAAACAACAAAATTACAGACGTGCCCTCATACATCATTGCTGCAGTCGAGTGAAACAGCCTCTTGCCTTGGGTATGGGTCATAGAGTCAACAAAAAGAAGGTTGACAGTCATTTGGTCGATGGGCCACAGGTCGACATGCCTTGGATCGACATAAGCAATAGGTTGATATGGAAAAGGTCGACATAAAAAGGGTCTATGTGAGTTTTTCATGTGATTGTGATGTGATATAAGTGTACCGTGTCCCCTCACTCCAACATGGTGCCTCAAACTAGTGTCCTAAGGTCCATACACACTGGGCGACTTTGAGCTGAAAGTCACTCAAAACTAGAGATGTGCAGGTTCTGATTTACTCTGATTTACTCTGATTTCAAAGCAGGATCTTATTGGCTATCCCAAATCACATGACAGTTGTTGACAGTTGATAGCCAATAAGGTCCTGCTTTGAAATCAGAGTAAATCAGAACCTGTACATCTCTACTCAAAACAGCATGTTTGAGTGGCTTTCAGCTCAAAGCCGCCCAGTGTGTATGCCTCGGTGATGAGCGGTGAGCGCTGCTGCGCGCTCCTGCATCATCGCAAGGAAAGCCACTCATTTGCTGGTTATACCAGCAGATGAGCGGCTTTGAGGACAGCTTTCCATAGCACTGCACTATGCAAAGCCATCCTCCCCCATCCGTCGGCGCCGGGCAGGGGGAAAGATGCTCAGTGTGTATGCACTGAGTGGCTTTCCCACCTGCGATGAATGCGATCATCTCTGTCCATACACGCTGGGCATAGTCGCCCAGTGTGTATGGACCTTAAGCCAAGGGAAGAAAACAGGGAGTGCTACTGTATCTCTCCTGCACATTCCTGATGCGGTCTACAGAATTTTAGCAGCTTGATACCATAAGTTCTTATCCTATAACTGGATAATATGCAACACGCAGAAAAGGCAAAGTGCTCACACAGCCTGGAGATTTATGGTACGTTCAGCATCTCACATCCAGCTAAAGTCATCTGTGCTGAGTAATCACAGCAGCAAACGCGGATCTTCATGGAGCACTTACACAGGTGCTGTCCTAATTCTACTTCTAAAAACCACAAGAAAGCAAGTTTTAATGTAACTCTGAAAATAGCGCTGTCATAAGATCATTAAGAGATTAGCTGTAGTGCTGAATCAGGAATCCGCTGCTGGAAATTGTGACAAATCTCCCCTCCGCTCAGCGCGCGTCGTATTAAAGCGTAAACATATTCCAGGAACAACCGCTGCTTAGTGTGTGCGGCGATGGAACAAGCAGATTAAATGATGTGAAATAAAGTGCTGTTTGATCTAATTACTTCGCCATATGTTCTCTGACACATCATGGAAACCAGAAGCAAGTGCTTTTCCCTATCACAAAATAAAAACTTATATGGGGACCGTTCTCAAGGAAATGTGACTGCCACCTCGTGGCAGCATCTGATACTACACCAAAGTGGATCTGAAGACGAAAGGAAGAGATTGCACTTTTATTTGTTGCAAATGCAACTTTATTCTAAACTTCGGTCGTAAAGAATGTGCATGTCTAAACTTGGAAGTGTTATGGGCATGTTGTGAAAATGTCAAGGGTTGTCATGGGAGTGCCATGGAAGTGTCCTGGGAGTGTCCTGGAGTGTCCATGGAGTGCTGTGGGAGTGTCCTGGGAGTGTCCTGGAAGCATAGGCGAATCTAGAAATATACTAATGGGTGGTCCCACAATGGGTGTTTATGTCTGCATATAAGGCGTCTAATGCATTATTGTGATGAACCTTTTCTTTCAACTTAAACCTTGATTACCCCTAGCAGTAAATCACACGGACACATGACCTGAAATAACTCACACGGACACGTGACCTGAAATAACGACACGGACAACCACTGCATAAGTTTAAAAGGTCAAGGGTATTTATTGTGGTATGACCCTATTGAAAAGGGATGGCCTGGAGAGCGCTTGGAGACCAGCCAGTCATAAAACGTTAACAATGGCGGCGACTAAAACGCCCCAACTTGTAACCAGGGCGATGAACCGCCCCCATTGAATTCAAAGCCAGCCTGCGCTGTGACTGTCTTGCCGCCCCTCCTAGGGCATGGTGAGGACAGTTCTAAAAGTGTCCTGCGTCCCCCCTCGGGGGCAGGACTCACCAGCCTTCCTGGCAGAGGGTGGCAATACCTCACAGTGACCTCCTGTACTTCAAACTGGACTGCTGATCGAGAGCGCCCTCCCGCCAATTAAGATTAAATTAATGAGAGCCAAATTTGGGTGAAGGCCGAAAGGCCAGGTGGTAGATTAGCACAAGGGAGGGAGGGTGGGAATCCAGACTCAAGAGGAAGATGGATCACCTGACTACCTCTTATATACCTCCACCTAAGCTACCACCCCTTCTACACCTGATTGGCTACCCCATCTACACTGCACCTCTATGGGTAAGTGACACTCTGATTTCTAGCATTTGTCATACCATCCCAAACTGCACAGACTCTTATATTCCCTCATGCCTAGGCAGCCCTCGCTTTCTCTAAGGCGTCTAATGCATTATTGTGATGAACCTTTTCTTTCAACTTAAACCTTGATTACCCTTAGAAGTAAATCACACGGACACATGACCTGAAATAACTCTCACGGACACGTGACCTGAAATAACGACACGGACAACCACTGCATAAGTTTAAAAGGTCAAGGGTATTTATTGTGGTATGACCCTATTGAAAAGGGATGGCCTGGAGAGCGCTTGGAGACCAGCCAGTCATAAAACGTTAACAATGGCGGCGACTAAAACGCCCCAACTTGTAACCAGGGCGATGAACCGCCCCCATTGAATTCAAAGCCAGCCTGCGCTGTGACTGTCTTGCCGCCCCTCCTAGGGCATGGTGAGGACAGTTCTAAAAGTGTCCTGCGTCCCCCCTCGGGGGCAGGACTCACCAGCCTTCCTGGCAGAGGGTGGCAATACCTCACAGTGACCTCCTGTACTTCAAACTGGACTGATGATCGAGAGCGCCCTCCCGCCACAGCTGGGTTCAAAAATTGCCACTTAAAGACAATTACTGTAGAACCCAAGCCCGCCAACCCTATCAATAAGCTAAGGCAACCAGAGTAAAACAACTAATCCCCTATCTGCAACAACTAAACAAGTCCTGAAGGAGAACGGCCATGTCTGATTCTGACAAATGGACACCATCACTTCTGTAGAAGGATGGGGTCTCCAGTGCTAAAGAGGTGTGTCTAACCGCTGTGCCTCCCATGGACGTGGCCACCTTGAAGACCGCAAAGTTAACCTTGCGTCTGATCCTTTCTAAGGACTTAGGGTTCCAGCAGCCTCTCCAGTTGAAACGAGGCACTATGTTGGACCAAACTATCCGCAATCCAGGCCAAAGGCCAACCAGAGTCTTAAAATCAGCCTTGATCCTCAAAATAAGGCCTATGCTGGTTCCCTGGCCTAAGTCGTTACCCCCTAGGTGGACCACCAAAACATCTGGGCGACCCCAACGACGCTCTTTGTCTGACAACAATGGTAAAAGACCATTCCACCGGAGACCCTTGACACCGAACCAATGTACTGCCTTCGCCCCTAGCTCTGCCCGGGCCCTGACAGCTAACTGATGATTGGATGCCCAGAAAATGAATGAATGCCCGACGAACCAGACAGTGGCATGAGTCGTTGAAGGGGGGGGGGGGGGGAGGGCTGAAAAAGAAAACCCTAACCAGTTAGCATTCAACCTTAAACTGTACAATGCACAACGTAGAGTTAGACATATAATGCACAACATAAATTAGTACACTAGAATCCAAGTGAAGGGGAAAACCTTAAAAAACCTCCGGTGGACTTGAGGGGGGGAAGCCAATTGTAATCAGCCCACTATCGGAGGAAAAAGTAAAAAATTCCCTTCACACCCTCGATTCCGTAACGCTGCCGTTACAGAACCGAGTGTAAACATCATTTTTGGATCCAGCGCCAAAGGCGCGTACTAAACCTTATCTAAACGAATATAAGATTTATAAGCGGAGGACTTCCAGCGGCCGAGTTCTTGTATGGCATTCACTGGAAGACCCTCCGCTGCTGCGTTGGTGGCCGCACCAATACAGAACGAATGCGTCCCGCAATCGGTGACCTCCAAACCCTACGCAGCCACACAACGCTTAAACACAGCAGTGCACAGTAAGCGCGTCACGGCCATGTATCAGCATGTGCGAGGAACTGGGCCGGAGCGGCAGGCCTCAAATGCAGATATGCGGTGGCCAGCCGCACGGTGCAGATCCCCTTTCCAGCTGGGACTTAAGGGATACCCAGCGACCTCTGCCCAACTGATCGGTCTCAGACCGGCGGAGCACACAAAGGACGACCCGTCCTGGAAGACCATGTCTTCGAACCGCACCTAAATCAGTGGCATTCTTGATGGCCGCAACCGGCTCGCTGACCCTAAAGTCCCTAAAGAACTCAAAAGAGAACGCCACCCGAAAGAGTGACGTCTCTTCTGTGCTCTCCGCTACACTCTGAACACAGGCTACAATTTCCACCGCGTCTACAGCTCGATGGACTTGCGGGAAACCGCTGTCATAGTCTGCACTCTCGCCCACCAATCAAAGCCCTTGCTAGCGCAAAGGCTTTGGTGGGGTCCCGTTCTCCGCGTAATTTAGCACGGAATATATCTCGGCTAATGCCGCAGCCATGGCAGATGGACAGGCCCGCGCCAGCGATGGGAAAGAACTCTAATAGCAGCAAATTGGCCGTGAATCCCCTCCCAATCCATGATTGAGGCCATGGGGGTGCGTGCCATTCGCCCTGGAAAAAATGCCCCGAAATGAGTATTAATGATGGCCATTGTTGCCTTTGCCATCGATGTTGTTACATATCAGTGGTGATGTTGTTACATATCAGGCATAGCACCTGCCCTTGGCGGCGGGTTTGGACCCCTTTTTCCCCCCCAAGAAATGGCTTCTTTTGAGTTGACTCTGTTCCTGAGTGGCCCTTCCCGATGACCTACAACCAAATTTTGACATGCTTGAGGCCCATGGGCATTACGCGGGTGCCGTCGTGTGTCAGACGAAACTTGTCGTCATAGTCCCTCCACGCCGTGCCCTTGTAAGCCATGAATGTCTCGTTAACCAAGTAAATGTACCTGAGAACATTGTTATGTCCCTCAGGCCTGGTGTCGAGGTAGCAGGACCCAAATATAAGGATACCCTTGAGCCAGTTGTGAAAGCTCCTGTAAGGGTTTTCCCCTGCCCCAGCAGCTTTCTTGGCCTTTTCCTGCTCCTCTTTCATTTCGGTCGACAATACAAAGACGTCCACGAATTTCCCCTTGGCTATCTTCCCTTTTATGCCCTTGCGCAAGCCGCGGGATACCGCTGTGTTGCTGCAATGGACCATGTCAGTGGAGGGCTGTGTCTTCTCAGTGGGTTTAACTTTAGGGGCTTGCTTACTACCGCCTACCTTTTTTGCCACTGCACGCGCAACTAACCGGGCAAGTTTACGGGGGCGCCTACCGGTATCTGACCCATCACTGCTACCAGATGACTGGCCAGACGTGGAACAAGCAGAATCAACATCAACATCATGCTCACCATCGCCCGGGAAGTCCAAGAGACCCAGCAGCCTGAGATGTTCCTGCCGCTGCCACTGGGGGGCCCGATGTTGATTCAGCTGTGGAAGTCGGCGTCGTGTAGGCTGTTCGCCCCTCCTGTTCTGATTCATGGTTGCCATCTCTGGAGGGACGTGACGCCTCTGGTACCGATAGCATCGCCCGGAATGCCATCCGTGTCCACAGACCCGGCCTCCTGAGATGTTCCCGCAGCTGCTGGGAGGACGCCCGACACGTTGTCTGCTGATTGAAGCCGATGACGCGGGTGCACTTTGGCCCCGTGGCCTCACCTCAACGTCAGTGTTGCTGGACAGCTGCTCCATCTCCGTGTCATAGAAACCTCGGGAAGAGTAACAAAGGTTAGCGAAGCACCGGTAACCCTGATGACCCTACCTCCCTCTGGGGCAGCGAATAGGGAGCCCTAGATGAAGTGTGACTGCTAGGCGTGGAGGCCTGGGGGTACTGTGTGCCGGGAGTAGCCTGGGTGGGAAGGTGTAACCCCCGGAAGGGCCAGATTGCCACAATGGGGGGGTGCTGGGGTCCCACCGAACCTGGGCTGTATTGACCATGATATTGCCCCCCCATGCCCGGGGCCTGAAAACCTGACTGGCCCCGGCCTGCAGTGTGGGGGCACCCCCAAAACTGCTGGTATGTGTAGGGCATATTGGCGTCCTGCACTGCCTGCGGGGAATAGGGCCACTGTTGGGAAAACTGATGCCCTGGGGGGCCCCGGGTAAAACCCCTGCTGAGTATACCCAGTGCAGTGACCCTCCCGGGGGGGGGCCCAGGACCCCCCTGACCCCGGAGGGGGGAGTTGTGGGAGGGGACGGTGTCCAGGCGAACCCAAGGCAATGCGGGCGGTGGGGGTGCCCTGATTTGGAAGGTAACCCCCTATGTGCTGGCTAATCGGACCCTGTGACGTATGGATTGCAGCCGGCCATGGCCTGCATCCAAAATGCCCTGTATGGGATCCAGGCCGCCCTCATACCTGGGCGACCCGGACCCTCAATGTTTTAGGTACAATTCAGACCCCCCCCTGGTGTGCTTTGCTGGGGGGCCCGCTGCCGGAGTGGAGCTCCTGAGCGGCTCATGGGACCCCCCCCAGCCGCCGCTCGGGCGCATGTTTGACCAGCCGCGGGGGGAGAGGTGAAGGAGGTGCTTACTGTGCGGCTCGTGAGCCGGGAGGAGGCGCTGGGACTGGGGATTGTGCAACCGTGTGTACACCCCGCGCCCACCCCCCCCCCCCCGGCACCGGAGAGTTTAGGCGCAACAGGTCAAGCGGTGCGCTCGGAGGGGACCCCCCTGGCGTGCGCACCGCTGCAGATGGAGAGAGGGAGGACAGAGGACGCTGCGTCCTGCCGGGGAGCGGTCACAGGGCTCAGTGGCTCTGACGCGGAAACCCGCGCAAACCTGTCTGCAGCTACCATGTGCTGCTGTGGCCGACAGGGGACGGGAGGATTCAATAGGCCAACGGGGAGGGGGAGCTGTACCACTAGAGCGGCGCATAGCAGCTGGGCAAATGGAAATGGCTACTGAGTAAATTAAGCTAGATGAGGATGTAACCCAAAATGCCACTTATCTTTTTTCAGCTGCGAATGTGGACCCCCTGCAACGCCAGAAAAATCCAGACTCAAGAGGAAGATGGATCACCTGACTACCTCTTATATACCTCCACCTAAGCTACCACCCCTTCTACACCTGATTGGCTACCCCATCTACATTGCACTTCTATGGGTAAGTGACACTCTGATTTCTAGCTTTTGTCATACCATCCCAAACTGCACAGACTCTTATATTCCCTCATGCCTAGGCAGCCCTCGCTTTCTCAACTAGCTGGTTCTCCGACCCCTTGCCTGTTTACATCCGACTATCTAGCTACTACCCACTTGCTTGCACCTCTTGTAATCTGTCTGTCTCCCCTTCCTACTAGATTGTAAACTCCTTCGAGCAGGGCCCTCTTCCCTCCTGTTGTCAAAGCCCTCTTCTCTTCACATGTCACTCACAGCTCTCCTATACTCCAACACTCAGTGACCATCTTTGTCTGCATACTCATCTCCATCATTGGCCTCAAGCCTCTTATAGTATGTTGATTGAGTCCTCACTACTTACATTTAAGCTGTAATGTGTACTGAGCTGTGGCGCTCTTTATTTGTACTGTATTTTTGTTATTTATTCAATGTTGTGCCAAGCTTTGTCTCCCTGTATTGTTCCTTTGTACGGCGCTGCGAAACACTTGTGGCGCCTTATAAATAAATTTATAATAATAATAATAATGTCTATTGTACAGAGCTTTGCACTGCTAGTGGAAACATGAATGTTGGCAGTCTTGGGCATCCATCTGCCTGGTAATATAGGGGCTGATTCAGCGGGATACGGTCATATTGCCAACCCGACTTAGGTCGACACCGTTGGGTCGACAGGCAACACGGTCGACAGGGTTCTAGGTCAACTTGGATGAAGGTCGACAGGTGTCTAGGTCGACATGGGACAAGGTCAACATGGTTTTAGGTCGACAAATGTGTTTGGTCGACATGGGTTAGGACGACCGGTCGCAAGGTCGACATGGGTTTTTTCAGTTTTTTGAGCTGACATGTGCCAGAAGGTGGTATTTCATACCCTACCATCCACTAGGGCGTGGTGGGAGAATAAAATAGTGTGCCGTGTGCAGCGAGGCACCGTGCCCGAAGCATAGCGAGCGAAGAGAGCGGTTGACTTCTAACTGTGTCCATGTTGACTGTGTCGACATTCGGGTAAAAAAACTGAAAAAACCCATGTAGACCTCGCGACCTGTCGACCTAACCCAGGTCGACCTAACGCATTTGTGGACCAAAACCCATATCGGCCTTGACACCTGTCAACCTTCACCCATGTCGACCTAGAACCCTGTCGACCTTGCTGCCTGTCGACCCAGAAAATGCAGGCATTGCCCGGTCGTTGGGGGGGCAGCAGCAGGAATGAGACCCGGCATGTGCCCTACAGTCCCCTACAGGGAGTGACTTGCCCCTATTAAGCCACACCCCTCAAATGAGGCCACACACCCCTTCTGAAGAAGGATTATGTTCCGAAACGCGTTAAGCGTGTTTTATGCTTTTTGGACTCGTGCATCCTGAAGGGCTTTGCGGCGTGGATCCCTAGGACTGTGGCTGCCTGTTTCCGGAGCGGGGAACCCAGACTGGCGGAGTGAAAAGACCTATGCCTGCTGTTTTGCCTAAAAGGAGTACTTGTCTTGTGCTTTTAACAAAGTCACTTTATTGTAAGTGCGTTTTATGTATTAAATCCTTTTATAACCAATTGATCTGCACTATGCTGTGTTGTATTCTGTCTTTGGACATTGATACAACAACCTGTGAGTGCAGTCAATCTGTATCATATAAGTATATAAGGTTTATCTTCCTTGTAAACATAGTGACCTTTTGAGCACTGACCTGTCAAATTCACTATCCTTTCTGTCTATGCCGCAAGCATACTCCTGCCGCCAGCGGCCTCCCCCGGCAGAGAGTCTACTTTTTATCAGCGATCATCTCTGGAACTGCGGTTGCATTTAAAAAATGTGACCACAATCGTCGATGCTGCATTAAGGGGGGCGCAGTCAGGACAACCCTGGCATAATGGTCAACAGCATCCACTAAGTTTTTCAATTATTCAAAAAAAAACACCTCATTTTGGGTGCCCCATCCATTGAAATGAATAAAGTTCCATATGGCTTTCAGAAAAACTCCTGAGAGTTTGTGTCAATATTGGTGGAAAAAAAAAAATTCTGAGGAAACCATCAACACTATAAGGACGGAGAAACGCGTCAACAAAGCTACAATTTGCTTTTGAGCCATCCACTAATTCTTTTTATCTCTCCCCCTTGCTCCCTTTTTGGAAATACCTGCACTCACTACCACACTTGCTAAGTGCGGCACCCCCCCTGTGACCCACACCCTCCCGCGATTCGCGGCACCCCCCGTGACCCCCCCTCCCATGATTCGCGGCAACCCTGCCCCCACGACCCCCCCACTACGGCGATTCGCGGCAATGACCCCCCCCGTGACCCCCCCTCCCGCAATTCGCGGCACACCCCCCCGCGACCCCCCCTCCCGCGATTCGCAGACACCCCCCACCTCCCCCCCGCGCGATTCATGGCAACCCCAGGATTAAATGCAAAACACTGACATGGCTATGGTCGACAATGAAAAAGGTTGACATGAGTTTTTGAAGATTTATTTTTAAATTTTTGAATGTTTTCATATTCATTCTCATGTGTCGACATGGACACCAATGAAGTGCCACACTTATGTCAACATTTACCCCCCCTCCAGCGATTCGTGCCCCCCCCCGCGACCCCCCTCCCACGATTTGCGGCAACCCCCGCCCCGTGACCCCCCCTCCAACGATTCGCGGCAATCGCCCCCGCGACCCCCTTCCGCGATTCGCGGCACCCACCCCCGTGACCCCCCCGCAATTCGCTGCACACCCCCCGCGACCCCCCCTCCCGCGATTCGTGGACCCCCCAACTCCCCTCCCCCCCGCGATTTACAGCAACCCCAGGATTAAATGGCACAAGCAAAACACTGACATGGCTATGGTCGACAATGAAAAAGGTTGAGTTTTTGAAGATTTATTTATCATTTTTTGAATGTTTTGAGTGTTTGCTAAGGAGACCTGCGGCGATACTCAGTGCGCTATTACCGGCACCTGGACGGTAATTGACATTCCAAATTCTGGAAAGCAGAGAGGTACATCCTACGGTGGCAGGTCCGTGACCTTTCTTACCACCACCTGCTTCACTGTAGTGTCTGCTCCCGGCACCGGCTCCCCCTCCATCGGAGCAACGCTGGTGAAAGCGGTCACTTTAACAGCGAATACACCACCGCAACATATTATCAGCCTCTAATATAAAACCCTTACCCTCTTCAGACCGTATTCAGTTGTCAAAGAACACATATATTTTAATTTTTTTCCCCCACCAATCTCTTATATATTTGGCTACATCTGTCACTCAAAGTGTGTGAGTGTGACTGTAACGCTGGGTGGAGCCTCTGACTCACATGACAGAGAACCAGCCCAGTGAGCCCACAGTGCCAGACACCCTCTGCCTCCACATGTTGCCCAGGAACCTACTCCACAGCCACCAGGTGAGCCCCCCTCCCCGTTCCCCCCTCCCGCGATTCGCACCCCCCTCCCACAACCCCCCCTCCCGTGACTCACAGCAAAGAAAACCCCACCCCCTGCCACGATTTGCGGCACCCCCCCATGATTTGCGCACCCCTCGTGACGCCCCCTCCCGCAATTCGCGGCACCCCCTGTGACCCCCCTCCCACGATTCGCGGCACACCCCCCGCGACCACCCCCTCCCACGATTCGCGGCAACCCCGCCCCCACGACCACCCCACTACCGCAATTCCCGGCACCCCCCCCCCCCCCGCGACCCCCCCTCCCGCGATTCGCAGACACCCCCCACCTCCCCCCCCCCGCGCGATTCATGGCAACCCCAGGATTAAATGGCACATGCAAAACACTGACATGGCTATGGTCGACAATGAAAAAGGTTGACATGAGTTTTTGAAGATTTATTTTTCAATTTTTGAATGTTTTCATATTCATTCTCATGTGTCGACAAGGACACCAATGAAGTGCCACACTTATGTCAACATTTACCCCCCTCCAGCGATTCGTGCCCCCCCCCGCGACCCCCCCTCCCATGAATCGCGGCAACCCCCGCCCGTGACTACCCTCCAATGATTCGCGGCAACCACCCCCGTGACCCCCTCCCGCGATTCGCTGCAAATCCCCGCGCCACCCGGCCCGCGATTCGCGGCACCCACCCCTGCGACCCCTCCCGCAATTCGCTGCACACACCCTCCCTGCGACCCCCCCCTCCCGCGATTTGCGGACCCCCCCCCAACTCCCCCCCCACGATTTACAGCAACCCCAGGATTAAATGGCACAAGCAAAACACTGACATGAATATGGTCGACTATGAAAAAGGTTGAGTTTTTGAAGATTTGTTTATCATTTTTTTAATGTTTTCATATTCATTCTCATGTGTCGACATGGACACCAATGAAGTGCCACACTTATGTCAACATTTACATGTGTTGACCTTTCTGTATTTTTTCTTGTGGCGATTCGCGGCACCCCCCGTGACCTCCCGCGATTCGCGGCGACCCCCCCCCTCCCGCGATTCGCGGCAACCCCCCCTCCGCGACCCCCTTCCCGCGATTTATGGCAACCCCGCCCCCGTGACCCCCTCCCGCGATTCGCTGCAAACCCCCGCGCCCCCCCTCCCGCGATTCGCGGCACCCACCCCCGCGACCCCCCCCCTCCCGCAATTCACTGCACACACCCCCCGTGACCCCCCCCTCCCGCGATTCGCGGACCCTAACTCTCCCCCCCCCCCCGGGATTTACGGCAACCCCAGGATTAAATGGCACAAGCAAAACACTTGAGTTTTTGAAGATTTATTTATCATTTTTTTAATGTTTTCATATTCATTCTCATGTGTCGACATGGACACCAATGAAGTGTCACACTTATGTCAACATTTACATGTGTTGACCTTTCTGTATTTTTTCTTGTGGCGATTCGTGGCACCCCCGTGACCTCCCGCGATTCGCGGCCCCGCCCCGCGACCCCCCTCCCGCGATTTGCGGCACCCCCCCTCCGCCCCCCCTCCCGCGATTCGCGGCAAACCCCCCCCCCCCGTATGCCCACACACTCCTATCACTACCCAGCTTCCTGCTCTCCTGATCCGTAACTTCCACCACTGGGGAGTCGCTGGCGCTGTGTTGCCCACATACCCCTATCATGCCTCATAGCCCAGCCTCCTGCTCTCATGCACCCTAACTCCCACCTAGTAGGAGGAGACACTGACTCAGGGCCACCGTCCTGTGCTCCCCCCTGCCATAAAATTTTGTGGCGCCCCCCCCCCCATATAAAAATATGTCCTGTGCTGCCACGCTGGACCACCACCCACTGGCAGAAGCTGCACAGTGTCTCCCACACTCCTCTTTAGTCCCCCTTATGCCCACACACCCCTATCACTACCCAGCCTCCTGTTTTCCTGTGTTGTGACCTCAAAAACACCCTACTATACTATTGCACACACACACACACACACACACACCTAAACAACACACACACACATACAGCCCCCCCCCCCACACCCACTAATGTCACTGTACCATAAACACTATCAATGTACATCTTATGCTGCTTTCAGACCGCAAAAATGGCTATGACCCTGTATTTAAAAACGTTTCCAAAAAAGGGTCTGCCAGGTAAAACCCCTTTCACACCGCATCGCTTAAACGGTATATTACCGTTTAAGTGCGTTTTTTGGACACTGGCAGACCCGTTTTTGGAAACTTTCCAAATACAGGGTCAAAGCCAATCTTCAGTGCCCCCCCCCCCCTACCCGCAGGTTAACACACCCCCCCCCGTTAACCCCTCCCCCGCGGGTTAACACCGCCCCCCCTAGGACTAACAACCCCCCAATGTGTTTAAGAACACCCCCCTCCCCTAGGACTAACAAAGCCCCCCCATGCAGCCGGTACCTCCTGAGGATCCCGGCAGTATGGACGGCTGGCTGCGCTTATTAAAAAAAAACGGGACTTTCGGAAAATCGTTGCCCCATAGGAAAACCAGTTTAAAAAAATGGGGGCCGCCATTTTCCGAAAGTCACTTTTCTTATAAGAAAAGTGACTTTCGGAAAATGGCTGCCCCCATACGAAAGACAGTTTTTTTAAACTAGTTTTCCTATGGGGCAGCCATTTTCCGAAAGTCCCTTTTTTTTTCATAAGCGCATCCGTCCATACAGTACTGCGGCTGCCGGGATCTGCAAACTCAGGAGGTACCGGCTTCACGGAGGGGGGGTGGTTTCTTAAACACAATGCGGGGCGGGGGGGTCGGGATGTTTACCCGTGCGGGGGGGGGGGCGGCGGCGGCGGCGCAGGGGGGCGGCAGCGGCGGGGGGCTCCAGTGCAATGAATATTTAATGAGCTCATTAAATATTCACTGCGCTGAATTTATCACCCAGCTTATTGGCTGGGTCCTAAATACCGTTTAAGACCCGATTTTGATGCCAGAATACCGGGTCTGAAACGAGATGGACCCTCCATTTTAACCGTTTTACAGAAACGGCTTTTGTAAAATGGTAAAGTGGTCCTGCACCTTTCAGACCGCACAGATTACCGTTTTAAAATGGTAAAAAATCGGCAAAATACCGTTTATTAAGTGCGGTCTGAAAGGGGCATTACTCTATTACCGCTTTTTAAATAAACAAAACAATACACAACCCCTTCCAAATCATATGCTCTCTATTTAACACATTTCCCCTATAACTCAAGTTGCAATACAGGCATCTTTCATACAATTCTAACCATATTTCTCATATACAAACGTTCACAAATTAAGGGGGCGTAGCCCCTTACGCCGGTGTGAAGAGCGCCCGTAGGGCACGATGAATCACCTAGTATTGACATAAACTCTCAGGAGTTTTTCTGAATGCCATTTGGAACTTTATTCATTTCGATGGATGGTTATAATATGCTAGAATGTGTCTGAGGCACCCAAATTTTTATTTTTTTTGCGAATAATTGGAAAACTTAGTAGATGCTGTTGACCATTATAAATTATTGAATGAATTATAAATTGTAATTTTCAATATATGTGATTATTAATTTTTATGTGTATGTCATTTGATTAGGTTATATATTTTTATTGAATAAATTTTATAATAGATCAATACAGTGCGCTCTCTGGTTTTCTAGTTTTGTTTTGTGATTCAGATTCGTAGTATTCTGTTCTGGGAGCAGCATAATAACTGGTCATTATTAAATTATTGATATTATTATCATTAAATTAAAGGTTGCACCTGATTATACTTTTTAAGTATATTTTTTTGTGGGCCACATAAACCTTGTGGGTCTTTGAGGAGGGGGCATGGCTAAAATACAACAATTTTCCTTATTAGCCCCGTCCCCTCCCCCAAAAAGCCGCAAATCACTGTATTTTAATACAGAAACAGGGAGATCTAGCGCGGTCTCTGGGGGGGTCCAACAGAATCCGGAGGATTGCCCACCTTTCTCTGAAACCAGGAGGGGGGCCCGAATTTTGGGCGCGTAGGCAACCCTGGCCAGGAGGCTATCTTATGATGCGATTGCAGGTTTTTGCAATTGCATAGCAGGGAGGGACCCTGCAAGTGGCCCTCCACATACTAGTGTCGGGAATCTTAGTTTTGCGTGTTTTTCTCAAGCAGAATCAGGCCCCATGTACAGTTTTGTAGACTTTCCACAATTTTACATGCAATATCCAATGTTGCCACAAGAGGGCCCCATTGATCCATAGGTTTCAGGTTTTTAGTTTTTTTTTTTTTGCTATTGTGAAACCAAAAAACCCTATGAAGTTCCATGTATTCTGCCCTTTTGTCTATGTTATTTTATTCAATGTTAATTTTATATTACTGTTTTTGTTTAATACCACACAATTGCTGGGAGGCTATACCAGAGTTACATTTATTTATTATGCTTCAGTATTACATTTCTTATATCATTCTCTGTACATCCATCTCGTTCCCATCACTTTCTCTCCTGGTCTAATCTATAGGTGTGTGCCCCACTCCTGCTCTCCCTGAGATTCTCATGCAGCTTTGCAGGGCTTAGGGCGGGATGTAGTAAGCTAAAAATGAGGTAAAGCCCCCGTTTTCGGGGGTTTTACCGCATTTTCTAATGTACGAATCCCCGGGCACAGCGTAACTGCAGGGCAGGGTATTGCCACCTTTGGGTACCCTATGGAAGCCTATGGGCTTCTGTCGCCACTCGTAAACCCGCCGCCGCTGCCCACCCCCTCTCCCCCTACCCCTGGCACTGCAGGTCCTCCTGGATTCGGAAGGTAAACCCCTCGTCCCCCTAGCAACGCAGCTTGACGTCCTTCCGGCTGCGGGGGGAGGAGGAGGAGATGTTGGGGACATCCTGCTTAGGCTTCCCTGCTGTGGGGAGGAGTATGCGGCGCCCCGCACACCACATTACAGGTATCGCGGGGGGGGGGGGGGGCTCCGTCTCCACTACCACTAGCATTGCGGCGGCCAGGCACCAAGGGGTGGCGATGTATATTAATACATCCCGCCCAAAAATTGGTCCTGGAGAGGTAGTGGAACTCATTTCACTCTGCCACCTAATTCTCGGTATGCGATGACAGTCAGTAGGTCGACCACTATTGGTCGACAGACCAAATTTCGACACATGAAAAAGGTTGACATGGTTCAGGTCGACGTGTTCTAAAGGTCGACACAGCAAAAAAGTTCCCCTAAAAAAAACCGACTTTATACTTTACCATCCCAGTGGGCATAGAGGGAGAATAGTGTGCTGAGCGCAGCGAGGGCACCGTGCCCAAAGCATGGCGAGCGCAGCGAGAGGACGCGGTACACTTATACTGTGTCTAAGTGAACATGGACACAAAAAGTGAAAAGTGAATGTCGACCTTTCCAATGTCAACCTTTTCCTTGTGTCCACCTTTCAAATATGTAAATCACCATTACCATGTGTCGACTTTTGGCCTGTAGTCCAATAGTGGTCAACCTATTGCCTGTTGACCTATTTAGTGTTGACAAATCATCCCCAATCCCCCCCCCCCCACTCTCCCCATTAGGCAGAGCTAGGGGCAGTAGTAGGGTGTTTGGCACCTCCCCTGTAAACTATACAGCATTTCTGTTAGAATAAATGTGAAGGGCCAAGGTGGAGGTAGAACTAGTTCAGGGTTGCCTACCCTCAAATTACGCGATCGCTATAGCCATGCCCCCAAACAGGTCAGCCCGTCTATGGCTCCACCCCCGCACCGCCCCTTTTCGCTCCCAGCGATGACCCTGCCTCACTGAGCTAGCTGCCTTCTCGCAGAAAGTCGGTAAGTATGGGCTAGTTGTGTGTCAGGAGGTGGAGCTCAGCCCCGCAAACACACACTTTAACCCTTGCAGCTTTGCTATAAATGCTTCCACTCAGAGGTGTAAGTTCATCCCAGTCGCCCGGAGGCAAGTTGAAATTTAATGCCCTCATCCCCTTAAAAAAAGGGGTGTCAATGGTCGGTGGGTCTGGGTCAGACTCACAAAAATCAGCTTCATTGGCTTAATGTGGCGCCCGTTACCTAGCAGCAGCATCTCTTCATATGCCAGCGCATGCTGCTGTGTGCTGGGCTGCAGTGTGGCCAGGGAGTGGCTTAAAGTACTATTTTACTGTATTTCATTCTAAAGGTGCATGGCCACACCCCCCACGATTAGGTCACTCCCACTTAAAAGTACCTGGTCCTGCCATGGCTCTCTACTGCCCAGTCAAACAGAGGATGCAGATCCACTGGTTTCAGAGCTTTAGTTCTGACGGCCATTCCTAGAAATCCGAAGCTTGCTCAGTGATGTGCGTCCGATGTTGTCGATATTGCGTCTTCATAAGCAAGATAGAGAACTGTGATGCCAATTGTGCAGCACACAGCACAACCACAATGGGAACTGCCCGCAGTCTGTATCCAGGTCCAATAACACAAGGGGTGACATTCTATGGGATGAGAGAATGTGACTTTTGCAAGTTTTTCCGCAAAAACGTCCGAAATCGCATTTTTTTCCATTTTCGCATATTTAATGAGCTGCGAAAATGTGAAAAAAGTGCGATTTTTGCCAACAAGTTGGACACACTGGAAATGCGATGGCTGCTTTTCGCAGCACATCGCATCCAGATGTTTTCACATGGAAAAGTATACAAATCGCATATTTAATGGTATGCGATTTGTATAAAGTGTGTCTATAATTCGCCCAAAAATAAGCCAGAACCCTGCACAGATCGCAATGTTCTGTGCAGGGTTCTGGTGTAAAAATAAAATTAAACAGTTAAAATAAAAAAAAACAGCGCGGAGTCCCCCGCCCGAGCATAACCAGCCCCGGGCTCATTGAGCCGGTGCTGGTGACATAAAATCAGGGTCCCCGACAAATAGGGGTCCCCTTGATTTAATGAAACCAGCACCAGGCTCAAGGTCTGGCGCTGGTTCCCAAAATACGGGGGACAAAATGACTAGGGGTCCCCCGTATTTTAAGAACCAGCACCAGACCCAACCAGCCAGCAGGGTAATGCCACAGCCGGGGGACACTTATTATATAAGGTCCCGCAGCCAAAGCATTATCCCCCTGGCTGGTCAGCATGGGCAGGGGTCCTGGGGAAGTGGGGACCCCCCCAATGAAGGGGTCCCCCCCCTCCAGGACTTACCAGCCCATGCTGAAAGTCCGGGGCTGTCCCCGATGCCCCTGGGCGGTGGGCATCGGGCTGATGGAAAGAGTAAAAAAAAAGAATATAAACTATTGTTTTCTACTGTAGAACTATGAGTCCCAGCAAGCCTACCCCGCATGCTGGGACTTGGAGAACCACAAGTCCCAGCATGCGGGGCATCAAAGGGCCCGCTGGCACTTGTAGTTCAACAGTACAAAAAATAGTTAAATAAAACACACTGACACCCAGAAAAATAAAAGTTTAATACACACATAACACACACACTGATACTTACCTACCTTGAGCCCGTAGGTCGGTCCCTGGATCCTGGGTCCGGGCTCCAGGGCAGAAGAGTCCGGTTCCGGGGCCTTGGTCCTGGTTCCGGGGCTGGTCCTGGGCTCCGGGGCTGGTCCTGGGCTCCGGGGCTCCTGGGCTGAAGAATCCGGGGTCCAGGATCCGAAGTAGTCCACAGGGGTACCTGAGGAAGGAAATCCTACTCACCTGGTCCCCGGCGACGACATCGGCATCCTCTCCGGCAGACGCGCTGCTCCCGGCTAGTACCCGCTCTCGGACTGAAGAGGTGCAGAGATGTTTCATCTTCCGCGCCTCTTCTCAGAATGATTCCATTGGCCGCCTAGCGGCCAATCAGGAGCCGAGAAAGTCGGCTCCTGATTGGCCGCTAGGCGGCCAATAGAATCATCCGGAGGAAAGGCGCGGAAGATGAAAATCTCTGCACCTCTCCAGTCCGAGAGCGGGTACCAGCCGGGAGCAGCGCGTCTGCCAGAGAGAATGCCGATGTCGTCGCCGGGGACCAGGTGAGTAGGATTTCCTTCCTCAGGTACCCCTGTGGACTACTTCGGATCCTGGACCCCGGATTCTTCAGCCCAGGAGCCCCTGAGCCCAGGACCAGCCCCGGAACCAGGACCAAGGCCCCGGAACCGGACTCTTCTGCCCTGGAGCCCCGGAGCCCGAACCCAGGATCCAGGGACCGACCTACGGGCTCAAGGTAGGTAAGTATCAGTATGTGTGTGTTATGTGTGTATTAAACTTTTATTTTTCTGGGTGTCAGTGTGTTTTATTTAACTATTTTTTGTACTGTTGAACTACAAGTGCCAGCGGGCCCTTTAATGCCCCGCATGCTGGGACTTGTGGTTCTCCAAGTCCCAGCATGCGGGGTAGGCTTGCTGGGACTCATAGTTCTACAGTAGAAAACAATAGTTTCTATTCTTTTGTTTTACACTTTGCATCAGCCCGATGCCCACCGCCCAGGGGCATCGGGGACAGCCCCGGACTTTCAGCATGGGCTGGTAAGTCCTGGAGGGGGGGGACCCCTTCATTGGGGGGGTCCCCACTTCCCCAGGACCCCTGCCCATGCTGACCAGCCAGGGGGATAATGCTTTGGCCGCGGGACCTTATATAATAAGTGTCCCCCGGCTGTGGCATTACCCTGCTGGCTGGTTTGGTCTGGTGCTGGTTCTTAAAATACGGGGGACCCCTAGTCATTTTGTCCCCCGTATTTTGGGAACCAGCGCCGGACCTTGAGCCTGGTGCTGGTTTCATTAAATCAAGGGGACCCCTATTTGTCGGGGACCCTGATTTTATGTCACCAGCACCGGCTCAATGAGCCCGGGGCTGGTTATGCTCGGGCGGGGGACCCCGCGCTGTTTTTTTTTTTTTATTTGCGATTTCCTGCAAACGTGCGTTTTTCAGACATGAAAATCGCACATTTTCAGGACTAAACACAGCGCACCAACTCGCACTATTTGGCCCATTTTTCGCATCTCATTAAATATGCGATTTTAAAAAGGGCGAAGTGGTGCGATAAAAAAATGCGCATTTATCACAAACCATAGAATGTCACCCAAGATCTTTATCTGTTAAACGTGAGAAGCTGCTGATGTCAGAGAGAACTCCTTTCATTTCCCTCCATGGTTTGTTCCTACAATAACAACAGCTGCTGTAATCCACTTTATCATGTACCTTGGTGGGGAAATGACCTTAGGAGAGGACAGGAGATGAAGTGACCGGCAGCGCTCCAGCTGTTGTGCTGCACATCGCCGCTGACTTCATTGTAAACACATCAGTCGTCTTTCAGCATTTTCACAACTGCCGAGAACCAGCGACGGGAAGTAGGTTCCCATTGTATCAAGTTTATGAATTTCCAGACCGACGCGCAGCGTGTCGGCAGCTTGTACATTCAGTTGTTCCAGATAATCTCATTTATTTGTAAAGGAATCGGCCACTAAGGCTTAATTATTAACGACAGCAGAATTCTATGGGTTATCGGATAAATAGTAGACAAGGTCTCGGTCGACAGTGACAGAAGGTTGACATAAACAGAAGGTCAACATGAAAATGGTCGACACGGGAAAAGGTTGACACACATTTTTCATTGTATTTATGTCTATGACATCATACGTCGTCATGAACACAACATAAGCGTCCCCTCGCATGGTCTTATATTCTCACGTCCACTGGGTTGGTAAAGCTTTAACAAGTCGATAAAAAAAAAATCATGAAAAACTGGTGTCAATCTTTTCAGGTTTTGACCATGTTTATGTCCACCTTTTGCTTGTGTCGACCGTCTGTCAATGACGACCTAGAGTATGTAAAAGATTTTTAGGTGTCGACTCACCGTCGACCATTAGTGGTGAACCTAGTTATTTTCGACCCATTGGTTCATATCACAGTTCACGTTATTCGCAACGGGGACGACCATGAGATCCCTATTTACCAAACTTTGAAAAAGCGAGATGCGTTGGATTGTGGCCCTGTTTGTGACCCTGCTTGGGGCCCTGCCGGCTTCTGCAGTCCTTAGAGTTTGTCTATATTCGCAGGAGAAGGATCTGGTGGCTCTGAACACTGTGC
This sequence comes from Crinia signifera, assembly GCF_055691185.1. Classification (NCBI taxonomy): domain Eukaryota; kingdom Metazoa; phylum Chordata; class Amphibia; order Anura; family Myobatrachidae; genus Crinia; species Crinia signifera. The sequence goes on from NC_139221.1 coordinate 315,021,610, forward strand.
ACACAAGAGGGTTGATTTACTAAGATGGGCGTTCTATTGAAGATGGGATGTTGCCCATAGCAACCAATCAGAATCTACTTATTTATTTAACACTTTATAGAAGATAATATTTAGAATCCAATTGGTTTGCCATCTCCAATAGAACTCACATTGTAGAAAATAAACCCCTAGGACTCAGTCTAGCAGACAGGATGATGGCATCCAGACCAACAGGGGCATCCGCTGAACAGAATACTCATACCCTCCAACTGTACCGAATTTGCCGGTACAGTACCGTTTTTTAACGGTCTGTACCGGCAAATAAAGATTGTACCGAATGTACCGAATGATGTCATTTGGCTCCCCCTGGCTCCATAATTTGTCCTGACTGTCCTCCTCTTGGCTCCGGGCTCCGCTCGGTGTCAGACACTGTTACCCCGCTCTCCCCTGGCCCCACTCATTCCCAAGTGTGCATTGCGGGCTGGTCCCGGTGCACTCAGGGGATGGTCAGCCCCCTCCGCATTCTCAGTGACATCTTTCTGGGCGCGAACTTGAAGCTAGCTGACGCAGCTCAGCATGCAGTGCAGTGCGGTGGGCAGCGCGTGATGGGGGGATCGCATCATCCGATGTCGGAAGCTGAAGCACTCACTGCAGCAAGTTAAGTAAGGTGGCTGCACTTATTCAATATTATTATTTATTTTAAATCGCCTCATCCTCTTATACGCTTGGCCACGCCCCCTTTCACAGTGGTCATGCCCCTTTACGATCGTGTACCGATTTGTGGCCCTGAGATGTTGGAGGGTATGGAATACTCACCCTCTTCTTCTTCCCGCTAACCCTCTCTCCCTACTTGCATCCTAACCCTTCCCCAACCCCCCACCCCCCCCCGCAGACTTACCTTTAGCCTACCACCTTGGTGTCTGACCCTAACATTCCCCCTTTTAGTGCCAAAGCCTTACATTACCTCCACCCTAAACCTAACTCCCACCCATTGCCTAAACCTACTGTCCCTCCCCCACCATCCGGGCTAACACTAAGGGGTGTGGCAGGAAACCGTCTACAGTGTCACGGTCTACACCATGCGGTCAACACGCAATACAGATGGAGCAGCCCTCAATGGAGATTTGCTGCTGTGCGCCATCTGACAGAAGGGGGTTGGCGCGTATGAGATGCTCGCGCCCACTCGCCCTGCCCTTCTCACTGAAGCGGAGACAGGCAGGAAATCCACTCCCCACCGCAGGGCTGACTGGGACGCTCATGCGTGTAAGTCATGAGTCAGCTCCTGTCCGCCAGCCTGTGACAGCTCAGGAGATCTGGCGATTCTTCAGACTGGCTGACAGGCGCTCCATCTGTAGGTCAACCTTGACAAAAGGTCGACATGAAAAGGTAGACATGAGGTTTTTTTTATTTGTTGGTGGCAAATAGGGAGGCCAATCGCAAACCATCCCAGAATTCATGATTGAGAAACTGTCAATCCCGGGAGATTGGCATCTTGACACTGCCAACCACTTAGAAGGAGTCCTTCAGTGGGTGGATGCGTTGGAGCGGGAGGGCGGAGCCAGCAGACACGTCGGGGGGTATGCAGCAAAGAGAAGTTATGTGGTGGCTGAGGGAAGTGGCGTTGGGGGTGGCCAGTGTGTCGCTGCACCACGTGACCTCTACAGCCTGTGGTTGTGCTGTGATCTGAGGAGCGTGCTAATGCTAACAGTATATAACCTACAGACACCTCCTGTTGCTTTATCATATTAATGACACAGAATTGCGCAGCCGCTGCCTCGTGGCTGCGTCTGAAACAAGCCCTTATCCTTAAGTCTTTCCTATTCTTCAAAATCTAATGGTATTTCAGTTGTGGTCACACAATGTACATATTGTTAGGCTTGCTGTGTAGACTCCGGATGCAGGGACGGTTACCATAGCAACACGGTTATATTCAAAACATACCCATATTGTGCCCAGGGCATGTCAACACTTCCCCTGTACCTGAGATCATAGAAACAATGTAATCCTCCAGCCCTCCGAAGTAACTATTCATACAGTGCCAACGTGCCTGCAGAATGCTGTGCACGGATGGCAGCCGCCGCGTCCCAGACCGCGCTCACTGCTGACTGTTGGTTATAGAATTAAACAACAAGCAAAGGAAAATAATCTCCTTGTTCCTGTGCTGCTGTCCGGGATGTAGGCGAGGAATATATCCACATTGCAGGAGTCCTCAAGTCCAATAGTGATCGACAGTCAAAGTCAACACATAAAAATGTCGAAGTGGTCAAAAGGTCGACACAAGCAATATGTTGACATGAAAAAGGTTGACAGGAGTTTTTCATGTTTTTTTTGTTGTCTATGTCCACATCGATCAATACAGAAATCTTGGGGCCCGGTACACTGATATCTCTGGCGGGCCCCCCTAACGCCGCCCCCTTGAGCAAAACATTTTAGTATACTGCATATTGAATGTTTTTTTTTATTGTTACAATATTTCACTAATACCGGAGGAGGGTCAGAGTAAGTACCCTTACAGGAATCAGGGGGGTGCCTTTATAAACCATTGCTAGGCACTGCACTGCCGCAGCTATGCTAACAGCCCCTGAGCACCTCAGAACCTTGGGGCCCCTAACAAGCTTGAGGCCCGGTACAGGTGTCCTCTTTGCCCCCCTGTCGCCTGCCCTGACAGCGGTGGGGGGAGCGTGAGAGGCAGAGGGGGAGCAGGAGAGGCAGAGGGGGAGCTGTAGAGGCAGAGGGGGAGCTGTAGAGGCAGAGGGTGACCAGGAGAGGCAGGGGAGGCAGAGTGTGACAGGGAAAAACAGTGGGTGACAGGGGCAGCAGTGGGCCCCTTAGTCCTCAGGGACCCGGTGCACTGCACCAATGGTAATTCTGCCTCTGATCATGAGACACACAAACTCCCCATAAGCTACTCTACTGAGTGGTGAATGAGACAAAGGGCCTTATGCACAGGGCCGATGACAGGAAGGGACACTCCTACTGGGCCCCAACCTGTGAGGGGCCCTAAAGTTCTAAGGGGCTCCGGAGTGGAAGTGCTGTCACTCAGTCTCGTTTATTAAAAGGCAATTATTATAAACACCCACCCAAGAAAATTTTATGTTATATCAAAGCACAGGTGCTGTAATGGCCCACTGTGCTCCGGAGTCATGCAGAAGATTTATGTTACAATTCATACTGAATATTATCTATTATTTTTGTTGTATTAATAAAAAAAAACACATTCAGTGCAATGTAATAAAAAATCCACTCCTCAAGGGGGGCGAGGTTAGGGGGCCCCAGAGCTATCAGCGTATCAGGCCCCAAGATTTTTGTTGCCGGCCCTGCTTATGCAACAGCCTACGAGATGCAGACGGGGCACAATTCTGCAACAAATTAAATCTGCAGTAGTTTAAAAGAGTTTATTATTGCCACTTTAAAATAACGAGCAGACTTGCAGCAGTAAGGGGCGGTGACAAGAATGGAGGGGGCATCACCCAAGAGAGGGTGTGCCATGATCAAAAAAAAAAAAAACAAGAGGGAGAGAGAGGACAGGCTCCCGCTGCAGCTGTCTCTCTCCCAAGCCCAGCACATGGCACTGAGCAGCATGTGCTGAGCTGGAGAGAGAGGCTGTGCTGCGGTGGCAGTCGGTCATCTCTCTCCCAACTGCATGGCTCCAACCCCCCCCCCCCCTCAACACCACTGGCTGCAGTTATGGCCATGTCCGCATCTCACAGAAAGTTATATAAGGTCATCTTTTCTTATCTAACCGGCTTCCAAGGGAGTTCAATGATTAAAATAAATGTACACATTATGCAAAAGTTAATGGCTTCTTTCCTAAGCAAACGTCTATACAGTACGCTTGGAAATGTGTTTCAGCATGCAATTATCCGTATACAGCACAAGGCTAGCGCTTCTGTTCCCGGTGATTATATGGATAATGTATTAGTGGTGCATGTGTAATAGCAGGCCAATGAAAACATTAGGCTATGAATCTGTTCCGCAGCCCCGCTTTGATATAGCAGCCGATTAAGGGCTAGAAATGACCCCCGGGCATCAGGTAATGGCTTCTGTAATGGTTTCAATATATTTGCCTTTTTTTTTTGTATTCCTGGCTTTCCGTGGAAAATGTGTATTCTGCATTCTCCGAGAGGTTTGCTTTTCTTTAATTAATGAGGTTGCTGGGTTAAAAACCACATTGTGAGTTTCTGTACTATACTGTGGAGGTGATTCAGGTTGGTTCGCAAAAGCAAACTCCTTTGGACAAAACCATGCTGCACTGCAGGTGGGGCAGATGTAACCGGTGCAGAGAGAGTTCGATTTGGGGGAGTTATTTTGTTTCTGTTCAGGGAAAATACTGACTGCTTTATTTTTACACTGCAATATAGATTAGATTTTGAACACGCCCCACCCAAATCTAACTCTCTCTTGACCCCATGATATATACCCATCAATTTTATAATATCTGAACCTTATTCTGGTTGACCTGCAAAGTTGCGAAATTGGCAGCTTTGCGGGTCATCTAAACGCCACCCAGAAGCCCGCCCACCCCCCCTCGCGCGGTGATTTCCCCGCACGCATGCGAATGGAAGTTTAGCATAAAACTGAATGATTTCTACAGCACTTGCAGACCGAAGACACCTCTCTGTATGGGAAGCGGGGGGGCAGCTGACATCCGGTGACGTTAGTTTCCCGCCCCCAGCACCCACATCACATGGACCCAACCCCTCGCTGCCGCTCCCCTCGACCGCACTGCTAGGTGCGAACGGACCGGCAAATAAGCAATTTGCCGCACTCACTAGCACAAAGCGGCTGCACATGTACATAAGTGCGCACACACAGGGGAGCAAAGAAACCAGAGTAATGTTTGCAAGTAGTGAATGGGCGAATATAACTTTGTGGCTTTATCACCTGTTTATTTGCCCTATCCTCGCACCCTGCTGGAAACTTATTTGCACTTAGCGAAATGACCCAACTTAATACATAAAAGAAGACTGTTTAGTATTATTCATATATGGGTAGACCTCTGCACCTATATATAATCAGTGTAACGTGTCACATCCGATATGTCAAACTTACAGCCAACCCATAGAGGAAATATAGTAATACAGTATCTTCCGACATAATGTGCATAATATATTCCTGTTTTATATGCAAATTTGCAGGAAATGATGACCTGTGTGGTGACAGTAATATTATTAGTGACATTATTGATTCCTTCTGTATTAATGCATTGAATATTTATTGAACCACACTTGCGTACTTTTGAAAAGTATAATCAAGAACAATACAGCAGGATGCGCCATTGAGGGGGCGTGTCAATCTGCATAAGGGGCGTGTCCAGCTCCACATATTGGCGTGTCTATGATTAAATGCTTGTTGTTGCAAAATATTTTTATATAACATTAGTAACAATATATTTTGGTAAGTTTTGCAAGTATTGACACTAACATTGCTGTCTGCAATATGTGGTTGTTTGCAACTATATATTCACTGTAATATTTATTTTCTTCTCACTCATCCCAATATACATGATTAATGTGATGTCTATGCAATAAATTCAAAATGCAATTTGACCTTGTGTGAATTCATCCTTAAGCAAATACAGTAAGTATGTTTTTGTTGTATTAAATGTAATTTTGTTTTGAACACCTATAATTATTGGATGCGCTGTTTCCCCATACCATAACAGCATTAGCCAAATCATTATGAACATCAGATACTTTAATTAAGGCCCTTTTTCAGATCTGATTGCAGTACAAATGTGTTCTCAAAATGGGCAAAACTATGTGCATTGCAGGTGGGGCAGATGTAACATGTGCAGAGAGAGTTAAATTTGGGTGGGGTGTGTTGAGACTGAAATCTAAATTTGCAGTGTCAAAATAATGCAGCCAGTATTTACCCTGCACAGAAACAAAATAACTCACACAAATCTAACTCTCTCTATACATGTTACATCTGCCCCACTTGCAGTGTACATGGTTTTACCCATTTTTGAGAACTAATTTGTACTGCGATCAGATCTGAATAAGGGCCTGAGTCACAATTTAATAACAGCAGCAGCATGTTATGGATGAGTGTACATCAGCTCAGATAAGAAGACCATGTGCGTCATCATTTGCTTATGTCTCTCCTGTCAGGGGTTCTCACTGTCAGGGGTTCTCAGAAGGGTGGGATAATGAGAGTCATCAGTAGGGACTTCTGAGCAGCTTCAGCAAACCACTGCTCTTGCAAAGAACTCCCTGGCAAAATCTGAAGAATCCAAGAGATTAGGAGTACAATGCCGGACAGCGGGAGATTTATAGCAAAAACTTGAGCTTCCTGCAGGTTGCGGGATGGTAGGTAAATTTGGATAAATCCTGTAAAACAATTTTGTCTTTACTCGCTATTTGCGATGTGCACACTTTAATGACCAGGGGGCACTCGAGGACAGGAAACAGGTAAAAGTAGATTGTTTAACGCTTATAAACTCCCTGTTTCTAGGATTATGTGTCATACTTGAATATCCTGTCATAATATTTTCCTTGTAAGTTTGCAAACATAATGTAGATTTACTGTACTTTGAACTCCGGCACAGGAAAAATGCAATGTTTTTTAAAAGAAACGTTTGGCGCACATCCCAGGAGACTATACAAAAGAGGTTAAACAAAATGTATTATAGAAAAGAATCAAATGACCTACGGTATATTTGAACACAGACATGTAAAACCTAACGAGAATATGTAACGGCTCGAACAGAAATCGGAATGCACTACCCACGTAAAGATTTCAGATTGTACTAGTTGATAAGCGTTTAGTCAAACATATGAATATATTCCTTTCATACTTCTGCGCTACTTTATTTACTGATAATATAAGATAATCCACAGGAAATGTGATTTCAATTTCAACGTTAGATTTACCTGAGGGAACACTGGAGTCAATCATCACAATGGAGGGGAAAGGTAAATGTTAAGGAATTTATTTGAAAAAGAAAAAAAAAAAGAACTCTGGCTGGGACATTTGTGGCCTGCAGAACCTGGAACACCTTCAGAGTCACTTATTATACCCATATGAAGTGTATCAACTCTTTGTACTACATTAATGTATTATAGGAGAAAGGAGACATGAGCGCCTGCAAGCATATTATTCAGGAATATGGTGACTGTAAGTGAAACTAATTCCCTTTTAGGTTTATGCATAACATTTGAGTTACAGTAGCTGAGTCACAAAAGCTCCTTGGTTGCAGCAGAAAGGTCTGAGAGTACAGGGAAAAGCAATGGAGGGATAGTGGAACGCCTGGGCCGCCTGTAGTGAAGGTAACAAATGAATACACTGGAACCATCCTGGAATATAACAACAGGTATGGTATAAGTATTACTTGAGTGACTATACTGGAGGGTCAGCAGGTGGCGCTGTACCACAAGCTGTCACTGTGTAGTTTCTCTTTATTGTCTTGGTTATGAGTTTCCTGTAGTGTTCTGAGTAATGTTTTTCTTCAATTCTTCCATGCACGTTGATTCTTTAGTAAAGTAAAAATCTGCAATAAACCACACGCGTCTGCATCCGGCCAGTCTTTTCAAAATCTGTTTCCCTGCCCCACCACCCGGCAAATTGCACAGTGCTATAAGCTTCCAGCCGCCGCTGCCCGCCACCCGCTGCTGCAGCAGCTCCTCGGGGCAGTGCCGTCGTCCCCTTTGGTGCGGGCCTCTAGAATCCTTGGGCCCCTGGGCAACTGCCTATTAAGCCCAAAGGGAAAGACGGCACTGATGACCACCACCTGCACCTGCTCGCAGGCCCCTAAAATAGCGGAGCCCTGGGCTGCCGCCTAGTGTGCTTATATATTAAGTTGGCCCTGTTGGTATACATAAATCATGGGTCCTCAAATTGCGGTCCTCCAGATGTTGTGAAACTACAATTCCCAGCATGCCTTGCCACAGTTTTAACACTCCCTTATAGGAAAACTGTGGCAAGGCATGCTGGGATTTGTAGTTTCACCACATCTGGAGGGCCGCAATTTGAGGACCCATGACATAAATATTCTCTTTTTGTGCGCAGTGGCCTCTTTTTTTGTGTGTTTCTTTTGAAAAAGAAAGAATCAATGAAACATTGAGCACCATGTCTGAGATTCAGCCAATCAGCGTGCGGCCAGTGTTTTCAAAACAGAAGCGCTTCCCACGCGCCGCATAGCACTAGTTATTTCTTATTCACTGCAGGGACCCCCCACCAGCTTTATACACAGCGCCGCAGGTACCCGCGCGGCAAGGACATCACTGCAGGCTCCTGTCAGATGCCAGCATGGACCCCCCTGCCCTCTCCCCAGACGGCGCAACAGGTACCCCCGCCCCACCCCCCGGCACTGGGGCGCCCCCACCCCGACTCGCCTGGGGCGCTCCGGTGCCTTGCCCCGGCCCTGCATGTCTGTGTCAGGAATTAGGTTCCACGTCCTTATCCAAAGGTAAGCAAAGTATCAGAGGAATATGTACAATGAACAAGTGAGGATTGTATTCTCTACCCTCTGTTCATCAAACGTTACATCAAAATGACAGCTAGGGAGAACCATTGCAAAGTTCATTGAAACAATACCTGGAATTAGAAGGGAGATGATAAAAAAGGGGTGAACTTTAAGAAAATTTCCTATAAGCATTACCATTATTTGCTTACCTTAATCAAGCATACTTTAAATAAACAGCAGCGATTTTCCAAGTGATTCAGCAAAACAAGGCTGTTACTCTGTAATTCTGCTGTACAGCAACTTAATATTGTTCGCTCGGCTAATTCACTAGAGAGCCAATGTTTATATTGTATTTACCAAAAGCCACGACCTTCCCAACAGCGCACACTGCCTGAGTGTTGTATTAATCGGCTCTTTGAATGGAATTTTATTTGTTTCTTTTAAGTTGTACCTCAATGTTCTATTAGACATACTGGTTCTCAGGGAAAATAGATTTATTGTATATTGTATATTTTTTTGAGTGTACGGTTCATGTTAATCTCGCGTTTTGTGGGTTCCAGCTGAGAACTGCGCGGCGTTGCCGTGTGGTACAATATTATACCGTTATTTTTTGCAGCACTACAATATTTGATGTGTATACTTTGCATGGTAATCCTTCCTGAACTGCACGGATAAATTGCTTAAAATAAGCTAACAGACTTTTCCGTTGCAGTTTATAGCGTGGGTATAGTCGTCAGTCCGTCATGGGAATGTCAACAAGGTCAGACTGTTGGGATGTTCAGCATCTGGATGATGTATTGACACTTATTTATTTAAAATATTTATTTATTTACAGTTACTTATATAGCGCAGCATATTCCGTTGCGCTTTACAATCGGAACAACAGTGATAGAACAAACGGGGTAGTAACAAACCGACATAGAGGTAGGACGGCCCTGCTCCCAAGCTTGCAATCTATACATGATGAACTGTCAACAAACCACCTCTGGTGGTCTAGTGGCTTCTTACCTTTTCCCAGCGGCAGGTCCAGTGTCTTCTTCTGGGTCCCATCGGTCATGTGAGGATTAGATACTTCAGAATCTGTGACCTGGTGAGTATTTATTACCATATATCTTAACCCAAACTCTTCCCTTAGTGTTGAGTCCTCCTGACCCCCCCCCCCCCCCCCATCCCCACAGTCTAAACTTAACTTCTGTTTGGCAACTAATGGCGGGTACACAGTTAGACGATTTCGATTGGTAATGCTGTTTCTGGCCAAATCGGAATAACATATAGGGTACATCGTTCCGTGTGTATGCCCGGTATGAGGGTACATGTGGTTTCTAGGGACAATGCTCGGTTGGCCTTGTTTGCATGGCCAACCAGGTGATAATGCATGGTGCATGATAATAAAGGACGGAACAGTGATTATTTCACCCCTTCCTTAGATCATTCGGTACTTATATGTTAGTTGGGCGCCCAATTAGCATACGTACGGTAACTTAGGAAAATTGCATCGCATCGCATGGGCCATTGTAAATTGTAAGATGCGATTTTCCTATGTAATTTATTCTCTGCCCTCTTAGCCCCAGGGGATCGCATCGAATCGCATTGCCCGCAAAATCGCATGCGATTTTATATGGTGTACGATGCCATGACATTAGGTATACAATAATAGCATTGTATGACATACAATGAGGTTTTAGGCACCCCCCCACTATCTACTCCACCCCAAAGCGTGGCGAGCACAGCGGAACGCGTCCTCCAACCTTTTCATACCCCCACTATCCACGTCGGCGTGGAGTGGATTTTATATAGTGTGGCGAGCGCAGCGAGCCACCGAGCCTGAAGCATGGCGAGCGGACGCGGATCACTTGACATGTATTCCGCGTCCGCTCGCCACGCTTCGGGCTCGGTGGCTCGCTGCGCTCGCCACACTATATAAAATCATCTCCACGCCGACGTGGGGGTACAGAGGCTGAGGGTACAGTACAGAGGCTGCAGAAAACCAATTGTGAGTCTATACCTGTCCATGGCTCCTACATCTCACATCACAGACATTGTAGAACAGTTTCCCCATCTTTTTCCACCAAAATCAGGAGGATGACAAGTGGTATCAATGATTTAGGAATGTAGTGTGCTTCTTAAGGAAGATTATGGTGTCAAGGTAATAATAATAATAATAATAATAATAATGATGTACAGAATGTGTTCAAATTAAAACCAGTAGAGAGAAATCATGTAGGTTGTGTTAAAGTTTAGCAAGTGGGATCTGTTGCTGTATTCCACCTGTGAATTTACACGGGTGTGGATCGTATTGTCGATTCGCTCGTGATGCTTCGCGCACAATGCCTCGCTGCGATTGGCACACTATTTTATTCTCCCACCACGCCCTAGTGGATAGTAGGGCATGAAATACCGCCTGTCGGCACATGTCGGCTCAAAAAACAGTGAAAAAATCCATGTCGACCTTGCAGCCTGTCGACCTAACCCATGTCGACCTAATGCATTTGTCGACCTAAAACCACGTCGACATTGTCCCATGTCGACCTAGACACCTGTTGACCTTCATCCATGTCGACCTAGAACCCTGTCGACCTTGTTGCCTGTCGACCTAAGTCGGGTCGACAATACGACAGTATCCCATTTACACTTATTAGCACTGAAGCTGTTTCTTCTTCAATCTAACATCCAGGATTTTTAATTTTGTGGGTCTCAAAGAAATCAGCCACTTCAACCACAAACATGGTATTCACTATCTCTCAGAGGCGTAGCTACCGTAAGGCAGCCACCGTGGCTGCTTGGGGGAGCCAGCGCCAGCAGGGCGCCCCCGGTGCCCGGGCACTCTGGTCAGACCCCCCCTTACCCCTCCGCATGCCGCCGCCACCGCATTCAGTCCGGCACCGCAGATAGCCTCCGGGCTCCGTCTCCTGCAGTAATGAAAAATGACACAACAAAATGGCTGCCCTCTAATAGCAGACAGTTTTTAAGGATGCTAGAGGAGGCCGCCGCCTCCTCTAACATCCCTAAAAAAACTGTCTGCTGTACGGGGGCAGCCATTTTGTCGTGTCATTTTTCATTACTGCAGGAGACCGAGCCCGGAGGCTATCTGCGGTGCCGGACTGAATGCGGGGGCGGCGGCGGCATGCGGAGGGGTAAGGTAATTTTTTGGAGGGGGGGGCACCACAATATTAGTTACGCCTCTGCTATCTCTGTAAACTATATTCTGCTTGATCTACATAAAAAGGTTAGGTAATATGGCCCAAGGACAATGTCAACTCCTTGCACAGGTTAAAAAAATCCAGGCTTTGTACCTATTAATTATAGTGGTGACATTGATGATGATGATATTGAACCATTTACGAAAAATACGCAGCTGAGTCTGACCCAAAAGCTATAGTCCAAAATCCACAATAATCAGAATCAGAATCCTTTTGTCTGATTGAGGGACACGGCATCTGCTGCTTAAACACTTCTTACATTTTTTGGGATGCACAAACAAATCAAGAACTTCAGCCCCGGCATTCCAGCTCCTGTGGCTGAAGTGCTAATAAAAAAGTACAACAGAATTTGCGGTTATATGAGAAACTGTTAATAAATAGAAAAATAAATATTAACAACATAAAATAACATAATAAAATAGAACATAATAAACTAGAAGATAATAAACATAATACATACATAATAAAATAGAAAAACAAGAAGAAAAAAAAAACACTAACCTGCTATTACTAAAAAAAAAAAAAAAATACTGCCCCCAAACACAGAAACAAAACCATCGGGTGGCTTAGCTCATCCCCAGATTAAATTACTACTTACCTCATGGCCTTATTTCTAGTGTATTGTACATCTTTCAAATGTCCTGATGGTGGCAGTACCGTACTTGTACATGAGGTCTAACGATGACAGGGAAATGTGCTTGGGGCAATGCAAGTTGTAACCGCACTCAGGCAGGGTGGCTTCCCTAGAATGTAGCTCACAGCTGATCTGTAATGAAGGTTTCTTAGGATATCTCTGAGGTTTTTGCATCTTTCTCCGCTAAAGCTTGGGAACTCCTGTCTCTTCTAGGCTACATCCATGCTCAGTGCGATTTGTGAAGCACACAGTGAGCGATGAAGCATAGAGTGATACAAACTAGATTATACCGTCGTAGTTTTTCCCCACTCCTACTTCACCTGCTCCAGTTTGCACATTCTGAAAACATCTTCATGTGAATAAACGTTTTAGTGGCCAGGAATAAGTTCTCATTTACAGTTCTCAGGAGGACCCAATGTAACAAACAAGAATACCCACTGGTTTATGTGACATATTTAAAAGAGTTCATTGGTGATAAGTGTGCAGGGGTGGAGGTGAGGGGGGGTCCGGGGGCAACAAACACATTTTAGGAGCATACTGTTTTTGAAGTATCAAAAAATGCAAAAAATGTCTGGATATCCAGTAGAATTGATGGTACTCTTTACTTAGTACGGCGCCCGTCGCGGGCATCGCGGGTACATTTATGTATGGCCGCGACGCGACCGACGCGATGCCCGCGATTTCCCATTGAAATCAATGTAAAACATGAAAATCGTGTCGGTCGCGTCGCGGCCGGCCATAAACGTACCCGCGATGCCCGCGACGCGATGCTCCCGATTTCCCATAGGAAGCAATGTTAAAAGCCGCGATGGACCCGATTTTAGTGTTAAATGCCTCAATCCACCCGATTTGGCCATAGGAATGAATGTTAAATGGGCCACAGAGCCCATTAACCCTTAAATGTCCCCCCCAATTTTTGACGCCACCCCACGATCCACGCCAACCCGAAGCGTGGCGAGCGCAGCGAGCCCGCGAGGGGCGGCGGTATGCGTCCTCCGACCTTTTCATGCCCTACTATCCACGTCGGCGTGGTGTGAGAATAGAATAGTGTGGCGAGCGCAGCGAGCCACCGAGCCCGAAGCGTGGCGAGCGCAGCGAGCCCCGCGAGGGGACGCGGATACCTTCACAGTTATACGCGTCCCCTCGCGGGCTTCACAGGTGTCCGTGGCGACCCGGACACCTGTGAAGCCCGCGAGGGGACGCGTCTACCTGTGAAGGTATCCGCGTCCCCTCGCGGGGCTCGCTGCGCTCGCCACGCTTCGGGCTCGGTGGCTCGCTGCGCTCGCCACACTATTCTATTCTCACACCACGCCGACGTGGATAGTAGGGCATGAAAAGGTCGGAGGACGCGTACCGCCGCCCCTCGCGGGCTCGCTGCGCTCGCCACGCTTCGGGTTGGCGTGGATCGTGGGGTGGCGTCAAAAATTGGGGGGGACATTTAAGGGTTAATTGGGCCTAATTCAGGGTTAATATGGCCAAATCGGGTCAATTGAGCCATTTAACAGTGAAATCGCGGTCAATCAGCTTTTTTAACATTGTTCCCTATGGGAAAATCGCGGTGATCGCGGTCATCGCGGGCATCGCGACCATCCAATTTTACCCGCGATGCCCGCGATTACCGCGATCACCGCGATTTTTACCCGCGATGACCACGATTTTGATCGTTGGCGCCCTTCTAGGTAAAGAGTACCGAATTGATTTTAACATTTTTGCAGAATATTGTTAAAATAGTTCAAATTTTTTATACATGAATAGAAAATGTTGATAATATCATTACCAAAATATAGCATGAGGTTACTTGTGGTCCTATTGATAAATACATATATTCTTTCTGATTTTCAATTATTTAAAAAAAAAAATAGCATTTAAACATTTGAGTGCCTGGGGAATTTGTCAAAATGGGTCCGAAAATTGCCAAAATGTTACCTTACATAGGAAATATAATCTGTTTTTACACAACATTTTTAAGTTGAAATTACAGTATATAACATATTTGAGCGTCGTTGGTAATTTTAGAGTATTTACGTTTTACTTACACTGTAAGTATTGTAGCAAAGATGTTGAGTCACATTCACCAAAAACGGAATCCCTGCTCCAGAATTTGTGAGGTAAAAAAATTGGATCAAAAATAGAGCCCCACCCCATTGCCTGCACTGCTGCTCCCATATTCCTTTTATGAGCCTTTTTGAGGTTCTGAAGAAAAATACCTGTTAGGGGTAGATTATTGCTGGTGCTGCCATTGTGTCGCATCAGGGCTCCTTGAGGGTAAGGGACCATGCCACCTGCCACTGATCGGATCATTATCACTGATATGCTGTGTACACACGGTGAGATTTGCCATTCGATTTTGACTATATGGTCAAAAATCGCGTGAAGATCGTATGCAGATTGCACAGGTTTTTTACCTTGCGATCCCGATGAGCGCACCCGGGACAGCACAAAACCCAGATAGACAGGGCAGCAATGACTATATAGTGCAAATCTAATGCAGATTGCATAAATTGTATGTAAATAGTACAAAATTGCATAGCACTCAAATCTGTGTACACATGGTGAGATTCCTTTGCTATTCGACTTAAGATTTGAGTGCTATGCAATTTTTGCTAACTCTGTACTATTTATATACAATTCTTGCAATCTGCATTAGATTTGCACTATATAGTCATTGCTGCCCTGTCTATCTGGGTTTCGATTTGTGCTGTCATGGGAGCGCGCATCGGGATCGCAAGTAAAAAAACCTGTGCGATCTGCATACAATTTGCATACAATTTTGACTATATCGTCAAAAATCTAATGTTAAATCTCACTGTGTGTACACAGCATTAGTCGAATAGCAAGGGAATCTCACGGGTGTACACACCATAACTGTCAGTAATCCCAGGCAGACTGAATTGCTGTACATGCGCTGCCTGTTTGGAACATATGGCCTTATTCTAGTTCACTGTTTCTGACAAAATCCTTCTTAGATGGACAAAACCATGTGCACTGCAGGTGGGGCAGATGTAACATGTGCAGAGAGAGTTAGATTTGGGTGAGTTATTTTGTTTCTGTGCAGGGAAAATACTGGCTGCTTTATTTTTACACTGCAATATAGATCTCACTTTGAAGTAAAACCCCACCCACATCTAACTCTCTCTGCACATGTTACATCTGCCCCACCTGCACTGCACATGGTTTTGTCCATTTAAGAAGGATTTTGTCAGAAAGAGTGAACTAGAATAAGGCCCATAGTGGCAGATGTATTAGGCCTGGTGAAGAGATAAAGTAGAGATAAAGTATAAAGTTATAACACACCAGCCAATCAGCTATGTTTGAAAAATGAAAGTTACGAGTTGATTGGCCGGTGCCTTATCACCTTTCACTTTATCTCCACTTTATCTCTTCATCAGGCCAGAGACGGCCCTAGCCTTAATGACGCCCTAGGCAAGATTTTGGCTGGTGCCCCCTAGCACCACCACTAGTTCTGCCTCTGACCCTGCTCCCGTTTCCCAGCACCATCAACCCTCATCATAGCAACCAACATTTTGGTGCTCCCACCCGCAATATTTTAAATAGAAACAGCACACACATTCGGTGAGCAGCCCAAACAGGGGTGTGTTCTTGCTGGGAAGGGGCATGGCCACACAATAGTACCCCCAATTTAAATTATGCCACACAGTAGAGCAACTTTATTCACATTATATCATGCGATGGTGTCCCTTATTCACATTACATCACACAGTAGTACCACTTTACCTTCTATACATTACTCCTCACATTATTCACATTATACCCTTAGAAAAAAATCCTGAGAAAATATTGTATTTTAAGCACCTCCATGGCCACACTGCAACCCAGCACAAAGCAGTGTGTGCTGGGCAGAGGAGAAGAGCTGCAGCTGCTGCTGTCACTAAAGGGGAGGGGGCCCGGGTCCGCCAGTGGGCCCTTCCACCAGACTTTGGCCTGGGTAATTTGTACCCCCTACCCCTTTCTCTCTGCACCCCTGATAATACCACACAGTAATGCCCCTTACACATGACACACATTATTAATGTCCTTATAACCATAATGCCCCTTACACATTATGCCAACCTTTATTAATGCCCTTCATACACATGACACCTTACACATATGTTGCACATTATTAATGCCCTTATAAACATGACACACATAATGCCCATTACACATATGTTGCACATTATTAATGCCCTTATACACGACACACATAATGCATGTTACACATATGTCGCACATTATTAATGCCCTTATACACATGACACACATTATGCCCCTTACACATATGCCGAACACAACCAACCCACCCGCAGACAGCACTCACACAGCCGCTAACACTGTGACCTCTGCCTCTGCTTGGATACAGATGTTTCCTCATACATCTTGACTCAATAGGCCATGCAGCTCCTGGCCAGTTCTGCTAACGTTGGGTGCCTTTTTTTCTGAAAATTCGTCTTATCTGCATTGTTATGACCAGCACACACAAGGAGCTTCCAATGATTAAAATGATATGCGGCATGCCTATATTCTGTGTGCAACTGTGGCTGTACCTGCATACGGAATGCTATGTTACATTGATTTCCATGAATACACTATTTCATATGCAGATACATCATCACTCACACACAGAATATAGGCATGCTGCATATCATTTTAATCAGCAGAAGCTGCTGGTGCCCCTAGGCATTCCATATGCCCTAGGCAACTGCCTAGTTGGCCTATGCCTAAGGCCGGCTCTGCATCAGGCTTAATACATCTGCCTTATGGAGAGGTGAAATAGTGGGTCCCGCAGGCGGAGGAAAAGGCCTCTTCCAGTCTTCTGATTGGTTACTTGCAATTCAAATGGCAGCAGGTCACTAATCAGAAGACTGGACGAGGCCCTCTCCTCCTGCCTGTTGCACTCCCTCTGCTTCTCCCCCTCATTCTCCACCTTTTCCATTCACCATCTGCCCATCTATCTTCTGCCTCTTCACACTTGGTCTCTGCATATGCCCTGAGGAAATGACAAGAGTTTCAAAACGCATTGGGCCTTCCCAATTGGCTGCAACCAAGATGGAACCTTCCTTGCAGTTTTGGTGACTGAAATCAAGGCGGAAAAATCCAGGATTTCTGCCTGTGTATACCAGTCTTGGAGTTATTGCTGGCTAAGACACCCCACTTTCCATAGAGCCACACTGGTACAATAATTTGTACTTGGATGACCAATGACCAGTTCTGCCTTGAAGAGGTTCCGATCCTATCCGTAACACCCCCTTTCTCATCTTCACATGAAATTCTTACTCTAACCGAGGCTACCACACATGTGTCCTCTGGATATAATCTCTGGAGTCTGGCAGTTACTAGCGTGGACACAATGTGGTCTGATTGGAACTTGGCCATACACATCTGCACATGTACCTACTGAAGAATACACCTTACTTTCTAGGTCTTTACAATCAGCTCAGGATTTTTGTTTAATCTTCCCCTTGTTCACTTAAAGCGCTGACTCATTTTTAAAACCATTTAATCACCGCACATCACTGAAATGGAATGTAACTGGAACGGGAATGTTTTATCACTTGCGATACGCCCTCCAATTAATTATATCCACTAGATTAAAGGTGTCAAGGATATTACTGTGATAGCGGAGCGCAAGTTCCATGTGATCATTTCTCCTGTAAAAATGGGTCAATCATAAATCAGTATATGAAGAGCAAATGCAGTTTCTTCCATATTTGTGCATAATTATGCTTCATTTCACCTTATCCAATATAGAGGCCAGAGCGGGGTGCAAAATTCCGCTTATGGGAGGAGCTTGGCTGATTTCCGCCTTCTGTGCGCTACGCTGCATTGGACGTTAGTTGCAGAAGAAAAAAAAATCCTAAAAACATGAAACGCGTCCATCTTAGTATGCCTGGCAAAATGCGTCTCAATACTTAAGCACCCAGAATTCAACAGGTGGGGTAAAAAATCAGCGCACAGCTATACGCATTACGGTACATGGCTGGACAGTTCATTCCATATTTAAATAAGGAGCATGTAAAATGAAAATCAAACAATCCAATAATTTTTTTTTTGTAGCCTTCCCTCTACAAGCTGAGTAGAGAACTATTAACCTGTTGCTGATATCAGCGTATTCATACATTTGGTAGCATATTCGGAAGGGATGTGGATGCATGCGCAGTCTAATCCCGAAATCCCAGGATTGGAAACTCCAATTGCTGCATTACTTAAGTCTTCTGTATTATGTGCCTGATTTAGCAAGTACATAGCCTCTGCCCAGACAGAACACAAATCCGCTCCGTTCAAGTGTGTAAGTGATGTGCGACTCGATCGCTATCCACCCTCAAATCCATACACAATTCCCAATCCATCAAATGATTTTTCCTGTCTGTGCAAATGTAAGTACTGTAGCTCTGACTCTTCCACAACTTTGCGACAGAGACAGGTTGGTACTGATGTCACAGACACACCTGTAAACGCCCCCAAACGGCGACTTCCTGTCAGTCAAATTGCAAGGTGATTGCGATTAGATCTATACGCTATTTCTGTCACATGACAGTCAGTTGATAATCTTTGGGTAGTGCCTTGAGTCCTATTGGAAATAATTGAATGTTGGGGAGTCCCACAGACCCATCCGGGGGGGGGATCACATGAATGTATAAGAACATGGAAACATAGGGTAATATTTAATAAGCCACTGCACTTACTGCAGCTGTCTGCTTGCACCCTCGTAGTTAAGTACTTAACTCGGAACCTGCGGGTTAATATGCATTAGCGATGGGTATACTGTTGGAGGGAAAGAGCTTAAAATTGAATTGCGCCAAACAGTCAAAGCTTGAGGGTATACTTCTGCAGTAAGCACATTGGCTAATTGAATACGCCAATACAGGACACAATATGGTGATACATTACACATAGTTCCCTACCAAAAATCAGGTCCGCCTCCCGCCCCCTGGAAATCTGGGCAAGTCCCCCGCATTGGCCCCAGTATCCCGGCTCTCCACCTCAGCAGGGGTCCATGAGGGACAAATGACGATAATACCGGCATTGCACAGCGTGGGGCATAACCACAATGGCATAATTGTACTTGCCACACTCCCACTCACTGGCTCTTTTGGTGAGCCACGACTCCAAACCCACCCCTTTTGCAGCACGGCCCCCTGGCCCCGCCTCCTACTTCTCTGAAGGCAGCCTAAAAGTCGGCAAGCCTGGGTTATCAGATCTATGGAGGATAAAAAACTATAGAACAGGTACTTGTGTATTTTGGTGGCGCCCCCGATGTCCGTCGTACGACGGACACATCGCATCGCATGCCATGCACCCGATGGCATACGATGCGATGCGACGCGATTTTGACCCCCTATACGACCAAAAATCGTATAAGCACCCTAAAGGGTGCTTTTGAGCACCCAAATTGGTGCTTACAATGTTAAATGCACCCCCACGCCACCCCCCCCCCCCACTATAAACGTGAACCCGAAGCGTGGCGAGCGCTGCGAGCCCGCGTGGGGCGGCGGTACGCGCCCTACGACCTTTTCATACCCCCACTATCCACGTCGGCGTGGAGTTGAGAATAGAATAGTGTGGCGAGCGCAGCGAGCCCGAAGCGTGGCGAGCGTAGCGAGCCCCGCGAGGGGACGCGGATACCTTCACAGTTAAACGCGTCCCTTCGCGGGCTTCACAGGTATCCGCGTCCCCTCGCGGGGCTCGCTGCGCTCGCCACGCTTCGGGCTCGGTGGCTCGCTGCGATCGCTATTCTATTCTCAACTCCACGCCGACGTGGATAGTGGGGGTATGAAAAGGTCGTAGGACGCGTCCCGCCGCCCCTCGCGGGCTTGCTGCGCTCGCCACGCTTCGGGTTCACGTTTATAGTGGGGGGGTGGCGTGGGGGTGCATTTAACATTGTATAAGCACCCATTAGGGTGCTTATACAAAGTTTAATCGCATCGCATCGTATGGCATCGTATGCCATGTACAATGGCATACAATTTCAAAATTGTATGCCATCGTGCACTATCGTACGACATCGCGTCGTATCGCATACCATCGTATGCGTTATGGTATGCGATGCGATGGGCGCCGCCAAAATACACAAGTACCATAGAACATGTACAGTACATTTATTTGATCCTTTATTACAATGGCTGACATTGGCCTGTGACTGTTTTCTTTCCTCTGTGTCATGCCGCACACACGTGTGACTTATCAGCTGTTTATGTCTTGCACTGAGCAGAGAGTGATCTGTGATTCATTCTTATTGTAGAGTCACCACTCTCTGCTTAACCACTGACCCAGTTTAGTAATTACAGCACCGCCGCATCCCCGGGGGCCTGAGCAATGGACTCTGCCTCAGTAGTGAATCGCTGCATATGTTAAATCTTATTTGATTTGTTCCAGATGAAATCATGGAACTACAGTTACAGTACATGAAGGATTTCCAATAATGGATGAATCATGCTGGTTCCAGTTAATCGGCCACAGAGGTTATCCCATTACTACTTCATAAAATCAAGACAGGAAAGGCAGCTGTAATCCCCCTCCACACTGTGCAGTGCACTAAGGGGGACATTCTGGTTGATTCGCTCGGATGCGTATTTGCATCCTCAAACAGCCAGCGGTGTCATGCCACAGCCAGGGGACACTTTTTACCTAAGGTCCCCGGACCAAAGCATGAACATTCTGCCCGGTGAGCTCAGGCCGGGTCCCAGTGGGAGTGGGGAGCCCCCAATACAGGGGTCCCTCCCAGTGGCGGAACTTGTGGGTTGTGGGCCCAGGTGCAAATATATAATCTGGGCCCCCTCCTCCACCCCAACCCAGGTTCACAATAACTCATTGATGGTTTTATGCAGCAGTGGGCCCCTTAGTTGTCAGGGGCCCTGGTGCAATGCACCTGCTGCACCAATGGTAGTTCCGCCTCTGGTCCCTCCCCCCCTCTAGGGTAACTCTGGCTCAGGCTGAACCCGACACCCCTCGGCTGTGGATGGTGGGCTGATGCCAGTAAAAAACAGACTAAAAGTATTGATTTCTGTCAGGGAACAACAGTCCCAGAAAGCCTCCCCGGCATGCAGGGACTTGGAGAACCACAAGTCCCAGCATGCGGGCATTAATGGGCACAACAGAACAAATATGTAAATAACACATGCACCGTGCACAAGTTTAATACATACTAAATGCACACATACATACTTACCTGTAGGGTCCATTGTAGGCCTGTCATTTTCTCCACTGTGAAAATAGTTATACTCACATCCCATCCGGTGTAGATTGCATCCTCTTCGGTCCATGTAGCATCCATGGGTGTGCAAAAAAAATTATTCCTAAACCAGAATTTGGCTGAACTTGCCGTATATAAGTATGGCAAATCAGCTGAATTCGGCTGATAGTAAATTAGCTGAAGCTAATTTACCGGCAAATTTGACATTGAATGGGTACGAATACACTTATTTGTACCCATTCAATCTTAGAAAACTTCCCCCGATGTGTTTTATGCTAATTAATTATTGTAAAGTAATTTTCATCCATTTGAAAATGGAATGTTTCCTTTGTTACCTCATGTTAATAGCTCATACATTATGGATACAAATGATCAGATAGAAAGAAAATTGTACCTCATTTACATAGAGGAACTCTCTCCATACTGGATTTTCCGCTACAGGTGAATACGATGAGTATCTGAGGAAGATTTATGTGCAATTAAACCAAGGAAACCGTGAATAATTGATGGACTTGACCTGACAACTCACACTGAGTTTTTAAATAATGTATTATATTATCACAATGCTGGTAATCTCATATTCTCTGCGCATTAGTCCATCCGAGCAAAGTATTGCTGACTGACAGGTCCCTTACCCACAACCCACTAAGTCACAGAGCACTGTGTACATCAGCGGGCAATACATCCACTAAGTCACAGAGCACTGTGTACATCAGCGGGCAATACATCCACTAAGTCACAGAGCACTGTGTACATCAGCGGGCAATACATCCACTAAGTCACAGAGCACTGTGTACATCAGCGGGCAATACCTACCATGCGTTGTCTCTTTTCTTTAAACGTTATATGTACAGGGCCGGCGCCACCACTAGGCAGCTTTAGGCATTTGCCTAGGGCGCCGGCCACTGGCAAGGACCGGAACTCATCGCAGCAGGGTGCAGGGTCACGGAGCGGGGAGCAGGTGAGGGAGACTACACCGACCCCCCCCCCCCCCATCAGCGGCAATCTAGGACTCCCCCCCAGCTAGCCAATTGCTGTGCGGCACTGCGCGGCACCCCCCATCCCCCGGTCATCAGCGCCGCGGCAATCTAGTGCTCCCCCGCAGCTAGCCAATCGCCGTGCGGCACCCCCCTCCCCCCCAGAGTGCGGTAATCAACGGGTATTGCTGTGCTAAAAAAAAACCCACCCCGGAGGGGAGCGAACGGCTGGGGTGGGGATAGCGGGTGCCGGGGGGGGGAGGGGCAGGGGGGAATTTGCCTAGGGCGCAGATGGGACGCAGACGGGGCTTGCACCGGCCCTGTATATGTACATAGGGCATGATGCAGGTTTACTCAGGTCCCCTGCAAATTCGCTGCGTGGACTGATGTTTCGGGTCTGCCCATGCGTATCCGCAAATACTCTATACGCATGTTCAGACCCAATGAGCGAAGGCCTTCAGAGACTATCACTGTGATAGTCACCGAGGCGTTCGCGCACAGCAGGGTGCAGTGGTGTAAGTTTGTCCCAGTTGCCTGATAAATATTGGTGCCTCCCAAAATAGCTCAATCAGTAAGGTGTCTGTCTCCAGTAAGACAGGTCTGGGGTTCTAATACAGGATGTGACACTTGCAAAAATTATGTGAGGAGGAGGAGTCAGCCACAGAAGCAATAGAGATGGCTTTCAATTAACTGATTCAAAATTGTAGTGGAGGAGTGGTGCCCCCTTGGTAGCAGGAGCCCGGCGGCAGATGACTCCATTGTCTCCCAGAGTTATGCCTCTGTCGGGGCGGTAGTGGGCTTGCAGGGGGCTGTCACATGGGGACGCCCAGCGTTTCTTGGGTGTGCTCAGAAAAACGGTGCGTGCGCCCAGAATAACGCTGGGCATCCCCATGTGAATGCAGGTGTGATGAAGCCTGCATGGGTGGGCGGTGAGGTCACAGTGCCCGCCCCATTTTTGGCCATTTCCAAGGAGAATGAAAGTCAGTCTGGAATGTCATTTATTTGCGATCGGGAAAATAAAATGATTCGACGGTCGACGACCATGGAATGATCTTTCTCCGGTTTACCCGCATGTGAATGATGTATAAGCAAACACAACCATCTGCATGCCGTCGCAGACATTCGCGCAGCAGTGTATGGTCGCTCACACGGTGGCCAGGGTTTATGTGCACGATAAGCAGCAGAACAACACTGCTTAGTGAGTGGCCCTGAATCAGGCCCATGGTGCATCGCTCCCATTAGAGCTTTACAAATTTTCAGATTAAATAAAAACATAACACAAAATATCGTCAGACAACAGAAAACAGGAGATGCAGTCAAAAGGCTGACAGTGTCAGCACATGTAAACCGTTATGATGTCGACATTGTTGCATTGTCAACAGGCAATGAGTAACCCATTCTCACCTATTTTGTGGTCTCCTCTCTGGGAGAAGCCTTGAAAGGAGATGCAGGAAGGTGGAGATGGAGCAGATGCATCATTAAGGCCTGCCCATTGCATTAAAAATGTTGCAATTCCTGCATTTGGGGACAGGGCTAAAATTACACATTTAACCCCTTCGCTGGTAATCCCGAAAATTCTCGGGATTACCGCTGGTTAGAGTCGGGCAGCACCGCTGAGCTGATGGCCAAAATCAGCTTTAGCGCTGTCCAGCTCCGGCTGCTCTGCGGCGCATCCCCTTCCCCTCCTGTCTCCCTCCCCCAGCTATGTGACAGTCTATGGGGGTTATTCTAGTTTACTCTTTCTGACAAAATCCTTCTTAGATGGACAAAACCATGTGCAGTGCAGGTGGGGTAGATGTAACATGTGCAGAGAGAGTTAGATTTGGGTGGGGTTTTACTTCAAAGTGAGATCTATATTGCAGTGTAAAAATAAAGCAGTCCGTATTTTCCCTGCAAAGAAACAAAATAACTCCCCAAATCTAATTCTCTCTGCACATGTTACATCTGCCCCACCTGCAGTGCACATGGTTTTGTCCATCTAAGAATGATTTTGTCAGAAAGAGTGAACTAGAATAAGGACCTATGACTGTGCAGCGATGTCACACCGGTTGCCAGGGGCAGGGCCAGTTTTCCGGGGGCAGGGCTGGGCAGCAGCTGATGCACAGTTCAGCGGCACTGCCCGGACCTGGGGATACAGTGGTGGGGTTTTCTTTTAAGGAGCACTCCCCAGAAAAAATTTGCCCAGTGGGGAGCACTCCATAAAAAAAAACACCACTGAAGGGGTTAAAATAGAATCACGTCATTAGGCCCCACACAGAGGGACTTGGCCAGCCATGCACAGAACACAGCCTCTTCATAGAGTACAGGGGCAGGGGCAGATTGGGAACTAAAAGTGGCCCTGGAAAATGGGCGGCACCACATCAAATGTAGGCGGAGCCAATACCATATTAGGCAGGATTGATACAACACTATACCTGGGTTACACGCACCCCCAGATAGTACCCACTCCTGTCCCTGTAACAGATGTCACAATGGATATATATTGGCACCCACCTTAGATGAGTATTTGCATCGTTTGGTACTCTGCTCTGTGACCAGCTGTTTGTGTTGGAGACCGGAGGGGACGGGGCCACTATTCTGGACAGGGCCAAATCATAAGCATAAGTGGCCTTACATGTGGGACAGGCCGGCCTACCGGTAATCTTCCCTGTCTATTGCCAATCCACCCATGGAGAGAGGTGTGTCAGGACCTAACTCGTTAATTGGCAGGAGAGATCAACCACAGCCCTGCTATGCCAAGGTATAAATCCCTAGAAGATACCGTAGGATAAGACAGTGGGTGGGCTTGGAGCTGACGCTGCATCCTCCCTATAGTTTAAACGGGACCCGGGTAGCCTTGACCCAGGTTACCCATTTACACTGCTCGGCCCGAGTGGGTAATGTACAATGTACAGGAGTGGGCGGAGTTACTCAAGCACAATACAGAACATATTCTCCTAGCTGTCATATGCTAGATCCAGGCATTCCTTCCAAACAATAGAGCTCCAGCTGTTCTGTAATATAAATATGTCAGGGACAGCTATCTACAGATCAACAGAGCCTGAAAACCGCATCGGAGGAAAATTCCCTGTAATTAGATGACATCATTTATTTATAGGATTTTTCTGTGAAGATCCCCCGCTTTATTCATGCCTGATTCGGGCTGGAATTACAGAATGGCCCCTGGCACTCTCTTTCCAGGTGAGCCTGTTTTGTCTGCATGAAGATGTGGAAATATATTTATTTGTCTGGCTGAGAAACTAGTGCATTGTAGCTGGTGCAACTATAGGGGTAACGCCGACTGGATCGCACGTCCCCGAATTTGCCGCTCACCATAAAAAGCATTTTCCACTGGGCACCAGTCATCGCAGGACAGGTGACTCAGAAACGGGGACGTGGCAGTCTCTGATATAATGTGGCAGTTACAGATGTGAGGCTGCAGCACAGTCCAATATTCAAATAGGGGAGCCCCACCTAATGCCACCCCAAACATCACTGTCCTGGAATCACTGGCAGTTGATGTGATCCTCCCTCTTTGAATATTGGACTGTGCTGGAGTCCAACCTCTGTAACTGCCACTGGCAGGGAAGTCCAGAATCAGAGCATTTTGTACCTAATGGAATGAGCTGTTTTGGAGGGTCTGTCACCAGCTCCGCCTGCCACATCGGTCTCCTCCTATCACCTCCTTCCCCATAATCAAATCCTCCTCTCAGCAATGTGCCCCCCCCCCCCCCCCCCCCGTGCTCACCTGCCCGCTGATCGCTCTGTGTGCTGCATGAAGAGAGCCGGTGTGGTGTGTGCCTCCCTGTCCAAGGCCCGCTTCCATGCCACTACATGTCACAGGCCAGGCTGCCCTTGAAACATCTTGAGCCCCACGCAGCTTCACCATACCATCCAACATTTCAGTGGCAGAATTCGGTACACATTTAGGAAGGGGGCGTGGCCACGGGTAAAGTGGGCGGAGTCACATGTAAAGTGCCCCCTTTCCGAATGTGTTTTGGGCAGTTTTTTCCCCCACATTTATAGGTTACCCCCCCCCCCCCCGCCCAGCACCTGAAGCAGCTCATGTCACTTGGTGGGCTGCTGGTTGCGCATATTAAAATAAATAAGTATATTTAATATACTTATTTAATAAATAAGTATATTAAATATACTTATTAAATATACCAGCAGCCCACCAAGCCACCATGTGACATGAGCTGCAGGCCAACAGGTGCGACACGATGCTGATAGCAGACACAGCTGGAGTGATTTAGTGCACCTACTTGCTGCACTCCAATGTGTGGCAGACTCCGGACGGCGACCTGTAGTCTAGATGGCACCTACTTGCTGCACTCCCGTGCGTGCCGGAGCTGGCCACCGCACCCCTCTCTCCCTCACAGAGATTTGCACGCGCCCTCGCTCAGTTCTCTGCCTGCGCATGCGCAGACAGTGAGGGCACATAAATAGACATCCTTCCCTTGAGTGCGCGCAGTGCGGTGCTGGCGCCTGATGTCATGACGCCATGCCCGCAATGCACTTATGGGAACGGAGGGGGAGAGGGGAGAGCCGGCACAGGGCAGCACGCACAGGATTGGAACAGCCAGGAGCGGAGGAGGAATAGGAAAACAAGGAAGGAAGCAAATAACCGGTACATTCGGTACAAACTGATTTTGCCGGTACAGACTGTTAAAAAAACGTTACTGTACCGGCAAAATCGGTACAGTTGGAGGGTATGCTGCACCCTCGGTAGTTACGCCGTTGACTGCCTCTAACTACAGTTATAGATTCATTGCTGTTGTATGTTGGCTATAGCAACCTATCTATTATCTTCTAGAAGGTGCTAAATAAATATAAAGTAGAATCAGATTGGTTTCTATGGGCAACATCCCACGATATCTTTCTTTACATTTAATATCCTCTCATTAGCAAAGATTTATTTTATTATTATTACTAATAATAATAGAGGAGGGGGGTCTTGGCATAAGCAAATGAATTGCGCAATCAGTAATTAAGGGCGTGTGCACCCGCATGCCTGTGGAGACAGCGATATGTATGAAGCAGGCGTGGGAGAAAAAACCCAAAACCATTTCTATGCTTTTTGTTTGCATTCCTCACACTCCCTCTATTCAGGTTCTGTGACAGTTATGTGTTTGCTGGGGCTTACGCTGCACCTGAGAAGTGCGGCGTCTATACAGGACGATGGGGAATCTGTGTATGAAGTCACTGTGCTGTGCCTGCCTGTGGGAGTACAGATATTATATCAGTTCTCCTTTGTTACAGAGATCTGGCCCATGTCATTTACAATATCTGTAAAATATTGGGTGAGATTTAATAGGATGAGAGATTCAGAAAGTGAAAGATTTGGTAAGAAATCTCCATATTTTTTTTAAAGCGGCAATCATTTACACTGCAAAATCAAACTGGTTTTGCAGTGTAAATGATTGCCGCTTTAAAAAAACTGGAGATTTCTTCCCAAATCTCTCACTTTCTGAATCTCTCATCCTATTAAATCTCACCCACTGTGTCCCCATGCCAAAAAGGTTTCTGTCTCCACCCATAAATTAGCATTTTTACCTACATGCTTGTTGCTAGGGGATTCATGCTCGTTGCCAGGGGTTTCATGCTCGTTGCTAGGGGTATTATGGTCGTTGCCAGGGGTTTCATGCTCGCCCGTGCACCAGTGTTCCCAGAATCTCTGGTAATGCTATATGCACTGCGTTTCCCTGACAGCCGCTAAAGGTCCAGTAGCGTCTGTCATCTTCTAAGAGGACAGTGGCGTAAACAACAGCCCCCGCGGACCCTGCGGGGGCGTGGAGGCACCAGGTAGTTTGTGAGCACTACGGGTCTGGGGTTCTATTGTGAACACCGCAGGCACTGTCTAGACTCTGTACCATCTCCATCTGCCTTTGCTGCTGGGGTCCCTTTGCACCGGCTGCAGGCAATGAAAATGTCCTTCCCAAAATGGTCCTTGACTACTCTAGCATGGGACTCCAGTGGCAGAGGTGGATTGGGCCAGAACGGAGGAGGAAATCCAGTCCCAGAACCAGAGGATCCTTAACGAGCAGGTACAGGGGGGTGCTGTGGAAGGAGGGGGGGGGGGGGCACAGCAAGTATAGTTACGCTACTGTAAGAAGACTGGTATTCTCAGCAGATTCTATGTGGTTTTTTCCATGCAGGACAAACCGCATGAAATCTGCACAGAATAGGCACCTGTGACACAGGCCAATGGGCATCTGGGGGCGGGCTTAAAATGAGTGTGATGATTTATGCTGAGTCCCGGGTACCGCACGGCACCTGATGTATACAGTGTTGATGAACCCAGATGGAACCATCCAGCACATCCAGTATCCCATTTTTTGGGATGGTCACACATCCCATGGGTGGGGGGGAGGGCAGTTGGAAGTCCCGCTAAGCAGAATAGCGGGGAATAGATGCTGGGACCCTGGTCCAATTCCCACTATAGCTAGGAGGCACCCCCCACCCCTGATGCCGCACCGCCGCTCCACCCTGTCCCCTTTCTGACATGGCTTATTGGGGGGGGGGGGGTTGCTGTGGGGGCTATCATTGCAAATGCCGGGTCGTTCCCAGGACGGACCCATGGCCAAATCCTTGGGGTGCTACGTGGCATTTGTTAAGCCGGCCCAGCAGGAAATGGGGGAGGTCAGGACCAGCCCAGGAGGAACTTGCCCACTCTCCCATTGGCCCAATCCACCCCTGCTAATCAGTCTAATAAGTAGAGCCAGGTTCTATATTCACAGCTGTATCTGTCTCCCATTATGCATTTCTTTTAGATGACATATCAAAGGAAACACAATACCATATAGGGGGTTATTCCAGTTCTCATGAATCAGTCTTTGTCATAATGTTTCCTCTTTTCTTGAAAAAACTTTAGAAGTTTTTTTCTTAATCTACAATCTCTATAAACAAGTGAGCGGCTGTGTCAGTCACAGCAAATATTTGCAGATTACACTCCCGGCATGCAAAGTACGGTAACAGCTGAACGGCTTCCCCCTGCGGCATAACGGTCTGTACTCAATTACTGTATGTTACGGAATGATCTGCATGATCACATGGATACAAGTCAAACAATCCAAAGCTCAGACAAAGTAACAGTGACATCACAATATCACTTTGTACTTTGTCTTTTTTTAAGTCAGGATGTTCTGGACGGCTATGCATCGGATATTCAAAGAAAGGGATACACAAAAGGGATGTGTTCGATATGTCGGCAGTAATTAAGTCAAAAGTCAATAGTTCGACATGGTCAAAAGTTCAACACAAGCAATAGTTCGACGGGAAAAAGGTCGATGTGGGATTTTCACGTTTTTATTTATTTTAAAAAGGTGTTTTTTTCATACTTAACAATGCAAGTGGGCATAGACTGAGGTTATAATAGTGTGCCAAGCATAGCGAGGTACCGTGCCCGAAGCATAGCGAGCAAAGTGAGGGAACGTGGCAAACTCAAATGATGTCCATGTTGACTTATGACGACATAGTCATAAAAATTTTAATCTCCTGTTGACTTTTTTCATGTCGACTTATTGCCAGCTATTCCCTGTGTGCAAGGGTCACAGGGTGAGGGAGTGCGTCAGTGTGATAGAGCGCAGGTCGCAGTGTGAGGGAGGGCGTCCGTGTGATAGAGAGCAGGCCGCAGGCTAAAGGAGCGCTTCTTTAGGGTCAAGCATGGGAGGGAGTTGATAGTGTTTAAGAGACCCCCAGAGATATCAGTATATGGGGCCCCAAGATTTCTGTTACTGACCCTGTGTAGGACATTGTATTATGTAGCTGCTGCTAAGAGGCTCTGGCCGGACCTCAGTGGGAGATCTGGAGCTGGTTTTAGTTCCAAAACATTCTGGTGGATTCAGATTTCCAGAGTACCAACCCGCAAATCTCTACTGGTTAGTCCCTAACGCAACCATTGTTTATTGTGGAAATTTCTCTGTCATTGTTCTGTGACATAGTTATGTTATTATTATTCTTATTATTACTATTATAAATATTTCTTTAATCGGCAGGAATGGCTGGAAATTTCTCGGGCTGAGCTGCACTACAGGAGAGGGCTCTCACAAGAAATTTCCGGACATGCCACTGTAAAGAAAGGGTGCACCAGTGGCGGACCCCATTACCCTCTTGTAGCTGATCATTCCCCCTTCCCCCGTTGCAGATCCTCCCCTTCGCCGATCCTCCACGTCGCCACTAGGGGAGAATCGTGGAGGTTCAGCCGTGCTCGGTGGTTTGTGTGTTTGGGCATCCAAATAAGGAATGCCCGAACAGACAAACGGCTGAACACCCAAACACCTGAGCGCTTTCAAACACCCCCAAGTGGCCCTGAATTTCACCAAGTGGCCACAAACATCCGAAGCCAGCAGCAGCCCCAGGGGAGCAGAGGCTACTGCAGAAGGCAGAGGCTGCCCCTTCTGTGGTGAGTATTTCTGGGGCAGGACAAACCTGCCCTGGTAAGTTTGTCCTGCCCCAGGAAAACCCACCACTCAAGGGAATAAGGGAGTCTGTTTATTGTGTTGTATCCAGTGCTGTCGAGGGGATAGGGGGGAGTGGGTACTTTTTACATGGGCCTGGGTCTGATGGAGGGTCCCAGGTCCTGTACCCCCTCTCCTGCTGCAGAGACCACTGCAGCAGCAGCCTGTGCACTGGCACACAGCCCGCACCCTTCCACCTCTCATTGGCCATGGCCCACCGGTTGACCACACCCCTTTTTACCGGAGCCCAGGGGCGCTTTCATTGTCCCTGATTGTATTCAGAAATCAAAAGCTTTCCAACGATCACAATGCTTGAAAACAACAGAAATATCATGGACCCTTATGACAGCAGCCTTAAGGGCCTGGCCAATTAAACCCATCTTCGAACTTATGTCAGGAACACCATGGGCATAGGGAATATGTTCAGGGTCTTCCACTGGACAGATCTGGATGAAAACTTCAGAGAGGGATGCTACAGAGAGGGATGGCAAATAGTCCGGGATGCCTATTGGAGTGGCCAGGACGTCTGTCCGATATCAAGTTGGTGTACCCAAGCAGACCTTTGACCCTGGGAGCTTGCTTGGCCTTCAACTAGATGGAGTTTGATGGGAATGTCACAAACAGATGACAAATGGTCTGGGATGCTTACTATACTAAGTGCTTGGGTTCCTGGTGTGACTTCTACCAAAGAAATTTACAAAATGCAAAAAATACCACAAAAAATACAAAATTCCAAAGCTCCAAAAATAATAAAAACAATTACAAGGTTCCAAAAATACAAAAAACTGTTTACAAAATGCTACAGATACAGAAATAAGGCAAAGACATTGTCCCCCCCCCCCCCCCCCCCCAAAAAAAAAAAATTGAAAACAATTGCTGCTCAGAGAAAGTCTGGGGATTATGACTATAGACGAACCCCATCAACACAAATGACACCCGGCAGTCACCTCCTGGGTCTGTAGAAAGAGCTGCCAAGCTTAAACAAGAGAAGGATGAAGTTCAAGCAATGCTAATTGCACAACCAAACCCAGTTAGTATTTAAGATGGTCGCTGAGTAATTGAGTATGGTAGAGCTGTGAGTGAAATGTGAAGAGAAGTGGGCTTTACAACAGGAGGGAAGAGGGCCCTGCTCTGAAGATCTTACAATCTAGTAGGAAGGGGAGACAGACAGATTACATGAGGTGCAAGCAGGTGGGAGGTGGCTTGATAGCAGGATGTAAACAGGCAAGGGGTCGGAGAACCAGCTTCAGCGGAAGGGTACACTTTGATGAATAGGTGAGTTTTCAGTGCCCGTTTGCAAAGTTGGGGAGAGTCTAATGGAGTGAGGGAGTGCGTTCCAATGAAGCACGGACAAGTCCTGTACTCTAGCGTGGGAAGCAGTAATCAGGGAGGAGGATTTTCCCAGCATACAGAGTTACATAGTTACATAGTAGATAAGGATGAATAAAGACTTGCGTCCATCGAGTTCAACCTGGGATTTAATAGCTTATCCCTTGTAAAAGACAGAGGGGGAAATTTACTAAAGGAAATTTGTAAAAAAATAGGTGTATTTGTATCCAGAA
This sequence comes from Crinia signifera, assembly GCF_055691185.1. Lineage (NCBI taxonomy): Eukaryota > Metazoa > Chordata > Amphibia > Anura > Myobatrachidae > Crinia > Crinia signifera. The sequence continues at coordinate 315,053,997 of NC_139221.1, forward strand.
ATACACTTATTTTTGACATTTAGGGGGACATTTACCAAAATGGATTCGTAGAAAAAAGGTGTATTCGTAGGGAGAAATACACCTTTTTTTTACGAATTTGTATTTTCGGGATTTACAATCCCAAAAATACAACAATTCGTAGTCCTAAAGATGGAACATTCGTATTTGTAGTTACAAATACGAATGTCTACACCATCGATAGAATACGACAGAAATCACCATTCAAAAGAATGGTGGTTTCTGATTTACTAAGCAGCCGTACTGATAATACGGCTGCTTAGTGGTGTAAAACAGGCATGCAAATACGACAGGAAAATAGAACACCATTTTCCTGTTCTATTTGCGTTTTAGCCTGCACGGATCAGTCAGATCCGTGCAGGCTGCAGTGTAAAAAAATAGAAAAATAAATAAATTAAAAAAAAAACGGCGTGGGGTCCCCCCCACAGCCATAACCAGCACCAGGCTGAAGGAGCCGGGGCCGGTAATTAAAAATCAGGGAACCCGACAAATAGGGGTTCCCCGATTTTTAACAACCAGCCCCAGGCTCCAGGTCCGGGGCTGGTTCCCAAAATACGGGGGACAAAATGAGTAGGGGTCCCCCGTATTTTAAGAACCAGCCCCAGGCACAACCAGCCGGCAGGGTAATGTCACAGCCGGGGGACACTTATAATATAAGGTCCCGCGGCCAAAACATTCTCCCTACCGACCAGTCAGCCTGGCCTGGGGGAGTGGGGACCCCCCCAATGAAGGGGTCCCCCCCCTCCAGGACTTACCTGACCAGGCTGAAGCCTGGTGCTGTCCTCGATGCCCCTGGGTGGTGGGCATCGAGCTGATAAATGGTGTAAAAAAAAAGATGAACCTATTGTTTTTTACTGTGGCACTACAAGTGCCAGCAAGCCTCCCCAGCAAGCTGGGACTTGGAGAACCACAAGTCCCAGCCTGCTGGGCATTAAAGGGCCCGCTGGCACTTGTAGTTCTACAGTTAAAAAAATAGTGCACAAAACACACTGACACACTTTTAAAATAAAACTTTATTACACACAAAGCCCACACATACTAATACTTACCTATCTTCTTCCCATAGGTCGCCCTGGTCCTGTGTCGGCGTCTTCTGGTCCTGTGTCGTCTTCTTCCTCCATGTCGACCGTCGCTGTCGCCGTCCGGATCCGACGAAATCCATTTGGGAAGCTGTGGAAGGAAACCATACTCACCTGTCCCAGCGCGACGTAGTCCAGGTAAGGGTCTTTGCAAAAAAACAAAACGAACACCCCGAAACCAGACCGGACTGACGGAGACGCACGGTGTTTACATCGTGCGGCTCCGCCTCCCGAATGCCGCTATTGGCCGCCTTGCGGCCTAGCGGCCAATCAGGAGCCGCTAGGCCGCAAGGCGGCCAATAGCGGCATTCGGGAGGCGGAGCCGCACGATGTAAACAAACACACGTGCGTCTCCGTCAGTCCGGTCTGGTTTCGGGGTGTTCGTTTTGTTTTTTTGCAAAGACCCTTACCTGGACTACGTCGCGCTGGGACAGGTGAGTATGGTTTCCTTCCACAGCTTCCCAAATGGATTTCGTCGGATCCGGACGGCAACAGCGACGGTCGACATGGAGGAAGAAGACGACACAGGACCAGAAGACGCCGACACAGGACCAGGGCGACCTATGGGAAGAAGATAGGTAAGTATTAGTATGTGTGGGCTTTGTGTGTAATAAAGTTTTATTTTAAAAGTGTGTCAGTGTGTTTTGTGCACTATTTTTTTAACTGTAGAACTACAAGTGCCAGCGGGCCCTTTAATGCCCAGCAGGCTGGGACTTGTGGTTCTCCAAGTCCCAGCTTGCTGGGGAGGCTTGCTGGCACTTGTAGTGCCAAAGTAAAAAACAATTGGTTTATCTTTTTTTTACACCATTTATCAGCTCGATGCCCACCGCCCAGGGGCATCGAGGACAGCACCAGGCTTCAGCCTGGTCAGGTAAGTCCTGGAGGGGGGGGACCCCTTCATTGGGGGGGTCCCCACTCCCCCAGGGCCCCTGGCCAGGCTGACTGGTCGGTAGGGAGAATGTTTTGGCCGCGGGACCTTATATTATAAGTGTCCCCCGGCTGTGACATTACCCTGCCGGCTGGTTGTGCCTGGGGCTGGTTCTTAAAATACGGGGGACCCCTACTCATTTTGTCCCCCGTATTTTGGGAACCAGCCCCGGACCTGGAGCCTGGGGCTGGTTGTTAAAAATTGGGGAACCCCTATTTGTCGGGTTCCCTGATTTTTAATTACCGGCCCCGGCTCCTTTAGCCTGGTGCTGGTTTCGGCTGTGGGGGGGACCCCACGCCGGTTTTTTTTTTATTTATTTATTTTTTCTATTTTTTTTTACACCATGCAGCCTGCACAGATCTGACTGATCCGTGCAGACTGCTAGAAATAATTCGTATTAGCGGCCGTATATACGGCCGCTAATACGAATCATTACACCATCGGAGGGTTACAAAGCAGTCGTATATGACTGCTTTGTAACTGATCCTCCGGAACACGACTTTGCATACGACTTAAACAGTCGTATGCAGTCGTAGGGAAAATACCAATACGAAAAACTAGGTTTTTCATATTGGTAAATTTCCCCCTTACTATCCCGAAAATACGGCAATTCGTAGTCGTATAGATGTGCTATCAATACGAATACGAATTGCCGTATTTTCGGGATAGTAAATGTCAAAAATAAGTGTATTTCTGGATACAAATACAACTATTTTTTACAAATTTCCTTTAGTAAATTTCCCCCTTACTATCCCGAAAATACGGCAATTCGAATTGCCGTATTTTCGGGATAGTAAATGTCAAGAATAAGTGTATTTCTGGATACAAATACACCTATTTTTTTACACATTTCCTTTAGTAAATTTCCCGTGTGAGTCATTTTTAGTACCCTTGGATGTTTTTATCTAATAAATGTTTGTCCAACCTTATTTTAAACGTATTTATTGTGTCGGCCGACACCACCTCTCCAGGAAGAGAGTTCCACAGTTTGACCGTTCTGACCATAAAGACATTTTTTTCTTTTGAGGGAACGAAATCTTCTTTCTTCTAATCTAAACTCGTGCCCTCGCGTCCTAGATTCTTTTCTTGCAGTAAAAAGTGTGCTTGACAGTTCCTTATATTGGCCCTTGATAAATTTGTACATGTTGAGCATGTCCCCCCTTAAACGTCTCTTCTCTAGTGTAAATAGTCCCAAAGTGCTCAATCTCTCCTCGTAGCTTAAATTCTCCATTCCCCTAATAAGCTTTGTTGCTCTTCTTTGGATTTTTTCTAATTCTATGATGTCCTTTTTATAGTGTGGGGCCCAGAATTGTACACCGTATTCGAGGTGAGGCCTTACCAATGCCTTGTACAGTGGCATAATTATTTTGAGTCCCTAGTTTCCATGCCCCTTTTAATACATGCTCAAATTCTGTTGGCCTTTTTTGTTCATATGTGACATTGAGCACTACATCCCAGTTTGTTATCTATTTGGACTCCAAGTTCCTTTTCAAGTACTGAAATACCCAATGCCTCCCCACTTAAGTTATAATTAGCACACTGGTTATGCCTCCCGAGGTGCATGACCTTGCATTTGCCCACATTGAACCTCATCTTCCACCTTTTAGCCCACTCCTCTAGATTGTTAAGATCACTTTGAAGTGCGATGACATCCTCTGCTGATTTAATAACTCTACTCAATTTTGTGTCATCAGCAAAGATGGATACATTGCTGAGAATCCCCATCCCAATATCGTTAATATATATGTTAAATAAGATGGGACCTAATACTGAACCCTGTGGCACTCCACTTAGTACTGGTGTCATATTTGATACAGCACTGTTCACAACCACTCTTTGTTCTCTATTACACAGCCAGTTCCCTACCCATCTACAAATGTTTGCCCCTAATCCCATGTCCACCATTTTATTTATCAACATCTTGTGTGGTACTGTATAAAAAGCTTTTGCAAAATCTAGAAAGACCACATCTACAGCGTTTCCATTATCAAGGTTTTTGCTGATGTCCTCATAGAATCCTAGTAAATTTGTCTGGCATGAACGATTTTTCATGAACCCAAGTTGGTTAATACTAAGTAAACTATGAAGGTCTAAATATTCCATAATACCATCCCTTAAAATGCCTTCAAATATTTTACCCACTATTGATGTTACGCTCACAGGTCTGTAATTAGCTGAATCATCCCTTTTACCTTTTTTGAATATCGGCACTACCTCTGCTATTCTCCAGTCCTTTGGTAGTGGTACCTTACCTGATGATAGTGAATTATCAAAAATGCAATAGAGAGGGGTCTCTAGTTCCTCCCTTAATTCAATTAGTACCCTAGGATGGATCCCATCTGGCCCTGCTGATTTATTTGTTTTGATTTTGCCGAGCCTCAATATTATCTCTATTTTTTATTTTTGAATTACGCTATGTGGTATGGGTTAAAACGTGTTTAATACGATTGGGTGGTGGTTCTACTTGGTGTTTTAATACACTTATAGGGGGAAGCCCCGAGTACCGAGTGACGTCATCAGCCGGCGCACGTCGGAAAGACCCGGGCATCGCGGCAGAGAAGCTCCGGTGGCAGCCACTGAAGCTCCCCTAGAAACGAGCAGACAAAGCACTACAACGCCGCAGAAATCAGCTAACTGTAAGTGCAGACAACAGATTGCCACCACTTTCTGCAGCACGAGCTGAGACACATTATTAATGAGGGAAGTAGGAGGAGAGCACATAGGTGATAGACCTATGAGATTGTAAAGGGGTCAGAAGATCGCCTGAAGCCTACTAAGGCTCTCTCCAACTACAAGTGACAGACTAAAAACATCAATTTCGACCACTCCTAAGTGGAGACATACACTGAGTGATAACTATCCCTCCAAACACGGAGAAGAGAAAGGACATAGGCTAAAACCTATGGGATTGTAAAGGAGTTTCTGAAACTGCCTTAAGCCCTCACAGGCTCCTTTCTATAGACAGGCACCCTATCAAAACAATTTTCTTTGCACATCACCCCTGAAGACCGTAGATCCTACAAAAAGGACCTACGGTAATGTAAAGGACCCCAAAGGGTACCTGAACCCCTATCGGGGATCTTCTAAGGGTGACACGGCTCTGAAAAAATTCCCGCCACAGGGGACCCCCTATAGGTGTATTAAAACACCAAGTAGAACCACCACCCAATCGTATTAAACACGTTTTAACCCATACCACATAGCGTAATTCAAAAATAAAAAATTCAAAAATAAATATTCTTTACACAAACTTTACTTTCTTCATCTCTTCATTTCCATCCAACTCCGCACCAATCAAAAACGGATCACACAGATAGGATACACATTTGATAGTTTAAAAGATAGGCAGCGCCATTAGCTCAACCAAACTATTCTTCTAAATCCGTAAGGGACCGGGTAACCCTTAAGCTAGGCAGCGCCTACTAACACACCAAAACATTAGTGAGCGCAGTGTATCACCCCCAATCTTTCTCAATATTATCTCGTCGGTTGTGAAAACAATATTGAGATCCGGCGTATTTGTCCCATTTGTGGTGTCTGTGAATTCCTCTATCTGCTCTCCCTTAGTAAACACTGATGAGAAGAACCCATTTATGAGTTCTGCTTTTCCCTTATCCTCTGTAAAGCTTTCTCCATTTATATCGTTTAATGGCCTATGTTCTCTTTAATTAATCTCTTGCTATTTATGTACTTGAAGAACTTCTTGGGGTTAGTTTAAGTACTTCCAAATACAGTGCATCTCGGAAGATAATATTACTGATGTTGTGCTACCTGCCTTCTAGCCACCAGGGATGATAACAATGACACAGCAGATAGTCTGGAAATTAGTCACTGCAATTCTGATAATAACACAGAGCAAAATAAATGACATCCGTACATAGTGAAAGGAGAAGGAGGATGGGAGAATATTCTGCTGCAGCTGCACGTGATGCTCCTGGTCCAATCCATGCAAAGCTTTCAAAAATGATGAAGACTGACCGGTTGGCATGCCATGTGGTTTGCGCAATTGCATACCTTCCAATGTTGTGAGTGGCCAAGTAGAGACTCTTGTGCGTGTGTGCCCGAAAACAGGGCACGGCCTCAGCAAAAGGGGAGTGGCTTACGTGGAACGCCGTAATCATGAGCCACGTCTTCATTTTCATTATTGTCTGTGCATGGCCAGCGCTGTGTGAGCTTCTGGCCACCCCCCCAGCCCGTCTCTCTCCCCTGAATAGATGCTGTACGGATGACGGAAACCCTGAGCAATCGGCCTTGTGGTCTGTCCTGCATAACTCTACACACTGCTCCTCGTGGTCTGTCCTGCATCACTCTGCACACTGCTCCTCGTGGTCTGTCCTGCATCACTCTGCACACTGCTCCTCGTGGTCTGTCCTGCATCACTCTGCACACTGCTCCTCATGTTCTGTCCTGCATCACTCTGCACACTGCTCCTCGTGGTCTGTCCTGCATCACTCTGCACACTGCTCCTCATGTTCTGTCCTGCATCCCTCTGCACACTGCTCCTCGTGGTCTGTCCTGCATCACTCTGCACACTGCTCCTCGTGGTCTGTGCTGCATCACTCTGCACACTGCTCCTCGTGGTCTGTCCTGCATCACTCTGCACACTGCTCCTCATGGTCTGTCCTGCATCACTCTGCACACTGCTCACTCTGCACACTGCTCCTCATGGTCTGTCCTGCATCACTCTGCACACTGCAGCTCATGGTCTGTCCTGCATCACTCTGCACACTGCTGCTCATGGTCTGTCCTGCATCACTCTGCACACTGCTCCTCATGGTCTGTCCTGCATCACTCTGCACACTGCTGCTCATGGTCTGTCCTGCATCACTCTGCACACTGCTCCTCATGGTCTGTCCTGCTTCACTCTGCACACTGCTGCTCATGGTCTGTCCTGCATCACTCTGCACACTGCTCCTCATGGTCCGTTCTGCATCACTCTGCACACTGCTCCTCATGGTCTGTCCTGCATCACTCTGCACACTGCTCCTCATGGTCTGTCCTGCATCACTCTGCACACTGCTCCTCATGGTCTGTCCTGCATCACTCTACACACTGCTCCTCATAGTCCATTCTTCATCACTCTGCACACTGCTCCTCATGGTCATAATACAGTAGAAGTGAGTTAACCCCTGCATTCAATGGGGAAGATTTACTATACCTTTTGGGTGTCAAACAAGAGGCTGTGGGCTTCATGCTCAGCAACTGGCAATGCAGAGACAGGCTGGCACTTGTAGTTCCACAGCAGTCCAGGGGTACTACATATGCAATGGGGAAATATGAACTAAGGCACTAGCAATAAATCACATTCTCTCAGTGTATTAGCACCGTTTAGAAAACACGGGAACCTATCTGTTCATTTACAATGGATCCTATGACATATGCGCATTATATGAAATTATATATCTAAGTAGGAACCGTAATTTAATACAGTACTAAATACACAGCTAATTCTCCAAGACGCTTGTGCGAAACTTTCTAAATGAAGAATTACTTCACATCTCCAAAATGAATCACTTTGTAATTAACAATACACCCGCAGCAATATTCACAGATCAAAACAGTGCTACACTTCTGCTAAACAGGCCTTGAAGTGTCTAAACGACTAATCCAATATTTCCTCTTCATCTTTATTAACATATGTTGTAATCACACAACTTGATCCATCATAATTCTCCTACTTGTTATTTGGAAATTCATTTAGGAGCTGGTACAGAACGTACTATGATTCAGCAAGCCCGAGCAATTATAGGGATGTTGGTTAAGTAGTCATTTGTATTTTATTAGAGGCTGGAAGCAGAATCTTACCCCAATAGTTATATAAGTATAAGTAACGTATTGTACGCGCAGCGCAGCTCTTTATATTTAAAAAAAAATGTAAAGTACTGTAACTGTTCCTGAATAAGGTGGCAAATGCATACTTGCCTACTTTTGGAAACTAGTTTCAGGGAGATTATAGTTGGTAGTAGAATTTTACACAGCGTCCCATTGGGGGGGCGTGTCATGTTCCTCCCAAAAGGGCGTGTCTAGTTTCATTTATGGAGAGAGTGTGAAAAAAGATTGTGAACGTGGCATCTAGAACTGTGGTTGTGTACTGCTACATCTGAGAGGAATCTTTTAAAATGACTTATATACAATTAGTAAGAGATACCATACTTGGTAAGGTGCTGGGAAATGGTGCTGATGATTCAATGTAACTGTATCTGTCTCTCATTCCTTTTTTCCCCCAAAAATGTAGCAGTGTAGTATGGGCTAGGTGACATGAGGGAGATTGCTAGACTAATGAGGGAGAGAGGGAGATTGCTGCTATGTCAGAGAGTCTCCTGCAGAATGCAGGAGGGGAGGTAACTATGATGTAACAGTGTAATGTGGGCTAGGTCACATGAGGGAGATTGCTAGACTAATCAGGGAGAGCGAGAGATTGCTGTCATTTCAGGGAGTCTCCTGCAGAATGCAGGAGGGGAGGTAACTATGGTGTAACAGTGTAATGTGGGCTAGGTGACATGAGGGAGATTGCTGGACTAATGAGGGAGAGAGGGAGATTGCTGCTATGTCAGGGAGTCTCCTGCAGAATGCAGGAGGGGAGGTAACTATGATGTAACAGTGTAATGTGGGCTAGGTGACATGAGGGAGATTGCTAGACTTATGAGGGAGAGCGGGAGATTGCTGCTATGTCAGAGAGTCTCCTGCAGAATGCAGGAGGGGAGGTAACTATGATGTAACAGTGTAATGTGGGCTAGGTGACATGAGGGAGATTGCTAGACTAATGAGGGAGAGAGGGAGTTTGCTGTTATTTCAGGGAGCTATGGGCAAATGCATAACATATTTTAATGAATCGTGTGCTTTTCCTCACTATGGCCTGCTTCAGAGATGGACATTGGCTGTCTGCCACTTCTGGCAAATTCCAGAAGGGCCAATGGCCCGATGGACCTGGTCCGGCCGTACAGAGAGCAGGGGTAGCCATGCAGTGCAGGCTCCTGGATCTCTGCCCAAATTCCGCTCAGCCATTGGTTTATATGAAAGCATGTGCCTTACCATTTTCAGTTATCGTTATGGCTTAAACCTGGGGTAGCCAACTCCAGTCCTCGAGAGATACCAACAGTGCATGTTTTCCAGATCTCCTCACAGAATCACAAGTGAAGTAATTAGCTCCACCTGTGGATCTTTTAAAATGTGCCAGTGAGTAATGAGTGCACCTGTGCAGCAGCTAGGTTGTCTGGAAATGTGACCTGTTGGTAGCTCTCGAGGACTGGACTTGGCTATCCCTGTCTTAAACGGATGAGAACCATACATTTAAATCATTTATTCAAAACAAGGGATCTGTGATTGCCATGCAGATAACTTCTTGAATCTATTTCTAACTCGAAATGAAGCTCCTCCGGCCCAAAAACAACATATTTCTAATGGGTTGCAACTAGAGATGTGCGGCTGCCACTTTTTCAGGTTTTGGTTTTGGTTTTGGATCTGGATCTCCCTTCGTGTTTTGGATCTGTATTCGTTTTGGCAAAACCACCCTTGTGGGTTTTGATTTTGGTTTTGGATCTGGATTTTTATGAAAAAATGCTAAAAATGGCTAAAATAACAGAATTTGGGCCCGTTTTTTGCCCCTAAAGTATTATTGACCTCAATAACATTAGTTTCCACTCATTTCTAGTCAATTTTGATCACTTCACAGCTTACAAAATTGTTTTCATTTACTGTAGTTGGGCCAAAAGGGTATACCGAGGTAGCTGGATGACTAAGCTAAGCGACAGCAGTGGGCATCACATACATGTGGACCTTACACTTCCAACCTGGCAGAGCAGCACTGCAGGGGCAGACAGGGTGGCAGTTTAATAAACTATCCCAAAAAAAGAGAAATGCTCCAAAGAGCAAATACAAAGAGGTATCGGCCTTGTCATGACTGGTGGTAGCAGCTTCAGCACTTCTATCAGGTTGCTGATCTCCCACTATTTCCTCCTCCATCATCCTCCAAAAATGTGTTTTTATTTCATTTATTACTTTTATTTATTTTTCTTACTTTACACTGGACACAGCCTGTCACACTGGACACAGCCCCTTGGACACTGCCCCTGGACACAGCCCCTGGACACTGCCCCTGGACACTGGACACAGCCCGTCACCCTGGACACAGCCCCTGGACAATGGACACAGCCTCTGGACACAGCTCCTGTACACTGGACACAGCCGTCACACTGGACACAGCCCCTGGACAATGGACACAGCCATCACACTGGACACAGCCTCTGGACACCGCCCCTGGACACAGCTCCTGTACACTGGACACAGCCTTCACACTGGACACTGCCCCTGGACACTGTACACAGCCCGTCACCCTGGACACAGCCCCTGGACAATGGACACAGCTCGTTACCCTGGACACAGCCCCTGGACACAGCCCCTGGACAATGGACACAGCCTCTGGACACCGCCCCGGGACACAGCTCCTGTACACTGGACACAGCGGTCACACTGGCCACTGCCCCTGGACTCAGCCCCTGGACACTGGACACAGCTTCTGTACACAGCTCCTGTATACTGGACACAACCCCTGTACACTGGACACAACCCCTGTACACAGCCCCTGTACACTGGACACAGCCCCTGTACACTGGACACAGCCCCTGTCACACTGGACACTGGATATATGTAGTCACACTGGACAATGGATATATGTCACACTGGACACTGGATATATGTCGTCACACTGGACAATGGATATATGTCACGCTGGACACAGGATATATGCCGTCACACAATGGTTACATGTCACACTGGACACAGGATATATGTTGTCACACTGGACAGTGGATATATCTGTCACACTGGACACTGGATATATGTCCTCACACTGGACACAGGATATATGTCATCACACTGGACACAGGATATATGTCGTCACACTGGACACAGGATATATGTCGTCACACTGGACACAGGATATATGTCGTGACTCGTGACACTGGACAATGGATATAGGCCGTCACACTGGACACAGCTCCTTGTATTACTGCAGCCCCTGTACACAGTGTACTACTCAGCAGCACTGCAGCCCCTGCGTGTGAGCACTGCAGCACTGAGTTAGTTAAATCACACAACACAGGGCTCAGGGCTAAATAAATCACAACACAGGGCTTAGGGCTAAATAAATCACGACAGGGCACGGGCCACAGGAAAGCCCCTGGACAGTGGACACTGCAGCCCCTGCGTGTGAGCACTGCAGCACCTAGTTAGTTAAATCACACTACAGGGCTCAGCAGGGCCGGTGCAAGGCACCGGAGCGCCCCAGGCGAGTCGGGGTGGGGGCGCCCCGGGGCCGGGGGGGTACCTGTCCTGCGGCGCTGTGTATTTAAATCTGGCGGCGGAGGCAGCGGGGGTCCCTGCAGTCCATTAAAAATCACGAGCGCTATCCGCCGGGCTATGCGGAAGCGCTTCTAGTGTGAAAACACTGGCAGCACGCTGATTGCCTGAGATCAGCGTGCGCCGTGCTGCCAGAGTTTTCACACTAGAAGCGCTTCCGCATAGCCCGGCGGATAGCGCTCGTGATTTTTAATGGACTGCAGGGACCCCCGCTGCCTCCGCCGCCAGATTTAAATACACAGCGCCATAGGACAGGTAACCAGGCGGCACAAAATGCTGCCCTCCAGTGGCCGGCACCCTAGGCAAATGCCTAGATTTGCCTAGTGGTGGCGCCGGCCCTGGGGCTCATGCCTATAAACAGTCACTGACTCTCACTCAATACAAGTCTACAACACAGTGCATGGAGCACAGGGCAGTGAGGGCACAGGGCAGATCACGGAGCACAGCACAGCATGGCACGGAGCACAGCACAGGGCACACGGAGCTTCCCAACCACCCTCTTCCCTCTCCAAGATTGGAGTGAAGATGGTCTTTTATAAGATCCCGCTCCCGCGAGAATCAGATAGCGCGATGATGACGTTTTGCCTTGTTTTCTGTCCGGAATTGAGGCGGGAACTCCCGAGCCGCCTCGGATCCTGACCCGGATCCCGAGATTCGGATCTGGTGGATCTCGGTGATCCGGACCCGCTCATCTCTGATTGCAACATTCAGGGCCACAGTTACGGTGTTAAGACGAAAACCAACTGGAAGACCAATGATCATTCGGAAACCAGACAATATTTTTTCTTTATTTTTTTTTTAAATAAAGTTTCACCTTAGTGGTCCCCCACAGTAGCCCCCTTATAAGACCTCACTAGTACTCCCTATAGTATGTTCCCCATAGTAAGTCCCCATACAATGCCTCCCAGACAAATCTCCCATAATCCCCTTTAGTAACCCCCTTAGTAATTCCCCTTAGTATTTCCCAATAGTACTTCCCCTTAGCATCTCCCCATAGTAGGTACCCCATAGTAGGTCGTTCCCCCTGCCCCCACCCGTGCTGCCTGAAATTACAGCCAGAATGAAAAAAAGAAGAGGGGCAAAGAGTAACTTTCCATCGGAACGTGGAGACTCAACTGAACTTTTTGAAGTTAGAAATCCAGATGTGTTGTTTCAACAAAGTGGAGCCAGGGGCAAACGCAGGATTTTCAGAAGGGGGTTTCCAGAGGGGCGGAGCAAAGCCGGGTCAGTTAAAGTATTATAGATAGACCAAATGTATATAAATAATATGTTACATGTACATACATATATCTACATACAGGGGCGGCAATAGCAGTGTAAGACCTCTGGGCATAGCAATGTATTGGGGCCCCTACTGATCCTCCAGCGGTAGGGGTGGGGGAAGCTTTGATGTCCTGCGGGTGGTAGGGGGTATTATATCAACCGCTCAGCATGTAGGGCCTGGATCAGTAATTTCCACTAATTACCCCTTTACTGCACAGATGGTGGGAGATGAGGTGGGAGAAGGGGGCATTGGGCTGAATGAAGGCTCCCTGATACATAACTTCCAGGGGGGTAGAGGATGTTTAATATGCAGAGGAGGGGTGTATAGTGGAGTGGGCTTATTATTCATCATTTTCTGGTGGGAGGACAGCTAGCTTGACAGCAGATATCTCCAGTTCCCAGAAATAGATTTCTTAGATTTTAATGGAATTAAAAACTAGAGAATCCCACCTACCAAATGCTCTTTGGGACTAGGGGTGAGATGTATCAAATGGAAAATGCGGTAAAACCCAGGTTTTACCGCATTTTCCAATGTATCAAAAATGATACCGCAGTGTAGGGTATCGCCACCTTTTGGGTGGCGATACCCTATAGAAGCCTATAGGCTTCTTTTCGCCGCCCGCCGACGCAAACCTGCCGCCTCGCCGACCCCCCCTCTCGCTTACCCTCCTGGACCCTGGAAGGTAAACCCCTCCTCCCCCTAGTGACGCAGCCGGACGTCCTTCCGGCTGCAGGGGGGAGGAGGAGGCGCTGGGGACAGCTTACTTAGCTGTCCCCGGCGTGAGGGATGCAGGAGCCGGCTGGGAGGTGACGGAGACCCCCCGCACACCACATTCCAGGTATCGCGGGGGGTCTCCGTCACCGCATCGCGATGCCAGCCGCATATGTTAGTACATATGCGGCGGCATCGCGGCGGGGGGGCCGCGAAGGGCGGCGATGTATTTTAATACATCCCGCCCTAAGGGAGTAGAGTCCAGGAGGCAGAGCAATCTGCCAACGAGAATATCAAACTACATACCAGGTGTATGGAGCTGGAGCAGTATCCAGCTGCTGGAAGGCCGATATCTCTGGTTCTGGGAACAGTAGAGACAAGCTGCTAGTGTCCCTCAAAGACAAAGAGTCCCAGCTTTTGGAATATGCCCTCAGAAAAACTCTACGTCAGACAGAAACTGAAATATCTGACTGGGAAGAGCAATTAACAGGCTTGGATGGGGACCACTGATTTGAAGTCAGATATCTCTGGTTCCCAAGGGACGATTTTTAAAATTCTTGTACCCATGGAAAGAGGGGACCCTCAGCTTTCAGCCTATTGCCCTTAGACTCCGGGGGGGGGTTTCTGGGTACTCAGAAGCCCCCCCTGCGTGCGCTACTGGGAGCCACCACTCACACGGCAAGAACATAAATGGAACTGTTTCCAGGGCACTTGATCTTGATGTTGGGGGGCCTACACATTCCCCAATCTGACCCTTTCTGAATTTTTTCTTTGGAATCATCTGAAAGCTGAAGTCAAGAAACATCGACCAAGAGCCACTAATGAACTGAAGGCAACTATACACCAAGAAATTGCCACAATAACCCGGAAATAACCAAGTAATGCGAAACGTAGGAATAAAGGCCATCATCTAGATGACACGGTATCATATTCAAAACCGATAAAAAAAAAACAATTTCATGCACTTTTAGATTATGTACTAACATTTTAATTGCATTTGCCAAGCCTTTTTTGAGAGGTATGTTTGCAGATCCCTGTATTAGGTAACACCCTGTATAAGGTAGTAACTTTGTAAACAAGAACGATGGAGCACTAAAATTGTATCCATTCACTTATAAAGTTATTTATTAATAATAATAATAATAATAATAAAAAAAAAACTTGTGAAAACTTTTGTATAAAATGCTTGGTTTTGTTAACTTGTGAATTTTCTTATTAGTCGTACTAGTTGTACTCTGGATTTTGGAATATTACATTGACAATCACAATGTCGTCAGACAAATATATATGTGTAAAGAAATTTAAATAAATCTAGTGTAAAATACATAAATGACTAATTATGCTGTGATTAGCGGTATAAGCTTTTTGACATGAGTTGGTGAAAGGTTATGAAATTCATTCAGGGCCGGTGCAAGGCACCAGAGCGCCCCAGGCAAGTCGGGGTGGGGGCGTCCCGGTGTCTGCCGCCCGGGTACCTGTCCTGCGGGGCTGTAAAGCTGGCGGCGGCGGCGGCAGCGGGGGGTCCCTGCAGTCAATAAGAAATAACGAGCGCTATCCGCCAGGCTATGCGGAAGCGCTTCTGTTTGGAAACACTGGCCGCACGGCGCACGCTTATTGGCTGAATCTCAGCCAATCAGCGTGCGGCCAGTGTTTCCAAAACAGAAGCGCTTCCGCATAGCCCGGCGGATAGCGCTCGTTATTTCTTATTGACTGCAGGGACCCCCCGCTGCCGCCGCCAGCTTTTACGCCGCAGGACAGGTACCCGGGCGGCAAGGGGGGGGGGGGCAAAATACCGCCTTCAAGTGGCTGGCGCCCTAGGCAAATTCCTAGATTTGCCTAGTGGTGGCGCCGGCCCTGAATTCATTACTATCACTGTGATTACATTTTAATTTTAAGAGCTACAGTGGAATAATAGGAATGATAAGTGGTCACCAACTCATTTTTAGCGTTAGATATGCACTTATACAATGTTATCAATATGATAATACAGGTCAGGTCTCCCTTATCCATGTATTCTCAAAACCGAAATATTCCAAAAAACGTGGTTTTCCCCCACCCCTTTTTTCATACTTACCTACTCCCCCGATGTCCACGGCGGCCTTCTGGATCCATCTCCGGTCCCAGGGGTGCATTGTGCGAGTGCACAGGCACACGCGCAATCAGGTCTGCCAATAGGGGGATGCTGTGGGAACAGCCCTGGCGTCTGGGGCTCATTTTGCCCACTGTAACCCCCTTGACTGTCTCTGCTGCACTGCGCTCAATGCGCTGAACAAAGCAGGTCCCAGAGCGCAGGCTTATTCAACTTAGGACACCGGCGGCCAATTAAAATGCTGCAGAGCTTGTGTACTGGAAGCCAATCACCAACCGGTGCTGCATTTTAATTGCCCGCTGGCATCCTGAGTTGAAGAGCCTGCACTCCGGAAATGAGTCCCGGGCCCCAAAATTCCTGATGGCAGCCCTGCGCGCAATGCACCCTCAGGGACCGGAGGTGCCGCTGAAGAGGATCCTGAATGCCGCCATGGACGCTGGGGGACACCATGAATGTTGGTGGACCATTGTTGCACCACCAGGGGACCAGGTAAGTATGGGAAGAAAATATTCCAAAATCCTGAAAAATCCCTTATCCAAAATACCCGTGGTCCCGAGCATTTAGAATGACTGCATATATATAGCATGTATGCATATAAAACTGACACAAACTGAGCCCAGCTCAATCAACAGAAACCACACCTCCAATTCATACCTGCGCCAATCCACCCAATCACACACAGACTTTCACAGCAGGGTCCCGCCCATAACTCAGTATGCCCCCTCCCTAGTCCCGTTCAAATCAGGAGCCGGTTGCTCTGCCTTAGACAGTTACATTTTAATATTTGATAAATATCTCATATTGCACCTAAAAGCGCGCTGAATTCATTGAGTTCACCATAATACTTATTAATTCTCATTATTGTGTAAGACATGTGTTCTTGCATAATGATTTAGTAAGAATGTATGTGATTTTACATGACAAACCGTATGCAGGTTGATTCATTGTAATAATGCTATGCCAGCTATTGTATGTGATGCCAACTGTGGGCAGAACATAGCTGAGTGTGGTCCTAGGGAAGTATGGACAGGTTTCCACACCTTTGCTGAGATCATCTGCTTCCAAACTATTCTGTTTCACAATAACTCTGAATACTACCTAGAGTGACTTGTCTTTGTACATCTTTCCTGGCTGACCCCAAACTGACACCCTTTACATTTAGAAGAATTTAGCAGCTGATGATCATCATAAAAATGTAGTACAGTATTTAACCTCTGTATGATAGGCCTGAGTAAGGGTGGCAGGCAGTCGAATTGGGAGGTGTTCCCTCCCTTCTGGACAGTCAGTCCAGACCGTGATAAGCAGAGAGCTGGGTTCCTGTAGGAAGCCACACCCTGCCTTACCGGGCAGCCCTAGCCAACTTCTACGGGCTGCAGCCGATGCAGTCCATAGATGCAGGGATTTGTGCATGCGCTGGTGTCCTGGTACCTGTCAGCTACATTGCATAAATGCCGGGACCTGTTGGTGGTTGGAGCAAGGCAGCAGAGACCAGTGGCAGCTCGTTTCCTGCTTCCAGGTAGGAGACACTGCTGCCTGCACCTCTGATAATGATATTTGTCTAAAAACAGTAGCTCTATGACGGAAGCCGGCTGGTTAGACATCATCTGCTCCCTCCCCAGTGAGCCAGATGTCCCAGAAAGAAGATTAAAAAAATTAGGCAAGATGTCATAATGGTTATACCAGTGCATCAAGGAGATAATTGTGAAGACAATTATCATTATGAATCTATCTTGGTGCCCCCTTGTGGACAGTGCTATTAACATCATTTTGATATTCCTGCCTATTGTAATTGTTCAGAAAAAGTCACAAACTTGCCAGGTGACGATTAAGGGCCTCTGTTTTATACGTTTTGGATATGGACCTTTAAATGCTGCTCCCAAATTAGCTTCCAACTATATTATAGTGTTTAGCAGCCACCAGGAAGAATAATGTGTACATAGACGC
Source organism: Crinia signifera (assembly GCF_055691185.1). Taxonomy (NCBI): domain Eukaryota; kingdom Metazoa; phylum Chordata; class Amphibia; order Anura; family Myobatrachidae; genus Crinia; species Crinia signifera. Next base: position 315,071,387 of record NC_139221.1, read on the forward strand.
CTACCTTTAAGTTAACGTGTGAAAATCAGTCATCTTTTTTATACATTTTTAGAATTCTTCACTGTGTGTTGTAGAAACACATACAGTAGGGCTTCCTTCTGAGTTACACATCATTTTGGACAATGTTTTTGTACTGCGCACGCGTCCGAGCCGCAGTGCATAAGTGCAGTCAAGTCTGACTTCGATTTGCGAACAGGGTGAGTGACCATCAAATTATTTTGGCCCAGTATGCTACCATGCAAATGTCCATTCGCAAAGCGGCGGTGATGTTCAGAGCGCGATGGGGGTGTTGCATTCGCACACCTGGTGGGTGGCGTTAAGGGCTAATTTTTGTTCGCTGCTTATTGAGTCAACCAGAATGACCCCCAATCTGAGTCTCCCTCTTCCAATAAGCACAAGCTTGGTGGCACAGCACTCTTGACCTTTGTGACAGTCATCAAACAATAATCCTGACTGGCTCTTTAACAAAACACACTAAGGTGTAACATAATCCTGATCTGCGAACCCTCCGGCAACAAGAGCTCCAGCTGTCTCCGGGATCTTGGCAGGAGGACATGACAGCTGCTGTAATGCCAGAGAACCAACAGCAGCTGATTCTCTGCCATGAAAACACATTGCATGCACCGAAATGCTGCTTGTGGGTGAGCTCAGTCCTCAGACCATTGTATACTAATGCACTATATCCATCACTTTCTATAGACAGCCTTTCATATACAATAAGCTGACATCCCTGTGACATGGGTTTTTTACCTGTACCGTCTCCATGACAAACAACGCTTAGTTGATTTTCCATCACTAAGGCGCAAAGTTTGTCCCCATTTAGCCTGATACAAGCCTTCCAATAAATCCTTTTATATCCACAGTAATAAATGTCATATGATATGGGATTAACATATAAAAGCAGCATAAATGACATTAAACATTATTCATTCTATAACATAGCTTCGTGTAGTATCAGATTTCCATCACGAAGATGTAGCAAACATTCAACTAACATTTAACACAAAATACTTTTAGAAACAGTGGGGAAGATGTACGAAACAGTGATAAGGGAGAAGTGAGCCAGAGGAGAAGGGGCCTATGGCAACCTTCTCTGTATAATTTTATATTATGCAAATTATAGATGTTACATCAGTGCTGATTGGTTGCCAATGGCCACTCCTCCTCTGGCTCATTTCTCCTCCCTTATCACTGCTTCATACATCTACCCCACAGTTATTATTATTATTATTATAATTTTATTTATAAGGCGCCACAAGTGTTTCGCAGCGCCGTACAAAGGAACAATACAGGGAGACAAAAACTTGGCATAACATTGAATAAATAACAAAAATACAGTACAAATAAAGAGCACCACAGTTCAATACACATTACAGCTTAAATGTAAGTAGTGAGGACCCAATCAACATACAACTAGAGGCTTGAGGCCAATGATGGAGATGAGTATGAAGATGGTCACTGAGTGTTGGAGTAAAGGAGAGTTACAGTTCATAAGTTGATAAAGTATAGACTGGGTGACTGTTACGCAGCCGAGACTGCCATAAGGTTTTATAAAGCTGATAACTGTCAGAATTGTTGTAAGGTGTTGAAATTTGTACAAAATTGGCCAATCTGATTCTAAGACTCCTGAAGAAGACCCAAGACTTTTTAAGTAGACCAAAGACTACAGAGGTATACCTGAGACTTTTGTTTCAAACCCACGCCTGTTGAAATACACCTGGGACATCTAAAGTACACCAGAAACTGCTCAAGCACACTGAGCCTGCTAAGGTACATCCAAGACTTCTAAAGCACATCTGAGCACGCTGAGGTACCCCTAAGACATATGAAGTGCATCTGGGACTGCTAAAGTACATGCTAGAATACAGCAATACACCCATGATTGCAGAGGGGCACCCAAGACTGCTGAAGTCATCCCAAGCCTTCTGTAGCACTCCCAAGACTACAGTTGTAGGTAATTGTGTATTAGCAGGGCGTCCGGCTATGCTACGCTGACAATGTACCTTAGGCTACATTGTCAGCGTAGCATAGCCGGGCGCCCTGCTAATATGTGTGTAGTGCATTATACTTACCCTCAACGATGTCCCCGGCGCCAGCATTCCCCTCTTCTGGCACTCGACTTCATGACACTCCCCGGCGGCAGCAGTGTACGTAATTCGGCATACTGCCGCTGGGGGAGCATCACATGTTTCCCTGCTCCCCCAGCGGCACTACGCTAATTGCATACATCACTGCCGACACGGAGTGTCATGGAGGAGGTGATTGCCAGAGGATGGGAACGCTGGCGCCGGGGACACCGTTAACTAGGAGTGACATGGAGGAGGCGAGTGCCGGAGGAGGGGAACGCTGGCCCCAGGGACATCATTGAGGGTAAGTATAATGCACTACACACACACAACACACATTTCACCCACTAACACAATCATATCCCCACTATCCACGTCATACCCCCAGTTCAGCTCCTGAACAAGTTATGTAACTTACTTAGTTTGCGTAAATGACGTAGTTTATGTAGCCAGCATAGTCGTGTATTGGTATTCTCAATATACCACTACGCAAACTACGTAATGGGCGGCCTGCTAATACACAAGTACCCAGCTGTACAACCAAGACTGCTGAAGTACAACCCAAACTGCCAAGGTATACTAGAGACTTCTGAAGCACATCTGGGGCTGCTAAAGCACAAGTGAGACTTCAGATGTACACACAAAACTGTAGACATGCAAGTCTGCTGAAGTTAGCCCAAACCTGCTGAAGAACACCCAAGACTACAGAGGTACACCCAAGACTTCAAAAGAACACATGAGCCTGCAGGGGTACCCCAAGATATCTGAAACACACCTGCTGAGGTACAGTACATCTGAGACTTCTAAAGCTCACTCAAGCCTGCTGAGGTGCCCCCCAGGGCCATCTTTCCCACCAGCTTGATGGGCTACTGCCCCGGGGCCCCACAAACATCAATGTCAATTAATCTCTGCTGTACGGCATGTTTTTAAAGTTTAAATACTGATTTTGTTGCAGCTACCTATAAATATAAGCTTAAGTGTTTTGATCATTTACATTTTTATTCATGTGAGTGGTTGTGTAGGTAGGAGCCCCACTGCATTGCCCATAATGCTGTTAAGTTGGCCCTGGTATCCCGAAGACATAAAGAGCACACTCAGGCAGCTGAAGCACATGCAAGTTTGCAGTGGTACACCTATGATTGCAGAGGGATTCCGGAGACCGCTGAAGTTGACCCAAGCCTGCTGAAGCACAACCAAGACAACAGATGAACACTGGCAGGACCCAGGCAGAAGTGAGCACTGTGCTGATCCCGCGCCATGCATATCTAATAAGTGGGACCCTGCCCTTGCATATATAATGAGCGGTACCCACTCTGTGCAGTGGATATTTAATGAGCGGGTCCTTACCCCGCACCCTGCATATGTACTGAGCGGGTTCAGCTGTATATTCATGTTACATATATATATATATATATATTTTTTTTTGGGGGGGGGGTCGGGTGATAGAGAGAGGGCGGGCGGTTGGGGTGGTGTTGTGTTGCACCAAACACCCCACCTGTTTTCCATGGGTGAAAGGGGTTCAATGTGAAAGGTGCAAAAAACGGTAATTAAACTGTAATATACCATTTACAACAAGCTATATGAATTGGCTTTAGACCCATTTTAAGAAACATTTACAAAATCGGGTTGAAAGCAGGTTTGCAATGTGAAAGCAGCATTAGAGGATCTTAACAGGCAAATCTCAGTTCCAAAAACAATTTTATACTTGGGTAAGGGAAAGATAGTGGTCTATGTGGTTTTCTCCACTTTTCGATTTTATAATCTACAGTAATTTACAAACTTTAGTACAGAAAACTTCATAATCAAAACTCCTTACCTTACAGTTGTATAACTTATATTAAGTTTGTCCATAAACAGGAAAAGACCCTCTGATCTCAGCATCTAATCGTCTGATACCTTTATAAAAACAAGATATGTAGTGAAACCATTAGAACCACCTGTGGATCTTTTAAGTGTGTCACTTTGTCACTTTGGGTGGGTAATGTTGATGTATTTAATACAGTGTAACAACACCACACGTTGTTGATAGATATTTCGATAATGCCCAGTCTATATATTATTGATACCTTTGGTTTTCAGAACTTTGCTCATCTTCCACATTGTAGGAAATTATTGAGATTTATAAGCAATAAAAGTACAGATTCTGTTTTAGCAAAGGTTTTGAGTTAACAACATTCCAGATTCCAGCAAATAACATTTTATGGGAATATTGTCAGATAACAGCTGGATATTCATTCTAATTCAATAAACAGGTGCTTGGTGAAGGACAAACTGTCTTTGAAGATGTGAAAGCAAAAGTTGGTCAATCTTTACGTCACCAAATAACATTACGCCAGCTCTTCCGGATGGGGAAATGATTTTATTCAATGGGGCAAAGGTTTAGAACCATCCTCCGCAATCCTCCCACATCACCAGGAGCAGTGGTGGATTTCCCACTCGGCACGTGCTGGGTGGATGAGGTCAGGTGATTCCTTTTTTTTTTTTTTTTCATTACATCCTATTTTTTTATATTTAATTTTGCAACTGTTGGGAGTTGGACAATGGACAGCATATTGCGAACCTGGAGGTGCTAGTGGGGTGAGAATGGGGCTGCTTTGGCAGTTTCAAGGCATCTGGACTGGCACCGAAATTAAGTTGGCAGTATCATGATGAGGAGGGGGGATCCGGCAATAATGTGCCTAGAGGCGACATGACCCCTAAATCAGCCCTATGTCCAGGAGAAGCTGACATGCCTCATCCAACAGATCCTGTGCCAAGGTGGCGACCTGGCTCAAATGTGTTCTCTTTTAGCATTGGAAATTGGATTGTAGATTATAAGCGGAGGCGGAATGCCTATGACTAGAGACCGTCCATGAGTAATTATTCCATTAGGCTGGTATGCTGTGATGAAGAGACAAAACATATATAACTGGTGTGGAGAATCTTCATCACCAAGTGCAATACTGCTCCAATTTCAAGCATGGAGCTAATGTGAATCATATATTACATTGCCAAATTGGGGTTAAACTGGCTTCTTAAACAAGTTTTTCTTGAATCTGGTCCTCACTTAGAGGGTTATTTTGGTTCACTCCTTCTGACAAATACCTTCTTAGATGGACAAAACCATGTGCATTGCAGGTGGGGTAGATGTTACATGTGCAGAGAGAGTTAGATTTAGGTGGGGTTTTACTTCAAAGTGAGATCTATATTGCAGTGTAAAAATAGGAGCAGTCAGTATTTTCCCTGCACAGAAACAAAATAACTCACCCAAATCTATCTCTCTATGCACATGTTACATCTGCCCCCCCCCCCCCCCCTACAGTGCACATGGTTTTGTCCATCTAAGAAGGAATTTGTCAGAAGAAGTGAACCAAAATAACCCCCATGGGCCATGGGTTACTACAGCCCTGGGTGGGAATTTCAAAATAAAGGTACAAGAGTTGCCAGAATCATTTTAAAAATAATACCTAAATTGTGGCAGATATAGTACAGTAATGTTTGATAAATTTGCACCTTTATAGATGTAGAGTGGGTGGGCTGGCTGTAAACTAAAGCAACTTATATTGTTCTTCTGTAGATAATCAGGGATCAAAGTGTCTCTCCTTGACCCTCACTGTAAAAACTGCATAGAAGTAACAGATGAGGAAAGTAGAAGTAGAAGTTCCTAAGATTATTGTATGTATTCTTACAGATTCAGTAACTAACAACAGATATAGTAATGGATATTTATGTGAGGTTCAGTCCTCCAGAGGTCCGAATCCACCAGAATTTTGTGTATCCAAACAGAAAAAAAACACGGTCTTGATCCACTCAAGGAGATCTGATCCGAACCAAGTTCGGATCCGCATCTTCCTGCAGTTCGGAATTTGAATTTTATATCCGAATATCAGGTTATTAGATTTTTGTATTGATTATTGATCAATGATTATTAATGTTTTTTTTTTAATTAATTTTAAACGAAACTGAAATCCGAATCTAAACCAAAGCACTTGAGGGTGGTCTTGCCAAAACCAAAATTCGATGATGAATTCTAAACAAAAGCAATACATGGGTCTCAGCGCATAATAATGACTAGAAATGAGTGATGTAACGGTGACACAATATTCAAGTTCTATGCTTGCCCCCTGTATGCATTGGTTATGCAGCTCTCTGTCAATTTGCAGACTCAGCTGAGCAGTCAGTGAAAATCATCAAATTTGCAGACGACACCATTATCATTGGCCTAATCAAGGATGGTGACGAGACGCATACAGGTATGTAGTAGAGAAGCTGACACAGTGGAGCAGCAGCAACAATCTTGATCTAAACCCCACCAAAACAGTTGAGATGGTGGTCGACTGCAGGAAAAAAACAAATGCACTGGTCCCGCTAACAATAGCCAACACAGTGGTGTCACGGGTTGAACCCTTCAAATTCCTAGGAACAACCATGACCAGTGAACTAAGATGGGGATTAAAAATAACCACAAATATCAAAAAATATATCACCTCTGATGAAAACTGCCTGCGTGCATTTAAAACGGCTATCAGGTCAACAGCCAAACTGGGAATGCATTTTCTGGTGTGAAAGGGGTATTATTTCAAATAGCCGGTACCTGCAGTGCTCTGAATACAGCCAGGCTCTGCCACTGTCAGTGGCTATCACTTCTGCCTGGCGGCGGCTGTCCCCCATTTACCGCGAGCATGTATTCCCCCTTGGCAATGAACATGTAATCCCACATGGCAACGAGCATGGAACCTCTGGCAATGAGCATGGAACCCTTGGCAATGAGCATGTAGATAAGCAGCACTTATGTAGCATAATTTTTAATAGGCATTATGGTGTTTGGCATAATACATAATGGACATAATGGCGTGTTACTTAACGTGTAATGGACAATGAGTGTAAATGTTTAATGCATGCCTTTGGTGGACAATGTTCCTGTTTATGAAGCGTATTGTGAATTTTGGCTGAATCTGTGTGGCATTATGTGAATTCTGGCTCAATCTGTGTGGCATTATGTGAATTTTGGCTCAATCCGTGTGGCATTATGTGAATTTTGGCTCAATCCGTGTGGCATTATGTGAATTTTGGCTCAATCCGTGTGGCATTATGTGAATTTTGGCTCAATCCATGTGGCATTATGTGAATTTTGGCTCAATCCGTGTGTTATTATGTGAATTTTGGCTCAATCCGTGTGGCATTATGTGAATTTTGACACAATCCATGTGGCATTATGTGAATTTTGGCTCAATCCATGTGGCATTATGTGAATTATGGCTCAATCCGTGTGTTATTATGTGAATTTTGGCTCAATCCGTGTGGCATTATGTGAATTTTGGCTCAATCCATTTGGCATTATGTGAATTTTGGCTCAATCCGTGTGTTATTATGTGAATTTATTTTCATTCCATTTGGCATCATGTGTAAGGGGGATGTATAAAGGGGTCTAGTATTTTGTTGCATAATGTGTAGAAGTTGTATATGGTGTTGTACACTACACTCAAGGACACGCCTCTGTTGAGTGTCCACACCCCATTTCCAGAGCGCGCCTTCGGCGCACGTACAACTACATCCTTCGCTTTTGTCGCCATGGTGGGCCTGCGTACTTTAAATGCCAGCGCCTATTTTTAATCCCATTCCCACCCTCTCTCTTAGCATGTACACTGGCACCACTAACACTGCCCCTCCCCCACCTAAACCCTCTTTTATCATGGTGCCCCCCCTGTCATTTTATCCTGGATCCGCCCCTGGGTGCCTACAATGTTAAATGCACCCCCACGCCACCCCCCAGTATAAACATGAACCCGAAGTGTGGCGAGCGCAGCGAGCGTAGCGAGCCCGCGAGGAGCGGTGGTACGCGTCCTCTGACCTTTTCATACCCCCACTAACCACGTCGGCGTGGAGTTGATTTTATAAAGTGTGGAGAGCGCAGCGAGCCACCGAGCCTGAAGCGTGGCGAACGTAGCGAGCCCCGCGATGTGCACCCCCACGCCACCCCCCTGTGAAGTTATGAGCATTCCCTTGCGGGGCTCGCTGCGCTCGCCATGCTTTGGGCTCAGTGGCTCAAGGTCTGAGGTCGCGTACCACCGCCCCTTGCGGGCTCGCTGCGCTCGCCACACTTTGTAGATTTCCATGTGTGTCACTTGGAGTTCCTTAGCATGACTCATGACAAATGTAACTTTGTAGGACGGTCATCGACAACAGCTGGAAGATCTACAATGGGCTGTAAAAGTGTTTAATGAATTACCAGCGTCCCTTTTTAAAAGGTGAAAAAATATGCTTTAAAATATTACACATCTACAATAACATCAAGCTAGTGTACAACATTTTAAAATACTGTACATCTTTTATGTAAATTCTCTACAGATGGAAGTGTAAGGATAATTCTATTACATGTATTATTATTGCATGTATGTATGTATCTCTCTCTCTCTATATATATGTATATATATATTATATATATATATATATATATATATATATATATATATATATATATATATATATATATATATAGTAGGTTGGTGCCGGCACTCTGTTCCTGATGAGGTTTCTGTGCCCGGTGCCTTCGCCAGCGGGGTTTGCTTGCTGGGCAAGCACCCTTGTACACGGTGCGGGGAGGACGCGGCACTCGGGACTCCAATAAATAGCTTTAACGCGTAGCCATACACACGGTTGACGTTTCAGTCTTTATTAAGACTTTTTTCAAAACAGCTTACATAAACACGATGTGTACACTCACCTCTATAAGTAGCGTTGAATCACCGTTCAGTGCAGGGACAGCGGCCATTGTGAAACGCCTACTGTGGGCGTGTAGTGGTGACCTCACTGCCGGAGCTGGAGTTGCCTAGGCAACGTGTCTGTTGTTGATACAAAAGTGCATGTCAATAAAGTTTGACTTGTGCTGAGAGATAAAAAAACTGTGCTCTCGCTCATTAAAATACCTGCATACCACATCAGTCAGGATTACAGTCAGTAAGGAGATTGTTGACCAACCATGATAAGTACAAAGGCCCAGACTTTGACTTTTTCATGGAACTATTGGAACTGGTATTAAGCAACAATTATTTCTTCTGTGATGGGGCCTACTACCTCCAAACAGAGGGCGTGGCGATGGGGTCGAATGTGGCCCCGTCGCTAGCCAACGCCTTCATGCTGGAGGTAGAGAGGGACATCTTCTTTAGCAATGACCTGATAGCACAAAAAGTTTTACGTTATTTTAGATTTATTGATGACATTTTAATTTTTTGGATAGGTACAGAACAAGAGTTCAGAGATCTCATGGACACACACAACCAAACAGAAAGTCCCATCAAATTCACCTATCAGATAGATCTAAAAACAATAAACTTTCTAGATGTTAAAATTACCAAACAATCCAATAAGATACAGACAGGTCTTTTCAGGAAACCTACAGACCGTAATAATCTATTGATAGCTAGCAGTGCCCACCCCCCACATAGTAAAGCCTCACTCCCTTATAGCCAATTCCTGAGGGTACGACGAATAGTCAATGATCCCAAGGAAGAGAAAGAACAACTGAGTCACATGACCAATAATTTCGTGGAGAGGGGATATAATCGGGCAGCTCTTTTAAAACAACGCAAAAGAGCAGAACTTAAAACTAGACAGGAACTTTTAAGTCCTAAGCAACATCCGAAAAAACAAACTGATAAATTAATCTGGGTAAACAAATATACCAACGAGACAGGTGACAGGATAAAAAAAGTTTAAAAACAATGGCCTATTATCAGATCCGATCCGGATCTCAATCTGCAAGAGACCACACTGATGCCTGCCTTCAAGAGGGGCAGGAATCTTAATGATTTCCTGGTTAAAAGGGATATAACAGAGCTGGGAAGACCAGAAGTTTCAACCTTTTTGAGCAAAACCAGAAAAGGTTGCTTCAAATGCCCCAATTGTACCACCTGCGGCTTCATGTAGGTGGGAAGTTCCATACCACATCCCTATTCTGGAACCAGATTCCCGATTAGACATTATTTGACGTGCACATCTCAATTCGTAGTGTACGTAATTTTTTGCCCTTGCTCAAAGGTATATGTGGGGAAAACTGAAACCCAATTCAAGGAGCGGATGGCGAACCACCGCTCCGCAATACGAGCTGCAATAAAGAAGGGTACCAGCGACCAACCACTGGCGCGACACTTCGCCACAGCCAAACACCCACTAGCTTCAGTCAAATACATGGTAATTGACCACGTCTCCCCACTTACAAGAGAAGGGGATCGTGGCAAGAAGCTTTTACAGCTAGAAACTAGGTGGATATTCAAACTAGACACCTTATCCCCTAAAGGATTAAATGAGCAGTTGGGGCTCCACTGCTTCTTATAAAAAACATATATAAAAAATACGTATAGAAATATCCATGGTTTCAAAAATAAATGAAATGAAGTATATACTATAATAAACTGCTACATGTATAATTTGCTTGACTACCCCCCTTATACCAATAGATGGGAGACATCCCCTAAATAACATGACAAACTAGTAGTGAAGTAATAAATTTCCTTTACTTAGGTAGACCAAGCAATGTGAAATAGGAATTGTGCTTTTTAAATGTCTTTTTATGTTTTGCAATATACCCACTTAAGTTTCAGGATGCATACCACTAATAACCCTTGATTTAATTACGTTTTTATTGTCCAGTGTGTATTAGATTCACGTTTTTTGTAGTGACAGCGGCACAGCATCCCTTAGTCACAGAATTTTAAATGAGCGAGAGCACAGTTTTTTATCTCTCAGCACAAGTCAAACTTTATTGACATGCACTTTTGTATCAACAACAGACACGTTGCCTAGGCAACTCCAGCTCCGGCAGTAAGGTCACCACTACACGCCCACAGTAGGCGTTTCACAATGGCCGCTGTCCCTGCACTGAACGGTGATTCAACGCTACTTATAGAGGTGAGTGTACACATCGTGTTTATGTAAGCTGTTTTGAAAAAAGTCTTAATAAAGACTGAAACGTCAACCGTGTGTATGGCTACGCGTTAAAGTTATTTATTGGAGTCCCGAGTGCCGCGTCCTCCACGCACCGTTTATATATATATATATATATATATATATATATAGATAGGAACTTACCGGCACACTTTATATTGATGGTCCCGGTGCCTTTCCAGTAGAGTAGGTATTCAGAAATGAAGAGATGGCACTCTAGGGACTTTTTAACAATGCAGACGTGTATTATCACAGTAAACAGATAGCCAATGTTTCGGGGCAACAAAGCCCCTTTGTCAAGGCATACAAGGTGAGTAAAAGTCACCTTGTTTTCGCCAGTTCAACTGGCTTTATCAAAGGTTGATAAAGCCAGTTGAACTGGCGAAACGCGTCAGTAATTCTACCAGCACTTGCTACTAACCAGCCTCTCTTGGACAAATCCCAATTGGATCCATCGACAGCGGTATCCCATGGTGGTAATCAGATTTATTCCTCCTCGAAGTAGCGCAGTGTTATCTATTGCCTGTATTTGAACATACTAATCATATCACCTCTCAACCTCCTATGTTTGTCTTCTAGTGATTCAAGACCTTTTACTGGCTTAGTCGTCCTTCTCTGTACCTGTTCCAATTCATTTATGTCCTTTTTAAGGTGCGGCGTCCAGAACTGAACACAATATTCCAAGTGTGGTCTCACCAATGCCTTGTAAAGAGGCACTATCACATTGGCATCCCTTGAAACCATCCCCCTTTTAATGCATGCCATTGTCCAGTATGCTTTTGCTGTTGCACTTGAGCAATGTACACTATTACCCAATTTTTCATCTATGATGACCTCCAAGCAAAATTCCCTATAATAACTCCATTTAGCCTATAAGAAGCTTGTTAATTTTTGTTCCCATAATGAATTATTTTACATTTATCAATGTTAAACTGCATTTTCCAGCTCTCCGCCCACCTTTCTAGTTTAATTAAGTCACTTTGTAGTGTATCCACATCCTCTCCTGAGTAAATTTCCTTACTTAATTTTGTGTTGTCCACAAATATTGCAATTTTACAAACTATGTCACTTCCTATATCATCAATTATATTAAACAAGGTGGGTCCCAATATTGAACCTTGTGGGACTCCACTTTGGACCTTACCCCACCTCGAATGTATGCCATTCACCACCACTCTCATTCCCCGATTGTGCAACCAGTTTTTTTATCAAATTTCATATCCTAACCCTAAATTACCTAGTTTTATTTATAACCTTTTATGAGGCACCATGTCAAAAGCTTTAGCAAAATCAAGAAGAATTACATCAACAGATTTCCCTAAATTCACCCCCTACTGACTTCCTCCTAGAAGCTAATTAAATTAATCCGACATGATCTATTTTTGACGAACCCATGCTGAGATTTACTTATCACGTTCTCCTGCTGTTAAGCCCCATCAGTTTCCTTCTGACGTTTGTTCTTTCATTTACCCTAGGAATAAATTTATCAGTGCCCACCTGCATCATTTTTTTTAAAGTTTGTCACCTTTTAGTAGTATATATACCTCTAAACAATTCCTTCCAGTTTATATCATTTAAGGACCCCTCAAACATACCAAAGTGTGCTTTTCTGAAATTTAAGGACCTAGTTGCTCCAGTATAATTATCATTGTTAAAATTTAAATCAGTGATCATATTGTGATCACTGTTTCCCAATTTCTTCCTTATGGTTATGTTAGTAACAATGTCCCCATTGTTGCTTATCAAGAGATCCAGAATATTGTTATTTCTGGTTGGACTTTCAATAAAGTGACGCAAATAGTGGTCATTTAGGGCATCCAATAAAACATTTCCCTTAGCGGTACTACTTGACCTATCTTTCCAATTTATTTCTGGGTAGTCACCAATAATAATAATAATGTCCCCTAAGCTGGCCGCTTTTCCCACCTGTAGCAAGAGGTCTTTTTCCTCCTCCATATTTATGTTAGGTGGCTTATAACATGTTCCTACAATAATTTTTTGGGCCCCTTTAATATTACCTGCGATTTCTACCCTTACCGATTCTACTGACTTCATTGTGCTCTTGTATATGCTATTCCCTTATGTATGGTTTTAATGATGGTTTCTGGCCATGATTTCTAAGATAGTGTGCTCATTTACTATCATTTGTACTGTTGATTACGAAAATTCCCAGGCATAGTTGGCTGAAGCTGCACGGATCAGATATGTGCAGGCTTCTCAGTGTAAAAAAGTAAAAAATAAATAAATGAAAAAAAAATATGGCATGGGGTCCCCCCGCCCAGCTATAACCAGTCCCAGGCTCATTGAGCCGATCCTGGTTTCAGAAATACAGTACAGGGGGAAAAATTACATTGGGGTCCCCTGTATTTATATATCTAGCACCAGGCTCTTGGCCCGGTCCTGGTTCCAAAAATATGGGGGACAAAAAGAGAAGGGGTCTCATGTATTTCAGTAACCAGCACCGGGCTGAAACATAAGGTCCCTGTCCAAAATATGAATATCCTGGTGTGTAAACACCCCCCCCCCCTCGTTCAGGGGAACCCTGGCCCTGGCTGAAGTCCGGCTAGGCTGCAGGTGGCGGGCTGATGGCATAAAAGTGTAAAAAGAAGAAATAAAGTGTTGGGTTATGTTATGGAAGTACAAGAACCAACAAGCCTCCCCGCAAGCAGAGACTTGGAGAAATACAAGTCCCAGCATGTGGGCATTATTAGGCCCACTGGTTCTTGTATTTCCACAACGCAACAGATACCGAAATAAAACATACACACACTAATACAGTAGAACTTTACTACATACTACACAAACACATAATTACCTGTAGGGTCCACCGTAGGCCTGTCCTCTTCTCCAGTACAATCCATAGAGGTACCTGTGAAAATAGATTATACTCACCATCCCCTCCAGGGTAGATTGTGTCCTCTTTGGTCCATGTAGCATCCACGATTATAAATAAACAAACCGAGTACCCCACACCACCGGACTGAGGAGCCTCAAGTGTGTTGACACTTGCAGCCCCTCTTTGAGGATGAGAGAATCCCCGGTGGCGTATTTCGGGTCCTCTTTCAGCCAATCAGGAGTGGGCTCTGCACGGCTCCATAGAAGCCCATGTTATAAATTTAACATGGGCGTCTATGGGCATTTCCCACCATAGACGCCCGTGTTAAATCTTTAATTATGCTTTTTTTTCAGCTGTAATTTTGCATAGGAGGACTGAACAGGGATTAGAGCAGCCAAGTAACTTGCAAGTGCTATACCCCGGGTACATACTACAAACAGATAATGATAAATGAAAGTTTCTCAAAGTATAAAAAAAACCTAAATATTTTTCTTGCATCAAACAATGAACTTCATTTGTTATCAACAATGAAACTTCATTCGTTATCTACAATTAGAGAACTTTAAATTCTCTTGCCCAACTGTATCCATCTAATCACACAACTACTATAGCGTAATTACATGTAAATAATATTCTTATTTAGCTGTTATTGCAGTTAAATGATAGTCTGCCCTTACTCCAGTAAGTAAAAATAACATAATAGCAAACATTATGCATATCAGTAGCACTTTAATAGATTTTATTTGTATGACTTTATTAGAATATCAACATAAATGAGTAATATTAATTACTACAGAAAAAGACTACCCTAATTACATTTTCAATTTTGTTTCCTTAACCAAATTACCGAGTCTGAATAATAATATCTACATAATCATTCCCAAACAATAATAAATTCAGAGTATTCATAATTTAGCAGCATTTTATGTATAATTCAGTAATATTACATAAGACTTCTTCCTCATCTCGAAGCTGCATAATTGATCTTGATGGCTCTGTCCAGCCTCTAGGGGGCACTGCTGCTATTCATAAAAACAATTAAAACAAAATGTTCCACAAATATTATTCATATAAGGGTGTAGCTCTTACACAGCAGACTGGGATATATCAGTGCAGTGCACACCTGCTCGCTGCAGTTCTAGAAGTTAGCTGTACTTAAAATAGCATATTTTAAAATACATAATGTATAATATGCACTTTTTTGTTTAACTATTGAATAGTATAAGATGTAGAAAGAAACTGTGAGATATATTCTACAGACCAGGGCTGCCACTAGGAATTTTGGGGCCTGGGACCGATTTCCAGTCCCCCCCCCCCCATCTACCCCCCTTCATCTCCCCTCCTCCCTTCACTTCGGTGGGCAAAATGAGCTGCCTGGGCCCTACCAGAGGCCGGAGCCTGGGAGAGCTGTACCCATAGCACCCCCTACTGGCAGCCCTGCTACTGACAAAGAATGATTATCATTAACCCAGAGCTAGACAAATCCCAGAAGACATGTAGCTCGTGCATTTAAAAAATGACAGTTGGTGTTATCTGTTCACATCAATGGCAGTAGATCCTTCATGTCTGCTTTAAAGATCCAGTTGGTCCTTAAATTCAAATGATTGGCTTATAAAATCTGTGTTATTTTGTCCACCCCTGCATTAAACTAATATATATTGACTTTGGTCAGCTGGAGTCATGGGCGGTATTCAATTCCAGCCGCTATTTCCACCTGGGGAAATAGCGGACATCGGCTATTCAATGCTGCCATTCCCTTTAAAACAAGTCGGATCTGTTTTGTCAGAAACGGACACGGATTGTCAAATTCACGGCCGTTTTTTGACAATCCGTGTCCATTTTCACGGATTTGAGAATCCTGGATTGAATACCGCCCATAGATTATGTCTAAAATGCTAAATATTTGACCTTTGCAGGAATCATACCAAATGCTGTTGTGTATAGATGATTCTCAGTCGCCCTTTCCCACCAATGTTAGTGATTAAAATACTTAGACTGGTATCCAGTTGCCATCATTAAATTACTGCATGACAAAAATAGTATAGTATATTGGGCCATCCAATTCTATCCTGCTTTCATTGTGCGGTAAATGACCCGTTTTCGGCCGATAACACAAAGAATCAGGGATAAGCACCTGAAGCATAATCCCGGATAACTGCAGCTTATTGGGGCTAACTGGATATCCCATGCCAAATTCATTAGCTGCGGTAAATTACTGCAGCTACAGTATGTGGACAGCAATCTTGAAATGTATTTACATTATTTTGACTTAAATCATTACATTTTGTTACCTTAACAGTAAATAAGAAATGTGGTGTCAATGTCTAATTTTCCCCAGCACCTAATTTCCATAATTATAATTATAATCATGCCCACTAAATTAATATAGTCTGAGAAAAATATTATTCATATCTCATAAGTAAGGAAAAGATCGAATATAAATTTACATATTTTTAGATTAACATAATGTCATGTTTAGACTCCAAATGTGCGAAATTTTAATGACTGTCAGATGACAGTTATTAGAATTCCATATGATATTGCACTCACAAGTTATACAAATTATAAGTTAGTCCATAGGAAAACCAGCATTAGAAATGAAGTCATTAGCATTCCCTTACACCAGTAAGTCAGCCAGGAAATACAGTATCAGGGGGCGTGTCTATAAGCTAAGTGATACCAGGGGAAGACAATGGGCAGTATTCAATGGTAATATTCTCCGTGCACGGCGAGCATTTTTTTTTGCTCGCCGTGCACTCTCCGTGTTCCGGAGGGCTCGTTGCCTCTCCTGCTGCCACTATTCAATGTTTATAAGACTCGCCGCCACTCGCGGCGAGTCTTAACCCCTGCAGCGGACGAGCGTCCGCAGCAGGGAGCTGACAGGGACGTGGCATCCAGGGAGATTAAAGTCTCCCTGGATGCCACAGAACATATGTGAGGGTAGGGGGCCCCCCTGGGACCCAGGCAGCACAGGCTGCCCCCCTCTATAGCCAGCGGGGGACCCAGTATTCACTGTACCCGAACGTGCTTCGGGTGCAGTGAATATATGAATATCTAATGAGCGGCTCGAGCGCTCTGGCCCCCTGCTGGCTGCACTGTGTAAAAAAAAGAAAAAAAAAATGTAAAAAAATATTTTTTTAAAAATTAAATATATATTCATGTGCTATAGGCACATGAATAAAAATAACATGGCCCTCCACAGAAAAAAAAAACTGATTTTTTGACACCAAAATTAAAAAAAACACCCTTTTAGTTTAAAAGTTCACATTCCTGCTCTCCATCAAAAGATGGAGAATTTCTTCACGGAGAGAGACGGCGAGAATCACTAAGAAAGACGGAGAATATTTCACATTGAATAGGGTGGCTCGCCTTTGGAGAAAAAAAACCTCTCTCCACGGCGAAAAAAGCACAAGTTCTCCACAAAAGACGGAGAACTTTTCTCATTGAATACTGCCCAATAAGATTCTCCCCTCCCCCCCGAGAGTTCTCTTGAAAGCAGGAGAGAATCATATGGTTCAGTGTGTTTTTGTAGCAGCAGACGAAAGGAGAGATGGGACTGAACTCGCCAGGACATGATTAAGGAATAAGTACCAAATGTTTATATTACTGTGTATCAGGCATGGCTCGGAATATTGATAATGGATAGAGCTATTCATGAGAGTATGGGTCTGGTATGGAGTGTTGATGGTATGAGAAGGTGATATGATTGGAAGGTATGTGAAACGTGACTGTAAGAGATAAAGTGAGGATTGGAATCTGATATACATATGGGTATGTGTTGCTGTTATGATTTGTGAGCAAGGATATGTTTAAATTGGTAGAGATAGCTGTGTACGTTTACATGTGGACAAAGTGTAGGCCTAGAATCAATTGTAGACATGTGCTCAGGCTCAGGCCTGCAGTGTGGCTTTTGTGTAGTTAATCGGTTAACATTGATGTGTGGACTGGCCCTTGTGTGTCCTAGTTTTGATTGCAAAGGAGTTTTGTAGTATATTGTATGGACTATATTGTATGAAAGGCAGTGAGGTGTTCTCAAAGGGACGCAGGAATCTGAACGCATGTGTAAGGCTATGCGTGAGCAAGTATAGACTCTTTGTATTGAAGCGTGTGAATGCTTTGTGTGTGTTGTATAGCATGATGCTCGGATGGTGTGTGTGTATCGACATGTGATGTGAGTATGATATAACAAGGCCATAGATTGTATAGCGCCTGTTAGGTGTTCTGTACAGAGAAGTACATTGTAGCTTAAATGATATTCAATTGTGTATGCTGCAGGTAAAGTGTGTTTGGTGAAAGTGCAAGTTATATGATAGTTGTGAGTATTGCATGATGCAAGCTAGAGGTTAAATTTGGAATAAATGTTGTGGAAAGGAATTATGAACATACAGTCAGTACATGTGATTGCCAGGCGGAAGTTATTAGTCTTTGTTAAAGTTTCCTTTGTGTGCCATGTAGTGGAAGCTAAGATGGCCGACAGTTACCATAAGATGTTTGAATGCCATGCGGCGGTATTCTAAAATGGCGGACACAAAGACTTGGTATCACAAAATGGCTGCTTCTTCATAAGCCACGCCCCCTCCCAGCACTGTAATACACATACACATTATTTAACACTGAGGTTAGCTTTAATTAAGGATGCTGGAATATATAAACGTTATCATGTATAAATACCTGTATTGTTATATTTTGTAATCCATGATACAGTTTCATCAGTTTACATTCATAAATAATATTCGTTGGTTATAAATCTGGACATTCAATTATTGGTTGCGTGCGAAATGAATAAATTAGATAGACTTTGCATATATAAATAAATGTACTTCAATAGTGGGTTAGTAGATTTTGCAATATGCATAGCAGAAAGAGCTCAGAGAGAGGATCCAAAGCATCTCTGCTCACTACATCATGTAGTGCCATGGCAAACAGTACACCATGTTACGGTAGTCAAATGCAGAATTAATAATCATTAACAAATGGAAGACAGACATTTAATTATGAGATTCCTATTATTATTATTATTATTATTATTATTATTATTGTTGTTATTAATAGGGCTGATTCAATTAGTGGTGCAATGTGGGGCTGAGAGTCAGCAAATGTGGGGCTAAGACCTCCCATGGGTAACTGCTGGGGAAGTTAAATGTTCAAATGAATTGACAGCAGCTGTTTGGGGGAGAGAGATCTCTCAGCCAATCAGTGGCCGCCCACTCATTTCAATGGGAGTTTTGAAATCTCCCGCCTGCCCACCGCTACAGCAGCCTGTTCTCCAGAGGATGCAGAGCACGGGGAGCGCCTATCCTGCCCGGTGCTTCCCCACTCTGTGGCATCCCTGGCACACACCTACAGACCTGATCGGATGCAATATATCGTGGGTGCTCAAAACTACCTGCAATGGGTCTGATTCCGACTCATCTTCTGTTCTGCACGTCTGACCTTTGACTCTGATCCGATGCGCACGGGACAGTGCATCGAATTGGGGGCCTGATTCTGGTTCACTCGCAAAAGCAAACTCTTTCTTTAATGGACGAAATGTGCACTGCAGGTGGGGCAGATGTAACATGTGCAGAAATAGTTAGATTTGGGTGAGTTATTTTGTTTCTGTGCCGGGTAAATACTGGCTGCTTTATTTTTACACTGCAATATTGATAACAGTTTGAAGTACAAACCCCACCTAAATCTAACTCTCTCTGCACAAGTTACATCTGCCCACATGGTTTTGTCCGTTAAAGAAGGATTTTGCTTTTGCGAGTGAAACCAGAAGCAGGCCCTGGATATCAAACACATCCAATATGGGACGATTCAGAATCGGGTGATATCTGGCCCAAATCAGACAAGTTTTTGGGGGCCTTTAGTCAAGTCAGTCTCTGATAACAGATAGCAAAAGCTTACTCTCAGATGCGCAAATGAGGAAGATATCTATAAAATTCGGAGAGAGATAAAGACCTGGGGACACCAGGGCTGGCAAAAGAAATCTTGGGGCCTGGTACACTGATATATCTAGGGGGCCCAATACCCCGCCCCCTTGAGCAGAACATGGTTAGTACACTGCATATGAAACGCGTTTTTAATTGTTAAAAAATAAATAGAATTTATAATCACTAATACCGGAGGGGGATTCTAGTCAAGTACCCAGGAATCTAGGCAGGTGCTTTTTAAACCATTGCTAGGCACTGCACTGACACAGCCATGCTTACTGCCCCTGAGCCCCACAGAACCTTGGGGCCCCTCACAAGCTTGGGGCCCGGTACATGTGTCCCCCTTGACCCCCCCTGTCGCCTGCCCTGACTTTACGTCTACTTATCTGTGTTAAGGGCAGAATAGATAGGCCAAGTATCTGCCACCAAAATGTTATTCGCAAATTGTATTATATGTACTTTATCTCTCTCTCCCACTTAGTCATTTACATTATACTGTTATTTTTTGGGATACTTGTGTAGTTTCATGGCAGTGCGCTGTCAGCATAGCCCAACAGCAGTCTAGCGTAGTGTCCCCGCGGCAGCCCTGCATAGTCAGCGTAGTGTCCCCGTCAGGCAGCTAGTCACCGTACTGTCCCTGCGAGTATCAGCTCTGTCCCCGGCGTCCCTGGCAAGCCTAGTGAGTGCCTCTCATACAGCGCCGGTAACCGACAGACCCCTGCACTGTCAGACGCTGGCAGAGAGACGATCATGCGGGCGCCGGCGGAGAGGCGCTACATCTGCCTGAGACGCAGGAGCGTCTCATACGCTTGTGCGTCTCAGTAACTCATGCGGCAGGGTACAGCAACTGTGCCCGTGTACGCTTTATAGAAATGGTCAGGGTTTGGGGTTTGGTAGCACGTGCGTCTCGTGCACAAAGAGGGGGTGCGGTGCACAAGTGCGTCTCATGCACAATAAAGGACGCATTTGCCAGTGCTCCATGTTACAGACTGGCAAATGCCTCCATTTCAAACCCCCACTATACACGCAAGTCAGCCAGAAGCGTGGTCGCGCTACGCGTCCTCCCGACCTGTTCATACCCCCGCTATCCACGTCAGCATGGAGTTTATTTTATAAAGTGTGGTGAGCGCAGCGAGTCACTGAGCCTGAAGCGTGGCAAGTGCAGCGAGCCCCATGTGGGGACACGTAAAACGAGCTTGAACCGTGGCGAGCACAGTGAGCCCCATGAGGGGATGTGGAATAAACGTCAAGTAATCCGCGTCCCCTCGCATGCTCGCTGCGCTCTCCACACTTCGGGCTTGGTGGCTCGCTGCGCTCACCACACTTTACAAAATCAACTCCATGCCGACGTGGATAGTGGGGGGTAGGAACAGGTTGGGAGGACGTGTACCGCGTCCGCTCGCCACGCTTCGGGCTGACGTGGATAGTGGGGGTGTTTCAGGAACACATTCACACCTGTCATGTCAGGCACTTCCCAGGCCATTACAAGCAAAAGGTCTGATATAGGACTTTACCATGAGCACTGGAAATACTGTCTGTGACATCGCCACCTATTGCCATTTACCGATATGGAATATTGTAGGCAGTAACTCGGACTTTCCCTGATACATATTAATAACCAAGCTTCTTGCTCATCATATTGAAGTATTTTAACTTTCTAACAGTCGGAAACCCTCAAAAATGTGCTCACCTGCTCCGTTTCCTGTCTGGAAATACAACGTTTGTACCACGGGTACAGTAGAAAGTATCGGTTTGCTCTGTGTGTTAAACATAACGGAATATGTATTCAGTCACCTTCTTTCATCTGTATCATGAGCTACCAATAACCGGAGCATTGATATTTGTATTGGAAGTTACTGAGCTAATGACATGACTGATTCACGGAGTTACCCTATTAGTAACCACCGACTTAGTGTGTGAGGTGATTGTGACCTTTACCTGCAATGAGGGGGCTTCTCTGAAAGGTTACTACGGATTGGTGGTCCTGTATTATAATGAGCAATCCTGTAACAATATAAAGAGTGAAATGACCGTTGTGGTCTGGCGCCTAGCTGGGTGTATGACCTATTGCTTTGCTTTCATTTCTCATTTTTTAAGTAACATTTAAAAATAACAATTAAAAAAAGCACTAATAGTATAGGCAGTAAACAGCTGCCACATCGCAGGGCTTGTAAAAACCCTTAGAAACGCCATCTGGATTCTTTATCTTGCCTTCACACAGATATGGCAGTGTGCAAGGAGTAACAAATGCTGCTTAATGAGAACTGTTCCCATAATGCTGTGTAGCGAAGACAAAGTGCTCGCATATTAAGGGTAGCCCCCTCGCAGCGCAGCCGAGCTGTGATGCCCGACACCAGGCAGCCATGTTTCGGGTCACAGCGATTGCGTGTAACGTCACGCCGCCACATCGACACAGTATTATATTCTCACTCTCTGACCACTTGGATAAAAAAAGTACGAACCAAGTCGGCCTACAGCGGAAAAAAAAAACGTGAAAAACTTGGGTTGACCATGTGACTGCCGACCACACTCCCATCGCTCTAACACTGGTGTCTAACTTCCGATACTATCGATCTAGACATGGTCTATTTTAAACAGGGTTCGACTAAAGTTCCATACACACTGGGCGACTATGCCCAGCGTCTATGGGTAGCGATGATCGCATTCATCGCTGGGAGGGAAAGACGCTCAGTGCATACACGCTGAGCCGATTTCCCCCCTGCCCGGCGCCGTCAGCGGGGGGAGGACGGCTTTGCATAGCGCAGAGCTATGCAAAGCCGCCCTCAAAGCCGCTCATCTGCTGGTAATACTGCTTAGCAAGCCCTCTAAAGCCGCTGAAAGGCATCTGCACAGCGGCCCTGCACATGCGTATATTAGCATATACGCATGGGCAGAGCCAAAACACTAATTGTCAGTGAATCAGGCCCATAGTGACGATAAGTAATAATGGCTGAAGTTACATGTAAAAACAATGTTTCCTTCCACTCACATTCACGCTCTGTACTGCATTACTATGACTAGAGAAACAGAGCAGGCAGCAGGATGTGGCGCGGCGCACGGTCGGACACGTGCTGCGACTTTCACCCCAAACACATGGTGATTCAGCAAATGGCCACGTGGCACGTGGTACATTCATTCACAAAACTGTCCCTGACTCAGAGGAAAAGCATTTTCCTGCACAGTCACAATGGACAAACCATCAGAGGAAGCCCCCCCTCCCTTATGGAACTTCCTCCTGCCCCCTGGCTGACAAGTAATCCTGCAGGGAGGGGGCTGATGTCCATCTTCCCGCTTCGCAGGAACCACCATCTGATTAAATAGGAAATGTGCAAACAGTGAGTGAGTAATAATTATTTATTAATATTTGTGTTTATGAAGAGAAAACTTTAATGATTTGTGATCACGGACAACTGGCGCCTAAGCAACGGCCATATGTGATGTGCGCCTGTTTTAAGAAAATCTTTCTTTTAGTTTTATTTTTAAAACTTTCTCATTAAGCAAGGATTCATTAATACATTGTGAGTAATATTAATGGAGTGCAGAGCTTACATCCCTATTCCCCTGTTTACATTTTATTATCCATATAATCAGGTCCTTGCCTACGTCCATCCTACTGCGCTCATACAGGTAAGCATCAATAAAGTTGCGCTTGTTGCGATGTTACCAGACAAATGCAGTACTTGGCTAAATGCACCCATTCAGCAGCATCACTGGGAGAAGCGCTATCAGTGCACAGAGCATGCGCTTATACAACTTCTCCACAAAGGCAAATAAAAATTCCCCTTTGTAAAGCGCAACGGAATATGCTGCGTTATATAAGAAACTGTTAATAAATAAATAAATAATACATCTACCCACTGATTAATGTAGCCATTTAAATAGAATAGAGATGGAATGTGATAGAAGAAGTCTTTAAAACAAAATAAAAAAAAACATGCTAGAATTCATCTGTGTCCAGTCCATTCCAAATCCTTGTTCTTTTTCTTAATTACTATGTTTGGCCCAGGAAATTAGGAAGGTACCCAAGTTGGAAGATATACAAAATAGGACAATTTATAAGCCCATCAAAATGACGGCTTCTGCATTGTACTTTCACTTTCAGCTATGACAGTTTTTACTTTCACTTTGAGCTGTGACAGTTTTAATACCATAAACTCTCCACCCCACCCCCCAGTCCCTATCTGATATTACCTTCAATCCCAGTCTTCACAGCTCCCTCTCTCCACAGCCAGCAAGTTTGAAACAGATCAATGTCCCTGCAAAAATTGCTTTCACGTTTTGTTATGACAGTTTTCAGCATACAGAGGAGTTATTTGATCCATTTAGTGCCCTCTAGTGGTCAATGGCAGGACTTCACCTCACAGAGGTGAGGAGTAGTTAGCCTTTTATATATATACTGTAGGTAACACCCCCCCCCCCCCCCCCTACTGAAAGGTATATGGAGCCCAGACAAAACTAGGAACTTGACAACAGCATTATGCTATGGTTGTTCTTTATCGGTCCAAGAAATCTGAGGTGACCCCAAGAATCACAGGGGGTGTGCCATTTCTGCAGTATTATAGTTTTGCATCGGTCTCCACTGTAGATAGAAATCACCAGAAATATGGTGTCACGGCCATTTTCCTGGAGACCATGGCACACAGCCAGAGCCTACTGCGCTACCATGAACTGGAGCCTGTACGTAGGATCATAGGGCTAAATGTAATTGGGTGTGAGAATCAAAAAGTGAGAGATTTTGGGAGAGTTCTCCAATTTTTTTAAAGCGGCAATCAATTACATGGCAAATCAACCTGGTTTTGCATTGTAAATGATTGCCGCTTTAAAAAAATGGGAGAACTCTCCCAAAATCTCTCACTTTCTGATTCTAACACTGCATTACATCTGGCTGATGGATGATCCTTCGAATTCGCAGTTCAGTGTATGGGTCTGAATGAGGCCCATTGATTGAGCGCACATCACAGCCAAACCATTGTTTGAAGAAGACAAATGCACTATCCATTCACTACAAACTAAAAATCTCGGTGAAGTATCTGTAAAATATTACCTAGAGGAAATCACATTCCTTCCTATCTGACTAACGCTATCTGATTGCTCCCACATCACAATATGTTTGTATTTCATAATGTTATTCAGTTCTGCGGCAACGGTTTTATTTAATGTGCATTCCAAAGTATTACTAACTAGGGGGATAATTCAGATGTGGATGAAGCAGTTGTCACTGAGGCAGCAATGATAGCACTGTGTAGTAATGCAGCAGAAGGCATCTCATATAATATCCCAGAACTGTCAATCTGTGAGTGTGTGTATAACGCTGGGCGGAGTCAGAGTGAAACTCTGCCCAGCATTATACACACAGATCTAGGCTAATATATGTAGGAGAGATAAACAGTGGGGCACAGCAGTACGGTCAGTAAGTGGGGCAGCATGTATGGCCTGCTGAGTGCACCGCCGCCGGGTGCACGGGATTACGGTGCTGCCGCTGACAGGGAGCGCCCGGCTTCCCCCGGCCTGTCATTGGGCGGCCTGGTCAGGGAAAGGGCGGGTCTCCGGCTGTGATTGACAGTAAGCCCGGCAGATGAGAGAGATGATACAGTATGTGGTATGGTACACAGCCAGAGCTGCCAGGGTGAGACTCCAGTCTGCTTTTGTGTCTTGCCTGCCAGTGTGGGGATGGGGGGCGGGGCAGGTGTATCTTTAATAATTGACAGAGTGCACTTCCACTGCCCTCTCTCCCCGTGCCTCTCTGCCCCCACTCTCTCTCCCCTATGACTCTCTGCCTCTCTCCCACCAGGTCTTTCTGCCCCTTTGCCCATCTCTATCTCTCCATGTCTCTCTCCATATCTCTCTGCCCCCTCTCTCTCTCTGTCTCCCTGTCCCTCTCCCCATGTCTCTCTGCCCCTCTCTCCATGCTTTCTGTCTCCACTTGCCTCTCTGCCCCTCTTCACATGAGTCTCTGCCTTTGTCTCCCCATGCCTAAAGCCCCCACAAATGATTTTTTTCCTAAGTTCATTATAAAAATTAAGCCTGGTATTACTTTTCAGATGCACGGTTTCCGCCAAATTCAGGATGGGCGCCGACGTCATGACCCCAGTGACCGCTCCCTGGCTGCCAATCATTTTGCAAACGCCCCTGCGAGCTAAATACTCATGAAGGCGTTCGGTCTGTGGGTTTGCACATGCGCGTCTATGTACATGCACAGACCCCCACCATTGGGGACAGGGACAAATTCGGAGATCTGAATCTGCCCCCCAATTGTAGAAGTTGCCTATAGCAACTAATAAGCTTCTGTCATCTCCTGATACAGTAATCAGCGATTACAGAGGTTCTGTCCTACAGGGAGGGGGCTCAGTGACAGACATATGGTGTACAACCTGCAGTATAACACGATATATACAGCTGAAGTTAGGATGTGGTTTACAGCACCTGGTTACCATGCAGGTGGCCAATACAGTCACTATGTGCTACTGTACCTGACAGGAGCCTCTTCTTTTGTACATGAGTGTACTCAGTATGCTAAACTCACTTATATACCTATCACAGATGTGTGTAACGTTGCCTGAAGGCAGGGATGAGTTGGCATACTCAGTGCCAATAGCTAGGATGCCAACTTCTCATTTCATTAAGTGGGGTCAGGGGTGAGAGTATGTGAGGAAGCCACACTCAAATCAAACAGAGAACTGTGGGGTAGGTGTATGAAGCAGTGACAATGGAAGAGAAGCATACTTGCCTACCCTCCGGGAAAGGACTTCCACTGGACCCCCACATTCCCCCCTGGCATCCCACCAGCCCGCCAGTTAAATATCGGCATTCGTGAGTGTACGTGGCTATAATATGCAAATTGTGACATTTTTTAACACGGCCCCCTCCACATCCCCCCGCACCGTAGCTCTGCCCGCTTTGCGGACCAGCCACGCCTTCCCGGTTTGGGAAATAAGAAAGTTGGGAGGTACGTACAAGGTGCTAAATAAATAAGTAGTCAATTCTGATTGGTTGCTAAGGGAAACAGACCATCTTCAACAGAACTCCCTCCTTAGTATCAAACTCCATTATCTGCGAGCACACCAATATAAAAGAGAAAATATTATTAAACGTCAAACTTTACGCATCCAGTAAGTGTAGCTGATTTGTTGACGACACTTTTCACAAATGCTAGGCACCGGAGGCATTGCAATGCATTGCCTCCAATACTTCCAATGCCTCCAATTGTGTTTTTTTTGTGAACTCATTTTATAAATGCCTCAGCCTCGAAAGTCAGAGACGACAACAATGCAAAAAATTTGCAAATCCGTATGCAAAACTGACTTCCATTCAACTCAGTGTGGAAATAATACTGTGACAGGGCGGATAAATGATGCAGGATGTCCCAGCGTAACTCCCAGCGTCCTGTAATGTTCTGCCCAGATGCGCTCTATCTAGAAATATCGGAAAGAATGCTAATTTTACAGCAAGGTCACAGTGTTTATTTTCTCTCCTATGTGATATCAGCGTTAGCGGCTTCTATCATTGTTGTTGGATGACACAGGAGGAAAATCAAACATCCGTTTTCTTTTCTTTTTTTCCTTGCTCAAACAATAAACTTTAGGTCATGTCTTAGTCATAGAGCAAATACATCAGTCATTGTTGGCAGATACAGTAGGCGAATATCTGTCAATACCGCTGACCAGCTGTAGGGTTTAGCAAAGGATGATCAGTGTGTTTGCACATGAAAGGAGCGCGTGACAAAAAGTGGGCAACAGTCTGGAACATTTTTTTTTTTTATTGTTTAATTTCCATACACGTGATGCATAGGTGTTTGAAAACCACCCCTTTGTCTTAAGATAGTGGTTTGCAGTGATCTTATAGCCCAGGGGATACTTCAGCAGTTACGGGATAGGTGATCGATGGTGTGACTGTTGATCTCGGCTCTGTCGATCTCCCGCTTGCGTCTAACTTCTGTTACTGTCGCTCTAGACCCCGTTGACTATCTTTAGGCATCTAACTAGATGCCATCGACCAAGAATGGTGTAACCATCCACCAATCAACATCCCATGCACTGTCTGGCTGCAGGGAGAAAGGCAGGTGAGGCAGGTGGTGGTGCAGCCTCACTGCTCAGATTGTGTAATTACCACCTACCCCTGCTTGGAGGCCCCTCGAATTGTGGGGCCCCGGGCAACTGCCCAATGTGTCTATACGATAGATGGCCCTGATCGTTTTATTGCAGTTTCACTTAGGGTAATCTAGAAATTGGCTATTATGCCTTACTGATTAGTTAATTCCTCGCTATAAACTTAGAGTCATAATAAAATCTTCTTACATTGAAAGAGTTCTTACATTGAAAAGTTTTGCAATGAATAAAGATTACAGGCAGCTATCATTTTCTAGAATGTTCTAGACATTTTGGTAACTCTGCCGTGTCCCACTCAGAATCAGAACCCGTTTCTCAAAGATAAGTCACTATCAGACTTACATCTTAAAAGTGTGATAGACTTATGTCTCCATGGTCTTACTTTACTAAATGTGAACATGAAGAACATAAATGCCCATGAGTTTGATGAAACTCAGGGTGCCCGAGGTGTGCTCCAATCACCAGTGCAGTGACTAAAGCCGTGCATAGGGATCGTGAGATCGAAATGGACCCTCTCGCAAAGGAGAAGAGCCCCATTTTCCCCCTAACCCCTCTCAGCCATAAGGCTAAAGAGGGGAAAAAAGGGATTGTGCGTCCTCTTCGCCGGAGCTCAGAGAGCCCCTCTTTCCTCAACCCCCGGAAGGGTCAGGACGGTGGGTCCTCCGCACCGAAGGTTTGGAGAGACCCGCATTAGGCTTCCCTCCGCCTTGCGGCTCCGGGTCGCCCTCGAGGGGACCGAAGCTCTCCCCAAAAGGATGAGAGCTTCGGTACATTGGGGAATGGTAGGCCCATAAGGGTCAACCACACAACCCAACAAAAACATGACACACTACAGAAAACGTGAAAAGTGACGAACGTGAAGAGAGGAAAAGAAATAAATAAATAAATAATAAAGAGGACCCCAGCGAAAAATTGTCCTACCCCATCCAAAAGGACGGGGTAAGGACGTGCAGCCTACTTCACATAAGCAATTGGGAGCAGGCCCATCTCAACAGCATTGTAGGCCTGGGAACCGTACACCTGCAATACACTAGATTTTGCCTAGGTGACAAAGACCTTGCACCGGCCCAACCTGCTGACCTGCCCTGTCTCTTCACATGCTTTTATGCAATGAGTGGTTGTCAGCACTCTGATTGGTGCATAGCATCCACCAATCAGCATGCTGAGAACAATTCACTGTCTGGCTGCAGGCTGACCACCACCTGCCCCTGCTCGAAGGCCCCTAAAATTGCTGGGCTCCGTGCAGCTGCCAAGTGGACTTTTGCATTAAGACGCCCCTGGTTCAGAGCAATTGCAAAATTGACTCAATTGAAAACACGGGTGAGAGTTGAGCAGCAAATTGTAGGCAACTTTCATTTATACGGTAAAAATGGACAAATATAAATCGGCCCTTTTTGTGATCATTTCGAACCAAGTCCCATGAAAACATAACGATAACAGAAGGGAAATATCTTATTGTGACTTCAGTCTTCACATCTTCAAAGTATTTCTAAACATCTGATTCATTGTTTCAATCAGATAAATATCTGCAGGGGAAAATTCTTTTTATAACGTTCATTGATTTTTTTTTTTTCAAAGAGCTCGTGGCCACAAAACCTTCTGTCTTCAAATCCATTACTGGAAGCGATGTGCGTGAGTCACCACCCTGCTAGCTCAGTCTTGTATCTGTTACAAAAGTTAATATTCTTCATTCATAAAGTTACAGATACAGATACAGGGATTGGTTGGAAAATGATATGCAAATTAAGGAATTCTTTTGTGTGCTATCTAGATCTTCATTTGCATAGTTTTGCATAACTGTGTCGTTTCTGTCCTTTGTGTTGCATTTTATTTTTTTACAAACAGGAGAAATATAAATGTCGGTTGTATTATAGGTACTTGTGTAGTTTCACGGCGCCAGCATGGGTTCTATGCTCGCCACAAACTATGTTAAAAAAAGTAACTTAACGCCATGCCAACATGGATAGTTCATACCCCCACTATCCATGTTGGCATGGAGTTGATTTTAAATAGCGAGCCACCGAGCCCGCAGCGTGGGCGAGCAAAGCGAGCCCCGCAAGGGGACTCAGACGCATGGCGCCATACTGGCACCATGAAACTACACAAGTACCCAGAAATGAGCAGGTAACGGGCAAGCAATGGAAATTTCCAATACAAAGTCACTTTTTAGGGCTCTGGATGACTACAGATAGGGGGCCTGATTCGGCAAGGCCTGCTAAACAGCAGTTGTTCACCTGGAAACGCCGCCTTCCGGCCAAAGTCGGTGTTGCTAGGGAGATGGAGGTCGCTGCATCCCGGGAATACACCTGGAGGCAGCCTGGACGGGAGGAGAGGGGGGCGGGAGCATGCACTGTGGGGTGGAGGGGGGCGTCGTGATATAGAAATAGGCCCATAGAATTCTATAGGGTAAAGGCGGCCACAGATATACATGAAAATGTGGTAAAATACCTGAAAACTGGATTTTTATCGGAGTTTTCCTTTGATACATCCTGTCCTTACTGTTATATTGTGCATGCAACCAAACGGGGTATTTGCTCTGTATAAAGAATCCATGGCTGGCTCAGCCTGGATCCCAAATGTTCCTCTGACCTCCAGTTAAACACAGGACGTAATTCAGACCTGATTGCACAAGCGCAAATTTGCGCAGCGGCCGAATACTGATAGACCACGCATGCGCACAGCCCTTTGTAATCCTGCTAATTTTTTTGATTGCTGGCCATTTGCAAGGTGATTGGCAGGAAGTGGGCGTGTGGGGGCGGTAACCGGACGTTTAGTAAGGAAATAGCAGGTGTGACTGGGAAAATGATGGAAGTGTCCGGGAAAATGCTAGGCATGCCTAAGTGTTTTAGGGGAGGGTGTGTGATGTCAGCTCCAGGCTGATATGCCTTTTTTCCATTGCACCATCAAGTCACCATTTGCAAGGCAGGGTTTTATGGCCTCGCAAGGATGCTAATTTGCAGCATTGCGAATCAATCAGAATACCCCCTTACTGTAGCTTGCAATGACTTGTGCCTGGTGTAAAAGAAAAATAAGAGCCTTTTGGGGTGGGTTTTGGACATATTCACTCAGCTGCAAATCTATTCCCAGCAATACACATCCATTGGCACAGTGAGCACATAAATTCGCAAGGTGGGATTTCACTCTAGTGAGGAGGCAGTAGCTTAACTGAATGCTGTATGAAGAAGGGGGCTGAATTGGCAGGATTGGAGGGCTGTGTATGGAGTAGGGAGCTGCCAGCATTGGAGGGTTGTTTGTGGTGTAGGAGGCTGCAACATTGGATGGCTGTGTACGGCGTAGGGGGCTGCAAGGATTGGATGGCTGTGTATGGAGTAGGGGGCTAGAAGGATTGGAGGGCTTCATGTGGTGTAGGGGGCTGCAGGATTGGATGGCTGTGTATGGAGTAGGGGGCTAGCAGGATTGGAGCGCTGTGTGTGGTGTAGGAGGTTGCAGGATTGGATGGCTGTGTATGGAGTAGGGGGCTAGCAGGATTGGAGGGCTGCCTTTGGTGTAGGGGGCTTCAGGAATGGATGGCTGCATGTGGTTTAGGGGGCTGCCTGCCAAGATTAGATGGCTGCGTGTGGTGTAGGGGTTGCAGGATTGGATGGCTGTGTATGGAGTAGGGGGCTAGCAGGATTGGAGGGCTGCGTGTGGTGTAGGAGGGCTGTTTCACATTCTTTGTTTAGACTGACTTGGTTCATACTTGACTATCAATGGTTAGCGCAGTGATACACATACTTCTGCCACATTCACATCACTGTCTTTCCTGTTCATTCTCCACCCATGTCTGACGTATTTCCCGGAGTATCTTCGTCATTTCCGTTACTACTTCAACGAGGCCCAGAAAGAGTCCTGAGTGGCTTGGGCTTGTTTGACGGCATTTCCTCGAATATTCAGGGGTTCTTCATACTGTGGTCGCCACATCTTGCCATTCACAGGGGTCTTTTGCAATTCTGTTCGTGACGCCAAGTGTGACAATGCCCCTGTGATGGTGTGGTGCGATGTGTACCTGATTCTGGACGTGACAGCTTCGGCAGCTTCGGACCTCTTCTCTGGAAGAACCTGTGGCAGGGAATGGCACAACCCAAGAAGACCCACAAAAGCAACACAACTTACAGTTAGCAGCGACAGTCATATATTTTACTAAAAACACACTGATTGGTCGCTGTAAAGTTTCAATAGCAAATGACAATAAGAAATACTCAGCAGAATTACATTCACCATAAAGCATTAAATAAAACAACAATCACTCCAGTATGCTAACCTCAAATAGACTATGGTGGTTCTAACTGACATCCGCCAGGTGACGCTACTTATTTCTATCTATCTTCACTCTCTAATTGTCAATAAATTTCAACACTTCACAGAACTTAATGCAAATTATTAGCAACAAACAATATACACTGCCACGAATAACCAGTCACTGCAAAAAACAATGGTCCCTCGTCGACAGGTCCTCACACGTATACAGTCCCTATAATAGTGTGCACGCTAATCCATAATCCACAGGGAAAACTAACAATAAACGGTCCTCATATCAGAGGGACAGGCAGATTCCCTTTGGGGTGA
Source organism: Crinia signifera (assembly GCF_055691185.1). NCBI lineage: Eukaryota > Metazoa > Chordata > Amphibia > Anura > Myobatrachidae > Crinia > Crinia signifera. The sequence continues at coordinate 315,103,797 of NC_139221.1, forward strand.
CCTCCTATGTGGTATTAAAACAGACTGCAGTGGGTCTCCAAGGGCTCTCTTCTTCCCAGACACTAAGGGGTCGCTGTAAGCTGAGTAACCATCCGGTTATGTGGCTGGGATAGTTAGGCAAGATAGAACCGGTTAGTTGCTGACTACTGCCACATGGATCACTGGCTATTCTGCTTACTGCTGTCTGGCCCCTCTGCTGGGTACTTCAGTGTGCTCCCTCTCTCTCTCTTGGTTCTCCTCACACTTGCCCCAGTGTTCCTCCTCCTGCAGCATGCTGCTGTAATCACACTGCTGCACTCCTTGCCTCTGTCTTCAGGCAGAACACTCCTTTTCTCTGTGACCCTGGGTTCTGGTACTCAGGGCTGCAGCTCTTATTCACAGGGCTTTTTCCTCTCTTCCTGTCATGCTGCCTGGCTGACCTCTCACCTCTCCTTCCTGCATCCCGTGCAGGCTTCTCTCTGCAGGACATAGATCAGAGCATCCAGCAGGGTTCTAGTGCTGGCCAGGTTAGTTTAACCCCTTGGGGTTTTACTGGGCAGCGCTTGCTACCATTCCTAGGTCCTTTAAGGGGCACAGGGGCACCTGGAGTGGGGTGCAACACTTCACTACTGGGCACAAAACTGTAATAAAACAGGACTGGGGAACAAAATACAGACAAAAAGGAGAGAGGGCCCTGCTCGCCAGCTTACATTGCACAGTGTGGGTTAGGATTAATTCAAGAGAGAGTTAAGGATACAGTAAAACATTACTAGGACAGCTTAGGCTCAGCTTGCAATGTCCATACATCTTTAAGATTTATATAACGTACATGTAAAGGTTAAGAAAGTGCAAGTAAATGAGTAACAATCTTAACAGGAAATCAGGATAATTCTGCACAGTTCACGTTCTATGCAAATATGATGATAAGTGACAATGGTTAACATGAAGTGTGCCAATGCTGTTGTGTAGCACCTAAATACACTGGGAAGCACACAGCCACAATGATGCCTTTGTCCTAAAAATGAAACCCTTGGCCGTTTTAATTGTGCAACCAGCCGCCTGTCAATGGAGATACAGACTACAGATAATCAGGCAAATATGTAACATTTCCAATCAGATTTATCCGTTGTTGAATAATAGATCCGGTAATAATTATTAGAGCTTGTCGCATCATGCTTTATAGGGTATAATACATAATGGAATTTTTTTTTTTATTCTAATCCAATAACTGCAGATGTATTTAAAGAGCAAGTGAAGCTATTATTTGACATTAATCTGTATATCCTAAATGGTACATTTTGCAAAATTTAACAATATACATTAAATAATTTTTCGTTTAGTTTCAGCTTTTTGACCTGCATGACGTCCCATCCGGAGACACAAATATGCACAGGATACCATCAGCCGATTTTTTCTCACACTTCAATTCGCATCCAGGTGTTTTCCCATTATAAAGCATACGTTACCAAAAATCGAAAAAAAAAAAACAGGTTCTGACAGGTGAATTTGACAGAACCATGAACCAATCATAAAAAAAAATGGCGTGGAGTCCCCCCTCCTGAGCATAAACAACACCGGGCTCATTGAGCCTGACCTGGTTCCAAAAAATACGGGGACAAAAAACTGGGGATCCCCTGTATTTTGGAAGCACCAGGCTCCAACAGCCTGTAGTGTCATGCCACAGCCAGTGGACACCTTTTACATAAGATCCCCCAGCAGTACCATGCACACCGTGGCTGGTCAGCCCTTCGTACCTGTTGTTGCACCTGGGGGAGTTGGGACCCCCCAATAAAGGGGTCCCCCCTCAGGCTCCACCCGTCCAGAGCTGAAGCCCTAGGCTGTCCCCGGTGTCACTGGACAGTGGACGCCGGGCTGATATGCATAAAATATTTTTAAAAATCACTGCTTTTTACAGGTGAACTACAAGTCCCAGCAGGCCTCCCCCGCATGCTGGGACTTGGCGAAGCATTAATGGGCAGATCGGTATCATACCTGGGTCCCACTGAAATTGCTAAGTCTCCCAGGCTCCCAGAGGCCAAGTTGGTTCCCACACACAGCTGCAATCTCACACTGGATTCCTCAGCACAGCTGCCGGCCTATGCTGGGCCCACAGCCTCTATTCAGTCCAGTTCCCAGCTAGGAAGGGCCAATCCAGCCATTGAGAAATGCCACCAATGAGAAATGCCGCCAACGGTAGTTTGAATTTCCTGTCTTGGCTCCCGAATTGGCGGCCAATAGGAAATGACTGCGGCGAGCAAATCAGTGCTTGCACAGCCTTACTCAGCCCCGGCATCTGACGTGTATCGCCACTGGGGAGGCGGTAAAGAGAGTTAGTCGGCCGAATGGTAGAGCGGAAGCGCTCCAGGATAGTAGAAGATGGCGAGTGCAGGCGAATACCAGGACCATTGGTTTGTCACGGCCTAAATGTGAGAGGTTGCGGCACTAGGCCAATGGTCCAGCTACACCTGTGCGGCAGCGGGCACCACACCGACCCGCCCACCACCCCTCACATAATGATAATTTCTAATGTTAATCTTCATGAAGTAAATTCTCTTATACAAGTGTGTGCAGTGATACATCCTTGTCCACCTCGGGGGTTTTAGGTAATCTCCCGGCTATGAAAGGCAGTCACTCCCAGCATTACTGCTATTATTATTGCAATAGAAGTGTTCCTATAATTTCCTCGCCCCCATACACAGGAATTCCATCTGTGTTTCGACATAGTATGTAACGCAAGTAAAGACATTTCTCAGGGCACAGGAACTGGCACAAATTACAACCTCAGCGCTACTGTGTTTATTTATCGTCAGGCAACTGTGGGTCAGTGCCAATGTATCATTTCTGGGTCGGTGCCGGCGGGCAAGTTCTTACCCTTCTGTCAAGAAGTATCAAACCTTGGAGAGAGGTATAAAGTGATGAGAGATAAGGTATCGGGCAATCTGCTCCCAACTGCCATGGTACAGGCGGTGTTTGACAACCGTTATGGAGCCCTGTGGAGCTCCATTTCTCCTAAAAAAAAAAGTCTGGGCATCTCAATGCCCTCTGGACTCTAGACCAGGGTTGACTTGAGGTGCGTACACAATTTTTGAACGATAGGCAGGAAAACAGCAATTTTATGTATATCGTCCAGTGTGGACAAAGTATATGGTTAACGATGCATGCTCCGATGTGCCGTCAGCGGCATCCTCCATCGTCTGTACATGCAGGATGACAGAGGGTATCGCTGTGGAATGCCGCATGGCCCCCGCACTCCATCACCTCCCGCCGTCGCTCATCGCGGCATCCTCAAGTGTCGTCTGCATCTGCTGATCCTGGCTACCCAGTCGTGTCAATACATGCTAAATGCAAGGGGATTATTCGAGTTAAATGGATATCTGTGCACCGACTGGGGAGGGCCAGTGGGTCTGGGGAGGCTGCTGCCCAGTCCTAATAGGGGAAGGAGCAATGCGATCACACTGATCACTCCCTCCATGGATCTGCCCGTAGCTGAGGGGCAAATGGTGTGGATCCGAAATATGGGCGGTCTGTGGGGGGTGATAATGTGATCACATCATCATGGCTCCACCCTTCGATATAAAATGCCCACATTACTATTATTCTAAAGCAGGGGGTGGGACTACGATGACGTGATTCAGCACGAATCGCGCCATTGCACCGCCAACTTTTCTTCCGTGAGTAGGGGTGAGAGAGGAGGTGTGGGGTGTGCAGGATGCTGGGGACTAGCCCAAATTTCGAGAGTACCACATGAGCTTCCCGGCCATTCCAGGAGAGTAGATAAGTAAGGGGTGCATCCCGCAGTCGGTGTTGCTGGGGCAGTTGTACTGAGAGGGGAGGGGGGGTACTTATTAGACCCCTTAGAATTTTCATAATCCTACTACTTCTTCTAACTCTGGATCCTGCATTGCATTTATAGGGGCTCTGTCATTTACTGTATTATGTTTCCAGGAAATTCGAATGGATCAGAGAAACAAAGTAACAAAATATAATGCGCTGATAATGGAATACACTAACGCATTATATTTCTGTATGTAATAATGACATTTTATTCATCTTTATTCTGGGGGGGGGGAACACAAAAAAATTAGAGCATAACAAAAGGACAAAACCTTGAAAAGTTTAATTACAGTTCATTATGACCTAAGTATTCATTCCTACACCCACATATTTGTGCTTGAAATCACATGCCTGACAATTGTGCGAGGGTCTAGTTTAATCAATGGGAGCACTTCAAAAGTCTTCTTCAGAACGGCTTTGTAATGTTTGAATGAAAGCTTGCAAGCGGCTAGATAATACTGTGTTATTGCGAAACAGCAGCTTGTTAACTCTTCAGCCAATGGGAGGTGCAGGTGCGATTGTCATGCTCGGAATGTCATTTATCATTACCTGGGGTTATTGTCTACTAAGCTGGATTTTCATACAGCAGCAGAACGTAAATGGTCAAAGTAAAATGTTCATATAAAATTTTCTCAGCGTTGCAGATTTTGACACCACTTATAGGATGGGGTGTACTAAAGCCTAAAATTAGATTACCCCCCTCCCCCCCTGAAATTCTGTTTTTACAGAGGGCCTAAGTTACAGAGGGCCTAATTAAACACCGCTCACGGTTGCTCACTGCATAGCAAGCGGCTTAATGCCACCAGTCCGAAAGCACGCCTTCATGCATTCACATGGTCCGGCCCTGTGCCCGCCCCCAGCCCATTTGGCCTCAGTCCCCATCGGGACTGAGGCCAAATTCGGATCGCTGCAAACAATCCTGAATCGGCCCCAGAGTGCGATGCATTTTGGAGCTTGGAACTGGTGCGTAACACCATCTTTGTGTGATTTTACTCAATAGGAGTCTATGAGCTTCTTATCTCCACCCCCCCCCCCCCGAGAGTGATCCAATCAGATCCGTCCCAGCACCACACCTCTCTGCGAATGCGCAGATGGACTCCCGTAGTCTAAACCCAAAAGTCCCAACATCACAAAGGTCAGCTATTATCGGGAGTGTAAGTACATATGCAGTTAGAATGTACGCAGTAAGTTCCCGGATATACAGCATTGCGGATACAATGCTTAGTACATCCCGCCCATGGTCTTATCTATGAACCCATAATTGTGTACAATTTGCATCATCTAATGTAACCCCTTGTAAGGAGATGTAACCCCTGGCATTGTGCATGAAAACCATGGCAACGAGCATGTATCCCTGGCAACGAGCATGAAACTCCTAGCAATAAGCATGAAAGCCCTGGCAATGAGCATGCAACAACTGGCAACGAGCAAGAAACTCCTGGCAACGAGCGAAGTAATGTGTAATATGATCCAATGGCTTAAAAAGAGAAGCACCACCATCTTTTTACACTTCTACACAGAAGTAGAGGCCCTGTGTACAAGAATACTCATTAGATTACAGGGCGATGCGAAGACCGGCACACAGCAGAAGCTGCCACTGCCTCCGATCGCCACTAGCCCTGTAGCCAGCAGAGAGATGCAAGCACCCTCCCCCCGGACGGACAAAGCTCCCAGAGGAAGACTGTGCCAGAACGCCTGGACAGGTAAGTTTCACGCCTGCCGGACCATGACATTACTTTCTACAGCTGTTTAGTGACATCATACAACTGTAAGAGTCAAAACTTGTTTTTAGGTAGGTTTTTAGCCATATTTTAGTGATACTGTACGTGTCGTGACTAGATACGGTAAATTGTGTATTTTCTCACACTTACCTTTTACATGTGAGCCTACAGTCTTTGTGGCTGTTGGAGCAATGGGTGTTATCATGTGAGATGTACTGGTGGCAAAACCTCAAATGTAAAATTATGAAACAACAGGATGTGGAGTGGAAACAGAAGTTACTATGGCCCCACAAATGAAGCGCTCGGGAGCTCAATCAATAACATAATGTAATTATGAAAGTTTACTGTGGTTACTCCTGCCCCTAAAATTCATCTCATGAGTGCAAATGATTGTGTTAAATAAAGTCTGTACCAGGCATATGGTCAATATGGTTCATATCTCACACAAACAGATTTTAAATTGTACACTTCATCTTTTAACTTTCACTAATTATATTCTTTTATATTGTATCATACTTGCTTTCTTTTATACACTGCAGGAGAATCTGGGGAGGAGTTATTGCTGAGCACTTCAAGGGAGGGGCCCAATTCTGACATTATCTCTCCATTCTGCCAACTTACCTAGGATGCGGGAGATCTGCTTGCTCTTCCAGAGGTGCAGGTGACTACCCGACTAATCAGGAGTCTCCCACGACTTCTGGAAAAGTAGGCAAATATGTATTGTATTATCATTCTGTTACTATGGGCCTTATTCTAGTTCACTCTTTCTGACATAATCCTTCTTAGATGGATAAAACCATGTGAACTGCAGGTGGGGCAGATGTTACTTGTGCAGAGAGAATTAGATTTGGGTGGGATTTTACTTCAAAGTGAGATCTATATTGCAGTGTAAAAATAAAGCAGCCAGTATTTACCCTGCGCAGAAACAAAATAACTCACCCAAATCTAATTCTCTCTGCACATTTTACACCTGCCCCCCTGCAGTGCACATGGTTTTGTCCATCTAAGAAGGATTTTGTCAGAAAGAGTGAACTAGAATAAGGCCCTATATATCATCCAGGTAGCCTTAGTGTTTCAGTGACGTGCGGTGAGGTCAGTGGCTGGTGAGGCACTGGTCTGTAAGCAGTGGTGCAAGTACAATTTTTTTCTTAGGTGGTACCAAAAATAGTTGTGGTCAAGTTTCATAACAATAGCGGCATGGTCACATTATGCCAAACACAGTAATGCCCCTTAAACATTATGACACACACTGTAATGCCCATGACACAATATGCCACATACCGTAATACCCATGACACATTATGCCACACAAGGTAATACCCAGTACATATAATACCACACTACATAATGCCCATTACATATCACACCACACACTGTAATGACTATTGCATATTATACAACACAACATATTGCCCATTACATATTATGCCACACTGCAATGCCCATTAAATATTGTGCCACACACCATAATGGCAATGACAGAATATGCCACACAGCGTAATGCCAATAAAACATTATGCCATACACCGTAATGCCCATTTGGACATTATGCCACACATAGGTATGCCGCTGACACCTTTTTATGTCCCACACACAAAAATGCCCCAAGCAAATTATGCCCCAATAGTAAGGTTTCTAATTACTCATTGCCCTGAGTTTCTTGGCAAAAGATGCAGCTTTCTGCATCTTCTCCCAGCAGCGGCAGCACTTCCGGGTATTACTACACATGCAATGGTGTAATAATACATTTTGGGCCCTTTCATGGAATATTAGTGTCATTTAAATGCAGAATACCCCCTGCAGTGTGGGTTAGATGCATAATGCCCCACTTTTGTTGCTTAAAATAATGCCTCTAGTAGGACTTAACATCCTACATGCTTGTTGCCATGGAGGTTACATGCTCATTTCCATGGGGGTTACATGCTTGTTGCCATGGAGTTTACATGCTTGTTGTCATGGGGGTTACATGCTTGTTGCCATGGGGGTTACATGCTTGTTGCCATGGGGGTTACATGCTCATTGCCATGGGGTTTACATACTTGATGCTATGGGGGTTATGGCTGGCTGACACTGGGTAGAATTTGACAACAAGAGGCATTAGTGCATACTCACCCTCCTCCTCCAAGGCCTGCAGCTCCAGCATGGTGATGACACACAAGTTGATTGATTGACAGGTGAAGACCTTCGTCGGCAGCCTGGACTGTGGCCTCTCCACCATGTCCGGCAGGGCAGCCAATGTCCATCCATGCAGCGGGCCAGGCGGGTGGAGGGCTTCAGGACACCGCTGCACACTATAATGCCCATTACACATTATACCAAACACTGTACTGCCCATTACACATTGCACCTCACAACGTGATGCCCATTACACATTGTGCCTCACACTGTGATGTCCATTACACATTACGCCTAGCACTCTGATGCCCCTTACATGTTACACCACAGATGATGATGCCCATTACGCCTCACCATGATGCCCATAACACATTATTTCACACACTGTGATTGATGCCCATTACACATTATTTGACACACATGATGCCCATTACATATTATGCCAAATAAATGCTGCTTACCTAGATGCTCGTTGCTAGGAGTTACATGCATGATGCCAGGGTATTCATGCTTGTTGCCATGGGGATTTCATGCTTGTTGCCCAAGGGGGATTACATGCTCGTTGCCCAAGGGGGATTACATGCTCATTGGCCAGCGGAGGATTACATGCTCATTGGCCAGCGGGGATTACATGCTCATTGCCCAGGTGGGGGTTACATGCTCATTGACCAGGTGGGGGTTACATGCTTATTGCCCAGGGGACCTACAGTGAAGCATTTCACTGTAGATTTAAAATACAGCCGCATATATAACATGCCTCTGTCATCCATATAATACACAAACACACAGCACATGCATATATATGCAGCCAAACATATCAAATACATGTCAAATACATACATATATACGCATACACACAGACACATACAGTACAGCTCCATGTTGCTTATGTCGGCTCCTCAGCACCGCTGGCATGTTTCATGCTGGTGCACAGAAGGACAGGAGCACAGTGTGGACAGGTGGACGGACGGCTGCTGGTGCCTGATGTATGCGGGCTACTTCTCCCCTTTCCCCCTCCTTACCTTCAGATAACCGGGGACATTTTTTCAGGAGAAGGAGGCTGCTGTACACGGGTGGGCGGGCTGCAGCGGGGACTACAATGCGCGGCCGCACCACTGGCCAGCATCCATCTAGCCCGGCCGAGCCGCATCAGCACTTCTGCTGCCGAACTGGTGCTCCAAACTAGCGGGGGGTGCCTGTGCATTAGGAGGTGCCTGTGCACCCCCAGGACCCCCGTACGCACGCCTATGGCGGGTGCCGACAGCGAGGGGAGAGGGAGGGAAGGGGGGGGTGGCTTTCCGATGGCTGCAGTGACAGGGCTGAATGCACGCCCCTTTTACTGCGGCACTTGTAGTGGTGCCGCTTCGACTAGTTTTTTAAATGGGCTTTTACAGCCCTCTGCATGTCCCCACCCCATGCCCGCCCCCTGCTTCCAGCCTTTTGTAAGGGGCAGCTGGAGGCACCGCCTTCGGTGCCTCCGAAGTTACATAAAAAATCTAGCAACAATGAGAAGGATTAAATTAACATAAAGAAAATACTTATGACACAGACTAAGTGTCATAAGTATCTTCTTTGTATTATTTTAATCATTAATGACAGGGGAGGCTCTGCCTCCCCTGCCTCCCCTGACTGCACGTCCCTGTAGTGTTTAATGTTTGACCCTTATATATAAAACACATATGTATATATATCCAGAGGCGTAACTATAGCTCCGCAGCCCCCGCAGTGGCGGGGGGGGCGCAGAGAAATTGAGGGCGCCGCGGGGCTATAGTTACCCGCGGTCTGCGTCTCGCCCGGCTCTCTGTCGGGACCTTCCTGACGTCACGGTCCCGGCCGGCTCCTGCTGCAATGAAAACTGACAATTAGAAAATGGCTGCCCCCATACTGCAGACAGTTTTCTGTCTGCAGTATGGGGGCAGCCATTTTCTAAGATTCCGTTTTCATTGTAGCAGCAGGAGCGGGCCGGGACCGTGACGTCAGGAAGGTCCCGACAGAGAGCCGGGCGAGACGCAGACCGCGGGTAAGAAGGGGGGGCAGGTTAGGTGGGGGGCGCCGAATAAACGTGCGGCGGGGGGGTTCTGAATAGTTAGTTACGCCCCTGTATATATCGCTCTGTTCAGATACTTGTATGTTTACAGAGAACCGATCTGCGTAATGACCAATGATAAGACAATATTTAACATATGACCAGAGAAATACAATGGAGATTCAATTTGGATTGCTGCTCAGAAAAGCACTAATATTAATATTAGTGAAAGTCAAAATACCACCAATCAAAATACCGTCAGTCAAAATACCAACACGTTCAAAATGCCAACGTCAAAAAGTCGACATTGAATTTTTCATGATTTTTTTGCTTCGAAACCGACTTCTTTCTTCACGTTCCAAGTGGGCATAGAGATAGATTATACTAGTGTGCCGGGCGCAGCAAGGCACCGTGCCCGAAGCATTGTGATTGCAGCGAGCCACGTTAGTGGAAGCGGTACACTTATACAGTGTCCTTGTCGACCTATGCCCCATGTTGACTTTTTCACATGTCGACATTTTAAATGTCAGCTTTTTACTGTGCCGGCATTTTGACCATGTCGTTATAACGCATGTCGGCATTTTAAACATGTCTGTATTTTAACTTTCGGACAATGGTGGTCAGTATTTTGATTCTTGGCATTTGGACTGTTGGGAAATCATACAGATAAACCAGCTTATTTAATTGGACATGTGCTTAAGGTGCCCATACACAGTGCGTTTGCACCGTACAATGCACGCTCCCGTGAGCATCTCATCGCACAGTACAAAAAGTATGAGCTGCACATTGTACTGCCTTCTGATCGCATGGCATTGCACACAAATCGCATGCAAAATGCATCCGTTGCGATACGATCCTTCCCATAACGGGTGCGATCATCGCACTGTGTATGGGCACCTGTATTCTTTTTTTTTACATTTTTATTAACAACTAGCTGAAGGGTCCGGGTTTAAATCTTCAAGTTATTTATACCCTTTTACACTAAAAAGCAGAGTCGCTCCCGGGTTTTTGTACCCAGCTCCAACCTGGCTGCGACCCAACTTGAGACCTTTTATAATGCCGGTCGGGTGACGTCACTGGAGTCGGTTCCTGAGAGCATCTCCCAGCATCTCCCAGCACTCCCCGCTTTTTTTCAATTAAGTCTTCCTCTGGACTAGCTAACAGGCGCTCGCAGTCCAGCAGCCATCAATGCTGCTTCTGATTGGCTGCTGGACCGCAAGCGCCTATTGGTAGCGGTTCAGCGGGAGACTTCTAAACAGAAGATTTTTAGAGGAGGGGTGTAATGGGAAAGAGGGAAGAGTACATGCAATACAGAATAACAGAATAATACATGAAAAAGTTCAAATAAAATAAGCACATTAAAATAAATGAAATGAAACAAACAAATATAAAAAGGATGAGACAATAATGTTTAAGTTCTTTTTCAGTGTGCTGAAGAATTTTTCTATTCTTACCCTATCTAATTCCGGTAATTGCTCCTGTCAGGAGACAGAGCTGCCGCTTGTTGTAATTGCGGCTGAGATACTCAGGCAGCCGCAGCGATGAAGCTGATGTAGGAGGAAGAGGCTGAGAGACTCGGTCAGTGCTGTTGATGGACGGTCAGCCGTCGGATACCATTGGAAGCGGATGACTTAATTGAAAATAGGGGGATGGAGCGGGGGAGCAGGACAGGGGAGCCAGCGGCACCCTCTGATCTTTCGGCACCTGGAGCTTGTGCTCCGCCGGCTCCACCCTACATACACCTCTGGGTATTTCAGTCAGTTATTACAGTTCATCATCCAAATTCATTCTGTGAAAGCCCCAGATCTGGCTCCTGTGTCAAAGTTCTGGCCAACATACACCAACTGGAACCTCAACTCCCCCGTATGTCTTCTGGGATCCAATGTTATCACTCCGTAAAGTTTTCATTTAAATCCATCCAGTGGAAACTCTAGAACAGGCTTCCTAGACTTCTTTAACACTAAAAAGAGGTGAAACCAAGTCCCCAACGCCCTAGTATTTCTTGGACCCTATGTTATGACTCATCCAGAGGAAGGCCCAGAACAGGTAAAAGTTCTGTCTACACCTACGGGAGGACCTTCCGGAACTCAAATCCCCTAAAATCTGGCAAGGATCCAGCTGGACCACCTTGCATTGATTTCATCCCAATCGGTGCATAACCGGACACACAAAGTAACAGACTAATTAATTTAATGTATAACACTTCAGAACACATATATTACAGACCTGTCATGTCATAATAATTGTATAAATAGATATGATTTTAATAATAAAATACGCCAATTAGCTAATTAAAGTTTTAAGCATTGTCTATACAGATAAGTGCAAAACCAAACTTACTACCTTTTACTACGTATCTTGCTTGGTGACAATAATTGTACCCTATGCTCCATCAAGGGAAGATGTATCAAGTCTTGGAGAGAGATTGCATGGTAGTTTCCCAATACAACCAATAAACTTCTAACTATTATTTTAAAAACTGTGCTAAATATGGGATACTTAGAAGATGTTTGGCAGCTCCTAACTGTCTTTGAGCAATTTCTCCACTTGATCAACCTACCAAGGCTTGATATATCTCCCCCTCCCTCCAGTTATACACCATCAAAAAGAAAGTGCTCTTTTGCTAACTGTCCACCAGGGGGCGGACTTGGGATATATTGAGACCAACTGTCACTGCTGTCCCAATTCTCTGAAGATAAAGGACTTCATACTGCAGATCGATGTCACCCAAACATGAGGATATTTTAAGCTGTGCAAACACATTTTCCTCCCACCATTAGCAACATTTGAGTTGCAATCAATCCAATGCATTGAAATGATAATGATAACCCAAAGGTCTTTTTTTTTTCTTTCATAAAGATTAAGGGCCAGATGTACTAAGCTTCAAAAAGTAATAAAGTGGAGAGAGATAAAGCACCAGCCAATCAGCTCCTAGCTGTCATTTTTCATACACAGACTGGGGCTGGCTGCCCATCACTTTATTGTTCCCCACTTTATCACTTTTTGAAGCTTATTACTATGCAGCCCAGTTCATAATTCAAACAAGGGAGCCACACCCTCTACCAGTACGCCAGTTTGGAATGGCAGTTGGTGTGGATCCCCTATGTAGATTTTGAATAGTGCCGCAGCCACACACCCCCTGCTCCAAACTGTCTGGTTACTCACAGGACAGTCACATTTTGTAGGGGCTGTGCAACAGCATCTATTAACGGGAGACAGAGGGACTGGGGGGCTTGCAAGCAGCTCACATTCCCACATAGTAATGAAAATGGGGAGGCGAGGCATTCTAGTGAGGCCACACCTCTTTTGCAGAGGCCACATCCCTTTTCTGCTAGATTTGTTTAGAATATTGGGAGGGATGCATTATGGGGCATATTTATAGAACAATATTTGAGAGCTATCACCCTGGAAACAGATGTTTTTTTTGGGGGATAATAATGATCCATCATATTTTACACAGGGACCTCAGTAAATATCGCTGATATCTGTCACAAGTCACGGCCTCTACTTTTCTGTCCAACTCTGGAATCTAAAGGATTTTGCAGCTTGGTCATAATGCCAACTAAAAATGGCACTAGCCAACAGTAACCTATTAGCTGAAATCCGGCCCATGGCAGAAATGAACCAGGAAGCAGAGTGACAGTGGAAGCAGGACCGGTGTGAGGCCTTAGCCAAAACTATAATCTATTGCCACTCCTAGCCAAAGCTCCCATAGCCATTGTTAGTTTTGCAATAGGCAGACTCGGTGGTGCCCCCAGATCCCGGCCCTGAGTGCAAGGCATCACTCTGGTGCCAGCCGCCACCACCGCAAGCACTTATAGGAGTCCATGTCCCATAGAAGGTGCGTGGTGTGTAGGCTAAATGGAGTAGTAGACCGGTGCCATGTTACTGGTGACCTCTCTATTGAAATCTCTGGGAAAATGGCCGCCACATAATTTTTCCAGAGAGGTGAGAATAAATATATGGGTGCAGGGTGTGAGGCTGTGTGCCATCCGCCAGAAGGGGATGCGCGGGAACAAGACACTCGCATGCCCCATTCTGACGGAGCCCACCGCCACCCTCCTCAGGCTCCCCGCCGTTCTCCTGTCTCGCCAGTAGCCCCTCCGCAGCCCCCACTCGCCCTGCCCGTCTCCCAGAAGCGGAGAGGGGCATGGAATCCGCTCCCCACCACCGAGCTGATGTGATGCTCCCTCCCCCAGCCTGCACCAGCTCAGGGAATCTGGCAATTCCCTGAGCTGGCTAAGAGGTGCGCCATCTGTAATTCTATGGGGTCAATTCAATTAGTAGCGGTATTGTGATGCTTGCGTTGACCGTTCAACTCTGTTGACCTTAGCCATGTTGCTCTATTTCCGGTGTCAAACTAAGGTACTGTATGTTGAGCCTTAATTAAGTCGACCGTATGACCCAAATCCTACCACTGCCTAGCCTGTGTGATATAACTCAGCAAGTTTCTAATATACAGTACACTCATTTCTGAGAAGTACAGTAAATTAGCCTAGTTATTGTTTATACCAGTTCAATGATACGATCAGGTTGAAGATTGTGCTAAACGTGGAGATAATCCTTAACCCCTGTCGGAACAGATCAATTAGAATCGAAACTGTAAAATTGTCAAGGTTGCACATTCCAGGCGCTGCGTGTTTTATGGTCACTATAGTGCAACCAATGATTCTGTGCTCCGCAGACAAAGGCGCCGTTGTATAAGGATTTTTTTTCCCCGGTTGTATGAAATAGGTCATAAGGCAAAACACAAACACTGGGGAACGTCTGTAATCGGTTCATCTGTCAGACCATAAATTTAACAGGTGATTGTTTTCCGCTAAGTCGTTAAATGCACAAGTTACAATGATGTTAACGTTTAAGACTGTACACAGAAACAATAAAATAAAATGTGGCAAATATTTTGTGAATGAACGAGAATTTTTTTGCAAGCAGCAGGCGCCAATTTTGTGCACTGCCATACAGCATTGAGCGACAGCTGTAGTCACAAAGGTTGCCCATCCCTGCTGCACATAAGACTCCTTGTTAAATGATTTTCTTTCAATAGTTATTTTATTCTTTACTGGTATAGTGTAATGTCTTAAAGTTGTGTATATTATATAGTGTGTTAGTATGTCTTTTAGATACTTTTATCGTTCAGTATTTCAGCACCAGCTAGTACCTATAAACTGTGCCGCTTTTACAGCCCTTTTTTTTACCACTATATTTGGACCCCTCTTCTATGGGTTCTATGACAGAAGTACTTTATTTCACACCTTTATTAGAATTGCAGCTGAGCAAAGACAATGCACTGTTGGAGTATGGCAACAGTTAACGGCTGAGTATTACTTTTAAAGATCTACTGGGGGGACAGTAGGTGGCGCTGTATTCAAAGTTATCACAGTGTAGTTTCTCTTTGTTGTACAGATGTACTCTCTTGTATCTGTTTCCAGTTCATTTTCCATGTTATGAAATTTTATGTTATGACGATTTCTATGTTCTGGTTACATTAAAGTTCTTTTCTGCATGTTCAGCATTTTCACGGGGACATTAAACGCTGGGCGTTCCAATGCTCCAACCAAGTGTCTGCCCCCTCCCTATCGGTGGTCCGCACATGTGCAAATAGGTGCATGAGCAGACCCCCCACTATTGGAACGGGACAGAATTCGGCTTCAGTCAGGTGTCAGGATGTGTGTGTGTGTGTGTGTGTGGGTTGTAAAAGAAGATACAATTGCACATGTAAAGATGGACAACCGAAGGCTAGTTTTTTTGTGAACCTTTGAAGTATTGCTTTACAGGTAATTTAATCCGTCCCTTTCATTAACATTCCTTATTGTTTTATATTTATGACTCGCACAGGTTGGTTTCACTATAGAAGATATTTTGTTCTACTTTTTTTCCAGCGTAAAAGGACAAATTTCCTTTCCTTTGGTGCCAAAAAGTTTTCTTTGTTGTCCACGTTTTACGACTTTGCGGATGTTAATCTTATCTCTGCTAAGTATGACATGTATATCTTGTTTTTTTTTCGTTTCTTTTTAACTTCAAAGTGCCGCCTCTGTAACGCTTGATAAAGGCAGGTCATCTTATCAGAATCCTCAGTGAAAGTGACCTTATGTTCACGAGCAGGTGAGAGAAAATCAGTTATTTATTTTTATCGTTCAAAGGACGTTTGTAGCTATTGTGACACTTTCCTGTAAGTTTAGTCGAGTATCAGCAGTTTCTGTGAGTTTCATTCTTACATTTTCTGGAGTACGCTACTAGCCAGGTGGATTATGGTGACGCAATCATTACTGGGAGTGTTTGTTCACACCAGGATTTCTCATACACAGCGATATTGTTAGGGCCCATTGAACTTATTGAATCCGGCAGTCATTGGAGGTCGTTCTGGTTGACTCGCTAAGCAGCGGTAGCCATGTACCGCCACATGCCGGGCATGCAAATGTTTTGCATAAACCTCCATTCATAGGCTAGCGTGCGGGCCCAAAATCATTCATTGGTCGCCGACCATGGAATGATTTCTACAGTGCTCACAAATCTAAGTCAGTCTCAGCTGCGTTAGACATGTCTGCGTTTGCATGGGGACGCCCAGCGGTGGATACACTCAGGAAACGCATGCAACTGCCCTCTGCTCGCCTCCATCACACACAACCCCCCCCTGTGTGAGAGTCACGGTGACTATGCAAGTCTCCGAAGGTGCCCGCACAGAAGCCCTGCACAGTGCTTCACCATCGGTCCCCCGTACGAACACGCGGGGGACCGTTGCTAATCTAAACCAGGCCTATTGTTCCTTCCATATACACAATAAGAGAATATTAATTTTAAAGCTCATTAGTGGTCATTGAATTAATAGTCATCAGCTTATGGGGGCATATGGGTGTGGTCTGAGTGGCAGTTGCGGTGAGGAACTTATGTGACATGTGGAGTTTGAAGGGAGTTTTGAAGGCATGAGGGAAATTTTGGAATGGATGAGCGCATTTTGATGCCAGCGGTGGGGAATATAAGAAGAGAGTAAATTCCTATTGATAGAACTGAGGATTTGTGGTAGGACTTTGGGGAAAGTGGGTGCCTGCGGAACATATGCAAGCATTGTGGGATGATTGATATTGGGGTGCAGAGTTCATTATAAGTCAGTGTTTATTATTTTTTAAATGAATGTCATTCTGTGGCTATTTTCGAGGTTAGAGGGTCACCCAGGCAGCCATTGAAGCCATACCATATCGCAATTCACTTCCCTAATCTGTTCACCTATGTGTATGCTTACAGAATGTTACGGGATGCATTCAAAATCCCGGTGGTCGGAATCTCGACGGTCTAAATACCGACGCCGGAATCCCGACCGCCACAATCCCTCTATGGGTGTCCACAACACCCCTAAAGAGAGAACAAAATAGTGTGGCGAGCGCAGCGAGGCACCGAGCCCGCTGCTTGGTGAGCGCAGCAATGCCCCCTTCTCGGCATTGCGGCGGTCGGGATTCCGGCGTCGGTATTTCATACTGATCTCAATGTTACATATATTTGAATACACTGATTTTCCAATGCATCCTTATCTTCCATTTATCATTTCAGTGCGAAAATTATAGTAAGCGTAAAAGGGTGCGACCGTTCCAGAGGTGAGTGAGGCCCTTTGACCGGAACAGCCATTGCATGCAAAATGGGACCAATAGACAAATTGGCCATGATCAGGACAGGAATGGGAGGTTCTCAGGAGGTCCGAGTGGCATCAAAATGCCCAAATATTTCTTCAAGACCCAGTGAGGCACTATTCCATGTGATTCCTAAGAACTTCTTATTCATAATGATTATCTACCCAATACGCAAATGTAACTTTCTGCTTACTCCATTCAGTAATAAAAAATGTCCCCATGGCTCCTAAATAATAGAAACATAGAATATGACGACAGATAAAACATTCTTGGCCCAACTAGTCTGCTCTTTTTCATTGATTCTGTGATGTTATTCATATGCGTATCACAAACATGTTTAAATTGCTCTACTGTTTTTGTCTCTACCACCTCAGACAGGAGACTATTCTACTTATCCACTACCCTTTGGGTGAAATGTAATAGGGTGAGAGATTCAGAAAGTGAGAGATTTGGTAAGAAATCTCCAGGTTTTTTTAAAGCGGCAATCATTTGCACTTCAAAATCAAAGTGGTTTTGCAGTATAAATGATTGCCGCTTTAAAAAAAAAAAAAAAACCTGGAGATTTCTTACCAAATCTCTCACTTTCTGAATCTCTCATCCTATTAAATTTCCCCCTGAGTGTTCTGTATTTATCCATGAAATTTGATTGGCTGAATTCGACCTTCCTCCAACCACACACATAGCAGAATGTTGTCCCACGTCTACTCTAGGAGAGAAGTCAGATGAAAAGTGTCAAAGTTGGATGTGTTTGTTGTCAGGTCCGATGTGATGGGCGGTTCCGTGCACATCACATCGGAGCCTGAAGATCACACATGCTGCACTAAAGACAAATGACACCACCAGGCTTGCCTGGGATGGCATACATTGTATGCAACAGGACTAGAGATGGGCAAAACGGATCATTAAGCTGAGCCGGGACCCGACGGATCTCTCGGTGGAAAGATACAGATCTTTTGGGCAGATCCTCGGCTCGCTTTTTAAAAAAAAGGGGGAATATACATGACCGAGTAAAAACACTGATCGATGGCTGGGTGCAGAATCGCCATCGATGGCAACCATCGATGGCATCTGCACCGATAGCCAACCCTGGCAGCAGCAGCTAATCTTTCTATCACTTGTAGTCACAGCACTGTACTTAGTCTCCAGAGGTAGTACATCTCACCTGCCACAGGTGGCAGCACTGAGATCAAGAAAATGCATTGCAATGGAAAACGAAACTGAAACGGATCACCTTTTTGGGATCGGCGGCTCACTCGTTCTTGAATGGGATCCGTTCAAAAGATCCTGTTCGTTCGCGAACGACCCATCTCTAAACAGGACTGCATCCGGGGTATCATATGCAGTCCTGCCGCCCAAAGGTACAGAGTGGTTCAAGGGTGGATCGCGGTCGACGTTTCACTTTGGAAATGTCACCCTAATGTAAGGTCACCTTCAGACTATAATCTCGGTCAAGGGCAGATATAAGTACAGTGTGGAACATTATATGCTGTATTTGAACTCTAAATTTGTATCGTCAGTTACTAATTATGGGTTTAAATTAATTACTGTCATTAAACCGGTAGTTCTAGAGTGTTGTTTCAAACTCCAATCTCCTAGTAACCCCCAAGCAGGGCCGGTGTAAGATCTTCTGGACACCCTACAAACCTTCAACCTCCATCTACCCCCAACCCTACACTGCCACCAATACCCACTTTCCTGACCCACAAGGGAAAGTTTGGAGGTGACGTCTTTGTTCTACGGTAGAGCCGGCCTTGCCCCCAAATGGCTTTGTTTTCTGGATTTCTCTAATTATGCGCCGGTGAATTTAATGATTACCTACTTCTACAGGCTGAAATTCCCAAAAAACATGACCTGTTGGAGACACTCGAGGACTGGAATTTAAAACACGTTCCTCCAGAGCATAAAAATGCTGAGAAAATATGTAAATGCTATTTAGCAGAAAACATGACAGCAGTCATGTTATCGCTGTGAAATATTAATATTTAAAGGACATCTGCCGGTCGCAGCGCTGTCATCTGTGTAGCTGTACAACCGCCGTAATCCTGATCACTATTCCACTCTCTCCAGCCATAGCCTCAAGCTTATACCACACTGCTGAGTCCCCATGAAATTCTATATTACAAGATTATCTGCCTTAATATCATACTTACATTGTTACCGATGTGGAAAAGACATAAATCTATCAAGCTCGGCATCTCACACATGTTGCTGTTGATTTGGATGAGGAGGAAACCAATTGCTGGTTATTTTTATTTTTTTAATTCAACTGTGGACGTCCACTGACTTGAAAATACTGGGTGAACACGCACTGACCCAGGATTTTTGTCTGTGGAAATGGTGACCGGAGACTCTCATCGGGAACCAAGCAGTATTTTAAAGGTGGAAACGGATCTTACCTGGGTTTTTCGAACTCCAGCTGCCTGTCTGTCCGCCACTGACAGTCCGTGCCCACTCACATGGTTCTGAAGAGCCCACCCCCCGCCAGTGCCCGCTCACCCACTGTTGACCCCTCCACCGGTGCCTGCCTGTTGCTGACCAACCCGCCCCACTTGCCCCCCCCCACCCATCGTTGACCACTATGATGGAGCCCACTTGCCTGTCGCTGGCCCCCGCCGATGCCTGTCTGCCCATCACTAACCCCCACTGCTGGTGCCCACCCACTGCTGACCTCCTGCCAGTGTCCCCCCTTGCTGCCCTGGTTTCCTGAGTTTCCCCTTTCAGTGGAAAAGGGATCAACCAGGGAAAAACCTGGGAAAATTAGGCAGTACAATCATGGACCATGTAAGGGATCCACCCAAATCCTGGGTGTGTGTGTGACCTAGGATTTTGGTGGAAAAACAGTAATAGTTACATACAGGTACTTGATGAGGTTGAAAAAGACCTAGTCTATCGAGTTCAACCCAGATAAAAGTTTTAGAATACATTTTATACAGGCCTTTCTGAAATAGCTTCCTATCTTTATTGATCATGAGAACTCGCCAATGACCTAAAGACTGTTATGTTCAATATCGGTCCACTATTATATATTACTAGTAATCCCGCTCAAAGCAAATGCTTCGAAAGCTAGTCTGCTACGTTGTGATTGCCTCTGTGTTTGTGCGTGTGTGAGAAAGAAAGAGATGTCGTTTCCCTCGCTGCCAACAGATGGCGGTGTTCCAGAGACACGCAAACGGACACTAGACGGATATATATGATAATTTATGGTTGTATCCCTGAATACTATTTTTTTCAAAAAATGTGTTCCTTCATAGGGGTGCCCTTGTGTCCTGTGCCCAGCTTCATAGTAAATCGATCACCCGACAGTTCTCTGTATTAACCCCTGATGTATTTTTTGTATATGTTAATCATATCCTCTCTTAGTCAATCTATTTCCAACGTAAACATACCATACTGGCTAACATCTCTTTATATGTACGAACGACAATGATGGCGCTTGTCTCCAATATTTCGTTTATACGTATAGTTAAAACGTTCAAGTATGGAAAAAAGAGATATAATATGTGTCAGATTATATCCAGAAATTAAGTAAAAAAACTCTAGTAAGGAGGATGTTTTCAAAGCGTACCGAACTCACAAGATTAATCGTGAGCCCCCGTGCATAAAGGTATCTTTATAGGATCATCAACTGTGTCTGGGTCAGATTAGCAACCGGTATGCGTACCGTACTCACTAGAATGACAAGTATACGCCTCTCATAAAGGTTTCTTTGACGTCTGTGGTTGTGATGCACCTATATACAGCTCGCCCAGTCGTATGTCGCATGTGTGGGAAAGAGGTGCACAACAATATTTCAGCAAAGATCCAAAGATACATATAATTCACACGAGTACCAAAGTGGACAAAGACAGCAGTAGCTGTAGAAACGCGTTGGCTAAGGAGTGACTGAATTTTTAAACCTGGGTTGTGGCTGTGCCCACTCCAGGCCACCACTCAGGTAACTTTTAAATAACCTTTGTATTTTATCCATTTTTATATTTGTTCTGTGTGATGTATAATACATTTTTGAAGTGGCACTAAGACCATTTATATATCTTCATTTCACACACCATCTATGTGTGAGCTGAATTGGTCCAAACTGGCCTCTACATCACTAAAGAAACTGCTACACACATATCTGTGACGACCGTGCTGTAAGTACGGTATGCTATTTGATGCATAAGGACTCCTGACACCTGGTGTTTAAGATAAAAGATACCTTTATGAACACGGTGTTATTAGATTCCCTGTGAGTTGGGTACGCATTTGGTAGAAGGTACTCGTGTGAATTATATGTATCTTTGGATCTTTGCTGAAATATTGTTGTGCACCTCTTTCCCACACATGCGACATACGACTGGGCGAGCTGTATATAGGTGCATCACAACCGCAGACGTCAAAGAAACCTTTATGAGAGGCATATACTTGTCATTCTAGTGAGTACGGTACGCATACCGGTTGCTCATCCGACCCAGACACAGTTGGTGATTCTATAAAGATACCTTGTGAGTTCGGTAAGCTTTGAAAACATCCTCCTTACTAGAGTTGTTTTACTTAAATTCTGGATATAATCTGACACATATTATATCTCTTTTTTCCATCCTTGAACATTTTAACTATACATATAAACAAAATATTGGAGTCAAGCGCCATCAGTGTCGTTCGTAGATTGCAGTTCCCTTCCAAAGAGGACCCTCCATCTACACTGAGGCAGCAAGGACTTTAAGATTGCGCCTTGGGATCTTCTATTCCATTTGTCTGTTTCTGACATCTCTTCATACAGTAGCTCATTGACCCGTGCTACAAAGAAAGGTTCTTCTTTGAGCAAATTAGCAAAAATAGAATTGGATATTAAAAGCCTTTTTAACATCCTCATATTCTTTCCCTAATTTGTAATCCTTTCTCAGATTTGCTTTGTCTATTTTTTATTTTGTGAACTTCATGATGAAGCTCTTTAAGTACACTAACCACCTGCTGGATCTCTCACTGGGAAATATATTTGGCTTTAAATCAATTGATACACATTAGTTGTCAGGTCATCCAAGTACAGCCATGGGCCTCGTTACTGGAGGGTGTGGTCAAATCTGGGGAAGCATGGCCACGCCCCTCAAAAAAACGTTTTCTACGGCAGCACGCGGTTTGCTTGTCACCACACAGTGTTTGTGTCCATGCTCCCTGCGGGTAGAACTTAATACATCCTGCTCAGGATTAAATACTTAATGCCAAGAATAAATATCCCCTTAGCCTATCTCTCCCACGTGAAACGTCATGTCATCCTGAGGTGACCGACCTGGCTTTCTTTTAACACCGTTAAGTGTTATTTTCGAGAATTTTACAAAACCAACTGCTGCCCATTGTGTTGTGTGTTTGTGCTCTGAGCTGAACACTTGAAAGACGCTGTCATAATTTCAAATGGAAGAATTTTGGCAGTTAGGGAATACATGGCTGTCTGTGTCAGTGTTGACAGATTGAAGAGTTTACTTTTTGTCATTTGTTAGCATCTTACAGCAAAACACAGCAACTTCTCATAAGCGCTGGTGGTGAGATTTCATGTGCCCGCTCTGTGATAATCCATCACCGGGACCCTACAATAGGCCAAGAAGGCTTAGATTTCACTTAATGATGGGAACACATTCTGACATGGAAACTACTTGCGCTGCCTAATGAAAGATGTTTATTTGCACATGTCAAAACGAGTTCCAGAACTGAGACAACAAGAGCGGATACATTATGTATTACTAAAGCTTTGACTATGAAATATGGAAAATAAAACTTATTGGCGATGACAAATGAATCTTCCCTACGTTAATTGGGGTAATAATGGGTTGGTACAGAAGACGGAAATATTGTGCTGGGTTGGATGGTTCTTTCGGTATCCGGACGGTTGAAAGACAATGGGGGAAGTTGGGAGTTCTATGTCATATGCGATGTTGCCATGGGCAACCAATCAGAACTACTTTTTATTTTTTTAGCACCCTCTGGAAGATAATAGACAGGATCTGACTGGTTGCCCATAGCAACATATCATGTGACATAGAACTCCCATCTTAGTAAATTTCCCCAATGTCTAGGTCGATACCATATGGCAGAGGTTCCCAAACGCGGTCCTCAAGGCATCCCAACGGTCCAGTCCGGCAGCAGTGGCACCGGAGCCCCCAGATGGGGGGGGGGGGGGCAGCGCTCACCCGCTCCACCAGTGGGGGTCTGATGCAGCCGCCAGGTGATGCAAAGCAGGCCAACACTTTGCTCTGGTGGGGGGGGGGCTGATGCGGTGGCCCGGCGCTCACCCGCTCCAGGTGATGCGGGCAGGCTGCTACAGTGCTTGCCAGAGGGGGGGGGGGGAGGTCAGGGTGGTGACACGGGGGGGGGGGGGTGATTTGCAGCTCACCTCCATCCAGGGGGGGACTCCTGCTCCTAATTTCCGCCCTGCAGTGGCCCTGGTTCCGGGAGGGTGAGCGCCTGGAGGAGGATGGCACAAATGGAAGTAGACCCGGCCAACACTGCGGTCAAAGCCAGAAGAAAGCAGGAATCAAACAGAGAAGCCGCCACTTTGGAGCTGCAGTCAAACTGAGAAGTTACCTGGAAGTGCCGCAGATTCCGGCAGTAGCGCAGCGTTGTAGAGTCTGAGCATATCAGCAAAAATGGCGTCCATATTTCCGGGCAATATCCGCAGTGTTTATGCAAAACATCCATTAGCAGTGTGGCGGGAGGGTGGGCATACATCGGCAGGCTAGCGTGCAGGCCTGAAATCATCCGATGATCTCTGTTGTCTAAAGGCCCCCATACATTATGCGATTTGGGCCCGATTTCACCCGATTCGGATGAATCGGGCTGAGAAATCGTCCCAAATCGCATGTTTTGACACCCTATCCGACCCGATGCGCGGTCCCGTGCGCATCGGATCGGAGTCGGGCAGTCGCACCGGCTGCACATGAGATTTCCTAAATCTTATGTGCAGTCTCCGGGCAGGGTCAGCGGGAGGGGGACGCCAGAGAAGGTGAGATTACAAATAGTCAGCAGGCGGGGGACGCCGGGCATGGGGAGAGGCTGGCAGGGGCAGCTGACACTATATAGACAGCAAGCGTGGGGACTCCGGTGACCCAGCAAGGGGAACAGCTCACTGCTGGGCAGGAGGACCAGGCAGACGCAGCTTCAATACAAACGAATAGGGAGGCAGTGATTGGCTGAGAGAGCTCTCTCAGCCAATCAGCAATTGGCTGAGAGAGCACTCAGCCAATCACTGCCTCCCCATTCTTTGTATTGTTTTTTTTATTCCTTGAAGCTGCGTCTGCCTGGTCCTGCCCAGCACGTGAGCTGTTCCTCTCGCCGGTACACCGGCGTCCAACCGCCCGCTGCCTATGTGTACACTGCCCCTGCCAGTCTCTCCCCATGCCCGGATCAACAGTGTCCCCGGCCAGCTGACTATTTGTCAGCTCACCCTGCCCAGCTGTTCCCTGCTGCTCCCCAGCGTCCCCCACCCGGTTCTCCCCCTGCAGCTCCCCGGGGACTGCATATGATAAATCCATGAGATTTATCATATGCAAAATTTGGCACATCAAGTGCCTAATCGTGTATCCCCCTCCCGGGGAGCTGCAGGGGAAATCAAGTCCGACTTGTCCTAGGACAAGTCGGACTAATGTATGGGGGCCTTTATATCTGTGGCATCCTGCTCCGATAATTGAGCGGGCCCCAGCAGGCAGGTATCTGCCTGGGCAAATGAATGCCCTATGCCTGCATCCTCCTCCCCCACTTTGCAGGTGACACGGAGACTATGCAATTCTCCGAAGGCGCCCGCATGGAGGCCCTACACATGCACAGAGCTTCAACATCGACGTTTGGTAACCAGAATCAGGGCCATAGTGTATAGGGACCTTTAGATTTAGAGAATTAGAGAACCATGTTACAGACCATCTGCCCCACCTGCAGCGCAGCACGGTTATGCCCATTATTAGAACAAGTTTGTGCTGCAATCAGGTCTGAATTAGGCCCATTGTTATGTTGCACTATTGACCATGTTGAGCATTTGGGATTGACCTATTGGTTATCTATATTTTTACCGTAGATCTATTACCCATACACCCTCTGAATGAGGGCTGTTGTGTTTCATTCCATTGTTGGAGTGATCCATCAATCAGACACTTCTACCAAGTGACGTATCTATAATGGTGCAGGGTATATGGGCCCATGGGTAGAGAGTGCGTCGCGCCTTCAGTTGACTTAAATTTACTGCCATGCATAAAACAATAAGTTAAAGTCATCTGAAGGTGGACAAGGAACTAAGGGTCTGAATCAGCCAGAGTCCGAATTCGGCCCTGTTCCTGATGTTTGATGTTTGAGCATGTACGTGCAAACCCCAGGAGCAAACCGCTTCGGCTTTTAGCGGGGCAGCAGGCTGCGTTCTCCTGTTTTCTAGGCTCCAAGTATATCCAGCCTAGAATCAGGCCATAAGGGTAATCATAATATACAGATGGAGCGCATGTCAGCCAGCCTTCAGAATCGCCATATCTCCTGAGCTGTTGCAGGCTGGCGGACAGAAGCTCCAAATGATGGGAACACACTCGCGCATCCCCACCAGTACGGCGGTGAGGCGCGGATTCCCTGCCCATCTGCGCTTCAGGGAGATGAGCAAGGGGTGTGGGGGGGCTACATGGGAGCCTGCAGTGGGTGGCGGCGGGCTATGACAGGACGGGGAATGCGAGCTTCTCGTACACGCGCGCACCCTTCTGACAGCGGGTAGTGGCAGCTGGCGAATGGCAATAGAATCACCAGGAGCAGCTCCAATGTGAGCTGCTCCATCTGACCCTAGGGTCACAGTCGCTGCGCTGATGAGGAGGGCAGCTGTTGTAATGACGACGGTGATCAATAAAAACATGACTTTGGAATGTGTTAGAAAGGGAAAGTGCTGGCAGCCTCAGCGGGAGAGATCCTGCAAGATTAGACAAGAAGTTCTGATTTGGAAATGAGATTTTTGTGAAGTAAAGCTAACAGCGGGCGTGGGAATGAGGGGGTTGTGGCGTCACACACCGGCGCTGACAAATAAAACATTGGATTAAGAGAGAGTATAGAGAAGAGGAATTTATTTTCTGACATGTGTGTGCTGACATTTTATACTTCTCTCAAATGAAATATTGCTTTATACGGCTCAAGGGTTTTTTTCTTCCATTTTTAAATAATGTCAAAATGAAATATTATCTTTACCCCTCCGGAGTCCCACAGCATTATCTTTGCAGTGAAGACACAAATCACTAGGAAAATGGCCACCATAGACGTTTCGTAGAGTTGTCCCCAGAAACAAGGCACGGCGCCATGTTCCTGGAGACCTGCACATGTACTGTAGACTCTGTCATAGGCGGGCCCGCAGAGAACTTCCTAATACTTTATCACTCTGTCATTGGATGAAACCTTTTATTTCAGGGCCAAAATTCTGCTTATTTTAGCTTGATAGCACCCGGATAATAGATCTACACATATGGCCCGGTCGACAGATACAAAAGGCCATACAACTGTATGATTGACAATTCTTAATGTTAAAAGTACAATATTGAAAAGTGCTAGTACAGTATTAGGTTGGGATGTATCCTACTTGCACTGTGTCCAACTCACACTGTATCCACATTGTATCCCACCCACTCTGTATCCAGCGTGCAATGTAACCCACACTGTATCCAAGGCGCACTGACTGTAGCCCTGTGTGTGTGCTGCTGTGTTGTGTAATGCTGTTTGCATGCTGATGCCATGTGGGGAAGGGAAGGAGGAATGATGATAAGGAGGAATGATGAGGAATTAGGAGGGGATCTACCATGGTAAAATGTGTATGTATGTAGAAGTAGATCTGTTGTAGTGTAGTATTATAAGGGTACTACTGTGTGGTGTAACATGTATAAAGGTACTACTGTGTGGTGTAACATGTATAAGGGTGCTACTGTGTGGTGTAACATGTATAAGGGTGCTACTGTGTGGTGTATCATGTATGAGGGTGCTACTGTGTGGTGTAACATGTATAAGGGTGCTACTGTGTGGTGTAACATGTATAAGGGTTCTAATGTGTGTTGTAACATGTGTAAGGGTGCTATTGTGTGGTGTAACATGTATAAGGGTACTACTGTGTGGTGTAACATATATAAGGGTGCTACTGTGTGTTGTATCATGCATGAGGGTGCTACTGTGTGGTGTAACATGTATAAGGGTGCTACTGTGTGGTGTAACATGTATAAGGATTCTACTGTGTGTTGTAACATGTGTAAGGGTGCTATTGTGTGGTGTAACATGTATGAGGGTACTACTGTGTGGTGTAACATGTATAAGGGTGCTACTGTGTGGTGTAACTTGTATGAGGGTGCTACTGTGTAGTGTTCAGAGCTATAATCAGCACCCCACCAGTGCTGCCATCAGAAATTGTGGGGCCTGGGACTGACAAAATAGGTACGGCCCCTTACCCTTTTTGAACCCCTTGCATATCTGGTGAGACCACCGGTGTCCTTGGCACTGGCTGCACTTCTCTACATTGCTTCAGGGGAAATGTGAACTTTGTTTATGATAAATTATGTTTGATAGACGCCTGTCCCGGGACCCCTTACTGTAAGGACGGAACGCATATCCCACTGCATCTACAACCCAGTCAGAGAGGTGCCTCTGATAACTGGTTGGATAATGGCCATGCCCATCTGCTGATAAGGGCCAGCCCCCAGACCCATTTGCACACTGATTGGTCCACCCATTTAATAGTAACTACCAAATATTTCCATGTACCACGCCATAGGCATGTCCAACTTCTCTGATTTCCACTAAAAATTGCCGTATGGTACGGTATAGTGTAAATTATACTGGTTTACTGAGACACTAATAAAATTAACATAGGAGTGCCCCCCACCCCATGGCACCCCTAGTCACATTCCTTATTTTCCCAAAGGGATTTCACAATCGGCCATTTTGCTGAAGCCCATGTGCACCTCGAGAATTAATTTTCTCTTCCGTTTCTCTGTTCCATTGATACTACAGACAGTACTGTTGTTGTTTTTTTCCCCCTCAAATGTTCTGAGCAGAACTAATGGTTAAAGTTGCGTATTATATCACTTTCCTTCCTCCCTAATTAGCATACAAAGTCTATTAGATTTGTTTTGGGCTTTGAAAGTGAAATACAGTAAGATGTGTAAAATCTTTGGTAATTAGTATGTATCTTTTGAGTTAATCCAGATTAATTGTTTTAGCATGGGACCCACCCAGAATACTAAGTGCCTACAAGTTAATTCATGCTTTTAAATGTTTGATTTCATTTTTCCCAGGATGTGACCATAAATTATTAATCCATCCCCATTACATGACTAAAAAGTGCTGCGCTAAAGCAATCAAAGAGTTAAAAAAGTAATATAAAATGTTGACTCCACCTTGAAGCTTCCAGGCTCATTTATATTATGTACGCAAACAAACATGGAACACATTTCTTTAGAAAAAAAAAAAAAAACTGGTACGATGACGGTCTGGTGGCCTCCAGCACATTTATGGCAGAGTTCACCAGCTCACAGTATTAGACAATTAAATTCACTGGCAGGTGCCTACAAGTTGGTAGGTGCGGACCAGCAGTGAGCTAGGAGGTTGGTCCACCTGTTGATTCCAATCCAGAGTAGGTTTTCTTGAAGATAACAGGATACAGGTGATAGAAGATAAACAACAGTCAATATGATAAGGCATCAATCTTTCCTGGGCTAAGTACTGTTTAGCCGTACAGCACTGTGACACTCCAATAACACATGGAAAGTCTTGGGCGTTTACAGACCCTTTTATAGAGTTAAGTAAACTAAAATGCACCCATAGCCTAAGTCTTCTTACTCAGACATTTGATTGTGGCTAATAAGTCATGCACAATAATACTCAGTTAAGTGCCAGCTTGTAGCATTTAAACATATGTGAACAAAGCTTAGTAAGCGCCAAATGTACCTTGTCTTCTATGCAAAAGGTGTTGTACCATGCTCAAAACTCTTTCAACTCCCAATTAGATAGGATGCTGATCAGTAGATATAACTGCAAGGTGATGATAAGTGCCAGTCTGCAGTGTGTCTCTCAATACCTGGACAAAGAGGCAGGAAGCCAATGCAGTGTTCTTTGGAAGTCATACATTCAACTTGGCTAACACAATTCCTAACACAACCACCCATGGCTGTTTTTGGAAGCTTCATCATGAATATCTGGTTACTACACTCTCACACACTTAATTACCTTATATACAGTAATTACTCAGTCTGACCTTGTTCTTCTTTAACACACTTGTTTTCTTTATTCCCTTGCTGAGCCTCATGCCTACTGTCATCAAGCCTTGTGGCTGTACACCTCTTGCTTTATATATAACATTTTCTGGAAATAGGCATGCTTATGTGCATCTCTATGGTCAATAAATCAAATGGATAATGGCTGCAAATAGGAATTTATTACTAGAGATAACATAAAGTGCCATTATCAATGCTAGCTGCACCTTTATTGTCGTATGGGGAAACGGCTCATTTTTTTATCTATGATCTATGTACGCAGCGCCCACGTACTGTACAATTCATATTATAACGCTTGTATGCACATGATAATGATTGGGAAGGTGAGAGCAACTGACATGTATCTAATAAGCTCTAGAAACTAGAAATTATGGAGACTTTACTATGTACAAAAGGGAAAATGCTGCCTAAAACTGCAGTTTTCAGAATTTGACCGCATTTCCCAAACGGACCTAAAACACAGGTACGTAGGTGACTTTTTTCTGAAATGTATATTTAACGCCATACTGAGACTGAATACTGAGGCTTAGGGGCAAACTTACTAAGGTGGGAGTTCTATTGAAGAGTAGATACCGATGGAGCGTCTCTGATGCGGATGTGAAAGCAGTGGCGTAACTAAAATAAATGCGCCTCCCCCGCCAAACATTTCAACAGCGTCCGTCCCCCCTCCCCCCAGTAAAGTGATCAACCATCTGCAGGGTCATCACAAAATGGACCATCACAAAATATCCACCTCCATACAGCAGACAGTTTCAAAGAACTGTCTGCTGTATGGGGGCGGACATTTTTGATGGTCCGTTTCCAAAGCGATTGGGAACCACTGCTCTAGAACAGTGGTTCCCAACCCTGGTCCTCAAGTTCCCCCAGCAGTGCATGTTTTCCAGGTCTCCACACAAAATCACAGGCAAAATATGATCTTTTAAAATGTGTGTGAATAATGAGTGCACCTGCCGGATGACCTGGAAAACATGCACTGTTGGGGTTACCTGAGGACCAGGGTTGGGAACCACTGTTCTTGAAGATAGAATCCCATACAACATCCCATATTCAATAGAACTCCTTATAGAGCTATGCATTTCGAAGGTTGTCTCTTACTGCTACTGTATATACCAGGGCCGATGTAAGGCATCTCGGCACCCTAGGAATACATTTCATTCTACTGAACCTCCAGATTTAAGGGCAGATGTACTAAGCTTGAAAAGTGATAAAATGGAGAGTAATAAACCACCAGCCAATCAGCAGCTAGCTGCCATGTTACAGGCTGGGTTTGAAAAAATGACAGTTGATCAGCTGATGGTTTATCACTCTCCATTTTATCACTTTTCAAGCCTTAATAAATCTGGCCCTTATGCTGGGTACACACCAGAACGATTTGGCCTAAATTCCCCCAATTTCAATACAATCTCGACCGATTGTATGTAAATTGGGCATGTTTTAGATCTGATTCCACCCCGATGCGCGTCCCCGCTGGCCTTTTGGCCGTTTTGCAGATCAGTGGCGTAACTAAGTTTTGGGTGCCCCACCGCCCCGCCAAGCACCCCCAATCCCCCGCCGCCCCGCCGCCCATGCAAACCCCCCCAATCCCCTGCAGCCTTACCTATCGCGCTGGTCCCGGCGGCTCCGTTCTTCTTCTGCTGAGGACCACCACAAAATGGCCGCCCCCATACAGCAGACAGTTTCAGAGAACTGTGTGCTATATGGGGGCGGCCATTTTGTGGTGGTCCTCAGCAGAAGAACGGAGCCGCCGGGACCAGCGAGATAGGTAAGTCTGCGGGGGATTGGGGGGGTGTAACTATAGCACCGCAGCCCCCAGCGCCCCCACATGCACAGCGCCCCCCCCCGTGGTGGCGGGGGCTGCGGTGCTATAGTTACGCCGCTGTTGCAGAACCTACCTGCTGCAGTCAGGATTTGAAGATGATCCCTTCAACTGGGTACGTGATCGGATGGGATGCAGATCGTGTGCTCCAACAGATCGTGATTAGATTGTGATCAGATCGTATACAGATCCAGCAGATCGTGCGACCATCGTATGATCGTCTCACAATTTCCTCACGATCCTGATCGTTCTGGTGTGTGCCCTATAGTGTCTAGATTAACGGTCAAAAGGTCAACCTCTATTGGTCGACACATGGAAAAGGTCGATTTGGAAAAAGGTTGACATGAATTTATTATTTGATATGTTGATTTTTTTTAAACTGACTTGTCCGTACTTTTCCATCCCAGTGGGCATAGAGGGAACATATAACAGTGTGCAAAGTGCAGCGAGGCACCGTGCCCGAAACATGGCGAGCTCAGCGAGAACACTTATACGGTGCCAAGTTCTTTCATACAGTATTTCTACCCTTTATTTATTGTATTATCAAACGTAAGCCTTGTTAATTGCAGTTTAATTGATTGTTACATTGTTGAAAGATCGTTACTAATTAGGTGTTGGCTTTTGAACTATAATTATTTAGCATTTATTTGTCGGCCTGTATCTATGGGGGTTATTTTGGTTCACTCCTTCTGGCAAATTCCTTCCTAGATGGACAAAACCATGTGCACTGCAGGTGGGGCAGATGTTACTTGTGCAGAGAGAGTTAGATTTGGGTGGGGTTTTACTTCAAAGTGAGATCTATATTGCAGTGTAAAAATAAAACAGTCAGTATTTACCCTGCGCAGAAATAAAATAACTCACATAAATCTAATTCTCTCTGCACAAGTTACATCTGCCCCCTGCAGTGCACATGGTTTTGTCCATCTAAGAAAGAATTTGCCAGAAGGAGTGAACCAAAAATAACCCCCTATGTCTATGTAGAGTATTTCTTTATATTACTCGGCGGTGCGAAGGAAACAGGCACGTCCGGCTTGGAGCTGATGTCACACACCCTCCCCTAAAACGCTTGAGCACCTCTGCGTTTCCCTGACACTGCCACCGTTTTCCTTAACACTTAACTGGGCCAGTTACCACTCCCAGACACCTACTTCCAGTCAGTCACTTTGTGAACGGCTAGCGAAGGAGAAAAGTAGCAGGATTTCATCGCTGGCGGCCTATGTGCAGTTCATCCATAATTGGCTGCTGTGTGATTTTGTGGCTGTGCGATCAGGTATGAATCAGGCCCATAGATAGGTATAGAAGTAGATTTACTATTAGTTTGCTAATTGACCAAAAAGGCAACCTGAGGCCCGTTTGGGGTGTTGTCAATGGTGGGTCTTTGGCGTCAGCGCCACTCCGTCTTATGGTGTGTACAATGCGCGCTCCCGTATCGCATACAGAAAGTCTTGGCTGCATAGACTACATAGTGCAGATCTGCACTATATAGTCAAAGTTGTATGCAGATTGCATGCATGCCGTGCAGTGCGATACCGATGCGATCCGGTCACGTCATGAACGCATCGCGCGGTACTTGCACCGTGTGTACACACCATTAGTTGCAGATTAGTGGAAGCCTCAGACTTGGATTTGCACAGATGGCAAAGACTCTTAGATGCTCCAGGTTTTGTGTATGGATTTTTGAGTGGATCGCGATTAGGGAGGCCAATCCTGGGGCATTTTTTTCAATCCCGGGAATCGGGATTGAAAAATGCTCAATCCCGGGATTGGCATCCCTAAAAAAATTGCCCCTGTGCCCCACACTGACTCACTTTTGGGGAGCAGTGAGGGGAGCAGGAGGCAGCGGGGCAGAGGCAAGCGGCGGGTATTATGCGTGCGGCAGGGGGAGGCCTGGTGGCTAGCGGGTTCCGGCGCCACCATCACTTACTTCTGAGGAGCGGCGTAGGGGGCAGGCCGCAGCAGTGCAGAGTCAGGCGGCGGGTATGATGCGTGTGGATGGGGGAAGCCGGTGGGGAGCGGGTTCCGGCGCTGGTGGTGTAGCGCTGCAGCCTGCGCAGCGTAACCTATGACCAAATCACGCTGCGCAGGCCGCACAACAGGACGGGAACAGCTGGGCACCGTCTGAGCGGGTGCTCAGACGCTGCCCGGCATTAGACTGTGCATGTGGATTGAAATCCCGGACATTTTGGGGCTAAATCCCAGGATCCTGCCGATCCCGGGATTGGCCACCCTAATCGCTATGAGTGATTCATTCGCAATTTACTCACAAATTTGCATGGGGCGGTTACTCATTTTGTCGGGGAGGCGGCTATCTACTCGCAAACAACGGCAACTTCACAGATTAGAGGTTTACGGCGAATTAGGACCAATAGGAAAGATGTATTAACCCTTTAAAAGAGATAAATGCCTGGGTGATAAAGCGTGATAAATGTCCAGCCAATCAGCTCGTAACTGACATTTTAAAAAACACAGCCTCTAACATGGCAGTTAGGGGCTGATTGGCTGGATGTTTATCTCTCTTTATCGCGCTTGCGGGTTTATGTCTTTTTAAGACTTAACACATCTGCCGTAATATTCTTTATCAGGAGAAAATGATATAATTATCTGAAACAATATTAAAGGGAGAAAATTTTAAAAACTGACGTTTTAACGAATGAATCAGACCGAGTCCAATAAATCAATAAACTTTTATACTGAATAAGAAGATTAATACAGGACTTCATCTGCAGAACAGACTAGGCATTTAGGGGTAAATTGACTAGATTCTGATTGGTTACCCATAGCAACATTCCTTGGGAAATAGATTTCCAATCTTAGTAAATCCCTCCCATAGAACCACAGTCAGTGAACAATAAATTATAGATATTGTCTGTCGTACAATAGACATGGCAATCTCTTTCAGATGGAAGAAAAATGCTAAGCCCCAAAAAATGTCCTTGAATGTAGGATTGTGGGTGGTGATGTCTGTACACCTATTTTCTCCGCCTCCTATTGGTCTCTCTCCATACATGAAAAGAAAACGGCGAGAAGAAGCAAAAAATCAGAGATCAGGTACATGAAAATATGAAGGATTATTGGGGTATAAGGTGACTCCCAAAAATCCAATTGAAATGGCTTACACGCGCTTACATGAAGACGGGTAAACGCCTATCTGGGTATCTTTTAAAGGGTCTCCAAAGTGCTCCAAAAGTGATGTGATATTAGCACTTCCATGTGCTTCCATCAAAAGACTCAAGATAACACTTATAGCAGTTTCTTTAGTAATGCTCACACTGGCTTACTTGGGATGGTGTAGAAACAGGTGTGGTACAGGGGTCCGACAGTCGAGATCCCGACAGTCATTAGCCCGACGTTGGGATCCCGACTGCCTGGACCCAGACAGTATGGTGAGCGCAACTAAGCCCCTTGCGGGCACGGTGGCTCGCTACGCTTGCCACCTATTCTATTCTCCCTCTATGGAGGTCGTGGACCCACACGAGGGAAAATAGCAGGTGGCGGTCGGGAACCCGGCTGTCAGTGTTTTGACAGTCGGGATCCCGCCGTCGGGTAAATGTCTTTCGGGACCCCGACTGTCGGGACCCCGCCCGGCACCCGCAGAAACAAGCCCATAAAGGTATCTTTTACAGACATCAAAATGTTGTACGATAAAAAACGATAAAGAAACTCCTCAACGTGGAAGTAAACAATAACATGAGGCTTTAATAAATTACAAAAACACAATAGAACAAGGGCAGCCTCGTACTACAGATAAGGGATCACAGTAGGTATAGATGCAACCTGGGTACTCCCACTAGTTGATTTAGCCGAATCACTGGTGAGGGGACAGCATCCTTTAAAAAACACACTCCTCCAACATGTTTCTACGCACTGGGCGTATAATACATATATCAGTTTTCCCCTATATTCCTTGGGTTCTTATATAGCTTACCCGCCATGGAGGTCATATTGAAACATTACCAGTGGCGAATTTTACCTATGGGCTGCAGGACTGCAGCCCCCCCCCCCCCCCCCCCTAGGAGACATCCACCACTGTGCTCAGCCTTAGTGAAGCCAGATGCAGCCTATAAGACTGCCCGTCCTATTGGAAGTCCGACCTGCCAGTCACCCAAAGTAAGGCAGCCCCATTGGGAGGCATTCCTTACCTCCGGGACTACCAATCTGTGCTGCTATGATTATTGCAGGGTTGCCTACCCTCCCGGAATGGCCGGGAGGATCACGAAAATCGGGTCCTCCTCCTGGCGCCCAGGAAAGGTGGGCAACCCTCCCAGATTTTGGGGGACCCACCCTCCGATTGCAGCGTTCTTCCCCTGACCTCTGCATTTAAATGCCACAATCCGCGGGTCTCAGAGGAGGGGACGAAGCTAAAATGTCCACAATCGCATCATTTGAGCCCCGCCCCTTCACGGAGATCCATGAATTAGGTTATTTTACATCCTGGGGCGGGGCTTAATGATGTCACCCTGGATTAATGTTATTAATTGAGCAAGGCGGTATACAGGATGCACAGGATGTAATAATACCTGAAAGCATATGAAGGGCCCTTATTCTGATTGATGCGTACTTTTCCGCATACTTTCGGATCGCGTCTTTACGGCGTCTGCGCATGCGTGGAGAACGCTACGCGCATGTGCCACGCCTTGACTCCGTACCTGTTCGGGCAAATCCCGTACAAAACTGGTCACCGCAATCATTCGGGAAATATGGGCGTATTATGGGCGTCATGCGGAATGACACATGGGCGTAGTTTCAAAGTGGGCAAAACGGGGCGGAAACATGGGCGCACACGGGGGAGTACACTTATGTTGGGGGGCGTACATTCGGATAGCACTCCGAATGCACGCGAACAAAAAGGGAAGAAATGTGCGGTGTCCAAAAGGCCACTATTGCTTTGCGGACACCACTCGTTCCTGCGGGAGGCGAACGGACCGCCTAATGACTACAAGCATTAACACCTGAACCCAATAAAATCGACTCCTTTACTCATTACTCACTAATAGGACGCTTGTCAGTGCTTTAATTGAAACCATTGCTGCTTCAAGGAAACCTTACTAATCACCCACATATGCTGTACTTCTGACACACTTTAAACCTGCTAACAATGGACATGACTGAATATTAATACTAGCAATACACATGTGTATGCGACATGTACTAATTAAACCACACAATTGTTGTAAAGTAAAGAAATTTATTTATATACATTTCACAGTCAATGCCACTGTGATGCAATGACAAAAAAATAAAAATACCAAAAAAAAACAAACCATGGCAGGAATGTACCAAAATAAATTATAATACAAAACAAATATAATTGCACACAGATGGACTCCAGCACCTCCTATGTGCCACTGCACATGCAGCCAGTGGGAAATGAGGAGGCTGCTGGCCCTTCTACAGCAGGGCAACCTGCACCTGACCATTCGACAGCAGGGCAACCTGCACCTGGCCCTTCTGCAGCAGGGCAACCTGCAGCTGGCTCATATGCACCATCAGCAGAATCATTTGGAACACAACCGGGGACTTAGCAACATCACTTCAAGTACAGCTGACAGTAATGGCAGGCAAAAGAGGGCAACAGGGGAACCAAAAAGGACATTTGAAGCAAGGGCTCATCTGGTTACCCTCAGCACGTGATTGGACATAAGAAGCTGACACACACAGTACAATGGAAGATTTGGGATGAGATAACGGTGGAGATTAATGCAGCCACAAGTTCATTTTCGACCACGTTTGGCCTTGGTAGGCTCCTTGGCCTGTGCAGCAGCTCTTCGGGCACGGCCAGATGCTGGGGCAGGTGGAGCAGATGCTGGTGAGGGGTTGGCTGGTCTACCCCTCCTGCCAGCAGGGAGTGTTGCTGGTGGTAATGCACCAGAAACGGATGACATTAGGACCCTGTTGCTGGTAACTAGCTCCACCATAAGCTCATTATGGTGGAGGAGGAGATCATTTTGGCGGGTGGCTTGCTCGGCCAGCACCTGAGCACTTGCAGCCATGGCCTGATGCGCCTCAGCCATGGCCTGCAGGCTCCCAGCGATGGCCTGCTGGGTGCTGACCAAGCTCGCCATGATCTCCTCGGTCCTATGCATCCGTTCTGATGCCAACTCTCCCTGCTGGTTTATGTCCCCAAGCATCTGGGCCAACCTGGCCAAATCGGCTTGGGCCGATGGCTGCTGCTGCACAGGCCTACCACTGGGGCCAGGTGGCACGGACTCCTCCACCTCCTGACCAGAGTCGTCACCAAGCAGTGGGGTGTCTGTGGAAAATGATAAACACAATTAGGACACATTCTAACATAATTACTTGCACAAGTTTATGGCATGACAAATATTTACCTTCAATAAAAGACGCAAACACTTCAGCTGGGGCCTCGCTATCCATCGTGCTCACCCCCCTGACCTCCTCAAGTGATACACAGCTCTCGGCCATCAACTCCAGGTGGGTGAACTCTAGCCCTGATGGCATGGGCCCGGCCCCAGATGTCTGGCTGTGTTGCCACCGCTTGGTCATCTTCCTCTTCAGGTTGGTTTTGAAGTCCTGCCACCTGCAATGTAAGGTGACATATTAATACATGTCACTCCAGATGTTTGCTGTTGCTGCCATTGCTCTGTGCTACATATTACGACATGTGTTTAATGTCCAAAAGATAACATTACATGCAACTATGATATCAACCGTTACAATACACATTCACAATCACCCTACTCTAACTCTCAACCAAATAACATGTCAATAATGTCTGTGTATGGTAACAACCTCACCGGCCATTTGCAAAATCCATCTAAGCATGAATTCAATCATTACTTGTCTATTACTGGGCACATGTATCACAAAACAACTTGCCTCTTCTTGACATGGTCGGCCTCACGAACTTGTGGCGCAACTTCATTAATCTCTGCCGTTATCTCTTCCCAAATCTTCCATCTGCGTGTGTGTGTCAGCCTCTCTGATGGACACTCAATCAAATCACGTGCTCGGGGAACCAGGATGGCAAGCTCCTGTGCTTCATATGCCTTATTTCTTGTAGTTGGTTCCTCTGTTGCCCTCTTTCTCCCCTTGCCACGTCCATGGCCACGCCCCCTGGCACGTGTCGCTGCACTTGAAGTGCTGGCCATGGTACTATCTTGTGAAGTCCCCGGTTGTGTTCCAAAAGATTCTTCTGATGGTGCATATGAGACAGCTGCAGGTTGCCCTGCTGCAGAAGGGCCAGGTGCAGGTTGCCCTGCTGTAGAATGGTCAGGTGCAGGTTGCCCTGCTGTAGAAGGGCCAGCAGCCTCCTCATTTCCCACTGGCCGCATGTGCAGTGGCACATAGGTGGTGCTGGAGTCCACCTGGTCAAATAGTTGCTGCAGCTCCTGGTCCACCTCTGGTTGTGATCCAGACATGTTAGCAACAACATTGTCACATTCTAATACACCTTTATATACTGTTTGTGTATCCTGTTTGGCGGACATCAGCGGCAGCTGCGTTCCGTGCACGAGCGTACGTCGCTGTTTTTTCGCGCCGCATACGGTGGCGGAAATTCCATTGTGTAAAACCTGGCGAAACTTCTACATGAAATACTAGTCACCAATTCTAACATTGCATAGAATCTTCTGATACACCTGTGACTATCGCACAATACACATGCTATTTGCTAGCATGACATGCCATTTGGTTCATGACTACTGTGGTATTGTGGCGTTTGATTGCAAGCTAAAAGTAGCCCAATCCCTTAGAAATTCCAGGCCACAAGTCATGCAATACTCATCACTACTGTTATAGACCACACATGTGACAGGCCTATAAATAGTGATTTGCTGCTAGAATCATTTGTCTCCAGATCTGGACTTGTCAGGGTCTAAGGTAAGCTCTTCCATGGTCCTTGTAGATATGATATCCATTAACAATGTAAGTGTATGAATGTATGCACCATTGCCTCACTGACTACAGATTGTTGGGCCAGCAAAGTCTTTGTAGCATTATTGCAACATGTCACATGTTCACTATTTCACTCACAGGTCTTAAACCTGTGTGTGTTCATCTATTGCAGGACAACATGTCCCAGCAATAGCTGGAATGTCTCATAGTACATGATGTCGGCAACAAATGCAGACACCTTTGATACTCAAGTAGTGTTTAGTAGTTCGATGTTGTAAGCATCTGTGTGTTTAGGACGGTGTGTATTGAGTTCATATTATTGTTACATCATTATAGAGTCAAATGGATCTTCGGGATTTTACAGGGCGGCCATCTATTGTACGTATTGAAGCCTACAAATCTATTTGTAGTGGGATATGGCCATTATGTGCATAGGTGCATCAGTATTTATGTTCATTTCTTTATAGGTTGCTGAAGCAATGCTGCGGGACATGGAAAGGAGGCTAAGGTCACTTGCGGCTCTCCCCACTCGTCGGCCAAGGAGGCCAGGACGTGCTAGAATCTATCGCACACGGGTGACTCTGTTTGCTATGCCCGATGATGAGGTACTTACTAGGTACCGGTTACCGCCACATGTCATTCTGGATCTGCTCTCGTTAATTGAGAGTGATCTGGAACCTCTACACGGGATCACGACAGCAATTCCGCCTCACACACAGCTGCTGGCGGTGTTGCATTTCTGCGCCTCAGGATCATTCCAACAAGTAGTGGCAGTACTTGCTGGAATATCTCAGCCGGCCTTCTGCCGAATCCTGAGGCGTGTGACGTCGGCCATGTTCAGGCGCAAGGGGCACTTCATGGCCATGACATTTGCCACCGAGACCCTGCGCAGAAGCCAGCAGGCCTTCCATCAAATTGCTGGCTTCCCTAATGTGATAGGGGCTGTGGATGGCACCCATGTACCATTTGTGCCTCCATCTCGAAGTGAGAAGATATATAGGAACCGCAAATTGTTCCACTCACTGAACGTGATGGTGGTATGTGGCCCATCCATGGAGATTCTCGCCTTCAACTCGAAGTTTCCCGGAAGTGCCCATGACTCTCATGTCATCCGACAAACCGGGATATGGCAAAGACTACAAGAGCTGGAAGGCCGTGATGCGTGGGTTCTGGGTGACTCCGGTTACCCATGTACGCCCTGGCTACTTACGCCGTACAGCTACCCAGCACCGGGCCCACAGGAGGCATTCAATCGGGCGCATGTTGCCACCAGGCAAGTGGTGGAGCGCTCAATTGGCCTTTTAAAGGGTCGATTTAGAGTGCTCCACCGCACTGGTGGTGACTTACAGTATGCGCCTCAAATGGTGTCGAGGATCGTGGGCCTGTGTATATTTTTCCACAACATTGCTGTGCGGCGTGAGATACCCTTTGATGAGTGGGAGGTACCATCTGAGCCGCAAGATCCGCCCATGCGCCCATCCCGCGCCCCTGAATGCCGGAGGGGATACCAGCTGCGGGACTCTGTGGCGCAAAGATACTTCAGGTACATTTTATCTAGTTGACCAGAACACACCAATTGTTGTAAAAATCACCCCTTCAAATAAGTACAGTGTGGTAGTTGTCAGTGTTACAAAACGACAATTAGCCAGCCTGCCCTCCTAATGGCAAAGAAATAGTAGATATTTATCATATGTGCTTAGTTTTGGGGGAAGTACAATATAGGTGCTCATTATTATACCTTGTACAAGGGATCTTATGTGTTTGTTATATCTTCATTATTGTAGTTGATACTATCCCTGATGACTGGTGAGTACATTGATTTATTCTCTAATGTGTTGGGGATTTTTTCCTGTGTTGATGTATCATTTGTTTGCAGATATATATATATATATATGATATTTGAATTTATTAACATGTTTAAACATTTCGAGGAGCAGGCAGGCAGGCAGGCAGGCACCCAGGCAGGCAGGCAGGCAGGCAGGCACCCAGGCAGGCAGGCAGGCAGGCAGCCAGCCAGCCAGGCAGCCAGGCAGGCAGCGCTGGTGTATAATGCTGGACTCAGGATACCTGCAAGTATGTGTATGTGTCTTTTAAACATAAATGTACGCATACACATAGATGCATAGAGTAAGTAATGCTAAGTACAGCTATGCGTTGCTAAGCTATAGCACGCGTTGCTTGGCGGAGCGAGGCGTCATTGGATTTGCTAAGTGCATACACACTGTGTTTTATATATATCAGATTTGTTCATTAACATACATCAGCACTACTGTTTTGAAGGCATGCGAATTTGTCACCATTTGTGTTGGCGCAGAGACGCTGTTCATGTAAAGATGAACAATAAAGTTATTAACACAAATAACTGTGATAAACCAATGCCACCACCTGATTGGTTGATTGATGCCATTGTTAACATGGCGGAGACACGAAGGGCAGACCCGTTTTCTCCTGCGGAGCTGAGGGTTCTGGTCTCCGTCATGGAGACAAGGCTGGGCCGTGCGGGGCCCTTTATCAGCAATAGACATAAGCGCCGGGCCTATGCTGCGGCAGGCCGCAGGATTTACGCCCGCACTCGGGTGCGGAGGACCATCGGGCAGCTCGAGAGGCGGTGGTCGGACCTCCGCAGGCGCCAGCCCCAG
Organism: Crinia signifera; assembly: GCF_055691185.1. Taxonomy (NCBI): domain Eukaryota; kingdom Metazoa; phylum Chordata; class Amphibia; order Anura; family Myobatrachidae; genus Crinia; species Crinia signifera. Next base: position 315,145,639 of record NC_139221.1, read on the forward strand.
CTGTTACAGCAAATTAGGGGCGAAATAGCTGAGTGTGAGTATTTTAGCTATGAAATTTCGCACTTACAACATAGCATATAGAAACAATAAAATGTGTCTCATGATAAGTGGGTGTCCATGGGTTTAAAAGTCCATAGACTGTTATGTGTGCTTCTTCCTGGTTAACATGCAGTCATGTGGCTTTTTTATGTAATGACATAGCATTGATGATTCTGATGCATACAATGTGCCAGATCTAATATGTGTTACACATTGATAAATGCCAGGGTTGTAATGTTTGAACAAATTACTAACAATCACATAATAATTTAAATGTCACATTTTGGAGTCCATTAACAGTAAGGAGCTACTTTCCAGCATCGTTTGCCATCATTATCACCCTTCCATGTATGTCTTGTTATGGATTAATACATGTGCCCCAATGACCCGACATTGACCATGATTTTTTTTTCTAACACACAGCACGAGCCCGAGCCCGACAGGCACGTGAAGAGGCCGAGGCAGCCCTGGCCGAGGAGGAGGGCCAAGAGCCTGAGGAGGAGGTGGCGGCAAGGGTGGAGGAGGAGCAAGTGGAGGAGGAGGAGGAAATGGTGGAGGAGCAAGTGGAGGAGATGGTGGAGGAGGTGGAGGAGATGGTGGAGGAGGTGGTGGAGGAGGAGGAGGTGCCTGAGGAGGTGGTGGTGGAGGAGGTGGAAGAGGAGTTGGTGGCAGAGGAGGAGGTGTTGGTGGCGGAGGAGGAGGTGGAGGAGGTGGTGGTGGTGGAGGAGGTGGTTGTGGCGGAGGAGGTGGACGAGGTGGTGGTGGTGGAGGAGGTGGTTGTGGCGGAGGAGGTGGACGAGGTGATGGTGGCGGAGGAGCTGGCGGAGGAGGGGGCTGAGGAGGCCACGGTTGCCCCAGAGGTGTCCGAATCCGAGGGGGAGGAGGCGTGTCAGGCCCCGGAGTCCCATCAGATCGGTATGTTTACATAATGCATCATTCATGAAGTAGTTGTACTGGTATTTGTTATGTAGCACTGGTGATTAAAACTTTTGGTACAATCCTATTAATACAGACCCCAAAGTGGGTAGCTACAGATACAGGTACGGGTTAGATGGGGTGTCCAAGGCATCCCTTTCATCCAGGACACCTCTGAATTACACAGGTTTGTGGGATGGCTTGGAGCTCCATTTTGACTGCCACATAACCGTTGTAGTTAAACAGGATCCTGGAGTAAAGGGATGAGTGGATCATTTGTGGATTAAATTCACCTGCTGCAAGCGTTGATTATGACCCATCAAATAGTGGAATCTATATTGTTGGTGAATGTTATTTATAAACTATAGGATGTATGCTATAAATGGAGTATGGCCCGGCCTACCTTGGAATGGAGTCACAAGTTGCCAGTGTCCCAGGAGCCTCCTCTACCTAAACACCCCCTGTAGTTCAGATTGTTTTTTTGCCCTCACAGAATTGTAGGTTGGTTTAGAGTGAATTATGATTTTGAGGATGTGTACTGTGCATTCCTGACATTTGCATAACTCCCATGCCACGAACCATCACTGAACTTAGACTGAGGAGATTGTGACAAGTTCTTATTGACGGAGGCCATGACATGCTTGTCATTGGTTAGTCATGGGTGGGTTGTGACTGAGAAGAAACACTATGACTGTTATGTCTTCTGCAGAGTAAAGGGTAGAGGGAAAAAAACACAGTATGTAGTAAATAAGTTTGTATCTATGTAGATATGTATGTGTCATATCTATTTATCTATGTGTGTCTCTATCTCTCTACATAGATATATATATATATATACACATGTCACCTAGCATTTGTGCAATTTATGTCGCAGTATGTGAAATGTATGCATGAATATCATGACTAATTTTTGCCCCTTTGACATGCCCACAGATGACACCACACCGGCAGATGAGGGGGTTCGTGGGGCCCTCCTGCGGGCGGAGCACCATTTGCGGCTATTACTAGCCGATCTGCAGGACCTGCGAGATCTACTTATCTAATTTATTATTTTATATTTTTTTATTTAAATGTTAATTTTGGATTCTAATAAATGGTTTATGCAAGTTCACAGTTGTTGGTTTTATTTGCACATTAAACAGTATATGTGTAGATTGTTTATAATCTTTTACACAGGGTCTAATACAAACCATTGCACTTAAATTGCTGTAAGGGTTAATGTGTGCAATGCATGTGTTAGGCATGCTTGTAAGGATATATTGGCATCTAATTGATTCCAATTCCAAATAAGCAGTTTTTTATGAGGATAGGTAATTGAATAAGTGGGTCATGTGATGTATTGCAGAAGATACATAATAGTGGGTTGTTTGGCGTAAATACTCCGCTTACGGGCGGTAGCACCGCTTGGCTCCCGTTCGGATGCGGTATTCCCGAGCATACTCTGTAATACTCTGTAATACCGTGCAGAATCAGAGTGTTTCTCCCGCACACGCATGGTTTGTATGTCGTCCGTAAACACGCCCTGTTCTTAAAGAGTGAGTCCGTCCGAATGCGGAGGACACGTGGGCGTTTCTACGGACGATGGCCGCACGCGGCAGAACACCGTGGCGTGCGGACCGCTCCGTAAGAATGCGGGAATATCCGCACCGATCAGAATAAGGGCCCATGTTATGCACTACTAACAAAATCAGTTTTTCAATACAAAAGCTTTGAATGACAATGTAAGATGACAATAGTAGTAATGACACTGTAGACTTGGTAAAGTGTCAGGCTCCATAAACAAAGACTGAGCCTGTGCATCAGTGTCATGTTACTGGGAGGCAGTCTGCAGGAGTCAGTCACATAGTGGGAATTAGGATTTACACTTTCAATCACAAGTGCTTGGAGCTTGAAGACTATAATTCAGCAGACAACAATGCAGCACTTGTAATAATGTAAGGATGAATGGTAGCAGTACTGGAAACTGGCGTGCAACAGTCTGCGTTACAAAATACATTGGGGGTTATTCAGATTCACTCGGAAAGGCACAATCAGTCTCTAATAGACAAAAGCATATGCACTGCAGGTGGGGCAGATTTTACATGTGCAGAGATAGCTAGATTTGGGTGTTTTATTGTTTCTATGCAGGGTAAATACTGGCTGCTTTATTTTTACACTTCAATAGAGATATCAGTTTGAAGTACACCGCTCACCCAAATCTAACTCTCTCTGCACATGTTACATCTGCCCCACCTGCAGTGCATATGGTTTTGTCCATTAGAGAGTGATTGTGCCTTTCCGAGTGAATCAGAATAATCCCCATTGTGCTTTGAAGTCCCAAGATTATAGTTACTGTACAGCAGGGTTGCCTACTTTTAAAGTCTCTTCTCCGGGAGCACTTCGAAGGACGGGGGCAGTTGCAAGTCCCCCTGTCCTCCGCTGCTCTGTGGGGAATAGACGCTGTGCACATAAGGTCCTAAATCCTGTGGTTTTCTGCCACCCTGATACTTATGTCAGTGTCCTCTGCTGATGCCGCCATGTTCTTGTAGCCTGTACTTGTCCTCTGTTGTATTCACCTGTAAGTCACTGTTTTGCATATTTATGTGCTCTGTAATTGTGCGCTGCGGAGCCCTTGTGGTGGCAGATAAATAAAGGGTAATAATATCTCTCTTGCATAAAGTAATATAAATGATAAGATAACATCCACTTTATCGCTTGGTAAGGTTTAATAAATCTAGCCCAAATAAGTTATTGTTACATTTTGTGATAATAAAGTGCCAGGGAATATTTAGGAATTATCATGCTTGTGCTAATTGTCTTGTTGGTGTTTTGATGAAGAATTCGGTATCTTTCTTGGCTTTCCCTATAGACTTCAGACTTTCTTATTTTGCATGAGCCGCCAACTAATTTAACTTTTTCTTTTGGAACATTAACATAAGCCTTGTTGCTAAATATCGTAATATAGGCCCTTATTCAGATCTGATCGCAGTACACATTTGTTCTCAAAATGGGCAAAACATGTATAGAGAGAGTTAGATTTGTGTGAGTTATTTTGTTTCTGTGCAGGGTAAAAACTGGCAGCATTATTTTTACACTGCAGTTTAGATTTCAGTTTCAACACACTCCACCCAAACTTAACTATCTCTGCACATGTTACATCTGCCCCACCTGCAGTGCACATGGTTTTGCCCATTTTGGGAACCAATTTGTACTGCGATCAGATCTGAATAAGGGCCATAGTGCAACACAGGCTCTGTTCTCCTCCATTGTTTAGATAAAGCGAGGGCTGCCTAAGCCAGAGCGTACTTAAGAGGATTACATTTTTTGGGTTGGCAGGAAAGAGTTAATGACTGCTAGTTGCCTAAAGTTAGTTTCAGTTTTGTGGTCAGACTATGGGAGAGCTTAGGGGCGTGAGCTTAGGAGAGGGGTATATAGGCAGGTCCTTACAGGAAATGCTTCCTCTTGGAAAAGTTCTTCAGCCCAGCAGCATGCATGCAGTCACAGCCCAGCAGCATGCAGTCACAGCCCAGCAGCATGCAGTCACAGCCCAGCAGCATGCAGCACAGCCCAGCAGCATGCAGTCACAGCCCAGCAGCTTCTCCTCAAAGCTAAGTGCCTGCCTGTGCAGCTGATATTTATCCCCGTGGCCAAGCAGTGCTGTTATCCAGCGTGTCCCATCCCCAGCACTCAGGCCCCCCTCCCTGCCTGTTTTCTGGATACCACCTTCCCTTCCAGGGATAGTGTGCCTCCTCCCCCCCCCCCCCCCACCTCATTACAGCATGTCCCGTCTCCCCCCAAATCCGCACCCTTTCCGTAGCCCACAGCATGCTGTCCCCCCCCCCCTCTGCCGGATACTACCAGGGCCCGATCCGGGCACCCGGATCCGGCACAGCCACTGCTGCCTCGCGGCGGCGCATCCCCCCGCCCCTTCCCCTTGCCTCCCGCGGGCCCTCTCTTACCGCCCGCCACTTTCCTCCGTCCCCCTACTACGTCCCCGCCGGGCGCCGGCATCCACGTGTGGCTAGCGCCCCTCTACAGCCGGTCAGCACTGGGCTATGACGCGGTGGGCGGCATTTCCGCCCGCGCGTCTATGCCCGACCCCGGCACCTCCGGGCGGGCGATCCAACCCCATCCCACTGCACTCCGCAAATCTCCCACCCGGTGCCAGGTCAGGGGGGGTGCAGCGTTTAATGCCGCCACGCAAGATGGCGGCTCCCGGGTGCACGGTCACCCGCATGTACCCCCATTCCAGGCCCGCCCCCACCCCCATCTGCCGCCATAAAATAAGGGGCCTCATTCAGCCCTGGTTGGGGCCGTGCCGGGCCTGCCGGGTCAGCCATCCAGCACCCCCTTTCACCCCAGCAGCGAATTCCCTGTGGTACAGGCCCCTCCTGGGCCTGGGGTCGGGTATCCCCACCCGTCCTTCCCACAAAGGGGACCGCTTATCTCACCGGTGCCTCCCCCTGCCTCGGCAGGGGTACGAGCACCGGTGACCGCTCCACCACTGCCCGCGGGGTCCAGGGGGTGGCGGACTTTGTGGCCCCCTACCTCGCGCCCTGGCTCCCAGCGGGCTTGGCGCGGGATACCTGGGCCGGGGCCCCTGCGGCTCTGGCTCCCGGATTGCTCAGGCTGGTGTCCGCCCAGTCCCAGTGCTTGCCAATTTTGCCACACCCCTGGGCCATACCCGGCCCAGGGATACGGGCAGGGGGACTGGTCCCAATCCAGCCCGTCCTCCTGGCGGCCTTACCCCTCCCAGCAGCATACGCTCCCGGTGGCCAGGACACCTATTTCGCCCGTCCAATTTCCCGCGCTTCCCCACTCCCACCCCCCTCCCCAGCCCACATGGACATTCAATTCCCACCTGTGACCATGCTATAAAAGGGCAGGGTAGGCCACCGTCGCCCTTGCCACCATTGGGTTAATGGCAACCGACCATCGATGGTGGATGACAGCCGATGGGTGTTACATATCGATGGTCGGCCATTGCCACGTAGACGGAATGCAGTGCGGGCTTCACAGGTGCCTGCTCGGAGCTTCCCTCCGCAGCCAAGGCAAAGGCCGGTACAAAAAACTATTTTATGCTTGACATCGATGGGGGGGAAGCCATCTGGCTCTTCCACATCGTGTCCAAACTAGTTGACATCGGCCATAAACCATCTATGTTTTTCCAAACTTCAAAGACCATCCATGTGGGGCCCCACCAGGCCTTGGCAACGCCCAAAATATTGGTGACAGCCCCATCGGCCGGCCTATACCTCTCTCCTGGAAATAGCTCAGATCGAGGGCGCGTTAGCTTAGCATGAGGGGGTAGCGGGGCCGGCGCTTGCATTTTCAATATTGGTATGGGTTGGTCCTCATGTCAGTGTATAGTGTTGTTGGCCAGCTGTGCCACGCATACATTACTGTGGCAACACCCCCCCCCCTTCATTAGTCGCGCGCATCCCCCGTTTGTGGGAACCTTGTTCGTTACTTTAGCAGGGTTTAACATTTTCTTTTGTTTCCTCCGAGGTGTTACCCAGGATCCGGTGGAGTCTTCTGGATCCCTGCCGTCAGCCGGGTTGGATGCAGTCCCGACGCCCCCCCACCACGTGCTGTCAAGAGAGAAACTGGTTTCCGTGCAGGCTTCACTCACGCATCGGCCAGGGGGAAGCGGAATTCCTCCTCTAGGTATTCAGACAGTGCCAGCTCTTCAAAAAAGGCCCTGGATATTATCCTGGGTTTTTGGTACTGATCCACTTTTGGCGTCGCCGCCGCAAGCATTGCGGCGGCTGCAATATTTAGTGCTGAAACTGCCTGTGTGGGCAGCTACCTGCGCAGCGGCCAGCAGGCTTCCTGACTCTTCCGTTCAGGCAATGGGGACGATGGAAGTCCGCTGCAATTAGGATTTATTTAAGGTAGATAAGATTTGGATGTAGTGCGCCTGTGGCGCTGACCCAAAAACGCTGTTTACCCGCTGGTTTTGGAACAGCTAGTGTTCCGGAATCAGGGGTGTGAAGGACTTTCTTGCATTTTTTACCTCCGTGGGTCCTTATTAATTTCAATTTGGCCCACCTCCCCCTTTCGGGACACACGAGAGGTTTTTATCAAGTTTTCGACTTCACTTGGGTCCATTGTACTAACTTACCTTGTCATACTAATCAATGCAATGTATAATTTCTAACGGTTAGGAACTTTTTCTTTCAGGCTCCCCTTCAATAAGGATAGGGGGTTTTGTTGAGGTATAGTTCAGTTTTAGTTTAGGATAACGGACACTTAGGTAGGTCTTCGCGGGTGGCATGCGGCGGCTCTTAGAGCTCATCTAGTTAATCTCTTAAGAGCCTGGCGGTGGCGGTAGGGCGTCACGGCCCAGCGGTCACTTGTGGCATGAGAGGGCGCTGGGAGGCACTACCCCCGGGAAAGACGGCGGGGTGTCCTGCCTTTGCGGGGGGGCGCTGTGGGCACTTCGTCAGCGGAGTGTCCACACCAGCCAGAGAAGGGGTGGTGAGACTTCCCAGCGTTAGGTTGTGCCTTAGTCGGATGGGGCCGTCTCAGTCGTCCCCATGTTAATATCAGTCAGTTGGGGCGTTTAAGTCGCCGCCATTTTTGATGTGACTAGAGCTGGGCGCCGTGACGCCTTATTGCCAGCCCTTTACGAAGAAGGGTCATACCACATAATAAATATACTATGCCCTTTAAATCTAATTGCTTTGGTGTCCGTGTCTTTATTGTGTCAGTGTGAGTTATTCTTTAGTTAAGCTAGCTTAAAGTGTATGCTAAGGTTCAAGCCAAATAAATGTATAGACGCCTTATGCTGAGATTTCTCTTTGCCTTAAGGAGATAATGAGCTGTCATGCTTCTTTTGCCAAATTGTGTCAGTGACTATTGGCATGACCATTTTTACAGACTTTCTCTCAGCATCCATTGTCCTGTGGCCTGGAGCTCGCCTCTGTTCTTTTGAAAGTGTCTTCAGTATCGCCACAATCCAATTACCTGCATTTACAATCTTTGGCATCCTGTCAAACTTGAAGGTTACTTTAGTAACATATTCTTCTAGTTCTCCTGTACTTCTGTCTTGCAATGAAAGTACCAGCGTAGGGGTTGTTGTGACACACGGCCTCGCGTCACCAGGGGTCACATAATCCTCTCTCACACTGCTACATTGGGTGACACCACCCATAGTGATGCAACTGACAGCAGGAGAAGGCACATGGTGATAGGCCAGTAATACCACTTTTCACCGAAATCAAGATCTGACCAGGTATTTGGAACAACGCTCTAATCCGGGTCAGATCCGGCATTTGTTTTCACTGCGGTACCGACCCGGAATATTCCCGGGCCGGCACTGTTTACACTGCACACGGGTGCAGGGGGCAGCGCTTGGAGATGTCATCATCTCCAAGCACCGGGACCGCTGAATGACGATCTAGGACCGGCGATCGCGCTTGGTGATGTCATCATCTCCAAGCACCGGGACCGCTGAATGACGATCTAGGACCGGAGATCGCCACGGTGGGGAAAGTCCAGTACCAAGGTAAGCTGCTGTGCTACACTCAGCCTCCGTGCACCCCTAGCCACCGTACACAAAGTAAATGGATGCTGCACACAGGCATCCATTCACCTCCTCCCCGGCTTCACTGCTGTCTGCACAGTACAGCAGAAAGCAGCGGAGGCTGTGCCCCCCCCCCCCTCGCTCAACACCTCCATACTGACGGTCAGGAGGTTGGGCTCCCCCATTGGTGGAAACCGGCCCCAGGTTGGATGATACCCGTTTAGACTGTCCCACCACCCAGGTCAGGACATGGGTAGTATTCCCAGTAAAATGGACCCAGTTTTTTTTCATGTACCACATTTATAAGGGGTATATTCTTGACACAATCACCCAGTGCTTCCAGTACAACAAGATGCAAGCCTGTGACCTGAGGGGTGTGGTACAACACCCTGGCAGTCGGGATTCCGACAGTCATTAGCCCGACGTCGACATCCCGACTGCGGGGACTCAGACAGTGGGGGGAGCGCAAAGTAAAGCCCCTTGCGCCTATTTTATTCTCCCACTAAGGTGGTCGTGGACCCCCACGAGGCAGAATCGCCACTGCCCATGTGTCAGGTTTTAGCAGTCGGGATTCCAACGCCGGGGTAATGACTGTCGGAATACCGACTGCCAGTGACTCCTCCGGCACCCGTCCTGAGAGCTGGCAGTGTATCCACTGAGATCCTGTATGCCAGCAACCAGAATCTCTGACCTAGGACTTTGATAACAGCAGGACAGACGTTCAAGATTGGCAGTGACCCGGATAGCACAGCACGTTAACCACAGATGGCAAGAGGTCAGATTCTGTTCTGATTCTTTACTTGTGAAGCAATAGAGAAATGATAAACAGAATCTGCTGTGGGCAACATCACCTCTTTTCAGTTTTTATTTACCCCTTAGTGTTCATTCTAGCACCTTGCATCTTTCAAAACCCAGTGCAGTTCCTCTTCCCTGCCTGGGGCGTCGCTTCTTGTGGCACTAGACAATTATGGTGGCTATGGGGAAATATTATAATTTGTCCATATCATTGATTATACCTATTTAAATAAAGGGTCTGATTCAGACCTTTTTACGTGCTCCCTAGGCAGCAAATAAACACAGCCTAGCGAGCAGGTGTGAATTACCCCCAAAGTTTCATATACAAAATGTATTCCAAGACCATTTAAACTTTGTCATGACCAGATCTTGAAGATAAGATAATTGATTCTAGCTCCGTCTTGCTGTGCGCTGCTTTGCTGCGTACACTCAGATGCTAATTAGCTACATGTTTATCGCTGTCGCATGCACGAATAGACACCTCATTAAAAAAATAAAATAGAAAACGTTAATTATTTGGGATGATTTTGGAGTAAGACAGAAAACCAATATTTACCTTTTCCCATTAATTTCTCCTCTTTCTCAGCCCCCCATCCAAACTGACACAATGCCATCGGTCCCTACACAGCGGTCCTTTTAATCACTCTCCTGTTAGCAATTTGCAGTCAATTATCACAGTGGGAGGCCAATACTCTTCTATGGCTGCAGAAGGAACACCATTGTTGTGGAAAGTGCTGAGACTTCGAGAGCAGGGCATATGGAGATGAGCACACCAAGGGGGCCAGATGGGCCCGGGTCCAACATTGCGGCTCATCCTTATGGGATGTACACAGCAGTTGTCAACCCGCAAATCGATGATGTCAATGGCTGGATCTACTGTACTTCTTTATTTTCAAAAAGATTTCAATAGAGTTTCAAAGCAAATAAAGGCTAAAACAAGATATTAGCACTTTAGCTGGGTGAAGAATGAATGCGACTTTATATTTTATTTCGCGGTTCAAATAAATAATCCTTTATCTGGATTCCTTTCCCTGTCGGTTGGCAAGCGTTAGGTAAGGTGATACGGCTAATAAGAGCGTGTACAATGTGAGATAGATAAACACTATCTAGTTCATCGATTGCTATCTGATTTCACTTACACCTACCATGCCAAGAAATAAAATAGAAATGCTCTTTGAAAGGTTTTTTTTCTGTACCCTAAGATGCTCCCCTCCCCTCCACCACACCATCCACACACCACCATCCACACCCAGTGACAGGAGCCAAAGTGTACATCAGTCATCTGTAGTCACAGAGCCGGAGTGTCTTTTATTGTCTCTTCTTGAAATATTTAAATCCCGTGGCGGTCATTCAGCACGCAACTCTGCAACGTTTGATAGATTAGTGCGAAAAAGAGATCAGGGATAGATTTAAAGGTAATCCCCCATTAGGTATGGAAGCTTCCGAGAGGAGGAAGCTGTAGCATGATCCCACTGGATGAGATGGATCATGTTTGGAGATCAGAAGACCGAGGTGAAGGCAAAGTGATGCGAAGTTCCGATAATACAACCCTTAAGCAAAGTTGCCTACCCTCCTGCATTCTGCAGGAGACTCCCTGACATATCAGCAATCTCCCTCTCTCCCTCATTAGTCTAGCAATCTCCCTCATGTCACCTAGCCCACTTTACACTGTTACATCATAGTTATCTCCCCTCCTGCATGCTGCAGGAGACTCCCTGACATAGCAGCAATCTCCCTCTCTCCCTCATTAGTCTAGCAATCTCCCTCATGTCACCTAGCCCACATTACACTGTTACACAATAGATACCTCCCCTCCTGCATTCTGCAGGAGACTCCCTGACATAGCAGCAATCTCCCTCTCTCCCTCATTAGTCTAGCAATCTCCCTCATGTCACCTAGCCCACATTACACTGTTACATCATAGTTACCTCCCCTCCTGCATTCTGCAGGAGACTACCTGACATCATAGTTACCTTCCCTCCTGCATTCTGCAGGAGACTCCCTGACATAGCAGCAATCTCCCTCTCTCCCTCATTAGTCTAGCAATCTCCCTCATTTCACCTAGCCCACAGGACACTGTTACATTTTTTGGGAAAATAGGAATGATAGATAGATACAATTGCATTGAACCATCGGCACCATTTCCCAGCACATTACCAAGTATAGTAGCTCTTACTAACTGCTTTAGGGCTCATCTACATTTGGATACAAGTCATTTTACAAGATTCCCCTCAGATGTAGCAGTGCACACCCACGCTTCTAGGAGCCACGTTCACAATCACTTTTCACAATCTCTCCATATATGGAAATAGACACGCCCTGTGAGTGGAGCGTGACCAGGGCAGGCGACAAGGGGGGTCAAGGGGGACACCCGTACCGGGCCCCGACCAGTTGGGCCCCAAGGCTTTGAGGGACTCAGGGGCTGTAAGCATGGCTGCCTAGTCACCTGTCTGGCTAACCGTACTAATGAGTTTAGTGACATCACGCAACGCACCAAACTGCACAATGCTGTGCCCTCCAATCTGCTTCCCCTATTATATGGCATAGTAAATATTAATTATCTGTTTATTTCTAATAATAAAAAAAAACATTCAATATGCAATATAATACAAATATGCCTGCAGTGTTGGGGGCCCCAGAGATATTAGTGTTCCAGGCCCCAAGATTTCTGTTGCCGGCCCTGAGCATGACACGCCCTCTCAAAAGGGCGATTTGCAAAACCAACTATAATCTCCCTGAAACTAGTTTTCAAAAGTAGGCAAGTGTGCCCTTGAGTAACGCATCCTGCAGTCTCTGTATGTCCGCACTCTGCTGCTTTCAGATTGTATAGGGCGAGATGGGTCAAGCTTCAAAAAATGATGGAGTGGAGAGTGATAAACAACCAGCCAATCAGCTCATGACCAGTGTTTAACATGACAGTAAGAAACTGATTGGCTGGTTGTTTATAACTCTCCATTTTATCACTATTTCAAGCTTGATACCATTAGGCCCTACATAGTCTGGAGACAGACGGAAAAACCAATAAGGGGCTGATGCTGTGGCATACATGTGAGCGTCTTTTGACGGTCTTCTGTATGTATCCCCCCCCAGAAACGATCACTACCCATCACTCAATTTGTGAATGAGTCCGTCCTCTTTGGATCCGGCATCGTTATTCAGTGAACAGTGCCACTCTGATGCATGCGCAGTTTATCTATGCAAACACGGGCATTGCGTCCTCCTCGCAATAAGGCCCGCTGCTTGGTGCATCTTTAAACAAAGCCATCGGTCGCTCTACTGAAACCTGCAACATTCCTATTCTTTTGTAGGTGCAGAATCTCCGTCATAGTAAAGGTGGCCATACATCAGAAAGACCGGTCATGACAATCATGATTGTGTCCAAATCAGGCTTGCCTACCCTCCCGGAATGGCCGGGAGCCTCCCGGAAATCGGGTCCTTCTCCCGCCCCCCCCCCCCCCACCCACCCCCCCCCCCCACCCGGGAAGGTGGGCAAGTCTCCGGCATTCTGCTAATTGTCCCTGCTCCCCCCTTGCCCGCTGGTTTAATTACCTAAAATCGCGGGTCCGTGGAGAGGGGGTGGGTCTAAAATGACGCGATCGCGGCATTTGTGTCATATAAGACCCGTCCCCTCTCCGCGGCCTGTGAATTTTCCGGCATGGGGGGGGCGGGGTCAAGTGCTGTCAGACTTGCTCCCGCCCTCCTGACGTGTTGCCTCTCCGGGCTTCTCCCAGAGAGGCAGGGCCGGTGCAAGCCCCCCGCCCGCCCCAGGCAAAGCTACCCCGTCCGCCCCCAGGCAAAGCCCCCCGCACTGCCCGCCGCCCGCGATGCGGCACGGGGGTGGGGGGGTTGCTATAATACTGTGATGCGGCACGGGGGGAGGGTGCGATAGCACTGTGATGCGGCACGGGGGGGGGGAGGTGGGGGCGATACTGCCGCGATGAAATCCCCCAAGCAGGGAGCGGGAAGCGTTGATTAACGGGCGGGATGGGAGTCGGGGAGGGGAGAGGGAGGATGACAGTCTTACCTGCTCCCTGCTTTCTGGTACCTCTCTATGGTACCTTGGCGGCTCAGTACCGCCCTCCAGTGGCCGGCGCCCTAGGCAAATGCCTAGTCCTGCCTAGTGGTGGCGCCGGCCCTGCAGAGAGGTGAAATTAAAAGTAGGCAAATATGGTCCAATTTCCCTTCAACTCCCCGGCAGTCCTTGGTGGTTTTTGAACACACATTGTACTCACATCTGTCATACAATCCGTCATACAATCCATCTGCTGCATGATTGCATGATTGAAGCTTCATTTAAATAGGGGGCTGGCCCACTAGGATCAAAAGGATAGGAGTACCAGAAATCCCTTTTTTTTATTTATTTTTTTAATTTACAGGTTGCCAGCAACGACCAATCTGCTGACATTTGGTGCCCTACTCCAGAAAATCTGAATGCTGAGTAAGCAATGAGGAAACATGAACCACCAAAGGGTGCTGACATGCCGACACTTTAGTTAGTGCATCAGGTGGTATGTAAATGAGATAGGGGTGAGCCAATCAGGGTGTTCAAGGAGGAGTAGGCAGGATAGAAAGGATCACATGCTACAGTGATCTTCCTCTGTTCTTGTGAATCCCCGCCCGCCCTCCCATCCCTATTTCTTCTTCTTGGCGGCGGTAAAGAACGGTCATCTTGTGTAGTTGTGTGAGTTTGTAGATAGTGGGTGCACTCTCCCCGGCATCGATTGTCATGGGCCATGCTTCTGCCCGGGGGATGGCCGCACCATCTGCAAGAGTGGTGGTGCTGGGAGAGTGATCACCAGCGGTGTATGGATGGTATGGTGATGCTTACCTCAACTTTCCTATCTTGACCGTTCTTTGGTGCCGCCACCATTTTGATAGTCTATAATAAGTTGTCAAAATAAATTTGACGTTCAAGTTTGGAAACACCAGCACTTGTGTCTGTGTCTTTATTTTATTGTTAAGTATTAGTTAAGTTAGAGTAAGTTATGGTTTAAGTTTATAAAGTGTGGGGCATAAAGATACCCAATGGTGAGTTCAATTATTAAATAGCCCGAATGCAGCAATCCTCTGAAAACTGTTTTCAGAGTAGTGACAGAATTGTGCAAAATGACGTCCACCGCCCTCTTCAGCCGCCCGCCCGTCTGCTGCTTGGAAACTTCTGCGGCTCCCGGCATCTTCACTGCCACGGGCCGCCCGGAAGCTGCACCTCTCTTCTCTGCTAGTCAGGGAGGGAGTGTCACATGACTCTGGTTGTATGATTCATCTAATGACAGATTGCATGTGCTTAAAAGCACATGCAATCTGCTCCCAATCCCATCTGATCTGACGTGCAGCACGTCAGATCAGAAGACCAATCCTCCAATCTCCCGGGGCCGGCATTGTACACGATGTGCACACAATCTGCATACAGTCCATTTTACAATCCATTGAGATTGTATGATTGGGTGCAATGTCTTTCTGATGTATGGCTCCAGTTTTTCACGTTGTTTTGGAGCCGACATGTGCCGACACACAGTGTTTCATACCCTACCATAATGGTGTGCCCGAAGCATGGTGAGCGCAGCCTGCCATGGGAGGGGGCACAGTACACGTACACGGTGCCCATGTCGACTACTGTATGTCGATATTTGGGACAAATTTCCTTCCGGGTGGGCTGAGAGGGGGACCCGATTTTCAGGAGCCTCCAGGCCATTCCGAAAGGGTAGTCAAGTATGATTTCAGTCACCTGCACTGTTATAATGTTTTGTAAACAGTGTCCTTAAAAGGGCAAAGTGTACATTGCTCAGACTCTATAATTAGATCCCGCATTTCCTTTTCTGTTAGCATCTATTGACTCGGGTGAAGAAAGTGCAAATCACGAGAAACGAGTCTGTAAATCAGCGGAACTGGGGATAATTGATGCTGTCTGCTGACCCCGAGACAACGATTCAGACATTCCGTCAGTGCTTTGTTCATAATATTTTAAATAAATAAAGTTGAAATGAAAAAAAAAAGTCATTATGAAATGACAATAACTATTCAATCTATAGTGTAATGTAGGTGGACTCATAAAAAAAATCCATAAATAAAAATTTAATAAATTGAAGCAACCCTGGTAGTTCTTCAGCTGGTACTGTGTATGTCATTTAATCATGTTGTAAACAATAGGCCTAATTCATTCTTGCACGCGAATACAATTGCAAGTATGTTTCGCTAGGCTGGGTTGCTTCAAATGTTTAACCTGCCGCCCAGGATTGAACAGAGACGCCAATCGGAACCAACGTAAACTGAATCGCAATTGCGCAAACATGTGCATCCTTTGCGCAAGTATGAGGACATTGAGGTTAAGGGGAGTTCTGGCGGTAGGGACCAGGCAGACCACCAGCGGCAGCCCACTCTTCCACCCGGGTAGCAGACGCTGCTGGTCATAAACACCTAAACTGTACCTCATGGGTGACCGTGGGTTACCTGTGACTCTTCCAGTCACCCCCATCTCTGCATTGCATCTGGTACTGGACACAACCCTTGCACCTCACTCCAGTTGGTGACTGCTTCCTGCTCCACAATATCTAGATCCAGCAATGTGGTGTCACAACGGTGCAAACCCCAATATGAAAGAGCCAGTAATTGCCCCATGATCCGAGCTGCTTCATACAAATACTGCGCAGAGATCTATTATCTTCTAGGGTGCTAAATAAATAAATTGGTTTGTATAGGCAACATCCTATCTTCAATAGGTCTCCCATCTTAGTAAATTTACCATATATATATATATATATATATATGTAAAGTTTGTGGCCGTATTTGATTTTAGGTTGCTGTTTTTCTGCTCTTTGCTCCCCCGTTTCTTGCCATTTCCTGTGACGTTCCGCTGCTGTTGTGATCCTTTCCGTCAGCCGTCTTTAACAACGCCAGGATCACTTTCCTGACCTCCTGCCTCCCACTGTTTGCTTAGGAGTATAACAAAGAACAGGATGGAAGCATATTTCCGATAAGGAGAGACCCTACATGGGGTTATGGCCTCCAATTAAACTGGGGTGGATACGAGGTGGTTGATTGGTGTCGCTCAGCTGTAGTACAAGGAACAGGGAATCAGCTTTGGAGAACACAGCATTGCTACCTTGTTAATAGTAGGAGGACATTGCACACTAGAAAGCCACACAGCAAACATACCATATTATCCGCAATATCCGATGTACGTGCGCCAACGCACGCCACAACTGTTGGCAACTACACTTAACAGCAGGCGTGGCCAAACCTGTCCGATAGATCTACCAACAGTTCTATTTTTCAGGCAATAATAGGAATAAATGCAACATGTTTTAAAATGTGACAGTTATTAATGACTACACCTGTGCACTAGCTAGGGAGTCTGGGAAATGTGAAAGTTAGTGATGACTGCACCTGTGCACCAGCTAGGTGGTCTGAAAAATGTGACAGTTAGTGATGACTGCACCTGTGCACCAGCTAGGGGTCGGGGTTATTTGACAGTAATTACTGCACCTGTGCAACAGCTAGGTGGTCTGGAAAATGTGACAGTTAGTGATGACTGCACCTGTGTACCAGCTAGGGGGTCGGGGTAATTTGACAGTTAGTAATTACTGCACATGTGCACCAGCTAGGTGGTCTGGGAAATGTGACAGTCGCATCTGTCCAGTAGATCTTCCAACAGTTATTGTTTTTCAGGCAACTGTTGGAATGAATGCAGCATGTTTGTAAAATGTGATAAAATGTGACAGTTAGTAATGGCTACAGCTGTGCACCAGCTAGGTGGTCTGGGAAATGTGACAGTTAGTGATGACTACACCTGTGCACCAGCAAGGTGGTCTTGGAAATGGGACAGTTAGTAATGACTACACCTGTGCACCAGCTAGATGGTCTGGGGAATGAGACAGTAATGACCACCTGTGCACCAGCAAGGTGGTCTGGGAAATGTGACAGTTAGTAATGACTACAGCTGTGCACCAGCTACGGAGTCTGGGAAATGTGACAGTAATGACTACACCTGTGCACCAGCTAGGTGGTCTGGGAAATGTGACAGTTAGTAATGACTACAGCTGTGCACCAGCTAGGTAGTCTGGGAAATGTGACAGTTAGTAATGACTACAGCTGTGCACCAGCTACGGAGTCTGGGAAATGTGGCAGTAATGGCTAAACCTGTGCACCAGCTAGGTGGTCTGGGAAATGTGACAGTTAGTAGAGACTACGGCTGTGCACCAGCTAGGGAGTCTGGTAATGTGACAGTTAGTAATGACTACAGCTGTGCACCAGCTAGGTGGTCTGGGAAATGTGACAGTTAGTAATGACTACAGCTGTGCACCAGTTAGGTAGTCTGGGAAATGTGACAGTTAGTAATCACTACAGCTGTCCACCAGCTAGGGAGTCTGGGGAATGTGACAGTTAGTAATGACTACAGCTGTGCACCAGCTAGGGAGTCTGGGGAATGTGATAGTTAGTAATGACTACAGCTGTGCACCAGCTAGGTGGTCTGGGAAATGTGACAGTTAGTAATGACTACAGCTGTGCACCAGCTAGGGAGTCTGGTAATGTGACAGTTAGTAATGACTACAGCTGTGCACCAGCTAGGTGGTCTGGGAAATGTGACAGTTAGTAATGACTACAGCTGTCCACCAGCTAGGGAGTCTGGGAAATGTGACAGTTAGTAATGACTACAGCTGTGCACCAGTTAGGTAGTCTGGGAAATGTGACAGTTAGTAATGACTACAGCTGTCCACCAGCTAGGGAGCCTGGGGAATGTGACAGTTAGTAATGACTACAGCTGTCCACCAGCTAGGGAGCCTGGGGAATGTGACAGTTAGTAATGACTACAGCTGTCCACCAGCTAGGGAGCCTGGGGAATGTGACAGTTAGTAATGACTACAGCTGTCCACCAGCTAGGGAGCCTGGGGAATGTGACAGTTAGTAATGACTACAGCTGTGCACCAGCTAGGTAGTCTGGGGAATGTGACAGTTAGTAATGACTACAGCTGTCCTCCAGCTAGGGAGTCTGGGAAATGTGACAGTTAGTAATGACTACAGCTGTGCACCAGTTAGGTAGTCTGGGAAATGTGACAGTTAGTAATGACTACAGCTGTCAACCAGCTAGGGAGCCTGGGGAATGTGACAGTTAGTAATGACTACAGCTGTCCACCAGCTAGGGAGCCTGGGGAATGTGACAGTTAGTAATGACTACAGCTGCCCACCAGCTAGGGAGCCTGGGGAATGTGACAGTTAGTAATGACTACAGCTGTCCACCAGCTAGGGAGTCTGGTAATGTGACAGTTAGTAATGACTACAGCTGTGCACCAGCTATGGAGCCTGGGGAATGTGACAGTTAGTAATGACTACAGCTGTCCACCAGCTAGGGAGCCTGGGGAATGTGACAGTTAGTAATGACTACAGCTGTGCACCAGCTAGGGAGTCTTGTAATGTGACAGTTAGTAATGACTACAGCTGTACACCAGCTAGGGAGCCTGGGGAATGTGACAGTTAGTAATGACTACAGCTGTCCACCAGCTAGGGAGCCTGGGGAATGTGACAGTTAGTAATGACTACAGCTGTGCACCAGTTAGGTAGTCTGGGGAATGTGACAGTTAGTAATGACTACAGCTGTGCACCAGCTAGGGAGTCTGGGGAATGTGACAGTTAGTAATGACTACAGCTGTGCACCAGCTAGGTGATCTGGGACATGTGACAGTTAGTAATGACTACAGCTGTGCACCAGTTAGGTAGGCTGGGGAATGTGACAGTTAGTAATGACTACAGCTGTGCACCAGCTAGGTAGTCTGGGGAATGTGACAGTTAGTAATGACTACAGCTGTGCACCAGCTAGGTAGTCTGGGGAATGTGACAGTTAGTAATGACTACAGCTGTGCACCAGCTAGGTGGTCTGGGAAATGTGACAGTTAGTAATGACTACAGCTGTGCACCAGCTAGGTGGTCTGGGAAATGTGACAGTTAGTAATGACTACAGCTGTGCACCAGCTAGGTGATCTGGGGAATGTGACAGTTAGTAATGACTACAGCTGTGCACCAGCTAGGTGGTCTGGGAAATGTGACAGTTAGTAATGACTACAGCTGTGCACCAGCTAGGTGGTCTGGGAAATGTGACAGTTAGTAATGACTACAGCTGTGCACCAGCTAGGTGATCTGGGGAATGTGACAGTTAGTAATGACTACAGCTGTGCACCAGCTAGGTGATTTGGAAAATGTGGACCGTCTGCAGATCTCGAGGACCAGTATAGCCACCCCTGCTATACAGTGTGGGGGTTATTCTGGTTGATTCCCTCAGATGCGCATCTTTGCGAGTCAACCAGATCCCACCTAGCAAATGGGAGTATGCCGGCCCACCATTCGCACGGCATGTACATTCGAGGGAAGTGGGCGGTCATCCGGTGATGTCAGCTGGCCGTCCCCCGCACCCACATCATTAGCATGAGAACGCCCAGTGCTCTCCTGGGAATGCCCATGAAACGCTCGGCTTTCCCATATGCTAATGGCCCGCCCCCCCCACCCTCTGCCCACAAGGATGGGTGTGTGCACCCAGCAAACAGTTTGTGTGCTGTGGGCTCACGCCCCCTGCGTATGCACAGGAATACGCAAACAACAAACATCGGCCCCGTGCAAATGTACGCGGCCCTGCGGAATGGACATGAACAAGGTCCTATATGCCGGCTTGACAACATTTCTCATGATTTTGGGACAGCTATGACTTACTCAGGTTCCCTCGGCTGTTTAATAACCAGGCTTCAATTTAGCCAGCCAGAGAACCTGTGTAAATCATAAAAGCAAAAAATAATAATAAGATAATCTCCACATTGGCTGGGAAAGGATGGCTAGAACCAGAGGCAGCCATCACTTCCCCACATACTGTATTGGTGGGCGGTAATGAGCTGCAGGAGGAGCAGCAGCAGCAGGAAAGGTCCCGCCGGCACCAAGGAGAGCAGGAGGAAGAAAGCTGCACGCACCTGCCAAGTTATTCAGGTGAGCATGACGTACACCTCCGCCCCCGGCCCCCCCTGCCTGGTGCCCGCCCGGGTATGTTAGCCCCCCGCTGCTCTTCATTTGTCAATTCTCGGGCAGGTGCCCCCCCAGTCAGCGTCAATCGTTGGTGGGTGGCGGACACATCCACAAACCCCCCCCCCCCCCCCTGCGTGCCATGGAGCAGATAGGCAGCCGCTGAAAGGGCTTGCACCGGCCCTGGCGCCAACCACAAGCCAGCAAAGGTGAGTGCACCGAAAATGTATACTTTTGCACCAGACTGATGATTTCATAGTCTTTTCTGCCAAAAATAGCCAACATTAGACAATCAGAAACCAAATGGAACAACGATGGAAAATCACCAAACAAAGGGGGCTCCTACAGACATGTTACAGGCTGTAGGACAAATATACTGAGCTTTAGAGAGATATAGGGGGGAATTTACTAAGATGTGTATTCTACTTCACATGTGATGTTGCTAACGGCAACCAATCAGATTCTGTTTACTATCTTCGAGAGGCTGCTAAATAAATAAGAAGTACTGGTTGCTTGCCCATAGCAACATCACACGTGAAGTAGAATACACATCTTAGTTAATTCCCCCCATAGTATCATCCAACCAGATTCTGTCACGTTCTGTGCCCCACACACACACACACACACACACACACACACACACACACACACACACACACACACACACACACACACACACACACACACACACACATTAGGGGCTCTCACTTCCTGCTCTGTCCTCTTTGCGAATAATACAGGTGTTTTCAGGGGTTAGCTCAGGGTTGCCGACTTTTTCTGTCTCCTCTCCGGGAGAAGCCCGGAGAGGAGACTTCCAGCTGCAGGTCGGGGGGCGGGGCTTGAGCTTTACATCATTAAGCCCCGCCCCCAGGATGGTAAAACCCCCAATTCACGGATCTCCGTGGAGGGGGCGGGGCTAAATGACGCGATTTTAGCTCCGCCCCCTCCTCTGAGACCCGCGGATTGACGATTTCAATCCAAAAGGTATGGGGAAGACGCCGCAATCGGGGGTGGCGTGGGGGTCCCCCGGAATCCGGGAGGGACAAACCAGTGCTGGTGGCTGCCAATCATAAAATGTGTACATTCAGAAGCAAATCCTGCCCTTTACCACATAACTGAACCTAAGAAGCACATAGAAACACAATCTACTTATATTGATATATATATTTGAGGGCCTAGGGGTGCCTTGGAAAAATTCTGATACTTTAGGGTGCCGTGATTAGAAAAAGATTGGGAACCCCTGGGTTAGCTTCAAATATTAAGTACCTTCCGAAAGTATCTAGGAGGGACCGCAGCAGGAATCTCCAAAACCTGCTGCGATCCCTAATACCCCACTCCCCCATAGGTTTCTATTCGGCATGCAGTTACCGCCATGAAGCCCATTGTAGTCTATGGGCTACAGACCGCACTGTTACTATAGTAAATGGGCCCCATAGTAAATGGGCCCTATGACAGAGAATGGGAATAGTTAGCAGGGAATGGCTGCAGACGGTAACTTCAAGTCCTCATGCAGAATAATATAAGTGAAAAGGCAGCGTACATGCTTATTTGCATAACGCAATGGGCGTGACATACACAGGTCATGGGTTACGCACTAATATTATTACACAAAGGTGACTGGAATCCCGGCAAGAAGTGTTCTGCTAGAGAGCAACGTCATGAAAGTCAAATGAGTCAAAGGAAGACTCAGCTAAAAGTGATTGCAGAGGACGTCGTGTTCAGTCACACAGACAGTGTAATAAGATATCACCTACTTATGGGTCACAGGCTGCGCAAGGAGTCACAGAAATAACGGTTCCTAGAAGGAGAACTCAGGAGAACTCCGAAAATATACTGGTAGGTTAAATGGCTCCCAACAAAAAAAATGAACCCTTGTGTGTCAATGGGCCAGATGCACTCAGCTTCAAAAGTGATAAAATGGAGAGCGATAAACAACCATGTCACAGACTGTGTTTGAAAAATATCAGGCAGGAGTTGATTGGTTGGTTGTTTAACACTCTAAATTTTATCACTTTTGAAGCTTAGTGCATCTGGCCTAATGTGTGGGGACTAGAGGGGCCAAGTGGTTCTTCTTACCTGCCACCAAATTCTATGGCTGCATGCATGAACTCCTAGGTATTATAATCAATGTGGCCTTGCACCTACAGATGGAGTGGCTGTCATCTGAACGGCTCCCGGCGTGCCTGCGCGGATGAGGCGCGTGTAAGACGCTTGCTTGCCCCATTAGCGGCAATGTGCGTGCAAGCGTGTGAGACACAGTTCATCTCGGCACGCCGGGCCACCAATAACCATGGCTACATCTGTATGGTATATAAGGCAAAATGTGTATTTTACATAAGTTCAGGTCATGCACTAGACAAATTTACTTATTCGACCACATAACACCCCAATTCCGCCTCTTCAGTCACAGGAGAAGGATACAATCAAAATGCATTCAACTCTGCGTGGCCCTCCGTTGCATGTGCCCATTTTTGGAGTCTGTGCCAATATTTTCTAGATAATTTCCACCAAGCGGCGTACATTCATCTCTGTACTAGAAACGTACCCTTAACCTTTTATATTTTGTTATAAAAAGTTACATAACTCCAGCGAGTCAACCAAAATAATAAAGTACAGTATTACCAACTTCCCAAAAACTTTCTCTAGAGACCACGAACAAGGCTGGCATCCAGCACAGGGGCCGTCTCCATTTCCAGCTGCGCTTCATAAAACAGGAGTGCCGGGGCTGTTCCTACAGGAAATCTTGAACCATCTCCAAAGACAACTTTCACTTTTTAGTACGTACGTAATGCCAATCACGCTCGCTGTCAGGACTCGCCAGCTGAAGCTACCACCCAATACTCAGCCACCCGCCTGGCACAGATGCAGGAGAGTCATGCCGCCGCCATAATGACTATGTAATAATTATATAACTGTTGTTTTAGCCGTATAAATAACGTCCCTGAAAATATCACAGCCGCTGTGTGTTCGTAATATCACATCCTGAGGTCTAATATTGTTGGCGGGATATTGTTTCAGGGACTGGGATATAAATATACGTCTTATTTTTGTATAATGGATAACTTTTATCTTGAAGGAAACATACCGTGTCCCCCAGCTGAACTACCGGGAGATGACTTTGATGTGTAATATATGCATTGTGTGAGTAAGGGACAGTTATAATTTCCTGTCATTATTTTTGCCAGTATCTGGGTAAGTTATACAGGTTACACATTCCACAGCAATGCCTGTACAGCCTTTCATCTAGCACAATCTATAGGATCAGATATACAGATTTACACAACATCAAGCGTATCTGACTGCAGGCATTAACCGCAACTATCTGGTACATGTATTAATATTGCCATTAATACTGAAGGAAAATCTCTCCATATCAAGAAAGCTAACCACTCCTCACCTCTAATGGCCACTCGACCGACCAAATTACTCCTTTGTGTGCTAAAAAAATGTCATGACAGAAAGTGAAAGCAATTTTGTAGTGACACTGATCTGTTTCAAACTTGCTGGATATTTTCCGTACGCGGATGGTGAGCGAAAGTCCGCCCACAGAACAGCCGCATATGGACGGTCACAAACACCGACAATGGGGAGTGGCGTACACTTGAGCGTACGCCACCGTATATGGACGGGTCTCCGCTTAGACACCGTTAACTGGCGTACAACAGAGCGTACGCCACCGTATACGGACAGGTCTCGTCCGTTTTCCCACCGACATCTTCCGTATATCTGAGCGTACGCCACAGTGCACGGACGGGTCTCGCCTTTTTTCAATGGAAAACTCAGCGTGTGTCACCGATCGTGAGAGTGAGCGTACGTCCGTGCACGGTGGTATACCCTTCACATATATGGCACTGCAAATCTTGCCTTTCAACTATAATTAAGACAATTAATTAATTATTCTAACTGTTATTCAATAATTGTTTTCTATTAACTCAATTGTCTACCTTAATAAACACCCTAATAAAACAACATTGTAACCCTCATTACATGTATATTTATTATGTTCTAATGTTGCATTTTAATCACTATCTATGTGTCCCCACATTGGTTTTACTTTTAAATAAAGTTATGTTGGTGCTACAGTGGAAAAGTTGACACATGTCGACTTCTGTGAATTGAGTGTCCTGCTTTTTAAAGTATACAAAAACACTTACTGAATGGGTGTAGATGGTTATAAAATAAATACCTTGACATATATAAGCAGGTCTTAGAATGAATCTTACCTAAAATTAAAACAACCTTTACATGTAGAGAAGTGTAGAAAGATATGCTTCCAATGTGTTTGAGGGCTGTGTGTGGCTTGCGTAGTGAAATCATGGTTTTCACTTAATAGCCTGCAGCATTGCTTATTACATTCAGGTGTAGTAATCAGCGTTAATTAGCAGACCCAGGCGTCCGCTCTCATACGGTATCTCTAGGGGTGGTCTGGAGCTATCTTTGGCGTCCGCCTGTTTTTGGCCCAAAATGCACGGTGCGTTCGCCGATCCCCCGTGTACGCCCATGTTTACGCCCAGTTTTCCTCATTATTCCGGGACGCGCGGACAGGTAAGCATGCGGCGAATGGGAGTAGGGGGCATGGGGGGCACCCCCCCTCCCCGCCCATCCGGCGTGCCCCCCATGCCCCCCGTGCCCCCTTCCCCCATTGCCGCATGCTTACCTGTCCGTGCGTCCCGGCTCCCCTCCTGGCTTCAATAAATTCTATGCAGACGGACCACGATAAAATGGCCGCCCCCATACCGCAGACAGTTTCAGAGAACAGTCTGCTTTATGGGGCGGCCATTTTATCGTGGTCCGTCTCCATAGCATTGTTTGAAGCCAGGAGGGGAGCCGGGACGCGTGGACAGGTAAGCATGCGGGGGATCGGGGGCGGGGGGATTACTATAGCACCGCAGCCCCCCCCCCCCCCCCCCCGGCGCCCCCATATGCACAGCGCCCCCCCCCCCGCGACCGCGGGGGCTGCGGTGCTATAGTTACGCCACTGCGCTCCCCTAAAAACGCCCCCATGCCGCCCACAATGACCGTACTCTTGCGGACAGGTTTTTTCGCACGGAGAGACCCGTCCGTGAGCGGTGTGAGATCACCGCACATGCGCATAGCGAAAGCTACGCATACGCAGATGAAAAAAACCCCGATCCTCCCTTATACGGTCCCACCGTACCGAGCAGAATAAGGCTCCGAGAGAGGGAGCTGTGAAGACAGAGATTGGGGGTAGGAGCAGATAGGAGCAGATGGAGACTGGGAGATGGGTGGAGAGTTGTTGAAGTGTCACAGATCAAAGTGAAAGTAGATTGCAGATGCCGTCATTTTGACCGGCTTTTATCTAGGGTCTTATTGTGTGGGATATATATATATATATATATATATATGTATGTATTGTCAGGCGCTGCGGAGCCCTTGTGCAATGGCGTCACTAGGCGGGTGGGGAGCTGCGGCCCGCACCGGGTGTCACCACTCACACACCGCACCCGCCCGCTGCAGCACCCCACCTCAGTATGCATCACGCACCCTGGGCCTGCCCTGTCACTCAGTGTGCAGGGGGCACAGGAGACACGCAGTACGCCAGACGTACGTCACGGGATGTCTCTGCATGTGACGACTACCCGGAGCAGAGGCAGGCGCAGCAGCAGAACAGTGGCCGGCGGGGCCCAGGCACCAACCACCAGGGGCCCAGGTACAGTAGGTTGCCCCGGATGCAAAGGAGGTGCTGTGCCCTTGGATGCGCTGGGCTGCAGGCGGCGGCTAGGCCCGGGATTGGCTGGGAAGCTCTAGCTGTCAGACACTGGGGGGACTTTGAGTTGCAGATTATTGCAGACTAAGCAGTCTGGCTCTGCAGTAGCAAAAGCAGAGGATGTGTAGGTATGTTTCCATGTCGCCGGCTGTACGGGCAGCAGCGCAAGAACAGGCCACGCCCTTCTGTGTGTGTGTATATGTGTGTGTGTGACATCATGAGTTACTACCACACCGGGTGACACCAACCCTAGTGGTGCCATATAAATAAATGATAATAATATAAGGTGTTCCTAGAGATTTGTAGCTGATATTGAATTATTTAGTTAAACAAAATAAAAGAGAGGACGTGGGGATATATTTTGTAAAGGATGAATTGTTGATCAATTTAAAAATGTTCTTTATCGCTGTTGAACTTGCAGGGCTAGAGAACGCATTACTAACATTTATAAAATGTATCTAAAAATGAGTCTGTCAGTAAAAATCAGTTTTAGCACAGGAAAGCCCAACATTAATTAATATCGATTTTAAACATCGACCCAAATGGACCAACATCGACCTTTATTAAATATACTCCCTGGTGTTTGACATATTTTATAATAATATGTAAAATATTGCGAATGCGAATTCACAGCCCAGTGGGGGCCTGAATTGGGCCCATTGTCTGTGAGCTCAACTACACCCAAACAAAACTAATTAAAAGAAAGTTATGATAAGTAAATTATACTCATACTGTACAGATACAGTAGACAGACAGACAGACAGACAGACAGATAGATAGATAGATAGATAGATATGATGCAGACAGTAGATAGATAGATAGATAGATAGATAGATAGATAGATAGATAGATAGATAGATAGATAGATAGATAGATAGATAGATAGAATTAGATAGATAGATAGATAGATAGATAGATAGATAGATAGATAGATAGATAGATAGATAGATAGATAGATAGATAGACAGATAGACAGATAGAAAAAATATAGGCATAGACAGTCCGGATGATAGATAGATAGATAGATAGATAGATAGATAGATAGATAGATAGATAGATAGATAGATAGATAGATAGATAGATAGACAGGCAGATAGATAGATAGATAGATAGAT
Organism: Crinia signifera; assembly: GCF_055691185.1. NCBI lineage: Eukaryota > Metazoa > Chordata > Amphibia > Anura > Myobatrachidae > Crinia > Crinia signifera. The sequence goes on from NC_139221.1 coordinate 315,172,733, forward strand.
AGATAGATAGATAGATAGATAGATAGGCATAGACAGACCGGCTGATAGATAGATAGACAGACAGACAGACAGACAGACAGATAGATAGATAGATAGATAGATAGATAGATAGATAGACAGGTAGATAGATAGATAGATACAGCGGCGTAACTATAGCACCGCAACCCCCGCCACCGCGCGGGGGGGGGCGCTGTGCATGTGGGGGCGCCGGGGACTGCGGTGCTATAGTTAAATCCCCCCTCAATCCCCTGCAGACTTACCTATCGCGCTGGTCCCGGCGGCTCCGTTCTTCTGCTGAGGACCACCACAAAATGGCCACCCCCATATAGCACACAGTTCTCTGAAACTGTCTGCTGTATGGGGGCGGCCATTTTCTGGTGGTCCTCAGCAGAAGAACGGAGCAGCCGGGACCAGCGCGATAGGTAAGGCTGTCGGGGATTGAGGGGGGGTTTGCATGGGCGGCAGTGTGGTGGGGTAGGGGTGCTTGGTGGGGCGGCGACGGGGGGGGGGGGGCGGCGACGGCGGGGGGGCGCCCAAAATGTAGCTACGCCACTGGATAGATAGATAGATAGATAGGCATAGATAGACCGGCAGATAGATAGATAGATAGATAGATAGATAGATAGATAGTTAAGGGGGGCACACACACTTTGATTTTGGCAGGTTTTCGATTTTATTTTGCTTATAGAAGCTTTTGAACCCCATTTGATTCGATGCACGCTCCTGTTTTCTCTAGATCGAAAAGAAAAATAGCCTGTGCAGGCAAGGAAATATTGTATTCGATCCAGTAAATCAAATGTGTGCACTGCCGTGAATGCAAGTCGAATTCGACATCGAATGCAAAAGTACATATGAAATGTTAAATTGATATATATAAATATATAAACATATAAATGTTAAATATGATGCAGACGATAGATAGATAGATAGATAGATAGATAGATAGTTAGATAGATAGATAGATAGATAGAAGGTACTTGTGTAGTTTCACGGTGCCAACATGGCGCCGTGCTACTTCCGGGTTCTACGCTCGCCACAACTATCTAAAATAAACTACCTTAACTCCATGCCAACATGGATAATTCATACCCCCACTATCCATGTTGGCATGGAGTTGATTTTAGATAGCGTGGGCGAGCGAAGCGAGCCCCACAAGGGGACTCAGACGCACAGCGCCATGCTGGCACCGTGAAACTACACAAGTGCCAGATATAATTATATAGATAGATAGATAGATAGATAGATAGATAGATAGAGAGATATATATAATTATACAGTTAGATAGATAGATAGATAGATAGATAGATAGATAGATAGAAAGAGAGAAAGAAAGAAAGAGAGATAGATATAATTATACAGATAGATAGATAGATAGATAGATATAATTATACAGATAGATAGATAGATAGATAGATAGATAGATAGATATGATGCAGACGATAGATAGATAGATAGATAGATAGATAGATAGATAGATAGATAGATAGATAGATAGATAGATATGGTGCAGACGATAGATAGATAGATAGATAGATAGATAGATAGATAGATAGATAGATAGATAGATAGATAGAATGAATTAGATAGATAGATAGATAGATAGATAGATAGATAGATAGATAGATAGATAGAATTAGTTAAATAGATAGATAGATATGATGCAGACGATAGATAGATAGATAGATAGATAGATAGATAGATAGATAGATAGATAGATAGATAGATAGATAGATAGATAGATGGGCAGCACGGATGGTGTAATGGTTAGCATTACTGCCTCACAGCACTGAGGTCATGGGTTCGATTCCCACCATGGCCCTAACTGTGTGGAGTTTGTATATTCTCCCCGTGCTTGCGTGGGTTTACTCCGGGTACTCCGGTTTCCTCCCACAATCCAAAAATATACAGGTAGGTTAATTGGCTTCCAACAAAATTAACCCTAGAATGTCTGTGTGTGCGTGTACATGTGGTAGGGAATATAGATTGTAAGCTCCACAGGGGCAGGGACTGATGTGAATGTTCAGATATTCTCTGTAAAGCGCTGCGGAATCTGTGTGCGCTATATAAGAAACTGTTAATAAATAAATAATAATAGATAGAATGAATTAGATAGATAGATAAATAGATAGATAGATAGATAGATAGATAGATAGATAGATAGATAGATATAATGGTACTTGTGAGTTATCTGGGCGCCCGATTTCTAAATAGGGTCGGATCGGGCACATCGCATCGCATCGCATGCGACCATCGGATGCGATGCGATGACCCGATTTTTCCATAGGAATCAATGTTAAAATGGACTGAGTCCATTTTAACATGGAATTCAATGGGAAAAAGGGGTCCTTTTCATACCCCTACTATCCAAGTGGGCATGGAGTTGGATATAAACCTGTGGCGAGCGTAGCGAGCCACCGAGCCCGAAGCGTGGCGAGCGTAGCGAGCCCCGTGAGGGGACGGAGAATACCGTCCCCTCGCGGGGCTCGCTTCGCTCGCCACGCTTCGGGCTCGGTGGCTCGCTACGCTCGCCACAGGTTTATATCCAACTCCATGCCCACTTGGATAGTAGGGGTATGAAAAGGACCCCTTTTTCCCATTGAATTCCATGTTAAAATGGACTCAGTCCATTTTAACATTGATTCCTATGGAAAAATCGGGTCATCGCATCCGATGGTCGCATGCGATGCGATGCGATGCGATATCGCATCGCATCGCATCTGATTGTATGCCTTAACTTAAGGCATACAATCAAAAAATCGGGCGCCCAGATAACTCATAAGTACCGATATAATTAGATAGATATAATTAGATAGATAGATAGATAGATAGATAGATAGATAGATAGAATAAATTATACAGATAGATAGAATTAGATAGATATAATTAGATAGATAGATAGATAGATAGATAGATAGATAGATAGATAGATAGAAAGAATTATACAGATAGATAGAATTAGATAGATAGATAGATAGATAGATAGATAGATAGATAGATAGATAGATAGATAGATGGATGGATATAATTATACAGATAGATATAATTATACAGATAGATAGATAGATAGATAGATAGATAGATAGATAGATTAGATAGATAGATAGATGATAGATAGAATTAGATACATAGATAGATATAATTATACAGAGAGATAGATAGATAGATAGATAGACCCCTTTTTCCCATTGAATTCCATGTTAAAATGGACTCAGTCCATTTTAACATTGATTCCTATGGAAAAATCGGGTCATCGCATCCGATGGTCGCATGCGATGCGATGCGATATCGCATCGCATCGCATCTGATTGTATGCCTTAACTTAAGGCATACAATCAAAAAATCGGGCGCCCAGATAACTCATAAGTACCAATATAATTAGATAGATATAATTAGATAGATAGATAGATAGATAGATAGATAGATAGATAGATAGATAGATAGATAGATAGATAGATAGAATAAATTATACAGATAGATATAATTAGATAGATATAATTAGATAGATAGATAGATAGATAGATGATAGATAGATAGATAGATAGATAGATAGATAGATAGATAGATAGATAGATAGGTAGATAGAATTATACAGATAGATAGAATTAGATAGATAGATAGATAGATAGATAGATAGATAGATAGATAGATAGATAGATAGATAGATAGATAGATAGATAGATGGATGGATATAATTATACAGATAGATATAATTATACAGATAGACAGATAGATAGATAGATAGATAGATAGATAGATAGATAGATAGATTAGATAGATAGATAGATGATAGATAGAATTAGATACATAGATAGATATAATTATACAGAGAGATAGATAGATAGATAGATAGATAGATAGATAGATAGATAGATAGATAGATGATATAGATGGATTATCACTGAGTGCGGATACAATATACTGATACATCCATCTCTGCCTATTACACACACCCCTGGTTATGTGACTTTGGTCCCTCTGAGTAATGTCCCTGTGACATTCGCTCTGAGTGTTTCCCACCCCAGGGGTGGGGGGGGCTCAGTCCTACATTTAGAGGGCGCTGTTCAGTTTTACACACAAGGAACCGGTGCAGACTCCTCGCTGCTGATCATCTGTTTGGTTTTGGCCAAATGATCCGATCTGCACAACAGATGTACCCTGAGGGACTCGCAAACCCAGGGGGAGACAGTGCGACTCAGCAGGCACTGAGCCAGGACAATGGGCAGCATTGGGCTTGGCAGTAATGTATTGTATGACAGCATGCAGAGACCCAACAGCCGCTCACCACCAGCTGTGACAAGACGGAGTTTAAATGAGCCTTGGAAAATTGGGATACAAGAGAGCAGTGTATGGGTACGAGGCTATAGAAATGCCTTCATCATGAATGACTAATGCATCTTCTGCAGCCTGCAGCCAGTGTGCTAGTGTAACATACCGAGCTAATGAAGACAGAGGGAGCTGTTCACCGCACGGCGGGCTATAAATCAGCTATGTATCTGTCCCCGGGGGTGTCACACACACAAGGATTCTAACTGTAGGAATTTACTAGAGTAGGGGGGAGACTTAGCAAATCTTGGAGAGAGATAAAGTGGTAATGGATATGAGGGTCAATGTATGACGCTTGGAGAAGTTGTATCTATCCCCATATAGAATTTTATGTGCAAGGTGATAATGCTCCAGCCAATCAGCTACAATATGTAAATTAGCAGTTGGGATCTCATTGGGTGGTGCATTATCACCTTGCACATCATGGGGCAGAAAAAGAGATAAATGCAAGGGTGATAAAAAGAGATAAACGTCTTTTAAAATAACCTGTCAAATGACTGGCCGGCCTCTGATTGGCCGAGAGAGAGAACTCTCAGCCAATCATCGGCCTCCCTTCTGAGCAGCAGCTGATTGGCTTGAAACCCTAAACATGCTCCTCATTCTCCTGGTGTGCCCGGCATACACCTCTCTGCGGTTGGCTCCTGGATCCGGCCACAATTTTTTCTTAAATCCCTATGTCCTCTACCCCATCTATTTATGGCCACTCTGTGTAGTGGACGGACTGCTTTTTGGACCCCTGGGACCCCCACAGGGTCCAGATTGGGGGTTTTAGTAGACGTGAACCTAATCTGGACCCAAACAAGCCGCCTCTCGTAGGTTTTGTCCAAATCGGTCCAACAGTGTCTGAATGTATACCGGACAAACAGACAAATAACAAATATGCAAGATATATACAGATGGATCCCCTCTCATTGTTGCTCGGCTCTCGGCAGAACGTCCCCGCTGGCGAGTCCCAGTCTCTCGGCGGCGGGACCCTGCCCGTCTTCACTTTGGGGAGACAGGCAGGGTTAGGGGGGGTTGGGACGGTGATGGGGATCAACGGTGTCGGCGGGGGAGGCAGTGGATGGCGGCGGGGAGCTCCATTGCCACGAGGCGCACGGTTTTTCTTTATCGGAAAAAATATTACTGAATATATATTAGCGGCACATCTATAATCAATTTTTTTTTTTTTTTTTTACAGATGTTACCTAAACTGTACGTGTTGGCATGAACTAAAAAAAAAATCCACTTTTTAACACAACTCCTGAGGAATGTGTAGTAAATCTCTGTGGTATACATACTGTAAAGTTATTCGTTTCAGCACCACAGCAGCGTCCGTCCATCAGCCGCGTCGCTGTCACTGGGGAGAGATCTACACAATCATTGTTCCCATTTTGGCAGGATGCATGGCACAGATTCCTGATACATTATTGCTGATGTCATTTTACCCAACAGCTGTTCCTCGGATGTTGTGCAATCTGCCCGAACGCTGATGATTTGTGAGAGCATTTGTGGAGAGAAAAAAATAAGAATGTAAAAATAAAACAAAAATTTGTGGGGTGCCCTTAACTAAGGAAGGTTACAGGGATCAGCGGTCATGTCTTGGAAGGCTGTCCTGCGTGTGACGATCTTTATAGTGTGGAAAAATGTAAATGAAAGTGACGCGTCACGCAACCCCAGATGTCAGCTATTGAGGTGATATTATCTCACACCTAGAACATATGCACCTAACAAATAAATGTATAGCACGATAGTACATCTTAGCATTCACTTGCACTTATATGAGTGGAGGCAATTAATGGGCACTTTACTAGAGATTGCTGGGCACAACTAATAAATCTGGCATATTACTCTATTGGTGTGTAAACATGGTGCAATTTGGACTATCGATTTTGACTATATAGTCAAAACCAATGCGCCCAAATCCGATCCAGAGACAGCACAGTCTATTACAATCTTGGAATGAGGGCCATGCTGCATGGCCCATACTCCCCTCCCCTCGCCACGCCACACCAACCCTCCCTCTCTGCAAGCCATTGCTGGCACCCCAACTTATGTTGTTGTGTTGTTGGGCATCACTATTAATAGTTAATTTATTGTTACTACTTCCATTTTTATTGCTCTTGATGATGGTGTAACATTAACGGGTAACATGAGTGTTGTGGTGGGCAGAGCCCTTTGCCGGGATCAATGTTTAGGGCGGCCACTCTACACTAACTCTATTGACCCCCTTGGACAGATGACAGTAATCTGCGGGTAGCTAGGCTTCTCCTTTAGTCGCCGCATTCGAAGGAGCGAGTTAGGGCCGCTCCAACCCCGAAGCAACCAGGTCTTAAGAGGTGACAAGATGGTACTTGTTTCCTAGAACGGCCACACCAATGTTGATCGGGTCAGTCGCATCGCATCGATCGCATCACATGCGACCAAATCGCATGCGATGCGACCGACGCGATGGTCCCAATTTGTACATTGATTGAAATGTGAATAGGGTCCCTGGGACCCTATTTTACATTGGATTCAATGTAAAAGTCTCCCCAGACCCCAATTTTAACCCCCTCAATGGCACCCCACGATTGACGCCAACCCGAAGTGTGGCGAGCGTAGCGAGCCCGTGAGGGGTGGCGGTACACGTCCTCCGACCTTTTCATACCCCTATTATCCACGTCGGCGTGGAGGTGAGAATATAAAGTGCCCGAGCCCGAAGCGTGGCGAGCGCAGCAAGCCCCGCGAGGGGCCGCGTATAACTTCACAGGTATATGTGTCCCCTCGCGGGGCTCGCTGCGCTTGCCATGCTTCGGGCTCGGTGGCTTGCTGCGCTCGCCACACTTTATATTCTCAACTCCGCGCCGACGTGGATAGTAGGGGTATGAAAAGGTCGGAGGACGCGTACCGCCGCCCCTCGCGGGCTCGCTACGCTCGCCACGCTTCAGGTTGGCGTCAATCGTGGGGTGACGTTCACAATGGGGGGGGGCATATACAATGAGAAATGGGCCATATTGGGCCATTTCCCATTTTTTACCCGATTACAATGTTAAAAGTATTTTAACATTGAACCCTATGACAAAATCGGGTGCATCGTGTCGGTCGCGTCGCGTGCCATGTTAATGCACCCGACCGACGCGATGGAACCGATTTTGCCTTTGCCGGCAAAATGGACCTGATTTCAAAGGAAATCGGGTCCATCGGGGGTAATCGTGTACCTTAAGTTAAGGTACACGATTACCCCCGATGGTGGCCGTTCTAGGAAACAAGTACCGACAAGACTACGGCGATCGTCAGAGGTAGTGTCAAGAGGAGGTCTATCTATCGAGGAACACCCTAATGGCACCAGGCCAAGGACGGGGAGTGCGACCCAGTCGCAGAGACAAGGTACGAATGGACCGAGGTGCCTCCAACTAAACACGTAAACTTAAACAGAGAGTACACAATATTAAACGATACCCCAGAACAAGAGTATATCCAGTAACGTGGGTCTCTCCACACCTGGGAGAACAGGACCAGGGGAACTACAGACAATACTGAACAACCAAGGAAATAGGGCAGCTTGCCCAAACAAGTAAAGAAAGAAAGGAACAGAACCAGGCTCCACTGGAGCACTTACGTGACCTGAAATGGACACATCAAAAGACCAAGACACCCAACTGCTCAGGGAGGTGCAGGCTGGGAACGACTGACAGGACTGGGAGACACTGAAACGCTGACTAGGACTGGAGACAGGCCAGGAAGACTTTGCAGACACAGTATAACTGGCGGGGCTGTGTAAGGCCAGATCCCTTAAAAGGGATTCATGGACCAATCAGCCGCTGCCTAGTAGAACCAGCCCCCCCCCCCCCCCCCGTGATAACAATATCCTTCCGGTGGCCGAGCTTGCGCCGCCCAGTGTCACCCTGTGGCTAAGCAACCGCCGGGCGAAACTAGCTGTACTAAAGATTTACGTCCCCAGGCCGGGCGGAAGTGACATCACCCGGCCGGGGCGGGCATGACGTGCCTGGTCCTTGCCCGCCTGGCGGAAGTGTCCACCATAAGTGCTGCACTTCCCTGGCAAATGCTAGAGATCGAGAAAGACCTCTAGTCTCTGTCGCCTCCTCGGCAGTGGCCATTTTTGGAGGGACATTTTCAGAAGATTCCATGTGGATGATCAGACCACATGATATATGCATAATACAGACACCAGTGCCCGCGAACCACCGCTTGGTCTGTGGTGGTACTGCTATATGGTGTATATTTACTATTGGTTTATATTTACTATTACTATTCTCTATTTATATATCACCACAACGATTCCACCTTGAACATAAGTACATAGTATTTAACCACTTTTATAAAAGATGGGCACAGTAAACAAAACAAGCACTTTAGTGACAGGAGCTGCCACTTTTGAGGCTGAAGTGCTTGGTTTAATTGGGACCCCACAAACCATTTTTTGGGAAGGACTACCTCTGATCACTAATGAAGAGGTTGATGATGATGATCAGGGTGTTATTCACAACTACTGTATTATAATTTTGTTAAATACCTTTTATGAATTTGCCGCAAATGACATATCATGAATAAGGGGCCTAGATGGCTAACGTCCTTACCTCTACTAACTTTGGCCTCATAAGTGGAGAAGATACCTTCATAAATGTTATCAGGATTTGGGTAGAAATAATCCAAAACTCAAGAGGTGGCTTTTTTATGCCCAGGCATCACAATGGCTTTCGTTTTATCTTGGAAAGAACTGCTGCCACTGGTGGTTGACTTACACAAACATCATAATCAACATCCTCATTCTCATCATCCTCAGTAGTGTCAGATAGTACACAATTATCCCCCTCATCCTATTACACCTCCACAGTAGCCTCCTCAATTTCTGCCATCACCATCTTTAATTGTACTACTCATCCTCATATTTGCAAATGGTTCATAAATGGTGAAAGGATGCTTCTCTCTGAGGGCGGGATGTATTAATATACATTGCCGCCCCTCGCCGCCCAGCCGCCGCAATGCTACCACATATGCGGCTAGCATCGGGGTGCGGTGACGGAGACACCCACGATACCTGTAATGTGGTGTGCGGGGGTCTCCGTCACATCCCAGCGGCTGTCAGTGTCCCCGGCATCTCCTCCTCCCCCCTGCAGCCGGATGTCCCCACGGCTGTGACACCTGCTGGGGGAGGAGGAGATCGATGGAGGACGGGAGGGGGGGTCGTGTGGATGGCGAGCAGCAGGTGGCGATAGAAGCCCATAGGCTTCTATAGTGTATTGTCACCCAGAGGTGACGATACCCTGCCAGGCGGAGACGGGGCGGAGGTGTAATGGTACATAGGAAAATGAGTTAAAACCCCCGTTTTACCGCATTTTCCCTTTAGTATATCCCGCCCTGTGTACAGTATATAAAATGTCAAGACTCTCCTTTGTGAACACATAGTTTGTTCATTATCATTTTTTGTGGCATTGATTTGTGTAGGATTTTATTTTGACACTTCTTTTTTTAACAGTGAGAAAGATTTTGATTACAGATGCCTTTTCCCATATATCCCTCTATATCTAATAGGCTGGAATGGTCTGATCTCATTTTGTGTCCACAAGGGACCCGATTGCTTTTATTTTAAAGTTGAATGTAGACATCTCGGGGAGGGATGGCCCTTTGGGACATTGCCTGAAAAAGCGGCGCTGTTCCGCCAAAATCGGCAACGTTGGGAGGTGTTTCGATATCTTTTATAAAGCAAATGATAAATAACAGCTAATTGAGCACATTCTCTTTATTTATCACTATGCTGATACATTTTACTGATTTGTTTTTGCTCTACTTTACTGTTTGAACCTAAATGTGAACCGTCCCAAGAATAATAAAGCTGTGGGCCTAATATAATATTGCTGTTTTTCAAAGAGGGAAGCGGGAGAAGTGTTTTATCTCTTTTGACGGAAATGTGAACTCTTCTCTGGCTGTCCGACTCATCGCACGTTCTCAGACCAACTTTTAATGACCATTTGGCATGATTATTAATTCAAAGCGGTTGAATAACAATACAAGAGGAATAAAATTATACAACCGGGCAACAAATGATTCTCTGAGAGGATTATTAAATGAATTTATGGTGCTGTTCTCGCTCAGAATTGGGCACATATGTCTTGTAGTTGCATCACTTATTAGTGTGAAAAAGCTATTTTGGTTGAAATGAATAAATGAATAGGTACAGCCACGAAATAGAAGATATTTACAGTTATGCACAGAATTTCTACCAGTCTAGTTCCTACTGTATATATAAACTGTGAAAATCCATCGCTGTGGAATACTTAGGGCAGGAATGTCCAAACTGTGGCCCTCCAGTTGTTGTGAAACTACATGTCTCCTCGTGCCTTGCCACGGTTTTGCCTTACCTCCCAACTGTCCCGCTTTTTGCAGGAATGTCACGCGGCGGGTGAGGGCAGTTGGGAATCCCCCTGTCATCCGTGAATCAATTACTGCAGCCTGTGGATACAGCCAGCAGTTCACAGAGCCCATAGTCATGCTCCCACAGCAGCGGAAACGGGGGTTGGCCTCTCGGGAATAGGCCACACACCCTTACCACTAGGCCACGCCCCCAACATTTTGGGAGATATGGGTTTGCTATTAGGGAATGCTAAAATTATGGCAGGGCATGCTGGGATGTGTAGTTTCACAACAGCTGGAGGACCATATTTTGGACATGCCTGACTTAGAGCATGCTTATTGCTTTAAGAACGCAAGTAACTGAAGGTTAGTTTTCCAACTGTGCTAGGGGGGTTTCATTAAGTGATACACAAAAATAATATGCATGTTTATTACAGTCCCGAAAGCAGAGGCGGATTGGCCCACTGGGAAACCGGGGCAATTCCCGGTGGGCCGGACCAGATGTCCCTCCGACTGGGCCGCCTACCTTGGTTCCAGGGCTGCCGGAACCAAGCGCCCGCAGCCTGGTCACAAACGGCAGTATTGCCCAAAACAAATATGGCTGCCGCATATATGCATATATTATATGCACATATGCGGCGGCCATTTCTGTTCTGGGTGATGCTGCACTCTGTGACTAGCAGCGGCCGCGGGTCGCTGTCTGATGACGACGGTGGTGGCCCCCCTGTATCGTCAGAACCCCCCCTCCCGGGCTGCATCGTCAGCACCCCTCCATTTCTATCCCAATCCGCCCCTGTCCGAAAGTATAATATATTATATGTACATAAAGGTAGGACTGGGGCTACAAAAACTGCCCTGGCATAGAAAGCACCACAGCCCACATCGGTATCTATGTACAACCACCAACACAGTCTAAAGCACCATCAGGACTAGCACCTGACCCACTGTACTGTAGTTGCTGATTCTCTGTCAGAGGCAGTCAGAGATGTGCAGTTCGGTTCTTCATAAAGACAAATCCACCCAGATTTTGTGAATCCGATTTGAACCAAAAGCCGATTTGGATCTCCCTGTGGTTCAGAATTTGGATTTTAAATCTTAATTTGGGGTATTGGATTGCAAAAAGTCATGGTTTTGATCGATTTTCATTTTATTTTTATCGCTGATTATAATTTTTTTTAAATCTATTTATAACAAAAAACAAATCCGGGGCATCTCCTGTAACATGCCAGTGACACTTTCACAACATACCCACTTTTGTTCATCTGCATGGGCATGGCCACCTCACTATCTCCTCACAGGAACGTGTTGAGAGAGAAGCATTCTGCATTACGACCCAGAGTCCATGGGCGGTATTCAATGAGCCTGATTCGCCAGGTTTTTATGGCGATTTTGTGCTGTAAGGCGAATTTCTGACTAAAACGGTGAATCACCCTATTCAATGACCAGATGGCGAATACATTTCAAGGTTTTTTTCACCATGATTCACCGAGTAGCAATCGCTATCTTTTTATGGTGAAGTGGAATGTGAACTTTAACCCCTTCCTGACGCAGCCAGTTTTTGCCTTCCTGACAGAGCCATTTTTTTCAAATCTGACATGTATCACTTAAGTGGGTATAACTTTTTTTTGCTTTTACTTATCCCAGTGATTTTGAGATTGTTTTCCCGTGACACATTGTACTTTAAATTAGTGGTGAAATTTGGTCGATACAGATTTTTTGGGGGGGAAAAATACCAAAGTGTCGTGAAAAAATGGAACATTTTGCTATTTGCAAAATGTTCCATTTTCTGCTTGTGAGACAAATAATCATATCACTCAAAATAGTTAATAACTAACAAAGACCATATCTATTCTTTATTTTTAAATCATTATTTAAACCGCCTTTATTTTTTTTTGGACGCTAGGGGGCAGCAGAGTCTAAATTTTACACTACATGCATTTCAACGCTACTTTTGGCTATTCACTTTTTAACAGCCAATAGCAGCGATCGCCCAAGACGGGAGGCATCGCTGCCCCCCCTGGGCAATGAGGGAGGATGTCTGCTGTCAGGAACAGCAGACATTGTCCCTCTGCCACCTCGTCTCGAGACGGGGTGGCAATTTAAAGTCATGACGTACATTTATGCCATGTGTCGGGAAGTACATCCCGACCATGACGTAAATGTACGTCAAATGTCGGGAAGGGGTTAAAATAAAGTGTTTTGTTTTTTACAATTGGTGTAAAAAAATCAGAAATTTTATTTTGAGGAGGGGCATGCTATTTTTATTCATGTGCTGTAAGCACATGAATATATATTTAATTAAATTTATTTATTTTTTTTTTTATTTTTTTTTACACAGAGCAGCCAGCAGGGGGCCGGAGCCGAGCTGCTCATTAGATATTCATATATTTACTTCACCCGATCATTACATATGCATGATCGGGTGTAGTGAATATACCTGGTCCCCTGCTGGCACCCCCGGGGGGCAGCCTGTGCTGCCTGGCACCCGGGGAGCCCACCTCCCCCCCACAAACGTTCTGGGGCAGGCAGGGAGACTTCCATCTCCCTGCCTGCCGCTGTCCTCAGGCTCCCTGCGGCGTCCGCCGCAGGAGCTCAAATTCGCCGGTCAGGGGCAGTGAGCCCCTGACTCGTTGAATACCGGAGCCGGAGAGGCTTCGTAACGCAGCGACCAGTGGCGAATGTGCAGCGAATCCTAAACAGGATTTGCTGCACGTCGCCAGTATTCACATTGAATACTGCCCCATAAGTAGGTGCAACCTCCAGCCCGATGTGCTGCTGCACATGTGCAGACTTATCTCCTAGAGATGAGACACATATGCTTGCTGAATGCTGTGTTTAATACCAACACAATACTGCTGTTAACCCCTGCATTACCACCTCTGCGTTACTGAAGTTTTTTTGGGGATGTTCCCATGTCCCGCCTGGGCGGGTAGTGTCCTGCGGAAGGGGGGCAGTTGGGAGCCCCCTGTCTCCCGCTGAGCAGCGTTCAATAGAAACTGTGCACATGGGCACAGCGTCTATACCCGGAATCCGAGTGACTGGGAAAAGCCAGGACAGCCTCAGTCATTGCAGCGCTACCGCTGCCTGGCCTGCTACGCGGGGCAAGCAGACTCGCAGTGGGGGGGTCATCGGTGGATGCAAGGGCAGGCTGGGGCCAGGAAGGCAGGGGCCGCTATGGAGCTCCGCAGCGTGCCAGCGCCATCCAGCCCCATCACCCCGATCATTAAGTTGGACGTGGATGTGAGAGGCACAGTTGCTGCCGCCGGCTGCGCATTCTGTCCACACGCGACTACCTCACACACACACAGACATTCATCGAGCTGCTGCTGGACACGGATGAGAGTGAGAGAGCCTTCCTGTGGCTCAGCCTCTGGCCGCATGTCCAGGCTGCCTGTGAGTCCAGCACACACAGTAAGACTACAACAGACCTAGCTATTTTGAAAATCAGAATGGGTGTGCATTCAAACTGTATGGCAAAGCAAATGCCACATTTTTGGGGTACTCCAATCCTGACCTTGAGGTGTGTGTCCTAAGCTCTACATCAGGCATGTCCAACGTTGGCCCTCTAGATGTTGTGAAACTACACATCCCAGCATGCTTTGCCACAGTTTTGCTATTAGAGAATGCTAAAACTATTGCAAAGCATGCTGGGATGTGTAGTTTCAAAACATCTGGAGGGCCAACGTTGGACATGCCTGCTCTACATTCATATGGTATAATATGTAATAGGCATTAAGGTGTGTGGTATAATGTGTAATGGGCATTATGATGTGTGGAATAATGTGTAATGGGCATTAGGGTGTTTGGTATAATATGTAATAGGCATTTCTGTGTGTGGTATAATGTGTAGTAGTTATTTCGGTGTGTGGCATAATGTGAAGTAGGCATTACAGTGTGTGGCATAGGCATTACAGTGTACATTTTTGTTGCACGCCACCACAGTTCCTGTTTCTGTATGCCGAGGTGAATGGTGGTTTTGCCAGTTTTGTAGTGAGGGTGCTGGTACACTCACTCCATGTTTTTTTTTATTTATAGATCTGCCCTCTTACTGAATCAGGCTCCGCCCACTCACTTGTTGTTTAGGGGATAGCAGGGTTGATCTCCAGGAATCAGTGATGCATAAGGTGGCAAACCCATGCGCATGGCAGCCATTTTCCCAGGGATTTTTGCTGCTTTTGCTAGTGCCGGACCAATGGAGAGGTGAGTATGATTAAATGGGTGCAGGGTGTGTGGTTTGTGGGGCCCCCTGGACCCAGGCGCCCCTGTGCACTGCACTCTTTGCACCCATTAGAGATATGCCAGTGCTTGGGGTGAATATAATAGGGTCCGAGTGAGCGTAATTTTAAAGCAGCAATCATTTATAGGGCAAAACCAGGCATTGGCATAATTCTGGTGAGTGCCCCCTTTTTAATATTATTATTATTATTATTATTATTATTATTATTAAAGCAGCAATAATTTTAAAAGGCAAAATCATATTGGTTTTGCCGTTTAAATTATTGCTAATTTATTTAACAAAAAAAGAGCAGACTCCCCGTAATTGGGAGACTACATTTCCTCCTTAAGACTTTTAACGTTTCTGCCCCTCCCCTAACACCTCTTCCCGCTATTAGTAGGTGGAGGTGATACGGGATGTTATGCAATATGCATGGTCAGCTGTAGTACATATTATACCTCCCCCTCTACAGTTTGATGGTGATACCTCTATTTTGGGAGAAAGTGCCCAGTAGACGAGGGATAAAGATTCATTGTCGTCCACAAACCAATAACAGCTCATGAGTGTTCACTAATTGTGTATATTGTATTAGTAGGATGTGTTTTGTACACATTGTATTACATAGTTACATACTGTAGTTACATAGTAGTTGCGGCTGAATAGAGACTTGCGTCCATCGAGTTCAACCTTTAGCGAGTATGATCTATTAGCTTTATCCCTTGTTATACGTAGTGTATTCTGATATCTTTAAGGATAGATTATGATTATTGTTTGTACCCCTGGATGTACATTCATATGCAGGGCCGGTGTAAGGCTTCTCAACACCCTAGGCAACTTCCACCCCTCCCCCCCCTCACCCCCAAAAAAATCACGTGGTCTACCCATCCCCAACCGGGAAGGTTGGCAAATACCCTGATTTCCCTAGAGGCCATCTGCACCCTCCCCTTCGCCACCCACAACAGAGTACAAGGAGGGGGGGGGGGGGCAGCAATGTAGGGAAGTATGTCTCAAGGGAAAGTATGGAGGTGAGGTCTTAGATGTTCCACAGTCGCAACCTGCATTAAGTACAACAAGGATTCTCATAGACATCCTTGATTTTTTGATTTGCAGACTTGGTAGATCCCGATTTTTTGATTTGCAGACTTGCAGATCCCGGTGCCCTAGGCAAATTCCTAAAGCTGCCTAATGGTAGAGCCGGCCCTGTGCATATGCCGTCATTAAACTTTACCCACGTGGTAACGCACCGCTTTTCCGCCTCCTTGATCAAAAGGACTTATGCATCCAAACTGTGAATGAATCTGAATGAAGTTGTGAGTGTTTGTATAGTTACTAGGCATGTTCAGTGCAGTACAGTAAATAGGGGTGCCCAACCAGTGGAGCTGCCCATTGCACAGACTCTTGGTGTGGCACCAACGCTACCCCCAGGCACATGCATTTAGTTTGCAGGTGTATGGAATGGCCCCTGACTGAGGGGCAAATAGGGTCCCGCTGTGCAGAAAGCATTATTTTTAAAGGTATTTTTATGGGGGTGTGTTCACAGTTTCCATGATTAAGCCACACCCCCTTCATTATCCAGGCCCCGTCTCACTCTATACACCCCTGCTGTACAATATACAAACATGTATGCAAAATATACAACACTCTGTTTTTATGATGTAACTACACTTTGAATTTTGTTCATGATATATCATCACCATCATTGCATTTTTTGCCTACATGGTGGTTCCTTTATGTCTGTGATTGTCTATGTCATCACTTTGTACTTTTTATAAGGATCGCTACTACCATACTTTATTTTTGCTTTTTATATTCTATATAAACGATGTATCTATTTTCTTATTAAGCGAGGGCTGCCTAAGCCAGAGCGTAGTTAAGAGGATTACATTTTTGTATTTGCAGTTGACTGCTAGTGGTATAAAGTTTGGTTGCAGTTTGCTGGTAGCCTATGGGAGAGAATTGGGGCGTTAGCTTAGGAGAGGGGTTTATAGGCAGGCCCTTGCAGGAAGTACTTCCTCTTGCAGAAGTTTCAGCCCCACCCACCTTCCCTTGCCTTTCAGGCACATGAATTTATACATCATTTTCGGTTCATTTGTTAATTTTCTAGGAACTAGGCTATACGGCATCACGGTCAAGCGGTCACTTGTGGCAAGAGAGGGGGTTGGGAGACACTGCCCCTTGAAAGACGGCGGGTGTGTCCTGCCTGTGTGGGGAGACAATTTGGGCACTCTTTCACGGGAGTGCCCACACCGACCAGATAACGGGTGGTGAGACTTCACAGCATTAGGTTATGCTTTTGTAAGATGGGGTATCTCAGTCGTCACCATATTTAATAGTTGTTGTGATGGATCCATGCTTCTCGCCCGTCTCACTGCCAGGAGGGAAGTCCCAGGACGGGTGGTCGGACGACCAGCGGGTCCGTCCACCTGCTTGGGTCCGATGCGCACGGGACCGCGCATCGGACCCCACAACGTCAGGGACAGCTGATTTGGTCCGATTTAACGGCCAGACTGGTCGTATCGGCCAAAATTGGACCAAATCGGCAGTGTATGTAGGCCTTTAAGGTTTGTGTTACAGTTCAAACGCAATAAAAGTATAGACACCTTATATGAAGATGGGATGCTCTCTAGATTTGACAGTTGAAATCTTTGAAAATGAAGGAACCAATGGATCATTTCTGCAATAAGAATGTCATTTTCATGTTTTTTCTCTTTTATTTCAATGACACACGCCTAACATTTATGCTAAGCCCAACAGCTCCAAAAATTCCCAGTGAGGCTACAACTGCGTCTGCTTCCATGATTTATGTGCCACCCGAGTTAGCCGTCTTGCCACCATTTTTCAGAAGCCTGACATTAACGTTACACTGACATCTATTTATAACCCTGACAAACGCACGCATTACCAACCGGACTTGTTAACAAACCATTATGTGTGTTTAAAAAACCCCCAAGTGCTTCTTCAGTGTCATATAATCAATACTGTAAATTCAATAATGCTAAGCGATTTACAGATAAATAGTTATTCAGATACTTATTAGAAGAACAACTGAGAAAGTTAGGTGTCAAAAATTTTTTTTTCTTAAACTGGAAGGTTCCGGAGCAATGAAATTAAATCCGAATTTCTAAATAAAAAGTATAATTTAATATGCCTGAGAAAATGTCAAGATCACGGACGGTAAACAATAAAATGATTACACACTACGACTAATACTGGCAGCAGGGCAGCCAAGAAGGATTTACCTTTATTCCAATGCTCTCTTATTAGACAATTCGAGATTAGGAATGAGGAAAGATAAAAAATTATTTCTTGTTAAAACTTGTACTTGTACATTGTTAAAAAAAAAAATTCCGGGACCCTTCCCTTCTTGTTGGCTTCGCTGTGCGGCTTACGCAGAGGGATACTGTGATTACACAACAGGCCGTTACTATACAAAGATTATATTGTCTAAGAAATGACATTGTGCATGATTTAAACGTTATTTGGAAAGTGTGTTACAGAGTGTGACCAGTCTCCAACCAGTAACAGGTGACCCCACACATAATTGGCCTCCCTGTGACTTTTCTCCACTCGAAATATACTTTGGTGGGAATATATTGCTTCCTGCCGCCAAAACGTAGTTATTAATGAAGAAGATTCATATAATAATTAAAGAGCAGTGTTATTTAATACAAACCTGTGCT
Organism: Crinia signifera; assembly: GCF_055691185.1. Classification (NCBI taxonomy): domain Eukaryota; kingdom Metazoa; phylum Chordata; class Amphibia; order Anura; family Myobatrachidae; genus Crinia; species Crinia signifera. The sequence continues at coordinate 315,191,285 of NC_139221.1, forward strand.
GGCCGATGCCTGTGGGCTGTAGCGCAGGCCATGCATTGCATGAGGGGTGCTGGTTAGCAAATGCATTGTTATATATGTTAGAGATGAGCGGTTCGGATTTCGTGGAATCCGAACCGCTCCGAACTTAGGCGGTCCGACGTTCCTTGAGCCACGCTCGTGAGTTTCTGGCTTTGTTCGGAAACCCGAGTGTGGCCAAACACGGAAATCTGGCGTCGGATTCTCACGAGCCGAGAGTCTATAAAAGCTTGGGGTCCTGAGAATTTGGCGCGCCATTTCACAGTCACGCTTCCAGCTGCGCACAGGGTCTGGGCGTTGTGCAGGCTAGAGGGGTGTTGTGTCATTAGTGTGCAGAGGGGCACAGTGCAGTCAGTGCCGTGGGGTGCTGTGCAGTGCAGACAGGGGGTGTTGTGCTTGTGCAGTGTAGACTTCAGAGGGGTGGTGTGCAGTGCAGAAGGGTGTTGTGCAGTGCAGGGGGTTTTCTGCAGTGTAGAGGGGTTTGTGGCAGTGCAGTGCAGAGCAGAGGGTTGTTGTGCAGTGCAGCGGTTTGTGCAGTGTAGAGGGGTGTTGTGCAGTGCAGAGGGGTTTGTGCTGTGCAGAGGGGTTTGTGGCAGTGCAGTGCAGAGGGGTTTGTGCAGTGCAGAGCAGAGGGGTTTGTGCAGTGCAAAGGGGTTTGTGCTGTGCAGACTCTACTGGGGTTTGTGCTGGGTTACATATTATATAGATACTTAATTATATTGTAGTAATTGTACTGGTCGTGTGTTAGGCATGCTGTCAGTCAGTGTAGTGGGGTACAGTACACAGGCAGGCTGTCAGTCAGTGCAGTGGGGTACAGTACACAGGCAGGCTGTCAGTCAGCTTTTCATTGTTAATTTTTTTTTTTCATTGTGGTGTGTGGTGTGCTGCACTGCTATCCAATACACCATATACTACTGTCAGGACAAGTTCCATGTGGGATTGTTCTGCCTCCACGGTCCACGCAGTGTTACACAAGCCCCGTCCATAAACAAAATACAATATAAAAATAATTTTTGCTGTTCTTTATTTTTTTGGTGTATACTGCACCCCAATATTATACACCACAAGTTCCTTGTGTGATTGTTCCGTGTCCACGCAGCGTTATACACATTAAAAATAATTAAAGTAAAAAAATCGGAAATAATTTCTTCTCTACTTTATTCATTGATTGTGTGTACTGCATAAGGTGCGTGTGTGATTGTTCGTCCTTCATGCAGCGTTATACAAGCTGCACATTAAAAACAAATTTAATTAATTAAAGTAAAAAAATCCAAATAAAAAGTTATCTTCTTTATTCATTTTTTGTATGTACCGCACCCATAGTATACTGTCAAAAGGTGCGTGTGTGATTGTTCGTCCTTCACGCAGCATTATACAAGCTGCGCATTAAAAACAAATTAAATTAATTAAAGTAAAAAAATCCAAATCAATTTTTCTCTTCTTTATTCATTGTTTGTGTGTAGTGTACTGCACCCTTAGTATACTGTCAGAAGGTCCGTGTGTGATTGTTCGGCCTCCACGCAGCATTATACAAGCTGCGCATTAAAAAAAAAATTACTCTTCTTTATTGTTTGTGTGTACTGCACCCCAATATACCATACTGATACTGTCAGAATTTCCGTGCGTTAATAACCAGCCAGCTTGCTGCAGACCGTGGCCTAAATTGAATGAAAACAACATTGTGAGCTGTAAAGTGGTCAAAATTGTCTGGAAAGGGCTGCAATTAATGTTATTGAGGTTAATATTACTCTAGGGACAAAAAAAACCGCAAAATTTACGCGATTTGGGCGTTTCTCACCATTTAAAAAAAAATCCAAATGGTTTCACCGCTGTTTGACGGCGACTTATCCAAATCCAAATCTTCGGCCCCTGCGCTCATCTCTAATATATGTGCTGCCTTAGCCGGGGATCAGCAGCTCTGCTGTGTTTTACTAAGCTGCCACTGTATGGTACACAGCACTCAGCTTCTCTATCATCTATAAAGCTACCCCCAGACTCTAGCCCACGGGTATCAAACACAATGCCCGCGGGCCAAATCCGGCCCGCCAGACCTCATCATGTGGCCCAAGCAGTCACCACCACCCACCCCCGCCTGGCGCCGATTACATTACTGCGGGAAGCCATCACAGTGTGAGTGTCACATCACATTCAGTGACACTCACATGACGACTCGAGACTGAGAGACATACCTAACAACGTGAGGAAGCCGGGTGACACAGTAACTCCGCCGCGGCGCTCGCTGGGAAGAGGAGGGAGGCAGGACAGTGGACACAGACTTGTTAGTGTCACTGTGTGACGTGCCCGACTCCTCCCCGGCTCCTCCTGCGGGCAGCGGCTACGGCGCTGCCATGTGTGACACACGCCCGCCTGACAGCAGTGCCAGTGACACCGTGACGTGCATGCTGCTGCGGCTGCCTGTCGGACTGGGCCGTGAGCTGCCTCCTGCCTGTGGTGCCGTGCTGCGCAGCAGTGGCATCAGTTGGTTCAGTATATTTACTGTAAGTTCGGCAGTGGGGTGGGCACAGTTTTGTTGTCTCTTGTTGTCCAGACCAGTCTGTCCAGTCCAGAGTCCGTGGCCGGGCAGGCAGAGAGCCAGGCCAGCAGCACACAGCCGCAGCCTGAGCCCACAAATCTGCAGTGCGGCTGCCTGTGTCCAGGGTCATTATCATTATCTGTCCCACTGTCACCACCAGTCCAGAACTCTAGCGAGAGTCCTGCGAACCCAGAGGCCCAGGTCACCTGCTGGGCGATCTGACGTCACGTCACTGTGCCCTGTCCCAGGCCCCCAGCCAATCTCCCTGCTAGTTATTACTTACATTATTACAAAAAACAGTAATAATTGAATGCAGTGACAATAATTTATAGGACACATAGTCCTACAAATACAACCGGCCCTTTGAGGGTGACCAAACTGCTGATGCAGCCCCCAATGAATTTGAGTTTGACACCCCTGCTCTAGCCAATGGGAGTCTGGGGAGCAGGCTTGCACCCTATCGCCTAAACCCAACGCCCCGCAGTCTTACCCTGACGAACTGTCAGACACCCTATTTACTGTAAAGGGCGGAGACTAGGACATGTGGGCATGCATTCAGGCTGGAGGAGATTGTGTATCCTCCGAAGGAAAGGCTTTCTTATGGTCTGGCCAGTAAAAGTATGGAACTCTCTTCCAGAAGAAGTGGTGTCGGCAGGCACAATAAATACATTCAATTAAGGTTGGACGAGCATTTTTTAGCTATAAACATACAGGGGTACAACCGATCAACATTATTTAGCCCAAAGTGAGAATTGAATTAAAAAACTGAAAAGGGGATTTAACATCTAAGCAACACCCTCTAGCTGCTTAGCAGGTCCTGTAAAAGGTTGAAATTGATGGGCGTAAGTGATTTTTCAACCTAAACTACTATGTTACTATGGGGCAGATTTATTAAGCTCAGTGAAGTGATAAAGTGTCTGGTTTTTATCACCGGCCAATCAGCTCCTACCTGTCAATTTTCAAACCAAGCCTGTAACTTCACTGTTAGGAGCCGATTGGCCGGTGATAAAAACTTCACCGAGCTTAATAAATCTGCCCCTTTGTTACTAACCCCCCTTCTATGTGCCTAAACCTAACCTCCCTTCTTGCAGCCTAACCCTAACCTTCCCTTTCCCCGCAGCCTAACCCTAAGCCTTTCCCGGCCACCCCCTCCCACATCTTTACCAATCAGGATGGCAGCTGTCGGTATTCAGGCGTTGTCATCCTGATTCCTTCGCTGTTTCGTGCCAGTCATCTGAAGGCAATCAGGATGCCGGCATCTGTATACTGAACACTGGGATTCTGACTGTATCCCCCCGTAACATGGCATTGATTGGCTGGTTGATTGGCCAATAAACCTATGTTTTCTGGAACAATCAACACTGAATAAAAAGATTAGGAATGGATAAAACCCATTGACTCCAAATCTTCCTAGAATACCATTTAAGTCGATAATTATCTACTGTATATCGTACAGCAGCCAGATACTGGGAGGCGTTAGGGCTATTTATAGATGACCTTGTAACTCTCTCTTTCAACCCGTGTAGCTCAGGTGAAATGAAAAGGAGCATTTATACTCGAAATGCAACGAGTTACACATCCATTAGTTTAGAGCTGAGAAAGATCCTTTGAGTGAATTCAGAGCTGCCAAGTACTTAGAGACGTTATTATTTCGGGAATGAGTGTCTCGCACCATTTTATCAGTATTATTCTTTTGCTTAATGGAACGAAACCAGTCATAAATAATTGTAGCGTTTTTAGTTATCAGAACTTGCCAACTTGTGTTCTAGCAGTGAGAGGTTACAATGTACAATGGTTCACGGAGGTTTGGGAAGAATAGCCGATTATCATTTTCAGATGAGCTACAGAGAAAAAGGAAACTGCTCAAACTGGATCATGACCAATAATAATGATAATCAAAACCGCCTGGATTATTATAACATTTACATCCATTGTAAGTAGCACCAAGAAACTGACGGCAAGTCGACAGTTTGTACTGCGAAATGTGTTGTAGGCTACCTGGAGGTAAAGTTTGGTATTTCTACCATTTATCTCATTCTCTTGTGGCTCCTTAATTTGAATTTGAACTGTGCTGCAGCCTCTGAACTGGAACCCCTTTCCCCCCTAATACCTCTTTAACACCAGCCAAAATTCCCAGGTTGGGACCAGGAACAACCCACAACTAGCGCTGGTGTGCACGGTTCCCAGGCCAAATTCCTGGGAAAATTTACCGGGAATTCAACCCTGCTAGATAGCAGGGTTGCTCCCGGGAACAGACCGGCATACAGGCTGGTGTGAAAGGTACTTACTCAGCATCCTGGCTTGCTTCCAGCAGTGGCTTGCTTTCAGCGGCATGTGGCAGCACCTGATCGGGCAGCGGCATCTGGGCGGTGGGCAGGGGGTCCGGGCGGCAGGCACGGGGTCCGGGCAGCAGGCAGGGGGTCTGGGCAGCGGGTGGGGGGGTCCGGGCAGTGGGTGGCGGGGTCCGGGCCGCTGGTAGCGGGCAGCGGGTGGTGGAGTCTGGGGTCCAGACTGCGGTTATCCAGGCAGTGGCAGCTGGGCGTTTGTAGCGCTATTTGCCAGGCAGCAAGGCGGGAAGCTCTGCTGGATTTGAAAAGACTGGCCGAACGCTCTCAGCCAATCAGCGTCTGGCCAGTCTTTTCAAAATGTTTTCAAATTCTCCCGCCCCACTGCCCGGCAAATAGCATTCTGGACCCCGGACCCCAACACTCGCTGCCCAGACCCTGCCACCCGTTGCCACCCTCACACCAGAAAATGCAGGGACTATGGGGATTATTCTGGTTTACTCTGGCAAATTCCTTCTTAAATGGACAAAACCATGTGCACTGCAGGGGGGCAGATGTACAGGTGCAGATAGAAATTGATTTGGGTGAGTTATTTTGTTTCTCTGCAGGGTAAATACTGGCTGCTTTATTTTTTACACTCCAATATAGATCTCACTTTGAACCAAAACCCCACCCAAATCTAATTCTCTCTGCACATGTTACATCTGCCCCATCTGCAGTGCACATGGTTTTGTCCATTTGAGAAGGAATTTGCCAGAAGGAGTGAACCAGAATAACCCTCTATGCCAGTGGGAAAGGGGCCAAACTGTGAATGCCCCTGCTTGAACCATGGACTTTTTGGTGGTAAAGGGGTATTAGTACTTAATTCTAATCAGGCGCCCCCCTGCAGCCTGACTCTAACCCTTCCCCCGTAGTGCCTAACCCTTCATTCTTAGTTCCTAGCCCCCCTGCAGCTTAACCCTAAACTTTTCTACTTGTAGTCATATAGGAAAAATGCAAGGGCGCACTGTGTGCAACAACAAAACAATAATCAAAACAATTATACAAAAACTGTACATTTAGCATGGTATAAATAAGTTTCTTAGCACTTTTGCCCCAAAGTACATGCCCACCCACCATGGTAAGGAGAACCTCCTCAGCTGGGACCCTAACAACCCTAATACGGAATACCCTAGTGCCTACTGCAGCACAGAGAGGTCATATGAAGCCAGTACACAGGGCACCTCTTTTCTTAAACCACCCTTAGCCAGGACCCAGGAAAAATCAGGAACCTTCGGAGCAAGTCCTCATTTTATAACAATGGCGTCATGAATTGTTCTGGCCATTGTCTGGTGTTCACCAAACTGATGCTACAAAGGTGTAAATTGTGTGAAAGAGGGAACCTTAAACAAAAGGGGCTCCTACAGTATATAATAGGGTGCATTTAATAGGGCAAGCATGGAGAGATGAGCCACAATGGGGCAGGTGTATTAAGCCTGGAGAAGTGATAAAGCGGAAGGTGATAACACACTAGCTATGTTTGAAAAATGCTATTTAGGAGCTGATTGGCTGGGGCGTTATCACCTTTTACTTTATCACTGCTCTATCACCACTTAATCCAGTGGTTCTCAACCTTGGTCCTCAGGACCCCACAACAGATCACGTTTTCCAGGTCACCCGGCAGGTGCACAGGTGCACTCATTACTCACTGATACATTTGAAAAGATCCACAGGTGGGGCTAATTACTTCACTTGTGATTCTGTGAGGCGACCTGGTACTGTTAGATGGATCCACATGGGATATCTATCATCCACACAGACAGATTTGGCACAATTAAACCAGGTGAGTGTTTTGTGGGGGAAGGGGAGCTGGGAAATACAATGTGGGGATCAATGTGTTCGTTTTTTTTATTATATGGGGACCAATGTGTTTCATTTGCTTCCTGTCAGGGACCAATGTGTTTGGCTTTTCCTATCTGGATCAATATGTTTGTATGTTTTTTTATTCCTGTAAGGGCAAGGGTGTTTACATGTGGGGACCAATACATTTTTTTTCCCCTATGGGGCCTAATGTGTTATGTTTTTTTCAGATTAAGACAAATCCAGGAGGAATTGTTGGCTAATCAGATGCAATGTAACATAATGTGGGCGTGTTCATATAGGAGCAGAGGCCTAAGGTACTGCAGCCTCCCCATAGCCATGCCACTGTCAACACTTGCAGAAATATATGACATATGAGGCCAAAAGGAAGGGGGGGGGGGGGAATCCTATGCTCCTTGTCAACATGGCAACAAAATGGCTATTAACAGCTCTGAATCACACTTGAGAGAGATTGAGTCAATCAGCTCGTAACTGCCATGTTAAAGGCTGTGTTTGAAAAATGACAGGGTCTGATTGGTTGATATTTTATCTTTCTCCACTTGATTGCTCTACAGAGTGTAAAACATTTCCCCCCAGTGCCTGTTTAATTTAATATTGAACAAGGCAAATCATATTAGAGGACAGCTTCATGTACGGTATTTGGCCTAATCCTCGGACGTATATAAATACATCCTTAAATAACATTAATTAAATGAGTGTGACTTGTTATGGATGATGACATTTTTATGCCCCATTTTTATATTTTATTAAAAAAAAAAGACATTTCTCAGTCCTTTAGTAATATACGGTATTTATTGTCGTTATTATCTTATATGGTCATACGAAGCATATTTAAGATGACGGCTAAATATAGAGCATCATTTTCTTTTTTTTATCACATTTATGACCAGAGAGACTTATACGGACGCTGACATTTATTATTCTCATCTGCAAGTTTTCCGGCTGACGCGTGATACGGTTATAACCGGATTACGTAGGTTTAAGGCCCGGCCTGACATTTATGGGCTTCATCTTAAATAAACATCAACATTTAATCTATGTCCTTAAATTCACTTAAACGAACAACATAGGACCAAAGGGGCCAGGCAGCTTGTACTGCGGTTCCTGTGCGGTCGCATTGGCTTGACCACTGACGGTCAACAGAGCTTAGGTTGACACCTGAAATAAGTCGACATAGCTAAGGTTGACAGAGTTGGAAGTACAACACAACGTCGACAATGGCAAGGTTGACAGTTGAAAAGTTGACATGATTTTTTTCACGTTTTTTTTTAGCCGACATGTGCCGACAGGCGGTATTTCATGCCCTACCATCCACTATGGTGTGGTGGGCGAATAAAATAGCGTGCCGAGTGCAGCGAGGCACCGTGCCCGAATCATGGTGAGCGTCCATGTTGACTATGTCAACATTTGGGACAAAAATGTGAAAGAAACTCATGTTGACCTTTTGACTGTAGACCCAATGCATGTCAACCTAAATTTGGTCGACCCAAAGACCCATACCCATCTCAGTACCCCAGGTGGCACATGCATCACATCAGACGCTCAAGCAAAGAGACAATATATTGCAAGCCTGTCATCGTCACCATTGTTCACAGACGGTGATGCAGTGAGACGTCATCTCACCCCAAGGCTTGATACATATCACGCTGTGAAGTAGAAGAACGGTTCTAGAGGTAATAAAAGAATAAACTGATGAATGTCATGGGATCAGTGGTGGCTCCAGAGGTTGGGCTGCAGGACAGTTCAAAATTCAAATAGGAAAACCGTACCAACTGCCAGTGAGTCAGTTTAGAATGGCAGTTGGTGGCAGTCAGTGTGTTGTTTGCACTGGGTTTGGCTTCCCAATTTGAATTTTGAACTGTGCTGCAACTCCCCAAACACCACCCCCCCCCCCCCCCCGATCCACCACTACATGTGATATTTCTAGTAGATTAAAGTAGTAACTGTATGAACGAAGACCTGGGAATTGGTTAATGTAGAAGTGAAGATTTCCTGTGAATACTGTCATATACAACCCTGGCCTCCGTCCCTACTAACATTGTCTAGAAATAATGCAAATGGAGTGGCCTGCCGGTGACTTTGTGCCGCTTTCAAAGGATAAAGATAAAACATTGTCCTATAATTCTGTTAAAGGTGTTTCTTCCTTACTCAGGGACTTTCTGAGTTATACAACGTCATCTTCCATAATGCAGTGTTGTGAGCCTCGGCTTGTTAAAACTGCTTGTAGATGTAAGCTGCTCATCGTTGGCGTGATACGGACGCTCTTGCGCTGTAGACGCGCCAAAGTCGCACCCGCGGCACCGAAACAACACGCTGTGATATCATCGCTCAATGGCTTCCTATGAGCAAACTGAAGACACGTGCGCGGCAATAGGATCACGCCAATTGCCATTTCTGACATATGTTGCAATTGTCAATCCTGTAGCCACGCCCTTGCGCCTTATTTGCTCCCCTGCTTCGTAGGAGACCATTGAGCGGTGATACATCTTTATAGAATGATCCCACCATGGCGTCGGGACGGGACGCGCAGTGGCGGGTATTAGATTTAAAATACCTGTCAAATGACTAGCCGTTCTCTGATTGGCTGAGCTCTCAGCCAGCCAATCAGAGAACGGCCAGTCATTTGACAGGTATTTTAAAATCTAATACCCGCCACTGCGCGTCCCGTCCCGACTCCCGCAGCGCTGCTGATATCTATGATCATCACCGCCCGGCCAGGTCAGCACTCGCCGGCGCCGCAAGCTAAGCTCTCAGGGACCCGCTGCCCGCCCCACTGCTCCCCCTGATAAGAGCACCGCCACCCCCTGACCCTCCCCGCCCGCCCCCTGCGCCCCGACATGTGATAAATCGCAAGCGATTTATCACATGTCAAATTTGGCTCATCAAGTGCCAAATTGTGTGTGAGCCTCCCGGGGAGCTCCTGGGCGGCTCACAGGAGAATTGGGTCCGACTTGTCCTAAGGACAAGTCGGCCTAATGTATGGGGGCCTTTACTGCCACTCAACCTGAGATTTCCCCTGGGCACTTTGTACTATCTTATCACTCTCGATTTTATCATTTTGAAGCTTAGTGCATCTGGCTCTACGTCTTATGGGGCCTACACACGGGGAGATTTTGCTGAGTGATCTGAGCAATGTAGATCACTCAGCACACAGCGCGGCACAGCGATATGTCAGCGCTGTGTGCTTAACAATCTGTCAGGGGCAGTGTTCTCCGGTGAGGACACTGGCCCTGAAATTATCCGGCATGCTTTATCTCAATCTGTGGCGATACGATAGCAACACGCAGGGCCGCACATCACTATCCCTATGGCGCCTACACACAGGGCATTGTAGGGGCATTTTCTAAGCGATCTAGTCAAATTAAGTCAGATCACTCAGAAAATGCCCTGAAATCTCCCCGTGTGTATGCCCCACTACTTTATACTGTACGCTGATAACGCAAGCTTGTGGAGTGCACACACTGCCACACTAATGCCTAGCATCCGGTTATTTCCTGGCACAAAGCTGGAGGGGGAGAACTCTGAGCAAACATCTGAAAAAAAGCAATAAATAATAGTCATCTAATTGAGGTTTTGTGAGTTTACGGTGGATAAAGTTCTGTGAATTTATCTGTGACGGTAGTGAAATGTAATATTCCCCCTAGGCCCAGCATGTGAAATATGTCATATCTGTCAAGCATACACACAGGGACCTCTGTATCTCATACAAAGCTTCAAAGTTGGGATCTGTTTCTTGGAAATAACGCAGCTTGTTCTTCTGCCTGACAGACGGCGACAACTGTATTCTGTGAATTTTTTTCTACCCCAAAACATTAAGCACTTATTATTACTAGTGTTATTATATTATATTTATCTGGTGCCAGCATATTATGCAGAATATTTTACATTATAATTCCGCATAATTCCAGAGAACAGAATGCTGTCATTCATTACACACTGGCCTAATAAAAAAGATTTAAAATTGTTTTACCTCACTGACCGCCTTTTTTCTTAACTGGCTGTCGTTTTTTACAGCAGTGGCAGCCATTTTAGTTCATAAGAAGCCATCTGGCTTCATGGCCAGCCAATTGACTTCACAGGAAGCCATTTTAGTTCATAATTAGCCATCTGGCTTCATAGCCAGCCAATTGACTACACAGGCAGCCATTTTACTTCATAGGCTGCCATCTAACTTCACAGAGAACCGTTTTGTTACATATTCTTTAATTTTTACTTCAGAGGCAAAAATTTTACTTAATATTCTTCCATTTTACTTCACATTCAGACATTTTACTTCACATTCAGACATTTTACATCACAGGGAACCATTTTACTTTATATTTTTCCATTATAATTCACAGGAAGCCATTTTACTTCATTTTCTTACATTTTACTTCACAGGCAGCCATTTTATTTTACAAGCAGCCAATGTATTTAACGTCAGTCTTTTAATGTAGGTCGATATCCTATACATTCAGTATTTGATCCAATTAATAAGTCAATCAATTAGTTTAGTAGCTGTGAGCACTTCTCACAAATATCTTTTTCTTGTCCTGGAGTTATTGAAATAAAATTTGTATTTGGCCTAGGGGCATTGTAAATTAAAAAATAGTTACACAATGGGATGTCAACTATAATATATAAGCAGTGGTCGAAGTGGGGCGGTATACGGGGGTATGCCATACCGCCACTTTAATCTGAAGATAAAAAAAAAAAAACCTTTTTTTTCCCCCTCAGGATGCTCTCTGATCACTCAGCAGCGCATATTGTGCTTTTGTAATACCCCTGTACAACGGGGCAGTCTGGCAGGGGACGTTGATGGACAGGGGGGTGTCCGAAGGTGCGCACTATATTCACTCTTTACTTTTCCATACCCCCACTTCAAAATTTCCATACCCCCACTTCAAAATTTCCACTTCGACCACTGTATATAAGTGTAAAAACTCATTGCATGCCTGATGTTACATACTATGGGGGGAGACAGGTGAAACAAAATCCCTGATAAGCTGTGGCTCGTGCTGGCTTATCAGGGCTATGGGGTATGTCTACAGTATATTGGCAGATTGATGTTAATATAACAGAAGTTAACATTTGTAGGAGTCAAAGTAGATGACAAAGAGATAGCCGTAGTGAGGTTGTAATAGGTCAAATGTGAGTTTGTCTTTCTAGCAGTGGCATTGGAAGCTAACACGGCAAGTTAACTAAAGACATTTGGCAGGATGTATTGCGGTACCTGAATGCCGGCCGAACTCAGACTTTTTTCTAATATGGCATTCATTTACGGGGCATGGTTTTCTTGTAAGCCCCTTCAAAGAACATCTGATTTTGGCCTATCACTTTGAACATACGTAAATTTGATTTTGTCCTGGACCAACTCAGGGTGTCTAAGCATCTAGGTTGAAAACCACTAGTCTAATGTGTATCCGGCTTACGTTTAATCTTACTCAGAATTTTCAACAGATCTCCTTTGTCAGGGCCAGGAAGACCCCACCCTGACTATGCACAGAATCATTCTCCCAGCAACCATAGCAAACCTCATTCTGGTGCCCTGTACCACCAAAATCATTGATGTCCCAACCCTGTATATTTGAAATAGGGTTCAGCGTAAACCTCCGAAAAGGGGCATGTTCTTGGTGGGAAGAGTGTGACCACACAATAGTACCCCCAATTCAAATTTCACAGCACACTAGTGAAGCCTAATTCACAGTATATCGCACAATAGTTTACCACAGTAGTGGTGTCCCACAGTAGTACCCCATTATACACATGTACCACCGTAGTAAACCTTTATACACAACCTTATACACATTACGTCTCACACAAATGCCCCTTATTTACTTTACACCACACACTGTATTGCCCCTTATTCCCATTACACCATTGCAAACAGATCCTTATTCATATTACAACGGACTGTATTGCTCCTTATTCACATTACACCACATAGCAATTTCCTTTCTTCATTTCATGCAGTTGTAGGCCCTGATATACATAATGCCACACATTAATGCCCCTTACACATTATGCCACACAGTATTCACATAATGCCAATCATAATACCCCTTCATATATGACACACATTATTACAAACAAACCAGCCACACCTGTCTGGGTCCAGATTGATGATGGAACCTAAGGCGCCCATGCTGATGATGGCATGTACAGAGCGGACAAGTTGTTCTTCTCAGGGCCAATCCCTCCATGAAGCTCAGTAGCAGCTTCTAGTACTTATACCAGCTTTCCATGCTTATTTCCTTATTCACTGTGCAAAATTAAGGGTATAATACAATTACATTCACACACATCAGTGCCTGCACCAATGGAGTTTACAATGTAATTCCCCCCACCACTGGCACACAGTATAGACAGAAGTTCATTAACCTACATAAATAGTGTAATTATGAACTTTAGGAGGAAGTAACTATTCTTGGAGACAACGAGACTGTACAAGCCTATGACAGTTGTCCACCTCTTAGCAGTAGAAACCTATGCCTACACTGCTGACCACTGTGCCACCGCTGTTTCTTTAGTGTTTACTGTTTAAAATAAGAGGGCCGTTAAATTTTATATAATGACTACATTTCTAAAAAGCTTTTCACATTATATCTTCCATGACTGTTACTGGGAAGATTAACCGGCAACCCCAGTCACTGTAGCAGGTCACATTTCATTTCCCGTTCCGGCACAATAGATGCCCGGGCGGCTCAGAGTTCCATCTCTGAATGTAACAGTCCTATAAAGAACAGTGAAACATGCTAACAATGCAATTTCCTCCACAACCGCGGCTGCTACTGTAACATTTTACTACATAATCATTAAAACGCATTCCAGCAAATTGAAGGGGCCTTTAAACTTAGTGTTGCCTTTATTAGCCAGCTGTTGTCCCATTAATCCTAATGACTCAACGCTCACTCTCCTAATTCCCACTATTTCCTTTTTCCTCTCTCTCAAGGCTTTAATATGTCAGATATGAGGGAAGTAATTCCAGTAAGCCGCCATGAATAAGTCTTATGAGCATTTTGCCAGTAACTTATATAAAGTATAGTGTGGCGGATATACTGTACTGTACATTTTTTTTTTGTTCCCCACGTTGAAAAATAATTTCTGCATGCTCGGGATCTGCCGTCTGGGATTGTACCTGAAATAGGGCCTAATTCGGAACTGCTCGCAATGCTGACATAAGCGTAGTTTAACGGTTACTTTGTAACTGCGTTGAAGTTCCTAAAAACTCCTTAGGCTGGGGCCACACATAGCGGCGCAGCGGGGCCAGATGCGCGACGCAAGGAGCATGTGCACAGGCTCCTATGCAGCCGCCCACACAATAGCGGCGAGGCCGCAGCCGCTGGGTCCTACCGCCGCGGTAGGTCCAGGTGGCGAGAGGACCGGATTTTGGGAAGAACACATACATTACAATGTTTTCCTGCACTGTGTAACACTAGAAGTCCTGTTGGCAGTGGATGGATCCTGTGTGTGATCCCACATAGTCTCCCGTTTGACCGCTATGTGTGGCCTCAGCCTTAGGCGCATGCATTGCACACAGTGTAAACTATAGATACTAGATCACTCCTGACGCTCAGCAAGATCGCTCGGCACACAGCGATGTGTCAGCGCCATCACTGTGGCCCCTACATACGGAGCCATGAGTGAGATCGCTTAGAAAATGCCCCTAAATCGCTAAGTGTTTAGGCCCCATTAGATGCAATGCTTGTACCAGGAGACTGTGCTGATTAATGTGATATATGTGACACTTGTATACTGGGGGTTATTCTCGTTCATTCGGTCCTCCATGCATTCGAGAACCGATGTTGCACGTCTGCACATGTGCAGGTGCGTTTCTGCGCATGTGCAGACGTAGGGTGCACGCACCCTACACAACGTGAGGGGGGCGGAGAAGGGCGGGGGGATCCGGGCTGCCCCATTACCATATGTGAACGCCCAGCGTTACTTGGGCGTTCTCATGGTAATGAGGTGGTGACGCGGGTGCGGGGGGCTGGCAGCTGACATCACCGGATGCTAAACATCCGCTAAACATCCATTCGCAGCCTGTGCAGGCGAACCTGCACTGCAAGGAGTGGGGGGACATTCGAATCAACCAGAATAACCCCCACTGTGTACACAGAGCAGAACAGACCTTATATTGCAATTAAGCAGCGGTTGCTATAATGTACAAGTGTATGCAAGTGTCACATACAGTATCAGATCAATCAGCATAGTCCATGTGCGACTTAATATTCATTCATTAGAGGCTGCTTGGCGTAACTATGGGCACATATCTATAAGTTGAAGCCAATCATGTACGTAGGCACATTTACACAAAACTACACTGGTTGTGCATTTTTACATTTACAATTTTTTTTTGCACTCCTACCTTTATCCTCCATTGCGGTGGTTCAAAACTTTTTTAAAGTCACGGTGCTGTAGAATACCTGTATATTTTTTCAGGGCACCCCTGGGTTTGTAATTGAGAAAATCCTTAGGTTCAGTTATGTGTTGAGAACAGGATTTGCTTGTTTGTTCCTATAATTTATGATTGGAAGCCACAAGCGCTGACTTTGCCTATCATATCATTCATGCCTGCCTACCCTCCTAGAAGGGTAGGCTAGTCCCCCATACCACTCCGCCCCTGCAGCTGTCCTTAAAACTGGGCAGTCAAGGGAGGCCAATGATGGTGTTTGTGTCATAATAGCCCCGCCCATATTTTACAATGATCTGGCATTGAAACGTGAAGGGCGTGACCACGTTGATTCGAACACGTGACCATACCCCCCACTTCCCTGTTGTGAGGCCACACCCCTGTTTCATGGACACTGCTGGCTCCTCCCGCATGGTGCAGCTGGAAAGTTAGTAAGGGATATTGTCACTAGCTCTCCAGTAACTAGGTCGACAAGCATTTCGTCAACACCACTAGGTCGGCATGACTAAATGTCGACATGACTGAAGGGGTTATGTCGACACAAGTATTATGTCGACATGGCGAAGGGTGACAGTCAAAGGTCGACATAAGGTTTTTCACTTTTTTTGTCCCGAATTTCGACACAGTCGACATGGACACTAAACCTCATTCCCTCGCATGTTTTTTTTTTTTGAGTCGACATGTGCCGACAGGCGGTATTTCATCCCCTACCATCCACTAGGGCATGGTGGGTGAATAAAATAGTGTGCCGAATGTAGCGAGGCACCGCGCCCGAAGCATGGTGAGCGCAGCGAGGCACTGAGCCTGAAGCATGGTGAGCGCAGCGAGGGTACGCAGTGCTACGTTTCAGTTTCCATGTAGACTGAGTTGAAATTCGGGACCAAAAAAAAGTGACAAATCCACCTTTTGACTGCTGACCTACATGCAATAATCCCATTCCGTTAGTAAGTAGGTACCCTATTGACCCTAAATAATTTGAGTTTTCTTAGACCACAAATCCAAGTCACTCCTGCAAGGCCACTGAGTCACCCCAGTGTGCCACGGTACCCAGTTTGGGAACCACTGCTATATATCAGAATTTTTTTCACGGTACCCCTAGGTCCAAAAATTTTTATTAGATTGGGTTTATATGCGATTCTTAGCAGCAGTTATGTGGTAAAGGGCAGGATTTGCTTCTGTTTGTACACATTCTATGATTGGCAGCCACCAGCACTGGTTTTGCTCCTAAATAATTAACCATTAATAATTTGAGTTGGTCCTGGACCACCAAGCTGCGGCACCCCTGCATGTGTCCCGAGGCACCCCAGGGAGCCACGGCACACAGTTTGGGAACCACTGGATTAGATCATTTGCATTTCACTGTAGGGCTCAAAGAACACTAAAGTCTGCTCTAACTGTTTATAGACTCTGGTATAATGTTTCTCCTACAGTTTCTATTCCTTCAAGATGAATAAAACACACAGCGAGGAAGCACAGAGGACATACGCCCATACACCTAAGCCTTTAGGATATTAGGGGAGGTCCTGACTGATACAACTGCTGTAAATTATGATCCCACCAGCATCCTGTACGGAACCCCAGGGCTGCTCCATCACCTTTGACAGAAATAGGCATTAACGTTTCTGGGACGGAATCCCAACGCCAGATATGTTGTAATATCGGAGTCTTGCCTGATACTTTGTCCTCCTAATTATTAATAATGTATTATATGCTGCACCAGGCCAAGAGAGCTGGTAAATGTATGATAAACTTAGATAAATATGTTACACTGAATACCAGCTACTCAGGATTTTTTCATACAGTATAAGGAAACCCCACAGATAAATAATAAAAGGTTTCGCATAATGCAGGTTATTCTTGTTCACTCCTTTCTGGCAAATTCCTTCTTAGATGGACAAAACCATGTGCACTGCAGGGGGGGGGGGGGGGGGGGGCAGATGTAACTTGTGCAGAGATAATTAGATTTGGGTGAGTTATTTTGTTTCTGTGCAGGGCAAATACTGACTGCTTTATTTTTACACTGCAATATACTGTAGATCTCACTCAAGTAAAACCCCACCTAAATGTAACTCTCTTTGCACAAGTAACATCTACCCAGGCGCGGATTGGCCCACCGGGAAACCGGGCCATTCCTCGGTGGGCCGGCCCAAAACTCTTTAAAAAGGGTCCGGCAGCGTTCCTCCCTGGGCTGGCTGGGCCGCGGGCATGGGCCGCAGCACTTTGCCCAAATCCAAAATGGCCGCGGGAGGCTGCTGCTCATGCAAGCATAGCACCTCCCAGGGTCTTCAAGCTGCAGCTCAGCACCTCACTGTAAAAAGCAGCAGGTGAGCCACCCGCTGCCCCGCCCTGCCCCCCGTGCATGCATTGCCTAACGCCACAAACAATCCCGCGCGTGCATTGCATAACGCTGCACCCCTCCACACGCATTACATACCACAGCCAACTGCCCCCCCCCCCCCGCGCATTACATACGGCTGCACCCCCCTCCCTGCTCCTGGGCCGGAATCCAGTCCCAATCTGCCCCTGCATCTACCCCACCTGCAGTGCCCATGGTTTTGTCCATCTAAGAAGGAATTTGCCAGAAGGAGTGAACCAGAATAACAGAATTGAATTCTGGGGTGATTCAGGTTCAGGTTGGCTCACTAGGCTGTGGTCGTTCATTGCCTAGCGAGCTCCTTAACACTACCTGGCCGACTGGCTCCCCCACCACCACCACCACCGCTGAATCCCCTTGGTACCATGTGATGACATCCACTCGCCTGCGGCCGAAAGGGAGAGAAACTACTATTTGACGGACGTCGATCATCAAATCATTTCTCTCCCCTTCGGAAATAAATAGGTGACCTTTGATAAAGCCAGTTGACCTGGTGAAACGCGTCTGGTTACACCACTCCACCCTCAGGTTTGGATTCAGCCACCCTTTAACACCCCCACTTCCACCAGTACCGCTGTGAACACCCCTTTACTGGACCATTATATCCGTACTTGGGACCCACCCCAGAGACCCTTCTCCAGGTGAGCCTCATTGCACCGGCCACCTGTCGAGACCTTGTGGACCACTGACAGAGAGATTCTCCAGGTGTGATATCTTCATCCCAACCACCTGTTACAGTCAAGTCCCCTCTGGCCCCACCCCGTGGACCACAGCCAACCTTCCTGCACCCATCTCTAGATCATCTGAGGTGAAGCTGATAAAGACATTGAAAGCAGGTGAGTAGACTGCAATGTTTGGCAGCCCACCGCTCATTCACCATCATTGACCACTGGATATCCAGGTCCATTTGGACTTATATGTCACTCATTACATTGACATTTCCTGTGACCCCCCAATGGGACATTCTCACAATTGAGTGGATATAATAACTCTTTGCACCTTTCCTAATACTGGAATACAATAACATCGGCCTTGGCGCTCTACATTTACCATTAGGAACATTATTACAGTTCCAATTTCCGGTGGCTTCAACACCCTTCCTGACAGTGAGACAATTTCTTATCAAATTATCAATATATACATGTTATTATCTTTTATGTATTCAATTCATGTGTGTTTTTATTAAAATTGATTTTTATATCCCATGGTGTTTATTCCTCCTCAAACAAGCGCTGTGCCACCACTCTTTTCCTCTTTAAAAACAACTGAGAGAGGAACTTATCTCCTCCATATTTATGGTATAACCTACACTTAAACTTAATAGACCATTTATCTTCAATTTTTAGCTATTTAAAACTCCCTGCAAAAACTCCCTTAACTGTTGTTTTTGAAACACGTGACAGTTGGGAGATGATTGGTTGGGGCACCATTTATCATATGCAATGAGTTTTAACTAGCTAAAACTCTATGATAAATGGGCCCATTTTGTGGAATATGATAGTTCTGGATTATTCATTTTCAATCGCCAGGAACTGCTAAAAAAAAAAACCTTCCCCACTGCAGTTACTTATATAATAAGTAATCCATTGCCAAGATAAATGTTGACATAGGGATTCCGATTTGGGAACAGACTTATGAAAAGCAAGTAACTTTGCACCTGGACAAACCATGTTGTCATGCAAGGTGGGGAAATACTATATTATTTTTGTACGCAAGGTAAACCACTGGCTGCTTTTGCATGTGGCCTACAAATACTGGGCACCATTATTTTTACATTGCCATTTGGACACCCACACCAAAATGGAAGCTGTGACAGCACATGTTATGGTATAAAAGGATCGACAGTCAAAATGTCGAGAGTGTCCAGGTTGACCCCAAATGGCCAACATTGACAAATGTCAACACAAGCAAAGGATTGACATGAAATGAGCTACTGGGGAGGCTGGATGACTCCCGGCCACTGACACTTGTCACATGGGGATGGCAGCAACTGATGTTGTAGGATAATCCTCTGCTGGTCACATGCTTGTTGCCACCTGAATTTCTGGTCGTGTTACCAAATCATGATGCTGGTCAATTAGGTTGAAAGGTGGGGGTTGGGCACAATTGAGTCGGAGGTGGGTGCGTTCACATGCTCTGATGAGATTTGCCCCTCAGTTGACTCTCTACACCTAGAAATGTGCTCCAAACTACCCTAAATGTTTTGTTCCTGTTTATCTACGTACATGTGTTAACAGCTGTTGCTGTCTTCCTGACCATTGAACTTTGCCGGCTGCCTTGACCTTTCACCTGTTTATCTACTTTAACTTCCAGCCTTCTGATTACGTGCTAATTTGTTTGGCTCTGACCTGTCAAGTCTGAGAACTGTCACCATTGTGTTAATCATTGGTGGTAAGGCTTGAAAATGTTGAGCTGGTGTCTTATGCCCTTTTCACATCACACCTAATAGCCGGTTTCTTGCCGGTTCGACCCAGTAATTAGTGCAATATGAAAGGGGTTCTTACCGGTCATTGCATTGTTGCTGTGCAGTGTGAACGGATTAAGCGGGTCAAGCAAACCGTTTCCTGTTCACACTATGGAGGAGGCAGCGCTTGGAGCAGTCCAAGCTCTAAGCACTGCCTCCACCCCCACCCCCGATGATGCGCCGGCGCTCTGCCACGCCCCCACGTGACGTGGGCGAACTGGCGGTATTGCTGGTTTACTCTGCGAGCTGAACAGACCGCTCATGCAGGGTTGCACCGGGACTGAGCCGGGACTGGGGTGAAGTACCACCAGAGACCACTAGAGGCCACTTGATGGACTTCTAATAACAGAAAGTGAAAGCAATTTTTGCAGGGACACTGTTCTGTTTCAAACTTGCTGCATGTGGAGAGAGGGAGCTGTGAACACAGAATTTGGAGGTAGGAGCAGATAGGGACTGGAGGTGGAGAGTTTATGGGCTAAAAACTGTCACAGCTCAAAGTGAAAGTAAAAACTGTCACAGCTCAAAGTGAAAGTAAAAAAACGGTCATGGCTGAAAGTGAAAGCACATTTTGACGGGCTTTTAACTAGTTGATTTAGTAATTACATTAAATATATAGTACACCTCACACTCTCCCCTGCAGAATGTGAATATGGCCGCCAGATAGGCTCTTATCAATGCTTTCCTCTCATGATAACGACCTGTGTGGCTTTTGACGTTGGTGAGGTTGTTTCTGGAAGGGTAGGAAAAAAAATATATAAACTGACCGCAAAAATGAATTGAAATCCACACTTGAAATTTAATGCCCCCTTATAAATTGCAATGGCCGCACTCATAAAGGGTCCTGTTGCATTATGGTACGGTTCACATACTGCATAAAAATATTATTTTTTCCACCATGTCATTTAATTTTCTCCTCAGCCATGTCCCTTCCTGTGTGTTCAGCAGGAGCCTTGGCTTGGCTCAGCTAACACTTTGGCGTATAAGGTGACAGTGCATTTTAGGACACATTTAACAAACAGTGCAGCGTTGACTGACTCCTGACTCTGTGCCAGATTAATTCATGCACAAATACCACAGGAACTGCTTTAGAGCCACACAGTAATCAAAGGATCTATGATGTTTAATCGAGGGGGGGGGGGGAGATAAGAAAAAATGTAACTCCAAACCTTATGGAAGTATCTAGATTTTCTCTGGAGACTTTTTAAGGACATGTCTTACTACAAAGAGAAAGTCGGGCCCTTCTGTCGCTCGTTTTACGGAACATGAACATGTAGGTTTGTCGGTTTGCTTTATACCCTGTGCGTGTTGTAGATGGCACTACATTCAGAAGGCAGAGATAGGATGTGGGAGGCTTACTTGCCTACTTTTGCAAACTAGTTTCAGGGAAATTATAGTTGGTAGTAGAATTTTGCACAGCGCCCCATTGAGGGGGTGTGTCATGCTGCTCTCCTCCCAAAGGGTGTGTCTAGTTCCATATATGGAGAGATTGTGAAAAGAGATTGTGAACATGGCACCTAGAAGCGTGGGTGTCTACTGCTACATCTGAGAGGAATCTTATAAAATGACTTATATCCAATAAGTGTTCAATGTAGATGAGCCACATAGCAGTTAGTAAGAGCTACTATACTTGGTAATGTGCTGGGAAATGGTGCTGATGATTCAATGTAAATGTATCTGTCTCTCATTTCTTTTTTCCCAAAAATGTAACAGTGGAATGTGGGCTAGGTGACATTAGGGAGATTGCTAGAATAATAAGGGAGAGAGGGAGATTGCTGCTATGTCAGGGAGTCTCCTGCAGAATGCAGGAGGGGAGGTAACTATGATGTAACAGTGTAATGTGGGCTAGGTTGCATGAGGGAGATTGCTAGACTAATGTGGGAGAGAGGGAGATTGCTGCTGTTTCAGGGAGCAAAGGTAACTATGGTGTAAGTGTAATGTGGGCTAGGTGACATGAGGGAGATTGCTAGACTAGGCAACTATGGGTAGGCAACTATGGCTAAATTCCAAATAGAATGAAGACACAAAAAGAGCATATTGTAGTATTAATATAACAGTATACATTAAAGAACTGTAGCTGTGAAATAAACTAGTTTAATTTAGTTACAGGGAAAAAAAAGACATTGGGGCAGTATTAATCCTGGTGAAGTGGAAGGTGATAACTCACCAGCCAAAAAGTTGTGCTTGAAAAATGACAGTTAGGAGTCAATTGGCTGACATTTTTACCTTGACCGAAACTTTAATTTTACATGCTGTGTTTGAAAAATGATAGTAGAGTTGACTAGTTACCTCCCCACAGTTGACTAGTTACCTCCCCACTTTATCACTTGACAAGGCTTAGCATCTACCCCACATCCTGGCCCTCTGTGCTCCGCCCACTCGTTATGCAGCTGCCAATAACACAATGACTACTCAATATAAGTCACCTGGGGAGGAAGCAGTCGTTACATAGGTCAGTACTCCTGGTGAGTCCGGGCAGGTCCAGACCCCCCCCCCCCCCTCCTGTGTGACCTCACTGAGAACATTTCATTCTCGTCATGCACTAACTGGAATTATGACATGCTGGTAAATATCAATAAACGTGAACATTTAGGAGACTACAGTCAGGGGCTGGGGATCGCTTCCAGGACTGTGTTCTTTCCCTGTTGACACGTCGCCGTAGGATAACAAATGCCAGCGTAACAGTTATAACCTTGACACCTGTCATCACTCCATCAATGTGTCTTCTCACTAGCTTGGAAGGGGTCAGTGAAAAGACCCAGAGGTGTCAGCCTTTGAAATGTAATCGCTGCCACTTCATGCAGGCTAATACAGTCATGCGAAATGCTGGGGCAGAAAGACTTTCGGAAATCAACGGTAATAACTGCAATTACGATGAAGTGCCTGGGAAGGAATGCGGGGCCTGGAGATCAGTGGTAATTGGCCGCGTCTTAAGTCGTTACTATGAATGACGCAATGAAACAGGGGATATTTTTGAATATGTCAAATATTATGCTACTTATTAATTATCCCTGGGAACTGATACATTGCATCCTGGAGCCTGACACTAGTTTGGCTATATTGATATTATTGTTGAATGCATTTGCTTATGTCACTGTTATACTCCCTTTATAATCTCCATTATGTGCTGGTGTCAGTCTGGAGGGGCAGTCTCCATCTGTCTCCGAGGAGCATCTGATGCATCTCTGGCTCTGACTCCGTCCGCCCATCTGTCAGGAGCAGGTGTAACTGCGGCATGGACAGGTCAGACAGCGATCCAAGCACCTAATCACAATCTGCCCGTCACATACAGTGCACATGGTTCGCGCCTATCAGGGGTTTGTATTAGAAGACCATTTATTATAATTGTTTATTACATGTAAATGCTGTTTTGCGCAATATTAATGTGAAATCTACAATGTCATTTAGTGTTTTTATTTTATAGATCAGAGGAAGACACAGACTGAGAGTTATATAGTGGGAGGAGCAGGGTCCTCAAGCAGCACAGAGTATATCAGGAGATGAGTGATGTGTCAGTGAGGACAGGGCTGCATGTGACAGGGACAGTGACCTGATGTGAGGAGGGGAATGGAGGCAGCAGGAAGCCACAGACTGAGAGTTATATAGTGGGAGGAGCAGGGTCCCCAGCAGCACAGAGTATATCAGGAGATGGGTGATGTGTCAGTGAGGAAAGAGCTGTATGTGACAGGGGTAGTGACCTTATCTGAGGAGGGGAATGGAGGCAGCAGGAAGCTACAGGCTGAGAGTTATATAGTGGGAGGAGCAGGGACCCCAGCAGCACCGAGTATATCAGGAGATGAGTGATGTGTCAGTGAGGACAGGGCTGCATGTGACACGGGCAGTGACATGATGTGAGGAGGGGAATGGAGGCAGAAGGAAGCCAAACTGAGAGTTATATAGTGGAAGGAGCAGGGCCCTCAAGCAGCACAGAGTATATCAGGAGATGAGGGATGTGTCAGTGAGGACAGGGCTGCATGTGACAGGGGTAGTGACCTTATCTGAGGAGGGGAATGGAGGCAGCAGGAAGCTACAGGCTGAGAGTTATATAGTGGGAGGAGCAGGTTCCCCAGCAGCACCGAGTATATCAGGAGATGAGTGATGTGTCAGTGAGGACAGGGCTGCATGTGACAGGGGCAGTAACATGATGTGAGGAGGGGAATGGAGGCAGCAGGAAGCCACAGACTGAGGGTTGTATAAGGGGAGGAGCAGGGACCCCAGCAGCACAGAGTATATCAGGAGATGAGTGACGTGTCAGTGAGGACAAGGCTGCATGTGACAGGGGCAGTGACATGATGTGAGGAGGGGAATGGAGGCAGCAGGAAGCCACAGACTGAGAGTTATATAGTGGGAGGAGCAGGGTCCCCAGCAACACAGAGTATATCAGGAGATGAGTGACGTGTCAGTGAGGACAAGGCTGCATGTGACAGGGGCAGTGACATGATGTGAGGAGGGGAATGGAGGCAGCAGGAAGCCACAGACTGAGAGTTATATAGTGGGGGGAGCAGGGTCCCCAGCAGCACAGAGTATATCAGGAGATGAGTGATGTGTCAGTGAGGACAGGGCTGCATGTGACAGGGGCAGTGACATGATGTCAGGAGGGGAATGGAGGCAGCAGGAAGCCACAGACTGAGAGTTATATAGTGGGGGGAGCAGGGTCCCCAGCAGCACAGAGTATATCAGGAGATGAGTGACTTGTCAGTGAGGACTGGGCTGCATGTGACAGGGGCAGTGACATGATGTGAGGAGGGGAATGGAGGCAGCAGGAAGCCACAGACTGAGAGTTATACAGTGGGGGGAGCAGGGTCTCCAACAGCACAGAGTATATCAGGTGATGGGTGATGTGTCAGTGAGGACAGGGCTGCATGTGACAGGGGCAGTGACATGATGTGAGGAGGGGAATGGAGGCAGCAGGAAGCCACAGACTGAGGGTTGTATAAGGGGAGGAGCAGGGACCCCAGCAGCACAGAGTATATCAGGAGATGAGTGACGTGTCAGTGAGGACAGGGCTGCATGTGACAGGGGCAGTGACATGATGTGACCAAAGGAATGGAGGAATCTTTAAACTTTAAAGACATTTCAAATCCACGGCACAAACGCCAGCGCTGAAACATCCTTATCAGCGCAAACTGCTAATTAAACATGCAAGTGTATAACGAGCTGCACGATGCACAAAATATACATATACACAGTCAATGGTAGGAAGAGACTCGGGCACATGAGCTAATGGCACCGCTCTGACAGAACTGAATTTGATAGAATAACAAGCTAAATTGGTTATTGATTTGCAATACTCTCTGCCAGCAAAACTGTTTCTCTGTCATGTAGAGAAATAGAAGCGGACGAGGAAGCAGAGAATAAGGATCCTATACGTCCGCGAGTCCTGGCATCCAGCTTGTTATCACCTGTGTGTTATTAATAGCCCCGGCACTCGAGGTTATGAAGGACTGTTTATCTGGAGTCAGCAGCAATTACAGGAGATCCCTGGAGTCCGTCATTGTCTCACCCGCTGCGCTGTACAGCTCCGCTGCGGAGCAACAAACGGTACTTGTCACTGGGTATGTTCTGCTACTGATAATGTGTCTT